>NC_143563.1:108559166-110028333 GCF_054136105.1 Typopeltis vanoorti
ATATTATTATAATATTTATTGTATTTATATTCAATACAAAATATACACAGTGAATATTGCAAAAATCAAATGATATATTACATTTTTTGCTCTTACCATTTGGTTCTGAAGATGATGCGGGCTGTTCTGGTAAAATATGAAATACAGTCCTTTTTTTTTTTTTTTTTTTTTTTTTTTTTTTTTTTTTTTGCTTCTTCTGATTGTTCACGGGAATTTATTTTTATTTTTTATCATCCACTTATCCATCTCAGGGTTAAATGTTTTAACGTAGAATAGATCAAATAATATCACCACATACAGGCACACCACAGACTGATAACATGAAATTAGTGAATATTACCTGAATAAGAGAATCCCTGGACCAGGAACATTTTTCTCTTTTGTGACTTTTCTCCCTTTGCGAAACAGACAGCAAAGGCAGGTTATTAAAACGTGCATATGATTGGTGCGGTATTAACAAAAGATCGCACAACCGAAAGATAAGATAAAAGCATAGCTGACAATTGAGTTGAAATGCTGACTCTCTTCAACTGAATTCCATATGTGAAACTGCCATAACATTCATTTTATATATATATATATATATATATATTACTTAGTTTTAACACTTTTACGAATTTTAACACGTTCGGTTGAATTTTATTGCTGCCTTGGGAAATCGAACTCACACACATCTAATTAATAACAATAGTTTTTAGTTAGATATTGTGTTTGCCCATGCAACATATGGTTTTGTTTCAGTCTATACAGCATAGTTTCTGTATGAGAGGACATGTGATTCATTAATTAGTGTGTTTTTATCCCAGTTGTCTCTAATTGCACTATTTGTTAAGAAATATATTACACAGACTCCTCATACCTTATTCACTGGCATAATAAAAGTACTTGTTTTTATTGCCTCTGCAGTATAGTGGCTGTTAGGGAGGGCATGTTATTTACCACTGCAAGCGAGTTACTATCTCCCCACATGAACTTATTTAAGCTTTTTTTCATGTGTGAAGTATATGCAAAACTTTTATTGGTAACAGAAAAGTAGCTCAGATGGCAGTGATAATATAAAATGAGTTTTGATATGTATATAAAGTCAATATCAACAGTCCCTGATTACTAATGCGTGATGAAAGGGACAGGAAGATTTGGAGCTTCCCTGGAGAGCATTCAAAGTAATACAATTAACCACTGCTTTGAAATGAAACATATGAATAAGCAATATTTACTAATATTCATTAAGCGCCGAAATACGCAGGAAGCAAAGTTTGTGAAGCAACACCAGTGTGTGAATTTTTCCATTCAAATATAAAAAATAACAAAAAAGAAATAATAAATAATAAAAGTTAAATACATTTCTTTTAAAATAAAAAAAATCTACTTAGTCTTAAAACATATTAAATTTGTTTGCATTATTTCACGCCCCCCCTCAATAAAACCTACGGCCCCCAAGGGGGCCGCGGCCCACAGTTTGGGAAGCGCTGGTGTAGATAATGAACGTAGTTGCGGTGTTGTGTCCCAATTTAATGATTTTTATTCTATCTAATAATTTCCGCTTATCGATGTTCTACTATTATCTATGCTCGAGATATCACCAAAATTTTTACTAATATCTAAGTTATTTCTCCCCTTAGTATCCCTAATATTTGTATTATACTGCGCCTTTTGGGATATTTAGTTTGAGATATTATATACAAAAACAAGGAGAAAGAACTAAAATATGTCAGAAAGTGTAACTATGTTGCAGTCGTGACACTTTATCTCGTTTCTTAACACATTAATGGGTATTACGATCATGCCGCCATAACACATTAATTTCCCGCATGATTAGGTTCGTAATTTTTCAAGTGGTGCATTGGATAGCAATTTCAGACAATTGTTTTATCATTGGACAAAAGGTTTATTAAATTCCTTAACATAGTACAATTCAATTTTAGTTATTACTCAATTCAATGCTATTCTAAATATTTACAAACTGACATTAGCTTATCATAAATAATTAAGCTATGATCCTATAATGGGTATTACAATCATGCCACCATACACATTCAACACATAACTTCATATGACATGGACATATAAGATTAATTCACACTATTTAACTATCCAAACTTAAGTAGCTTAACTAAGCCATTTACTGCACTAACACATAACTATGACATTTAAACTTTCTTATGCAATATAATAGACATGCAAAATTCTCAGGACGCTTAATTACTCATATAACATTAACACTAGCCAGCTTACTTTCAATATATTCTGTCAGATATTAAAGTTCTAGTATTGTTTTCTTGGTCACTTCAACAGTTCAGTATTAGAATAATGATAACTAATACAGACAAATCTTAGTTAACATGAGATATAATTTACAGTACCTTTCTTTCCTGAGTTTTCCATATGGGCCTCTATCTTTTTCTGATTGAAGTATCCTGGTATAACCTCTCCGATAATCTACTTCTCCTATGTTCCCTTTTGAATTGAACTATGCCTACACGGTCTTTACCTTTTGTTATTCAGGACACACTTTGAATCGTCTAAATAACGGCTGTGCAACTCTCAACGTGGATATCGACTTCTTTACAGCTTTCCCTTTTTCGTGGTTGTCACTGAAGTTGAAACACAAAGAATATGCTTTCCTTTCCTCAACTATATGGCATTCTTCGCTTCTTACATAGGAAATACGGAACCGAAATTCCGCTCACTTTTGTTTCCGTGTTGTGATGACGGAGATATAACTCCAATCTCGCCACTCAGGAAAACACCGTGAAACTCATACGAAGGAGCTTGCGAAGAACTCTCCTGGAACAGAACCAAAACCAAAAGCCAAAAAGGTCTCAAAGCCTCAAAAAGTCTAAAAAGCCTTGTGGGGAGGGGGGGGGGGTTTCCAACCCTTTTATACCTGCTCTCCTAACGGCACCCTCTTTAACTTCTTTTCTCTGCCCCCTACTTGATTTTACTTCACTGACCAATTAGGGTGACGTTTTTCTGCTAAACGTCCTTTGGTCGGCAAGCCCGTAACGATGTCTCAATCCGGGAATCAGCCCTGAGCGATAGTCTGTTGTTTTTCTTTTGCTAGACTCTAACTTAATCCCCTTTCCAAAATTTCTCTATGAACTTACTTAATATTTTAATCTCTAGCCTCTCACATACCATCTCTTATGACTAATCCTTTTCTGTCTTATTTAGTTAAATTTTCTCTTTTATATCATATTACAACATTAATATATTCTTTCTTTTTGTTAGTTAGTTCAACAAACACCTTTATATTTTATATATTTTATTGGATGCAAGAATATATCTTTTTCTTTTAAACAATTCATCTGTTATCTTCTATGCAGGGTTTTTAATTTATTTATTCTTCATGTTACACCATGATAGCTTGGAATTCTACATTCTTAAGGTGTCAGGGTGTAACAGCGGGTAGGTGGAGGCGGAGAGTTGTAAAGTAGGTGCCCTCCCTCGATGAGTCTTTGGACTCCCTGGAGGTGTCACATAATAATAATAATAATAATACAATAAATCCTTATCTTTTTTATCAGCATGGATTTTTGTCAAATGTTCTTCTAATCTTGAAGGCTTCATAGATTCATGTGAAAAACGTTTTGGCAAATCAGGCACATTGGTAATGTTTTGTTTGTGGACAACTGAATAAAATTGTATTTCAAATATTCAATGTTATATTGTCCACATTTCTTCTTAATATCAGCCATGATATTATCTGTAAAAAAAAGTTAAATTTACAAAATTGCTAGAATTCAATTTTTCACATACCTAAACCAAATTATTTTTACAAGAAAAGGTATAAAAATTCTCACGTGAATTCTGCTGTTTTATTGGAACAGCAACAATTTGCTTTGTGTGTAATCCATGTAAATAAGGTACAGACTAGGTGTCGAATATGAACTAGAATTTTATGCACTACATCAAATTGTGAACTGCTTGTCACACAATTCAGAAACAATCTAAAACTGATTTCGTACATCTCATGTATTTATAATAACATGCACATATTCCTGCTGATGTGTACTGGACTTAAAATCCCAACCTGGCATAATCTTTCCTCGTCCATTCTGTTTAAGTGACCATACCACCTGAGATTAGCTCTGCTAACGCATTCCTGGATGCTGACAATGCCAGATTCTTTCCTAATATCCTCATTTTTAATATGATATTGCCATTGATGCCATCTGGTCATACTCCTAATCTTTCTCAGGACTCTCATATCTGCAGTCTCTAGTCTGGGCAATTGTTTTACTTCTAATCCAGCTCTCAGACCTATAAGTTAAAACTGGTTTAAACACTGTCTTGTATAGCTAATTTAGTGTTCCGACTAATTTCTCTCTTATTCCGTATGAATTTATTCAATTGACTTCCTACCATACCAGCTTTGTTGATTCTGTTGCCTATTTCCATATATAATTTACCATCTTCACTAAAAATCATGCCTAAGTAGCTGAAATATTTTACTTGTTCTATAGGTTCTCCATTCACAACGCACTTAACATTTTCAAGGATTCTGCCTATTTTCATTGTCTTTGTCTTTTTATTGCTAACCTTCATACCATATCTATTACAACATTTATTCAATTTAGTCAGGGAATCTTGCAGACTTGTAACTGGTAATTAGTTTACGGAATTAACAACGCAAATGAAGTATATTAATTAAAGGTAACTTTAATGAATCACTTCTATATTTCGGCAACGTCACATTGCCATCTTCAGGAACATAAAGATATGGTATGTGCACGCAGGCACTAACACAAAGCAAATGAGGAAGAAAGCAAGAAACTAATATTGTTCCTAAAGTCCTAATGGTGCCCTCTTGCGGGCTAATTTGGTAGTCTTGGCTGTTGGGCTGAAGTTCTCATAATGTAAGTCTCCCAAATTTGGGGTAGTTTCATGCACCCAAATTTGTTGAGGTTAGGAACGTTTTTTAGAGCTGCTAAAGATTCTTTGAATAATCTTTCGTATTTAAACTTGCTGCGATGAATTATTTTTGTTTTTTTCCAACGGATTTTATGGTGGGTATCTAAGGCATGGTCTGCCAGCCCAGAGCGGCTGTACTGGTGAAACCGGATGTAGTCTTTGTGTTCTGAAATCCTGATATTAGTTGTTCTGCCTGTTTGGAAAAGTTTGGCTTCGTTATGTGGATGATGTGTTTGCTATTTGGCCACATGGCTCAGACACACTCCACTCCTTCCTAACACACTTAAACAACCAACACCCCAGAGTCCAGTTCACCTTAGAAAAAGAGGAAAACAACACCCTCCCCTTCCTAGACGCTTTAATCACCTGCCAGCTTAATGGATCTTTGGTTTTCTCTGTTTACAGAAAACCCACCCATACTGGCCGATACATTCACCAGCAATCCCCCCCCCCCTCACAATAATATGGGGTTATAAAAACACTGTATAACAGGGCAAAATTAATCTGCTCAGATGACAAGGCCCTGACTACTGAACTAAACCACATCCTCAACACTTTCTTAGCCAATGGCTATAACCCCAAAAAAATCCAAAAAATACTAAAACCAGTAAACCACAACCCCCCTCCACAATAAAGATTACACCAAGTTTATCACCATCCCCTACATCCAGGGCACCTCTGAGAAAGTAACCAATATCCTCAAAAAATATGACCTTACTTCCTGTGACAGACCATATAAAAAGTTGGCATCCCTTATCTGCTCTACCAAAGACCAACCACTTCCCCTAGACCTACCTGGTGTATACCAGGTCCCTTGCAGCTGCAAATTGTCCTACTTTGGCCAAACAGGCAGAACAACTAATATCAGGATTTCAGAACACAAAGACTACATCCGGTTTCACCAGTACAGCTGCTCTGGGCTGGCAGACCATGCCTTAGATACCCACCATAAAATCCGTTGGAAAAAAACAAAAATAATTCATCGCAGCAAGTTTAAATACGAAAGATTATTCAAAGAATCTTCAGCAGCCCTAAAAAACGTTCCTAACCTCAACAAATTTGGGTGCATTAAACTACCCCAAATTTGGGAGACTTACATTATGAGAACTTCAGCCCAACAGCCAAGACTACCAAATTAGCCTGCAAGAGGGCACCATTAGGACTTTAGGAACAATATTAGTTTCTTGCTTTGTGTTAGTGCCTGCGTGCACATACCATATCTTAATGTTCCTGAAGATGGCAATGTGACGTTGCCGAAATATAGAAGTGATTCATTAAAGTTACCTTTAATTAATATACTTCATTTGCGTTGTTAATTCCGTAAGCTAATTACCAGTTATGTCTAACCAACGTATAAGCCTTGCTACTAGAATTGCAGACTTGTAGTGGATTTATTTAGAGGCATAACATCATCTGCATAAAGCAAAGAGCTGATTAACATCTCCAATTTTCATATCAGGTTTAATACCACTTTCCTTCATAATATGATCCATATCGATAATGAATTAGAGAGGGAATAATGAACATCCTAGTCTGACACCATATTTAACATTAAACGATCTTCCTGTACTTCCTTCAATTCTAACTGCTGACTTACAACTCAAATAAATATTGTCTGATATAATGCCCCATTGACACCATATAACTGTAGTGTATTGAATAACTTCTCTCTTGGCACCTCATCATATGCCTTTTCCAGATCGACATAACTTAAATACAGATCTTTGTTATATTCCCGTGATTTTTCAGCTATTTGTCGTAAAGTGAAGATCTGATCTGACAGCCTCTATTTGGCCTGAATCCAGCTTGTTCTTCACCAAGCTTTTCTTCCGCAATTCTTCTCAAGTATACTTGCACAAATCTTACCAGGAACACTCAGTTGGGAATACCTCTATAATTCTCACATTCAGTTTTATTTCCCTAATTATATACAGGTTAAAAATAGTAGTGCTGTTATGGTATTCTGTCATGTTAGGAATTTCATGATGATGACATCCCCACTTTTCTGACATGGATGATGATGTGACTCTTCATGGATGTATTCTGGTTGATAAAGAAGTAGCAGATCTAAAAGATAATTCATTGCGTCTTTTGTGTGTGTCTGTAATGTGAAGTGTAACTGAAATGGATAACATTTTGTCTGAAATGTTATCCATTTCAGACAAAACAAACCATCAATCACCAAATTTCATAGTGCCAACATTTATGTATCATAATGTAGGTTTAGAAGTAATATCACTTAGGAGATGTGGTACCTTTTACTTGCCGGTGTAATTTCTGAACTGTTAAATATCCAGAATGTATCATAAATCAGAGAGTATTGACAGGTAAGTCTCATTTAAGCAAGTCACTGATATTTTATTCTTCCCAAACCTATGATATGGTATAGATATTGCTGACAATCTTTCCACCATTTGAAATGGTTTGTCATATGAGCTGGATACTTTTGCATCCAAGATTAATACTTTATCTTAGAATATGGTTAACATTAGAAAATAAAAGTTTTTAAGATCTGCAAGAAATTAACATAAACGGTTATATATTGGCCAAAGGATTTTAATAATTGATACTAAGTAATTAAACGGCATCAAGTTTTGCCAACGTAGCTGTCTGGCTTCGTCAGGGTGTATAAAAGAGATACAAAACAATTTAAACTGTTAGTGAAGAAATGAACCAAATACAGTTGTATTTTTTACAAATACAGAAGAATGCATACATCAAACGCATGAAGCGTGTATGATAATCAACTGTTGTTATGCAGGAACAGGTTCTTCTGTATTTGTAAAAAATACAGTTGAATTCGGTTCATTCCTTCACGAACAGTTTAAGTTGTTTTGTATTTCTTTTATACACCCTGACGAAGCCAGACAGCTAAGTTGGCGAAACTTGTTGGTGTTTTTTACTTAGTATCCATTATTAAAATCCTTCGACCAATATAAAACCCAGTTTATGTTAATTTCTTGCATTCATTAGATGGTCAAAAATAATATAGAATCGTTTTTAAGATCTGTTGATTTTCCATCAACTACATGAAAATCTTTGTAAACTACAAGATTTTCACCATATCATGTCATGCCATCATTCACATTAGAAAAATGGGGGCTGTTAAAATCTTAATGAACATATTCAATGAGACACTGGTCAGTAAAGCTTTCAATAGAGATACGATTTCTGGTTCTGCTCAAGAAGAAATTATTCTTATTCCACTTCTATATGTCAAAGGAGTATTATCAGAAAATATTACTAAAATTCTAAAGCCACTGACATTCATGTAGCATTTTATCCTGTCTGAAACATTTCTACTTTCCTTTCTTCATCTAATGACAAGCTTCCACCATTGAACTTTTCCAGACTGGATCCTTATGCTACCATTATTTTTAATGGCTTTATAAAGAAAGCTATGAAGCCTAATTTGAACAGGACTAGTGGCTTATGTTATCTCCATTTGGGAAGATATTACTTCTTCAATCTTCTAAAACTTTGTTTCTTTTAACTCAAGGAATTTATTGATTGTTTGTTACTATAAGGTGCATTTATGAATGTTTTTTTTTTCTTTTAAGTATTGAATTCACATAAATAATTTGTTATTTAGCATAATTATTCAGTCGCCATTTTTATTTTAATAGAGATTGTACATAGGAGCAGTTGTGTATTCGTTTAAGTTGTACAGTTTTTTTTTTTGGATTTATCCTGCATTTAACTTTTTAACATGAAAGCAAAAAATAAGTTATATAGTTTTTTTACCTTAAATTTATGACCTATACCATTTTCTGTTTTAATATCAGGCTATAAAAGAGGTGGAACAAAAGACCTCCCCTTCCCTCCCAATGTACTTGTTTTTAAATAGTTCATTTTTAGGCCCCACTAAGCAACAGAACTGTTTAATGGTCATATGTTTTCTTCAGTAGTGGGTAGATATAAACATTGCATGTTTTAAGTTACAAAGAGGCATGTCACAGGAAAAAAAAATAAAATAAATAAAAATTGTATATCCTTACGGTCTTATTGCCCTAATAGGAGCAGTTATAAGTTAACCATCTATTTAGAGTTATGAACTCTTCATCATTATATTTTTAAAAATTTTTTAATATGTATACATATTAAGGAATGCAACATGTTAAAAAGTGCAATTAGTGTGATTTAATTTTAATTTGGTAGGAATTAAAACCACACTGCTTGCACTACTTAATCCACAAAGCACATGACAGAAATGGTTAGCTACTTGTTCTGCTGTTTGTTTGTACTTATTCTTAATGAAGTAATTGAATAGAGGATATGTTAATGATTACTAGAAACTAGAAACACAGACACAAGAATAATTTATTAATGCCACTATTTCATTCTGAATCTAACAGATCATCAGTGCACAAGGAGTTCAGAAGATGGAGCAAAAACAATGCATTGTTTTTCCTTTCAACAGATATGAGCCATGTGAAAGGAACACCTTATGACAGATGGTAAGGTGTGATAAAAAAAAAAAAAAGAAGAAGAAAGAAATTCAAAATATTTAAAAAAACTGGGATGTTCCTCTGGAGTGTTTCTTTTTTTTTTTTTATTTTTTTGTGTATATATTTTTAATTTAATTTTTTTATTGTATCATCTGTCATATGTTACTCTAAATTGTGGCTTGCAAGTATCATTGATTAGAAAAACATTCCATTGTTTGTTGCTTGACCTTACAGATTATTTATGCACTGATGATAGATTCAAAGCAAAATATTAATTTCTGGTCTATATGTTGCTAATCATCTTAAAAGATTACTGTATCTCATGAGCCATTAAAAACCTGAGGATATGTTGTACTAATTATCAGTATTGTATTCTGATTACTATTAGTTACTAAAATAGTTTGTTTATAACAGTACCCTTATTATGTTGATAAACTGAAAATAATATTAATTCCACAGGTATCTTTAAAGACAAACAACACTGCACTTAGATATCATTGTAGTCCAAAGTATATGAGGTGTGGCTGTTAAATAATGAGATTGCAAAAATGTGGTTTATTATTACAATTGTACAACTTAATTGTTATCCCCTTCAACATACTCCTCTCCTCTATCTATACACTGCTGCATACGAATTTTCCATTGTTGGAAGCAGTGCTGCAGGTCATCAGATTTTATCTGCTTCAGTAGCGTTGCCATTTTCTCCTTCACCTCATCCACTGACTGAAAATGGGTGCCCTGTAATGTGGATTTCAACTTTGGAAAAAGGTAAAAGTCGCATGAAACCAAGTCTGGTGAGTACGGTGGATGGCTCAACACTGGGATCTTCTTATCAGCCAGATACTGCTTTACAGACAGTGCATTGTGGTCTGGAGCACTGTCCTGATGGAGAATCCAAGCGTTGTTCTTTCACAGATCAGGTCTCTTCTTCCTCACTCATTCTCTCAGCTTGTCCAGAACTTCAAGGTAATAATGTTGGTTAACTGTCTGACCCTCTGGTGCCCATTCCACTATTACCACACTATTGATATAAAAAAAAAATGATTAGCACTGCCTTCGGTTTTGACTTGCTCATTCTTGCTTTTTTCATTCTTGGTGATGGAGTTGTCCAGTGCATTGATTTACTCTTTGTTTCTGGATCATACTGGAAAATCCACGTCTCATCACATGTGATTATCTTCTCCGCTGTCAGCCGTTCCATGATGTTAGTGCAAATGTTTCCACAAATCTTTCTGCTCCTGACACAAGTTTTTGGGAACCATTATGGCACAGGCTTTATTCATGTTCAATTGCTCATGCAAAATTTGTTGTACAGTCTCCTTATCAATGTGCACCATGTCTGCTGTCATCCGAATGCTTGATTGGCAATCGTTGCGGACAATTTCATTAATTTTCGCCTCTTCAATGTTTTCTTGACCTTCAGCAAAGCGTTTGTGCAATTCAAACATTTGCGCATGTGACATTATATTATCACCATACACCTCTTGCAACAATTTCAAACACTCAGTCAGCGATTTCTTCAATTTCACAAGGAATTTGAGATTAATGCGCTGCTCAAGTTTAACATTAGACATTATTCCAGCAAAGTGACTTCACATGTGTTTCTTTTATAACTGCCTACAGACTAATTATGAGCGACAGTGAACAATGCTTATCTCAACTGCTTCTAGAACTTTCAAGTTCATTCACGCCGCAAGTGCATCCCATTGCTACGAATACACAATTCACAGTGCACCTTGTCTCGTTATTTAATAGTCACACCTTGTATATTAATGCTTGAGAAAAGCAGCTGGAGTAAATGATATTCGACCAGAATTCTCAAGTATCTAAAATTTTTACAGTGAATTACACTGCATAATTCAGTAGGTCCAACTACAGATGACTGGAGTAGAACTCTCAAAGTTTGCATCTGTGAAAAAGGAAAATGAATGAAGGTATTACAGATGAATTTCTATACAGTTTTGGATAAGGTTATATGCATCTCTAAATCTTGGTTTGTATGCCAGCGAATGGAAAAATAATCCATTGTTGTTCCACCTTTTGAATTACTGATGTACTAATGATAATCTTTTTGCTTTGCAAGCATACTCGAGAAGAGAAACTAGAATAGGCAAAATCTTTGTTCATGCCAAATAAAGATTGCAACGAGCAGATTTTCACTTTGTGACATATAGTTGAAAAATTCTAGGAATATACAAGGATCTGTACTAAAATTTTGTAGATTGGGAAAAACATACAGCAAGTGCCAAAAGAAAAGCTGTTCAGAATATTACAATTACATGGAATAAATAGAACATTATCCAGAAGCAGTACATATAAACAGTAGTCTATATTTAAGTTGTAAATCAGCAGTTAGAATTGAAAGAAGTACAAGGAAATGGTTTCATGTAAAATCAGGTGTGACAGAGGTACTCTCTATCTCCATTCTAATTCATTACCAATATGGATCACATTATGAAAGAAAGTGGCATTAAGCCTAACATCAGAATTGGAGATATCACACTTAGCTCTTTGCTTTATATCGATGTTGTACTCTTAAACAAATCCAGTGCAAGTCTCTGGGATTATTTAACTAAATTGAATAGCAGCTATAACAAATTTGCCATGAAAATTAGCAGTGAAAAGATTAAACATATAAGAATAGGTTCTTAATGGGGAACCTGTAGAATAAGTAAAATATTTCAGTTATTAGGCATAATGAGAGCAATTTCAATAAATGAATATGTAATAAGTGAGAAATTAGTCAAAACATTAAACTATCAGTATACAAGACCATGTTCAAACCATTTCTAACTTATGAATCTGAGAGTTGGGTTAGGAAAAAAATAAATGAATAAAAGACTGGAGTCTATAGATATGAAAGTTCTGAGAAAAAGAACAGAGGCCATCAGTGACAATCATACTAAAAATTAAGATATCAGGAAGCAACTTGATATTGTTGGCATTTGAGCTAATCTGAGATTGTATGTTCACTTAAACAGAATTGGGGAGGAAAGATTTGCAAAACAAGTTTGATGTGAGATGTCAAGAAAAAAATCCAGATGAAGATCTAGATGGATTGGTGCAGTTTGGCAGAAATAGAAGATCTGACAATATTGGCATGCTGATGTCTGGGAGTAATTTGGAGGAAAATTGTATAAACTTGATCATGTGCTTCTGTTATAATATCCTGTATGCTCTTTAAAGGTGTGTATTAGGAAATTAATGATGATGATGCATCCTGAAACTTTGAATGATATAAGCACGTAATCACAAGAAAGATATTTATTTAACCAAATATTTCGGTCTGGAAATAGCAGACCATCGTCAGTGGTATTACAAGAACAGTTTAAAAAATACAAGCTAGAATACTAACAATAGATCGTTAAAATTAGAACATGCCGCGTGATGTTATATCACTAAGTATGAAATGGAATATTTTGAAGTAGAAACATGATTGAATTTGCTATTAAAAAAAAAAAAATTAATTAATGAGTAATCTTGATTAGACTTTCCTAGATTTTTGATATAGCTATACAGTCATTACGATTCAGGTTGGGGCAATGGAACCAGGCCTCCACGCTTTCCTTGAACAAACGTCTGAACCTATAACGGGATCTATGTAAGAGGCAAGTCCTGGACCAAAGGATGCTGTGGTCAGTTTCAATCCCGTGTTGAGCCAATCCAGACTTTTCAGGTTTGTTGTGAAGAATGGATGATTGATGTTCTTGGATTCTTTTTTCAAGAGAATCCAGTTTGTCCAAAATAAGAGAGATCACAGTTGCACGGAATTTGATAAACTCCAGGAAGAGATAAAGTTGAGCGTTTGTCTTTAGGAGAAGGAAAATGAGAAGACAATTTGTTAATAGGTGAATACGTAGTTGTTAAATCATATTTCTTTAAAATTCTTGCGATAGGTTCTGAAATACTGGAGATATAAGGAATAGGCACTCGACGTATTGAAACTTTGTTGTTTTGTGGAGGATTATAAGAATTGAGAAGATGTTGAGTACTTTTTTCAGAAAAGCCATTGAGTTTCATGTGTTGTTGGATAGTAGAAAGTTCTTTCTGAAGATAATCAAAAGTAGAACAATTAGTTTTGGCTCTTCTGATGAGGCATTTTATAATTCCTGTTTTTTGACATGGATGATGGGCTGATTCTTTAAGAATATAACGACCTGTGAATGTTGGTTTCCTGTATACTGTAGTTGTAAGAATATTTGAAGGTGATCGGATGAGGAGAACGTCTAAAAAAGATAACTGGTTGTTTTCTTCTAATTCCATAGTAAACTTTATGCGATGATGCAAGGAATTAATACTGTTTAAAAAGGAAGGTAAAGCGTTTTTGCTGTGAGGCCAAATAGTAAATATGTCATCTATATATCTTACCCAAAAAGATGGTTGAGGGAAAATAGATGCGAAGAGGACTTTTTCTAAATGTTCTAAATAAAAGTTGGCTAAAGCCGGAGAAAGAGGACTTCCCTTGGCCGTTCCTTCTACTTGGCTATAAAATTTGTTTTGACATAAAGATTCTATATCAAAACTAACCATAAGATCTGTCGGTTGTAATGAGACATTTTTTAATTTTGCTAAGAAATCTGAGGAGTTTTTTAAAAAAGAATTAGAGTTGCCAATGTAAGATTTCAATAATTTAGCTAGATATTTGGCTATACGGTAAGTAGGAGAATCAATAAAATCTACTATTGGACGAAGAGGATAGTCAATCTTATGGATTTTTGGAAGGCCATAAAATCTAGGAGGTCTTGCAAAATGAGTTTAAAGTCTTTCAATTGTGTCTTTATCCAAACTGACAACTTCATCAAGGAGAGAATTTAATTTCTTTAGTTGTCTGTTGGTTGGATTATAATCAATTTCTTGATGTCTCATTACAACCTACAGATCTTATGGTTAGTTTTGATATAGAATCTTTATATACCAATATACCTCTCAAGGAAACTTTAAAATTACTTGCTGACATCTTTCCTCAAGATATTATAAAACTATTCGATTTTGTAATACATTCTGGATATTTCGTATGTCAAAACATATGGAATCCAACTAACCTACGATAGTTGGATTCCATCCATCATCAGGGTATATGGATAGCTACTGGTGCCTTTCGCACCTCACCCACTCCTAGTCTCTATGTAGAAGCAAATGAACCGGCTCTATCACTTCGACGGAAACAATTGTCTCTTTATTACGCCCTAAAAATAAAATCTCTCCCAGATCACCCTACATGGAATAGTATTTTCTCTCTGCATTGGGAAGCTCAATATCACATACATCAAACTGCTATACATCCTTTTGGTATGCATATTAAAGAAACTGCACAAGCTGTTAGTATAAATGTTGACAATATTAGCTGCACTAATGTTGTCAACATTAGTGCAGAAATCTTATACCCCATCGTCCATTTACCTACAATTGTTTAATGCACACAGAGCAGCACATGCTGATTTCTTACCCATCTATAATGATGGTTCAAGAACTAACACCTCTGTTGGCTGTGCTGCTGTGTTTCCTGACATTATTATCTCAAATCAGATCCCACTAGACTGCAGTAATTATACAGCAGAGTTACATGCCATTCAGCTTGCACTTATGGATATAAAAGAAAACTGCTAATCCTCATCCAGTACTTTATGAAGTGCTACACCTGCTTCACACAATGAAAATCCTTAATTTCGATGTTCAGTTCTGCTGGATTCCCAGCCACATCGGAATCAAAGGAAATGAGGCTGCAGATGCAGCTGCTAAATCAGCCCATACCTTCTCCACATACTATTTGACAATTCCATATACAGACTACAGACAACTTATAAGATCAAAGCTAATTGCTCAGTGGGAGTTAACATGACAAGGAACATCAACAAACAAATTATATAAAATTATACCTGAAATTAAACACTGGCATTCTAGTCAACGTACAAAGAGAAGGGAGAAGGTTGTCCTTGCTAGGCTCCGCATAGGTCACAGTCACCTTACGCATTCTCGTTTACTGGGAGCTGATAACCCTCCCATATGTGGAAAATGCAACACACGTCTCACTATTCATCATATTCTGGTAGATTTACAAAAATATACACAAGAGAGGAATGAAATTTTCGCTTATCTAACCAAGCCATATACACTCAGGGAAATGCTAGCAGACTCAGGCAAATTGCATGAGGTTTTTAATTTTTTTAGAAAGAATTAATTTGTACAAACACATTTGACCATAAATTTGTTTATATGTAAATACTTTTTTTTTTTTTTGCTTAACTTAACTTTTATACATATACAGTAAAACCCCGATGTTACGTGGTAGGTGGGACCAACAAAAAGCGCGTAAGTCGGATTCGCATAACTCGGGGTATAATTTTGCATGTAATTTATATATACAAACATACAATTGGGACCAAAGGTTTACAAAAACACCTACATTTTTTAAGAAAGATAATCATAATTGTAGTTTTTCATACATAAAAAAAAGAAAGTTATTTCGATGTCGATGGTTTCATAAAATCTAATAGATTAGTCTGACGGCATAATGTCTTTTTCTTGTCACGCAAAATTTCTTCATAGCAAACTAATGATTTTTTTATTCCTTGCCTTGTGGCTACAATTTGTTCCTCGTTAGAATCTATGTCCTCCAAAATCTGTAAACCTTTCTTTTATGATTGTTCTTACTGTGGATTCCTGTAGATCGAACTTCTTTACTAGCTCGCAAATTTTCATTCCGCCTTCAAAATCCTTAATAATGTTGAGTTTTGTTTCTAAAGTTAATATTTTGCTTTTCTTGCTAGCTGTAGAAGAATCGGACTTGCTTCTTTTGGATGACATTGTTATTTTTTATGTGATAAAATTTTTATCAAGAACATAACATTAAACAATCGCAAGGTTTGTAGACTATAAAAATCGTGTATGAATGGAGACCGCGCGAAACACGTCAGTGCTTGTTCACAGCATGTGTGACACCAGTGTCACAGCATGTGTGACACCAGTGTCACAGCATGTGTGACACCAGTGTCACAGCATGTGTGACACTGGTGAATGTGGCCGGCGCCTGAAAGATACGACCGGGTGAGGTGTGAAGCGGGACAGGAATACATACATATGAGAAACTGCGTAACTCCGGATTCACGTAAGTCGGGATATGACTGTATATTTTTCATTAGGTTAAATCTGACCAATTATGTATTATCATGGGCCTTGATCTTGTATATTTGTATCACCTTGCTGTAATTTTGTTAATATGTAAATACCATAATGCTAAATTTTACGCATCAGTGCTGTATAATAATTCCTTTCTGACTCTTTAAATATTAGTATAATAATGTTTGTTGTAATCTTACTAGATGTAGACATTGCTTTCCTTGTCTTGTTTTGTATATACATATGTTAGCCTATAGTTATCTATTTATGTACTGCTGAAACCTCTGCAGTAATTTTGTTTATATGTAGATACTGTATCACTTAACATGCATTTTGTGTATGCATCTTATTTACCACTTTATTTTTCAAATAATCATGTAGTGCTGTAGGACATCTTACCTATTTGTGTACTTTCTAGTAATTCTGTTTCTACTGCATTGCTAAATTCAATTTTCATCCATGCATATTGTATAATAATCCCTTTTTGCCTATATTTACTGCTATAAAGGCATCTATTATAATTTTACATACATGTAGATACTGCATTCCTTGGCTTAGTGTTTCATATATTATGTATTAACTTATATTGTTAACTATTTTTTCACTACTGTAATAACACCTTGTGTGTTGCTGCACCCTCTACAGCAGTTCTTTACCTAGAGATGCTGCTTTGTGAAACTAGATTCTTGTACAGACATATTGTTTTTAAATTTTCTGTAAATGCTAATGTAACCTTTAGTATGGCACAGTATGACCTTTGTAGTTTTTGTGCCAAATAAACTATAAACCAAACCAAACTATCCTTGCATACAACCTCACTACATGACTCTCTCGCTGATTCAATCAATGTTTTCTTCAGGATTTGCCACTGACTCTCCAAGGTTTGGTTCCTGTTCTCAAACTCTTTCATTTTTGCTTCAATAATGTTTGTGTATTTTAGTCTACAGTTTACATCTGAGAGCTGCTCAACTGTTATTTGCTTTAAAACTTTATTCCACATTCTTCTTTTCAATATGAAATTCAATTTTTTCTTGCGGGGTGCTTAAGGGTCAAAGCTGTATAACTAAGAGGAGACCTCCACATAGCCTTTAAAGGAATGCGGAGAACCGACCAGGGCTTCTGACCTAATGTCCAATCCTCACCTTCTCGTGGTGCACCTTGTTGGATATCTACCTGGATACTGAACGAACGAGGATGGGCTGGCAATTTGGGATTTAGCCGACCAAATTGTATTCTTATTGGTTAAACCAAAATAAAAAATGATGGTACAACATGACAAAATTTCATGCCGGCTGGGGCGTCGCCCGGTTAAACAAGGCCCCCCGTTGTTTTCGCCAGGGAACCAGGGCGAACAGCGAAAAGTCAGCTACTGGAACAAATCTGAAAACAAACCCCAACTCAACATCACCAGAGTTAAAGATCGGTACTATCAACGTAAGAAGCCTGAATGGCAAAGAAATGGAGCTAGCTGAGGAATTAGATAAGTACCAGATCGACATAATAGGGGTGACTGAAACAAAAAAGACCAAAACTGGTGAGATCTTTCTGAGCAATAAATACAAAATGTTATATTCAGGCAATAACAATCAAGGAAAAGAAGGAGTAGCCATAGTATTCAACACAAAATAAGAGGCTAATCTTCTTGAATGGCAGTCAGTCTCAAGTAGAGTAATGTGGGCAAATATGAGAATGGGGAACTGGACAATGAGACTTATTTGTGCCTATGGTCCCACAGAAGGTTCTACTAAGGTAGAAGTGGAGGAATTTTTTGAGGCTTTAGAAAAAGCAACTGACACAATGAAAAAGGAAAAGCTGATCCTTGTTGGGGATCTAAATAGTAGAGTAGGAAATGATTGTGAGACATACAAAAATATTTTGGGAAAATTTGGAGAAAAGAGTAAAGCTAATAATAATGGCAAATATATGTTGGATTTCTGCTCAGGACATGGACTGGTTATTACTAACACCATGTTCCAACATAAAAATGTGCACAAATTCACATGGAGAGAAGAGGCTAGGAATAAGAAAAGTCTCATTGACTATGTTATTGTTGATAGTGATGTTTTCTCCCTGGTGCAGGACACCAGAGTGTACAGAGGATTTGAAATTGCAAGTGATCACTATTTAGTCTTGAGCAGGATAAAATTGAATTTCATATTGAAAAGAATAACATGTAAGAAAGTTTTAAAGCGAATAAAAGTTGAGCAGCTCTCAGATGTAAACTGTAGACTAAAATACAGAAATATTATTGAAAAGAAAATGAAAGAGTTTGAGAACAGGAATCAAACCTTGGAGATTCAGTGGAAAACTCTGAAGGAAACATTGATTGATTGATTCTGCCAGAGAGGCATGTGGTGAGGTTGTGTGCAAAGATAAAAAAATCAGAACTCCCTGGTGGATACAGGAAGTTAAGGAGGCAGTGAAGGAAAAGAAGAAAGCATATCAAAAGTTCCTGGCAAATAAGTCAGCTTGTGCTCTTAGAGAATATAGAGACAAATGCAAGAATGCTAAACACTGTGTAAAACTAGCTAAACAAAAGTCATGGGAGGACTTTGGCAAGAATATAGAAAATAAATATCAAGAAGGTGGCAAAATATTCTGGAGGTTGTTGAAGAAGCTTAGGAATGGAGGAAAGAGTGCTGTAAAAGGAATTAGAGATGATAAAGGTGAAATGAAAACAGGAGAAAAAGATATCCTTGAAGTATGGAGTAATTACTTTGAAAAACTACTAAATGAAACAAGCAGTGATAACAGCACAGTGGTAAAAAACACTGACCAGGCATGCAGTCAGGAATACATATCCATACTTGAAGTAGAAAAAGCCATCAAAGGCTTGAAATGTGGAAAGGCAGCAGGAGTAGATGATATTCGACCAGAAATGCTGAAGTATGGTGGTATAAGAGTCTTACAGTGGCTGCACTGCATAGTTCAGAAAGCCTGGACAGAGGGACGAATTCCCGATGATTGGAGTAGAGCTCTCATAGTACCCATATATAAAAAGGGAAATAAAACTGAATGTGAGAATTACAGAGGTATTTCCCTACTGAGTGTTCCTGGCAAGATCTATGCAAGTATACTTGAGAAACGGTTGAGAAGAATTGTGGAAGAAAAGCTTGGTGAAGAACAAGCTGGATTCAGGCCAAATAGAGGCTGTCAGGATCAGATCTTCACTTTACGACAAATAGTCGAGAAAGCATGGGAATATAACAAAGATCTGTATTTAAGTTTTGTCGATTTGGAAAAGGCATATGACAAGGTGCCAAGAGAGAAGCTATTCAATACGCTGCAGTTATATGGTGTCAATGGGGCATTATATCAAGCAATACTTAGTCTTTATTTGAGTTGTGAGTCTGCAGTTATAATTGAAGGAAGTACAGGAAGATGGTTTAATGTTAAATCTGGTGTGAGACAAGGATGTACATTATCCCCTCTGTTATTCATTATCTATATGGATCACATTATGAAGGAATGTGGTATTAAACCTGATATCAAAATTGGAGATGTTAATGTCAGCTCTTTGCTTTATGCGGATGATGTTATACTTCTAAATAAATCCGCTACAAGTCTGCAAGATTCTCTGACTAAATTGAATAGCTGTTGTAATAGATATGGTATGAAGGTCAGCAATAAAAAGACAAAGACAATGAAAATAGGCAGAATCATTGAAAATGTCAACTGTGTTGTGAATGGAGAACCTGTGGAACAAGTAAAACATTTCAGCTACTTAGGCACAATTTTTACTGAAGATGGTAAACTAAATATAGAAATAGACAACAGAATCAGCAAAGCTGGTATCGTGGGAAGTCAATTGAATAAATTCATATGGAATAAGAAAGAAATTAGTCGGAACACTAAATTAGCTGTATACAAGACTGTGTTCAAACCAATTTTAACTTATGGATGTGAGAGCTGGGTCAGAAGTAAAACACTTGACCAAAGACTAGAGACCGCAGATATGAGAGTCCTGAGAAAGATTAGAGGCGTGAACAGATGGCATCAATGGCAATATCATATTAAAAATGATGATATTAGGAAAGAACTTGACATTGTCAGCATCCAGGAATGCATTAGCAAAGCTAATCTCAGGTGGTATGGTCACTTAAATAGAATGGGAGAGGAAAGATTAGCAAAACAAGTGTTCTCTGCCAGGTTGGCAGGAAAACGACCCAGAGGAAGACCAAGATATGGGTGGATTGATACGGTACAAAGTGCCTTAGACGATAGAAATATAAGATCTGATAATGTTGGAGTCTTGACAAGTAACAGACTGATTTGGAGGAAAATTGTTTATAGGAAGTTAGTAATGATGTAATTTTTTCATGTAGTACTGTCATATCCTGTACACCCCTTGAGGGTACATGGCAGGAATTTGATGATGATGATGATTTTTTCTTGCTCAAGACTAAATGGTGATCACTTCCAATTTCAAATCCTTTGTACACTCTATGTCCTGCACCAGAGAGAGAAAACATCACTGTCAAGAATAACATGGTCAATGAGACTTTTCTTGTTCCTTGTCTCTTCTCTCCATGTGAATTTGTGCATATTTTTATGTTGGAACATTGTGTTAGTAATAACCAGTCCATGTCCTGAGCAGAAATCCAACAGGTATTTGCGATTATTATTAGCTTTGCTGTTTTCTCCAAATTTTCCCAAAATATTTTTGTATGTTTGACAATCATTTCCTGCTCTGCTGTTTAGATCCCCAACAAGGACCAACTTTTCCTTTTTTATTGTGTCAGTTGCTTTCTTTAAAGCTACAAAACATTCATCAACTTCTACCATTGTCCAGTTTCTCATTCTGATATTTGCCCACATCACTGCATTTGATATTGCCTGCCATTCACTACTCCTTTTCCTTGATTGTCATTGACTGAATATAACATTTTGTATTTATTGCTCAGCAAGATCTCACCAGTTTTAGTCTTTTTTGTTTCAGTCACCCCTATTATGTCAATCTGGCACTTATCCAATTTCTCAGCTAGTACCATTTCTTTGCCATTCAGACTTCTTATGTTGATAGTACCGACTTGAACTCTGGAGATGTTGAGTTGGGGTGTGTTTCAGGATTTGTTCCAGTAGCTGACTTTTTGCTGTTTTCTCCGGAGTACTCTGGCGAAAACAACGGGAGTCTTGTTTAACTGGGCAACAGCATGAAATTCTATCATGTTGTACCATCATTTTATATTGTGGTTTGAATGAATAAGAATACAATTTGGTGGGCTAAATCCCAAACTGCCAGCCCATCCTCATTCATTCAGTATCCAGGTAGATACCTAACAGGGTGCACCATGAGAAGGTGAAGATTAGACATCTCAGGGGTCCTGGGCCGTTCTCCACATTCCTTAAAATGCTATGTGGACGTCTCCCCCCAGTTATGCAGCTTTGACCATTAAGCATCTCAGAAAGTATAAAAGTCATTATAATTAATATTTAGTATACATTGTTATTTCCTGAAAAATTATAGTTATGAATAGCCAACTTATAAGCCTTTCTACTAGAAGTACATTAGTACCGTGGGCCGGCATGGATTTTTTTATCATCCAAAAATACTGTTCTAATGACCAAGCATGAAAAAATGGTTTAGGCATTTTTCTGATAATTTTTTATGATGTAAAAATTTGGAATAGAATGTGAATTTCTTTGTAGAAGTTCCTCTTTATTAAGAGAATATCCTATCTTCATTTTTTGCCTAGACATGGTGTGTTGCAGGAAATTGCTTCAGTCTTCAAAAAGAGCATGAAACTGCGATTAAATTTCTTCAGAGAGCAATTCAGGCAAAACCAGACTTTGCTTATGCATATACTCTATTGGGACATGAACATGTTATGACAGAAGAAATGGATAAAGCCATGGCTTGTTTCCGAAATGCCATTAGGATTGATCCAAGGCACTACAATGCTTGGTGAGTTATAATATATAGGACTACTTTTTTAATCCACTTAACTGGAAATTATTATAATATATGTGCAATTGATTTATTATGAAAAGTTAATAATATAAATTGGAATATCAGTATAATTTTTTTATAGGAGTTTGTGATACAGCAATAGTAATTTTTATTGTATTCACTTAGATAACCTACCCCAAAGCATTTTATCTTTGCTTCATTGCTTTCTTAAGAAATATGCTCTGCTTAAGGAACTACTTTTGTTATTATTATTATTATTTTCCAGAAGTCAAGGACTCGTTGAGGGAGGCTATAAATCACCCAAACCAGCTATCATGCCTTCCCTTAAATTAATTCAGACTAGATGCACTCACTACCCCTAAGGGCAAATTATTCCACTCACTCACTGCTCTCTGGGAGAAAAACCTAGCTCTTACCCCTTTCTTGACTGCAAATAAATTTAACTTCCATGGATGCCCTCTTGTTCTCTCAACACCTTCCATGTAATGAAAAATTTCATTAGTTGATATCCTGTAACACCCATTCAAAAGTTATAGATCCCCTATCATATCACCCCCCTCTTTCTCCTGTTAACCAGTGTCTGCAATCCACATACTCACAATCTCTCCTCATAATCTTAATCCCATAATCCAGATATAAGATTTGTAACTCTTCTTTGCACCCTTTCCACAGCTTCTTTATCCCCTTGGAACCTCAGAGACCAAATTTGGGCACAATAATCCAGGTGTGGTCTTATCAAAGCCTTATAAAGAGGCAAAATGACTTCCTTATCCTTACCTGTCAAGATGTACTTCAACATCACAATTACCCTCTGAGTTGTATTTACCACTTTTGCTATGTGACCTTTGAACTTGAAATTCCTATCCACCAATACACCAAGATCCCTTTCCTCATCAGTTTCTTGAAGCATAACCCTGCTAATATAGTATGCCACTGGGACTCTAATCATGCCAAAGTGCATAACTTTGACATGATCTGACAGCCATCATTTGTCCAAATTTCCAGTCTATTAATATCATTTTGTAATTGCTGAATATCAGTAGCATCCCTGATTGCCTGCCTGTCTTTGCATCATCGGCAAACAATTTCACATCTGATGTTAGATCCTTCCTGATGTCATCAAAGTATAGATTGAACAATAATGGCCCAAAGGACTGAACCCTGAGGTACTCCACTGGTCACTTTAAATCTGGCAGATTCACACCCACTGTATACCACTTTTTGATATCTATCTGTCAACCATCCCCTGATCCAAGTGAAGGTTTTATATTCCAATCCCATATTCTCCAGTTTATGTAATAGCCTTTCATGTGGTATCCTGTCAGATGCCTTAGAAAAATCCAAACATTGTCATAGTGTATCCATTCCCTTTATTCAACTCGACCATAACATTGTTATAAAATATGAGCAAATTGCTAAAATATGATCTTCCTTGAGTAAACCCATGCTGTTCCTTGCACATACTGATAGGTCGGTAGTTAGACACATCAGTTTTTGCAACATCCATGTACAATGGAACTATCATACATTCCTTCCATTCCTGAGCTGAGACTCAAGTTGTACAAACATGTGAAAGGCATAGCCAATTCGACTGAACATTCCTTTAGCAAATGGGCTGATATACCATCTATCCCTATAGAACAAATTCTTATCTAGGTTATGCAACAGCTCTTCAACCTCATTTTCATGAATCTCTAACTCTTCATCCAATGTAGCTGTAGCACTGTGCACCATGTTACATACACCTGGTTGATATATCTTACCAAAGTGAGTATTCATTAACTCAACAATCTCATTAGCTTCCGACACTCGAGTACCATCTGCATTCGATAAAGTTATTCTTCTGCATTCATTCTTTCTTTTACTTGCAGCATAACGACAAAATTCTTTTGGATTGCCTTTAGCTTGCATGGCCAGTTTCTTTTCATACTCTGATTTAGTTTTCTTCACAATAGTCGTTACTTTTCTGGCCTGAGCTTTATGTTTCATAACTCATCTCACTCTTATTCTCATAATATTCTTTCTACATCATCATCTTCTTGTGGATTTCTTGCTTAATAAGGTTGGGCATTCATATCACTCCCAATCTATTTATTCTTCGAACAGTAGGGATACATTCAGATACTGCTTCATTTAAGCACTTTTTCAAAGATTCCCATGCGTTGCTGATATTTTTCCCATTCAGTAACTGATACTATGGGACCAAAGATAGTATTCACCTAAGTTGATCATAATTTCCAGCTTTGTAGTTCAGCATATAACCTGTTTTAATCGGAGCATCAATGCAATTAGATAATTTCCAAGAAAGTAGAGCAGGATCACTGTCACCAATTGGTGGTAAAATAGCCATTTTCTTGACAGAGAACCCTTCTGACACTGTGAGCAAATACAACACTCTTTGACCCTGAGTTCCTTCTTTCACATGCTGCTTGAGAAAGTTGTCTTCCAACAATTCAATAAATTCATTTTCTTTCTTATCATGAGATTTCTCTTCTACCCAATCAATGTTTTGAAAATTAAAGTCACCCACAATGATCATTTGTTTGGTACCCATGAGGCAAAATTGGCGTTGCATTTCTTCATCCCCTGCAACTACATGGGCCATTACCATCATTGTTTTCTTGTATTTCTACATTAACTTTACTTAAGTCATCTGACATCATTAGTAACTCTCCTCCTCCTCTCCTACCTCTCCTCTCATTCCTAAAAATATTATTATTATTATTATTATTTGACATCTCCAGGGAGTCCAAAGACTCATCGAGGGAGAGTGTGCCAACAGCATCGAACGATTGGTCTCCTTCCAACTACTAACCGTAGTATACCCATTATACTCGATCCACTTACCACATCTGATTCTGATAGCCAGGTCTCATTAATGCCAACAATCTTAGGCTACATCGTATTCAATAAAGCAACAAACTCAACCTCTTTGTTTCCGATGCTCCTGGCATCTGTGTATAGATATAATAAATTACCACCTAGCCTGTTCTTATAATTAGATATGCAATCTATTTGGTCTTGTTCTAGAATTTTCTCTCCCCAGACATAATTAAAATGTCCAAACCTAAAGCATATTTTTCCACCCCTTCACCACATACAAACCATGTTCAAAGACATTCATATCTTTATCAGGCTTGTATACCATAGCTGAACTTTCACAATCATTTTTCCCATTCCTCCCTTGATGATCTAGTTTCCCTGACTCTGCATTAAGCATTAAGTGTCATACCAAGAAGTAATTTTTCCAGGCTTCTGATGCCAAATGAATTCAAGTGCAGGACATCCTTCTTATACAAGTCTTTTCTGCCATCAAACACATCCCACACATCTAAAAACTTGCATCTATATCTTCTACACAGCCTGCGCATGAAATAATTTGCTATCATTGTCCTCCTCATTGACTCAGTATTGTCATATGTGGATGGTAATTCAACAATTTTTACTCTCTCACATTTCTTTCTCACTTCTTCCAACAGACTTTTCATATCTTCTCTCATGCTATATTTGTCACTACTTAAATTATTTGTACATATCAGAACTACCATCTCTTTTGCTTTTCTTTTTTGGTTTTCAATTATGTTTGTCATATTTTTAATTTTCGTTCCCAGGAAACTAGAAGTGGTGACTCCCTTGGCAAATGCAAATTTTAAAATTGAATCACCATACCATGTGATCTCTTTTTTCTTAGATTTTAACTGACTTGTTGTTATTAATATTTTGACTACCAAGTTCAGTACTTTCCTGTTCTTGTTCTGATCCTTTTTCTTATCCTGTCTAAGTTTAATCAGTTTTCCTACCTTTTCCAATTCTGTGGCAGATTTTCTAATAATTTCTTTTAATCGAGATATTTCTAATGTCAGCTTATCCTCTGATAAATTATCATCATCATCACTGCAGCAGCACTTTTGTTCATCATGACAAATGCTCTCCTCAGTAGTAACAACTTGAGCTTTAGACACTGTCCAGTTGTGACGAGTTTTCAGTGCCATTCTTAAGAGTAGTAAAAACTAATAATATTTCTGCAATTATATTATAAAATGCTATAGTAAAATAATTAAACTAAAAAACTACAATAATATACTAAAAATACACAATTAAATCTAAGAAAACACTTAATAAATCAACAAAGATCACAAATCTTTCGGGAGCTCTTTATTATTTGGTATTTTTTGTACTGTCTTTCGCAATGTTTATGAAAACAAAAATCATATAACAAAATTTAAACTACCCTTATTTTTTCAATTAAATATGTATATGCATAACTTGCATCATTGACTGTTGAATGCTTCCATTAAATTCTTTATTTAAAAATAGTTTTTATCACCATCTAATAGTTGTTTTTCACTATGACACTTTTATAAGTAGTTTTTCCTGTTACTGTATAGTATTTATGTAAGTTAGGCTTTTATTATAGTACTTCACATTCATTGCAAAATAAATGTTATTTTTTATTTTACTTATAAATTTTAAAAACTTTCTACTAGAAGAGACTTCCATATAGTCAAGGATTCAAATCTAGCTTTTTGATCAAGTCCTGGAGACAGGACACTTATTACTTGCATTAAAGCAAAACTTAGTATGAATGCAAATTTAAATATGCTTGAAATTCTAATCAATCACTAATTTCAACAATAATCTCAGTAAATTGAATTGGTGGCATGCATTCAATCCATATAACTTTCTATTTTGCATTCTTCCAGTGAACTTTTACTGTTTTTTATAATAATTTCAGCTGTCATTTCAGATTTGATTTGGCCACTGCTAAGGCTGATTTTGTTTTAACCATATAATGATCTTTAGTCATATAAATAACAGGCCTCATTGTAGTGTAGTATATTCTTTTTTAACCAGTAGTCAGGCCACTAGTGTTAACAGTTCACTAAATTAGTGATATTTTGGCATACTGTGTGGATTGTCATGTAGCTTGTATCTCTTTCTCTCAATGTGTGTGTGTGTGCGTGTGCGTGCACATACTCGAGATGATGACGATGACCTTAATATGAAGATTGAAACATTGGTTAATTATGTCGGTTTATTTAAAATTAATTCCTGTAAATGATAGCTGTCTCCTTAATTAATGATAATGAATGCTGATCATCATGCATCTATCAAAGAAAAGTTGCTCAACAGGATTAAAGATAGATAGCATCGTTTTTAGAAATAGCAATGGAAAAAAGTGCAGCTGCCAGAGAAATAAATACAGAAATACACTTTTGAGATAATAAGATCACTACTGCCTAAATACTAATATTTAGGCAGTAGTGATCATGGAAAGGGAGGAGTATCTATATTCAACACATACACACTCACACACACTGAATGAAGAACTTTTTTTCTATAGTTGCAAGTTTCAAGTAGAATATGTGCATAGTTCAGAATAGGAAATTTGACACTTATTTGTGCCTGTCATGCCACAGAAGATTCTAGTAAGAAAAATAAGCAGAGAAATTTTTGAGCCATCAAAAAAAGCGCAGCATATGAGGTGGTACCCAAAAGAAAACGGAATGTAAACTTGGCATGTGCCCCTTTTCTAGTTATAGATGATGCCATTAGGCATTGTGAGTGTGCACTTTTCCATGCCAGTCTGGAAAGTGGCAGCAACCTGTGTGAACTGGTTTCTTGTTCTGACTGCTTTTTTTTTGTTAGTGCTTGCCAGCAAATTTGGCGATTTTGTGATGGCTGATCACAAGGAACAGAGAGTACGCATGAAATTTTATTTTCTTTTGGTTAAAACTGCAGCTGAAACTGTTGTTATGCTTGGGCAAACCTTTAAGTAAAATGCAGGTCTACAAGTGGTTTTCCCATTTCAAAAATGGGGACATGTCAGTTGAAGACCAACTATGATCTTGTTGACCTTCAACAAGCAGAAATGATGAAAACATCAAAACAGTTTGCCAGGCAATCAGTGAAGATTGTTGAAAGATCATTGAGCAAGTTTCTGAAGAGATGAACTTGTCACGGAGTTTGTTCCAGCAAATTTTCACAGAAGATTTGCAAATGGAATGTGTGCGCACTAAATTTGTGCCTCGTTTGTTCACAGAGAACCAGAAAAAAAAAAAAAATCTTGAATGTTTGCTGTAATTTGGGGGAACAAGTTCTTAATGACTAGAACTTTCTTTCAAAAGTTGTGACTGAGGATGAGTCTGGGACGAAGAGAAAGAAAAGTCACGGGAGGTCATAAACAGTATTCCAGTTGAACAGTTCCAGAACTGTTTCCAGCTGTGGAAAAACATTGGGACGAGTGCATTGACTCATGTGAAGAGCACTTTGAGGGTGACTAGAATATGGATTGAATGAAAACAGCCTTTAACTTCCCCAGTTCTGGAACTGTTCAGCTAGAATACTGTTTATGGCATCCAGTGACTTTTCTTTCTACAACTTACATAAAGCAACATCACATAAAGATATGGCTGATCTCCTGGCATTATTCTTCTCATTCACATCCTATGTAGATAATGAAACCAAATCATCCCCTCCTTTACTTGGGAGACATTGCATCATGTGCTGCCTGTGGCCTTCCATCAGAAGAATTTTGAAGAAACTGGATATCAAAAAAACTTTTTTTTACATAGTCTGGAAATCCTACTCTAGATACCAAACATGGAACTTTTCAAGCCACTTCAGGGTCTCTGGTAAGCAGGGCAGACAAACGAAATCCATTTCCCTAATTTTATTAGGTGGGAGATGAATTTCACAAGCATCCATGCCTATGACAGGATTCAAACCTGCAGCCTGTTGGTTAGAGTGGATACACTAACCACACACTTATATATATATATATATGTATATGTGAGTGTAATGAATGATGTTATTCCTTATAGTGATATCTTCACGTAAATATGTGAAGCCAATCGGGGCAGCATTTTTCATCCCACACAACAGGCAAAGTGTCCATAAGAACATACATATGCAGTTTACACACATGTTACACTTGCCTCATAGCCTTAGTTGCTTCAGCCATAAATTTAAAATGACATTCAGCCAACCCGACTAACTGTACTTTGCTGAAAAGAAGGGGGGGAAAAAAAAAGCACATCATATCCGAAGTTTCTGTATTCATGAGATTTTTGATGAATAGTAACCAGACTTGACTGTAAGATTTGTTTTGATCTTGATTTCTTGATTTTTATTGCATTATGTATGTGATTTGTATTGCATTGTGTATCCTGTCAGAAAATTCAAGGAATTTTCTGACAAAAACCATGTGATCTTTTTGTGGCATTTCTACTTTCTGCCATAGTAAAGGATTACTTCCATTAGCTGTATGATATGCTAATACAGATTTGTGATTTTTCTTTTCACATCTTGAACATATTCTAATTTGCAGATCTGAGCCATCGTGATTGACTTAGATAATATATGCTATATGAATAGCTCATTTTATAGACACACAGCTTCTTGAGGGTTAGATGAGGTGGTTTAGAAGAAATATAAAAATCTTGAAATCTTACATAATGGAATAAATGCTACTTTAATGTTATATAAGTATTTTAGAAATTTAATCATAATGTTATGTGTTGGATGTAAAGAAAGGTTACTTCATCTTGTATTCTTGTTTATTTGTTGTTGCCTGGGGAGCCTATTGCAAGTTTTTGTTGTACCTGCATCCATTTTTGGATAGAATGTGGTGGTTGAGGCATCAGAGTTATTAAAACCTTACTTTACCTTGCTAGGAAACGTGAAATGCATCCATGTTTTAATTTTTTCCAATCTTTTGTGATGAGTGGAGCTTAGAGGTATTTTCTAGTGTTGATAGGTTTTCAGTATGCTGAGCATGTGCATGTGTTCTTTTTTTCTCCTTGGGGACCTCCTGGAAATATTATTTATTATCTTCTGAGACCTCTATATCTCTGGAAGTCTCAGAAGAAAGTAACATCTCTGAGTTAATGGCTCATGGAGAGAGAGAGAGAGTCAATACATCTCCCAATGCCAGCTGTCACAAATAGCTTGTGGTGTGTGTGGGAGGGGGTATTGAACTCATTGCCATCCATTTTCCTCATGTGTACAGGCAAAGTGGTCATATGACAGCACATTATTATTAATCTCCTATCAGTAATTTTCCTCCAAATTAGTCAGAATGTGTTACTTGTCAGCACTCCAATATTGTTGTATCTAACATTTCATTCTTCTAGGGCCTCTGACTGAATCAATTCACATCAATGATGCCATCTGTTCAGGCCCCAAATTTTTTCTTAGAACTAACATCTGTGTACTCTAATCTTTGGTCAAGGTTGGCTCATTTCTAACTGAACTCTCAGATCCATAACTTAAAAAACTGATTTGAACACCATCTTGTATACTGTTTAGTATTTAAGCTGATTTCTCTTATTCCATATAAATTTATTTAAATGGCTTTCCACCATAATTTCAACAAATACAACTGCATTAATTGACAAATGTCTCAGAGACCATCATTCTAAGACTACATTTAGCCCAACATTTTTCATAAGAAAAATTGCAGGGTTTGTTATGGTTTGTTCTTTAGCTTCGTTCTTCTCTGCAGAATTACTACATTTTGCATCAGTCACTCAATCAGTTTGTCATATTTGGAATATAGTGGCTGCTTATGTTGTTTATGTATCTTTAAGAATTTCAGCCTAATCAAAAATAAGAGGGATTTAGGAAGGCTGCATCATTTGTGGATACCTCTAAAGACCATATCATTCAACTGAGTAACAAAATTTGGAATAGCAGTTCTTGATATTCCTTAAAATCATCTATTACTTTTATCCTTTGTAGTTATAGCACTGCATGCTCTCTATTCTTCTGTGTTTATAATACTATGCATTATGATGTGAGTCACTACCCAATCTAGTTCCAACCTTTTTTTTTTTTGTGTGGTAGACATCGCTTAAAACCTACCAATGATGTTGCTATTTGATTAGTTTTCCCGATTCCTAGGTTACACCAGAGAGATTTGAAAGAGTTCTCATTGCTCTACCTTGGTTCTACTGACAGCATTCAACTGTATCTCGATTGTCATTGGTAGGCATACTAGTTTCTCTTCATACTAAGTGCCCTCAGTTTGCGTAAGCACCTTTATTTGCAGTCCAATCGGTGGGAAATAGACTCAGGAAGACTAAGAGAACTCAGTAGCAGGAGTTGTTACAGGTAGCAGAATAGTATAGTACCATATTATTACAATCCCTGCAATGACTTTCAATGACCTGTATTGAAATTACCAAATATGACTGATTCAAATATATAGTAGAATTTCTTCATAAGTTTGATTAGGTTCTTGTTATCATTAACAAACATGCAGATAATGGCTGATTTTTAGTGTGTGGCATTTTAACAGGTTTGTAGATGAAGTTTGGCAGAAAGCAAAGGAAGAGAGGCTCAAAAAAAAAAAAGATCCACAGGTGGCAGTTTCCTTATGATGATTTCTCTGCTTTTGTTTTGACTTTAACAATTTTTGCTTTGTTTCTTGTTCTAAGAAAGGTTTTGTGTTATTATTATTATTTGCAGCATTTCCATGAAGTCCAGAGACTCATCACGGGAGACCAAAAACAACCATCACACACACAAATCCTATCATACCTCTCCTTGAATCCATTCACCTTCAGGGAACTTGCAACCAATTCTGGCAATCCATTCCACTCATCTACCACTCCATGCAAAAAATGTGGTCTTCACCTCCCCCTCCCCCCACTAACCACACTTTTACACACAACATTCACGGATGTTTGATTATATAGAGAAACCTGTGGAGAATTCATGACTAAGATTAACACACATGAACCACAGTAGTAGGATTTTTTATTATGTAAATATTTCGTCCTAGGTATCTTAGGACATCATCCGTACAGTAAGGCAATGCTAGGAATGACAAAAGAAAGGGCGCGTACGTACAAAGGAATCCAGATTGCGTGCAGTGGCGCGTTGCGGCCTTAACTTAAATTAAATTGAACTAAATTACTTAAAAATTAAATTAAAATGAATTACAGTTAAGTTATTATTTTACACAATTTTGTATGACAATTTCCCATACTTTAGGGATGGCAAGAACATCGTTGCAGTTTAGATTTGGTCTGTGGAATAGGGCTTCAGCACTTTCTTTATATAAACGTTCATATTTATATGAAGATCTGTGTAGAAGTTTTGTCTTTTTCCAATGGATCTTGTGGTTTGGGTTTTTCAACTTTGTGTTGAGCAAGGCCTGATTTATGCGGTTTGATGAGGCGGATATGGTCTTGATGTTCCGAAATGCGTTTAAAAACTGATCTGCCTGTCTGTCCAAAATAAGAGAGTTTAACAGGAGCATTGAACCTCGTATACACCAGGTAGTAGCATACGTGAAAGTTTGTCTTTAGGCGAGGGTAACAGGTTTTGGATCTGGTTGATGGGTTTGTAGGTGGCAGCGAGATTGTATTTCTTCATGATTTTCGAGAGCCATTCAGAGATGCCTTTGATATAAGGTATGGGAATCTTATGGGGTTGTTCTTGTCTAGGTTGAAGTGCGGAGAAATTGCTGATGATTTTTTGAGTTGTTTTGAGATTGTAACCATTTAGAGTGGCTGTGTGTTTGATTATTTCCAATTCTTGTTTTAGAAAATCCTTGGAGGAGCATAATCTGTGTGCTCTGGTTACCAATGATTTAATGATGCCAAATTTTTGAGAGGGATGATGAGCTGAAGTATTGTGAATGTAGCGGCTTGAAAATGTCGGTTTGCGATAGACAGAGGTGGAGATGGAACCGTCTTCTTTTCTTTGGATGTGTAAATCCAGAAAGGGGATGCCTTGTGGGGATCCTCTTTCTAATGTAAATCTGATGCGTGGATGAATAAAATTGATTTTTTCCTAAAAACTGAAGTAGCTCTTGTTCGGAATGACTCCAGACTGCGAAGATATCATCGACATATCGAAGCCAGAGTTTTGGTTTGGGTTTGAATGTGAGGATTTTTTCTTCTAGATGTTCTATAAACAGATCTGCCAAGTTGGGTCACAAGGGAGACCCCATTGCTGTTTCCTCCTCTTGCTTATAGATTTTTCCTTTCCATGTGAAGTAACCAGAACAAATTGGAACAGATCAATAATGTCCAATGGAAATTTTTGATTTAATAGGTCTACAGTTTCTTTCCAAGAGCACAGGATTAAAGGAAGTTGCCGCAAGCGCATCGTGTGCAACAAATTGGAACAGTTCAACGATGTCCAACAGAAACTTTTGATTTAATAGGTCTACAGTTTCTTTCCAAGAGCACAAGATTAAAGGAAGTTGCCGCAAGCTCATCGTGTGCACACAGCACATGATAAGTAGGCAGAAAAGAAAGAAATCCTCTTCCGAGAGATATTGCATTGAGTGCTGTCGGGGGGGGGGGTTATGGAAGGTGCTGATAGGGTGCAGAGATATATAAGAGTTAGGAAAATCCCCCCCCCCCCCCCCCACACACAAGGCTTTTTTCCCCTGGTGGTTTTGGTGTGTGGACTTTGCTAGTGGAGGGACGGTTCGAGAGCATGAGGTGAAATCTCTGCCCTGATGCCCGGCAGATGGAAACGGTAGATGCCGCGTATCCACGGGAAAGGTTGTGCGACGCAAGGTCCAAGGTGAATCACATTACTCCAGAAGAAAAGGGTGGTCTGCGAAGAGGCCTCAGAATCTAGGTAAAAGGCAACACATGCAAATGACTGACTTTGCCCCAAGAATCCTATTGAAAGGAAGGCATAACTGACTGAAACGAATAGGCCAGCATATAATCGAGGAATTCCAGGTACCAATCCCAGCACAAAGAAATCAATTTGAGGGTCAACGGACGAGTAAAGAGAGGAACAAGCACAGGAGATAACTATAATATGGTATCGCGAAATTTTATTGTTAAATAGTGTAAATGAATGATATGTGAATCAAGATCTAAGGACTTAACAAAGATAAAACTTAGGACTGTAGCAAATTATAAGTTGTGAAAGTAGACAAGTGTAACTTAAAGAGTGATAACCTTAGGATGTGTGAATACAAAGTGATAATGTATGTTTACTAGGTTTTAATTAAGAGAGTTATGAGGATCTTATGTGTGAAGTGATATAGAACAGCTCTATTGTTAATCCTATGTGAGTTATGAGACTTGACTGTTCGTATTTGATAACTATGATAGCACATAAATTTGTAGTTTAGAAATGATCTTTCCCAGACTTCCATGAACTGTATATATGTTAGAATGTTAAATAAATCTTTTGCTTACTCTGATTCAGTTGTTTGTTAGTATTATCCGATGCACCACTTGCTAAATATGCGAACCTAAGCGGGAGATTTGAGTAGCATGTCTACGGTCATGATTGCACAGTTGTTAGTCACTGAGGTACAGCCAGGTGTACCTCAGTGACTGAGATTTTTTACTTTAACTAATTGTCCTAAGTGGTGCAGTGAAAACAAATGAATGTCTTAGGATTTTATGAGAAGAAGAACCTCAGAAACTTTGTTACATTTGGATTTTGACTCTAGCCCAGGGCAATTCCCTTTGTACTTAGAATAGTACCACGTGACACCAAGGGGCGAATAAACATAAAGAGCATAGATATCAAAGTTATTAAGAAAAGGTGACACAACAGTGGGAGCCAGGCCCAGTAGTAAAGATACAAAGGCAGAAGCAATGAGAGATCATCCTAACCTACAGGAGTTGCCAAAAGGTGGGCCACCTTTTTATTAAATTACTCTGGATTTAGAGAAAGATGTTGAAAGTTTATTTTTCACTTGGTTAGACTATAATAAATTTAGTTTAATCCTTTATCCAAGTGTGAGCAAACAAAGTTTGCACCTGAAAATATCTTCAGCTTGGTCCACCTTTGCTACGAGTTGCCCGGTGTTGTACTACCTTACCCTAGTCCTGAAGATATTTTCAGGCACAAACTTTGTTTGCTCACACTTGGATAAAGGATTAAACTAAATTTATTATAGTCTAACCAAGTGAAAAATAAACTTTCATCATCTTTCTCTAAATTCAGAGTAATTTAATAAAAAGGTGGCACACCATTTGGCAACTCCTATAGGTAAAGATGACCTCACCATTGCATCTGCCACTTCTGGGCCTGGCTCCCACTGAAGAGACCTCAATAAAGGTCGAAACTAGTCTGGGTAGTGGCCCTTCCCTTAATGCATAACATTATACGTATCTGCAAGGAGGTGTGTTTTGCATTATGGGAGATGCTGAGATAGGAGTGATGTTAGCTTGGTCCACCTTTGCTACGTGTTGCGTTGTGTTGTACTACCTTACCCCAGTCCTGAAGATATTTTCAGCCGCAAACTTTGTTTGCTCACACTTGGATAAAGGATTAAACTAAATTTATTATAATTCAATAAGCTATTTTACCAACTTTTGCAATATGCCCTCTGAACTTGAACTCTTTGTCCACCATTATCCCCAAGTCCCTAGCCTCATCAGTTTCCTGTAAACCAATACCATCAGTATGATACATCATATGCAACCTTTTCAACCCAAAGTGTATAACCTTACATTTTGTCACATTAAATTGACTATCATTATCCTTTGCCCACATTGCTATTAGGAAAAAGAAAACCAGGACGTCCTCTTAAACGATTCAACGATGTCTTCTAAGGCCGGAACAGGCCATGCTAGGCCTAAATCCTTGATACGTATGATGATGACATTGCCAATTTATTTAAATCATCTTGCAGGATATCCACATCACCTTTATCAACTACTACTCTTGCTAGTTTTGCATCATCAGCAAACAAATGAATATCTCCACTTAAATCTTTCCCTGTGTCATTGATATACAAATTAGAGAGTAGTGGCCTTAGTTACCGAACCCTGAGGTATTCCACTACTCACCATCATTCTCCTAGGCTCCACTCCACCTTATAATACTTTCTGGTGTCTGTCTGTCACCAGAAAGTAGTATATGGTGGATTCCAATCATCCAGTTTTTGTAATAGTTTTCTGTCAAATGCCTTGGCAAAGTCAAGCAGTATCATGGTGTAGCCATCTCTATCCATTTCTGCTGTCACTTTATTATAAAATGTTGAATAAGTTACTAAGACAGGAACTACCCTTTACAAAACCATGCTGCCCACTATAGAGTATCACATTCCTATCTACCCACTGTTGCATTTTACCTTTCATCAACTTTAACATAGCAACCACTCCTGATATATTAATTGGTCTGTAATTTACTACCTCTGTCTTGAAGCCACCTTTATGCAATGGTACTATCTTACCCTCTTTCCATTTCCTTGGAACCCTGCCAGAGCTGAGACTTAGATTGAACAACTTCATCATCTTATGATATTCTGCCTAACTCCTTGAGTTTTACTTTTTTACAACTTTATACTGAAGTGCTGGTCTCATACAGACTCAGAAGCAAATTAATAATATATGTATTTTGAATAAAGAACTGATTTAATCATTTCAGTAGTAGGATTAGGTATCCTTGTTGGTTTAAAGTGGCTGAGTTGGTAGCATTTCCACTTTATATGCATTAACCTGAGAACTTGAACTGCACGTGTGGGATTGTGATTATTTTTCATGTAACAGATAATTTGCATTGCCCAGTATGAGACCACTACCCTCCTTATTAGAGATTAGAAGCATCCTATGAAAAAGTATGGTGGTTGATCTCAAGATAAGGGTTTTTCTTGTTATTTAAACCAGTTCCTATCAACTTTATCAATGTGATATTAGCAGAAATCAGCTCTGCTCATACATATGTGAATACTAGCAATTCAAAGTTCCTTCCTTCATAATATCTTCATTTTTAATATGATTTTGTGATGTCATCTGTAGTCTTCCAGTATTTTGTGGATTGGGTTATCAGAAAAGTTATTGTTGATCTATTGCCGAATAGTGGATTTCATATTTTTGTGACTTCTATTAGAATTATTAGAAAAATATTTCATTACAATAAGGATAATTTGAGATTATACTTAAACAATAGTAAACAAATATTTGTGGACACTAAGGCCTATATTTCAGCTGGAAAGTATGTTACATTTGATTTTACAAAATTATATCATCAGTTAACAGACCAGAAGGCCAGTTTTTATCAGTCCTGATAATGGAGTGATCAGTGTATATAATTTAACTATATAAGTAACTGAAATTTTTGTAATAGTGTGTTTTTTTTTTTTTAATAGGTATGGAGTTGGAATGATTTACTATAAACAAGAAAAATTTCACTTAGCAGAGGTCCATTATAGAAAAGCATTGAATATTCATCCTCAGAGCTCAGTACTGTTATGCCATATCGGAGTTGTAAGTTCATCTCTCTTTCTAGCAAATAGTTTATTGTGTATCCCTGTAGTGTAGTGCATAAATGATGTTGCTATTTGATTAGAAAGTCCCAAGATTGATTCCCATTGTAGTAAAGACAAATATTTATAAAGGCTTTTTAACTGGTCTCATGGAAATTACAGAGTTTTCATCCTCTCATCATTACTTTGGTATAAACTAAATAACTGTCTGATTTGATATTGGAAAGTGATAATACAGTTTCCATGTTGAGCGATTGTTGCTATATTTGAATGCAGAGCAACTGTTTTATTAATGAAATATTTTAATATTAATTGCTAACAAGCCTGCTCCCTTGGAAAGCTGTGTATTTTGCTTTTCCAAGGAGTAGAACTGATATCAATCTAGAAATCTATATGAGTATATGCCTAATGAAGTAGATTTAAGAATACTGTTTTTTGCTAAATTATTTTCAGTATTTTTACATGCCTTTAGAACTTAATATTCTCACTTTATGAAAATCAAGAACATTTGGTGTTTTGGCAAAATATGCTTAGTTTCAGCATGTACATTATAATTAACTTTTGATGAATGAATCTATCTGGAATACAGAAAGAGTTTGTTATAGGGGTATGATGTCGTATGATGATCTGATCATACGACACTTCAATTTTCATCAAATGTTTGTTTACCACATCATTGCTTGCTGTATCTGTGTTTTGGTGTTTCACTGTTAATTATAAACTGTTCATAACTATTATTTTATTTCATTGTTGTTAATTATAGCAAATAAAATTTGAATTAAAAGTATTGTTACAATTGTTAAAAACAAACATAGTTCTTAATGAAGTGAAAAGTGCTACATTAATTAATACTACAGTTACCAATAAACATCACAATCGTATTGCAAAATGGAAAAACTTTTAATGGTATAGATCAGTAGTGGCAAACCTTTTTATGTCCGTATGCCAAAAGTTTACAAATCGAGTTGCTGACGTGCCAGCGTGTGCCAAAAATTTACAAATCGAGTTACTGATGTGCCGGGCACGTCAGCAACTAATTAATACAACACTAATTAATTAATATTTAATGCAAAATTAATTGCAGAATTTTATTGAAACAAGTTTAAAAATTAACATAAAATTTCATAAAAATGAACTCATAATTTGACATGCACATTGTCGTATACAAATCAATATCAATATTATCAATTTATTAATTTCTCTATATCAATTTATTAATGAGATTTTTGCTGTTGTACATTAGATGCCAAATTTAGTAATACACACGCAGAACTAGATTCATCAGTCATTTTATTTCTTAAACTGTCTTTTATAAAATTAATTTCGAAAAATAATGACTCACAAGCATATGTAGAGGAGAAAATTGATAATATAGCCATCGCTAGTTTTTTAAAACAACAAAAGGTTTCTGGAATGGCATTCCAAGTTCCCAATATTTCCTCTTCTGCATTCTTTTTAATTGCACCCAATAATCGATCATTTTCCATTATTTCCAAGTCATTTCTCAAATCGACAAACTTTTGTTTCCATATAGAACTAGATTGAAAATCGATTAGTTGCATTTCTATATCTTCCAAATTCAGCCACTCGAAAATCTCCAAATTGAGTTTATCTGTTGATGTTATGTCCGGATGCAAAATAAATTTTGATGTCTCTGCAAATTGCCTGAACTGCGTAAATCTTGAAGAAAATTTGTTGATTATCGACTGAATAACTGTAGAAAACTCTTTTGTCAATTTAACTCGATCTGTTGTTTCATGGGATTCTAGATCTGCAAAGAATTTTTTTTGTATATAAGATATCGGAAGGTATTGGAAATAACGGCGTGATTAAAAATTGGTAATTTAGCTTCAAATGCTTTGATTAAATCAAATATGACAATAATTGTCTTGTTAACACCTTACAGTTTAACATTTAATTCATTTAAATGTAAACACAAATCAGTAAAAAACGTTAATTTCGAAAGCCATTCGACGTTCGTTAATTGATTGTATTTTTCAATGATTTTCTCATTATGTAAAAAAAAGTCTGACTTCATCTAAACACTCAACAAATCTTTGAAGAACTTTCCGACGACTTTACCATCGGACGTTGCTATACATAAGTAAACCATTGTACACCGAGTTTACGTCACTTAATAATTCTATAAATTTTCATTTATTTAAAGTGCGTGCTGATATAAAATTGACCAATTTTGTTACAATGCTCATAATATCTTCCAGTGGCTTGAAACTAGCCTTTGTGCATAAAACCTGCTGATGTATAATACAATGAAAACCTGAATGAAAAATACAGTGAGAACTGAATGTCCAATATGTTTCATAAATAAATTGACGAACCCATTTTCCTTTCCAGTCATACTGCGAGCACCATCAGTAGTTACTGATACAATTTTGGAGGGATCTATATCTCTTTCAGCAAGTGCATTTACAACTGCTTTGCAAATATCTATTCCTTTTGTTGTTGTTGCTAATGGTGTTAAACTTATCAATTCTTCTTTGATGCTATTCCCAACGCAATAATGAATAAAAATTGCTAAACTAGCTGATCCAGTTATATCAGTACTCTCATCAAGACAAAGAGAAATTAAACCAGAAGATTTTATATCTGTTTTTTGCTGATGAGTTATATTTTTAGCCATTTTTATGATTCTTTCTTTCACCGTGTTTCTAGCCAAAGGCATGTCTTTTATTCTTTGAATAATTTTTTCCTTGTTTTCAAAATCTTCAAAGAGAACTGATGCACATTTTAACCAAGCTTCTTTTATATATTTCATATCACTAAAAGGTTTCCCATGTTTGGCAGTTACATTTGAGGCAAAAAAACTAGCAGCAGTTATATTTGAACGACTGCCGATAAATTTCATTAGGATTGTTGACTGGATATTCCTATTTTTAATTGCCCGAGCAATAAATTCTTTCTGTTTTTCCTTGCTTTTCTCAAGGAGCGATTCATAATAATGTCTCATAATGCCGTTTTACTGATGGCGTTCTGCACACAACTGTCAAGGGAAAAGTCAGGGAATCCTAAGGATCAGTCGTTGTTCTCAATTCTTTTTCTATAAGACTGTATTTTTATTTATTCTTACTGTATTAGAGGGCTCAGTCCAAACAAACTTACTCATAAATACCGTTCTCATTTTTTTAAAGTTCATACATTTATATATTAATACATAAGTATTAATATTATATAAATTAAATGGATATTAAATCCAACATTATTTCAAGGCCGACTACAGTAACTATAGAATTTTTGTGGGAAATTTGACCAGCGAACTTACGGGAATACACTCGCCACCATACTACCAGTTGCTCTAGCGCTACTCGTAGTATGGCGAGGGTGTATTCTCGTAAGATCTCTGGTCAAATTTTACACGAAACGTCTATAGTTTCTGTAGTCGGCTTTAAAATAATGTTGGATTTGATGTCCACTTAATTTGTATAATTTTGTATTGCCGATGTGAATCCCTTTGGCTATTTAGTTTAGTAAATAAGTATTAATAATTAATTATGGCATAATCATAAAGAGTATTAATACACTTAATGTATACGTTATGTCCCCCCTTTCTATAGTTATGTCCTTTTTATTGTTAAATCTCTTCCTTCCCTTATCTCACTTCTATTATATTCTACTTTTTTCTCTTAACTTGGGGCCGTATTTTACTATAAGGATATGGTTCATGGATTGAAAGCAAAGGGATTTCCACCAGACAATGGCAATTCCTTTGTTTCTGAGCTAGTTCTTGCTTCGAACTCAGGGAAATTTTCTATTTAGCTGCGCCACCCTAAGTTCTAGATTCTCAACCAATGAAGAATCAAAGAACCAGTACCGAGCTCTGAACTGTATATAAAAATTAACTAAAGTCTCAAATCTATCCCTATCTCAATCTACAGTCGTGACCTCCCTTCCAAGATACCTTCCGCTGTGGTTCGATTTTTTATGGGGGGGGGGGGGTCAGTAGAAAATGATTTCAGGCAAGGCAATTGTTAAATCAAAAGAAAACATTTAATTATGCACTAAACAAAATTAAAAAACAAAAAACTAAACAAATTACAAATTATGAATAATTCAGACATATATTCACTTCTAAATCAATTTCATTTAAATCAGAAGCACTCAATCTCTCTAATTCTTTCTTAACAAGCTTACGTAACAGTTCCACTTCCACATGGCACTTGAACAAAGGTGAAACAAACTTTGAGACAAAGGCTAATGTCCCAACACTATTAAGATTAACTCTGACATGCATTAATTTCAATATCAATTTCAGATAAAATACATACACTCAATTTTTCTAACTTCTATCTTAAACAAGCATAGCTCCATATAACTTTCAAACAAAGGTAATACAAATATTAATGATACAATACTGCTAAGGTTATGCACTTCACAGATGTTCAGGTCATGCTCTAATTTTCTACATTCATGTCTTGGAATTTAGTTTGTCTCTCTAAACTAGGTTTCTAGAAGTCTTTACACGAAATCACAATATTCTAGTCTTAAATGTTCTATTAAGGTTACAATCACTCTTTCTGCACACTTTCATTGAACAAAGAAAAGGTTTCTACCACCAGTTGGGAACTGCTGGAAAATCATACACATCTCGATATAGCTTCACCTTCAGATTTGTTTCTGGTTCTGTTCGACCTGTAGTTTCCTTCTCGTCAGACTCGGGATAAAAGAATCTCGGACACTGAAGACACGTGCTTGCTTTTCGCTGGTTACCAGGTTTAAGCAGAGCTCGACTGTCTATACTGTATACCGGACCTCAGCTCTGCTGAACGAATTTTCTATCGGCAGATTCTCAAGGACTGCTCAGCATTCCTTCCTCGCTTGTGGCTCGATACTTCGCCCAAGAAACCAGGACGAACATCGGGGCACGGAGAGAATGGCTCCCACAAGAGCAGACGACTGACCGGCAAGGGACTCTGGCTGGAGATCCGATGAATGAGAGAAAAAGCCCTGATCTGGCGTTGTGGTGCCTTTTTAAATCACATGCCCCTACACATCCGAACTACGTCATATCCTTTTCCTTCCTTGTTCACTTCAAAGCACAACTCCTTTCACTAGCGCCACATTCTTCCCTAGTAATCACTTTGGTGGTTGTGGTGGGGGGGGTTTAGTCGCATGCCTTCCCTTCATGCTCAACGCTTACTCTGGCGCACGTGCATTGCCTCTGGGAATCGATCTTTGACCCGTTAGACCTTCACTCAGTGCACAAACACTCATATTATTTTTAACAAAGCTTAGGCAGTGGACTTAATCACAACAAAATACATTATAATATTAAGGGAAAAATAACAGAATTCTAAAATTACTAATTTGTCTGGCACCTTTACATTTAATTTAATCTGCTTGACATGTCATTATGTGCAAAGTTTTAAAATGCATGTTAAGCTCTGAAGAAATTATAAGTTAACTACTTTTAATTTTATTCAGAACTTAACAATGGTGTAGCATGTTGACAAATATGAAAGTATGCATTTAAATTAGTTATCAGTCACAGGACTAGCGCTGTGATATTTTGTAGTTTCCTCAGGCCGACATCATTAAATTAACTTCTGGTAAGTTTCATTGGCATATCCCATTCTGATCACCAAAAATTTACAATATTATTCAGAATAAAATTGATTATTGTATTATTAAATTGATTTTAATGATGTTGGTTTGAAAAAAAAAAAAAAAAAAAACAATAGTGAGAAAAATATTTATGCATTGTAACTCACCATAGAAGTCAGCGGAGCAGGGGAAGCAGCAGAAGGATGTCGACTTGTCAGCGAACGCTTACCGTCGAATATAACTTGCCCTCGCGTATAACTGGCACCCCTGATTTCACTTTACGAAAAAAAGACATTAAAAGGTTTTGCATATGTACCTCCAACACGGGCTCACTTTAGTGAGTACGGGTGTGCCAAACCCGAGGTACCTGATGCTGGACCATGCCTTACTTCATGTAATACACATCTGTTATATTATCTGTAGACTGGTCCCTCCTCTTCCTCCCTTGCTTCTTTCTGTCTTCTCTTCTTGCTCCTTCTCCCGAATGCTATTAGAGTATTCGAGGGGAATCTTTCCTATTTTTCTGTGTCGTTTCGTCTTGTGCTAACAGGACATTATCAAACACCGTAACATGATCAGGCCATCAAAAAAATGTTCATACCGCATCGTCCTTCGCGCGGGTTACCAAGGGATGTGTTCGGGTTTTAGGCAGAGGGACCCGTTCAAAAAATATGTTACAGTCTCCCTTAGACACCACTCTCAGCACTCTGCTAGAGGAAACTTCATCAATGGGCCCGCTACCTGTTTGAGGAGGTGTTTATGGGCAGCGCAAAGAAATGGTTCTGCAAACGGATGGAAATGGCAACGACAACAGCACCAGACTATGGCTTTAGCTAACTGGAACATCTTCTCTCTGACAGGGAATAAGTTGGAACTGGTCGAGGAAGCCAAGCGCTACCAGCTAGACTTAGTCGGCCTTTCTTCGACCAAGAGGAGAGGCTCTGGAACTGTCGACCTGGATAAGGGGTGGAAGCTCTACTACTCTGGTGTGAGCCCGACAATGTCTGCTCAGGCGGGTGTGGGGATACTCACAAGCTCCCAGCTGTCAGACTGTGTTGCTGAGTGGATCCCATTGGGGGGACGGGTATGTGTGTTAAGGCTTCAGATGAAAAACCATGATTTGGCTGTGGTGCAAGCCTATGCACCTAATCTGGAGTCAGAATACTCTGCCTTCCTAGAGGAAGTGGATGCTGCTTTTGACAGGGTGGCAGACATGGAATCAGTCCTGCTAATGGGTGATTTTAATGCACATGTTGGAACAGATGACCAGACACGGAGGGGTGTGGTTGGGAGGAACAGTGCGTGGCCGAAAAGTGTGGCCAAAACTGAAACATTTGTGGTCTCAAGACAACCATCCCAGTACACTCTAAATGTAAGTGGAGTCCCAATGAGGCAGGTGGTGAAGTTTAAATACCTTGGGTCCATATTCACGAATGATGGAAAATGGGATGTAGTGCTAGATACTCGAATTGGCTTAGCAAGCTCAATATTGCGGGAGCTTGGCCGTTCGGTAGTATTGAAGCAGGAGTTAAGCCAGAAGGCAAAGCTGGCTGTCTTCAATACAGTCTATGTCCCCATCCTCACCTATGGTCATGAGAGTTGGGTAATGACCAAAAGAATGCGGACACAAACCAAGCGGCTGAAATGAGGTTCCTTCGAGGGGTTGCGAGGCTGACAAAACTCGACAGAATCAGAAGCTCTTCGATTCGGGAAACCCTCAATACTCAACTTCTGTTTCTCCGTGTTGAGAGATCACAGTTACGTTGGTACGGGCACCTGGTCAGAATGCCACAAGAGAGGCTCCCTCAGCAGGACCTCTTTGCCAAGCCAGAGGGTTGAAGGCCATGTGGAAGACCAAGGACTCGCTGGATAGATTATATCCAAAACCGTGGGTGGACACGTTTGGGAATCCCACCAGAACACCTGAGCTTGGTGGCAGAGGATCGCGACTATTGGAAGTTCCTCTTGCAGCTGTTGCCCCCACAACCCAATTAGGAAGAGTGGGCCTTGAAGATGTATGTACCTCCAACACAAAAAAAACAACACGCCCTCCCCAACAGCCATTATATACTGTAGATGCAAGAAAAAAAAAAGTTTTATTGTATACCTGAATAAGGTACAGAGGATTTTGCAGTCTGTGTAATATATTTCTCAACAAATAGTGCAATTAGAGACCGCTAGAATAAAAACAGCACTAATTAATGAATCACATGTAACCCTCTCACAGAAACTACACTGTATAGGCAAGCAGAACCATGTGTTGCACTGGAAACACAGTATCTAACTTAAAACTACTGTCCAATTTTTCAATTACACGAAATAAGTGTTTGTTTGATTGCATTTGAAATTCTCGATGTCATTATGACAGATCACAAAGGCTAACTTCAAATAAAATTCTACCATGAATTGAAGCATGCCATATAATGCTTGTGTGAGTTCCCCCTTCCAGCTCAAATGCAAACAAACAGCAATAAAAATCAACCAAGGGTTGAAACTTTGTGTGAGTTGAGCCTGTCGGTAATGAGAAGTTCTGTTGGAACGATAAGCGACACCCCGTTGTGAATGTCTTAAAACTAAGAAATATATAGTGAATGTTGTTATGACAGTTGCAGATGTTATGAAATTCAGTTGAAGAGAATTAGCATTTCAACTCAAAATTGTCGGTTCCATTTGTCTTTGGGTCGCGTGATCTTTTGTTAATACCGCACAAATCAAATTCATGTCTTCATAGCTGCTCTCTCTTGTAAAACAAAATTTAACTTGTACGTATTGTAACAATTAAAAAAAAAAAGGTGGAATAATTTATAAGCATATAAAAGGATATCATATGTAAATCGTTGACGTGCCAGCAAAATTCTCGGGCGTGCCACCTCTGGCACGCATGCCATGGGTTCACCACCACCAGTATAGATTAATGACCAATGTGATTGGCATGTTCCCTTAAGCCAAGTTGTTCAGAATAATTTTTTCGTTAGCAAAACTTATTCCAAATTTCTTTTTACATATCTGACATACATAAATGTTTCATTTGTGTATGTCGTGTTATGTGAACCATTAAGTTAAAAAAAAATAATAATAATAATAAAATAAAAAAAAACGATTATTCCCTATATGTGACAGTGATCTAGATGACTGGGATATACCTGTACTGTTGACAAGTCCCATAATGTATGTGGGCTGAATGTTAATTCTAGATGTAAATTCAGTATTCCAATTTTCAATCGGCATCATTTGAGCATTGTGAATGTGTGTGGGGGGTCACTCTACAAACAAAAAAAAAACTTGTACTAGAAATCAGAGTTACCAGATAAGCATGCTGTCCTAAGTGATGTTACATTTTTGCCAGTGAGTGAATGGCCAGTTTGTTCTCATATGATTGTTCACTACATACTTGATTTTTACAATCATTTTTGTTTTACATTTAGTCAGTGTATCAGTGATACATACAATCCTGATACATACCCAACTAATGACTAACTAGTTATTGCTAATTTCTTGTCAGTCTTCTTTCAAATTAATCTTATCTGTCAGGACTCCAATATCGTGAGATATTATGTTTTGGTCCTGTAAAGCACTTCTAACTACATCATTTCATCCGGATCTTTGGCTACCTCTCTTTTTTATTGCCTGGGTTTTTTTATTGCTTTCTTGGCATCATACACCTGTTTCACTTATCTCTCCTCCCCCATTCTTTTAAAGTTACCCAGAGATTGGCTCTATTCACACATTCCTGAATACTAACAATGTGAAGTTCCTTCTTTCCTGTTATCTTCAATTTTAATATGATTTTGGGTTTGATGCCATTGGTTATTTGTAGTATTCAACACAACCATCAGATAAGTTAAAATTGGTTTAAACACTGTCTTTTATACAGCTAGTTAGTGTGTTAACTAATTTTTCTCTTATTCCATATACATTTATTCACTTGACTTCCCACTATAAGCTTTGTTTATTCTTTGTCAATTTCCACATTTAATTTGCCATATTTGCTAAAAATTGTACCTTTTTTTCTTTAGCAACAACTGTTCCAACTATGATTCTAAATTTTTCCTTTATGAACACTGTACCAGTTCAGGTTTCCTTTTTCTTCATCTTTGTAGAAAAAGGTATCTCTCGACCTTTTCTGTGGTCTTAGTTTCTTCTCCTCAAATTTGATTTCATGCATTCTTCTTGGTATTCTTTCTAAATTCATTCTCGTTAGAAATGTCCAAACCACTTGAAGTGAGAGTTCATTAGCATTTCTCCAACACTTTTTAGTCCTAAACTGTTCCTAATGTCTATATTTCTTGTTTTTTGTCGACTTTGTGGTTAAAACTTTCAATTTCATTGTTTGCATTCTATTCGTGTCTTTTTGTTAGTCTCCATATCTGCTGCATAAGTCAAAACAGGTGATAAAGTAACTTTTGTTAATCAACCTTGCACTTCATTGGAACCTCACTGTTCCAAAATAGACTACTTACACTGTTAAAAAAAAGTTTGGCCCAGTGAAACTATCCTCATTATCTCCTGGTCTAAAGTTCCACCACTAGAAAGTATACTTCCCAGATATTCGAAGTTTTCACTATTCTTCAGATCTTGTCCACTGAGTCTAACACCATTAAAGTTTACGTATTCACTAAGATTTAAAACTATGCTCTCGCTCTTCCTGCTATTAATATGTTACCTGTAATTCTGTGTCACGCTGTTACATCTGTCCAGTTTCTTCTGTAGTTCTTTTCCTTCTAAATGTGCCCAAATCACTGTATTTAGAACATTATTCATCACCATCACAATGAACAGCGATGGAGATAGCACACCTTCTTGTCACAGTGCATTTTTTTAAGCGTAAACCACTCCAAATTACCAAATTTAGTCTTCACACAGCTCTTAGATTTAACATATTCTTTATCATGACTGTTTATTTTTGTAACTATGCCTGTCTTTTCCAAACTTTCCCAACTTTTTTCTGTTGAATCCAGTAAAATGCTTTTTCATGTTTCCAGTGTCTTTCCATCTCTTGCAGCAAAAATCGGATCAAAAGTTGATTGCACTTTTCTAAAGCCAAACTCTCTCTCTTCTCTTTGACCCCCCCCCTCTGTTTAACCTCTTATTCTTGTTGCCATTATCTTTTCATATATCTTTGACACAATAATGTTATTCCTCTATAGTTGCTACACTCCTTTCTTGAACCTCCTTTATATATTGGAACAGTAATCTCCCTTGGTCCTATCATGAAGTATCACCTTCTTTCTCCAGATCACTCTAAAGATGTCATGTAACAATTTCAACCCTGTTCTACTAGAAGCTCTAAGTTCAAAAGTTAAACCATCTATCCCAAGGAATTTTCCACACTTCATTTTCCTTAATGCTTCTTTAACCTCTGCCAGATGTAAAAGAAGCATTAAAGAAAAAATTCATCACTGTATTCAATCCAATAAAGTTCACTATATATGGCTTTCATCTTTATTTAACAGATCTCTAAAATAATGTTGCTACATCATCCTAATCTCCCTTGCAGCAGTCATAAAAATTTCATCCCCATTTATTTAAAAAATCTGACTCTTCATTCTTTCTTCTATTCTTCATTAGTCCATATGATATTTTTTGACATTTTTCCCATCACTTCTTCCAATTTATGTGTAAATTCAGCTCCATTTTATCTTTTCCTCTTTATTATTATTATTTTTATTTATTTATTATTATTTTATTTTTTCATACCTCTTTCTATGATTATAGACAAGTCCATCATAATTTGATCTAGTCTTCATAAATCTCTGAAAAGCTCTATTTTTTTAATGCTTTCTTTTAGGCTTACACTGTACCAGTTTTTTTTAACTTGACTGCTTCTTTAATTTTGTCATTCCACCGGTATGTTTCTTTTCCTTTTCCTCAGAATTTTTCCCATTCCTCATATACATTATCTGTAGTTATCTCGTGAGCTTGGACCTAATCTGAGATTCAAATTCATACTTCGTACTCTTTCAATGTCTATAAGCTTCAGCTTTCTATCTTTGTTTCTTGCCGCATTCATCTTCCACATATACCTTAAAAGTTGCTACAAGAAACTTATGATCTCCATCTAAAGTAGCTGAAGGCAAAACTTTGATGTTAATGTGACTACCTTGCTCTATTCTTTATCAAGGATGAAATAATGTATTACTGATTTTTGCTCTCCATCCTAGCTGTTTCCAATTTTGAGATCATTTCTGATTCTCAATCTAGTAACCTTTGTCTTCCATTTCTTTGACCAAAGCCAAATGGGCCCAAAATATTTTCTACACCTGTCCTTTCTTCTCTAACCTGTGCATTAAATCTCCTAAAATAATTACTCTTATTTGGAAAAACACCGTCTAACATTAAATAATGTCTTTTCTTCCATATCTAAACCTTGTTGTGGTGTATACCTGGATAAAAGATTTGGTTTCCATTGCATTCAAATATAAGTATCATTATTCTATCACTAATTCCATTACACTCTGAATCTGTTAATTACTACTTTACTAATTATAAAACTGACATCATTTTTTGTTTGGTCATCTGATGTTTTCCAAAGCAAAACAATGTCTCCTTCAAATTCTTCCTCTCTTCTTTTTATCATTTTGCCTCATTCAAACAAAAAAACATCTAATTTCCTCTCCATAACATCTATTAACTCCTCCTCTTTAACTGTGTCAATAGATTTGGTGTTCATATTCTGTTTCCTTTCCTGTCCTGTCCTGGCCACATAGTTTACATTTATATCCATCTGGATTTGATTCCTCTGTTTCTTTTTAACTTCACTAATTCCACTGCCAATATATTACATGAAGTATGGTATGGTTCAGCATCAACTACTTTGGGTTCGCCACTCACGTACTTACTAAAGTGAGTCCTTGAAGTTTAAAAAAAAAAGTTCCTAAATAGCTGAAATATATAGCTATTCAGGATGTTGTCAATGTTCTGCCTATTTTCATAATCTTTCTTTTTCATAATTTAAATGGCAAATTTTTTAAATCAGTTATTCAATTTATTTAAGGAATTCTTCAAATTTGTACTTAATTTAATTAAGAATATAACATTATTTGCACGAAATAAGGAGCTGATTTTTAACATCTTCATTCTGATATCAAGCCTAATGCTACTTTCTTTTGTAATGTGATTCATATAGATGAGAAACATTGGAGATAGTGTGTACTTTTCTTTTCCACCTGATTTTACACCAAAACCATTTCCTATATCCTCTTCATTGATTTATATCTTAAATATAAACAGCGTATTATTCTGTATAATCTGTCTACACCATATAACTGTAGCTTTTTGAAAAGCTTTTCTCTTGGCCCTTGTCCTCTGCCTTTTATAGGTCTACATGACTCAAATAGATACTAATATTCCCATGATTTTTCATATTGTTAATATTCAAGAAAGTGTGAACAGGGCAAATCTCAGGCAATATAACCTTAACAGAATGAGTAAGGAGAGGATAGTGAAACAGGTATATGATGCCATGATGGCAGGGAAAAGACAGGAAGATCAAGATCTTGGCCAGTGTTTCTCAGTGGGGAAGGAAGGGGAATCACACCAGCCAGCAAGATAATGAATACAATGTTATAACATCAGAAAAATATACACCTAATTTTTAAAATCATGAATAAATAATAGAATATCTCTTTGAGTCATGCTGTATAAGATATGATTATGTCATCCAATAGAACAAGAAAATTGCTAGCCTGCCTTAATATAGTGATTTCCTTAAACATGAAAAAAAAGTGTAGTAACATTATTATTGTTACATAATACCTCCAGGGAGTCCAAAGGCTCATCGAGGGAGGTCACCTACTCTACAACTCTCCATCTGCACCACTCATTTCACCAACCGCAACTATCTTCATCATCTACACCAACACCATCTACCCCACCACTATTATTTTCACAGACAATCCCAAACATCCATGCCCAGATTTGAACCCACAGCCTTTTGGTTGGGGAACAGATATGGTAACCACTCAGCCAACCAGGCCAGCCTTATGAAAATAATATATTGGTATAGGAAAATTGACTAAAATTGTTCTTAGAAGGTGATTATTAAAGAAAGGTTGAGAAACACTGATGCATTTAGACAATATAAAGATCAGACGGATGAACAGACTAATTCAAAGGAAGATTTTCAATAAGAAGTTAGTAAAAATAGTATAATCATAATATCCAATACACCCACTGAAGAAGGTATACAAGAAGATGGTTTGATAAAAAAAAAATCGTGTAAAGGGTACACACTATCTCCATTGTTATTCATCATCTGTATAGATTGTGTGCTGTGAAGGAAAGTGGTATTACACCTGCTACCAGAATTGGAGATGTCATCATCAAATTCCTGATATGTACCCTCAAGGGGTGTACAGAATATGATAGTACTGCATGAAAAACTTACATGATTAATAACTTCCTATCAACAATTTTCCTCCAAATCAGTCTGTTACTTGTCAAGACTCCAACATTATCAGATCTTATATTTCTATCGTCTAAGGCACTTTGTACCGTATCAATCCACCCATATCTTGGTCTTCCTCTGGGTCGTTTTCCTGCCAACCTGGCAGAGAACACTTGTTTTGCTAATCTTTCCTCTCTCATTCTGTTTAAGTGACCATGCCACCTGAGATTAGCTCTGCTAACACATTACTAGATGCTAACAATGTCAAGTTCTTTCCTAATAACCTTGTTTTTAATATGATATTGCCATTCATGCCACCTGTTCACTCCCCTAATCTTTCTCAGGACCCTCTTGTCTCTAGTCTTTGGTAAAGTGTTTTCTAACCCAGCTCTCAGATCCATAAGTTAAAATTGGTTTGAACACTGTCTTGTATACATCTAATTTAGTTTTGCCTAATTTCTCTCTTATCCCATATAAATTTATTCAGTTGACTTCCTACCATACAGGGGGGGGGTAATACAATTTGGTCGGCTAAATCCCAAATTGCCAGCGCATCGTCGTTCGTTCAGTATCCTGGTAGATACTTAACATGGTGCATCATGAGAAGGTGAGGATTGGACATTAGGTCAGAAGCTCTGGTCAGTTCTCCGCATTCCTTTAAAGGCTCTGCAGAGGTCTCCTCTCATTTATACAGCTTTGACCCTTAAGCATCCCCCCGAATTGGAGATGTTAATATAAGCATTCTGTTTTATCACGATATGGTGGCTGATCTTCTAAGCACATCACAGCTGAATGGTGTGCCATGGGAAGCAGTGGCCACATAGTCTCAACAGCTGCCTTAATGCTTCCATTCTGGTTTCCTCATTGCCAAAGCATTAACATCATAACAGTACAAAGGTAATTCCAGCTAACTTTGCCTTTCAACATATGTGGCATGAACTGTATTGTTGCAGGTGCTTGCTTGGTGGAATTCTTACTTAAAAGCATTCAGTCATAATCCTATGTGTGGTAACTTTATATCACTGGTTCCTCTCATGCTGAGAAGGATTACTATTACAGTGACTAAATCATTAGTAACATAAAACTAGCTTGTCTCACAACATTCTAAACCAAGCTAACTTTCTCTGTTAGTGAGTGAACAATCCAATACTTGGTGAATTCTTCTTTGTAGTGATTGAAAGAGCCAACATCAAAGAATCAAAAAGTAGTGTCGCTACAAACAGTAGCCGACACAAGCCAGTTATCCCTATGACAGCTTTTCTGTTAGGCTGAACCCAGTTCTCTAAATTTCTCTTTCTCAGTTTTTCTTAGCCTCTTCTCAAGTATGCTTGCATTCTCATATTCAGTTTTATTTCCCTTTTGATAAATGAATACTATGAGAGTTCTACTCCAGTTATCTGGAATTCGACCCTTTGACCATAACTCCTAAATTACGCAGTGCAACTACGGCTGTAAAACTTCTTTAATTCCATATTTTAGCATTTAACGTTTTGATGGCTTTTTCAGAACCTTACATATTTATATGTACTCCTGATTGCATGCCATTCCTAAAAAACTAGGACTTTTCCACTGTTAAATGAGTACTGATGAAGCTTCCTATCTATCCATATTATTTAAGTCTTTCAAAGTAATTACTCTAGACATCTACAATATCTTAATTTTTTTTTATGTCCCATTATCATTTCTGTTTCTTTTACACTTCTCTATCCTCCATTTCTAAGCTTTTCAATAGTCTCTGGAATATTTCACCACCTTCCTAATATTTATCTTCTATATTGTTATCAAAGTACAGTGGGACTGGATCACATATAACTCAGCTACTTTACACCAACAAGGATATCTATCCACTACTGAAATGATTAAATCAGTTCTTTATTCAAAAAATATTACCTATTTGCTTCTGAGTAAGCCCAGCACTTCACTATAAAGTTGTAAAAAAAAAAAAGTAAAAGTCAAGGAGTTAGGCAGAATATGATAAGATGATGAAGTTGTTCAATCTGAGTCTTAGCTCTGGCAGGGTTCCAAGGAAATGGAAAGAGGGTAAGATAGTACCATTGCATAAAGGCGACTCCAAGACAGAGGTAGCAAACTACAGACCAATTAATAACCAGGAGTGGTTGCTATGTTAAAGGTGATGAACGGTACAATACAACAGTGGGTGGATAGGGATGCGATACTCTGTAGTGGACAGCGTGGTTTTGTAAAGGGTAGGTCCTGTCTTAGTAACTTATTCACATTTTATAATAAAGTGACAGCAGAATTGGATAAAGGTAATGGCTGCACTATTATAGTATTCGACTTTGCCAAGGCATTTGCAGAATACCACATGGAAAACTATTACAAAAACTGGAGATGATTGGAATGTATATGAAGCTAGTAGTATGGATAGGGGGACAGCTGACAGACAGACACCAGAGCCAGAGAGTAGTATATGGTGGGGTCTAGGAGAATGATGGTGAGTAGTGGAGTACCTCAGGGTTCAGTACTAGGGCCACTACTCATTAATTTGTATATCAATGATATAGGGAAAGATTTAAGAGGGGATACTCATTTGTTTGCTGATGATGCAAAAGTAGGGAGACTAGTAGTTGATAAAGGTGATGCAGATATCCTGTAGGATGATTTAAATAAATTGACATTGTGGGCAAAGGATAATGATTGTCAATTTAATGTTGCAAAATGTAAGGTTATGCACTTTGGGTTGAAAAGGTTGCATATGGTGTATCATATTGATATTATTGGTTTGCAAGAAATTGATGAGGCTAGGGACTTGGGGATAATGGCGGACATAGAGTTCAAGTTCAGAGGGCATATTGCAAAAGTTGGTAAAATAGCTCAACGAATTACTTAGATGAAAAGCACACTAACAAGATAAAGTTATTATCCCTCTTTATAAGGCTATGATTTGGTCACATCTACTGTGCACAATGTATGACCAAATGTGTGCACAGTAGTATGCACACATTTGGTCACCTGGTTTTCTTATGGTGTATGGTTGATTAGATTCATAGATGGGTGATAAAGATGGTGACAGTTCTGTGGAATACACTACAAAGTTTAGTTGATAGGCGTAAAAGAGGGAACATGATAGAAACTTTTAAGGTTTTATAAAATTTATGCAAGTGAAATTTTTCATTATATGAAGTCAGAGAATTAGAGGGCATCCGTGGAAGTTGTGTAAGAGATTTGTAGGGATTTGCAGACCAGATTTTTTGCTTGTAGTGTGGTTGGTGAGTGGAATGGATTGCTAGAATTGGTTGAGTTCCCTGAAGGGAACTGAAGATGTCTTTGATACTCAGGGAAAATTATACTAATAAATAATATTTTACATGAATTAATTCTGATATTATAATTTATTTAAACTGCCTTAGTAATTTATTCACATTTTATAATAAAATGACAGTGGAATTGAATAAAGGAAAATGAACTATACCATTATTTGACAGACTACCACATGGAAAACTTACATAAGTTGGCAAATGGCATGGATATGAGGTTGGTAGCATGGATGATGGGGGGGGGGGAGGCAACACAGACATCAGAAGGTGGTGTATGGTAAAATGGAATCAAGGTATATGAAAATGAGTAGTGGAGTGCTCTAGGGGCTCTGTACTACAGTCGCTACTCTTTAATTCATATATTAATGATATAGCAGAAGATTTAAAGGGGATATTCAGTTATTTACTGATGATGCAAAACTGGGAAGAGTAATAGTTGATAAAGCTGATATAGATATCCTGCAGAATGATTTGTCACTTGGCCGTGCGTGCGTGCGTGCGTGTGTGTGTGTGTGTGTGTGTGTGTGTGTGTGTGTGTGTGTGTGTGTGTGTGTGTGTGTGTGTGTGCGCGCGTGCGCGCGTGCGCGTGCTTGCAAAGGACTGCTGTAAAATTTAATGTTGGAAAATGTAAGGTTTTCATTTCAGGATGAAAAGATTACGTACTTTATATCATATCAATGTTACTGGATTACAGGAAATTGACAAAGCTAGGGATTTGGTGGTGATGCTGGACAGAGAGAAAGTTCAGAGTACATAAAGCAAAATTTGGAAAAATAGTGCAAGGAATTTACTTGAATGCTGAAAAACACATTAACAAGTAAAGATGGTGTGTGTGGGGGGGGGGGTATTATTATCATCCCTCTTTATAGGGCTGTGATTTGGCCACATCTTGAATGCCAGAGGTGAGTACCCCACTGTTGGGGTACTCATGAGTATCATAGTTTAAGGATAGATATGATAGGTATTGTGTGTATAATGGTTAGTGTGGGTCCTCCTCCATGAGTCTTTGATTCCATAGAAATACTTGTATAATGATGATAATAATATCCTGTGTTATACTATATTTATTGCTACTTAAATCATTAACTTCGACCACTGTCTCTTTTGCTTTTCTGTTTCCCTGTTGTCTTTGTCATATCCTTTATTTTAGCTCCTGGTAGCAATGTAGTGATTCTGTAATCAGGTATATTTTAAGTAATTATATTTCAAATTTAATTACTGGATCATCATACCATATTACTTCTTTTTTTACTTACCTTATTATTATTATTTATTGATAACATGCAGTTTTCTGCATTTTCTTTTCTTTTATTGTTTTTATTTTCCTTTTCCTGTCTTAGTTCTTGTAAACATTTTTCTTCTTTCTCTAACTCCCTGTTCGAATTTTGAATAATTTCTTTTAATCTGGAAATTTCATTTGTTAATTTTCTTCATATATGTTGTCAATCTGTGTGTTATCAACAGATTTCTTCTTTTGCAATCCTTGTCTGCCCCTTACACACACACACACACACACACACACAAACACACACACAGAGAGAGAGAGAGAGAGAGCACTGGTGTACCATGGGTTTTTGTACCTCTCGTGTGAAATAACTAAAATAAAAAAGAAAATCTAATTTTTTTTCCTTTAAAAAAAAAAAGAAGGAAATGAAAAATTTACTTCAGTTTTCAGAATATCATCTGTTCAATGGATTGGAAGGTTTTATAGGACAAAACCTTTCTAAATCCATCAGTAACCTGAATTGGATATAAGTTGAACTGTATTTTGCTAATGGCACAGCTTGCAGGTGGTTGCATCAGCTGCCATAGATACTTTTGGTATTTAGTAGGTCAGTTGTTATTTGGGTTCTTAGTAATGGAAGATTGTAAACGTCCCAAAAGTAGTTATCTTTTTAACACAGTCATGCAATTCTTGTGTTCATTTCTGTCTTTCTTGAAAGTCTTCGAATTCGTACAAATCTAGCATCTACTATGAGCTAAATTCTCCAGGAATGCCTTAATGTTAGAAAAGATTTAGCACTAAATTCCTTTAAATGCATGAAATGTCTGTTACTTTTCTATACTGCATGCACAATGTCAAAAAATAGGCCTTGCATATGAATGCCTTTAATCTGTTCAATTGCACGGATTAATAGAATAGTTAATAAAAGAAAAGTCGACATCGATATTTTTTAACCAATTAGTAGCAACCAAAACTTTATGCTGTGAAACAGTCAGAAGTTCTGATGGCAAAAATCTAGAATAAAATTTGGGTCAATTTCATAAGAAGTAGCTGGTTTTGTGAAATTATATTTACTTTATAATACATGCTTATATGCCATTGTATCCTGTGAAACTTGAATTTTCAACTCTGGTGTTGACAAGGGATATTTACTCAAAGAAAACACTGATGAGATATTATATCTAGAGAACACCAATGGGATGGGAGTTAGCATTGGAAATTCTCCAGTGCTTTGGCAGATTTCTAAGCATGCACAGTAACTTGAATGCTGTAATTTGTGACTAACAGTATTCTAGAAATTTTTAGAAAACTAAAGACTAATTTCTGCTTATGCAAAGGCAGATGTATACAGTCAGAATCTACAGTGAGTAAAATGCTTTTAGATAACTTATAATTATTATCTGAGGCCTTCAAGGAGTCGAGGACTCATCGAGGGAGACTAATATGTCACCCCAAACTAGCTGTCATGCCTTCCCGTAAACTAATTCACACTAGATGCATTCACTGCTTCTAAAGGCAAATTCCACTTACTGTTCTGTAAGAGAAAAATCTAGCTCTTATCCGTTTCTTGGCTGGGAAAAAATTTCCATGAATGCTCCATGTTCTCTCCCCACTTTCCATATAACAAAAAATTTCATCAGATGATATCCTATAATACCCATTCAAAAGTTTATAGACCTCTATTATATCACCCCTCTTTCTCCTGTTAATCAGTCTGCAATCCTCATAATCTAAATCCCAATCCAGATATAATCTTTGTAACTCTTCTTTGCACCCTTTCCACAGCTTCTTTATCTCCTTTGAATCCAGGAGACCAAATCTGCACTCAGTAATCAAGGCGTGGTCTTTTCAAAGCCTTACAAAGAGGCAAAATGACTTCCTTTTCCTTACCTGTCAAGATGCACTTCAACATCACAATTACCCTCTGAGTTGTATTTGCAACTTTTGCTATTGTGACTTTTGAACTTCAAATTCCTATCCACAAATACACCGCCAAGTCCCTTGTCTCCTCAGTTTCGTATAGCAAAACCCCACTAATATAATATGCCACTGGAACTCTAATCATGCCAAAGTGCATTAACTTTACACTTACTACCATTAAACTGAGCCGTTTTTGTTTGCCCAAATTTTTATCCTATTCAAATCAGTAAGTGCTGGATATCAGTAGCATCCCTGATTGCCCTGCCTTTCTTCCATCATTGGTAAACAATTGCACATTTCCTGTTAGAACCTCCCTAATGTCATTGAGCACACTGGCCATGTTGTATGAAAATGGCAGCTGATGATTCTGTCCTCGGTAAAATGTGTTTGAAGCAACCACTTGACAGGGGTAGTGATGTGAGGAGGGGCACCATTCTACATTAAAACTGTTGAATCCAGGCACTGATGCTGTTGAAGTGTTGGAATCACCTGATTGGCTAAAAGAGATGCATATCACTGGCCATTAACCAAGCTCCTCAAAAAAGAATGGTCCAATAATGAATTCAGCTGTAAAACCTCACTTACTGGTGACCTTCGGGGAATGAAGCAGAATCTGTTTCAAGACGTGGGTTTGCCTAAATTCTGCTGTTGTGCATGTTCACAGTGTCCAGGTGGAAGTGAGCTTCATCGGTCCAGAGAATGTTCCATCGCCAGTCATTGTCCAGCTCAGTCCGAGCAAGAAACTGCCAGGCAAATGTTTCTCGTGCACCCTGGTCAAGATTAAGCAATTGGTGAATTTCTGCACTGAACATGATAAATCTTGTAAGATTTTCCATGTTCAGTGCTGCATTTGTCTTAAGACTTTGTAAGCTGTGCTTATGGATATTTCTGCACTGTGCCATTTGATGGGCTTTCATGCTCTGCTGGATTTGACATCTAAGGAACCTTTTTCTTCAAATTTTTGGATCAATTTGTGTAAACCATTTGCAGTCATAGGACAGGTTTTTAATCCCTGTAATATTCTGAACTTTCACAATGCTGTCAAGACGCAGCTGTTATTTTGGTAAAACAACTTCATGAGAAGTGCGCAATCAGTAATGGTGACATTGTGCTTTAACATGTTGTCTGCTCACAGGCAACTGATACATTCTGCAGCTACCTGCTTTTATAGAAGCTTCTTTCGAAGCACACATCAATTGGGACATTTGTTATTTGTATAAATGGTACGGTCACAGCATTTCACCACATACCGGAAATATTATATCTAATTTACATGTATTGCAGTGGGGCAATCCATTCCACTCATTCACCACTCTCCATGCAAAAAATCTTGTTGTTAATGACCCTATTCAACTTCCAGGGATGATCCCTTATTCTGATCCCTCTAACCAAGTGCTTAAACATTTCTTCTGCATCTATCCTATAAAACCCTTTAAGTAACTTAAATATTTCTATCATATCCCCCTTTTTCTCTAGCAATGAACTTCTGCTATCCACACACACAATATTCTATTAATCAATTGCACAGATTAATAGAATAGTTTATAAAAGAAAAGTCAACATCGATATTTTTTAACGAATTACTATCAACCAAAACTTTATTAACTTTGCTAGATGCATTGGCTCTATACACATAAAGGTATTTTAACCTTCATAAAGTTAATAATCTCTGCAAACGTTTTCAAATTTAACAATAATATTTATATCCAAACTTACTTCAGACTCCTGATGGAGGTGGGGGGTGTTCCAGCCCTTTTATATCAACCCTATCGGCACCCTTCTGCAATACTTAATTTTCATCCGATACGCTATTTTCTTGTACTCATAGGTCTTGCCTTTCCATAGCGTCTTTCAAGAAGACTTCAGCGCGCCACGTGCCCTACACGTATGTGACTGCTTCAGGCATCTCACTAATCCCGGTGTCTCGCCTGTGTACTTTGACCTTGTGTTACTAGTTGGTTTATGCAATTCACAAACTTTCTGTCTTTGCTAGCAGACAAAATATATATTATTTTCATTGTTAATATACAGTTTAGTAGGAACTTCACATTTGAATACTCACAAAAATTGTACTAATCACATTATCTTAAAGTTTTACAGGCTATTTACGAATATACCAAAATATAAGCATTTCTCTTTTATGTGCTTAAGCTTGTTAAACTATGAATGAAACATTCCTTGGTGAATTGTATTTATTCACAATTTAACACTACCCAGCTATTGAATATTTGGGGTAGGGGCCCCTAAGAGCTCCCTCAAAATGCTTGACTTAGTACAGAGGAGAGGAGAGCAATTAGATTGATTAATGACCCATCTCTTACCAACTCACTCCTCCCACTTTCTCACAGACGTTTGGTTTCTGCAATATGTGTATTCTATAAATATTTCCACGCCAAATGTTCATCTGAAATATCAATAATTCCTCCACTTAGTACTAAACAGTATTAAGTCCATTGAAACACATCATTTGCTGCTCAGCATTCTTTCACAGTGCACCTTGAAACTTAGATGACCATAGGTTCATAAAAATTTTGCATGTTATATAATATATATATATATATTCTAGTTAAAGTAAAAGGTTGTCTTAAATTTCTGTGTAATTTATAATTGTTTTTTGTTTCATTGATTATTACATAAAACATTGTTAGGTGCAACATGCCCTTAAGAAGATGGACATGTCATTAAGTACACTAAATAAAGCCATTATTATGGACCCTAAAAATCCATTATGCAAATTTCATAGAGCATCCGTGTTTTTCTCGTTGGACCGTCATGAGGAAGCACTACAAGAATTAGAAGAGCTAAAGGAATTAGTGCCTAAAGAATCTCTAGTGTATTTTTTAATTGGAAAGGTATGAAAACATTAGGCTTCTTTTATATACATTGAACTGCATGTAGGTTTGTGTAGATAAAATAAGCATTACTGTTTTTTGAGACTTGTGTGATTTTTGTATATACAAGATTAACTATTAGAAACATATTATAATTTTATTAGCAGTTGGGTACATTATTTACACTGTCACTAAGATGATTCATTTGCTTGATTTCCTTACAACTTATAACAAGTGGCTCAGTAAATTTGTTATATCAAATTCAAAAAGTTATTATATCACGTGTGATGTATTTATTGTGCAACGTGGTTTTGTATTGCTCACTATAGTGAAAGATTATAATATTCATTTATTGTCACCTCATCTGCTTCTTGGTTACTAGTAACATTGGTTCTGATATATATATATATATATATATATATATATATTCACTGTGTTTATTATAAATTTTGTTGCATTAGATATGATTTTCTTACTTTGTTTTCAAGATTATATGCCATTAATTACAACAAAGTTCCAACCATTACCAGGTTTCATTTTAGAGAAGGGTAACATACCTGGAAATGAACAAACACTCTTTTATATATTGAAACCTGTCGATTATTCATAATTAAACATATACATGTTAATCACAGTAATAAAAATATTTAATAAGCAAATATTTCACCTTTGATGCTACCTGGTGTTTACGAAGTTCCATGTTCCTGTAAGATGTCTTACTACGGACAGACAGGAAGATCTATTAGTAAACACATCTCTGAACATCAAGACCATATTCAAACTGCACAAATCTGGCCTTGCACCACACTGAGTTGAAAACAAACCTTAGGATCCAATGGAAAATCAACAAACTTCTACATAGATCCTTATATAAACATGAGTGTTTGCATAAAGAAAGTGCTGCAGCCCTACATCACTGACCCAATTTAAACTGTAATGACGTTCTTACTATCCCTAAAGTCTGCGAAATTGTCATCCTTAATTGTGTAAAATAAAGTTATGCATGATATTTTATTTTAATTTAATTCTATAACATGCTACTGCACGCATAGTGGAATTCCATTGTAATCATGTGCCCTAACTGTATGTTATTCCTAGTATTTTGAAACTATACTGAAGATGTACTAAGATACTTAGGACGAAATATTTACTTATTAAATATTTTTATTATTGTGGTTAACATGTATATGTTTAATTAAGACAAACTAACAGTTTGCTAGAAAATTGAATTTACTGAGAGTGATGACTTATTGCAACTTTTAAGTAACACTATTTAAAAGGTATCATAGAGATCGATTTTGTAGTTTCACTGACTTGAAAATTGTTTCAGATTGGTTCTCTTTGTTTGCCAGGTAGAGATACCTGCAGTATATCTCATACTAAAAGTTATACAGTGAAGAATTTACTGCTTTTCATTGGTTTCTTCAATTAGGAGAAAGTTAAACAGAATTCTTATAATCTGTTGAGATTCAATTTTGTAATTTCTAAACATTGTTTAGCTTATAAACATTAAATGGTAATGAGTTATTTCCAAATTTATGCAAATTTGTTGTTTAGTGGGGCTGTCCTTTACTTCATATTAAGAATCGAGCATTCTGGAAGTGATATCTTCATAATGAATGGGCTATTTTATGGAAATCACATAGGAGTTTTTAACTACAACTCAGAAAAATTTTTATATTTATATTTATATATGTCTGTATAATATTTCCTTTATTTTCATGTTCCTCTTTCTGTTCTTCTCTTAGTTTATCTACTCTAAATTTGTTTGCACCTTGGGTTACTTTAACTTCGTTTCTTCCCTAACTTCTCAATCCCTTAGTTACAGCTATCTATCAAAGTTCCCAACCTTTCTGTGGCCTCACTCTTAATTGAACTCGTGTGCAAATCTTTCAGACAAAGAGATTGCCCTAAGGTAGATCCAGATTCTCTCTGGCTGAAAATCTGAAGTCAACTCCTTTTCGGAATTAAGAAAATTTATTTGTTTAGCTGCACCATCTTAATTCCTATGCAATAGAATTAATATTGTCAGAGAGTCAGCCCACAGACTATCTCATGATTTAGCAATCAAATACAAACAAACCCTCACGATACTTATTTTTATATTGCAGTCATAACCAGTTCTCATGCTTTAACTTATACAGGTTCTATTTATAGCAAGTAGTGCATTGGCTTCAGAGATCAGACACGTATTTTGGATAAAGAAAACATGAAAGTTTATTCATTCTAAGTAACGGTACATATTAATCAAAAAACCAGTTTAAATGAAAAGTCTCTATAAGTAATGCTATACTAACAGACAAGATCTATAATACAATTGGCATTTCACATTAAGGGACATTAGCAGAGCCAAGCTGTCTTGAACCTGCTCACTTATCACAGTCACATATATGAATAACTTACTCCCTCCTCAAATATTAATATATAACACATCAAATTAACCTAATGACAATGCTTAAAACAATACACTTCTAGAGCTACAAAGTTACTTGATGAGAGGATTAGGTATTTAGAGTCCTGAATTCTATCAACAAGTCCGATCATAAGAAATACAATACATCATCATCAAATTCCTGCCATGTACTCTCAAGGAGTGTACAGATATGATAGTACTACATGAAAAATTTACATCATTACTAATTTCCTATCTACAATTTTCCTCCAGATCAGTCTGCTACTTGTCAAAACTCCAATATTATCAGATCTTATATTTCTGTCTTCTAAGGCACTTTTTACCGTATCAATCCACTTATATCTCTTTCTCTGGGTCGTTTTCCTGCCAACCTGGCAGAGAACACTTGTTTTGCTAATCTTTCCTCGCCCATTCTGTTTAAATGACCATACCACCTGAGATTAGCTCTGCTAATGCATTCCTGGATGCTCACAATGTCAAGTTCTTTCCTAATATTCTCGTTTTTAATATGATATTGCCATTGATGCCATCTGTTCACACCTCTAATCTTTCTCAGGACTCTCATATCTGCGGTCTCTAGTCTTTGGTCAAGTGTTTTACTTCTGACCCAGCTCTCAGATCCATAAGTTAAAACTGGTTTCAACACTGTCTTGTATACAGCTAATTTAGTGTTCCGACTAATTTCTCTCTTATTCCATATGAATTTATTCAATTGACTTCCTACCATACCAGCTTTGTTGATTCTGTTGTCTATTTCCATATTTAATTTACCATCTTCACTAAAAATCATGCCTAAGTAGGTGAAATGTTTTATTTGTTCCACAGGTTCTCTGTTCACAACACAGTTGACATTTTCAATGTTTCTGCCTATTTTCATTGTCTTTGTCTTTTTAATGCTGACCTTCATACCATATCTATTACAACAATAATTCAATGTAGTCATGAATCTTGCAGACTTGTAGCGGATTTATTGATAAGTATAACATCATCCGCATAAAGCAAAGAGCTAACATTAACATCTCCAATTTTGATATCATATCTAATACCACTTTCCTTCATAATGTGATTCATATAAATAATGAATAACAGAGGGGATAATGTACAACCTTGTCTCACACCAGATTTAACATTAAATCATCTTCCTGTACTTCCTTCAATTCTAACTGCTGACTTACAACTCAAATAAAGAGTAAGTATTGCTTCATATAATGCCCCATTGACACCATATAACTGTAGCATATTGAATAGCTTCTCTCTTGGCACCTTGTCATATGCCTTTTCCAGATCCACAAAACTTATATACAGATCTTTATTATATTCCCATGCTTTCTCAACTATTTGTCGTAAAGTGAAGATCTGATCCTGACAGCCTCTATTTGACCTGAATCAGTTTGTTCTTCACCAAGCTTTTCTTCTACAATTCTTCTCAACCATTTCTCAAGTATGCTTGCATAGATCTTGCCAGGAACACTCAGTAGGGAAATACCTCTGTAATTCTCACATTCAGTTTTATTTTCCTTTTTATATATGGTTACTATTAGAGCTCTACTTCAATCATCGGGAATTCGTCCCTCTGTCCAGGCTTTCTGAGCTATGCAGTGCAGCCACTGTAAGACTTTTATACCACCATACTTCAGCATTTCTGGTCGAATATCATCTACTCCTGCTGCCTTTCCACATTTCAAGCCTTTGATGGCTTTTTCTACTTCAAGTATGGATATGTATTCCTGACTATATGCCTGTTGAGTGTTTTTTACCAATGTGCTATCACTGCTTGTTTCACTTAGCAATTTCTCGAAGTAATTACTCCATATTTCAAGGATAGCTTTTTCTCCAGTTTTCATGTCACCTTTATCATCTCTAATTCCTTTTACAGCACTCTTTCCTCCATTTCTAAACTTCTTCAAAAACCTCGAGAATATTTTGCCACCTTCTTGATATTTATTTTCTGTGTTCTTGCCAGAGTCCTCTCATTACTCTTGTTTAGCAAGTTTTACACAGTGTTTAGCTTTCCTACATATGTCTCTGTATTCTCCAATAGCACAAGCTGGGTTATTTGCCAGCAAATTTTGATATGTTTTCTTCACTGCCTCTTTAACTTCCTGTATCCACCATGGAGTTCTGATTTTTCTATCCTTGCAGACAACCTCACCACATGCCTCTCTGGCTGAATCAGTCAAGGTTTTCCTCAAGGTTTGGTTCCTGTACTCAAATTCTTTCTGAGTTCAGGTGTGAACTGTATTTTAGTCTACAGTTCACACCTGAGAGCTGCTCAACTTTTATTCGCTTCAAAACTTTCTTACATGTTATTCTTTTCAATATGAAATTCAATTTCATCCTGCTCAAGACTAAATAGTGATCTTCCAATTTCAAATCCTCTGTACACAATGATGTCCTGCACCAGGGAGAAAACATCACTATCAACAATAACATAGTCAATGAGACTTTTCTTATTTCTTGCCTCTTCTCTCCATGTGAATTTGTGCACATTTATTTGTTGGGACATGCTGTTAGTAATAACCAGTCCATGTCCTGAGCAGAAATCCAACAGGTATTTGCCATTATTATTAGCTTTGCTCTTTTCTCCAAATTTTCCCAATATATTTTTGTATGTCTGAGAATCATTTCCTTCTCTGCTATTTAGATCCCCAACGAGGACCAACTTTTCCTTTTTCATTGTATCAGCTGCTTTCCCTAAATCCTCAAAAAATTCCTCCACTTTTATGTGTCTGTGGGACCATAGACACAAATAAGTCTCATTGTCCAGTCCCCCCATTCAGATAATTGCGCACATCACTCTACTTGAGACTGCCTGCCATTCAAGAAGATTAGTCTTGTATTTCGTGTTGGATACAATGGCTACTTCTTTTCCTTGGTTGTCATTGCCTAAATATAACATTTTGTATTTATTGCTCAGAAAGATCTCACCAGTTTTATTCTTTTTTGTTTCAGTCACCCCTAGAGGACCAACTTTTCATTGTATCAGCTGCTTTCCCTAAATCCTCAAAAAATTCCTCCACTTTTATGTGTCTGTGGGACCATAGACACAAATAAGTCTCATTGTCCAGTCCCCTCATTCAGATAATTGCCCACATCACTCTACTTGAGACTGCCTGCCATTCAAGAAGATTAGTCTTGTATTTCGTGTTGGATACAATGTCTACTTCTTCTTTTCCTTGGTTGTCATTGCCTAAATATAACATTTTGTATTTATTGCTCAGAAAGATCTCACCAGTTTTATTCTTTTTTGTTTCAGTCACCCCTATTATGTCGATCTGGTACTTATCTAATTCCTCAGCTAGTTCCATTTCTTTGACATTCAGGCTTCTTATGTTGATAGTACCGATCTTTAACTCTTGCGATGTTGAGTTGGGGTGTGTTTTCAGATTTGTTCCAGTAGTTGACTTTTCGCTGTTCACCCTGGTTCCCTGGTGAAAACAACGGGGGTCCTTGTTTAACCGGGCGATGCCCCAGCTGCATGAAATTTTGTCATGTTGTACCATCATTTTGTATTTTGGTTTAAGCCAATAAGAATACAATTTGGTCAGCAAATCCCAAATTGCTAGCCTATCCTCGTTCGTTCATTATCCAGGTAGATACCAAACAGGGTGCGCCAAGAGAAGGTGAGGATTGGACATTAGGTCAGAAGCCCTGGTCAGTTCTCCACATTCCTTTAAAGGCTATGTGGAGGTCTCGTCTCAGTTATATAGCTTTGACCCTTAATGGACATAAAAACTCTACATTACCAACCAGTTCATTCTTTCAGGAGACACTTCTCATCAGATCTTCTTGTAGGTTTCCTTCCGGTGGTTACATGGTTCTGGGATCTGTTGTTCCCCATCTTGACCTTCCAGTGATTTCAGTCACGAATCACTTCTTTGCCTTATACTCAAAGTTCCTCTGATGGAAAGGTTCAGCTGGAGCTGCATGAAATTTCGGTGTTCGCTGGTTGTCTCGTTGCATCGATGACAGTGCTCGGACTCCGCCACTACTTAACCGTATCATCACTGCTTGACCGTCCTTCGTTCACCCTAATGACTTCTACTCGACATCGACGCCACGAGAAAAGGACCAGAAGAGAGAGAGAGAGTGGGAGTTGGTGTGGCCAAGCCTTTTATATTCCTCCATAGCTGCTCTCCCTACTACGTCATCGATTGCAGATGCCACCCAAGCCTTTTGCACACTGTACTTTCTCTCCTCCTTTGTGTCTCCACGTGGGCATCTCGCCCGTGCCTCGGACCTCTTATAGCTACTGCCTGGGGTCATGTTTATAATCCGATTATACAAGTCTGCACTTTGCTCTGACTTTCCTGTTACAATATTACTTTTAAAATATCTTGTTTCTTGTCTGTTATTTACAGGATCATTTATAAAATAATACATAGTAAAATACATAAAAGAACCATTATTACTATGTTTACGACTTTGGTTTTTACCTATTTAAAAGTATTTCTCTTGGGAAACTTTGCATCCCAGTTAAATCCCGAATGTAATGCTAAAGTGCAAATTAAGCCTTTCATTCCAGATGTAACGTCTGGTAATAATTTCCTAATCTGCCGTTTAGATCCTCAACAAAACTCAACTTCTCCTTTTTAATTCTCAGCTGCCTTCTCTTGCCTTGAAATTCCTCGACTTCTTCCTTAGTAGAACCTTTTCTTAGACCATGGGCTCAAATAAATCTCATTGTCTAATATCTTATTCTGATTTTTGCTGACATCAATCTACTTGATATTGCTTGTCATTCAAGGTCATCCTCATATTTAGCTCCAGGTTGCATACTATAGCTACTCCTTTTCTCTGATTGTTATTGCTTGAGTATAAAATCTTGCTGAATATTTCTTGCTTAGAAAGATCTCACCAGTTTTTTTTTTTTTTTTTTTGTCTTCTTTGTTTCAGTAATGTCTATTATGTTGATCTGGTACTTAACCAGTTCTTTTGCTAGTGCTATTTCTTTTCGTTTGATGCTTTTTATGTTGATGGTGCCAATCTTGAACTCTACTGATGTTGAGTTGGGATTTTTTATTCAGTAATTCTCTGATACATCTATTAATAATTGTCTGTACATAAAAAAAACTAATAGTCTTGAATTCTTTGAATGAACAACTCATACAGTAAACAGAAGAAGAAAAGACAAATGTATATATTTAGGTAAGGTAACTTTTGAAAGTGAATAATCGAATTCTGAATTTCATATGTGTGGAAAGATTGGGGTTTTTAATGATTTTGATTATTTAAATTACGTTAACTCAAAACACCACTAGAACAACTTATTTGATAAATGATTAATCTGCTGGTATTTTACTGGATTTCAAACCAGCAATCCCAGAGCATAAAAACACAGTTGTTACATGACACTAACAGTTAAATAATTTTGGAAATAGTTCAAATTTGAAATGGAACAAAAGCACAAGTTTCTCTTATTCTTTACAATTTGGTCAGTTTTTTTTGTCTTATCCTTCAGCAGTGGGTTTAAAGTAGCCCACAGTTTCTAGGATGAAAAGTTTGTCTTAAAATGCCATTCCCAACTTCTAGGTAATTTACGCAAATATATCTGTTTAAGATCAAGGGATGCTTCATCACTGATGTCAGTTCCAAAAAGCATGTAATGGTTTCTATATAGCACTGTAATTTAAAAAAAAATATATATATATATATATTTAAGGTAAGTTTCGATTAAAAATCAAATGACATCTATCAAAAAAAATTTAAGAAAAAAAAAAGTTTATCTTCAGAACATCACAGAACCTGAATGAATTAATGATCACTTCAGTTTCTTCTGGTATGTGTGTTTTCCCCTCAACCCAGCGGTTAGTGGGGTAGCAATGCTACATTACTAGGGGATAATTATAGAACACTGTGGTTTCCTGTTGTCTTTCTTGTTGAATAGTGTTCTATTTGTAGATAAGTTTGTTAATAGGACCATTTTCTTGTTTTGAAGAATGAAAACCCTCCACCTCCATGTGCGACTGGCTAATTCACATTTGATTGAAAAGCTCTGATATGGATTCTTTGCATCGTAAACGGGATGTGAACCCAGTCTTTCCAGCCAAAGGACCATGTCAAATACCAACTAAGTTATGGAGGCTCAAGTATGTGAACATGGTTGACTCTGAAAACTAACTTATGTAGTATAAATGAAAATTTGATGAACTGTTAGAAGTATTGGAAGAAATACTAGAGGCAGGTTAAAATATAAGGAAGAGGGATTTGAAATCTTGTTGTTTACCAAATCATTCCATTTCCTATTTGGTAAACGATATAACTAATTTTTGATTGTATGTGATTCAGAAGGAAAACCAGTCATCTCACCTAAAAGAGATTCAATTTGAAGTCAATTTTTGTTCTTTGGATGTCATAGGAAGTTTGTGTCTTTATGAAAAAGCTATTTTTCAAGACTTTTTTTTTTATAAGGAATCTGGTTGCACAATATCAAATTATTCTATTTCCAGGAATTGATTTGATTTGTTACCATGAACCATGTTAAATTTAGAATAACATCATATGAATTTGGTATGGATTCTTGAACATTGATTATGACTCATGTTGCTGTTTAATGGAGAAAACATATCTAGAAATAATAATTACTAAATGTATTTAGCTAATAAATTGCTGTGCCAATATTTTGCCTTGGTCACAAAGGCATCTTCATATGAGGACACAAAGAAATGCAACTAAGCATGTGCATGCAGCACACTAAAAGAAATTAATAATTATTTTATTAATTTATGTCTTCATATAATTACCTGTTTATTGAATAGTTTAATTTACAAATAGTTTTTTGCTTCTATCATTCTTGTGCACATTCTTTGTCACATTTTCATTTTATTTATACTATACAAGTTAGTTTTTAGAGTTACCTACATTCACATACTAGAGGAAACAGAAGTAATTGACAATGAAGTGAATTTCTGAAGGTGGGTTTTTCTTTGATTTATATACTCAAATATCATTGTAAATCCCTTGCATCCTATACCCTAATCATGCATTAAATTAATTGTCAAAAAAAAAAAAAAAAAAGGTGAGCTCTGTAATACACTACATTAAACAGAATGCTCATCATCATCATCATCATCAAATTCCTGGCATGTACCCTCAAAGGATGTAACAGGATATGATAGTACTACATGAAAAATTTACATCATTACTAACTTCCTATCTACAATTTTCCTCCAAATCAGTCTGTCACTTGTCAAGACTCCAATATTATTATAATTATTAGATCTTATATTTCTATCATCCAAGGCACATTGTAGCATATCAATCCACCTGTACCTTGGTCTTCTCTGGGTCATTTTTCTGCCAACCTGGCAGAGAACACTTGTTTTGCTATCTTTCCTCACCCATTCTGTTTAAGTGACCATACCACCTGAGATTGGCTCTGCTAATGCATTTCTAGATGCCGACAATGTCAAGTTCTTTCCTAATATCCTTGTTTTTAATATGATATTGCCATTGATGTCATCTGTTCACACCTCTAATCTTTCTCAGGACTCTCATATCTACAGTCTCTAGTCTTTGGTCAAGTGTTTTACTTCTGACCCAGCTCTCAGACCCATAAGTTAAAACTGGTTTGAACACTGTCTTGTATACAGCTAATTTAGTGTTCCGACTAATTTCTTTCTTATTCCATATGAATTTATTCAGTTGACTTCCTACCATACCAGCTTTGTTGATTCTGTTGTCTATTTCCATATTTAATTTACCATCTTCACTAAAAATCATGCCTAAGTAGGTGAAATGTTTTATTTGTTCCACAGGTTCTTCATTCACAACACAGTTGACATTTTCAATGATTCTGCCTGTTTTCATTGTCTTTGTCTTTTTATTGCTGACCTTCATACCATATCTATTACAACAGCTATTCAATTTAGTCAGAGAATCTTGCAGACTTGTAGAAGATTTATTTAGAAATATAACATCGTCTGCATAAAGCAAAGAGCTGACATTAACATCTCCAATTTTGATATCATGTTTAATACCACTTTCCTTCATAATGTGATCCATATAGATAATGAATAAAAGAGTGGATAATGTACATCCTTGTCCCACACCAGATTTAACATTAAACCATCTTCCTGTACTTCCTTCAATTCTTACTGCTGACTTACAACTCAAATACAGACTAAGTATTGCTTCATATAATGCCCCATTGACACCATGTAACTGTAGCGTATTGAATAGCTTCTTTCTTGGCACCTAACCTAGTCATATGTCTTTTCCAGATCCACAAAACTTAAATACAGATCTTTGTTATATTCCCATGATTTCTCAACTATTTGTTGTAAAATGAAGATCTGATCCTGACAGCCTCTATTTGGCCTGAATCCAGCTTGTTCTTCACCAAGCTTTTCTTCCACAATTCTCAACCATTTCTCAAGTATGCTTGCATAGATCTTGCCAGGAACACTCAGTAGGGAAATACCTCTGTAATTCTCACATTCAGTTTTATTTTCCTTTTTATATATGGGTACTATTAGAGCTCTACTCCAATCATCGGGAATTCGTCCCTCTGTCCAGGCTTTCTGAACTATGCAGTGCAGCCACTGTAAGACTTTTATACCACCATATTTCAGCATTTCTGGTCAAATATCATCTACTCCTGCTGCCTTTCCACATTTCAAGCCTTTGATGGCTTTTTCTACTTCAAGTATGGATATGTATTCCTGACTATATGCCTGTTGTGTGTTTTTTACCACTGTGCTATCACTGCTTGTTTCATTTAGCAATTTTTCGAAGTAATTACTCCATACTTTAATATCTTTTTCTCCTGTTTTCATGTAACCTTTATCATTTCTAACTCCTTTTATGGCACTCTTTCCTCCATTTCTAAGCTTCTTCAACAACCTCCAGAATATCTTACCATTTCTTGATATTTATTTTCTGTGTTCTTGCCAAAGTCCTCCCATGACTTTTGTTTAGCTAGTTTTACACATTGTGTAGCTTTCTTACATTTGTCTCTGTATTCTCTAATAGCACAAGCTGACTTATTTGGCAGGAACTTTTGATATGCTTTCTTCTTTTCCTTCACTGCCTCTTTAACTTCCTGTGTCCACCATGGAGTTCTGATTTTTCTATCCTTGCAAACAACCTCACCACATGCCTCTCTGGCTGAATCAATCAGGGTTTTTTTCATGGCTTGCCACTGAATCTCCAAGGTTTGGTTCCTGTTCTCAAACTCTTTCATTTTTTCTTCAATAATCTTTGTGTATTTATGTTTTTGCATGGTAAATATAAAGGCAAGTTAATTAAAACTCTTGCCACGTATATAAAAGGATTGTCGCAATTAATTTCGCTGTGTTAATCAAATCCCGCGTTAAGCAAGGGATACCTGTAAATAAATATGTCAAAATTTATTAAACTTAATATGAATTTTGCTTGCATAATTTTTTATTGGCCTAGAATTTTTGCCCAACAACTAGAATAGAAATCAGAAGATACAAAGCAAATATTCAACTATATCCTGTGATGGGCATCATTTGCTCTCCTTGCTACAAAATTCTTAAACACCTTTCTAAGTTACTTACAGGTATTCACAGAAAGTTCTCTTCATATAGCAAGAACAGTTCTCATTTCAAAGCAAAGATATCAGTACGTTATCTTCACCCAAATGATATAATTTTCAGCCAGAGTTTACTCTAGCTACCTGACATGCCAGAATACACTTTACCAACTAATTGAGATATATCAATGGATATTTCCTCAAGTAGTCCTCTTTCTCCTACTTGCTAACTACTTCATAGAACCAGTGAACAATGGATAATGAACAGAATTTTTTCTAAACTGTCTTTATTGTACAGATTTGTAGATGATATGATTGTGGTTTAGCATGGTTTCCTTGTAGATCTGCAAGAGTTCAGTCTTGAGCTAGAAAATGATTAGTGGATTGCCTTTTTAGATCTTTTACTTTGTCACCTAGATGGCAGCCATCATTTCTCGATTTTTAGGAAGAAACCCCATATTGTACTTTAGGTTTGTGTTTTTTCACATCATCATACTTGATACAAATCTGGCCATTAAGACTCTAATATAGGGATGCACTGACCACGGGCTGCATGCGGCCCTCTGATGGTCCGCCTCACCGTGTATTATTTTAACTTTAACAAGTCACACGATAGGTAATTTTTAAAAATGGTACATGCGCAAAGCAAAGTAGCTGTGACATCACGATTGCCTGTCTACTTACGATAATCGATTAGTAATAATGTTAACAAATTTTATAATTCATCTATTTGTCATATGAGTATTTTGTTTTCGTAAGTGTGGTTGCTACAATTAATTATCACCCCTAGGAAACGGTAAAAAATAAATTCTACAATTGATAAAGCAGGGCCAAGTAGGAAACGCAAACTACAGGATGAAAAATGGCAGTTTCAGGATAACTGGACCGAAAAAAGATGGTTTTGTGCAGTCGTTTAATGATGTCATGTGCTTGATTTACAAAAGTGCTGTAGCCATACCAAAAGAATAGAATATAAGGAGACACTAGCAAAATCTGCATTCTACATTTTCAAATCTACCCAAAGAACTACGTAAACAAAAGATTTCATTTTTGAAACAAGAATTGACAGGTCAGCAAGTGATGTTTACAAAACCTATTCAAGATTCGGAAATCGCAACAGAAATAAGTTTTGAAATATCTCGTCTTATAGCAAAAAGGTGTCGGCCATTTACAGATGGAGATTTCGTTAAAGATTATCTTGAGATAGCTGCTAAAAAAATTGTTGTGAATCAGCCAAAAATGTTGAGAAAATTCAGTTAAATTGGATGACTGTGCAAAGAAGAATAACTGCAATGTTGGAAAATGTAAAGGACCAATTAACATCTTATTCAAAGAAATTTGCCTATTTTTCATTAGCTATTGATGAATCAACTGACATTACTTCCACAGCCCAGTTGTTAATGTTTGCACACGGAATAACGCAAGAGTTTGAGGTAAGTGAGGAGCTGATTGGAATGAGTGCATTGTCAAATCAAACAAAAGGTAATGACACTGGGCTTTAGGAACAGTGTTCCAAAATTGATTTAGATCTGACAAAATTATCAGGTATCACGACTAACAAGCTCCTTCCATGATAGGAGCTAATTCTGGATTGATAACATTATTGAAACAGCATTTGGGATGGCACGACAATGAGTTGATACAATTCCACTGTATAAATCCTCCAGGAGAGCTTGTGCCATAAGAAACTTGGATTTTAACATGTCATGAAAATTGTGGTTTTCAACGATTAATTTTATAAAATCCCGTGGCCTTAATCACCGACAATTTAAAAAGTTTCTTGAAGACATTGAAAGTGAATATGGTGACTTAATTTTTTACACAGAAGTGAGGTGGCTAAGTCGTGGACAAACGTTGGACAAACATTCCTAAATTTAATTAATGAAATTGAAATCTTCATGACTGAAAAAAACAAAGGTGTCCCTGAAATAAAACTGGAATTAATTATGTGACTTAGCCTTTCTGGTTGATATTACTAATCATTTAAATACGTTAAATACGCGACTTCAGGGCAAAGATCAATTGGTTACTCAACTTTACGGCCACATTTTGTCTTTTCAGTGCAAGTTAAATCTATTTCAAAACCAACTGAAGTCAGGGAATTACATCCGTTTTCTTAATTATAAGAAAGTTTCTGAAAAGCTCAATGTCAACTTCAAAACTGTGCATGTTGAAGAGATTGATAACGTGATATCAGCCTTCAAGAATCGGTTTTCTGATTTTAAAAAAGTGAAACCGTTGCTAGATTTATTTAGCAATCCTTTTGCCATTTTGCCCGAAAATGCACCCAAATCAGCACAGCTTAAACTCATCGACATTCAAAACGATGAGAGCCTGCAAAATAAATTTAACGAAGGCAATTTATTAAACTTCTGTCATTGTGTCGATAAAAACAATTATAAATAGTTGCTAGATAATGCATTAAAATGTGCAAGCCTCTTTTTCTCAACATATATTTGTGAACAAACTTTTTCAGTCATGAATATTAACAAATCAAAAAATAGGAACCGCTGACTGATGAAAATTTAGAATCAATTTTGCGGTTGGCTACTACAAAACTCGAACCAAATATCAAAACAATTGTCAAATCAATGCAATGTCACACATCAAATTAAATTCACTTACTTTTTATTACCTTTTTTGTAAAAATTATGATAGGTATAAATAAAATAAACAATATATGGTAGATAACTTTTAAGGGTTTTTTTTGGCGGCCCTACCATATTTTTATTAAACTTCTATCATTATGTCGATAAAAACAATTATAAATGGTTGCTAGTTGCTAGATAATGCATTAAAATGTGCAAGCCTCTTTTTCTCAACATAACAGTGTAACTATGCAGCCCTTGGTCTTAGCAAGTTTGTGCATCCCTGCTCTAATACATTAAGCTCTCTCTCTCTCTGCTCTACTGAAATGCTGCTTTTTTAGAAATTAAATCACATCAAGTACACCTTCCTTGTTAATGGCTTTACCAAATCTTATTCCAAAGGAAATCACGTTTCCCTGTCATTTATCTCTCTTTGTGGTATTGAGTTACTATTCTTTATGTTAAAGGTGTTTTTGAAGATATTACCAAATTGCTTAGATCCATTGGTCTACAAGTGTCCTTTGGCCAACCCTGCAGTCTTTCAAATTCCTTTTCAGTGTGAGTTACCATATTTTGACCAAACAGGTAGATCAGTGGCCATAATGAACAGTCAAGACTTGAAGAACATACTATCTCCATCAAACATTAAATCCTTTGGAGGAAGATTAAGGTTCTCCATAAAAGCAATTATCTCATGAAATTCTTATATAAAGTTGTGAAAACTTGTTAAATCAGTCAAATCTAAGCAAAAGTGATGGACTGAAATTATCCATTTTATGAGATATAGTATACTTCTTCACAAGTTCCAGGAATATATATATAATATAATTAATGATCTCTTGTTAAAGTTACTTTATTAGGACCTTAATATATTTAGACTGCATCACTATGTTACATACCTGCACTTCATGCATTTTCATTGTTGAATCTTCGTCCATATGTTAAAATTTGTGTGAACATTGTCTTGTTTATGACCAATTATTTTTTATTCCATACAGTTATATGCATTTAGCTCCCTACCACATGTGATTTGTTTATTCTTTATCTTAGTAAGTTATAGTAACTTACTGTAAGAAAGCCATACTGAAGATGCCCTTGACACTAGGGTGAAAATTCTATGCCAGCAAAATCCACATTAAGTTTAATTAATTATCATGGCTTACATTTCAGTCCAAGTTATTTATGTAACAAAATAGTTTTAGGTTCAATTGTGATTATGAAGAGTACCTTTTATTAATTGTTAACAAACCTTTACTTATCAGTATGATTCTCATTGATTCTATTTGTGAATTCTGTTAATTTTAATAAGGCAGTTCTCTTAGAATTTGCATATCTGAGGTCTCTATTTCTTCATTCAGTTTATTTTAACTCGGCATTCGCATCCATATGTTAAAATTTGTGTGAGGATTGTCTTGTTTATGGCTAATTATTTTTTATTCCATACAGTTATATGCATTTAGCTCCCTACCATATGTGATTTATTTACTCATTATCATTTTAATATTTACTAGTATCAAAATAAAATTTTTGTGCCTAAGGAGCAGAAATATTCATATGATTTAATGGAACAAAGATAACATTATGAATGAATTACACAGAGATTTAATTAATCCAGTGTTTCCTGGCTATTACAGAGACATTGAGATCTTTGAGAGAAACAACGAAAAAATTTAACAATGACTAATGACTTTAGGCTTTCAGAGACTGAAAGCTACTCATACCTCTCCTTGAAACCATTAACAGACAAAGCACTCACAACTGACTCAGGCAACCCATTCTATTCATTCACCACTCTCCAAATAAAAAATGTAGTTGTCATGCCCTTGCTAATCACACTCCTATCCACCTTCCAGGGATGACCTCTTGTTCTTCTCCCTCTATGCATGTTCTGAAACATTTTCCCTGCATCAATCCTAAAAAATTCTTTAAGTAACTTAAACTTTTCCATCATATTCCCTCCCCTCTTTTTATTTATTTTTTTTATCGTCAACCAACTTTTGCAATCCACAAATGCTCAATCTGTCATCATAGGGAGCATTCCCCAGACCACTTGCCTCTAGATCCTCTCCACCACTTCCTCATCTCCAAGAAACCCAGGTGACCAGTTCTGAGCACAGTAATCCAGATGTGATTTTATGAAGGGCGAATAATTCCCTTATCTCTGCTTGTTAGTGTGTTCTTCAGTAGTCAAGTAATCCTGCGAGTCACCCTGGCTACTTTAGCAGTATGCCCTCTAAATTTCAACTCTATCTGCTATTACCATCTTCAAATCCCTTGCTTCATCAGTTTCCTGGCATACAGTTCCCACAATGTTAACACAGAACTCAATGTAACTTATCTTTATATCACAAAATCCATAACTTCACACTTTTCCACAATAAATTGATATCCGTTATGCTTTACTTATACTGTTGGCTTATTCAAAACATCGTGCAAGCTCTCTACATCACCTTGATTAACTATCACTCTTCCAAGCTCTACATCACCAGCAACAACTGAATATCTCCTTTCAAATTATTTCCTATATCATTTATGTACAAATTTAAAAGCGGTGGTCCAAGCATAGAGCCCTGCAGCATATCACTAGTCACATGCCTTCTTGATTCTCCTCCATACACTACTTTTTTAGTAGTATATGAAGAATTATTATTTCATTAGAATATTATTATTATTCTTGCATGGTCACCTCCATAGAGTCCTAAGACTCATTGTGAGAGACCCAAACTATGAAGACCATATTTGTCCTATCTCTACTTGAAACCATTAACAGACAAAGCACTTACAACTGACTCACACAATCCATTCCATTCATTTGCCCTTCTCCAAGCGAAAAATCTCGTCATCATACCCTTTCTAACCACACTCTTCCCAAATTCCAGGGATGACCTCTTTTTCTGCTCTGTCTCTCTCTCTCTCTCCCCCCAAATGCTGAAACATTTCCCCTGCATAAATCCTATAAAATCCTTTAAGTAACTTAAATGTTTCTATCATATCCCTTATTTTGCCTATCAACCAACATTTATAATCTGCAAGCCCTCAATCTATCCTCATAAGGAGCATTCCACACACCCATATGGATATGGGTGTGTGTGGAAAGATTTATATCCATCCCCATTTGTTACAGTTTGGGTAATAGAGTTCCATGTAGCATTCTGTTAAATGTATTTTTAAAATACAGCAGTATCATTGTGTAGCCATTCCCTTTATCCACTTCAGCTGTCACCCTATTATAAAATGCTCATAGATTACTTAGGTATGATCTACCTTCATAAAGCCATGCTGCCCCTCACAGAGTATTATATTCTTATGCACCCATTCCTGAATTCTCTTTTTGAACAAGTTTTCCAGTACTTTTACCACCACTACTAAGATACTGATTGGTCTTAATTTGCTTCCACAGACTTAAGATCCTCCTTTATGTAAGTGAATTATATTGCCATCTTTCCTCTCTCTTCGAACTTTGTTAGAGCTGAAACTTAAATTAAACAGCCTAGTCAAAGACATCACCAGTTCCCTTGCACATTCTCGCCAAACATGAGCAGATATCCCATTCCAAGCTGTATTTGTATTCAGATTCTGCAATATCCTAAGTACCTTCATTTCATCAACCTCAGTTCTCACATCAGTCCCTGTCACCTCTGTCATAACAATATCTTCACTTGGATGATATACTTTTGCAAAATAGTCACTCTGTAACATAAGTTCATCTGCCTCTGTTACCTCTCTATCTTATTCTTCCTTCCGTAGCCTTTCTTTCACCTGTTCTTCTGAGTTGGTCTCATATTCTGACTTTGCCTTCCTTACCATGCTGGTCAGCTTTCTGATCTTTGCACTGTTCATGAGTTAGCTGGTCACCTTTCTCCTTATATATTTATACCCTCCACAACATTTTTTTTTTTTTCAGCACATGCTTAATACCATTCATCCATCTGACTCCTACCTTATTTACCCTCTTTGACCTTGGATATACTGTGTGATATTGGTTCCTCCAGATATCCCTTGATTATTCTCCATGCACTGTGAACATCCTTCCCTTGCAGAACATTATGCCATGGTACTTCTTCAAGCTGTCTCCTAATGACTCATAATCACCTGCCTTATAGTTCCACATATACTATAACTTTCTGAACTGGAATTTTCTCATGTTTTGCTACCTCCAAGTCAAGGCCACATGATCACTTTCCCCAATTGGAGGCAATGTAGCCACCTTAGTTATGAACAGGCATTCTGATCCTTAACAAGATCCAACACTCTCATATCTCGAGAGTCCTCTCTATCACATTCTGCTTCTCAAGTAGTTATTTCTCAGTAAGTGTATAAATTCCATTTCCTTCCTTTCACGTGATCTTTTCTCCTTCCAATCTATCTCCGAAATTGAAGTTCCCATGATAATCGCTCAATTTGCAGTCGTACTAATCTGCTCATGCATGTCTTCCACATCATCCCTAGCCTTTAAGCAACAACCAATTTTATATTTTGTCCTATTGGTATCAACTCATTCCAGATTGACTCAAAAGAACTACCATCTACCCAAATGACGCCTACTCTTGTTGGCTGCAATTCATCTGCTATCATCAGCAGTACCCCACCCTTGTCTATTCTATCTTTCTGAAAACACAAAATCCATCACATTCTATCCCTGTAACTGTCATCTGCTATTAGCCACATCTCACTGATATAACTTTTGGCAAGGTTGCACTAATCAATGCAAAAAAAACTCCTCCCTCTTATTTCTGATGCTTCTAGCATTAGTATAAATTTAGGCCCTCAATCTTCACATCTTGAATTGACTACCCCATTCAGTGTTGTTGCCTGAGAAATTAGATTCCTCATTTTTTGTTCATTCACTCACTCATTTGCTTCAGCGTGTCTTCACAAACCTTCCAAATCCTTTTAAGTGTAGTCCATCAACATTGTGCAAATTCTTTACATCCACCAAACTGATGTCATAGGTTCACAAACTGTACATCAGTCCTTCACAACCTGTGTATTGATTCATTAGCTATCATCGCTCTGCTTCTCATTTCACCTCTATCATAGTGTGGCATCCGACTCACAAACTTCACCCTCTCACTCTTCTTTTTCGCTTCCTCCTTCATATAATATTTCTCACCTCTCAGGTCTTTGTTTCCAGCAAAAACAATCAATTCTTTCATCTTACATCCCTGCATTCTGACAGCATTACTAATATTATTAATTTTCACACTAGGGAAACAAGATTTTGTTTCCCTAGTTCACATAGTGGAAACAAAATCTTGAGGCTTTCATTAGGAACTCCCATCACCATACATAATTATTTGCTTATGCTCATCCTCTCAATTATTCTTAGTTTTCTTTTTGCCTTTGGACTTTTTTTCAGTTTGACTGATCTCTTGCTGTTTCTATAGTCTTTCGATCTTGCGCTTTGTCCTGTAAAGGACTACATGCAAACTCACAATTTCTTTATTTAGGTCTTCTATGTTCTCCTGAACTGCTGCCATTGCACTTTTAATGTTATCACCAATATTTACATCTTCCAGTCTTTTATCAATGTTCTCTATTCTACTATATTACTTAATTTTTTTTCTCTCCACATTCACTTTCAAAGCATTTATTACATTCTCCCATTGGTTTCACTCTCCTTCCAGAAATGCAAATGCAAGATGCATTAGGTCTAGCAAACCTGACAACTTTTCTTCTTCACAAGTTATGTTTTTTTCTTGATCAACAAAACTTAAATCCAAATCCTTATATTCCCATAATTTCTCATTCATTTGTCTTAAAGTAAGGCTAGTGTTGACCTGATTACTAGAGTTTTAACAGTTCTCTTCACGGGTATGCTTTCATTATAAAAAATAAATAAAATGACACTTAAATAAAACACTAGAGAAATTCTTCTAATTATCTCATTGTTTGTGAGAGGTTTACTCCAGTCATTAAGTATTCAACTTTCTGACCATTTATCTGAATTACTACATTGTCAGTACTTAAGACCATTTCATATCAAGAGCATTAATGAAATGTGAATATGTGTGTTCCTGGGTGTAGAGCCTGTGACTTGTCTTTTAAGACAACTCCAATGCCAAATGTTGTATCTTTGTTAGCTATGGTCTATTTTTGAAACTTCCAATTTTTTATTTAGCTATGAAGCAAGTATTGAGTTATAGTATGTCCTATTTCAGCTATTTCACACCAAATTTGAAGACTTTTAGGCTTCAGTTTGTCAATGGGATATAACTTGCACACAGAGCAGAGCCCTGATTCCTCATAAACCTGTTCAGATGGTTCAAGATCTGTTCATTTGAAACACATCAGTTGTGCTGCTGTGTTTTCTGATCACACATCTAGACAGATCCCACTTGAATGTGGTAATTACAGCTGTGCTGCATAACTTCTACCAAAATGTGTGAGTTATACACTCCTTGAGTTCTTTATAGAGGAGGTTTATATAGAGATTTATACAAGAGGAGGCCATCTCCTCTTGTATAAATCTTATAAATCTACAACTATTGTATAAAATGAAAAACTCTTAATTTTGATGTTCAGTTATACAATTTCCATCCACATGGTAATTATGGGAATTAGCTTTTACTTTCTACATACTTTTTGTCAGACCTTTTAATAAGTGCCAAACTTATTAATCAGTGGCAGTCATTGTGTCAGGAAGTGCTGACAAATAAATTGTCTGAGATAAAGTATTAACAATTTATCAACATAGAAGCAGAACAGAAGAGAGGAAGTTGCTCTTGCTAAGCTGTGCATTGGTAGCAGTCATCTTACACATTCTTATCTGTTGAGTGGGTGTTGACCCACGTGTGTGTGTGTGTGTGTGTGTGTGTGTGTGTGTGTGTGTGTGTGTGTGTGTGTGTGTGTGTGTGTGTGTGAACAATACAATATTCATCTTGCATTTGCCATGTTCTGGTGGAGTGCCAGCACTTCACTCAAGAAAGGAATTAAATTTTTACTTATCTGGCTGAGCCATACACACTCAGGCAGACCTTGTCAGACACAAACAAATTGCATGAAATAAGTTTTATAAATAATACAGTTTGATCATAAATATAAATTATATGTAGGTTTGGCATTTATCGATATTTTAGAAGTTTTCTTTTACATAGCATGTTATTTACTTATTTAGCTATTTATTTATTTTTATTACCTTATTACGACTTTGCCATTACAATGATTACAAGTCGTAATAAGGTAATAAAAATAATTAAATAGCTAAATAAGTAAATAACATGCTATGTAAAAGAAAACTTTTAAAATATCGATAAATGCCAAACCTACATGTAATTTATATTTATGATCAAACTGTATTATTTATAAAACTTATTTCATGCAATTTGTTTGTGTCTGACAAGGTCTGCCTGAGTGTGTATGGCTCAGCCAGATAAGTAAAAATTTAATTATTGTGTAATCATTGTAATGGCACAGTAACCTGTGTCTTGCATCACTCTTTTCATAATTTGGGATCCACGATGTCTTTTTATGCAGCTTTTGCATTAAGGCATTATTCATCCATTTCCTATCCTATCCTTCCCATCCATCCCTTAGGACAGTTTGAGTCCCCCCCCCCCCACCCTAATGAGGGGCTCACGACGAATTAATGCAGTCAGTTCATCACTCCTCTGCTGCATCTCCTAAAGGCAATATTCATGACTGTAATCCATGTGTGTTCACGGGGCCAGTTTGCCTGTTCTGGGGGACAAAAAACCCAAGTTTCCGGGCAAAAAAAAAACCCTACCTCTGTATGAGACTGGCTAACTCACCTTTCGTCGAAAGAGACCAGATAAAGATTTCTCACATCATGGATGGGAATCAAATCCAGATCTTTCTGATCTGATTCCCTCTACTTCGCAGTTTCTCATGCAGAGGCACTGCTTCAGGCTACCTTCTCAGTTTGTATAATCACCTCCCTTATAATTCCACATATGCCTCTTAGAGCTCTCACATGCAATGCCAAGATTGCATGATTTCTCTCACCATTTGGAGAAAAAAAAAACAATCAACTCATTTATGGACAGGTTCTCAAATACTGTTAACAGATCCACTGCTTTTGGACCTTCTCATTGCATACTGTTTAAGATAGTTATCCCTAAGTAATTCAGTAAATTATATTTTCCCTTGACTTTGATTCTTTCTTCTCCCTCCAATCTGTATCCCCATAGTATATGTAGTACCCAGTCCTCTTGAGATGGTATTGATATGTGGCGGCATTGAACAATGTATTTTATCTTGTTAATGACTATCTCACACCAGCCTTGAGCGCACTGCCTATACTACTCATATTAATATTACCATTTGTTATTGGATTCTTTCCTTCCTAAATATGCTGACCCTATCACTATGTAGGTTCAACAACCTATTCCTATATATGATGTATGAAATGTATTCACTGCAATCATTTTTAGTCTACATCTTACTACATCTACCAGTACTAAGAACATTTATTTCCAATGCTTTTGTCATTTGTTTATATGTATGCAGGTCAATTTCCAGGCTGATCAGTGTTCAGATAAATCTTGAAATATGTTTAACTCTTAATCAGTTCCTCTCCCATTTTCACAGCATACACTTTTCTTCCTTGACAGAAGTGGCCTTTGAGTGATCCCTAACAAGCTATCATTCTTACCTCCTTCCATCTCTTTCCTACATTGTATGTCATCACACTCACAGTTTCTATCACTTACATATGCCCACACTTTCATCTAACCACCCAGATATAATTAGTTTCTCTGACAATTCATTTGTTTTTACAATAGTTTCCCCAGCCACCTGACACTAGAACCATTCAAGTACAATCCATCTTGCAAATACAAACCCTTTCAACATTCAAAGTGATCTCATACATCAACATGCTGCCCATCATTGCTTTTTTTTTTTTTTCCCAACATGTATATCTTCTCTCATTCAATACTTATATAATACCTGACCAAAACAATAATATCATCCACTCATTTTGCTTGGTTACACATTGCTTCGATCAGATAGCAAATCTTTGTGGCCAGGAAACATGCCTTCATTGCTTATTTTTTGTTATGCCCTAATCATGGAATCATCATACGTATCCATTTCTGCTTTTTTGGTCCTTCTTTTACTTCTTGCATGCTTTCTCTCCTTTGGTACCTTTCCAGCAGTTTGCTACACACTTTTCAAGTCTCTCCACTTTCTGGCACTTGTTATGCTTCAAAATTTCAAACACCATGCATCACTCTTCAGTTTTTTTATTTCCTTCATAATACCAGATTGCATTTTGACACCTCCATTTTTGCTGATGTTCTGCCTAACATGTGTCATTATTAGTAATGTCTTCTTCTTTGTTTCCTCATTTAAGATTCCACTCAAGTGCAATATTGTATAGTATATAAATAATTATAAAACAATGGTCATCTATGCATGAACTTAATTAAAACACTAAAAAAAATCACAAGTTAAATGCTTAAAAACAACTTATCTTTACAGCAGTGACTTGTAATGAACAACACTGATACCACTTCATATATCATATAGTACTTTAAAATTTTACTGATTATCTAAATCTAATACATATTTGAAGTCAGTATCACAATTTTTAATAAAATAAGCTTATTTTTTCTAAACACTCTTAGTGATGGTCTACACACCATCTAGTAGCTAAGTGAAGATTCTTTTAACTTAAACGTAAATACTTAAACTGTAAAATGGCCATAGGCAGATGGCTTGCTTTCTAGTAACTTCTATTTCCTTCCAGCAAGTGATAAATTGAATTTAAAAGCACTAGTTTTTTTTTTAATCAACAGTGAGGTTCCTCCTTAGAATTTCACTGTGTTGTGTAGAAACAAAAACTTTTTATTTTACCACAATAAACTGAATCTTTACAAATTGCTTATTTTTGAAGGGTTCAGATACTTAAATACTTAGAATAACAGAGAGCAAATACTATATTTTTATAGCTTCATACAGCAATTCCTCGATTAATGAGCCTAACGCGTTCCTTAAAATGGGTGTATTAAATGAAAACATACGAATCAAATATAATAACCTATGGGAAAATAATTTGTTCCTGAAATTTCTTTTTTGACCCTTATTTATTTTATAAAAGAATTAGGGGTATGTCTCAGGACCTAGATAAAGGAAAGCCATGAAGCTGAAAAACAATAAAACATTCAGAATATAAATTTATTATTCTACTTCTTAGCAAAGAATTCAACTAACGTAGTTTGGTGGCCAATCTCTTTCTTTTTTTTTTTTTTCCATACAACTGATGGTATAGCCTTATTGCCTCTTCTATCTACTCTTCTGCAAATTTTACTTCTGTCTTCATTAAGGTCAGATTAATTCTTCCATCATCATCATCAAATTCCTGCCATGTACCCTCAAGGGGTGTACAGGATATGATAGTACTACATGAAAAAAATTACATCATTACTAACTTCCTATCTACAATTTTCCTCCAAATCAGTCTGTTACTTGTCAAGACTCCAACATTATCAGATCTTATATTTCTATCGTCTAAGGCACTTTGTACCGTATCAATCCATCTACAGGGTGTTCGGGATAAATTTGACATATTTATAATTAATTATATTTTTCCGTAAGTTACATGTATTAACACACACTTCTCTTCATTTAAAAGTTTGGACCCTTCTTCATTCATATACAAGATGTCAGAAAGGATGGATAGCTGGAACCCACCTGAATCATGGAAGAGAATAACTTGTATCATGATGATTCGTGCCCGCCATCAAAATAAGTATATTACGACTGCTGCCCAATGCTCCCTGAATACAGTAAAAACAATCAGGCATGAACTAGAGACTTGCAATGGTGACTACGAGGATGTAGCAAGAAGAAAGATCCCTAGCAGACGATCTGATTGCGTTCGTACAGCAGAATTCCTCGCAAATCTGCAGGAACAGGTGTTGAAGAACCCTGGCATTGGAATTCGGGCTTTGTTCGTGGAGTTGCTAACTGTAGTCAAGCCCTGGATAACAAGGGTAGCCAATGGTAGGCCGTATGTATGGCAGCAGGATTCGGCCCCTTGCCACACCTCTGGGAAAAGTCAAAAATGGTTGTCTGAAAATTTCTACGACTTCACCAGTCCAAATGTTTGGCCTCCAAACTCCCCAGACCTTAACCCCATGGATTATTTTGTATGGGGCGCAGTTGAAAAAGACACCAATCGCACTTCCAGTAATACAAAAGCCCAGTTAATGGATAAAATTAAAACAGTTTTTGCGGCCCTTCCCAGGGAGACTGTAGCGTCAGCTTGTTCGAGGTTCCGAAGCAGAATTGAAGCTGTGATCGATGCTAATGGTGGTTATTTTGAGTAAATCTTGTTGATAGTATTGTAATTAACTCTGCCTGTAATGTTTTTTGTCAATTCATTAAATTTAATAGATACAAAGAAGATTTTCTTTTTCCTTACGAAACTGTCAAATTTATCCCGAACACCCTGTATATCTTGGTCTTCCTCTGGGTCGTTTTCCTGCCAACCTGGCAGAGAACACTTGTTTTGCTATTCTTTCTTCGCCCATTCTGTTTAAGTGACCATACCACCTGAGATTAGCTCTGCTAACGCATTCCTGAATGCTGACAATGTCAAGTTCTTTCCTAATATCCTCGTTTTTAATATGATACTGCCATTGATGCCATCTGTTCACACCTCTAATCTTTCTCAGGACTCTCATATCTGTGGTCTCTAGTCTTTGGTCAAGTGTTTTACTTCTGATCCAGCTCTCACATCTATAAGTTAAAACTGGTTTGAACACTGTCTTGTATACAGCTAATTTAGTATTCTGACTAATTTCTCTCTTATTCCATATGAATTTATTCAATTGACTTCCCACCATACCAGCTTTGCTGATTCTGTTGTCTATTTCTATATTTAATTTACCATCTTCAGTAAAAATCGTGCCTAAATAGATGAAATGTTTTACTTGTTCCACAGGTTCTCCATTCACAACACAGTTGACATTTTCAATGATTCTGCCTATTTTCATTGTCTTTGTCTTTTTATTGCTGACCTTCATACCATATCTATTACAACAGCTATTCAATTTAGTCAGAGAATCTTGCAGACTTGTAGCGGATTTATTTAGAAGTATAACATCATCTGCATAAAGTAAAGAGCTGAGATTAGCATCTCCAATTTTGATATCACGTTTAATACCACTTTCCTTCATAATGTACATCCTTGTCTCACACCAGATTTAATATTAAATCCTGTACTTCCTTCAGTTCTAACTGCTGACTTACAACACAAATAAAGACTAAGTATTGCTTGATATAATGCCCCACTGACACCATATAACTGCAGCGTATTGAATAGCTTCTCTCTTGGCACCTTGTCATATGCCTTTTTCAGATCGACAAAACTTAAATATAGATCTTTGTTATATTCCCATGCTTTCTCGACTATTTGTCGTAAAGTGAAGATCTGATCCTGACAGCCTCTATTTGGCCTGAATCCAGCTTGTTCTTCACCAAGCTTTTCTTCCACAATTCTTCTCAACCGTTTCTCAAGTATACTTGCATAGATCTTGCCAGGAACACTCAGTAGGGAAATACCTCTGTAATTTTCACATGCAGTTTTATTTCCCTTTTTATATATGGGTACTATGAGAGCTCTACTCCAATCATCGGGATTTCGTCCCTCTGTCCAGTCTTTCTGAACTATGCAGTGCAGCCACTGTAAGACTCTTATACCACCATACTTCAGCATTTCTGGTCGAATATCATCTACTCCTGCTGCCTTTCCACATTTCAAGCCTTTGATGGCTTTTTCTACTTCAAGCATGGATATATATTCCTGACTGCATGCCTGGTCAGTGTTTTTTACCACTGTGCTGTCATCACTGCTTGTTTCATTTAGCAGTTTTTCAAAGTAATTACTCCATTCTTCAAGGATATCTTTTTCTCCCGTTTTTATGTCACCTTTATCATCTCTAATTCCTTTTATCGCACTCTTTCCTCCATTCTTAAGCTTCTTCAACAACCTCCAGAATATTTTGCCACCTTCTTGATATTTATTTTCTGTATTCTTGCCAAAGTCCTCCCATGACTTTTGTTTAGCTAGTTTTACACAGTGTTTAGCATTCTTGCATTTGTCTCTATATTCTCTAAGAGCACAAGCTGACTTATTTGACAGGAACTTTTGGTAAGCTTTCTTCTTTTCCTTCACTGCCTCTTTAACTTCCTGTGTCCACCAGGGAGTTCTGATTTTTTTTATCCTTACAGACAACCTCACCACATGCCTCTCTGGCAGAATCAATCAATGTTTTCTTTAGAGTTTGCCACTGAATCTCCAAGGTTTGATTCCTGTTCTCAAACTCTTTCATTTTTTCTTCAATAATCTTTGTGTATTTTAGTCTACAGCTCACATCTGAGAGCTGCTCAACTTTTATTCGCTTTAAAACTTTCTTACATGTTATTCGTTTCAATATGAAATTCAATTTTATCCTGCTCAAGACTAAATAGTGATCACTTCCAATTTCAAATCCTCTGTACACTCTGGTGTCCTGCACCAGGGAGAAAACATCACTATCAACAATAACATAGTCAATAAGACTTTTCTTATTCCTAGCCTCTTCTCTCCATGTGAATTTGTGCACATTTTTATGTTGGAACATGGTGTTAGTAATAACCAGTCCATGTCCTGAGCAGAAATCCAACAGATATTTGTCATTATTATTAGCTTTGCTCTTTTCTCCAAATTTTCCCAAAATATTTTTGTATGTCTCACAATCATTTCCTACTCTGCTATTTAGATCCCCAACAAGGACCAACTGTTCCTTTTTCATTGTGTCAGGTGCTTTTTCTAAAGCCTCAAAAAATTCCTCCACTTCTACCTTAGTAGAACCTTCTGTGGGACCATAGGCACAAATAAGTCTCATTGTCCAGTTCCCCATTCTCATATTTGCCCACATTACTCTACTTGAGACTGCCTGCCATTCAAGAAGATTAGCCTCGTATTTTGTGTTGAATACTATGGCTACTCCTTCTTTTCCTTGATTGTCATTGCCTGAATATAACATTTTGTATTTATTGCTCAGAAAGATCTCACCAGTTTTGGTCCTTTTTGTTTCAGTCACCCCTATTATGTCGATCTGGTACTTATCTAATTCCTCAGCTAGCTCCATTTCTTTGCCATTCAGGCTTCTTATATTGATAGTACCGATCTTTATCTCTGGTGATGTTGAGTTGGGGTTTATTTTCAGATTTGTTCCAGTAGCTGACTTTTCGCTGTTCGCCCTGGTTCCCTGGCAAAAACAACGGGGGCCTTGTTTAACCGGGCGACGCCCCAGCCGGCATGAAATTTTGTCATGTTGTACCAGATTAATTCTTGGACATTATAATTGTCAATCTCATCAAAACCCAGTTCATGCCCGATGTTGGCAATTTCCTCAACAACATTATCCATTTCATTTGAAATGCCTCTAAAATCATTTGCATAATGTGGAAAATTGTGCTTCCAAATGGCTCGCATATTGCTAACAGTAATTTCATTTGACTTTGCAACTTCATAACCAGGCTGAAATTTCTCTGATTTGGCCAGAAAAGTCTTGAAAGGCATTTGCTTCTAGAGAAGGCCAGTTTCATTGACATTAAATATTTGTTGGTCACTATAGCCCCCTTCTTCCACACTTTTCTTCAAAATCTCTGGATAATTTGCAGCCATTTCCTTATCTGCACTTGCAGCTTCACCAGTGATTTAAATATTATGTAGGTTATTTCTCTTTTTGAAATGCTCAAACCACCCAGCACTAACGTGGAATTCTTCTTCTTCTCCATCATTGATATCCCTTTCTTTCAAGGTTGCAAAGAGACTTAATGCTTTTGATTTAATAAGATCAGTGCTTAGTGGGATCCATTTTTGGTTACAATCTTTGATCTGTGTAGAAGTCTCTCTAATTCAGTCATTATAATACTTTGATTTTGAGTGGTCTATATGCATGATGAACTTGAAGCATTCTTACCTTTCTCTTTGTATTCAGCAGCTTCACTTAAAATTGCTCTTATAGTTGATTCACCCATTTTATGTTCTTGTCCTATCTTTGCTCTGGACTTGCCTTGTTCATTTTCTTTATTATTTCAAGATTTTCTTCAAATAAGATTACTTTTCGAATCTTTTTCACACTTCCACTTTTTTACTCGCTGATTCTTTTACTCATGATTAAAGCTTTGGAAAATACTTTAAAATAAAAAAGTAAGGAAAACAATTGCAAAGGAGGCACAGAATATGATCATCAAAATGCTATGTAATTAGCAGACGATATAAATTTTGGCAGTAAATTTGGAACATTGTGTACATGGAAATAGTGTAGTGCCATTAAAAAAAAACTGTAAAATGTTTTAATTGGTAACTAAATTATATCATCCTGGTGAGTGATTTTTTTAAATAGTTAGCCATAAAAAAAATATAGATAGAAAATTTTTTAAATCTGTAACATTTATTTTTAAGATGTATATAGGTGCACTAACACCAAATTTTAGAGGCACATTAATTGAGAAAGATGCATTTTTTTCCTCTGAATGTAGAAATATATTTACTGTATATTTTCGAGTATAATGGGATCCACGTATAATGCGAACTAGAACTTTTGTTTGAAAACTAGCCCTAAAATGCCATGTCTACGTATAATGCGATCTGTTAATCTTCTTCCGTAACATTATAAATAATACAATACTAATTAACGAAAGAAATATTTATTTTAAAACAAAATGTTCAAAATTCTTTAAATTCTTCATCTTTTGAGTCATCAAACATATCATTTATAAATTCATCTGTAGGCATTGCGTCATCTTTGCTTTCGTATATGACTTCATCTTTGGATCCATCCATTGAATTACTTATTCCTCATTTAAGAAATGAGCGTTGAATCATTTCAGATGGTATTGAATCCCAAGCTTCTTTAACCCAGCTGGTGACTAGGGTGATCTCAGGCTTCTGAAAATTCCCACCCTTTGTCATCTTCACCAAACCAGATGACATCCATTCTCTCCATTTTTCACGTAAGTGATCTTTAAACGGCTTAATCAAGTTGACATCAAGCAGCTGTAAAACGGAAGTTAGACCACCTGGTATGACTGGTCTGTACGTAACTCACGTGCTTTCTCTTTGCTTGCCTCCGTTAAATGCGCCTGGAACATATCCCAGACTAGCACGCTTCGTTGATGTAACAAGCTGCCTGGACGTGTTTTCCATACTTGATCCAGCCACAATTGTACACCTTCATCCATCCAACCTTTCTGATTGGCGCGAACAATGACACCTGGTGGAAATTTCATATACTTCGGAATTGTCTTCCTTTTAAATATCACTGTCGGCTTTAATTTGGTTCCGTCTACCATGCATGCTAGAACAACGGTAATATGCATTTTTTCATGTCCCGTTGTTTTTATGAGGATACTCTTTTCATCAACTGAGTTTACTTTTCGATTCCCAGGCATATCAAAGTACATGGGCATCTCATCCATATTGCCTATTTGAGAAAGTTCATATCCGTGACACTCTGTAATTTTATGATAAATTTATGGAAGGACTCCACTTTTTCTTCGAGCTGCTTTGGTAACTTGTGCGCAGTAATTGTTTGGTGTCGTAATGTTAATGCTTTGCATTCCATAAATCAGTTACACCACCCCAGGCAAAGCAAGAAAAGATGAAATACCTGGTGTGTCCTTGAATTTACCATTCTTGAGTTGCAGAGCTCGAAAATGAATTGCATTTCTTGTTACTATAATGCCATCTTGTCGTTGTGTCAAAATCCATTCATTTATTCTTCCTCGAGTTCTGGAAAGGATGCTACATCTCCACGACGGGCACGCTTAGTTTTGGAGATTTTTTCAGGACTGTCTTTTTGCTTATGCCAAAGTCTAATATTACTCTCTACTACACCAAATTCTCTCATAGCAACACTGTTATTGTTTTTCTGCAAACTGCACAACACGCAATTTAAATCCTGCTTCAAAAGATGAACGTTTACATTTCTGTTGGCTCATTTTTAGGCTAGGTTTGTTTAACGAATAATATTTAAAATGAACTGTGGTTAAACCGATATAACTGCTAATATCCCCAAGAGGGTGGGATATTTGCACTACTTACATTACTGGCTTTATGCACAGATACGATGCAAATGGATCAAGTAGATTTAGTTCCATAGGCATTAGGTAGTATATATTATGTGTGCAAGTCTAATAAGATGTTACATTTTTTAAGATCTGCATATAATGCAAACGCTAATTTTAAGTAGTATTTTTTACCATAAATTTTTCGCATTATAAGCGGTAATATATGGTATTCATTTTTAACTTCTCACTCCAGAAATGGCTTTATTAGCTCTTTTTGGTATTATTCACTTACTTAAATTTTTACTAGTTCCGTCAAGCTTTTTTGCTTAAAAGTTCTTGTCGAAATACTGTTTCGCATATTCCAGTTTACAAAATTCTTTCTTCTTCTTCCTTTTCTTACATTAAGCTCCACCTTAGTGCATTTATAATGTTTCAATGCAGATAGTCTGATCATTTTCTTTCGGGTCTGCCATTTAGCCATTTTGTATTTGGTTTCCAGTATTTTGATAATTTAACTATTTTTGAACCCATTCTAATCTCTTTTTATCCATTCATTTATGGGTTATAACTTTATCAATATTTATTCTATCAAATTTTGTTTTAACTATTTTTTCTGATGTTTCATGTACTTAAGTTAATATTTCTTGCACTACTGATTTATAGATTGTTACTTTTGTTTCTTTGTTCTATCTTTATTTTTCCATGTAGTGATATTTTGTCCCTAGGAACTGTGTTTAAATTTCTTGCTAGTTTCATTCTTTTTCCATTTAGTTCCTATTTTCAGTTACCACTGTTTTTGATTTCTCTATAATATGTAGCATTTTTAACATGGAAATGTCAACAGAAACAATGTTGGAAATTAAATAATTACCCCAAAGAGATCATCTTCATTTCTTGCAAATAGTACTACATCATCTGCACATACAATCAAATTAAATTTTTTTTTTTTTTTTCATCATCATCAAATTCCTGATCTGTATCCTCAGATACATCAGGGGATGTACAGGATATTATGATAGTCATCATCATCATCGATCCACTGGTGGATGAAGGCCTTTCCAAGATTACTCCAAAACTCTCTGTCCATGGCTCTCCTTTTCCATGTCACTCCTGCAAATCTGATGATATCATCAATCCACCGTGATTTAGGTCGGCGTCGTGGTAATTTTTCCTCTCGTGGAATCCAATCCAGTACTTCTTTTGTCCATCGCTGATCTTGTCTTCGAGCATTGCCACTTCAGATGTTTCACTCTTTCTATGATGTCAGAGACTTTGATTTGATTTCTTATTCATGTATTCCGTTTGTGATCCAGTCTTGTGATACCAAGCATACGTCTTTCCATACTCAATTGTATTGTTCTTAATTTTTGAATTTTTTTTGCATTCAGTGTCCATGTTTCACAGCTATATGTCAGTATAGGAAGAATACATTGGTTAAAAACTTTTCTCTTCAGGTATAATGGTAGTTGGCTTTTGAATATTGAATGTAATTTTCCAAATGCTTTCCACTCAAGCATCGTGCATCTTTCATCTTTCATCGTGCATCATTTTTTAAAATATCATGGATGAAATTATGTTCCATTGATATCTGTTGTCCTAAGTATATGTAATGATCTACTTGTTAAATTTCCTCATTATTGATTTTTATTATTTCTGGTTAGACATAGCCATTGAACATAGCTTGGGTCTTTTTTAGGTTTATCTTTAGGCCTGCTGTTCTGTTAGGCAATTTGGAGCACATGGATATAAGTCTGTAATTCATGTGCAGTTGAAGTAAAGATAACTATGTCATCTGCAAAGCCTAAATGGGTTAAATATCCTCCTTTATCTTCAGACCTTTCCCTTCCCAATCAAGAAGTTTGAATATTTCTTCTAGGCATGCTGTGAATAATTTTGGAGATATTGTGTCACCCTGTCTTATACCTTTCTGTATTCTCACAGTAGAGATGTTTCCATTGAAATGAATTGCTGCTGTGGCATTGGTGTATGCTGATTTGATGTAGGGCTCCTCCACTTGTTGGTTTCGTAATGCTTTAAGTATTGCACAAGTTTTAAGTGAATCAAAGGCTTTCTCATATTCAATAAAACCAAGACATAGTCGTAATTGATATTCATCATACCGTTCAATAATCTGCTGTATAACTTGAATATGGTCCATTGTACTAAAGCCCCTTCGAAAGTCTGCCTGTGCTTTTGGTTGTGCTAGGTCCAGAGTTGTACAAAGCCTATGAGCTAAGACTTTTGTTAACACTTTGTAGACCACTGATAGGTCGGTAGTTCAAGTTTTCTATCTCACCTTTTTTATGTATCAGAATTAGGGTAGCCTTCTTCCATGTTGTTGGTACATTTTTTTCTTCAGGCATAAAGTAAATAGTTTTGCCAAGCGTTTGTAGATTATTTCTCCACCTGTTTTTAGAAGTTCAACTATAACTCCATCCTCACCTGCAGCTTTCCCATTTTGGAAGCTTTGGATGCTCTGCATAACTTCTTCTGGTAGAATCTGTGGTACTTCAGCTGTGTCATAGTTGTCGTCTTCTTCATTTAATTCATCATCCTGATATAATATTGATATAATTTTGAGTACTAAGTGAAAAAGTTACATTTTATTACTAATTTCCTATCAACAGTTTTTCTCCAAATTAATTAGTTACCTTCTATCTTCTAAGGCACTTTTTTACTGTATCAATTCACTTGGATCATAGCCTTCTTCTTTTTTTTTTTTTTTCAACTTTGAAAATATGCCCTAAACTGTCTTAAAGTGAAAATTTGATCTTGACAACCTCTATTTGGCCCTAATCCTTGTTCATCTCCAAGCTTCCCTTCCACAATTTTTCTTAGCCATTTCTCAAGTCTGCTTCCTTACAAGTGACAATCAGGATTTTCTTAGAGGAAATTCTTCTGTCATTCTCCCATTCAGTTTTTATTTCTTTTTTTATAGATGAGTTGTGTAAGAGCTCTACTTGAATCATCTGACCAGGCCTTCTGATTTGCAGTAGCTACTGTAACATTTCTATACCCACACATTAGCATTTCTGGTCAAATAGCATCTTCTCCAGATGCCTTTCAACTTTTGAAAGACATCTGGAGAAGATGCCTTTCAGGTTTTTGTTGACTTTTTCCACTTTGAATATTGATATGTATTCCTGGCCTGTTGAATGTGTTCTATAACCATGTTGTCAGTGCTTGCTTCATTTAGCACTATTTCAAAGTAATTACTCCAGACATGAGTAAATCTCTCAAGACACAAGCTGGCTTACTTGCCACAAACTTTTGATCTGCTTTCTTCTTTTTTGTTTACTGCCTCTTTAACTTATTGATTTAACCATGGAGTTCTGAATTTTCTATCCTTGCAGACAACCTCACCACACCTCTCTGGTTGAATTAGTCATTGTTTTCTTCTAGGTGTGCTTGCTGCTTAATCTCCTAAGTTTGGCTCTGGTTTTCAAACTCTTCAATTTTTCCTGAATAATGTGTGTATGTCTGGGTGCAGTTCACCTTTTAAAGCTGCTCAACTTTCTTTTTTTTAAAAAAACTTTGTTACAAACTCTTCTCTTCAATGTGAACTTTAACTTTATCCTGCTCAAAACTAAATGGTGACCTTTCCAATTTCAAGCTCTTGCACCCTAAACCAGCATGAAGAACTTTCTATGTTTTGGTGTTTGTTATACTTTATTACGCATTCTTTTTTGTGGTATATCTTTGATCCTTCCAATAATTTTCAGTGGTATATTTTTAAATGTTAGTACATCCTGTAATCTGATTCTGTGAAAACCTTCTCTAAGTCAATGAAACACACAAACATTGGTTTGTTATATGTATATATATATATATGAAAAAAATTGAATGACTAGAACCGAGATTTAATTAGAAAGGTTTTAATATAAACACACTACTAGTTTCGGCCTGTAACAGCCTTCTTCAGGTGACATTATAAAAGAAAAAACACTAAACATTGAGGGTTAAAAGACTATGAACAACATAGACAGTCTTTATACATAATTAGCATTAAAACGTTGTAGTTGTATTTGAAGCTGTTCTTTCATTTGTTGCATTGTTGGGAGAGTGCGTGCTTGCTGCATCACGTGAACGCCAGTACATGATTACAGCTGAATGACTATCCGGGAGGTTGTAGCTTAAGTTGTTATTTAGATGAACAGGATTGAAGATGATTTCTCTCGATTCCACAGTTTTTCTCTCTATTTCGTCACTGCAATGGAAGATGTTTGTAGATTTTTCCCAGCAGACTTTGTGACTTTGGTTATCATCATTAGGATTAGCCGAGAAGAGGGTATGACTTGATAATGCACTTGCTCGCTGTCTCTTGTATGTAATGTCTCTCATGTGTTCTTCCATACGCATTTCGACAGATTTGTCTGTCTGCCCGAAATAAGGAATATCGCAGTCACATAATATTTTATATACGCCAGGGTATTTGAGTTGATGATGACAAGGTTTTGGGTGGCTAATTAAGGAACGGATCTTTGGAAGTGGAGTGAACAAGGTTCTGATATTGTATTTTTTTAGAACTTTTGCTAATTTATGTGAAACAGTACTTATGTAAGGAATAGATATATTGCTTTTGAATCTATTTGTTTCTTCTGAGTGATGTCTGGGAGGATTAAGAAGGAATTTGTTAATGATTTTCTTGGAATATCCATTAACTTCGAAAGAAGTTTTCAGATGGTTTATTTCTGTAAGCAGTTCATTTGGATCATCAAGAAGAGAACGGGCTCTATGTCCCAAGGTGGAAATTATTCCAAGCTTATGAGGAGGGAAATGATGGGATTGACTGTGCAGATATCTGTTGGTATGTGTGGGTTTTCTATATATCGATATTTTTAGTTTACCAGCAGAAGAGCGAGTCAGTTTGACATCAAGAAAATGCAAGGAATTATCCGTTTCAAGCTCAGCAGTAAACTTAATACTTTGATGTCGGCTATTGAGATGTTCGAGGAAAACCATAAGGGATTCATGTCCATGGCTCCAAACAATGAAGACATCATCCACATAACGTTTCCAAACTTTAGGTGTTAAAATAAAGGAAGAGATAGCCTTGGTTTCAAAATCTTCTAAGTAGATATTTGCAAGAACAGGAGATAAAGGATTACCCATAGCCAGTCCATGATTTTGTTTGTATATATTATCTTGAAATTTGAAGTAACCGGACCTGATGCAATGTGTAAGCAAGGCTAACATTTTTTTGGATAACTTGTCCTTGAGTAATGTTAGAACTTCATCTGTTGGGACATTAGTGAACAAAGAAGTTATGTCCAAGCTAGCCATGATGCCATTTTCATCAACTGTAATATCCTTGATGTATGTAACAAATTCTGTAGTGTTCTTGATAAAGGAAGGTGATTTCCCTGAAAAACTTTTGAGGTATTTGGCAAGGTATTTTGAAAGATTGTATGTAGGAGAATCGATACCTTCTACAATTGGGCGTAATGGGGTGTTCTCTTTATGGATTTTAGGAACACCATATATGCGAGGAATTAACAGATGGAGAGAGCATAGAGATAAACGGACGTTTCGGGATAATTCAGTTGTTGTTTTTAATAAGTTGTTTGTACGATTTTGAAGTTCACGAGTTGGATCTCTCTCAAGTATTGAGTAGGTATCATTATGTAGTAATTCAATCATTTTATTCTTGTAATCTTCGGAGTTCATGATGACTGTAGCATTTCCTTTATCTGCAGGGAAGATGATTATATCTCTGTTGTTTTTTAAACTTTTAATGGCTTTGCGTTCAGTTGAAGTAATGTTGTCTGCAGGTGGTTTTGCGTTATTGATAATAAAGATTGATTCAATACGTAGAAGGTTTGCATCTTGTGGAGGGAGAAAAGAAGCAGCTCTTTCTATTTTTGTAAGTAGTGTTTCCTTTGGTATTAATTTTGGGGAAGGAATGAAGTTTAGACCTTTACTAAGGATGCTTTGTTCTACATCTTAAAGTATATAGGAGGATTTGTTGATAACGACTTTGTCAATATTGATGTGTGGTTTCGAGTTCCTATTATTTTGTAATCTCTTTAACGTTTCAAATTTTCTTATAAGATTTACTTTGTTATTATATATTCTGGCTGCTTGAGATTCACAGTATGTATTAAAGGTATGCCAACTTTCATTATCTAGAGATTCTTCCAGTATTTCAGCTATGGTTCTTTTTTTATTGAAAAGAAAAGCGAGAGTGTGTTTAGTATCCGATATTCTTTCAGACAGTAGGTCTAATTTAGCTTTATGATAGATTCTCTTCGCACGTTCAGTTGTTATGTTTTCTTTAAAGCATATAAATTTAGGAAAGATAGCATGGAATTTGCAACGTTTTAAGAAGACCAACCTGTTAATGTTTAGTCCAATCCTCTTTAGTGTCTTGTTGAAGTTTCTTTTATTATTGATAATAGAAGCCTCGTCATGAAGGTTATAGATGACAGAATGACAGAATTCACTTATTCACTTAACTTAGAAGATATAAATATACAAATATATATATATATATATATATTTGTATATTTCTTCTGTAGAACAAATATATCATCAGTGCATGGTTTTATCTTACAAAATCCTTGTTAATTTTTATAATTTAGTTAATTCTAATTCTCTGATTATTTTTGTATGTAGTGTATTTCTTGATAGTTTGGCGGGATTTTATTCCCTTTCTTAAATACTGTCATTTTAATGTCGATCTTCCATTCTTTGGAGATAATATCTTCTTCTTAAAGGTATGTTTAATTAGTGTTTTAAATATCTAAAAATAAATAAAAAATTACAAATATATATATATATAATTGATAAAATGGCAAAAAAAAAATCCTTAGCCCACACAAGGTACAAAAATTTACTATAGGTTTATAATAACTCCTCGTGGATGAGAACCACACATAAAAAATAAAAAAAATGAAATGTCTCATTCTCAGTAATTTTTTTACCTCCATATTTCTTCAGAATTTTGTTATGAATTTTGTCTATTCCAGCTGAGTTCTTATTTTTAGATTTTATATTGGCTATTATTTCTGACATTTTTATTTCTTCTTCACCTTCATATGAGTTGGTAAAATAATTTTCCCATTGTTGTCTTTTTATCACTGTTATTTATGTATTCACATTTCTTTTCTTTGATTTCAGATAATTATCCGTATTTGTTTCTGTGCTCCTAAAAGCCATACTGCAATTGTTTAAAGTAACATTTCCAGTATATTTTCTTATGATTTTTATTTATTGTTCCTGTATAAGTCTTGTGTTGTTGTTTATTTCATTTATAAATAAATAAATAAATACAAGGAGATAAATTTAAGCTGAAATTATTACAAGTAAACAGTATAAGAATACTTCACCAAATTATACTGAAAGAACAATTAAAAGTTATCAGTTATTAGGAAGGTGAAGATTCTTATTCACTTAACGACTGGTAAATAAGAATCATTCACCTTCCTAATGACTAATAACGTTTTTTTAGATGTCAATAATCACCTTCCCCTCCTCTCCAAACCAGTATACTGAAGAAATAAAAGCACTATTGGAAACCAAAAAAAACAAAAAAAACATAGCATTTAGTAAATGTTCAGAAGATCACTGATACAACAAATATGAAAAATATAACAGAATAATAAATGAAATGAAAACAAAAATCTTTTATAAATTTTCCAAACAAATCCATGATCTACATTCTTTTCTTTGTTACCCAGTTAAACAAGGCCTCTCCCATTGTTTTCATTAGTGAACAGGGCAAACAGTGAAAAATCAGAATATAAGACTTCCAGAACAAATCCCACATCGACATCAACAGACTTCAAGGTTGACACCATTGATGCTTCTCATGTTGATGGTGTCAATCTTGAAGTCTGCTGCAATAGAAAAGGAATGGTGCTAGCAGAAGAACTGGATAAGTACTAGATTGATATGATAGGTGTTACTGAAACAAAGAAGACAAAAACAAGTTGAGATCTTTTCTAAGTAACAAATACAAGTTGTTATATTCAATCAATAACAATCATAGAAAAGAAGGAACATGCAGTGTTCCTTCTTTACAATGAGCTATAGTATTCAGCACTAAATATGAAAATGTTATTATTATTATCAAAGACTTCCAGGCTGTCAGCTGTCATACCTTCCCTTAAACTCATTCACACTAAATGCACTCACTCCTTCAACAGATAAACTATTCTACTCATTTACTGCTCTGGGAGAAAGAAAGAGAGAGAGAGAATTCTAGCTCTTACTCCTTAACTTCCTGTAACACCCATTCAGAAGTTTATAAATCTCCATCATATTTTTTTTCTCCTGTTAATCAGAGTCTGAAGTCCACATACTCACTATTTGTCCTTATATTCCATAATCCTGATACAATTGATACAATATTTGTGATTCTTCTGTGTATATGCAAAATTTAAGTTAGCCAAGAATTAAGCAAAAGAAATTAGGGATTTCCTACATTACTTATCATTTAATTACTGCCATTAGAATTATTTTAAATGATTTGTAATTTCATAATTTGTTATAAGCAAAATATTTACTTATCATTAGAATTATTTCATGTAAATGGTTCGTAATTTCATATTTTCTATCATAGGTGCATAAAAAACTAGGAAATACACATCTAACATTGATGAACTTCTCTTGGGCAACAGATCTTGATCCCAGAGGTGCCAATAACCAAATTAAAGGTGCTATTGATAAACAATATACCAATGATGAAGAGGAGGTTGTAGCAACAAATGAACAAAGTATGTTTTTGATTCTTGTTGTTTAAATTACTATTCCAAATGTTCCAACGTACTATTCCAACTTTTTTTTTTTTTTTTTCAAATAATCCAAGCAAATTTGCCTCTCTTTGCCTCCCTCTCCATCTTTTCCTGTTTGCTCTTTCCTCTCCCATTGTTAGCCTTTGCATAGCTTTCAAAGAAAAATCTTGTTGATGAAACTTGATTGAAATCCAAGGTGTAGCTCAGGTATGTTGGCACTATATTTATCACATTTCTGGAACATTGTCTGAAATGTTTTCATTCCAATATTAAATGTGCATTTAGGTTTAAACATAACAATGCTACCTTTCCTTAGTCACAAAAACTTAAAATAGCTCTCACATGCACAGTTTTTTTTTATGGAGAACCCATCCACTGGAGGTTGGTCAACCTATAGTATATATTAGTACTGTGAATGGGCAATAAGGAACTTATTCACATATTTGACTTGAAAAGCTGTGGATTGTATTCCTTGGTAAACACATGGTGGAAGATTGTTCCAGAGGCAACAGTGGAAAGAATTAACAAAGAAGAAAAGAAATTTTTTGTGTGGGTTTGGGATTAAGCTGTTGAATGCATTTGGACAGATTTGTAAGAGGGTGGGGCAATTATTGATACCAATTCTGATGAACAGAAGCCATAGAAGTATTTATAGACGATGCAGGCCACAGAGACCAAACACCTGTGCAAAAGTGAGTGGGGTGTATTGGTGAGAGAGAGAGAGAGAGAGGGGGGGGATCATCAATCAATCTAACTTCTCTTTTCTGTATAGAATCTAGTATTTTTAGGGGGCCCCCAAGAAGAGGCACCGCCCCAAATATGAGAGCAGTATTCAATGGTCAGGCAGATTTGTGATTTGTATAGGGTTAGGAGCTGTTTGGAGTTAATGTAATGCCTTCAGTGAAAGAGAGCCTAATTTTTTGGATGCAGAGGAGGCAATATTTGTGATATGTTTCTTCCACAAGAGTTTTGAGTATTGTCAAGGGTAAGATTGGAATAACAGGGTTCTTTTATGTGGAAAATAATGCAGAGTTGTGTGTTTTTCTAGCATTGACGTTGACAGGGTTATCCAAACTGCATTAATGATTGTTTTGAAGATCAGAATTTAGTGTAGTAGAAGTTACAGTTTTGCAGGTTGTGGTGATTTGTGCATTGCAAAGTTTGTCAAATGAAAATGTGGAGTGAAATGTGCTGTCATCAGCAAAACCGTGTGCTGGTTTGGCAGTGAGCTGGAGTAGATTGTTTATGTATAGAAGAAAGAGGGTGGGTAAAAGAACAGAGTCTTGCAGGACCCCAGCATTAGTTGTATAGCTGGAAGATAAGGAACCATCCACCATTACTTGAATTGAGCATCCAGCCAGAAAGCTGGCTATCCAGTTGCAGAAGTTGGGACACACTGAATGATGGGAGTTTTCTTAACTCCCATCATTCAGTCTTTTTTAATAGACCTTTGTGCCAGACTTGGTCAGAAGCTTTGGAGATATCACGTGCAAACACTTGAGATTCATCAAACCTTCCCATAATGTTTTTCCAGAGATGGGTGACATAGGTTACTAGTTCCCCTTTTGATCAACAGTGACGGAATCTACTCTATTGGTCATTCATTTGATGAAGTCTTCAAGGTAGTGTAGGAGTTGACTATTGATGGCTCCATTTTTTCCATTACTTTAGAAAGAATTGAGGTGAGAGAAATTGGACAGTAGTTTGAAGATAAAGATTTGTCACCCTTCTTAGGAATAGGTTGTATATGGGCTAGTTTCCAGACTGCAGATTAGATACCAGTGGAATAAGAAAGTATAAATAGGCAGCATGGAGTGGGAGTCAACTCTCTAGAGTATGGACCTTTAGAACACTTGAAGAAATGCCATCAGGACTGGGAGACTTTTTAGTATACAATTTGAGCTAAATTTTTCTGATCTCTTTCTGGTGAAAGATCAAATGCAGTGTTGAATGGTTGGGGACATTTGCCATGGTCAGCTATACAAGAATTGGAGAAGTAGGAAGCCAGGAGGTTGACTTTTTCTGTGAGTGATGATGCAATAGTAATTGGACAACGGTCGAAGTAGTGTTGGGCAGAAGTTACGACCAATTGCTTTGGCTAAAGCCCAGAAGACATTGCTGCCATTTTGGTAGAATGCAAGTTTCCTGCTTTTAGCTCTCTTAAAACCAGTTTTTGATGTGTTAATAATTTTCTTGCAGCTATTTTGGACTTTTGTATAGACAGTATAGGAAGATGGAGTTTTGGATGCAAGCCCATTACAGTATGACTGACTTTTTTTTGTACAGCTTTAGCATACCTGTGAGAGAACCAAGGTTTAGATAGGGGATGGGAATTTAGGGCAGAGTGGGGAATAAATGTTTCCATGCTGATGAGAATTATTTTGGTTATTTGTTCTGCACATTGTGTTGGTTTAGGTGGCTGGAAACAGTACTCTGACCAAAGAAATGGCATAGAAGTTGCAATGATCATCCCACTTGGCTTTCTGGTAATGCCATGCAATGTGTGGATGTGAGTGGTTGTGTATGAGTTGCTCCATGGGGGAAGAGATCTGCACTAGATTATGGTCTGAGCTGCCTAGAGGACAGACAGCATTCACAACATACTCAGGAGGGTCACTAGTGAGGAAGTGATCCAGAGTGTTTGGGGAGCAGTTGTCTGGTATTCTGGTGGGCATGTGGACAATTTATGTGAGATCGTTTGTGATTGTAAAAGTCTCAGCCAATCTACCTGTGTGGTTTCTGCAGTTGGAAGATGGCAGCCAGCTGGTGTTGTGGACATTGAAATCTCTGAGGAAGATGATTCCACTGTTTGGAGAGTTGAAGAAAATCAACATTTAAGGAAATATGATTGAAGAATTCAGAGTGGTTGTTGGTATTAGGAGAGTGGTAGAGACAGCATGTGAATTTGCTAGAATGAGTTGGGGTGATTTTCAGCCAAAGGAGGTCGAATTGGGAGATTCCAGGTTGACATGGTATTTCATAGCGAACATATGTGCAGATCCCACTCTGAGGCAAAATGAATGAAAGAGTGTGTAGCTGAGAAAGCAGAGATGAGTAACATTTGAGGAGGTTGAGATTTGAGAGAGTGTCAGGAAGAGTAGATGAGGTGCTACAGACTGGAAGTAGAAGAGAACATCATTAAAGTTAGGACTGAGACTACGTATATTTGTGAAATAGATCTGGAAGTTTGCTTTTTACCACATAGGTCCTACACATTCCTATGCAGTGTTTGAGGTCAGACTTCCATGCTGGTTATTTGCAAAGTTTGATTTTCTCACTATTTTCCCTTCTTTATAATTGATTGTCCATGCTTCATCTCCACTTTGACATTTCTTATTGTAATTGCCACTCTGTTTTTGTGCTGCACATAAATCAGATCTGTTTGTGCTCATACACATGATGCAGGGATAGTGCCTTCCGACTTGCTGTTCATGGCTGATTGAATGCAGATATACTTGTCAAGGTCTCACAGATCACTTTTATTAAGCACAGGAAGTTCTTTCTGTCTCCACATAATCATGGGTCCAAAGCGGTGACACTTGACAGTTTTCTTGGGATCAAAGTTGCATTGTTCAGCAAGCCTGCAAATGCCATCATTTAGCATTGCATCAATTTCAGAATGGATAGGTTGATGACATTATAGTTTTATTTTCTACCTGAATTCTGTCTTGGACCCAAAGCTTGCTGGTGTTGTCTGCAGTAGGCGTGTTAGCTTCAAGATGCTGTTGTGGCTTGCTTTGAGCTTTTTTCAGTCATGTTGATTTTCTTGGAGAAGGTTTCATCGAGCATGATAAGGTGCTGTTCCAGGCTATCCATGCACTTACCGAGGTTTAGTAACTGCTTAACTGTGGAGGAATCATGGTGAACAGAAAAAATGGTTTACTGAGATTGCTTAGTGTTTGAGCCCCCAATTCGTCGATTTTGGCACAAGTTTGGCATAAGTCCACTAGCAACAAAAATCCCAAAGTAAACTCTTTTTCTTTTCAAAAATGTCTATCTGCAGTAGCAAGCACTTTGTCATCACTCTTTCTGCTGTAGGCATGGCCTACAGCAGAAAGTAGTTTTTGACTAATTTCTCTCTTATTCCATATAAATTTTAGTTGACTTCCTACCATACCAGCTTTGTTGATTCTGTTGTCTATTTCCATGTTTAATTTACCATCTTCACTAAAAATCGTGCCCAAGTAGCTGAACTGTTTTACCTGTTCTATAGGTTCTCCATTGAATGCAGTTTATATTTTCAATGCATCTGCCTTTTCATTGTCTTTGTCTTGTTATTGCTGACATTCATACCATATCTATTACAACAGTTATTCAATTTAGCAAGAGAATCTTGCAGACGTGTAGCAGATTTATTTAGAAGTATAACATCATCTGCATAAAGTAAAGAGCTGAGATTAGCATCTCCAATTTTGATATCAGGTTTAATACCACTTTCCTTCATAATGTGATCCATATAGATAGTGAATAACAGAGGGGATAATGTATATCCTTGTCTGACGCCAGATTTAATATTAAACCATCTTCCTGTACTTCCTTCAATTTTAGCTGCTGACTTACAACTCAAATAAAGACTGAGTATTGCTTGATATAATGCCCCACTGACACCATACAACTGTAGCATTTTGAATAAGCTGTTTTGTTTCTTCAGATATTTTGTCTTGTTTCTGTTCTGTGTTACCAGCTATTTCAAGTGAACATTGTAAAAGGTTTTGGCAATAATGTCATTACTTTCTGATGGATCATCATTGTCACCTATAATAAGATGTTTAAACTATTGTTTAGTTCATGTTGGAATATATCCTTTTTAATGTTGAGTTTGTGTACATCTATTGTTTGCTTTAATCTTCGAAACATTTTCTTCTTTCTTTTTGGCAGTTTATTTGAATCTTACTGCATACCATACGATGGTCAGTTCCATCGTATGGAAGTGACCATCGTATGGTATGCAGTAAGATGGTCACTTCTAATGTTGAAGGTGTTTATAACAGAGCAGTCTTGAAAGTAGTGAGGATCAAATCAGTTTCACTAGTTTTTCCATGTCCACTTCCTATGTGTTTTTTTATTGAAAAAAGAATTCATAATGTACAGGTTTTCTTTTTCTTCAAATTCCATAAAACTTGCTCCTCTGTCATCTCTCATGCCATATCCAAAATTTCCTATCGAGCTTCCAACTGATTGTTGTATACCAATTTTAGCATTAAATATGTCCTTTATTGTAAAGTTGGGATACATCATGATAAAAGGCTTCAATTTCTTCATCAGTATGACTTATTGTTGGTGAATAGACTTGGGTGATCTTAACAGTATATCTTTTTGAGATTTGAACAACAATACTTACTATTTGATCAGATATACTGTCAAATTCTATTATGCTGTTTTTCAATTTTTTGTTGATCATAAATCCAACTGCACTGATTCTTTCCTTATCTTGGCCTCTATAATATAATATGTCTCAGTTTTTTAATTGAAGTCACCATTATGTCTAACTTGTCTAACTTCACACAGTCCGAGAATGTCCCATTTTAGTTGTTTTAGCTCTTCAGTTAGTTCAGTTGGCTGTGCTTCACTGCTCATAGTCCTACAGTTTAAAGTCCAAGGTTTAGTTTTCAATGGCCACATGATCTGGTTACCTAGGGATTCCTAGCACCCTCTGCCTTCATGTTTAACTGCCTGTTGCCATAGGTAGTAACAATCTGCCTCTGGAGAATGAGGGCCATTTTATTTCTGTTTGATTCGTCTTGGAAGATTAGGCCATAAATTCACCACTCTGGCCCACTGCAGTCAGGTGAATGGCAATATTTTCACATGGGATCGCCAGTCCCAAAACCACTGATTTATGGCTCTTTATTCAATATATTCAGAACCCCTGATATCCAACGGGTGGTGGTTCCCCCCATACGCCACCTAGAGGATGTGCTCGGTAATCCGTGGGAGTCCCGATATATATATATATATTTTTTTTTTTTCCCCAAAGTGGCAGTTCTATGGTGAATTTCTGTTCAGGACATGGATTAGTAATTACTAACACCATGTGTCCAACATAAAAATGTGCACAAATTCACATGGAGAGAAGATGCAAGAAATAAGAAAAGTCTCATTGTTGATAGTGATTTTCCCACTGGTTCAGGATACAACAGTATATAGAGGATTTAAAATAGGAGGTGATCACTATTTAGTTTTGAGCAGGATAAAATTGATTTTCATATTGAAAAGAAAAGTGTGTAAGAAAGTTTTAAAATGAATCAAGGTTGAGCAGCTTTCAGGGCTGAGCTGTAGCCTTAAATACATAAACATCATTGAAGAAAAAATGAAAGAATTTGAAAATAAGAACCAAACCTTAGAGATTCAGTGGTGTTGGATTCTGAATGAAGAGAAATGGAAATTGTTAATATATCATTCAGAGTCCAACATAATCTACCATTCCCTGAGCAATATTTGTTTTTTTTTTTTAAACTAATAGTCTCATGCTCATAATTTGCTATTTATGTAATTTCTTCAAGTTATGTTAATTGATATTTATTTATTTATATATGTTTGGGATAAATTACAGTTATGAAAAGCTGTGTATTAAAATATCATTAATTTTGTGAATTTAATTCCTTTAATATAATGTTAGAAACTGTAATATATGTAATTTTGATGTATCCAGAAGATTCTTTGTGGTATCACTTGATTGGTTGCTATGAGAAATTATGTTATTTTTAGTTAGTGCATGTTTACTCTATACTATGCACAAGGCGAAGTTGATGTGAGCTAAACCGGTGAGAACCAGTTTTTGGTGGGAAAAAGGAAGGAGTAGATACGAAAACGTAAGTAAAAACAGAATTGAGTAGGGAAGCATAGAGAACGGTAGCTGGAGACTGGAAGGGAATTTTGACGTGCCAAAAACAGTATTTAAAGGACCGGGAATCGCTTGGTATTTTAACTTACCTTTTTTTTTTTTAGTTGGAATTTTACCAAGACTTCTTAATGCCTAGCAGTGAAATAGTGCAAGAAATAGGTTAATATGTATAAGAAAACGAAGACATAAGTAGATAACTTAAACCAAGTGCATAAAGATTATGCTCTCCTGAGTCTATAAATCAGTTGCGGAAAAGGAAGATTCTTTTAAGTTTGTGTTACTACATAGTAAAAGTCAGTAAGAACTTAAAAATTGTTGTTCGATCTACTTATGATGTGTTGAAGCTATATCCTGGTAAGATTACCTTTACTATACTTAGCGAGAAGTAACGAAAATTAATTCCTCCGAAAGTAAATCGTTCCTAGTTGCAGTATTCAGCGAATCAAGATTTAATATGTGATGTGCTAAGACTTTTCCCTCTTCAAATGATAAATACTATGTTATTGAATTAAGTGTTCATTAACTGAATGAGAATACTGAAGCCTATTCATTGTGATTTAGGAATCTCGAACTTACATGAACTAAAATTGATTAACTGAGCCTAGAGAATTACAAGTTGAATGTCTGAATGTTCATGAGTTGTATTGTTCTGAATATCTTGAACTGATTTGATATTTAAAAATTGTTTTGAAATGCCTTAATCAGAGTAGAGTTATGATATAAGCTCTTTGTAATAAGAAGCATAAGATCTGTATAATATAATCTTTAATTATAAAGTTTAAGCTCAGCTGAGTAGTATACTAGTGACTTAATGAGAGCTCTGTATTCGTTCAATCATAATGTCCCTGTTGGAATATTGTGTTATGGTGTAATTTATGTGACACTGCATTAAATAATTAAATAATTTTGTTTGAATTGATGTTGCACCGCTCATTAAAATAATATGAATCTCAGCAGGAACCCTATATAGTAAGAATAAAAACCTCGGCCTAAAATCAGCTTATGATAACCTAATACAGTTGGGGTTGATTTATCTAAATTGCTCTTGCAATTCAGAATATGGAGTGGCGCAGTATAATATAAATTTTCTTCATATTCGATTGATATATCAGCCTACAACCTATAAATATCAACGAGAGACAGTTATAAGATGATAAAACACGCTTGAGCAGAAATTATAATCTAACAGTGGCAAATCCTGAAGAAAACATTGATTGATTCAGCCAGGGAGGTGTGTGGTTAGATTGTCTTTAAGATAATAGTAAAATGAGCCAGGGAGGCATGTGGTTAGATTGTCTTTAAGGATAGTAAAATGAGAACTCAGGAAGTTAAAGAGGCAGTTAAGGAAAAGAAGAAAGCATGTTGAAAGTTCCTAGCAAGTAAGTCAGCTTGTGCTCTTAGAGAATATAAAGAAAAATGTAAGGAAGTGAAGCACTGTATAAAACTAGCTAAACAAAAGTCATTGGAAGACTTTGGTAAGAACATAGAAAATAAATATCAGGAAGGTGGCAAAATATTCTGGAGGTCATTGAATAGCTTAGAAATGAAAGAAAAAGTACTGTAAAAGGAATCAGATATGAAAGGTGATATGAAATCTGAAGATAATGATATTCCAGATATCTGGAGTAATTACTTTGAAAGACTGCTAATGAAACAAGCAGCGTCAGCGTGATGGTAGAAATCCCCCAACATGAATTCAGTCAGGAATACATATCCATACTTGAAGAAGAAAAGGTCATCAAAAACCTGAAATGTGGAAAGGCAGCTGGAGTAGATCAAATTTGGCCAGAAATGCTCAAATATGGAGGTATGAAAGTTTCACAGTGACTGCATTGCATAATCATCATAATTTCAGATCAATGGAGCAGAGGCCTCATAGCACCCATCTATAAAAAGGAAAATAAAATTGAATGCAAGAATTACAGAGGTATTTCCATACTGAGTGTTCCTGGTAAGATTTATGCAAGTATACATAAGAAATGGCAAAGAAAAATTGTGGAAGGGAAGCTTGGTGAAGAACAAATAGATGAATAGAATTCAGGCCAAATAGAGTTGTCAGGATCATATTTTCACTTTAAGACAAATAGTTGAGAAATCTTGGTAATATAACAAGGATTTCTTTTTAAGTTTTGTTGATCTGGAAAAGGCATATGACAAGGTGTCAAGAGATTTTGTTACACTTTCATTGAGTCTCTGTACATAATTTTCTCCTTAACTTGTTTTTCTCATTTGTTTGTTCAGTATTTATTATTACTTTGGACCTACTTGTTCTTTCTTTTCTCAGCCCTGCTAATCTCTTGCCACTTTTGTAGTTTGTCAATTTTGTGCTTTATCCTGTGAAGTTCAAGCATGCTATTTCTTTATGTCCATTTCATTCTCCTCTATTTCCAAGGCCATGCATTCAACATTAATTCTGACATTTTCCATCCTACTCTCGACACTGTAAACTCTACTAACATTTGCTCTGTTCTCATAGGCACTCACTTTTGAGTACCTATTAGGTGACTAAAGATTATCTACTTTTATATAATTTGAGTTTTTGCTATTGAAATCAGTAACTAGGCCCAGAAGATGTGAATTTCATGAATCAGAGAAGAATGAAAAAATTAAGAAGTGAAGGATTTTTTAAGAAAATGCTGATCGCACCCACAGTTGATGTCCAGTTTTTCTTGCTTTAAATTATTGCCACCCTAATATCATAAATATATTTATATTAGTTAAAAGACTAAAGAATGTTGTTTGGCATTTATTGAGTATTTGATTATATAGAGAAAATTCTGGAGAATTCATGACTACATTTAACACATGTAAACCAATGTTTATAGAACATCTAGAAGAAAAAATCCTCGCATTCAAACCCAAACCAGAACTCTGGCTTCGATATGTCGATGATATCTTCGCGGTCTGGAGTCATTCCGAACAAGAGCTACTTCAGTTTTTAGAAAAAATCAACCTTCTTCATCCATGCATCAGATTTACATTAGAAAGAGAATCCCCACAAGGCATCTCCTTTCTGGATTTACACATCCAAATAAAAGAAGACGGTTCGATTTCCACCTCTGTCTATTGCAAGCTGACATTTTCAGGCCACTACATTCACAATACTTCAGCTCATCATCCCTCTCAAAAATTTGGCATCATTAAATCATTGGTAACCAGAGCACACAGATTATGCTCCTCTGAGGATTCTCTAAAACAAAAATTGGAAATAATCAAAAACACAGCCACTCTAAATGGTTACAATCTCAAAACAACTCAAAAAATCATCAGCAATTTCTCCGCACTTCAACCTAGACAAGAACAACCCCATTGGATTCCCATACCTTATATCAAAGGCATCTCTGAATGGCTCTCGAAAATTATGAAGAAATACAATCTATCTTGCTGCCACCTACAAACCCATCAACCAGATCCAAAACTTGTTACCCTCGCCTAAAGACAAACTTTCACCTATGCTACTACCTGGTGTATATGAGGTTCCATGCTCCTATAAACTCTCTTATTTTGGACAGACAGGCAGATCAGTTTTTAAATGCATTTCGGAACATCAAGACCATATCCTCCTCATCAACCGCATAAATCAGGCCTTGCTCAACACAGAGTTGAAAACCCAAACCACAAGATCCATTGGAAAAAGACGAAACTTCTACACAGATCTTCATATAAATATGAACGTTTATATAAAGAAAGTGCTGAAGCCCTACTCCACAGACCAAATCTAAACTGCAATGATGTTCTTGCCATCCCTAAAGTGTGGGAAATTGTCATACAAAATTGTGTAAAATAATAACTTAACTGTAATTAATTTTAATTTAATTTTTAAGTAATTTAGTTCAATTTAATTTAAGTTAAGGCCGCAAGACGCCACTGCACGCAATTTGGATTCCTTTGTACGTACGCGCCCTTTCTTTTGTCATACCTAGTATTGCCTTAGTGTACTGATGATGTCCTAAGATACCTAGGACGAAATATTTATGTAATAAAAAAACCTAATAATAAAAATGTAATAAAAAACAGCAAGTAAACAGTAAGTATTCCTCATGTTGAATGATCTTTTTTATTTTTCAGCTTCTATCACCGAGAGTTTCATGAATGCAAATGTATAATTGGGAGAATTGTAATTAGAAGGAGCACTATCAGTGTAAGTAAAGTGCATTTTATTATTATTTAATGCAAGACTGAAGATCAGTAATCTGAATTTAATGTGAAATAAAAACATCAGAAATGAATTAGCTTTAACAAAGGCTGGATGTGTTATGAAAAATTTGCAGTTTGGAAGTTTTTCACTCTTCAGTTCTTCATAATGTTAATTCATGGGGAGGGGGGTGGTAAAGGTAACCAGTAATTAGAATGTATTTATGTCTGGGCATTCTTATAGTAACTAGTTATATTTAGTCAGCAATGAAAAATCAAAAATATGTACAGCATGTAATCAGGAATCAAGAGAAATTTGGAAGTGTTAATCAAACTTCCTGGTTTTAATAAAACTAAGCAAAGCATTGGAAAAAGGATATGCTGAACACTGGATTTTTTAAATCTAACTAATGCTTAAGATAACATTGCAATCTTGCTGTCTTAAATGAAGGCAGCAAGATCATTTCTTGACATCCTCATTTCACAATACTTCACTTAATTCTTAGCATAGTTTGAGGAGATATATGGTAATTGTATCACTAATAAAATTATAAACTTCTGAGTGAGAATAATTTGACTTTTCACACTTTTATTTCCCATATTTTGGTAATTATTATTAATGAGCCATGGTAGCATGAAACAGTGCCACTGCACAAGAATTTGCTGTCCATTCATGAGAGTTGGTTAAGTGATATACCGGACCAGGAGGATAAATCAGTTTTATTAGAGGGGGAAGTGGAGGGTATATAAGGAGTAAAGTGATCAGCAAGCTCAAGAGCAGTGTGAGGCTCAGGTAAGAAAGATGATCAGCAGTGGTAATGAAGGCAAAATATGAAAAGAAATTATCTGAGCAGGCCAAAAAAAAAAATCTCGGAGTTCTTTTGTTCATGGCAAGTAAAAAGAAGAAAGACTAGGGAAGTATAACTGTAAGAAGTGCTGACAGTGGTGAGGTGACAAAAGCAGAGAAAATAGTTGATTTACTAAGTTACCACTTTGCAAGGGTGTTGTGACTGGAACTAACTAATGTGAAAATAGAGATTAACGAATTTGAAGCACTTAGCTTTGAATCTAAATGCAATACTGCCATGGCGGTTGATGTGATATCAGCTCATTTATTACATGAATGTGGAAAGGAATTAGCATTGTCTCTGGCACTCACCTTGCACTGACCTTCATCATGTGAAGCTTCTTGTGAATGATGCAAAAGATGGTTGTTATAGAAAGCCCCAACCTTGCTGAGATTTCTTTGAGTTTCAGCCATCTGTTATTGAGCAGGTCCTCCTCAACAAGAGAGACATTTTCCATCAGTCATCACTTCCACAGGCTGACCATCGTGAGAATCATCTTCAATGCTCTCTCCCTTTCTGTGTGAAACTGTTTAGCCCATTCCTTCACAATGGAATATGAAGAATTTTCCCCATAAACACTATTCAATCACTATTTGATAGCACTCTGAGAAATCCCTTCTTTGGTGAAAAACTTTATATCACAGCGCATTACTCAATTTTTAACATTACAGCCACTTAGCGTGCTACATGCTAGTCAAACAAGTACCTCCAACTGAATGACACAGGTAGAGAGTTGAAACTAGTACACTAACCTCCCCATAGTTGGTGCTATCTGTCATGCATGCCATTTTAAAATTGACCCAAATTTTGTGTCAGGACGGAATCTTTTGTAACTTACCTCATAGGTCCTGTGACCTTTCATGTGTAGGATCATCATATATATGTTAAAAAAATATATATATATTCATATTCAGATTTACTTGGTTAAACGACATGTTTATTAATTTAATTTAAATGACTAAAACACCGAGAATAATAAAGAATAAGGTTTAATGGGGACACTACTAGTTTCAATAGTAAACCAACTTCTTCAGGTATCAAAGTACAAAGAATTATATATACACAATAATCTGACAGAAACATTACATAATAACAACAACAGATCTACTAGAAACTGTAGTACAGTTTAAATTGGAGTCCCGCTACAGTTCCAGCTGTATGTTTATGTATGTGTGTGATATCGCGAGAACACCAGCACTGGACAGCAGAGCTGTGCAAATCAGGTAAACTGTAGCTAAGGCTGCTATTCATGTGGGTTGAATCAAGGGTAATTTCTTTAGACTCAGGAATACATCTTTCAAGTTCATCATCATATTTGTGAATATTAGAAGTTTGAGACCAGTCTATTTGATGTTGGCCGCCTTCAGGGTTTATAGAGAACAAGACATGGCTGGCGAGAGTGCTGGTTCAGATTCTGTTATAGGATACATCTCTTTTGTGCTCTTCAACACGGAGAAGGATAGATTTATCAGTCTGTCTGTAGTAAGGTTTCCCACAATTAATTACAAATAATCTTGTATACTCCTGGGAACTGAAGAGGTGATGTTTTTCTTTAGGTTGACTAAGGATAGAACGGGGTTTAGAAAAAGTAAAGCAACATGTTTTGATGTTGAACTTTTTTTAAAATTTTAGCCAGTTTGAGGGAGAGGGAACTAATGAAAGGCAAGGAGATGTAAGTTCTGGGGGTAGTAGAATCTTCATTAGTTAGTTAAGTAAAACCATTATTAAGAAAGGTCCTTTTGAGGAAATTAAATTCATTTTGAAGCTCTACGTCATCTGATGATATGGATCTGGCCCGTTGTGCAATGGTGAAAATAAGGCCAAATTTCTATGGAGGGTAGTGGTGAGAGGATGCATGAAGGTATTTGTCTGTATGTGTTGGCTTCCTAAAGATTGAAATTTTAATATGATCAGAGCACCTTGTAAGTTTTATGTCTAAAAAAAAGAAGACAATTGTTAGTTTCTAACTCATCTAAATAACTTTCATCATAAGATCAAATTCACCTATGAGCTAGAAACTAACAATTGTCTTCCTTTTTTAGACAAACCTTACAAGGTGCTCTGATAATATTAAAATTTCAATAATAACAGTAATGTTTCTGTCGGATTATTGTGTATAATTCTTTGTACTTTGACACCTGAAGAAGTTGGTTTACCAATGAAACTAGTAGTGTCCCCATTAAACCTTATTTTTTATTATTCTCGGTGTTTTAGTCATTTAAATTAAATTAATACACATATATCTAACAGAAGGTTCTTCCTTAAAAGAAACAAGTGGATGAATTTTTCAAGTCTTTAGATAAAGTAGCTGATTATAAAGAAAAGGGAATCCTTGTGCTTAAGGGTCAAAGCTATATAACTGAGAGGAGACCTCCACATAGCCTTTAAAGTAATGCAGAGAACCGACCAGGACTTCTGACCTAATGTCCAATTCTCACCTTCTTGTGGTGCACCCTGTTGGGTATCTACCTGGATACTGAACGAACGAGGATGGGCTGGATGGGCTGGCAATTTGGGATTTAGCCAACCAAATTGTATTCTTATTGGCTTAAACCAAAATACAAAATGATGGTACAACATGACAAAAAATTTTATGCTGAGGGCGTCACCCGGTTAAACAAGGGTCCCCATTGTTTTCGCCAGGGAACCAGGGCGAACAGCGAAAGGTCAGCTACTGGAACAAATCTGAAAACACACCCAAATTCAACATCACCAGAGTTAAAGGTTGGTATGTAAATTTTTCATGTAGTACTATCATATCCTGTACATCCCTTGAGGGTACATGGCAGGAATTTGATGATGATGATGATGGAAATCCTTGTTCTTGTTGGAGATCTAAACTCTTAATGGCAAATTAGGAAATGGATATCAGGTGTATAGAAATATATTAGAAAAATTATGGAGAAGTGAGAAAAACTAATAATAATGGTCAGTACATGAAAGATTTCTGTTCAGGTTACAGACTAGTCATCACTGACATCATGTTTCAGCATAAAGATAGGCAGATATTTACATGGAAAGAAGACACAAGGAATATGAAAAATTTTGTTTGGCTATATTATTGTGGACTGCGATATTTTCACGCTGGTTCAGCACACAAAAGTATACATGGGATCCAAAACAAGAAGGGATCACCATTTAATCTTGATTAGAATAAAATTTAATATCATATTGAAAAGAAAAATATGTAAGAAAATTTTTAAAAGAATCAGAAGTTGAGCAGCTTTCAGAGGTCAGTGTAGACTTAAGTATACGGATATTGGAGAGAAAAATGAAGGAGACTGAAAACGGTAATCCGAGCTTGAAGAGGAAAACGTTGATTCAGTTGGAGGGCCATCTGGTGAAGTTGCCCGCAAGGATAGAAAAATCAGAACTCACTATTTGATTGGAAGAGGAGTCAAGGAAAAGAAGAAAGTGTGTCAAAAGTTCTTACTGAGTAAATCATGTGTTCTGAGAGAATATACAGAAAGCAAATGTGTAAATGTAGCTAAAAATAAAAAAATAAAAAATAAAAAAAAGCATGAGAATGGGAAGAATGTAAAATACATGGTGCTTCAAAAAGAATGTCCCAATTTGAAAATTGTATATTTCTGCAACCACAAATGAATGTGACTTGTACCATGTGAATGGCCTTGGCCCAGAGTTTGATATGACGACTGCCAGATGGCACTACTAGCAACCAAATGGCTGCTACGCTTAGTTAATGAGAAGATGGTGTCTAGTCAACAGAAGGCGCTTTGTGGTAATGTGGAAATCGGGCCATTCTTTTTGAAACACCCTGTATAAATATGGAAGTTGACAAAAAAGTGTTCTGAAAGGTATTGAAAAAAAAACCTAAGAAATGTAAGAAAGAGTACTGTAAAAGGAATCAGAGATGACAAAGGTTACCTGAAAACTGAAGATAATCCTAGATGTTTGAAGTAATTTTTGAAAGACAGTTAAACGAAACAGGAAGTGACAGAATGCTAATAGAAAATATTCAAGGGAAATGCAGTCAGAACTAGATATGCTACTTCAGGTAGAAAACAAAGCCATAAAATGTGGGAAGGCAGCATGAGGAGATATTAGATCAGAAATGCTCAAGTATAGAGATACAATAGTTTTACAGTGTCTGCACTGCACAATTCAGGAAGCATGGTCGTGTGAAATTTCAAATAAGGAATACAGCTCTAGTAGTACCCAACTGTACAAAAGTGAAATAAAACTGAATGTGAGAGCGCAGTTGTCAAAGATAAACTTCAAGACAAATATATCAGAAATCATGAGAATATAACAAGGATCTATGTTTCAGTTTTGTAAAGGCACAGGACAAGACGACAAGAAAAAAGCCATTTAAAATATCACTATTAAATAGATCACTGTACCAAGCAATAAGTAGTCTATATTTAAGTTATAATTACCATGTACAATTGAAAGAGTTACATGAAAATAGTTTGATGGTAAATCAGAGGTGGGACAAGGGTGCACACTATTGCTAGAGTTGTTTGTTATCTGCATGGAGCACATTGTGAAGGAAAATAGCATTGGGCCTGATATCAAAATGGAAATAATCATATTGGCTTATTAATTTATGCAAATGCTGTCATACTCTTAAATAAATCCAGTATAAGTTTGTGGGATTCCTTAACTAAATTTAGTTATGTAACAAATATAGCATAAAAAATCAGTAAGAAGATAAAAACTATGAAAACATGCAGGAACATAGAAAACTTCAGCTGCATTCTGAATGGAGAACCTATAGAAAAAGTAAAATAGTTTAGATATTTAGGCACAAATTTTAGTGATGATGGCAAATTAAATATAGCAATAGATAATAGAGTAAACAAAGATGGTATTGTGGGGAATAAACTGAATAAATTTATATGGAATAAGAGAAAAATTATTCAAAACACTAAGCTAGCAGACAGAGGACAGTGTTCAAACCAATATTAACTTATGGTTGTGAGTACTGGGTTAGAAATTTTATTCCATTTTATTTCCCTTTTTGTATATGGATACTATTAGAGCTCTACTCCAGTAATCTGGAATTTGTCCTTTGTCCAAGCCTTCTGACTATGCAGTGTAGCCACCGCAAGACTTTTATACCTCGACTTGAGCATTTCTGGTCAAATATCATTTACTCCTGCTGCCTTTTCAGATTTCTGATGGTTTTTTTCTACTTAAGTATGGATATGTATTTCTGGTTGCATGCCTGTTGAGCATTTTTTACCACTGTGTTGTCGCTGTTAGTTTCATTTAGCAATTTTTTGAAGTAATTACTCCATCCACCAAGGATATCTTTTTCTCCGGTTTTCATATCACCGTTATCATCTCTAATTCCTTTTACAGCACTTTTTCCTCCATTTCTGAGCTTTTTCAACAGCCTTCAGAATATTTTGGCACTTCTTGATATTTATTTTCTATGTCCTTACTAAAGTCTTCCCATGACTTCTGTTTAGCTAGTTTTATACAGTGTTGTAGCTTTCTTACATTTGTCTCAGTATTCTCTAAGAGCACAAGCTGACTTGTTAGCCAGTATTTTCAATATCTTTCTTCTTTTCCTTCACTGCCTCTTTAATTTCATGTGTCCACCATAAAGTTCTGATTTTTCTATCATTACAGACAAACTCACCACCTGAATCTCAAAGGTTTGGTTCTTGATATTAATATTTAATGTACTATTTTTAAAAGATTCTTAACTGTATCAATGTTAAGAACATTATATTTTGCATACACACTGCTAGAGAGTGGTAGAACAATCAGAGTAGATAAACTGGAAAAGGTTTCAGGTATCTTGTGTGATACAAAATGGTAGTAAGCCTTGCACTGATTTATAGCAGAGACTTGGCAGATGAACAAGAGATGGGAGAAGAGAATGCTGAGACTTGAAAGTGGTGCAACAGACCTAAACAGTGATGACTGGACAGCTTGAGAGGGGGGATCTCTAAGACCTCAGACTAGAGAAGAAAATGACCTTTGACAGAACTAAGTGTAGTGGGAGGTTGATCTGGTGCAGCGACCCTACTTGAGTGCAAATGAAGAAGACGAGAAGGGATAGGATGGATGAAGGGTACTACTAATGCTATCAGGTTCTTTGTGTTCATTTATGGTAGAAACTCATGAAAGCAGGTGCTTAAGGGTCAAAGCTATATAACTGAGAGGAGACTTCCACATAGCCTTCAAAGGAATGCAGAAAACCGACCAGGGTTTTTCACCTAATGTCCAATCCTCACTCACCTTCTCACAGTGCTCCATGTTAGGTATCTACCTGGATACTGAACGGACAATGATGGTCTGGCAATTTGGGATTTAGCCGAGCAAATTGTATTCTTATTGGCTTAAACCAAAATTTCAAATGATAGTACAGCATGACAGAATTTCATGCCGGCTGGGGGCATCACCAGGTTAAACAAGGCCCCTGTTGTTTTCGACCAGAGCAAACAGTGAAAAGTCAGCCACTGGAACAAATCCTAAAACTTACCCCAAACTCAACGTCACCAGAGTTCAAGATTTTTACTATCAACATAAGAAGCCTGAATGGCAAAGAAATGGGGCTAGCTGAGGAATTCGATAAGTACGAGATCGACATAATAGGGGTGTGAAACAAAAAAGACAAAAACTGGTGAGATGTTTCTGAGCAATAAATACAAAATGTTATATTCTGGCAATGACAATCAAGGAAAAGAAGGAGTAGCCATAGTATTCAGTACTAATTATGAGGCTAATCTTCTCGAATGGCAGGTAGTCTCAAGTAGAGTGATGTGGGCAAATATGAGAATGGGGAAACTGGACAATGAGGCTTATTTGTGCTTATGGTCCCACAGAGGGTTCTACTAAGTAGAAGTGGAGGAATTTTTTGAGACTTTATAGAAAGCAACTGACACAATGAAAAAGGAAAAGTTGGTCCTTGTTGGGGATCTAAATAGCAGAGTAGGAAATGATTGTCAGACATACACAAATATTTTGGGAAAATTTGAAGAAAAGAGAAAAGCTAATAATAATGGCAAATACCTGTTGGATTTCTGCTCAGGACATGGACTGGTTATTACTAACATGTTCCAACATAAAAATGTGCACAAATTCACATGGAGAGAAGAGGCAAGGAATAAGAAAAGTCTCATTGACTGTGTTATTGTTGATAGTGATGTTTTCCCATTGGTGCAGGACACCATAGTGTACACAGAGGATTTGAAATTGGAAGTTATCACTATTTAGTCTTGAGCAGGATAAAATTGAAAAGAAGAACATGTAAGAAAGTTTTAAAGAGAATAAAAGTTGAGCAGATGTGAACTGTAGACTAAAATCCACAAATATTATTCAAGAAAAAATGAAAGAGTTTGAGAGCAGGAACCAAAGTTTGGAGATTCATTGGCAAGCCCTGAAGAAAACACTTATTGATTCAGCCAGAGAGGCATGTGGTGAGGTTGTCTGCAAGGATAGAAAAATCAGAACTCCATTGTGGACACAGGAAGTTAAAGAGGCAGTCAAGGAAAATAAGAAAGCATATCAAAAGTTCCTGGCAAATAAGTAAGCTTGTGCTCTTAGAGAATACAGAATGGGAATAAAAGAAAGCTAAACACTGTCTAAAACTAGCTAAACAAAAGTCATGGCAGGACTTTGGCAAGAACATAGAAAATAAATATCAAGAAGGTAGAAAGATATTCTGGAGGATGTTGAAGAAGCTCAGAAACGAAGGAATGAGTGCTGTAAAAGAAATTAGAGATGATAAAGGTGACATGAAAACAGGTTTTTTTTTTTTTTTTTAATAATGAAACCTGTGGTGCGATCATAATTAAAAGAAACACACATATTAACCACAGTGAAAATGTAGCACGTTATGCACGTTGAATGAGATTCTATTGTAATCATGCACCCTAACTGTATGTTATTCCTATTATTGTTTAAAACTACTGTACTGATGATGTCCTAAGATACTTAGGATGAAATATTTACAATTAAATAATTTTCACTGTGGTTAATACATGTTTCTTTTAATTATGAAAAGAGGAGAAAAAGATATCCCTGAAGTATAGAGTAATTATTTTGAAAAACTGCTAAATGAAACAAGCAGTGATAGCACAGTGGTAAAAAACACACAACGGGCATGCAGTCAGGAATACATATCCATACTTGAAGTAGAAAAAGCCTGAAATGTGGAAAGGCGGCAGGAGTAGATGATATTCGACCAGAAATGCTGAAGTATGGAGGTATAAAAGTCATACAGTGGCTGCACTGCTTAGTTCAGAAGACTTGGACAGAGGGACGAATTCCAAATGATTGGAGTGTAACTCTCACAGTACCCATATATAAAAAGGGAAATAAAAATTGAATGTGAGAATTACAGAAGTATTTCTCTACTGAAAGTTCCTGTAAGATATATGCAAGTATACTCGAGAAACGGTTGAGAAGGATTGTGGAAGAGAAGCTTGTGAAGAACAAACTGAATTCAGGCCAAATAGAGGCTGTCAGGATCAGAATTTCACTTTGACAGGTAGTTGAGAAATCATGGGAATATAACAAAGATCTGTATTTAAGTTTTGTAAATCTGGAAAAGGCATATGACAAGGTGCCAAGAGAGCGCTATTCTAAATGCTACAGTTATATGGTGTTAATGGGGCATTATATCAAGCAATATTTAGTCTTTATTTGAGTTGTAAGTCAGCAGTTAGAATTGAAGGAAGTACAGGAAGATGGTTTAATGTTAAATCTGGTGTGAGACAAGGATGTACATTCCCTCTGTTATTCATTATCTATATGGATCATATTATGAAGGAAAGTGGTTTTAAACTTGATATCTAAATTGGAGGTGTTAATCTTAGCTCTTTACTTTATGCAGATGATGTTATACTTCTAAATAAATCTGCTACAAGTCTGCAAGATTCTCTTGCTAAATTGAATAACTGTTGTAATAGATATGGTATGAATGTCAGCAATAACAAGACAAAGACAATGAAAAAAGGCAGATGCATTGAAAATATAAACTGCATTGTCAGTGGAGAACTTATAGAACAAGTAAAACATTTCAGCTACTTAGGCATGATTTTTAGTGAAGATGGTAAGTTAAATATGGAAATAGACAACAGAATCAACAAAGCTGGTATGGTAGGAAGTCAATTGAATAAATTCATATGGAATAAGAGAGAAATTAGTCGGAACACTAAATTAGCTGTATACAAGACAGTGTTGAAACCAGTTTTAACTTATGGATCTGAGAGCTGGGTCAGAAGTAAAACACTTGACCAAAGACTAGAGACTGCAGATATGAGAGTCCTGAGAAAGATTAGGGGCATGAACAGATAGCATCAATGGCAATATCATATTAAAATCAAGGATATTAGGAAAGATCTTGATATTGTCAGCATCCAGGAATGCATTAGCAGAGCTAATCTTGGGTGGTATGGTCACTTAAACAGAATGGGAGAGGAAGGATTAGCAAAACAAGTGTTCTCTGCCAGGTTTGCAGGAAAAAAACTTAGATGAAGACCAAGATATAGGTGGATTGATACAGTAAAAAGTGCCTTAGAAGACAGAAATATAAGACCTGGTAATATTGGAGTCTTGACATTTAACAGATTGATTTGGAGGAAAATTGTAGATAGGAAGTTAGTAATGATGTAAATTTTTCATGTAGTACTATCATATCCTGTACACTCTGTGAGGATATATATCAGGAATTTGATGACGATGACTCATGAAAGCAATAAGAATAATAACATTTCATGTGGCAGTAAGTTTGAGGCTGTCCGATGTGAAGTAGAGGCTGATCAGTTGAAATATATGGTGAAGTGTTGCTAAAAACCTTTTGGTACAGTAGCTGGGGATGGTAATATGCTATGTCATATTACTATTATTTGTACTAAATGAGTAATCATTGTGGATGATTAAATTATCCAAACATGATTAGCTAGAAGAGAAACTCATGATAGGAATGAAGAATTTATTGAACAGTTGGAAGATAACTTTTTCAAGCAGCAAACAATTGGAAACAACTTTCTCAAGCAAACTACAAAGCTCGAAATTATGACAAATTTAAGAGACCAGTATGTTTGGTCCTATGGTATCAGGATGGGGTTGAAGTCGATTTGCAACCAAGAGATCCATAAGAAGATTATGTGGAAGGAATATTGTGAGAATAAGGATGAGAACAATTATGAAAGATATAAAATGCCTGCCAGAATATTTAAAAGAGTATTGTATGGAGGTATGAAGTCAGAGTGTGAAAAGAAATTGGCTGTGTGTGTCAAGGACAACCCAAAGGAATTTTATCATTATGCTGCAAGTAAAAGAAAGAATGTAGAAGAATAACTTTATTGAATGCAGATGGTATCCTTGTATCAGGAGTAGATGTGATTGTTCATATCACATCTACTCACATCTCTAAGATCTGTCAACTTAATGATGTGCAGTGCTACCACTGCACTGGATGAAGAGGTGCATGATGAGAAGGTTCTAGATGATGCATTAAGACCTCAATAAGAATTCAGTAGGGATCAGTGGGATATTAGCACATATGCTAAAAGAATGTTCAGCCTCGACTCAAGAATAAACTGGGTAGGCCTTTATATGTTTGTATAAATTGATTCTCAGCTCAGGATCCTATAGGACTGGATAGAAAAGAGTACAAGGGTGGTATAAAAACTGATGTGTCAAAATCAACCTGTCAATCTCTGGAGTGACTGTAAAGATTTTGGTCATGATGTGCATACATGTCAAAGTTACAATGGATGATGCATTGAGGCATGAAGTGCATATTAAAATTGTAATACCTTTGATATTACATTGAAATGTATGATGGATATGAAGTGTATGAGGAGTGATCTATTTTATACATATTTATATGGTTAAGAGTAGGAAATGATTGTGAGACATACAAAAATATTTTGGGAAAATTTGGAGAAAACAGCAAAGCTAATAATAATGGCAAATATCTGTTGGATTTCTGCTCAGGACATGGAATGGTTATTACTAACACCATGTTCCAACATAAAAATGTGCACAAATTCACATGGAGAGAAGAAGCAAGGAATAAGAAAAGTCTCATTGACTATGTTATTGTTGATAGTGATGTTTTCTCCCTGGTGCAGGACACCAGGGTGTACAGAGGATTTGAAATTGGAAGTGATCACTATTTAGTCTTGAGCAGGATAAAATTGAATTTCATATTGAAAAGAATAACATGTAAGAAAGTTTTAAAGCAGATTAAAAGTTGAGCTGCTTTCAGACGTGAACTGTAGACTAAAATACACAAAGATTATTGAAATAAAAATCAAAGAGTTTGAGAATAGGAATCAAACCTTGGAGATTCAGTGGCAAACCTTGAAGAAAGCCCTGATTGATTCAGCTAGAGAGGCATGTGGTGAAGTTGTCTGCAAGGATAGAAAATTCAGAACTCCATGGTGGACACAGGAAGTTAAACAGGCAGTGAAGGAAAAGAAAAAAGCATATCAAAAGTTCCTGGCAAATAAGTCAGCTTGTGCTCTTAGAGAATACAGAGACAAATGCAAGAATGCTAAACACTGTGTAAAACTAGCTAAACAAAAGTCGTGGGAGGACTTTGGCAAGAATATAGAAAATAAATATCAAGAAGGTGGCAAAATATTCTGGAGGTTGTTGAAGAAGCTTAGGAATGGAGGAAAGAGTGCTGTAAAAGGTGTAAGAAATGGTAAAGGTGACATGAAAACGGCAGAAAAAGATATCCTTGAAGAATGGAGTAATTACTTTGAAAAACTGCTAAATGAAACAAGCAGTGATGACAGCACAGTGGTAAAAAAACACTGACCAGGCATGCAGTCAGGAATACATATCCCTACTTGAAGTAGAAAAAGCCATCAAAGGCTTAAAATATGGAAAGGCAGCAGGAGTAGATGATATTCGACCAGAAGTGCTGAAGTATGGTGGTATAAAAGTCTTACAGTGGCTGCAGTGCATAGTTCAGAAAGCCTGGACAGAGGGACGAATTCCTGATGATTGGAGTAGAGCTCTCATAGTACCCATATATAAAAAGGGAAATAAAACTGAATGTGGGAATTACAGAGGTATTTCCATACTAAGTGTTCCTGGCAAGATCTATGCAAGTATACTTGAGAAAATTGAGAAGAATTGTGGAAGAAAAGCTGGGTGAAGAACAAGCTGGATTCAGGCCAAATAGAGGCTGTCAAGATCAGATCTTCACTTTACGACAAATATTCGAGAAAGCATGGGAATAAAACAAAGATCTGTATTTAAGTTTTGTTGATTTGGAAAAGGCATATCACAAGGTGCCAAGAAAGAAGCTATTCAATACACTACAGTTATATGGTATCAATGGGGCATTACATCAAGCAATACTTAGTCTTTATTTGAGTTGTAAGTCAGCAGTTAGAATTGAAGGAAGTAGAGGAAGATGGTTTAATGTTAAATCTGGTGTGAGACAAGGATGTACATTATCCCCTCTGTTATTCATTATTTATATGGATCACACATATTATATGGATTTTATGAAGGAAAGTGGTATTAGACATGATATCAAAATTGGAGATGTTAATGTCAGCTTTATGCGGACGATGTTATACTTATCAATAAATCTTCTACAAGTCTGCAAGATTCATGACTAAATTGAATAACTGTTGTAATAGATATGGTATTAAGGTCAGCAATAAAAAGACAAAGACAATGAAAATAGGCAGAATCATTGAAAATATCAGCTGCGTTGTGAATAGAGAACCTGTGGAACAAGTAAAACATTTCAGCTACTTAGGCACAATTTTTAGTAAAGATGGCAAATTCAATATAGAAATAGACAACAGAATCAGCAAAGCTGGTATGGTGGGAAGTCAATTGAATAAATTCATATGGAATAAGAGAGAAATTAGTCGGAACACTAAATTAGCTGTATACAAGACAGTGTTCAAACCAGTTTTAACTTATGGATCTGAGAGCTGGGTCAGAAGTAAAACACTTGACCAAAGACTAGAGACCGCAGATATGCGAGTCCTGAGAAAGATTAGAGGCATGAACAGATGGCATCAATGGCAATATCATATTAAAAATGAGGATATTTAGAAAGAACTTGACATTGTCAGCATCCAGTAATGTATTAGCAGAGCTAATCTCAGGTGGTATGGTCACTTAAATAGAATGGGAGAGGAAAGATTAGCAAAGCAATTGTTCTCTGCCAGGTTGGCAGGAAAACGACCCAGAGGAAGACCAAGATATAGGTGGATTGATACGGTACAAAGTGCCTTAGACGATAGAAATATAAGATCTGATAATGTTGGAGTCTTGACAAGTAACAGACCGATTTGGAGGAAAATTGTAGATAGGAAGTTAGTAATGACGTAATTTTTTCATGTAGTACTATCAAATTCCTGCCATGTACCCTCAAGGGTACATGGCAGGAATTTGATAATGATGATGATTATATGGTTAAAGGTACTTGTGGCATAACCATAAACAACAAATTATGCAATAACCATAGTAATTAACTGTAATGAAAGTACAGATATTTCATACTGAAAATAACAGTACATCAGTGCGTAGAAACAAGCAAACCAAAGAACAGTCAAAAATGTTTAGTATGAATACTATGCTGTGCTAGACTAGACTTTTAAGGTTTCACGTATTCAGTGTAGTATTAGTTTTCTCATCTATTTATTATTGTTTGTTTTCTTACGTTTACGTGTTTCAAGGTATGCTAGAAATCCTCTCCCTTATCCTTACTCAACTCTGTTCGAAAATAGTTAGAATCTCTTACAAGCACAGTAATTTTTCTATCCTTGATCCCTCTGCTACTATAATTGCTTTAGCTAAATCCTATCCCTTCGTTTGACTATGAGTGCAAAGCTCAGCAGACAAAGAGTCTGTCTCGGGCTAGAATCAAGCCTCCTTGAATGCAAAATCCGGAATTAACTCCCTTTCAGGATTAAGAAAAATTTGTTTGATAATGCTGTGCCATCTTATTTCCTATACAAGAGAAATCTCCTTGTCATGGAGTTAATACACAGACTATTTTATGATTCTAGAATCTAGCATACAGCAATCTCAATTACAAATCCTTAACAAACTTATTCTACATGCAGTCATAGCCAATCCCCTGCATTTGAATTCGTACAGGTTCTGATTTAGTCAGTGGCGCATTGATTTTAGAGATCAGGGAACTTTATAAGGTAAAGAAAACATGAATATTTATTCATTCTTTAGCTCAATGTACATTTTATCAAAGGTTCACTTAACTAAATTGAATTGCACTTGCACGTAACAATTATTAACTAGACAAAATAGAACCACAATCAATACATCACATAATGAGACAATATCAAATTTAAGTTGTCCTGCTTCTTCTACTCATGTAACACAATTAAGCTAGCGATTATCTCATTCATTTAAGGCTAACAGACATTACCCCAACAATTCACTGTTGAACTACTACTATACACTTTTAGAGTTACAGTAATTTATCGATAGGGTATATCGATAGTACTAGAGTCCTGTTACTAATTGTCAAGTCCTATCACATAATATATCAGCACCTTTCTGCACTTCAGCTTAGTTCAGAATACAGTGGAAGTAGAAAGATTTTATATTACCGACCATCTGGTTCGTGCTGGTATCTTCTCCCGATCAGTTCTTTGTGAGCATGTGGCTTGTTACCTCATTCTATGGTCTGTTGTCTTCGGATATGACCCTCTAGTGACTAAGTTCATGAATCACCCTCTTGCTGATGTGGGCGAGACTGCTCTGCCTGGACAGGTCCTTGTGATTCGGCATGAAGCTTCGGTTCTCGCTGACTGTCTAGCTGTACCGTAGATATGCCTGGACTGCCGCCTAGTCACTTAGCCGCTGCTGACCATTGTCCTTCTCGACCGCTCGTGCCACTTCTGCCGGTACCCGAAAGCCAAAGAGAGATGAAGAGAAAAAAAGAGCCTCCGTGCCACCATGCTTCTTATACCTCCACATTTCTGCTCTCTCCTTACGTCACTGATTCCGTTTGTCACCTAAGTCCCTTGCACTCGGTACTATCTTCTCCATGTGGATGTCTCGCGTGCACCTCAGACCTCGCAACTGCTTCGGGTTATGTCTTTAAGCCAATTATTTCAATGTGAACTTCAATCTAACCTTTCCTGTTCTAATATAATTCTCACAAAAATCCAATTCTGTTCAGTTATACATTGGACAGTTAACAATATAGCAAAACAGGAATTCACAAAACAAAGGACTAATACGTTATTTACAATTTCATTTATACCTATATACAAGTACTTCTTTAGGAAAATTTATTTGTATCCTAGTTTAATCCCAAATGAAATATTTTATGACAATTTAAACCTTTCATTTAAGATTTAACAGTAGTAGTACTGATGTTCATTAATTCTTTTTTCCACATAACGGTTTGTCTTCCCAAAGATGACAAATTACATTCACAAGAAATTTGGTAAGCACCAGATAAAAATAGAGATGACAGTTTGTCTTTTGTAGATGGTAACAGATGAGAAAGTTTGTTGATAGGAAAATATGTGGGAATAAGGTGATAGGTCTTTAAAATTATACCAATAGGTTCAGAGATACCAGAAATATAAGGGATTGGAACCCTGTGTATGTTGAAGAATTCTCAGGTGTTGGAACATAAGAGTCAGTTACCTGCTGGATTTGAGGAGGGTTGTAACCATTCAATTCCATTAAAGTTTGATACTGAGAAGTTCTTTTTGTAAGCTTGAGGGAGAGAGAAGCACACGTTATATGTTCTATTAATTAGACTTAACACCAGTTTTTTGAGAGGTGTGATTAGCAGACTTTTTGATAAACACTGGTTGACAAAGTACCGGATGCTGTGCAAGTAAGAAGGATGTCCAAGAATGGTAAACTACCAGCATTTTTTTTTTCCATGGTGAATTTGAATGTGTGGGTGAAGGCTATTGATCTGATGTTGGAAATTGGTAAGTTCCTTTTCAGAATGAGGTGAAATAGCAAAAACATCATTGACATAAGAAAACCAGAGAGAGGATTGGAGATGAATGGATGACAACAAGGTATCTTCCAGGTGGTTCAAAAGCCATCTGTTGATCTCGTTTTTCCAGATTAAATCTCTGTTGTATAACAAATTCAACAATCTTCACAACTATATAGATTATATAGTCAATAACATTTTTCTTATTTTTTTCTCATGTGAAGTTCTGTGCTTACATATCATTAGACTTTATTATTTTTAAAATGTCACATGTAAAAGGTCAAGATCTATACAACAGAACAGTGGCAAGTGTCTGTAAATTACAACTTTTTACACTTTTAAATGTGTACTAATATCTCTGTATCTTTATTATTGGCTTTGCCCTTTCTTAATTTTCCCAAAACGTTGCTGTTTAGATCTACAACAAGAACCAGCTGTTTTGTTCTCTTTATGGTTGGCTTTTCTACAATCTAAAGTGAGGTCACCTCCCTTGGGGACGTAATAATCATCAGCATCATCAAATTCCTGAATATACCCTCAGGGGTGTACAGGATATCATGATAGTACCACACAAAAAACTTACATTATTACTAACTTTCTATTTTTCTCAAAATTAATCTCTTATCTGTCGAGATTCCAATATTATCATATCTTATATTTCAGTCTTCTAATGCACTTTTTACTCTCTCAGTCTGCATAATTGCCTTATTTTCCAGTGATGCAAAGTTGGGTAAAGCAACAGTTAATACACACACACACACATATCAAAATTTTGCAGGATGATTTTGATAGATTGGCAGACTGGGCTAAGGAGAATAATGTCAGTTTAATGTGGCAAAGTGTAAGGTTATGCATTTTGGGGTGAAAAGATTAGCCTTGATGAGACCCCACTTGACTACTGCATGCAGATCTGGGCACCAGGGTTTCTTGGTGATGGGGAGGTGGTAGAGAAGATCCAGAGGTGAGTGACCAAGATGGTAGCAGGTCTATGGAATGAACTTAAGAAAACAGGTTGAAGTTTTGTGGGTTACAGAAACTGGCTGGTAGGCAGAAAAGGGATGATATGATTGAGACATTCAAATTACTGAGGAGTTTTTGCAAGATTAATTCAGAGGAAATTTTTCAGAACAGGTGTGGTGGTGGGAGAACTAGGGGCCATCCATGGAAACTGAGCAAGAGTATAGTTAGCAAGGGTGTTAGAACTAGGTTTTTTACTTGGAGAGTGGTGAATGAGTGGAATAGGTTTCCGGAGTCGCTTGTGGGTGCCATGACTGTGAATGAGTTCAAAGCAAAGTATGATAGATACTGTGCTAATGCTAAGTAGTTCTTGACATGATATTTAGGGCCTCCTTCGATGAGTCTAAGGACTCCTTGGAGTTGCCTGTAATAATAATAATAAATAATAAATTTAGTTTAATCCTTTATCCAAATGTATGCAAACAAAGGTTTGTGTCTGAAGTATCTTCAGGACTGAGACAACTCGTAGTAAAGGTGGACCAAGCTCTCATCACTCCTTGTTTCAGTATCTCTCATAATACAAAGCACATCTCCTTGCGGACATGTATAATACTATGCATTAAGGGAACGGCCACTACCCAGACCGGTTTCGACCTTTATTGAGGTCTCGTCAGTGGGAGCTAGACCCAGAAGTAGTGATACTAAGGCAGAAGCAATGGAGAGGTCATATTTACTTATACGAGTTGCCAAAAGGTGTACCACATTATTATTAGATTACTCTAGATTTAGAAAAAAATGGAAATCTATTTTCCACTTGGTTAGACTCTAATAAATTTAGTTTAATCCTTTATCCAAGTGTATGCAAACAAAGGTTTGCGCCTGAAGTATCTTCAGGACTGAGGCAACTTCTTTACCTTAATGCATAGCATTATACATATCCTCAAGGAGTGATGAGAGCTTGGTCCACCTTTACTGAGTTGCCTCAGTCCTGAAGATACTTCAGGTGCAAACCTTTGTTAGCATACACTTGGATAAAGGATTAAACTAAATTTATTATAGTCTAACCAAGTGGAAAATAAAGTTCCAAAATAATGTATATTATTTCTGGGAAAACTCCCATGTTACTCCTCTTTATAAACTATTATGATTACAGCTATTTTGCCTGCTTCAGTTTAGGAGTACCCCTGTTTAAATGTCATTGGCTATTTACTCATGGATTCTTAGGGCATTATGAGTGTAGATGTACTAAAAAGTATATGTAGCCTAAGGAATAGAAAATTGCACATACCTTTTTCTGGGTGTTGTGGCTTTTCCTCAGTCTGCGATGTCAAAAACTGCAGAGTGTGTGTGTGTGTGGGGGGGGGGGTAGGCAGTATGGTAGAATAAGTTAGAAAAACCCGGGTTTTTTTCCGTAACATATAGAAACATATACTTTTATATAGGGTGGGGAAAAAATGAAAGGGTTAATTTTTTTAAATTAGGGAGGGGGAAGGGGAAAGGTGGTTGACGGGGTGTGGACCGTTTCGACTATTCGTGGTCGTCATCTGAACACATTGGGAAAGTGGAAGCTATGTCAGGTCGGGTGAGTGCTTCTGCTTTAGAGGTGTTTGTGTTGTCTCCTATTGGTCGGGGTTGTGACCTCAATTTTATGTTGTGAAGCTTCCAAACCTCGGAGATTATGTAGGGCCTGTGTACGTTGATAGAGTTTGCGTCACACTTTATAGCTATTGTTTCCGATATTCTGAGCATTGTTTCGTTGTCTTGTCTGTCTATTATGATGGCCTTGTCTATCTGCGGGGTGTGTTTTTGTTCAAGGGCGTGAACCGCTATTTCCGTTTTTCCTGTGTTTTGTATACGATTTTTCTTTTTGATGTTGCGTTTTTTAGTGTTTAAATGTTCTGGAATAGGGATGTTACATTCACGGAAGTGTTCTTGTAGTCTTGCCCATAAAGACCTGATGGTGGAACCTGTGTAAGGTGATGTCACAGTCTTTTTGGCAGGGAAATTTATAGACTACATTGTGCTGTTCAAATATTTCTTTTTGTGTGTGAGGTTTGGTGGATTTTAGGAGGTTTGCCAGTTTTTGGCTAGTGGTGAATACCAGTTTGTAGTCAGTATGTTTGAAGATGTATTTATAGGCTTTGTATGTGTTTTGGGTGTATGGTAGTTTGATAATTTTTTGTGTAGGGAAGTTCGTTTTGGTACTTGGGTTGTTTTGGCGGTTTTTTGCCGTCTTGTTTGCGCCAAAACAACCCAAGTACCAAAACGAACTTCCCTACACAAAAAATTATCAAACTACCATACACCCAAAACACATACAAAGCCTATAAATACATCTTCAAACATACTGACTACAAACTGGTATTCACCACTAGCCAAAAACTGGCAAACCTCCTAAAATCCACCAAACCTCACACACAAAAAGAAATATTTGAACAGCACAATGTAGTCTATAAATTTCCCTGCCAAAAAGACTGTGACATCACCTACACAGGTTCCACCATCAGGTCTTTATGGGCAAGACTACAAGAACACTTCCGTGACTGTAACATCCCTATTCCAGAACATTTAAACACTAAAAAACGCAACATCAAAAAGAAAAATCGTATACAAAACACAGGAAAAACGGAAATAGCGGTTCATGCCCTTGAACAAAAACACACCCCGCAGATAGACAAGGCCATCATAATAGACAGACAAGACAACGAAACAATGCTCAGAATATCGGAAACAATAGCTATAAAGTGTGACGCGAACTCTTTCAATGTACACAGGCCCTACATAATCTCCGAGGTTTGGAAGCTTCACAACATAAAATTGAGGTCACAACCCCGACCAATAGGAGACAACACAAACACCTCTAAAGCAGAAGCACTCACCCGACCTGACATAGCTTCCACTTTCCCAATGTGTTCAGATGACGAGCACGAATAGTCGAAACGGTCCACACCCCGTCAACCACCTTTCCCCTTCCCCCTCCCTAATTTAAAAAAATTAACCCTTTCATTTTTTCCCCACCCTATATAAAAGTATATGTTTCTATATGTTACGGAAAAAAACCCGGGTTTTTCTAACTTATTCTACCATACTGCCTACCCCCCCCCACACACACACTCTGCAGTTTTTGACATCGCAGACTGAGGAAAAGCCACAACACCCAGAAAAAGGTATGCGCAATTTTCTATTCCTTAGGCTACATATACTTTTTAGTACATCTACACTCATAATGCCCTAAGAATCCATGAGTAAATAGCCAATGACATTTAAACAGGGGTACTCCTAAACTGAAGCAGGCAAAATAGCTGTAATCATAATAGTTCCAAAATAATAATAATAAATCTTGGTCTTCCTCCCATTCTGTTTAAGTGCACATACAAACTGAGATTACTTCTGCTAACACGTTCTTGAAAGCTAGCAATGTCAAGTTCTTTCCTAATATCCTCATTTTAAATATGATACTACCTACTACCATTGATGCCATCTGTTCACTTGCCTAATCTCTGAACGCTGATATCAGTGGACTTTTCCTCAAGAATAAAATGATCAGAGATAGCTTTGCAGTCTTTGATCAAGTGTTTTATTCATAACCCAGCTATCAGATCTTCAAATTAAATATGATTAATAGTCTTGTATAAGGCTTGTTTTGGTTTTGACTAATTTCTCTTATTCCATATAAATTTATTCAGTTGACTTCCTCATACCAGTTTTGCTAATTCTGTGGCCTATTTCCATATTTAAGTTTCCATCTTCACTAAAAAGTATTCTTAAATAGCCAAAACATGTTTATTTGTTTTACAGGTTCTCCATTCAGGATGCAGTCAATGGTTTCAATATTTTTGCCCATTTTCATCATCTTTGTCTTTTTATTGCTGATTTTCATACCAAATTTATTATTCAATTTATTCAGGGAATCCTGCAGTATTGGATTTACTTAGAAGTATAACATAAAGTGCATAAAGTTAAATCAGTTACAACCATGATTAACATCTCAAGTTTTGATATCAGGTTTAATACAAGATCCCAAGAAATTATATTCTTGGTTTAATCCAAGTGTAAGCAAACAAAGTTTGTGCCTGAAGTATTTTCAGGATAGGACAACTTGTATATAGAAGCTAGTGACTTCACACATCACTTGCCGTAGTATCCCATAATGGACATGTATAATACTATGCATTATGGGAAGGGTTACTACCCAGAGTGGTTTCAACCATTATTAAGTCTCATCAGTGGGAACAAGATCCAGAGTTGATACCAAGGTTGAAGTAATGCATAAGTAATATTTCCATATACGAGTAGTCAAAAGTTGTCACACCTTATTATGAAAGTTCTCTGGATTAGAGAATACCACTTTTCTTCATAATGCCATCCATATAGATGATGAATAACAGTGGAGGTAATGTGCACACTTGTCTCACATCTGATTTAACATCAAACCTTCAATTCTAACTGCTGACTTATAATGTTCCATTTACATCATATAACTAGTGTTTTGAACAGCTTTTTTCTTGGCACTTGGGGACTTAAATGTTCACAACTCAAATTGAACTGACTAAGCTTAAAGAGAGATGTAAAAAATTATTTGCTATTAATAATGAGCTAACAACACAAATTGTCCATTAACCCACCAGAATACTGGATAATCTTTCAAACACCATGGACATCCTAATAAATATTAGGTGGTTCATGGTGTTTGAAAAGGTCTATTAGCCTTTGTGAAAGGTATATTATAAGTCAAATCTCCTCTTAGTATATATAATTTAGACCATAACTTTGTCCATCTTTTCTTAGAGAAGGAAACATGGACAAAGACATGTAAAGGCGAAACATTCCCCCCACCACCACCACCATCCTACCTCATATACTTTGGCATTACATCAGTACTAAATGGAATAACATCTATGATTTCTACTCTTCCTTTCTATGGTCTACTTTCTGTTTACTCTCAAAACTTCCTTGCTAGTATTACATTCATTCATTCCACTCATAATTTCAACTGTTATGAGTGGAATGAAGTAGCTGTATTACTTCACAATAGTTATATACACCAGATCTATCAAGCCGGTGTATATAACATAATGTATGGTGCTACCAGTACATTGGATGAGGAGATCAAGTTGCATAAAAAGGAGGTTCTAACGCTGTTGCATACCCTGGAAAGAATTCGGCAATAGGGACAGATGGGATATCAGCACATATGCTAAAGGAATGTTCATTCAAACTGGCTGGTCCCATCACTTGTTTGTATAATTTGAGTTTTTGGCTCAGGAATGATCTCACAGGAATTAAAAGAATGTATGATAATTCCATTGGACAAGGTGGTGCAAAGATTAATGTGTATAATTATCGACCTATCAGTATCTCTGGAGTGATTGTGAAAATTTTAGAGAAGTTGATAAGAGCTCAGATACAGAATTGGGTGAGCAAAGAAGCTATGCGGTGTAAGGAACAGTATTGGAAAAGGGAAGTCATGTCTGAGCAATTTGCTCATATTTTATAATAATGTTATGGCTGAGTTGGATAAAGGGAATGGATACACTATAATACTGTTGGACTTTGCTAAGGCATGCAATAGAATACCACAATATGAAAGACTATTACATAAACTGGAGAATATGGGATTGGATTATAAACTGTTGGCTTAGATAAGTGAGTGGCTGATGAGCAGGTATCACAAAGTGGTATATGGGGGGGAGTCAATCTTCCAGATTTAAGGTGAGCAGTGGTGTCTGTATATCAGTGCTGTTGGAAAGGGTTTGGCAGGAGATCTTCAATTATTTGCTGATGCAAAGATAAGTAGAGCAATGAGATGCTACTAACATACAGCATTTACGGGATGATTTGAATAAGCTGGAAGTGTGGGCAAATGTCAATGGCTATCAATTAAATATTATGAAGTGTAAAGTTTGGTATGATGTGATAATACAATGGCATGTTATATTGGAGGATTTATACTTGGAGTAACTGATGAAGTTACAGTGGACAGGAATTTGAAATTCAAGGGTCACATAATAAAAATTGCAAATACAAAGAGGATAATTGCGATGTTGAAACAAGCATTGATTAGTAAGGATATGAATGTCATTTTGCTTCTTTGTAAGGCCTTGATATGATTGTTGTTGAGGTTATAGCCTTAAATCAGAAATAACAACAGAAAATGATTTGCATGCTTAAGGCATGCAAGTTCTGGATGTTTAAACAGGTCGATATGGACAGGACTTGAAAAATGCACTCATCTGCTCATCCATGACAAGCAACAATTTTTAGTTGATGAGTAAGAAATAAGAGGCGTTTCAGTTTAATCATTGTTTATTGTTATCTCTTTGCCCAATCCACCTGTTTGGCAGATTTTTGTGAAGATGGGCCCTCACATCATGATGGTAGTGAGGAGGTGCTCCATCTTGTTGGAAATAAAACTCATCTCAAACTTCTCTTGGATGCATGGCATGATGGATCCCTGCCGCAAGTTCAAATAAGCAACACCAGTGACAGTGTTTCAAAAAATAATGGTCCAGTTAAGCCCAATGCTGACCGCACTATAACCACTGGTAAGTTCACAGGGTGCCCCACTGTAACATACAGGTTTTCAGTTGCCTAGTAGCTGTAATTGTGGAGATTAATTGAGCCATTTAACTTAAATGTGGCCTCATCAGTCCAGACAATCTTGTTTGAAAACTGTGAGTCCTCTGCACATTTTGCTGGGTACCACTCACAAAGTTCAACTCTCCAGTCAGGATCATCTTCATTGAGGGCATGGACTAATTGTTGGAATAAAACTTTTCCAGCGGGCATGCTTCAAAATGCAATGAACGTTCAATTTTGAGCATTCATTGCATTTTGAAGCACAATGAATGTGCAATTTTGTAATTCCTGTCTCACAAAACGTTTGCCAAACAGATTTTTTGGTTGGCAGTAAGTTTCCAGCTGCTCATTTTCTCTTGTGAATGCCCGTGGTCTTCCAGAACACTGCTTGTGGATGTCTTGAACATCCACAAGCAGTGTTCTGGAAGACCACGTTGAAGAATTCCATCTGCTTCAAACTTATCTCTAATTTGAGCAATGGTGAGTTGCATTGGTGGATCTCTTTTAAACTGCCTTTGCACGTCACTTATTGTGTTTTTGCACTTCCAGTAGCCAAAGGATAAATTTAATTTCCTCAAAGCTTAGTCTCATTTCTGACATTATTTCAAATCAGTTACGCCTAAAAAGAACAAAAATTTAGTGAATTACGGGCTGTAAAAGTGTGTATTTTAGGACATTCTGTATTACAATAATTAGAAGTTATGCATTTGTGGTCAGCATATTTTCTGATGTTACAGATGAAATTATTTATTTATTTATTTTTAATGTTTTTTAAAAAGAACAATAACCAAGGTGTTTTTAATTTTGTTTCAGCTACTGATAATATTGTCAGTTCAAGTCCCGCAGATTTGATTCTTCACATGACAGTCCAGTTGTGGGGAGTGAATGTGAAGTTTTCCACTTCATGTTCTGGAACGTGATGATGGCTTCTGACACTGGCGTGTATATGGTTCCTGCTTTGATCAGTTACTAAAGGTCTGCAAGTGCCCACCAGACAAAATCTGCTTTTGTGTATTCTGTACTGTGATATCTTCCAACCACAGGGGTAAAACACTAGACTGTTTAATATGTCAAAAGAGATAACGAAAACAAAATATTAGATTTGTACAGTTTTTTAAGTTGTATTGAGTTTTGTATCGTTATTTGAAACAAGAGGGGGGGAGGGAGAGACTGAATCATGAGCTTCATAAATGTTTATCATAATATATATATATTGTAAATTTAAATAAAAACTGCTTGCATCTCTTTCATAACCAGCATATTTACTTACAGAACTGAAATCTAATTACAGAAAATGACCTGCAAATTGCTACTGCATAGTTTCATAAATTTTTCATAAATCTGTATATTATAGTGTCTGTAAGAAACATTAATTTTCAATGGAATAAGGCAGCCAGCAACCCTTATTTTTAACTGTTAGTTTTTTGAAAGTGATATTTTATATCTGAAATTCACAAATCCTAAAAAAAAAAAAGAACAGGTGGCAAATCTTTATTTCCATAGCAGTGTATACATATATATATATGTATGTATATATGTGTGCGTGAATATATATGTGTGTGTGTGTGTGTGTATGTATATATATATATCTGTGTGTGTGTGTATGCACGCATGCATGTGTATATATATGTATGTATATGTATTGTACATATTCGAGACCAAATTTTATTATTATTATCGCTGACATAAATTTTAAATGCGCCAGGCTCCTATAAAAAGTCAAGTTCTAATTGACTGCTGCACATGTTGTAAATTAAACACCCAATAACTGAGGGGCTCATGAGAACTGTGCAAGTGTGTACATATTTTCTTTAATGTATACTGTTTAAAAGAGAACAAGATAAAATAAAAGACTGAAATTTGGTGTTTAAGTTTCACAGTTTTATTTTCTAATTTCCTGTTCATATGGATAACAGTTTTAATAATGTTGATAATATGAGAAACATTTTCACAAGAAACATTTAAAATTACTCATTTCAAATAATAAATATATAAGATAATACACAGAAGCAGCAGTTATTGACATAGAATGTTCCAAAAAAGATCCATTGCATAGATATTTTAATTGCGATATAATCTTTCTAAAGGAGAATAATGTGGACATTTTCTCTTTCTATTGAGTTGATGCAAAATTAACGACCGTTTTTATTAGTGCCCTTCGAATCTTTCTAATTTAGCATTTTGTCTCAATATTTTTTCAGAATAATATCCCTTCCTTTTAATAAGAATGTGTGTCGTTAATCATGTTCATATTCGTCATATCATGCTGTATCGCTTAAAGAAAGGTCACACTGCTGCTTAAGCATTTTGCGATCTCAACGAACTCTGGTAAAGGAACAGTCAGTGAAAGACAAGTCCAAAGATGGTTCAATCGTTTCAAATCTGGCAACACAAGCTTAGAAGATGAGGAAGGAAGAGGTCATCCATCTGATTTTGATGATCAAGCTCTTTTGCAAGCTGTCAGGAATATCCTATTCCTGACAGAAATGGAAAAAAGCAGCACAACATTAACAGCGACGCCTATCTTGCTCAACATGGTGAAACACGAAGAACCACAATGTGTTTCACCATGACAACGCCAGGCCCCATGTCGAACACCAAGTAATCCATTCTATCAACGACAAAGGATGGGAACTGCTTGAGCACCCACCATATTCACCCACTGAAGCTCCTACAGACTACCATGTCAATCGTTCGATCAAAAATTTTCAAGACAGGCAAAGTCTACAATGATTTGGACGATCTTGTTGCTGACGTCATAGCTTGGATTGCATCCAAGGATCGTCACTTTTTTGCACGTGGAATTGATCATTTGCCAAGCAAATGGGAAGCAGGTATTGAAGTAGATGGCGATTATGCTCCAGAATGATCATTTAAATATGTTATGAGTGTACTTTGTAGTGTATTATTGAATAAATTTAGAATCAATAAAAACGGTCGGTAATTCTGCAGTAATGTTGCAGCTGTCATTTACTCTAGAGAAAGACATAATAATAGAGTTACACTTATCTGCAATAAAATCTTAGATATCATTCTGGTTACTGTGACTTTTTACCACTTAAAGTTAGCTACATATGTTAACCATTATCAGTGTTTTCTGAGAAAATTTACAGATTAGAAGTAATTTACATTTCCCAAACACATTAAAAATAGACAAAACAACAAAAAAAATCATTCAGAAAAACAAACTTAGGTTTGATATTCAGTATTTTTGTTTTGTATGATTGCCATTCTCTGTGTACATAAATATCACTTTTAAATGCCTGAGAAATAATTATTATATTGAAACATTGACCCTAAATTGAACACCTCTATAACAGAAACTTACCATAAAGGATTATAAAACAGTGTGCTTTTATTCCTAACGAATTTTTGATATCCTTTCAGTGAATAATTGTAAATGGAAGAAATTTGACAATTTCTTTCTTATACAAACAACAGACCCAAAAAATCAGTTATAGGAGGAAAAAATCTATTTCAATAATTCTGGTAGATTTTTTATTTAATTTTATAGATTGTTCCTTACACATACAGAAAATGTTCCAGAATATTGTGTGAGATGTGTGTGTAAATACAGAAAGTAAGCATTTTTATTTTGCCTGAAGTGAAAGTGGGCAAGGTTAATTTCAGTATAAAAACATGAATTTGAAATTGTCCTAATCACTTGATTCCTAAAATACCAGTTTTTTAGGAATCAAGAATTAACAGCATTTTAAAAAAGTATTAATTTTACTTTAAAGAAGTTGTTTTGAACTAGCAAAAATGAAGCAAGCATACTAGAGTACGTTTGCCTAGGTGTTCATATAAGATATGTGTTAAGGCTTTCAAGCTCCACTGAAAGTTTGCTGTCCTTATACATTCTACTAAAGATCGGCTCTCTCATCTCTCTCTCTCTCTGGAGTATATAAAGTGCCCTGTTCCTGCAAGTTGGCATATGGTCAGACAGGAAGATCAGCCAACATCCACATGGAACAAAAAATGCGTGCGTGGTCTGAAAGGTTCTCGTCCACGACCATAAATGGCAAAATTATCAGCAAGATTTTTTTTTCTAAGTTGGTACATCTATCATAAGCATCCATGTGAAATTGCAAGACATTCTATCAAGTAGTTTTTTATTAGTATTATTATTATTGTTATTTGACATCTCCAGGGAGTCAAAGACTCATTGAGGGGTCCAAAAATGAGTCCAAGACACTTTATTTTTATACAGCTGTCGGAATTCAAAGTTTTCTCTGTATCTCTTGAAATGGATAAAAATCAGTATCTCGGAGTTATAAAATTCTTCATAAAAGAAGGTTTAAAACCAAAAGAAGTTCATAAAAGTTTATGGGCACTCTTCTTTCTCCTTCATTTTCGCCAATTAAGAAATGCGCTGTCAAGTTTAAACGTGTCTGTACCAGCCTTGATGATGATCCACGTGAAGAACATCCAAAAAAGTGTAACAACACCAGAAATCATTGATCTGCGCACGATATGGTATTGGATGACCAGCAAATCGAAGTGCATGAAATTTCTGAGACTATAGGCATTTCAAAAGAACGTGTAGAATATATTTTGCATGAAAAATTGCAAACGAAAAAGTTTTATGCAAGATGGGTGCCATGCTTATCAAAAATGCACTCGCATGAAAATCTTGGAACAGTGCTTGAAGTGTTTTAACAAGAATAAAACTGATTTTGTGCATCGATTTATTACTATGGATGAGACTTGAATTCGCCATTACACAACAGAATCCAAACAGCAGTTAAAATAGTACAGAATGTACAGAAGTCAGTTGTTCAGCGCCAAAGAAGACAAGGTCATGGCATCGGTGTTTTGGGATGCCAAAGGCATTTTGTTTATTAATTATGTTGAAAAGGTAAAATAATAACTGGGGAATATTATTCCCATCTTTTAACCAGACTAGACGAAAATTTTCATGAAAAAAGACCCAGTTTGCAGAAGAAAAAATCATCTTTCATCAGGACAATGCACCTGCCCACAAAGGTGTTTTGGCATTATGAAAATTAAGGGATCTGCACTATGAATTGTTGGAACATCCACCCTATTCCCCAGATTTGGCTCCCTCTGATTTTTGTCTCTTCCCAAAACTAAAAATCAAAATCTTCCTCGTTGGTCAGCATATTTCTTCGAATCAAGAAGTGATTGCAGCTGTAGAGGGTATTTTGCAGATCTTACTGAGAACCACTAGAAGGACAGGTTAATGGTGCTGGAATAAATGTATTAGTTTTAAGGGAGATTATGTTGAAAAATAAAAATAATTTTGAAATTATAAATTCGCGTTTTCATTGTTAGGCCGAGAACTTTTCATACCACCCACATACATCTGCAGTCGTGACTCTGGTCAATTGGGGGTTGTGGACAATGCTTTAGGTACAGCTCATAGAATCAGCTCCAAAAGAACAACCATTTTTGGAATTTGCAGCTGCTCTCAGAAATCAGCCTAATTTAAATAAATATGGTTGCATTAAACTTCCCAGAATATCGAAAACACTAATACTTTGAGATACTGGTTTATATCCTAGGCTGCCCAACAGGTGTGACAGAGGGCAGGGCATCACACCTAGTTAGGACTGTAGTCTTTTGTCCATCAGTTTCACTTAGTTTTGTGTGTGTGTGTGTTCCAAGTCTGATATTGTATTCCCTGATGAAATATTGGAAGAATTAAATATTTTTAATCCTTTCTCAGTGCTGTTTCACTCCATTAAGCCTCTAGCATGAGGTTCTTCTAGCACATGGATTATGATTATTCATAGTGCACAAGGCAAAACATATGGTTAGTTGAAACTTCAATTATCTAGAGAATTAAACAGGCTGGCCTTTCTCAAAAGATGTTGGGATACAGAAATATTACCAAACTGCATGAAATTTAAAGTCACATTCAGATCTAAAAAGGACCTCCATCGTATCTATAAGCATGTGCAATTTTGCTATATGATGCAAATAGATCTACACATACCGTCCTTGCTGCTACCAATGCAGCCATCATCTCATTGCAGTGGGAGCTCTCATTATTCTGAACACTGAACTCTGTACTATTCTCTTTGGTATTTCAGAAGACTCTGTTCAGAAAGAATCTTAAAAAATACAACAGTCTTCTGGATTTTAATCCCTCTAGTTCAGCCGCTTATATAATAGTTAACATAAATTAAAGACACCAAGAAATTATGTTCTGGGTTTAATTCTCAATCATTTATCAAAGTTTGTGCATGAAGTATCTTCACGACAGGGAATATAGAGGCTGACGATTTCATATCAATTGCCTTAATATCCCATATGCAATGCACACATACTTTTGGGTGTGTATAATACTATGCATGATGGAAAGGACCACTGCTCAGACTGGTTTCAACTTTTATTGAGGTCTCTTCAGTGGGAGCCAAACCCAGAAGGGATACCAAGGTTGAAGGTATGCAGAAGTCATATATTTCCCAGTTTTGTTTGGTTACACCTGGATAAAGGATTAAACCAAGAATATAAATTCTTGCCATCTTTAGTTTATAGTATAACTAAATGAAAAACTTTCAATATTCAGTAGTTAACATATTATCAAAACAGCTTAGCAATGCTGCCATCAGTGCCCTTAGTCTTGGCCATAACTTTTGCCACTTCTCCAAAGCAAGTACCAGCACTAGACCTAATGTTCAACATCAAATGCAATATCTGTTAATTTAGTTCCAGAAATAGCTAAAAACATTAGGCCTGATGTCGCCAGCATTCTTTCTTGATGTTCACCTCCTAAAAGAAATCTATCATCTTGCCAGCCAACTCAGTACTCTCAAGAAACTATATAAAGATAGCAGTATAGTCATCACCAGCTGATAAGGGGAATACTATTCTTTTATTCATAATACTAGTGAATAGAATAGAAAATGGACATCATTCTCAGAAACCACTTCACCTACAGACCTTTAGATTACGATCCCCTAAATCTCAGATCAAAACATTCTTTCTTGATCTTCGAAGTTTTTTTCCCCCCCTAGCCTCCTGAAATCACAAAAAATATCAAACCCTTCAGTTCTTGTCTCTCATTCTAGATATACAGATTATCAAAAACACACACAAACCCAATCCCCCCCCCCCCTCCGCAAGACCTATAGTACATGCTAGATTCCCCATGCTATAAATCAGCAAAATAGCAAGCTCTCTCTTACCTCCCTCACTGGTCATACCACTTCCTGTATATATATTTAAAAAAAAAAAAAAAAAAACTATTAATTTTAAAACTTTTATTGAGAATTTAACGTTAAATAATAGATATTTCAATTGGCTTTGATATGGTTCACTCTTAAATGACTGTTCCCTTAAAAGACACCTTATCACTTATAAAGTTTTTCCTTCTGTTATTAGTGATCTGTTTTTCTTTGCTGTCCATTCTAGATATTTCTCTATGAGTTCTCACCCCCCCCCCTCTTGCCACTTTTTTGGAATATTTTGAAAAACAATCTCTTGACTGAGCCCTCTCAAATCTTCTCTTCTATCTGGTTAAGATATTATTATTATTATTATTTATGACACCTCCAAGGAGTCCAAAGACTCATTGCAGGAGGACACCTACAACTGCCTCAACCACTGCACCGAACCTCTACTATGAATCAATGCCATCTACCGCCCACCACTACCACAACTAGTATTTTTTGTCTGTGAATTGCATGTGTTCTGAAGGGCTGATTTGTCTGTATGCGGGATGAAAAACACGAGTTTCTGGGAAAAAAAACCCTACTACCTCCATATGAGATCGGCTAACTCACCTTCGATTGAAATTGTCCAGATAAAGATTCCTCCTGAACTTAGGCCTATTCCAATTGAAGGGCGCAATGTACCGTTGTTCTTCCAATTGCGCTACGGAGGTGCTTGTATGTAGTTGATGTGTTCTCCATTTGGCCTCATGGCCCAGGCACATTAGACTCTTACCTGAATAGTCTTCGCCCTAGAATACAGTTTACCATGGAAAAAGAAACTAATAATAATTTAGCCTTCTAAGGAACCTTGGTAACATGCCTACCCAATGGTAACCTCTCCCTTTTATTTTCATAAAGGTGTTCATAATCCCACCAATGGTAGTTTCATATGGAAACCACATATGTTGTGCAGATCAGACCACTATAACAACTTGCCTCACCACTATTATAGCAAATTGCATATGTTCGCGAGTTCTGAGCCTCCAAAAAATGAAGCAAGCACTCGAAATTCTTAAACTGAAATCTAAACCAGATTATTCTAAAAAATGTCGGCCTGGTTGGCCAAGTGGCATTTGGCACGATAGCACATCTACTCTCTTAGCTTGTAAAGCTCCTCTGAGTTTATAAGGCTTGTCTTTTTAATATGTTATCATGATACTAATTGCATTAAACATTACATCTAAATATTACATTATTGCATCAGGATTATCAGACACCATCTTTATAGAATTGATCTTAAATTTACCTAGAGTGAAGCATATAGGTGCACACATGGGAGTGAATAAATCCACATTTCTAGAAACCCTTACCTGTCTACCATACTTAATGTGGCAAGCAAGTGACCAGTTCTTTTCGAAAGAGGTGATTATTTGATGACATAGTTTGACTATTATTACATTGTTAGCCAACTTCGTTTTCCAACTTTGTTGGAAAACAAAGGCTGGGATAAGTGTCAGGGATTTTAAGTGGAGTGGGGAACAAAGATACTAATCTCAGTGAGAATAATTTCAGTTATTGGATCAGGCGAGTGCAAGCAATAATCAGATCATGGAAAAGTGGCATAGAGGTCCATAAGGCTATCCCATATCAGAGGCAAGAAGGGTCCAGAATATTGGGAGAATAATAAGGATTATCAGGAATTCTGGTAGTTAGGTTATCAATTTCCATTAGATCATTATAGAGAGCAAACAACTGTGCTTCTCTTCTAGCTTGGTCTGTGAAGTTAAAGAGGAGAGTCAAAATTGTAGGAATTGATATCTCAAAGTCAGATTATTACCTCATGGTTGATCACATACAATCTAATCCAAATATTCAGCAATAGATAATAATAATAAAAAAAAGTTAATATCACCAGAATTAGGAGAGCTGCAGCAAATGTAGGCATCTGCCCAGAAAGACAGGTCTGGCACACATCTTTAAGTGAATGATCCCATAAGGAATATTCGAGTGGCTCCTTGAAGTATGGAGTTGGTTACCCACCCTGGCACACCTTTGTGCCCATCACAGGGAACTACTACCACCAGGGGTACCCATAAAGGCTCTCACATGCTTCCACACAAGCAGTAATAGAGATCTGTTTTCTGACTCTAACGATGGTGGACTGAATATTATGACTGGCCATAATAGTAGACTTGACCAGTGATACATTGCAAATAAGATCCTGATTAGGGCTAGTTTGGATCACTTATTAGAAATAAGATAATGTAAGTTAAACTAGGTTAAGAAGAGATCAATTATTAGATTAAATTGGGCATTCAGCTAGCTGAATCCAAGACAACACTGACTTGGTGTTAGCAAAGTGTCAAACTCTGTTGATGCATATATGTTGCTGAATTTATTGAGGCTATACATTAGCTAGATGCATGGCATGGCCATGCATCTAGCTAATGTATGGCCTCAGTGCACATGAAGCATGCCATGCTTCATGGGCATTGACAACTGATCACCTGTAGGTTCTTAATGTGGTTGATGACTGGAATACCTTTGTCAGAATCCCTTATAGCTACTGCAACAAGACTGTTTGTGCCTTGCACATTGAAAGGCAGTGCTAATCAGAGTTGCTTTCATACTATTATGATGCCATCACTAACGACGAGGCTATTACTAAATTGGAAGCATCAATACACCATTAAGTGTGATGTGTGAGAACCAAATCGTCCAGAGACAACCTAGGTTCCGGTCTGGGTGTCGTGCTTAGAAGAGCAACCACCACACTGCAATCTGTTGACCTTTTCTATGCTTTTCTTCTTTGCTCTACCTCTCCTAAATCGTTTTTACTATCCTATCTTCTAGACCACCATCGGGGAATCCAACATCTTCCTGCTGTGTTTTGCATTGTGACCCATGGACATCTCTAGTTTATTAGAGACCTCAACAAGTCCCAGCGATGTTCTGAAACCATCGAAACACCAACAGAAAATCAAAATAAGAAAAAAAAAAAAAAAAAAAAATCAGAAGCTGCAACAAAATACACCACTTTTCCTAATCTTCATTCAACAGGGGAATGTCCACTTAGAAAAATGTCACCCTTGTTAATTCAGAAGGGTTGAGAAGATCTCCAAAATATGTAAAGGAACTTCATATTTTCTTATTATTATTGATAAGCTTTTCTCGAAGTGTAATATCAGAATGGGAGATCCTCCCCCCCCCCTCAAGATTCCTGATGAGATCTGCTCTGAACTTGGACTATGGAGTGACACCCATAAGAAAAATTCTCATAGTGATGGGCACGGCACCTGGTTCCCACCGTCATTCTCTTAGCGAGGTGTGACTCTCAGTAAGAACTTTTATTACATCTAATTACCTCCTGCTGCTGCTCAGCCAATAGGATGTGGCTACTCCTCAGTGAGCAGACCCATCTCATCCCTACGAATGTTAGTTGTTTTGCAATGCCAGATATTGTCACTGGGCTTCAGGTGTGTTTATGCAGGCATACTGGTTTGTACTTCTACAATTCAGCCTTGATGTTTTGATGGAATCCATAACAATTTCATTGCAGAAATGTTTTCATATGGAGTAATAAAATATGGGAGTTGAGAGGTTTGTTTTCATCAGTCTTGGATTTTTTTTTTCTTACCTTCATTACATCAAAACTGTCAACATTTGCCAAAGCAGATTATCTCAGCTATCCAATAAGGCTCCCAAACCCTTTTTGTCAGAAGTATGGTTATTCTCAACCTGTCATGGCTCTGCCATCTGGCAGAGCCATGACAGGTTGAGAATGTAAACAGTAAAAATCATGAGAAAGACTAAAATAGCAACACACTGAAATGCAGAGATACCAAACATATTCTGAGTAAGCCAGGGTGGGAGAATGAAAATGAGATTCAGACAATAAAAACCACATCAAAAACTGCCTATACCTGACAATATCAGGTATAGGCAGTTTGGGCACCACAGCTGTTGTTCCTCCCACTATTGTGTCTACAGACTTCTTTCTAAGCAGTTTATTTTTCAAAGAAAAAAGTTCGTAAACAGAAACTAAACCCTTTAGGACTCCATTGCAGATTGAAGAAAATAATTCAGCTAGAGAGGCATGTGAAGTTGCCTACAAGGATAGAATAATCAGAACTCTGTAAAGTTTGAGGCAGTCATGGAAAAGAAGAAAGCTTATCAGTTGGTCTGAGCAAAGCAATGTTAAATGCAGCTAAACAGAAGTCAGGGGAATAATGGTACGAATTTACTTAAGATAAATATCAGGAAGATGGCAAAATATTTTGGAGGCTATTAAAAAAAAAAAATGGAGGAAAGAGTACTGTAAAAGAAATATCAGAAATAATAAAGGTAATATGAAAATTCTAAATGTTTAGAGGAATTCGAGCAGAAAGGCAAAGCGAAAGAGTTGATTGTTTTGATATGCAGATGATTTGAAGGAAGACAAGTAAGCAGAAGAATGAAAGTAGTAAAGATAGTGAGTCTATTGCCACGTTATGAGAGATGTGTGTTGAGGAGGACCATGATTGCAAATAATTCGATACATAGGGCATGCTGGAGAAATTATGAGTTGGCGGATATGTGGAGTGAATTCAACGGATGAAAGGACTTGTATATAGGTGAGATGGTTCGCACTCAAATGGATTTGTTCTTTGGCATTAATGTAATTTATGTACATCAATACCTGATACATTCAAAATGGGGGGGGGCAGTTATTTTCTAGTTTTCCATGGTTAAAAGTTATTAGTGAGACATTGCTGACATAAGATACTTACCGAGATATTGGAATGTACAATTGTCAGGGACGATGATACGAGATGGGGAGGGGTATTTCTGATACTAGCAGAGGTATGCATGGGAGCAGTGAAGGCAATGTAGTTGGAGATCAACAGGCCAAAATACTGGCCTGTTGATCCCCAGTTTGTTTTATAGACCAAACGATGATGTAGATGGCATGCATTGACAAATAAGTTCAGCAAGTGGCAGGCAAGTAATTATTATGATGGACTTCAGCTATGGGAACATAGAGATTATGAGGAGGAAAGGAAGCACCTGGAACAAAAAATAATAGAATTCTTGCAGTTACAAATTACTTCAGACAGCATGTGATGGAAAGTACAAGGAAGTTTGAAAGTGCTGAATCTGTCTGATGCAATTAGTAGATATAATGGTGAGAGGGATCACGTAGTCAAGACATGGGAGGTGGCTAAATGTATGAAATTTTCAGTTAAGAAGGATTCTTGTTGAACTACAGAGCTGGTAATTACGACAAACTCAGGTGACTGCCTGGAGCAATGCCATGGCATAGGAAACTGCAATGGTTGAATATTAGTTGTGCATGGGGAAAGGGTGTTTGAAGGAAGTACAGGCATATACCTGGGTCATACGACACGTTAGGTTCCAGACTACCATCGTATAGTGAATTTTGTAGTGTAACAAATCACTGCCCCATCCTTTCCCATACACACTTGTAACATGATGGTTTAATTATGTTTTTAAGCAATGATATCAATAAAGCATTCATTTATGTTAGATACACTAATGAAAAAATTTGTCTTTTTTTGCAAATAAATTATTATGAATAGCTTGGCTTAAGGGAACACACTAACCAGTTTGGTCATCAGGCTACACCATTAAAAGTTTATCCATTTCAGCTGTAAGATTGTTACGTTTATGGATAACTGTAGCGTTAATTAGTGTAGCACTTCACTAAGAACTTTGTTTAGAACAAGTATGATGTTCTCTCAAAAGATGTCGTTACTCACATGAATACTAGCATCAACACGTAACCAGTAGGACAGTCAAACAAAATGGCCGAGGCACGATTGTCATTCGAGGAACACAAGACCATTTTAAAGTGGTATTTCAAATTTGAGAATGTTGTTGAAGTTCAATGACAATAGAGGCATGAGTTTGCAACAACTTCCAACATGCCTGCTTCACACAGCAACAAGTCCTGCTTCCTCGGCTATGGTGTTGAAACAGTTTACACACTCGCCACAGAAGTCTGCTACACAATGTGTATATGAGACAGGAGTTAGCAGTGCAAGCATACGCCACATTCTTAAAGCAGCTAAATGGAAAGTTTACATCCCAAGATTATTACATGCAGTGAAGGCAATCCTGATTGAAGAATGCAGTATTGTGAGCAGGACTGGCGCATAGTATTTTTCTTGTGTGTGCAATTAATGTTCAGTGCCTTCCCAAAAAAAGTTTTTTTTGAATAAAGTGTGAATAAAACAAACAGGAAATGAAAAACAAATGAAAACCACTTTACAGTATAATGTTACCTACGGATTAGTCCTGCTTATACAAATTTTTACAAGTTATATAAATTTTCAAAATAATATAAAATAGTAATATAAAGTTAAGAGATTTATTCAAATGTTCTTTACATTAATTTTGCTAAAAGGGACTCGTCATTTTAGCGAAATCCTGTCGCAGTACATTAATGTTAATAGACTGAGCAAATAAATGACTCGTGCTTGATCGCAGGTAGTTCTTTATTAATTGTAATTTAGAACATGTTCTCTCTCTCCCTTAGCAACTGAAACGGGCAAAGTCAATAGTATTCTCAATGCAATCAGTGAATTTGCAGAGTTCTTCAAGGTTGTTATAAATCCACTTCAAAATTGGATTGTTGATTTATCAAAAAATGAAGAACTATTTTAAGTATATTTTCGTAAATTTTAATCAAAAATTACAGTGATATAATCGGGTCCAGGATACAATTTCAGAATTTATTTGTTCGTTTCCGGGAAGATCTGAAGGGGCCCAAATGGAAGATGACGTACATTCATAATTATATGTACCATTCGTTGTTCATTTAAACTCTTATCTCATATTTTTTGACATCTTTTAGGTGCCTTTTCTTCTGCGACGCCTGTGTATATTGCACGTGCCACCGGTTGGGCCTGATTGTGAGTGGTTTCAACACATGGTAGATGAGGAGTTTGTGAGGAAGATGGTTTGGTCTGATGAAACACAATTTGAGCTTAATGGAACCGTGAATCGGCATAATTGTGTTTACTGGGCTCAATATCTGCTGTGGATTGTCACCTAGGGGTTTAATGGGACCCATTCTTCTTTGAAGGTACGGTTACCGATTAAAGTATACCTTTGATCAGTAACAGTATGCTATGATCAGTAACACCATGCTATGCACACATCCATTTACCTGCCATTCATGCACTTTATGGGAATGATTAATTTCTTTTCCAACAAGATGGCACACTACCATCGAGATGTGAGAGCTTATCTCAATGAGAGTTTGCAGGGACAATGGATAGGATGACGAGATGCAGTTGAGTTCTCCCAATTTAACACCCTTGGGCTTCTACCACTAAGGGACTCTAAAGGATGTAGTATATTGTGGAAAACCAGCTACACCGGTGGCCCTTCGGAAAGAAATTAAAACGCCATGCGCAGCAATCCCACTGGACACTTTGGTCAACGTTTCCAAAGCAGCAGTTCTCCATAATAATAAGTGTCTGGATGTTAATGGTAACCACTTTGAACACCTCGTGTAATTGTAGAAGTCAAAGGTAACTTGTATTTATCCCTTGATGTCTTTATAAATTTAGTATTACAATTTTTATGCAGGTTTTTCTTTTGCTGAAATGTGTATAGATTTTTTTGACGGACTCTGTATTTGAAGTAATCACTTTGCAAGTATCCCCATCCAGGTGGGAATACTTCAGTAACGAGTGGCAGGGGAACTAGACGAAAAGGAACTCCATGGGATATTACAGAACACTGATGTGAATACAGCCATGAGATTAACTCGCATATTACACGATTGTGCTAGGGAATTGGCAAGTCTATTTAAGGGAAAGGAAATAGAAGAAAATAGTTCCATTGCATAAAGTTATTTTATGAAGTCATTCACTTTTTATAATAAAGTGGCACATGAAACAGTGATTGCTGTTGGATTTTGCAAAAACATTTGACAGGATTCCACATGGAATTCAGATTATTCAGGAGTATAGTTCTGTAGATGCCTTTGAGTAGCAGCGTGCTGCATTGCTCTGTACTTAGGCTACTGGTATTTTGATTTGTACATTAATGACAAGGAATACTCATGCTGATTATGCAAAACTAAGTATAGTACTTAATATTATACAGGCACCTCCACAGAATCTGTGGACTCATTGGATCTATTATGCCTCTCCTTGAACAGAAAAAGCACTCACAACTGACTCTGGCAACTCATTCACAATTCTCTAAGCAAAAAAGTTAGTATGTGTCTTCACACACACACTAACCACACCTTGATTCAACTTCCAGGAATGACCAAAAAGCTCTACTTGTTAATGTGCTCTTCATCTAGAACTATTAAAGAACACGATATAAAGTAGTCCATAAGATATGGGCTACCTTAGCTTAGGGATCCTAGACGTCTATTTTTCCCGAGAAAACTCTTCGGGACAGCTTTTTTTCCTGTATTTTAGAGTTCAAGACTGAATAATAAAATCGATGAGTTACAATTTCCATTCTATTACAAACATCGCTCTCTGTCATTACAGGGAACTGTAGACGTGTTATTTTCTTAAGGCGAGTGATAGCAACAATGATACGTTTGTTAGAACAGTGCGCATGTGCATTGACATTTTGGTGTGATATTGGCTCAGCTTTAAATAGCAAGGAATGGTCCGCTTGACTCATGCCTTTTAGAAGCTTGCTCTGAGAGAAACAGGTTGGTGCTTGCAGAATATTAATTACTGTACAGCTGCTGTTAAAATGTATGGTTTTTAAATTCTGCTGTGGCCCTGTTGAGCGTTGAAAATGCCGAAAAGAAAGTGTGATTATACAGAAGCTTTAAAAACTCAATTTCCGTTTTTAAAAAAAATCTACTAAATTGGGCGAGACAGATAAAGTGGAGTTACAGTTTGTGGTGGCTTGTGAGTTCATTATGTGTATCCCTGGAACAAATGCGTGTGTCGAAAGATTATTTTCTCACATGAACGTACTGTGGACTGATGAGAAAAACAAATTGTCTGTAAAATTAAAGCTTATTGTAAAATCATTCTTCAGTGAGGATTGCGTAGCTTTTCATGACATGATTCTTAAAAACAAACAATTGTTAAGTGAAATTCATTCTTCAGAAAAGTATTGCAAGACTGATTGATTAATAAGAATATTGTCAGGTGAAAAGAGCATTACTGTATTAACAATCTGTTTTGTATCTATAATAGTAAGTAAAAAACCATTTGAAGGCAACTTAAAGTAGCTTAATGAAAACATGCAGCCTAACAATTGTATTTACTATTTGCTTACTTATACTTAGTAAAGTGTGAGCATAGTAAACCTTACCATGCACACACTTGGAAAGTTAGAATCATTTTGTAAGACTGATATATGTAATGAATGTGCATGCTAAACTTTCACCCTCAGTCAATAAGTGTCCCGTATTTTTTTCAAATGTATCTGGGATCCCTACCTTAGCTACCTCTAAACTTCAACTCTGTCTACCACCACTCTTAAATCTCTAGCTTAATCTATTTCCTGTAGTACAGTGCCATCAATGTAATACACAGTTTCTAATCCATTTATCCCAAAACACACAACTTTACCTTTCTCAACATTAAACTGACACGCACATTAACTTTTGCCCATAACGACAACCTATTTAAATCGTCCTGCAATCTCCCCACATGGCACCTAGATTAACTATTACGCTACCTAATTTTGCATAATCAGCAAACAACTGAATATTTCCTATATCATTTATCATCATCATCAGTTTCCTGATATGTACCCTCAAGGAGTGTACGGGATATGATAGTACTGCATGAAACACTTACACCATTACTAACTTCCTATCTACAATTTTCCTCCAAGTCAATCTGTTACCTGTCAAGACTCAACATTATCAGATCTTATACTTCTATTTTCTAAGGCACTTTTTACTGTATCAATCCACCTATACCTTGGTCTTCCTCTGGGTTTTTCCTGCCAGCCTGGCAAAGAACACTTGTTTTACTAATCTTTCCTCTCCTGTTCTGTTCAAATGACCACGCCACCTGAGATTAGCTCTGCTAACAATATTAAGTTCTTTCCTAATATCCTTGTCTTTAATATGACATTGCCATCTGTTCATACCGCTAATCTTTCTCAGGACTTATATCTGTGGTCTCAAGTGTTTTATTTCTAACCCAGCTCTCAGATCTGTAAGTTAAATTGGTTTGAACACTGCCTTGTATACAGCTAATTTAATGTTTTGACAAATTTTTCTCTTATTCCATATAAATTTATTCAGATTGACTTCCTACCATACCAGCTTTGTTGATTCTGTTGTCTATTTATATTTAATTTGCCATCGCCACTAAAAATCGTGCCTAAGTAGCTGAAATGTTTTACTTGTTCTATAGGTTTTCCATTCAAAATGCAGTTGATATTTTCACTGCTTCTACCCATTTTCATTGTCTTTGTCTTGTTATTGCTGACCTTCGTATTTATTATTATTTATTTATTATTTTTATTTTATTTTTTTTATTATTTATTACAGGAGTTATTCAATTTAGTCAGGGAAACTTGCAGAAGATTTATTTAGAAGTATAACATCATCTGCATACAGTAAAGAGCTGAGATTAACCTCTCCATATAGATAATAAATAACAGAGGGGATAGTGTACATCCTTGGTTGACACCAGATTTAACATAAATCCATCTTCCTGTACTTCGTGCAATTCTAACTGCTGAATTACAACTCAAAGACTAATTATTGCTTGATATAATGCTACATTGACACCGTACAACTGTAGCACTTTGAACAGCTTCTCTCTTGGCATTCTGTCATACGCCTTTTCCAGATCTACAAAACTTAAATACAGATCTTTGTTATGTTCCCACGATTTCTCTACTATTTGTCATAACGAGAAAATTTGATCTCGACAGCTTCTGGCCTGAATCCAGATTGCTCTTCACCAAGCTTCCCTTCCACAATCCTTCTCAACCGTTCCTCAAGTATATATACTTGAAGAAATCTTGCCAGGAACACTCATTAGGGAAATACTTCTGGAATTCTCTTTCAGTTTTATTTCCCTTTTTATATATGGATACTATGAGAGCTCTACTTCAATCATCTGGAATTCGTCCCTCTGTCCAGGCCTTCTGAACTATGCAGTGCAGCCACTGAAAGACTTTTATACATCCATACTTGAACATTTCTGGTCGAATATCATCTACAACAGCTGACTTTCCACATTTCAAGCTTTTTCTACTTCAAGTATGGATATGTATTCCTGATTGCATGTCTGTTGAGTGTTTTATACTACTGTGCTGCCATCACTGCTTGTTTCATTTAGCAATTTTTCAAAGTAATTACTCCATATTTCAAGGATATCTTTTTCAACAGTTTTCAGATCACCTATATCATCTCTAATTCCTTTTGCTGCACTCTTTCTTCCATTTCTGAGCTTTTTCAACAGCCTCCAGAATATTTTGCCACCTTCTAGATATTTATTTTCTATGTGCTTACTAAAGTCTTCACATGACTTTTGTTTAGTTTTCATTTTGTTTTCATTTCCTGACTTATTTGTCAGGAACTTTTGATATGTTTTCTTATTTTCCTTCACTGCCTCTTTAACTTCCTGTTTCCACCACGGAGTTCTGATTTTTCTATCCTTGCAGACAACCTCACCACATGTCTCTCTCTCTCTGGCTGAATCGATCAGTGTTTTTCTTCAGGGCTTGCCAATGAATCTCCAAACTTTGCTTCCTGTTCTCAAACTCTTTCATTTTTTCTTCAATAATGTTTGTGTATTTTAGTCTACAGTTTACATCTGAGAGCTGCTCAACTGTTATTTGCTTTAAAGCTTTCTTACATGTTCTTCTTTTCAATATGAAATTCAATTTTATCCTGCTCAAGACTAAATGGTGATCACTGTCAATGAGAGTTTTCTTATTCCTTGCCTCTTTTCTCCATGTGAATTTGTGCACATTTTTATGTTCGAACATTGTGTTAGTAATAACCAGTCCATGTCTTGAGCAGAAATCCAACAGGTATTTGCCATTATTATTAGCTTTGCTCTATTCTCCAAATTTTCCCAAAATATTTTTGTATGTCTTACAATCATTTCATACTCTATTTAGATTCCCAACTTTTCCTTTTTCATTGTGTCAATTGTGTTCTCCAAAGTCTAAAAAAACTCCTCCACTTCTACCTTACTTCACACCTTCCTGTGTGTCCACAGGCACAAATAAATGTCATTGTCCAATTCCCCATTCTAATATTTGCCCACATCACTACTTGATATTGCTTGCCATTCAAGAAGATTAGCCTCATATTTTCTGTTCAATACTATAGCTACACTTTATTTTCCCTGATTGTCATTGCCTGAGTATAATATTTTGTATTTATTGTTCAGAAAAATCTTATCATATTTTGTCTTTTTTGTTTCAGTCATCCCTATTGTGTCGATTTGGTACTTATCCAATTCCTTAGCTAGCTCCATTTCTTTGCCATTCAGGCTTCTTATGTTGATAGTACCGATCTTGCACTGGTGACGAGTTGGGTTGTCTTTTAGGATTTGTTCCAGTAGCTGACTTTTCGCTGTTCACTCTGGTTCCCTGAAGAAAACAAAAGGGGCCTTGTTTAACCAGGTGACACCCCAGCTGTCATGTTGTGCCATCATTTTTAGTTTAAGCCAATAAGAATAAATTTTGGTCAGCCCATCCTCGTTCATTGAGTATACAGGTAGATACCTAACAGGATACCGTATGAGAAGGTGAGGATTGGACATTAGGTCAGAAGCCCTGGTCAGTTCTCTGCATTCCTTTAAAGGCGATGTGGAGGTCTCCTCTCTATATCATTTATGTACATATTATTAAACAGCAGTGGTCACAGCACTGAACTTTGCAGTACACCACTGTCACCTGTTTTTGCCTCGATTCTACCCCTCCGTATACCACTTTTTGATATCTGTCCAGCAGCCACTCTCTTATCCACTTAACCTGTCATATCCATCCCCTTTTTTTTTTTAATTTGCATAACAAGGTACCATGTGGTATTCTGCCTTTGCAAAATCATCATGTAGCCCTTTATCCAACTCAGTTGTTACTCTATTATAAAAAGTTAGCAAGTAACTTAGGCATGACTGGCCCTTCACAAACCCATGTTGACCCTTATACAGTATCATATTTTTATCTACCCATTCTTCTAGTACTTTTAACACCACACCTGAAATACTGATTGGTGTATAATTTGGTACTGCATTGTTAGAACCTCCCTTAAGCAAAGAAATTATTTTGCCCTCTTTCCACTCTCTTGGAACTCTACCCGAGCTGAAACTTATATCTCATAAACTTATATCCCACAATTGTATTTACATTGAAATTCTGTGATATCCTAGAACCTTCAATTCAACCAACTCTGTTCCCACATTAATGTCTGTCACACAGGTTAAAGCAGTGACCTCACTAGGATGAAATACCCTTGAAAAGTGGTTGCTCAGTAACTCAACTATTTTATCTGCTTCTATCTCCTTGTGACCATCAACACTCGTTAAGGTTAATCTTCCATAGTTATTCTTCCTCTTACTTGCCACATAGTGAAAGAGCTCTTTGGAATTTCCTTTGGCCTGCTCAGCTAGATTCTCTTCATAATCTGATTTTGCCTTCCTTGCCATGCTGGTCACCTTACTTGCCTGAGCCTTGTCACCTTTCTCTTTATATACCATCCACAGCATTTTTTTCTTTTGCTGCTTGTGGTTAATGATATTACTCATCCATCTAACTCCTACCCAATTAGCCCTCCTTATCCCAGGTATACAATTTAATATTGCTTCCTCTAGATGATCCTTAACTACATCTCATGCACTACTAACATCCTTACCCCACAGTGTTTTATGCCATGGTACAGATTTAACCTTCCTAAGCATGTCAATAATCAAATATTTCTACTGATCACATGATCCGATCGATTGCCCCCAGTCCCCTCCATCACATGCTGCCTTAAGTATTTATCTCTTAGCAAGATTCTAAATTCTATTTCTTTCCTGTCATGTGATCTTTCTTCCTTCTAGTCTGTATCTCCATAGTCGAAGTCCCCCATAATAATCGCTCATTGTACTAATTTGCGATGCATATCTTCCAGATCATCTGTGGAACTCCCTGGCCTATAGCCACAACCAACTGTATATTTTGTCTTATTGGTTAATCTTACTCTACTTGTTAATGTGTTGAAACACACTAACAAGTAGAGTAACAGATTTGAAACAATCTGTTTACACCAGATTGTTTCAAATCCATAGCCACCTTCCTATCTGTCTGCTATTCTTTTTTGGTTGCAATTTATTTGCTATCATCAGCAGTACTCCTCCACTCATCCTATCTTCCTTGAAAATACGAAACCCTTCACATTCAATCCCTGTATGTCATTTGGTGTTAGAAAGTATCACTAATGCCGAGGTTGCACTAACCAATGCCAAAAAAACTCCACCCACTCTTGTTCCTGATGCTGCTGGCATTAGTATACAGAAAATGCAGCATCCCTTGAGTTCCCCACCCACCTTTACTTTCTGAATTGGCTATCCTATTGAATATATTGGCTTGAGAGACTAGATTTCTCACTTGGTTATTCGCACACTCACTTCATGGGTGCCTTCACAAAACTCACTTGCTTCTGCCCTAATTGCTTAAGTTACGCTGAATTTGCACTTAAGCATGCTCACTGAACAAAGCTCTCTCCAGACACCTAACACCAAAACCATTCAGATGCGGTCCATCAGCATTGTACAAATCCTTCTTCCTGTCAAAACAAAGACCACAGATCCACAAATTCTACATCATTCCTTATGTACAATCTAAGTATAGACGCATTGGCTATCATGGTGTGGTAGGAGACTTACAATCTTCACCTTCTCGCTCTTCAGTTTTGCCTCTTGTTAATGGTAATGCTTAATAATGATGTAGAAATCTTGCATGATTTAAACAGACTAGCAGTTACACTTGGCATTTTGTGTGGCCAAGTGTAAGGTAAGATTACTAGCTGTATGTTGCATGGATAGAACTCTACTCCAAAAAACTAATGGAGCTGGAGATTTTTGGGGATGTTCTTCAATAGGGAGTTGGAGCGCAGAGGATTACATGATTATTACTGAAAAACAACCTGACCAGCAAAGATAAGAAGGTTATCATACCTCTTTATAAAGCCCCATCCAAACTGCTGTGCATGGAGCTGATCATCTGGGTTTCTCAGGAATAAGTGGGAGGTCTATGGAATGGTCATTATGAGGATCAAAAACGAGATATGAAAGGCAGTTGGAGTAGTTGATATATGACCAGAAATGCTCAAATAAGGAGGTTAAAAAAAAGTTTTAGGTGTGCACTACATCATTTTGATTGTCAAGAGTTGATTTGAAGATGACTGAAGTACAGCTCTCATAATCCATGTATAAAATGGAAAATTAAATAATGTAAGAATTGCAGGAAAATTTCCCTACTGAATGTTCCAGGTTAGCTTAGGTTGGAGAAGAGAAGCTTTAAGAGTAAATAAAGGTTGTCCAAATAGGAGTTTCATGTTATGATAAATACTTAAAAGAAATCATGGGAATTTAATTCAGAAAATGCATATAAAAGCTACAAAGAGAAAATCAAACAAAATTTGACAGAACAGTGATAAAAAATATTCAGGAATACAATGAGGGCTAACTTACAACTCAACTTTATATTTGAGTGATAAATTAGCATTTATAATTGAAGTATAAATAAAGTTAAGGGGTTAATAAATCCCGTATTATTTTACAGCCGGGTACGAAACTCGGAAATCGAAATCTAGATTGAAATCTAATTTTGATCTCCGATTATCTGATTTATTATCCCCTTAACTTAATTTATGTCACCAGAAAAATAGGCTCTTTATCGTGAAGCATAAACAGTTTAATGGCACATGTGCACTTGACATATTTAAATAACTTTCACAGCTTACACATGTAACAAAAATTACATAGAATTTTATTCAAAAACTCCAATATATTTCATCCAACGTTACATGTGTAAGCCATAAGTTATTTCCAGGACTCTGTTTCCACCCCATTGTCAGGGAGAGACTGTTAACTACATTCAAAACATGAATCAAAATAATGAGGTATAAATTGTGTATATTAGCCCATGTCTCAGTTACAGAAGTAAATGAATATTACACTATTAGAGCTCAAATCAACAACTGTAGAAAGTAGTACATAGACAAAACATAATTTAAAAAAAAAAATTTTTTTTTGAACAATTAATAGTGATCACTTCCCAATACCTGGATATTGGCATGCAATCTGATCAGTTGAGGGTCATGCAATTTCAGAGCGTTCAGGTTTCTGTTTCCCTTTTCTCTGTGCAGTGCAAGTGCCATTCACAGAATGGTGAGGCTGCCAGGTTGTGTCTGGAGAGTCCTAGTGATATGTGCTATCAAGACATTCTGACTTGTCACTTTCTCTATGGATATCAAATTTTAGAGTATTTCCTCTCACTGCATGACTCAACTCTGTCCTTCCATCGAACCATGAATGGACCAATAATGAATAATCAAGCTGATTCGTTTTACCGATCACAATCTGATCAGTAAAGTGAGCATAATATTCGTGGAAGAAACTTCATCCACATAAATGAAATTCATCATCACTACCTGCTCTTGACAAACCCAAATTGCAGCTATATCCACTGTTGTCCACCTTCAATATCGAAATTACACACTTCTTGATTCCTTTCACCTCGAGGGTGACATTGGCTACCAGATAATGCATAATTTAGAATTTCCTGCTCCATTTAGTAATATTCATCTCCTGAATTTACCAATCTCTGGAAACTGCTCTAAACATTCTGCAGTCCAGCTGAATACTAATATTATCTTACTATGCGACCTTAATCTCCACAACTCCAACTGGCTCCCCTTTAACACCACTCAACGAGATGCAACGACCTAACACAGACTGTACATGTACCTACCCTGTATTTCTGATAACCACCTTCACTATCCTAATATTTTTGATCTCTTCTTAACCATTTCTCCTTCCATAGGAATCATTTCTCCCAAATGGAGAAAGGCACCAAGTGGGACACCTTTGGAATTTCTACTCTTTCGACTTGAGCAAATCACAGAAATTATCCTCAATGGCATGAAGCCTTTCACTCCCCATTCTACCAAAAATTCTTGTTCACTTTTCAACCTAAAGAGATGAAGAAACAGACAGCTTACTGAGGTGGATAAGGTGATTGGATACTTCATATTAAGTCTAAAGCAAAATAGATGATGTTTTAGCCTGTTAATGAGAGATTTAGGAAAATAAGCCACTGTTCAGTCATTTCTTATTAAATACATAAAAGTTATGTTGCTTGTATATTAAAGCATATATATATATATATATGAATGAAGCTATTAGGGTCTGTATTTGAAAGGAATACAAGAAATGTAAATACAAAACCATCATGAATTGTTTTCATAAATACTTCATTTTCCTCTGAATGTTTTTAAGTTCTGAGCATAAACCAAATAATTAAAGAAAGTGTTAAATAATTTATTAAGTGCCTCAAACATTTAATGGCAATGTACATAATGGAATATTTCTGTGTCTTGATGGTACATCTTGTAGTCACTATAACTACAGACTAAGCAGCCAGTCCATAAAATTAAAAGTAAAATAATTCTGACAGTCTAATACAGATAAAACAATAGATCTTTTAACTGGAACAATGTATCATGAAAATATTCTGTACAAGATGGCAAAACAATGGATAATTTATCCATGTTGAATTCATTACAAGAAAATATATGAAGGCATTTAAGGACTTTCACTGTTGCCATTCATCTTTGATTCATATGAATGCTTTCTTTTTTTACTCTTCTTTTTCTTCTTCTTCTCTTTCTTTACTTTATGCCTTTTTTGTAATCCCTACAGAAAAATCAAATATTAATTCAACTAATATTGCTGCAAAGTCTGTATATATATATATATATATTTTTTTTTTTTTTTACTATCACAATTGATTCATGCAATATACTTATATAACTTCACTGCTAAGTTAAATTATTAAATGACTCACCAGTAATTAAATAATCAAACTTTCATTTTCATATCAAAAATAGCAAGATAAAAATCACTCCATCCCCACCCCCCTCAGATTTTCAAGACTGCAGCAGGTCTGACTGCAAGGAGAGCAGCCTCTGGTCAATAGGGTAATGTAGGTAAAGTAGATCCACAAGACAGGTCAAGGTAGGTATGACAACACTGTCTAGACAAGCATCGAAGCCTTCAGGTGGAATATCTCAGCTGCAAGGCATGCCAGATAGCCCGTCTGGCATGACCATTTCAGCTGGCAACTAACAGCCACAGACCAGGGAAATTCAATTGTCTAATTAATCCATTGCACTTGGTGTCTGTGTATAACTATAGGTCTGATGTCACATGTAAGATGAGATATTGGTACTAGCTCAGTTGCCTCATGGCCTAGAGCTTGAATAGCATCTCCCAGATTACATGCAATTCCTCTGTAACACATAGGACATCTGAGAGATAACAGTGGCACTAACAAAGAGTCAGACAATTTTTAAATTAAAAATGTCTATTTCATTGGTGATTCAAGAAAGAATGATTTATACATCTGATACAAAAGAAAACATTTTAAAAAAAGTACAGGTAACCCTCGTATAACGTGGATGTTAGGTTCCAAAGAAATGCCGCATTATGCAAGACTTAGATCACATAGAAAAAGTAGGGTTATGTTCCGATATCGTTTTTTTTTAATTATATAAACAACAAAAATATATTTTTATTTAATTCAGGTAAGTTAAGAAAACAAATACATAGTATAAAATTATAAAAATTGTACGTAAACTTCATTGCACATAATACATAAACGTTTTAAGCAAAAATAAAGTGCATATTTTAATTGTCATCATTTTCTTCAAAACTAACATTTCATAGATGTTTTTTATTTATGAGTGGCTGGGCATCGTCATCACTTGAAATCTTTGGATATCATTTGTATAATTCTCATTGCATACTGCGACTGGTTATCAAGAAGTCAGTAATAAGACCTTGCTTACCACTATGCTGCAATTTTTTATTAAGTTCATAATACGGAGCTAAACAAATATCCAACTTCTAGTGAATTTTCCAGAGTGCTCCATTGGGGGATCATTATCTGTAATATACCTTCTTTACTTTCTTGCCAAGTCCAACCCTTCTGCTAATTTCTTTAACAGATTCATCAGAACTTTCCCTGCCATGTGGTTTGACTTCATCTATTAACTGTACCAGTTTCTCCTCATTTAAATCTATTTCCCTAATTTCGTTTTTCAACCATATCACAAAAGCTCTCTAAGTGGCCATTACTATAAAAATTTATTTTTTTATAAAAAAAAGCATTACATATTAATTATGTATATAACTCACCAGAAAATAAAATGCTCAGCTTGAGATTCATGCACTTTCCCAGCAAAAAATTAAGACAATTTTCAACCATAAACACTATGGTTGAAAATTGTAAAGGGTACTTGCACTTATAACTACATGCATGATAGCAGACACAAATTTAAAATTTGATTTTTAAGTCGCACAGTGAAAAAAACATATGAAAAGATAAAGGGTTACTACAATTTGTAGACCATGTTGTATGAGTACTGCATTATATGAGGGTTACCTGTATACCAAAACATTTTTCCTTCTCTGAATAGTGGCCAAGCTGATGGGAATGCACAGCGCAGTAGCAACCCCCCAGAGATGTCAATCCAGCTCTAAGACCAGCCATTGAATACAATCCTAGAGGATGCGTCAGGACGTCATCCCTACAATGCAAGAAAGTGCAGAGGATTGCATTGCAATGGCCACTGAGAGATGTTGCTGCAATGTGATTCCTGCCCATTGTTGTGAATGTTTAAGTGAAAGAATATCAATCAAGATTGTGGGTGATTGGCAGGAGTGAACATGGCTCTCATTGAGGCACACACTATCAGACACTGGATGGAGATCTAGTTCTGTTGGTCAAATAAGCTAGCCAATTTACAAAAATTCTGAAAATCCTGTCTGAAAGGTAGGTCTAGCATGCATCCTTTTAATGGCACAGTAGGAAATTCAGTGTACAGTGGCTCCTTGCCACTGCACACTGAATGTAGAGGAATGCTATCTAGCAGTGACATTGTTAGAACTGCAAGGAGGCTGTGTCCATTCAAACTCTAACACCCTGCCCCAGTACAGTAATTGTTGGAAACCTTCTCTTCTGACTAACAATGGTGGACTCATTGAACTGGGTTGGTGGTCTCAATGGCACAGACCCAATGACTCTACCGATAAGTTGCAAGAACGGTCTCCTTTAGGTTATAGAATAATATCTAGTGCATGCTTGACAGGTATGAGAATAGAGCAGAGCTTAAGGTGTGACTGGCTAAATCTACAGCAGCCCTGATATGGCATCAGTGAGGTGCGGAACTCCATTGCTGCACATATGGCTGAATATACTAAGGTCACATTGGAGTGGCAGGATGCACTACCCTTAAACCCATGCGTCACATACAGTGAGGAATGAACACCTATAGATCCTTACTGTGGGAGGATGATGACTGAACACCTGTAAATGAGAATTCCATCTAGCCACTGCAACGATACTATTTGTTTCTCACACATTAAAAGGCACTAGCTGGAGTTGCTTTTGCACTGTTACAGTACGATCACTCTGACAAATGAGGCCACTAGAGCAGAAGCATTAAGGTAGCCGATTAGACTATTCAGCAGCTTCTTCCTACTATGCGGTGTCATATGCAGACATCAAATTGTCTGCAGACGACCTAGGTACTGCTCTGAGTGTTGGGCTTAGAAAAGTAGCCACCAAATGCTAGGATTTCAGCCACCATCTATTCAGACTCATCCTCTACCTGAGAACTTGTCTCCACCTGGACCCAATAGTTCTAATTAAAGATCCTAATAAGCTCAGGGAATAGAAGTAAGAATAGATAAGCTAGCTAAGGATAGAATAGAGGGGTTCAAGGCATAATCAGATAAAGGTGCAACATTTGAGCCTCATCCGTGTCCTAGAGTTAGCAAGGTTATGAATAATCTGAATTAATAGGCTTGTTTGTTGTAAAGGCTTTATCATAGCTAGTAGTGACCATTCTATCCAACTGCGACCATATATCTTGATCTAAAGTACTAGAAATATCGTCATAAAATCTGATAACAATCTAAATCTATTTGGCTTAAAAGAAATCTGGTATGCTGTATCCTTTCACGTAGAAGTGCCAAAGATGTTTTAAAATAAATGTTTCGCTCATCTTGAATGGAATTGTTCTTTTAAAAATAGAAACTTTGGAATAATCTTGTTATCTCTACATATGATAATGTCTTTCTTTTTCTTCAAACTGTACAATGTTCTTTTTTACAGTTTGAAGAAAAAGAAAGACATTATCATACTGGAAAAAAGAACATTGTACAGTTTGAAGAAAAAGAAAGACATTATCATATTGAAGGGAGATAAGGGAAATTCAACATTGATTTTAAACACCAGTGATTACGAAGATAAGATTAACAGCTTATTGTCGGATACATCAACCTACCGTGTCCTGTCACAAACCTAACACTAAAGAACCACAATGATACCAATGATTTAATATGTCATATGGAGAACTGGTCTATAGACTTAAAATGAAGATTGAAATCCATGCATCCATTAATAGGCTTGTATTACTATTAATAATAAATATAGTGTGAGTATGACTGATAGTATATGCATGAACTGAAATCTTTAGGTTACTATAAGTATTGAGGGCTTCATGCTCTTAATGCAGGATGATGACCCTAAGTCTACGTTGTCTCTTAATGTCTCTAATTCAGAATCCCATCTACCCGCTGCTTTGCATGTTGATAGACAAGGTTGGTCAGAGTTGTTTCATACTGTTATGGAAACATTAAGGCACCCACTGAGACTATGTGGCTACTATTTCCTGTGCCTCTGCAGACACAAAATAATCTACAGATGGTTGATAAACCACCTGTGCATGAACTATGTGACAATCATCTTACTATATGTCTTTTTGTATACAATTTTAAATAAAAAACAGGTTATGTGAAACCATTCATGTAAAATTTTTGTCTTAGTATCGAAAGAATCTTCAGTACAATGATGCTAGACAACAGAACACAATTAAATTACATATAATGGAAACATTTTAAAAGCATCATATAGTCCAAGGAAGCCAATCAATTCCCTAATTAATTAAAATGGTGTATACAGTCAGTCCTCGATTTACAACAGTTATCCATTAACATGTTCACCGAATATCAATCCCCCCCCCCCTTGCAACCCATTAATCAGGGTGCTATTGCTGCCCTCAACACATTTAAGAAATGCTTTTTCTCAGCTTACTGAGGATGAGAAAACCCTGAAACTTTTGAAATCTTGCATTGTACAAAGAATGTAAATGCTGAACGAGATGAGAGCAGAATGTATGAATGGTATATATATGTATGAACTGGAAGAAGCTGCTCAAAATATATGATACAAGATTGACAATGTAGAGAAGTTAGTGTAAGAGCTCAAAAATCAAGACCCTGCTGAGCTAAAAGCAGAAAAAATGAGGGAAAAAAAGCAGAACATGAAGCCAATTCCTCTCCATCCCCCCAAAAAAATAATAATAAATAAAATAAAGTTTTGTGTAAAAATTGCATTCAATAAAGCAACAGCAATGAAAAATTACTTTTGCTCAGTATGTTTCCAACTAATTTCCATGAAGGACCCCAGTCTTGGTTTCTCCAGATCACAAAGATGCCAACTTTCTCTATCCTGAGCCAGTCTCCTTCATTCCCTCCTACTGGTGTTAATATTGGGCTCTCCCCCCTCCCCAATCTCTTAGGTGGGTTACCAGGTTTTCTTTTTATGCCAGTCTGTTATTCTTTTAAGTACATCTATTGTCTTTCACATGTGCTGCATGTTCTGCCCACTTGTTTTTGCTGTTACAGATAACGTCTGCATCTTAGAATCCAGATATTTTCTTTATTTCAATATGTCATATATGTTCCTTCTTACTTATATTTCAGACTCTTCTTTCTATGGTTCTTTGGATTGTTATTAGGCTTTGTTCTTCTTTTTCTGTTGCATTTCATGTCTCATTGCTTGTAGAAGAACACTGTTCAAAAGGTTTGATCTCATTTTGATATCTGGTTACAAGCTTTCAAAGCAGCCTTTTTTTGCATCTATTTATTTCATCTGATATATCATTGTCTGTTTTTATTGCTTATCCTAATTAACTGTAGCTCTCCACTCTGCCTGACTTTATCTTGCAATTTGATTTTGGTAGTCATTTTTCACCCACATTGTCTTGTCATGCTACAGTGACATGTAGCATGTCTTACTCCTCTCCAATTGATTATTTTACTATTAGAGCACAGAAGCACTGTATATTTGTGTTTAATCATTTATTACGGTACAATAATATTAAATAATAAAATGATGTTTGATTCTTTAGATATAATACACACGAGCGTGCACACAGTAATGAACATTTATCCACAACTGGGGGGCTGGTTGCCATGTAAGAGTCGGATAAATGATAGATTACTGCATATATTAAAATATATAAATTTTATATATTTATAAATAAACCACCTTTTTAAAATTAATGAAAGATTAATACAATAATATTTCCCTTGGAAGGATAACCAAAGACCATCAGATCTGTTTAAATTCGAAGGACATAAAAAAGGTGTCAAAACTCTCCTTACATGTGCTGTATAATATATGTGTGGTGGAACTGTGCTCCAGGAAATTGACGAAGACAAAGACTTGGGAGTGTTAATGGATAGGGAGTTAAAGTTTAGGGAACACATAGCAAAAGTGACTAAAGCAGCTCATCAGATTACTTGGTTACTGAAGAATACTTTGATGAGCAGAGACAAGCAGGTTATTGCTCCTCTCTATCGAGCCTTGATAAGACCCAATCTTGACTACTGCACACCAGTTTCTTGCTGATAAGGAGGTGGAGAGGATCCAGAGGCAAGTGACCAAGATGGTAGCAGGTCTATGGAATGAACCTTATGAGAACAAGTCAAAGATCTGGTTGATAGGCAGAAAAGGGATTTATGATTGAAATATACAAATTACTGAGGGGTTTTTACAAGATTAATTCAGAGGAAATTTTTCAGAACAGGTGTGGTGGTGGGAGAACTAGAAGCCATCCATGGAAACTGAGCAAGAGTGTTAGAATTAGGTTGCCAGTCTGTTGTAGGTGCCATGATTGTGAATGAGTTCAAAGCAAAGTAAGATAGATACTGTGCAAATGTTGGATAGTTCTTGACGTGGTGTTTAGGGCCTCCCTCAATGAGTCTAAGGATTCCTTGGAGTTGCCAGTAATAATAATGATAAAAGTGTTCCATAAGGAATCAGAATCATAGGACCCTTACATCAAATTTGCCTTTCCAAAAAAAAAATTTTCAGCAAGTCCTTTTTCACCAAAGCATTCAACAGTTCTAGGTTCCCAGTCTTTATATATCAGGTATCATCTATGTATCAGAAATCTCTCAGATTCCTCTTTATTATGTTGCTTCTCAATATTATGGTTTCCTTTCATCCTGTCAGGAAGATTTCAACTTTCCTTTCTTTCTTCATGTAATGACAAAGCTTGCTCCACTTAAAATTTTCAAGGTGTCCACCAGACCACCAACAACTGGAGATATTTTCTACTGTCAAGAATATAAATCTTACATCCAGTACCATGAACATAAAAACTAAAAAATTAATGTTCCTTATGAAACATTAATATAAAGAGTTCTGAGACCTTTTTACATTTCCGAATTTAAATAGATCCGATGGCTTTTGGTTATCCTCTCTCTATAGGAAATGTGTATAGTGTATCAATCTTTTATTAATTTCTAATTCATTATTTTCTTTCTTTCTATATTTAAAAGCAGGTTCTTCGCGCCCTCTTCCATTCCATTGAAATTTCTTCCGCATTAACTGGTAACAACCACTGATCAACTTAACTGGATCAATCATATTCCCCTCTTCTCCTACTGCACATTTCAAAGACCAGTTTTATCATCTTTGTGATCTTCTCTGAAGCAAAGGAATCAGGTTTTATGCATGGAGAGTGGTTGTTGAAAGGATTGCATTGCCTAAGAGTGTGGTGAATGTGGATACAATGAATGAGTTTAAGGCATGGTTTGATTAGCTTTGTGTGATAGTGCAATGAGCCTAACTCCATGGAGGTCCAGAGTTATAACAGTAAGAACAGTTGATTTTTCCTACCATCTACAATAAACAGACTCAGCTTTTACTCTAAATACAAAAATAAAGTAATGCATATCAGCATAAATAATTATAATATAAGAATATTATATAATAATTATAATATATAAATTATATTCTTGATTTAATCCTTTATCCAAGTGCAGGCAAACAAATTTTGCAAGTGGAGCATCTTCACGACTGGGCTACTTGTATATATGTATGCATAACCATCAATGCGCATAAGCATATCAATCATTTAATTATTAAAGCATGATAAATTACACATCAGTTCAACGTTACTAACTTTTGACATTCAATACTGAACTGATCTGAAGAGAATATCTTCAAGTTCTAGCCTTTTAAGCAGTGTGATACAATGGTAGCACACAATGAAAGTTAATCACTTGGTGACTGCCTTTGTATCACACACACACACACTGCTTGGAAAGAAGTCAATGGACACAACAGTGTGAGGAACTAACAGCCATGTCACCCACCTTAATAAGATGTAGGACCTCCTTTCATTATAACGATTGCAGCAATCCAACAGGCCATACTTTCCACTGGCGTATGATAACAATTGATGGGCATTTTGGACAATTCTTCCTGTAGGCATGTAATGAGGGCCTTAATTGTTGTGTGGCGGATGTCCCTTGACCTCACCCAATGCTCCAATTCATACCACAGGTGTTCAATAGGGTTGCGATCAGGGCTCTTTGGAGGCCAGTCAAGTATGGTGAAAGAGACAGTGGTCAGTTCCATAGAAATGCCACAAAGTAAAAAGTGTGGTGACAGAATACCCCCCCCCCCAAATTCATACCAGCTACAAACATGGCACGATGCAACTTGCCCATTGGGGGCTCTTCTGATTTCTCGAGAACAAATGGTGGTTTTTACACACACACACACACACGTTATGTAGATTTGATAAACAAAAGATAATGCATAATCACAGAGAATTAAGAATAATAAAATGTATTGTGGAATATGGTTAATGTTTGTGAATTTATCAAAATCGGCAGTCCTTACGTAATTCTCCGATATTAGATGGTTACTTTGATTAAGGAATATGTTTTGCATTATTCAGAATGTTCAGATACCTCTGAATTCGATGTTCGTGGCACCACAAACAGAGGTCCAAGGCCAAACCAAAAAAAAAAAAGAAAAAATCATCACACCACCACCTTCGAATTTCATAGTTGGGGATATGCACTCTGCTAAGAAAGGTTCACCAAACATCCACTACACCCATCCATCTGCTCGGTAGAGTGTGTAGCACGATTCACCATTCCATAACACAGCTTTCCAAGCTTCCACTTCCCACTGTGCATGCTCTTTGCACTACTGAAGACAATGCTGCATGTTAGTCAGGTAATGTGGGGCTTGCATATTGTGGTCCTATCATGGAAACCTGTGTTGTTAGCCTTAGTTCTGAATGTTTTTGTACAGATTCGTGTTCCAGTCAATGCCCGGAACTTTGCATTTGATGTGTTGACCGACAAACAACGGTTTTAATATATCCTTTGTAGCATCCTACGGTCACGTTCAATGATTGGGGTGGGCTGTCCTCAGTTGACTGCAAGTGCTATCCTGCACTTCCATCTCAGTATGGTATCACTGTTTGTTGACCCGAAATAACCTATTTGTCAATAATTTGCCACCTGCAGCATGGCATCCTATCACAATGTCCCTTTTTCAAGCCCTGTCAGTTCAGTTCTCACAGCCATTTCACCTAGACTCAGTTGCACCATATTCCTCAGATTCATACTAGCTACAAACATGGCATGATGTATTTATTGCCTATTGGGGGCTCTGCTGATTTCTCACAAATAAATGGTGGTTTTTACACCCACCCACATACACGTTATGTAGAATTTGATAAACAGGAGATTATGAATAATCAAATGTATTGTGAAATATGGTTAATGTTTGTGAATTTATCAATATCACCAGTCCTTATGTAATTATCCAATATTAAATGTTTACTTTGATTAAGGAATATATTTTGACCAGCAAGTAGGGATTGGTCACATCATGTCCTGATTATGTCATGTCATGAATTTACCAGCAGATAGGGGATGGTCATGTGATATTGCATTATGTACATGTATCATAAGCTTGTTATCACGTAAAAAACTGAACTATGAACTAAGCTGTTATTCACTGAATGAAATTACTGCAAGTGTTGTATTATTAAGGTTAAAGGACTTAATAAGAAAAAGTAAAAACATCACACATTGAAGAAAGAAAGAAAACATAATTTAACAAAAAATCAAAAATATGGCAAAGTTTGATTTAGGAATGCAAGCCAATAAAATGATGGAAGGATCTTGTGAAAGATTTCCTCCAGCACAGGAAGGTGATACTATAGGATTGCAAATACTAGATGTTGATAAAGTAGAGGTGATTCAAGGAACCTTTTGGCTGTAGCTCAAAACAATGATTTTTATGTGCTGGTAATGAAACATGGAAAATTATGTCAGTTATATGCCAGAAATCAGTTTATTGTTTGTCATGAAGTATTTATAAAGCCTATAAATAATAAAATAATAAGTTTATGAGAATGCACAGTAACAGAAATTGTATATCAAACAAATGTAGCTGTAAAAGTGAAAATGAACAGTGAAATTCAAAATATCAAACATGTTACCATGCTTAAATAAGTAATTTGAATTTTTCTAATTAAAAAATGTTTAAACAGATATCTGAAATTTTGATAAATATTCTTATTTTTATGCAATATAATTTTCAATATAGAACTATTTTTTTTATGTCAGTCCACTGAGTTAATAAATTTTTATTGATTATTTGACATTTTATTAAATATTTAATATTAGGCCTCCATATTTTTTACCTTATTTGGATATAATTGAATTAATAACTTCATCTTGAATTTCAAGCTTTTTTTTGATTTTTTTTTATATGTATCATACCTGGATAATATGATAACCAATAATGATTGGAAATTATGCATAATCACTGGCAACTTTGATAAATAGTAAGCTTTTGTTTTATTAGTCAGATTTTCCAAAATATTAGATAATTATTCGTAATCCCTGATGATTACGCGTAATATCTGAATTAATAAAATCTCTCTCTCTCTCTCTCTCTCACACACACACACACACAGATGCACGTAAAAGCTGAATATATTCACAAAAACTTGAAGGATTTCAAAGATAATTCATAGGTGATTCAGTAACAATCAAAAGTGCAAGTGAAGCTTATGAGATTGAAAATTTAGAAAACTTACACACTCTTCAGTTTTATTTAGCCCTTCGCCTGAATCTTCTGTATCTGAGGGTTTCCCCTTTTTTGACTTGTGTCTAGAGCTTTTAAGATGATTACTATCATCCTAATGAAGGACATCCATCCAAGATACATAGTGTATTTGAAAGAAATAAAGAAACATTAACAAATTGAGAAGCTGACATTTCTATTTTATTTAATTACAATAAACCAAAAAACAAAGAAAAACCTTCTGAGCTTCATATGTTCCATCACATCATGAGTGTTCTCTTTAAGAAAAGTCAATAATGAAAAAACGAATTATAATTTCAAAATTACTTTTAGTTTTCAACATAATCTACCTTAAGACTAATACATTTACTCCAATGATGCTCCAGCACCATTATTCCATCCCTATAGGGGTTCTTAGAAAGATCTGCAAAATATCCCTCTACAGCTGCAATCACCTCTTGATTCGAAGAAAAGTTTTAGAGGAAGAGTTTAATTTTGGGAAGAGATAGAACTCAGAGGGAGCCAAATTTGGGGAATAGGGTGCATGTTCCAACAATTCATAGTGCAGATCCCTTAATTTTTATATTGCCAAAACACCTTTGTGGGCAGGTGCATTGTCCTGATGAAAGATGATTTTTTTTTCTTTTGCAAACCGGGTCTTTTCTCGTGAATTTTTTCATCTAGCCTGGTTAAAGGATCGGAATAATTTTCCTCCGGTTATTGTTTTATCCTTTTCAAGATAATTAATAAACAAAATGCCTTTAGCATCCCAAAACACTGATGCCACGACCTTTGCTGCTGATGGAACAGACTTTGTCTTCTTTGGTGCTTAACAACCGGCTTCTGTCCACTATTTTGACTGCTGATTGGATTCTGGAGTGTAATGGTGAATCCAAGTCTCATCCATAGTAATAAATCAATGCACAAAATCAGTTTTATTCTTGTCAAAATGCTCCAAGCACTGTTCAAAGATTTTCATGTGAGTGCGTTTTTGATCTGCTGTGAGCAAACGTGGTACCCATCTTGCACAAAGCTTTTTCATTTGCAATACTTCATGCAAAATATATCCTACATGTTCTTTTGAAATGCCTATAGTCTCAGCGGTCATCCAATACCATATCATGCGATTAGTGATTTCTGGTGTTGTTACACTTTTTGGATGTCTTTCACATGGATCATCTTCAAGGCTGGTACAGCCATGTTTAAACTCGGCAGCACATTTCTTAATTGTCGAAAATGAAGGAAAAGAGTGCCCATAAACTTTAATGAACTTTGAATGAATTTCTTTTGGCATTAAACCTTCTTTTACAAAGAATTTTATATCTGCACGATACTCACAATTTTATCCATTTCAAGGGATATAGACAACACTTTTGTTTCAGATAGCTGTATAAAACAAACTACTTGATAGAATGACTTGCAATTTCACATGGATACTTATGATACATGTACCAACTTAGGAAAAAAAAAAAAAAATCTTGCTGATAGTGTTGCCATCTATGGTTGAGGCCGAGAACTTTTCAGACCACCCACGTATTTATTGCCAATGACCATTAAACTTTCAAAAAAAATAACAATAATAACAACACATACTTGTTATTGTAGGTATCTATGAGTTGGCCTTATATTACAGCTAAAGTAAGTATTTTTGTTGATATTATATGTTGTCTGGCTGATGTACCTATTTTGCCAAATTTTTGAATTCAAAATTTCCAAGAGGGAAAACTGATGCCCCAATCTAACTCTTTGGCTAATCACTTTTGACCATTATAAGCCTTGCAAAAGATTGTTCCTCACATCCTACAGAGAATTCAAACAGGTCTTACAAATGAAATAGAAATGCTGCATCACTCTCACAGCTGTGCTAAAGAGATGACTAACTGTAATGGGAGCAGGTATATACCAAATTTATAACATAGACCAGCTTATTTATTAAGATCTACAAGTCTAAACCACTGACATTAAAAAAACACTCTAATTTTCAATACTAACAGATTCAGGAAGATGGCAAAATATTCTGGTGGCTGTTGAAAAAGTTCAGAAATGGAGGAAAGAGCACTGTGAAAGAGTGCCGAAAAATTTTAAATGAAACAAGCAGTGACAACATAGTGGTAAAAAAACAATCAACAGGAATGCAATCAGGAATATATATCCATACTTGAAGTAGAAAATGCCATCAAAAGCCTGAAATTTGGAAAGGCAGCTGGAGTAGATGATATTTGACCAGAAATGCTCAAGTATGGAGGTATAAAAGACTTGCAGTGGCTGCACTGCATAGTTCAGAAGGCCTGGACAGAGGGACGAATTCCAGATGATTGGAGTAGAGCTCTCATACTACCCATACATAAAAAGGGAAATAAAACTGAATGTGAAATTACAGAGGTATTTCCCTACTGAGTGTTCCTGGTAAGATTTATGCAAGTATACTTGAGAATAGTTGAGAGAAGAACAAGCTGGATTCAAGCCAAATAGAAGCTGTCAGGATCAGATTTTCACTTTACAACGAATAGTTGAGAAATTAAATTGTGGTTTTGGATTGTACATCCTATCTTTGAATCCGCCATCTTGTTAGAACGTAGTTTCTTATTTAAATTATCCGGTTTTATTTGTTAGATGCTGAATGATACTGATCTGAATATAGAGAAATTTATATTATCCTGCGCCACCCTATATTCAGACTAGTCTATATAATATAGAGGAATCAATCATCAATTAACTTTTTCAATCTCACTTTATACAGGCCGAGGTTAATATTATCATTTAAGGCTTCCGCAAGGTCCGATATTTTTTATGACCGGTGCAACGAAGGAGAATCAGGCAAACACCAAATTAGAATCAATAAAACAAAACATTTAATGCGGGGTGATATAACATGTACAATAAGTATAACTTTGAAAACAAGATAATGCAAATCAACTTAGTTCAGGTATTCATAACAAACATAAAACATTAGGCATCAGACATCCAGCTGTCAATTCTAAATTCTTCCGAATAATTAAAATGGTTCACAAGGTTCAATGTTACAGAATCTTACAGTAAATACTCTTATAGTAGAACTCTCTAATTCTCTCTTAGTCAACAAACAAACACTTAATTCTATTATGAGGCAGTTATCACTTCAAGGGGGAAACACTTTAAAGCTCCATACTTCGGCTAATTTTAGTAGAATGCCACAGTTAATGTTATGATATATCAGGTGGAGCTAACTCTTATTTCTTCACGCTGAAATATAAAAAAAATGGACTGCTCTTACCAGGTTACATCCTTTGCACATCGGATTCACTATAGGCACACTTAAAACTGAAGTTAACTATCACTTTGAAGTAACACTATTCAAAGGGAATCTTCACTATATAACTGAATTATTAAACATAGAGCTTCACAAGTCTTGATGCACTCGTTTTAGGTAATCTACTTATTCCTTGTTTTCTTCTATGCATTAAATTCAGCCTTGCACTATTCTTCCTCAAAACAATTGGAATTCGTCGTAATTTTAGAATTCCGTATAAATATTCCTAATTGCCTATTAATTTCCTGGTTCCTATCTAATCTATTTACAGCATATCCAAATCCCTTTGCTGCCACCCGTTACTTTACTCCTTGCTGTCCTGAATGCTTCTCTCCTTCTTTCTTTCGTTTTCCAAAAAAATACCTTCAATCTTCCTGCCAAAATCTGGCTCTAGCCAGTTCAGCTCGTATCAACTCCTTCTCCCTTCGAATACCATAGCTCATGTTCCACGCACGTACTATCTAAAACTAACTCCGTTTCCTTGAAAACAGCCAATCAAATGCATTCAGAAGAATTACTTTCTCTTTCAGTAATGTTAATAAAAAAAAATATATCACAGTTCATATAATATACATTTAAATTTACTTACAGTTTCTTACAACATTTACACAGGAATTAATAAAATAAACTGAATGATATTTAAATATAAAGAGATAATAAGCTTCATTTCGGCGATATAAACATTATTTAAATTAAGGGGATTTTAATACAGAGTCCTATCAGTACCAATACATATTTTAGATTAATTAATTAAACAATAATAAACAGACTCCAAGTAATTATATGAATAATAATTTACAAGTAAGAGACTAACAAATGATATTTACAAGTCTTGCTTATAACATGGGGGATTATGTTAAACGTGAATGAAGAATTAAAACATACAAAATAATTTCATTCACAATTTAACAGTGAAAATATAAAAAAAGATCTGTATTTAACTCTTATTTCTTCACGCTGAAATATAAAAAAAATGGACTGCTCTTACCAGGTTACATCCTTTGCACATCGGATTCACTATAGGCACACTTAAAACTGAAGTTAACTATCACTTTGAAGTAACACTATTCAAAGGGAATCCTTTGAATAGTGTTACTGTTTTGTATTTGTATTTTGTAGTGTTAAGTTTTGTATATCTGGAAAAGGCATATGACAAGGTGCCAAGAGAAAAGCTATTCAAAACGCTAGTTATATGGTGTCAATGGGGCATTATATCACGCAATATTTCGTCTTTATTTGAGTTAAAAGTCAGCAGTTAGAATTGAAGGAAGTACAGGAAGATTGTTTAATGTTAAATTTGTCAGACAAGGATGTACATTATTCCCTCTGCTATTCATTATCTATATGGATCACATTATGAAGGAAAGTGTTATTAAACCTGATATCAAAACTGGACATGTTAATCCCAGCTCTTTACTTTATGCAGATGATGTTATACTTTTAATTGAATAACTGTTGTAATAGATATGGTATGAAGGTCAGCAATAACAAGACAAAGACAATGAAAATAGGTAGAAACATTGAAAATATCAACTACATTCGTGAATGGAGAACCTATAGAACAAGTAAAACATTTCAGCTACTTAGGCAAAATTTTTAGTGAAGATGGAATTAAATATGGAAATACAAACAGAATCAACAAATATGGAATAAGAGAATAATTAGTCAAAACACTAAATTAGCTGTATACACACACAGTATTCAAACCAGTTTTAATCTTATGGATCTGAGAGCCAGGTTAAAACACTTGAGAAGTGTTTTATTACGCAATAGACTAGAGACCACAGATATGAGAGTCCTGAGAAAGATTGGGGGCATGAATAGATTGCATCAATGGCAACATCATATTAAAAATGAGAATATTAGGAAAGAACTTGATATTGTTAGCATCCAGGAATTTGTTAGCAGAGCTAATCTCAGGTGATATGATCACTTAAACAAAATAGCAAAACAATTGTTCTCTACCAGGATGGTAGGAAAAAGACGTAGGAAGACCAAGATATATGTGGATTGATACACTAAAAATTGCCTTAGAAGACAGAAACATAAGATCTGATAACGTTGGAGTCTTGACAGATAACAAATTGATTTGGAAGAAAATTGTTGATAGGAAGATAGTAATGATGTAAGTTCTTCATGTAGTCCTATCATAATATCCTGTACACTGCTTGAGGGTACAGGTCAGGAATTTTATGAATGAAGACAGATTCTTTTTCTGAAAATACTGTTATACTTTCAGGAAAAAGAGGGATGACAGCAATCATAGATGTGCCTAACACTAATTATTGGGTGTCATTATCTCTTTCTTAAGCTAGAAGCTGATGGTATTAGCTTCTATCTTATGATATCAGAATACTTCCTAATATCACCTGGCAAATAATTCTGTTGCCACTTACTATGCCACATCTTGTGTGAAGGGAGTCGTTCATATTTTGACGTGAGGAGGCTGGCATGCTCCTGACATCATGAAAGATTGCATTAAAGTAACAATGAAATGGCAATGAAGATAAAAAAAAATAAACCTTCATAAAAAAACATCAAAAATTAATGCCACAAAAATACTTCCACGTTATTTCTCCGATGTTCATGACCTTAACACAAACGTAAATAATATATACCTCACCTGTTATTTATTACCACATCTCTACTGATGAATCTCAACAATTTCCATGCATCTTAACTATTCACATCACAAGTCCTTCTGTAAGGATTGAACATGTGTATTTGTCAAATCTTGCATTGCATGCCAGAGACTACTAAACCTAGAATCCCCTCTTTGTAATATAATCTTACTCAAAATTTCCTTGCTACATTTTGTTGCACTCCTTTGCTATCTTTAGTGCTCTAAAATTATGATTCCACATAATTTTAGAGCTGATTTTCTTTTTGAAACCCAATTTTCTGCAGTCTAATTAATACAACAATTTCTTCTGTCTTTAAGATTTCTAATGTTCCCAGCTCAAACTTTATTTTCTCTAACATCATCAATCAACCTGAAAGACATGCCCAAGTACTGCCTATTAGTAATGATCTAACATAAATTGTCCATTTCCCCACCATATTAAAAGATAATCTTCATCATTCTCAAATATCCTAGCTCCTTTCATAACCAAGTCTCCTTTGAAGTATGGCAGGAGATACCAGCTTTCCTCTTGATACCTCAACACTGCATTTACTTTGCTACAGTATGACCATCATCCAAGCCAATCTTGGTTGTGTTCTTCACATTGCAATGCACCAAAACAGGAGGGGCTTACTGATTTCAATGAGTGATTCCTGGATCACTCATTTGGATTTGGAATCACTGATTTCAAACACCTGCTACAGTAAATAACTTTTATATATCTATGAGTAACTGAAACAATCACTACTATAATGAGGACCTTCAAATTCCACTCCATTCAAAACACCTGAATAGAGCTATTTTCATGGATACTGCTTCACTAAACTGTGACTACCTATCCTCCACTTTTTTAAGCCTTTAACAAAACACAAGTGGCTGTTGGTCAACATCAATATACAGTTCAGTTTGAAACTAATCAAACCAACTTATTCTTCTCTTTCATTACATCTACCTGTATTCTTTTAAACACCCTTTCTATTTTCCTCATGCAGTTAAAGAAAGATATCAACATATTTTTCCTTCTCCCTAACCATTTGCTCAAATATGGAACTGTTATTGTAGTTTTCTTCTCTCATGGATGGAGTTGATATATTAAAAATTAAAAAATTGTATATTACCATCATCACAGAACTCCAGGGAAATGAAGACTCATCCATGGAGGTCACTTATTGCTCTGTGAAAGAAAAATAACTCGCCTTTCTTAACTGCACACAAACTTCCACGAATGTCTCCTTGTCCATTCCTCACCTTCCTTTTGATGAAAAATTTCATCAACCAGTATCGCATAACAGACTTCAAATTCCTTCTTCAACATGCTGCTTGAGGAAGTTGTCTTGCACTAGCTCAATAAATTCTCCTTCAATCTTGAGTTTTTCTCTGCTATCCCTATGACTCACCATGATAATCTGGCAATGGCCTAACTAGTCCCTATTTCACTGTCACTAGCAACTGAACTCTCAGGGCTGTAACGCTACTCCCACTACATATTTCATCCTGTTGGCCTTCATTTCACACCAGATAGCTTCCAACTTTTCATTATAGTTAGATTATGAAAAGTTATTATTGCTATTATTTGCTTTATGAGTTACTACCCTAACTGGATATCATCTGATATCATTAGTAGTATTCCCTCTTCTCTTCTATCATCATTCTCAAAATAAAAAAAACACCCTACATTCGATTCCAGTTACTACATCTAACTATAAGATCCAGGTTTCAGTAATGCTAACAATATTGTGCTACAACATACTCACCAAAGCAACAAACTCAATCTCTCTGTTCCTGATGTTCTAGTATTTGTGTTTAGATATAACTAGTTACTTTTTTTTTGTATACTCATGTCAATAAGTGAATGGCTACACTATATTTACATCCTTATTCTTACATTATATTTGACTACTTTATTATCATTGTTCAGTGACATTAACTTCCATGCTCAGCTGTCGCTTATTTTTCTTATCCTGTCTGAGTTTGCCAGGCATTTCTCAATTTTCTAATTTCCACGTCCATTGTCTAATAATTTGTTTTAACCCAGAAATTAAAATTTCGCATGTCCAAATATTTTCTATATCTTCATTGGTATCATTAACATCCATGTTGTAATGATTTTTGTTCAGTGAGGCAAAGGTTCTTGTCACTAGCATTAACATTAGTCTTTGCTTTATCGTTCTGACAAATTTTTGTTGCTATTTTCACACACACAGAGCCTTAAATTAATAATACACCTACAGCTATACTGGCAATTAAAAAAAATTATTCAAAACACATCAGTGCAGGGTGAAGAGAGATGTTTATCGATGTTTTTATTTGAAGAGTTGCAGGTTGTAATTTTTGGAATACTTCATGAGGAAGGCTGTTCCAGAGAACAGTGGCAAACAAACTCAAAGACAAAGAGGATAAGCAGGTTTGGTGTGTTTGAAGCTTCACAGTAAAGGAATTTTGTATAGAGGTGCAACAGAAAGTGGGGGAATGATTGTTGCCAGTTCAGCAAAGCAATGACCTGTAGAACAAACACAGTGCTGAAACACTGCATCTGTGAGATAGAGAATCTGTATGAACCGAATTCCTCTCCTCTGGTCAGCAAGATTTTTAGGGAAAAGAAACTAAAAAAAAAAAAAAGATGAAGTACTAAAAATATACTAAATAATCTAAGCAAACATGCAATAAAAAAAAAAAAAAAAAAATCACCTATCTTAACCCTTTCTGACCTGAATTTTTTTTTCCAAGTGAAAAAAATTTTTCTTTCTATTTATTTGATCTTTAGTTCTAAAAATGCAAGAGTATCAAGTATTTTTCTGAAAAATACATTTCAGGATAGGAATTCTGACCAACTGATTCCATATGGAATCATTATATTCTGGTAGCAAATATTCAACATCTGAGCTTATACTCTATAATCCAATATATGCATTCTACTAAGTCATAAAAACCGATATTAGTAAGATTTATACATATAATACATACCTGTTATTATATTAAAAGAATGGAACTACGACGCACGATACCAATTGGAATCATTCGGGCAGAAAGGGTTAAGAAGCATTAAACAATTTGTCCTTAATCAAAGCCTCAAACCCAATCAAATGAATATGATATATCTAATGAAATGAAATTTTATAACATTTATTATTATATATTATTGTTTATAATGAAGTTAAACCATGATTTGAAGATGCAGGTCAATTATATCTGCATGATGCTCACTGAGGTTACCTCAGTTAATGACAAGGACTGAAAAATTAACTGAGGTTCTAATTATGGTCCTCAATACTTTGGGGATTAAAGAACCAATAATATAAGAACCATGAAAATGGAAAAAAAAAAAGAAATGTGACTAGAGGTGATAGACAAGATGAGCAACACTGATGGAAGCAGAGCTTTTATAAAATACAAGGGCAAGGAGCATGTAGAAGGAGATGGTAATTTTTTTTTTTTTTTTAATTTCAGACAGGATATTATTTTAGACACTGTGTATGTTATAGAAATAAGCTCAAATCACTCTTTATTAATATTAATTGCTTTAATGATAATATATTATCATTAAAGGTCATCTTTAATAAAGAATGACAATGGGTGATCTCTAGAACTTCCCCATAAACACCATCCAATCACTGTTTGATAGCACTTGGAGAAAGCTCCCCCCCCTTCTTCAGTGAAAAACTTCATCACAGCGCATTACTCAATTTCTAACATTACAGCCACTTAGCATGCCAAGTGTTAGTCAAATGAGTGCCTCCAACTGAATGACACAAGCAGAGAGTTGAAACTGGAACACAAGCTCCCCATAGATGGTGCTATCTGTCACATCACACATGACATTTTAAAATTGGTGCAAATTTTGTATGTCAGGCTGGAAACTTTTGTAACCTAGCTTGTAATATTACAAGAACAATGACAGGCAAGAAAAGAATAAGAGAGATATTATTAAAGACAAACAAAGAAATAAAATAAACAATAATAAAAAGAAAATAGAAAGATGAGTAGAATACTTCAAAAAAGATAATGCATAGAGAAAAACCTGAAAAAGAATTCTAATACAGAAACAAAAGAAAAAATATTAAAAATAGACACCAAAGAAATTTAAAAAAAAGTGAAAAACAAAAAGCATTAAAAGAATCTAAAAATGGAAAATCAGCTGATATACAAATGAACTATTAAAAGCAGATATAGATTTAACTATAATTTACAAATGGAGAGACAAGAAATGAAATTGATTTCATCCTAACAGACTGCAAAAGAATTGGAAAAACCTACTGCGACATTCATTCAGACCACCGTACAATAAGAACCACCCTCAAAACACACAAAAAAAATGAACGCATACGAACACAGTCCAACCATGAAAAACGCTCAAAACAGATAAACCCAGAAGAATTTAGAAAAAATGTGGAAGAAACTGACTGGAAATTAAAAAATTACATTGATGAAGATTTAACAAACTTTAACAATCAATTAATGAACTGCAAAGAAAGAACCTCGTATGAACTTCCTCCTAAGACCAGGGAACGCCTATCAACAACAACAATAGAACTATTGAAGAAAAGAGAATTCTGAAAGATACAGGAAAAGACCGTCTAGAATATAAAATTATTTGTAAACAACTGAGGCAGAATATCAAAGACGACTATAACATATATAGAACAACAAAATTGGCAGAAACAGCTAGGCTCCGCAGTAGTCTAAAAAAAGTAGAAAAAGAAATAAATCTAAAGCAACCACTACAGTCAGCCTTCATAGACAATCAAGGAAACAGACACACAAACAGAGGTGAAATGGAAAAAATAGTAAAATCGTTTTATGAGAACCTTTACTCATCTAAACAAGTAATTACAGCTCTAGTACCAGACGAAAATTTGGAAATACCATCTGTCCTACCTGAAGAAGTAAAAATGGCCATCCACCATATGAAAAATGACCGATCACCAGGAATTGACGGTATAAAATCTGATGAATTAAAAATGGGTGGACAAATGCTCTTTAAAGCTTTAGCAGAAAGGTTTACCCGATATATACAATTAAGGAAAGTACCTACTGAATGGAAAACATCAAAGACCATAATTCTGCATAAAAAAAAGGTAAAGAAGACATCAGTAACTACAGACCCATCTGTCTATTAGCACACACACACATAAAATATTCACCAGAGTCATCCTAAACCGAATACAAACCTTCCTCAACGAACAGGCTGGTTTCAAAAAAGGCTTTTCAACAATAGATCACATTCAAACTATTACTCAGCTAACAGAGAGATGCAGAGAATACCAGATCCCACTTTGTCTTCTTTTTATAGATTTTAAAAAGGCATTTGACACTGTTGAGCATAATGCAGTATTCCAAGCTTTAATAAAATAAGGTGTAGAAAACGCATACATCCAACCCATAAAAGATATCTACAAAGAAGGCACAACAAATATCACCCTTTTCAATCACCCTTTTCAATCACCCAATTAAAATTAACTAAGTAGAGGAGTACGTCAGGGTGATGTCTTATCACCTAATCTCTTCACATCTACTCTGGACAGCATCATTCGAAAAATTGACATGAAAGATGGAATAAACATTGATGGTGAAATGTTAAATATCCTATTATTCGCCGATGATGTGGTATTAATATCTCACTCACCCAAACCCTTAGAATCAATGCTGAATAACAGAAGCCAAAACTGCCAAAAAATTGGATTGGAAATACATCAGGACAAAACAAGATGGATGAAAAATCTCACACCATCGAAAAAGTTGAAGAATACATCTACCTCGGCCAGTCCTTAAAAATGAATAATGAAATAGCAAGGAGAAAAGAGCTGCTTGAATAGCCTTCAACAAAATAAAATCAATAATTACCAACCAAAACATAGAAATAAGAGCCCATCTTTTCAATAGTCACATCTTATCAGCATTAACTTATGGAAGTGAAACATGGAACACAACTTTAAAAGAAGAACAAAGTTTAATAACAACCTAACGTGCAATAGAAAGAAGAATGTGCAATATAAACAAAATAGACCACATAAGATACACAGAAATCAGGAAGTCTGGACTCACGGACGTAATAAAAGCAATCTACAACAGCAAAAGAAGATGGGCAGGACATCTTGCCAGAATAAGAGACAACAGATGGACAGTCAGAGTTACAAACTGGTATCTGAGAGATACCAAAAGAAAACCTGGAAGACCAGCCTTAAGGTGGGAAGACCCAATGATTAAGAAAGTTGGAAGAAAATGGAGAAGAAAGGCCCAAGACAGGAATAGCTGGACTCTTTACGACTTGCAGTCATGGAGAAATCCTGACTGAAATCAGAGGTCCATCAATGTAATCAAGGTATAGATTTAACGGTGAATATACTCCATTTGTTACCCACATATGGATGCAGGAAGAGTTACCTGGTGAATGGAATATTGGGTTACTCGTCAAAATACCAAATCAAAAGGAGATTTAACTAATTACGATAATTTGCAGAGTAATATCATTATTACACATAAAAAGTAAAATACTAACATGAATAATATTAGAAAGAATAAAAAAAGAAAAGTAAAGAAAGAAACCAATCAAATGCTAAGAGAAACACAAGCAGAATTTAGAGCCAACGGATCATGTGTAGATCAAATAGCAACACTAAAAATAATAATAGAACAGTCAATAGAATGGCAGTCAAATCCTTGTATCAACTTTGTTGGTTTCAAAAAGCTTTTGACAGACAGAGAATATTGTGGTATACCATAATATGACATTATGGTATACCACAATGTCATATTATGGTATACCATGTAAAACAACAGCTTGTCTACATTTTATATGGTATACCATAATTTTAAATTTTACAATTTTAAAAAAAAATAATGAAAAATATAAAATCATACACAATGGAGAACTTTCAGAAACGTTTGAAATTTAAACAGGAGTTAGACAAGGCTGCATTCTCTCCCCAACAATATTTCTTATTGCTGTAGATTGCTTTATGAGAAATGCCATATAAAACAAAAAAAGGAATACAGTGGAATTTAATAGAACGGCAACATGACAAATGTTGTCGTTCTATTGTAGATGATATATGTTTACTAGCATATACACAACAACATATGAAGCCGAAAACAATGAAGCTCAATGACGAAGCCTTGACTGTTGGATTGAGAATAAATAAAATGAAAACAAAAATAATGTTTAAGTAAAATAATTTTTACGACGATAAAAAAAAATGAATAATGAAAAATAAGAAATGCCATATAAAACAAAAAAAGGAATACAGTGGAATTTAATAGAACGGCAACATGACCTGGATTTTGTAGATGATATATGTTTACTAGCATATACACAACAACATATAAAGCCAAAAACAATGAAGCTCAATGACAAAGCCTTGACTGTTGGATTGAGAATAAATAAAATGAAAACAAAAATTATGAAAATAAGCGCCTCTGTAGCGCAATTGGAAGAACGATGGTAGTTGCGCCCTTCGATTAGAAAAGGCCTGAGTTTGATTCCCGCCGTGATGGGAGGAATCTTTATATGGACTTTTTTTCAATTGAAGGTGAGTTAGCTGATCTCATACGAAGGTAGCAGGGTTTTTTCTCTCCCAAAAACTCGGGTTTTTCATCCCGCATACAGACAAATCGGCCCTATAGAACACATGCAATTTACAGACAAAAAATACTTGTGGTGGTGGTGGGCGCTGATGTATTTGATTGGATAGAGGTTCGGTAGTGATGGAGACAGAGAGTTGTACAGTGGGTGTCCTCTCGTGATGAGTCTTTGGACTCCTTGGAGGTGTCACAAATAATCATCATAATAATAAAAAATAAATAATAAACAAAAAGAAGATATAGTACTGGATGGTCAAATTTTAGAAACAGTGGAGAACTTTAATTACCTAGGATCAATAATAAATAAACAGGAAGGAACAGAGGAAGATATAAAATTTAAGATACAGAGAGCACAGATAATTTTAACGTGTTAGAGAAAATATGGAGATCAAAACAAATAGACTTAAAAAAACAAAATCAGATTATTTAATACAAATATCAAATCAGTTCTACTCTATGCATCAGAAACATGGACAATAACAAAAGGAATTAGGAAAAAAAAAAAACTGAAAGCTTTGTAAATAAATGTTTAACCACCCAATTGACCGTTGTGTGTATACAAGTCAAAGTTACCATGGATGCAAAGTGCATATTAAAATTGCTATTACATTGAAATGTATGAGGAGTAATGTATTTCATTCAATATTGACATCGAGGTGGTCAAGAAGAATTCTACAAATAAAATGACCAGAAAAGATATCCAATAGAGTTACAGCAAAAAACTAAACAAAAACCAATAATGTAAGATGTCATTCAGAAAAACAGGACGTCATACAAGCATTAGAGTGGAATCAGTAAAGAAAGACGAAGAGAGGTAGACCAAAGATGAGATGGCAGAGAGTAGAAAATCGAAAGATTGGAAAGACCTGGACACAGATAAAGAGAGAAGTGGTTGAGGCCCTATGCTCCCAATGGAGTGAACAGGGATAGGTAAGTAATTCTGATATGATGGTCAGTTTTGACACTACTACTACTACTCTTCTTACCAATTTCCTCTCAAATGACACCTTAACACTTTATAAAAAAAAGTGTTTTTCCTCTTGATATTATACATCTTTTCTCTTCTGCCAGCCATTCTAGATACATCTCTTAGAAGAACAAAATTTCCAAGCAGATAGAGGGACCAATAATGGATCTCTCCCCCTGCCATGTTTTTCATGGCAAGTTCTGAAAAGCATGCTCTTGAATAAGTCTCCTGTCTGGCTACGATATGTTAAATGATGTGGTCACTATTTGGCCTAGATACATTACTCTTTCCTCTTTCACCCTGATAGTCAACTTCCTAGAATCTGTTTTTCCTAATGGTAACGATTCTTTTTACATTATACAGGAAACCTACTTCACACAGGCAAATATATTCACCCTCCACACACACCCACTTCTCCTAAACAGTATAGTGTTATTAAAACTAAACAATAAAGCCATCAATCTTTGTTTCACTGAGGCCTTGTTTACTAGTGAATAGATCATTGTGTCATACCTTCTTATCTAATGGCTACTATTCCAACAGAATCAACAAAATGCTTAATCCTTCAATTCTCTACCTTCTCTTCAGAAAGATTATAGTAATGCTATTACCATTCCCTATGTGCACTACTTTCAGGTCCCACATGAAACTGGTAGCTTTATTTTCTATCCTAAAGATGAACTCCATCTCTCAGTTCCTGATGTGCATAGTTTTTCCTTGTTCCTGCAAGCTGGACAGAGTGGAAATCAGTTGCTGTCTACTTGGAAGAACATAAAAAATACATCATGATCATGACTACAGTCAACCAGGTCTAGCGGACTGTGCCTTGGACACCTCACACAGAATTAAATGGAAAACAGCACTATGCTCCATTGCAACAAGTTCAGAAAATACTTTTTTCTTTTATTTTTTAGAATCTGCAGCTGTCCTTAAAAACACTTTAATTTAACCTTTATTAATTTTAATCAAAAACACTGTTAATTTAACCTACAGAAAAGCATACAACAGGGATCACCTTAGAAAACTGGTGTAGCACATTATCAAGCAACAGTGACTATATGGCATTTAATGATGTTCAGTGAATAGATGATGATGCTGGCAAATTTTCAAGTTGTGATGGTTGTGAGTACATGCTATGTTTTTATATCATAAAGATATTCCTTTTATATTTTCAGTGCTATATATTGCTTTTGATATAAAAGCTTATCAAAAATGAACCTACATTCAGCACATATTTGGTAGAGATAAAAATTTAATGACTGGTGTATTAAATACAGAAAAATATCAATTCAACAGCCAACTTCTTATTTAATAAACTTCAAAAAGAGACATTTACACCCTCTGTCCAAAAAGAAACCGAACTTTTCACAGGAAATAAAACACAGGCCAATTATAATTATTCAAATCATTTATTTCAATGAATATACTTTCTCTTAGCTTCAATACAGCGCTTGGCATGGTTAATTCGTTAAATGAGTTTTTATATCGGCTTTTGGGATACTGTTGAGGGTCGTGGTTACTCCTGCTTGAACGTTTTCAATGGTATCGTATCGCTTTCCTTTCATCGGCAAATGAAGTCGGGGGAAGAGAAAGAAGTCACAGGGTGCTAAATCAGGTGAATACGGCAAGTGATCCAATGCACAAACTTGGTTTTTGCTCAAAAGCTGTCTCACAATGTTCGAACGATGAGATGGTGCATTATTGTGCAAAAGTGATCAGCTGCCTGCATTAATATTCATGCCATACACGACAATTCTCACTATCAATCGCTTCAAAACTTCGAGATAAAACTCACCACTGACCGTTTGGCTGAGCAGAATGAATTCTTTGTGGGTAATGCCCTTGGAATTGTAGAAACAAATCAGCACTGTTTTTACTTTTGACTTCTCCAAGCGACTTTTTTTCGGATGCCCCTTTTCTGGTGGTCTCCACTCAGCACTTTGTTTCGGGTTTATACTCAAAACACCACGTTTTGTCACCAGTGACAATCGTTTCAAGGAAGTTTGAGTCCTTATGAGCGGTTTTAATGAGGTCCTTGCAGTGTTCAACTCGATACACTTTTTGGTCATCAGTCAACTTGTGGGGGAACAAATCGTGAATTCAATTTATGAAGGAACTCTCAGTTAAAATGTTGTTTATTTTGGAATCCTCAATTCATCTTCAATCAATCTCATGGACGATTTCAGGTTTTCATTGATGAAATCACAAACGATTTGGATGTTAACTTCGCTCAGTCCAGTTTTTGGACATCCTCAAGCATTTCATGACCACTTTAAAATCGCTTAAACCAATCGTAAACTTGAGTATGGGATAAGCATTCATCCCCATATGCTTTTTGAAGCATTTGATGCATTTCAGTAAAACTTTTACTAAGTTTAACACAAAAGTCAATAGCAGATCTCTGTTTGAAACTCATTTTCTAACCGTTCGGCAAAAGACACTGTCACTCGGCTAATGAAACAAATGTCATAAACAGTTGACACAACACTAATAAAGGTTAACGCTTTCGACAACAAAAATATACAACAGGTGGCGCCACTAGTTTCTTCTAATTTCGAAAAGTTTGGTTTCTTTTTTGGAGAGAGGATGTATTTTCCACAGTTTCATCTAATTTCTGAAATATTTTGAGTAATGCTAACAAATCAAAATGTAAAGTCAACAGTGAAACACTCGCCTGGCTTGAACACAGCTACTGAACAATAAAGGCAATTATGAGGTATGATGTCAAACATGGCTCACTGCAATGGTTTGTAGGTATGTTTAATGCAAATTTAACTGGCGTGAGGGGTTGGGGGTGGAAAGAATGTATTCATTTTCTTGTTGGTGAAACTACCACACCACAAAACCCCATACTGCAGAGAGGTTGAAGAATTAAGAATTTTTGAATTTATTGTTCAGAAATTCAAAAGATTTAATAATTTTCCTTTCATTATTTTAATTTGTATTTAGTCATAATGATCATCAATTTCTTGATATGAATTCTCAAGTTGCATACAGAATACTATGACAGCATTACTACACGATTAAGTTCACATTCAAGCTGCTTAACTTGAATTCTTTTTGAAACTTTCTTAGACGTTTTTCTTTTCAATAGGATATTTATTCTTATCTTTCTTAGAACTAAGTGCTGAGCACTTCAATTTCAAAGACTGCTATATACTCTTGTATCTTCAAACATGGTGATGACATTATTGTCAACAATAATGTAGTCAATAAAACGTTTCTTTCTTATTGTGAATTATGTCCACACAATACTTCCCTAGTTCTCCTTTACCAGTTAAATTTCTTTTCTGTTGCTGATGTTGGCCACAATCTTATCTGTTAAACTTCAATAAGAATAAAACAAATTAACTTTTTTGTATTTAATTTAAAATGCAGGCTGACTTAGGTAAGTTTCTCCATAATATCATTTAAAAACACATAATCTTATTTTAGATATAGTCATAAAAGAAGAAAAACGTTTTGTGTCAAGTTAATATTTTGATATGATCAAAAATTTTACTTATCACCAAATAAGGAAAAAACAGTGCTAAAAGAGAAAATGCATAGTTTTAAAATCCTTTTTATACTTACTTACCTAGATATTAGCTGATTTGCCCTAAGTGAAAATAGCACTTGAAAAACTTGTGTTTGTTAACTTACAGTCAAAGCCACAAAGCATATTTCCAACAATAACATATTCTAAATTGTTACTTTTAAAAAAGTGAACTTGCAATTTTTCATAGATGGGTATATGTAGGCTATTGTTTGCTAACAACAAATCCTGAGCCTCACTGAAACGAATCTATTCTAAAGAAAATTAACTAAAGCAAGCTATTTACTATAACAAACTGTTATTATGGTTCAGTATAGCAACTGAATTTTAAAAAAAAAAAAAAAAACGTTGAAAGGGCATTTTATATATATATATATATATATGTTAAAGATACCAAGCTATTTTAAACCTGGTTTTACTCCATTTCTCAAGTAAAAACCAGGTTTAAAATAGCTTGGTATCTTTAACATTTATTATACCCAAGGTAAAATACTTTCTATATATATACAGGGTGTTCGGGATAAATTTGACATATCTATAATTAATTATATTTTTCCGTAAGTTACATGTATTAACACACACTTCTCTTCATTTAAAAGTTTGGACCCTTCTTCATTCATATACAAGATGTCAGAAAGGATGGATAGCTGGAACCCACCTGAATCATGGAAGAAAATAACTTGTATCATGATGATTCGTGCCCGCCATCAAAATAAGGATATTACGACTGCTGCCCAATGCTCCCTGAATACAGTAAAAACAATCAGGCATGAACTAGAGACTTGCAATGGTGACTACGAGGATGTAGCAAGAAGAAAGATCCCTAGCAGACGATCTGATTGCGTTCGTACAGCAGAATTCCTCGCAAATCTGCAGGAACAGGTGTTGAAGAACCCTGGCATTGGAATTCGGGCTTTGTTCGTGGAGTTGCTAACTGTAGTCAAGCCCTGGATAACAAGGGTAGCTAATGGTAGGCCGTATGTATGGCAGCAGGATTCGGCCCCTTGCCACACCTCTGGGAAAAGTCAAAAATGGTTGTCTGAAAATTTCTACGACTTCACCAGTCCAAATGTTTGGCCTCCAAACTCCTCAGACCTTAACCCCATGGATTATTTTGTATGGGGCGCAGTTGAAAAAGACACCAATCGCACTTCCAGTAATACAAAAGCCCAGTTAATGGATAAAATTAAAACAGTTTTTGCGGCCCTTCCCAGGGAGACTGTAGCATCAGCTTGTTCGAGGTTCCGAAGCAGAATTGAAGCTGTGATCGATGCTAATGGTGGTTATTTTGAGTAAATCTTGTTGATAGTATTGTAATTAACTCTACCTGTAATGTTTTTTTGTCAATTCATTAAATTTAATAGATACAAAGAAGATTTTCTTTTTCCTTACGAAACTGTCAAATTTATCCCGAACACCCTGTATATATATATATTCAGCAGAACTATGTACCATGAGAATGGTTCCTAATGAATGGAAGAAAAACAAGATAATTCCATTTTAGCAGGACAGAGCAAAAAAAAGCAGCAACCAGTTACAGATGTTGGAGAGATCTACATCCAGAGATCAGTAGACAGCATTTTTATTCTCTATAGAGGTTTTCTTAAATATCCTGCTTTGGCAATTGTATCTTGTTTTATAATAACATGACTGCACAGTTGGAAAAATATAATATACCACAATACTTTTCGTATTTTCTTAGGCAGTGCTTCCCAACTGGTGTGCCATGACAGTGGGAAATGTGTGCAAGACATGATGAACAAATTAATGCATCCAATCAACGTCATATAACATGAGTGTTCTTCACCACACCAAATACACTCCGTTTGCCACCTGCAATAAATTTGAAGTTCTGTTCATTGTTTCTTTGCCTGCAAGTTGTACAATTCTAATTATTTATTTCTTCTTATGAGAGGGTATTTAATATTTTATCTATCTATCTATCTATATATATATATATATATATATATATATATATATATATATATATATATATATATATATATATATATATATACACACATACATACAATGGGAAAGTTTCTGAAAGGCACTGATAAACTGCCTGGTTCACAATACAATGCAAAAAAGAAGTTTAAAAGCATAAGTAAGCAATACCTTGATGAATATTTGAAAAGTGATTTTGTGTGTGTTCTCATTAATATTCCTTTTCTCAAATGAAATATCTTATTTGCCTCAATTGTTGTCGAATGGATGCTTGAAGGTTATGATACAGTATAAACTTCACTGCATCTGAATGCAAAACATCCATCTTACACTGATAGATATATTTTTTTAAATAACTGCAAAATGCAGACAAAAAAAACAAAAAAAAAACTTCTTTCATGACATTGCCCATAACAATATCAGAATAAACTCAGGAAGCCGGTTTTGAGGTTGCCAAACTAATAACTAGAGCAAAAAACCTCACCAACAAGCTTGGTAACATTAACATTCATTAATGTTACCAAGCTTGCTTTGAAGTTGTAAAGACTGACCAAATGCAGCAAAAGAAATATCAAAGGTACCATTTTCAGATAATACTATCAGTAGATCAAATAATACTATCAGTAGGATTGATGGCATGTCATTTGATATGAAATTGTACTCATCCAGAGAATAATCATTTCAAAAATGTATTTTGCTATAGAGTCACAGATGTCAGTAATTTAGCTCAGTTACTAGCCCTTATCTGGTGAGTTGCATTTCTACACAGTTATTACTAGCCTGCTAGCAAGTTGCATCTCAACAAGTGTGGGCCATAATAAGACATTCCAGAAGAAAAATGGTTTGTTATGGTCCAAGCCTGTCAAGATGCAACTTGCATCCACATTCTGTTGTTAGGCTATTATGAAAAAATTTTATTATGAAGTTAAGAGTTTGCAAGAACCGGTACATGTAATGATTCTTCAGTGTGCCACACAAATATGTTTTAATTTGATTAGTGTGGTGTGATGCAAAAAAAAAAAAAACAGGTTGAGAAGGATTTCACAGGATTCCATGTGAAAGGTTGTTATAGAAACTCAAATGGGTGAGAATGAAAAATATGCCTGCTATGGATAAGACGGACAGGTATCAGAGAGTAATGTATGGAAGTGCCAAGTGTACAAGTTCTCTGCTTGGGCCATTGATGTTTATCTTAAACTCAGCCTGTTTTCATGTGCCAGTTCCTTATGCCTGATATCATCTTAGTTACCTGCTGATGCTGTTGCATCTTTTTAGCAGCATCAGCAGTACATAAATATTTTAAGTTGACAATCGTTCTGTGGGAAAATGACAATAAATATCAATTCAATGTTGCTAAGGGCAAGGTTATGCATTTTGGATTGAGCCATTGAGGGTAGAGTATTTTATTAATAGTAATTTGCTTTAATTTGAGATTTTTTATATCATTAAGAAAATTATTCTTCAACATTGACTATAGATAAATAGAAGAATGAAATTATTAGTGCCAATGATAAAAAATGAAAAGTTATCACTTTAGAGCAAAAACTTGAATTAAGAGACTTGAGTGTGGTGATAAGAAAGCAAACATTTTGGACTGAATGAGGCAACAGTGCGAACTCTTGCCTCATTCAAGTAAATGTTAGGTAATTATTAAACTCTCATTCAGAAAAACGGTGATAATGACCTCATTAACATTGACAAACAATGTGCATGTGAAGGATAAGATGATTATGATGCAGAACACAACGCACCAACAAAGGACATAACTTCAAAAGACTTTGAATCATTGATTCGAGCTATTGAAACTTTAAAACAATTCATGGATAACCCTAATCTTGATCACAAGTATCAAGTCAGCCAGAATACAAAGCTATGAGCTGTTACTGTGATCAGCATGAAGTACCTTGTTCAAATATTTTTCATAATTTTCTTTTAAATACATTTTATTATTTTTAAAACATTTCAAAATATTTTATTATCCTTTATAGTTAGTTAGCAATAAAAATGGTAAAAACAAATGTATTCAAGATTTCCAAAGCCTATGGATGAGTTATAATTTTTTTCATTGCTTATCATATTCAATTTACATGGTTTCACTTAGCTGAGTGTTTCCATTGATTGTTTTGATTGATTAATCTCATCCATACCTTTAGGACGGGTAGAGTCCCCTAATGAGAGATTCACGACAAATTTAATACTGCTGGTTCGTCATTCCTTGCTACATCCCCTAAAAGCAATATGCATGACTGTAATCCATGTGTGTTCATGGGACCAGTTTGTCAATTCTGGGGGGACGAAAATCCCGAGTTTCAAGGTGAAGAAACCCACTACCTCCATTTGAGACTGGCTAACTCACCTTTCACCGAAAGAGGCCAGATAAAGGTTCCTCACATCACTGACAGGAATCAAACCCAGGTCTTTCCAACCGAAGATTTCGTCTATACTGAGTGAGCTACGGAGGCTCCTGTACATACGACCCAGGACATTACTGCTATGTGGGGTCAAAGTGGTTGAGAAGAGAGAAGGAACCTTCTAATGCATTTCTTAACCAATGGAGAGTAATCCTTGGGAACACATGTGAGGTAGACTGGTCCAGGGGATGAGGTACAAAGAATAAAAGAGTCAAGATATTCAGTTGAATAAGAAATCTGATGTTGACCAACAGATGCTTGTATTTTAAAAAGCTTGATCAGTAAAGAATGATGGAAGCCAGAAAAACAGCAACCATGAAAATGATTATCATCATCACATCAACCTCCATAGAGGCAGCAGCCTCATCAAGGCAAGGCAGGTTCATTCAACCAACAACATATTTATCATATTGAATCTCAACGCTCCTTGCATTCACAATGCCTATAGAAAAGGCATAAGGTGGAAAGAGAACTAATGATGAAGTAGTTGGATTAAACTCGGTAGACAGGAATAATCAATTAAATAGACATCCTTCTGGATAATGTCAAGAACTCCAAATATAGGAGATGCATTCAAAAGTTGGGCAGATTAAAAATTTTGTATAGCTAGCTGCTGTAGAGGTAAGAATTTATATCTTGAGGAGAGAATGACACTAAGACTGGAAAGATGAGAAGGCTACGGATATGAGGGGGGGGGGGGGGGGGGAAGGATTACTAAGTGGAAATGTGGCTGAAGCAATCAAGGCCACAAAAGACCAATATTTGCTTCTTTTTTTCTTTTTTTTTTTGAAGGGAACTCCCACCTCTCGATATAAGACCTTCTAACTCATCATCATATAAAAGCATTTTATAAAGGTCCCTTGCATTCTAAATGAGATCTGAGTCTAGGTTTATCAAATCAAAGACCTTCAACAGCAATAGAAAAGATGCAAATAATTAAGAATGTATCAGGATAGTGAAATATTAAAGATGAGGATGGAGAGACCATAACAAACATTTATTATATTTGGTGATGAGTCATCGCTAGAAGCTGTCTAAATGCACTGTGACCAAAGGTATGAAGTAGATTTTTTGTAGAGAGTGATGGTCACTTAAACAAGTTGATAGAGTAGAGTGTGCACTGACACAAAGTTCCAAATGATGACTGGATTTGGCTGGAATTATGGAAGAAGTAAGGTCACAAGGCTAGTATATTATCTATTATTATTTATTTTCTTACAGCTTGTTTTGCACAGATAAAAATCCTAATTTCTGGGAGATTTGGTTTTGGGTTTAATGAAGCAAGGTCATACTAGGCCAAAGACGTCTCATCGGTACAAGGTGATAAATAAAAGAGCATAAGCAGGTATAAAAATCTGTGCAGAAAAATAAGGTGGATAAAAACATATGCAACAAAAAAAAAAAAAAAATCATAAATACAAAAATACCAGGGGATAAAAGCGTATGTACAATCAGTTGAACTGATAAAATTAATATAAATTAAAGATACCAAGAAATTATATCCTTTATCCAAGTGAGCAAACAAAAGTTTGTGCTTGAACTATTTTCAGGACTGGGGCAACTCGTATATAGAAGCTTATGACTTCACATCACTTGCCTTAGTATCCCATAATGCAAAGCACATATCCTTACGGGTATGCATAATGCTATGCATTACATATACTACCTATAGTGACCCTTCCCATAATGCATAGCATTATACATACCTGTAAGGATATGTGCTTTGCATTATGGGATACTTATGCAAATGATGTGAAGTCATAAGCTTCTATATACGAGTTGCCCCAGTCCTAGTTCAGGAGCAAACTTGTTTGCTTACACTTGGACAAAGGATTAAACCAAGTATATAACTCACATAGGCATGTCATCATCCCTCAGAAGGAGTGTGCGTGCGAGATGACCATGATCTATGCAGAGCTGAGCAAGAAATGCCTGTCTGAAAAGACAGGAATATCTGCTCAGATCCACTAGAAGATTCCACTAGAGCTTGTGATTGGGAACCATATATGTAGACTAGCACACCCTCACAAAAAGAAACAGAACTTTTCGAAAATAGAAGAAACTAGAGGCGCCACCTGTTGTAACTTTTTATTGTCGAAAGCAGCAACCTTCATTAGCGTTGTGTCAACTGTTTATGACATTTGTTTCATTAGAAGCTGAGTTACAGTGCCAAGAGTGAGAGTATGTTTTGACGAACGGTCAGAAAATGAGTTTCAAACAGAGAGTTGCTATCGACTTTTGTGCTAAACTTGGTAAAAGTTTTACTGAAATGCATCAAATGCTTCAAAAAGCATACGGTGATGAATGCTTATCCCGTACTCGTTTACGAGTGGTTTAAGCAATTTCAAAGTGGTCGTGAGACATTTGAGGACGATGAAAAGCTGGGCCGTCCAAAAACTGGACTGAACGAAGTTAACATCCAAAAAGTGCATGATTTCGTCGAAGAAAACCCGAAATCGTCCGTGAGATTGATTGAAGATGAATTGAGGATTCCAAAATAAACTGTGCACAACATTTTGACCAAGAGTTTGGACCTATGTAAATTGAATTCGCAATTTGTTCCCCACAAGTTGACTGACGACCAAAAAATGTATTGAATTGAACACTGCAAGGACCTCATTAAAACCACTCATAAGGACAAACTTCCTTGAAAAGATCGTCACTGGTGAATATGACGAAACGTAGTGTTTTGAGTATGAGCCCGAAACAAAGTGCTGAGTGGAGACCACCAGAAGAGGGACATCCAAAAAAAAGTCACTTGGAGAAGTCAAAAGTAAAGACAATGCTGATTTGTTTCGACGATTCCAGGGGCATTATCCACAAAGAATTCATTCTGCCTGGCCAAACGATCAATGGTGAGTTTTATCTCGAAGTTTTGAAGCGATTGATAGTGAGAATTCATTGCGTATGGCATGAATATCGTGATGCAGGCAGTTGGTCACTTTTGCACGATAATGCACCATCTCATCGTTCGAACATTGTGAGACAGTTTTTGAGCAAAAACCAAGTTTGTGTGTTGGATTACTCATTGCATTCACCTGATTTAGCACCTGTGACTTCTTTCTCTTCCCCCGACTTCATTTGCCGATGAAAGGAAGCAATATGACACCACTGAAAACGTTCAAGTGGCAGTAACCATGACTCTCAACAGTATCCTAAAAATCGATATAAAAAACTCATTTAACGAATTAATTGACCGTGCCAAATGCTGTATTGAAGCTGAGGGAGAGTATATTGATTGAAATAAATGATTTGAATAATTATAATTGGCCTGTGTTTTATTTTCTATCAAAAGTTCAGTTTCTTTTTGGACAGAGGGTGTATTCAAGTCTGTGTGCTCATAAGAGCTGTACATAACATTAGAAATGCAATATTTGGATGCAGATCTCTATGATGATAGCCTGCAGAAAGATGAGTGTTGGTAAACAAATTCTCCCACCATGGACAAAAAAATAGTTGGCCAGGGGGGATGGTTTATCAAGGATTTTATATTCATAGCATATAGTAGAGACAGCTGTTGATGTTGAAGCAACAACGTTGGTTCTTTTGCCACAACATACAGACAGCAAGCGATTGGTGAACTTTGAAATGCTCCAGATTGCTCCTGAAATGCTTCTTGCAGCTTGATAGTGAGGGTCCAGCCATCAGAGGATAGGTATATTCTCTCTGGCAAAAGCATAGACTTTGGAACAATAATCAATTTTGATGTAATAAAGTGCCTGATATAGTCAAAGCAAAGAACTTCTGTCAGCACTCCAAGAGGTGTAAGATAGGATGCAAAGGTTGTTTATCATTTTACAGTACTTATCTCACAAATGGTCAAATATTATTATCATCATGGAGTCAGAAGATTCATCATGGGAGATCCATTTATTCACATACTAGCCATCATTCACATAATACCTATTGTACTTCTCATTAAACTCATTCACTAATGAACACCCTCTGGCAATCCATTCCACCCAATCACCACCCTCCAAAACCTAGTTCTAACCTATACCTATTTCAGAACTGCTGTCTGCACAGTTGCAAAACAAAAATGAACCCTCTCACTGGAATAGACTACAAACAGCTATCATAACATCTGCTGTTAAAAATCACATCAATAAACAAGAAGAAAGAAAAAACCATGTATAACTGAAGAGATAATCAACCTTATCATTGAAAGAAGAACATGGAAAAGAGGAGCAAATGAAGAAGAAAAGTTAAGATATAAAACTTTGGATAAAAGAATCAAACAGTTATGTAAAAAATTGAAAGAAAACTGGATCAATAGGCAGTGCACTGAGATAGAAGAATTACAAAATAGGAAGAAAACCAGAGAAGCATTCCTGAAAGTGAAAGAACTTAATGGAAAAGCAAATCATACACAGTCTAATAACATCAAGGACAAAGATGAAACATACTCATTGATAAGGAAAAGATAAATGGAAGATGGATGGAGTACTTATCAGATCTCTATGATGATGATGATGTTACCATCATCATCATCATAGAGATCTGATTGTGAATCATCATAGATGATTCACAACACCTTAAGTTAAATGTAACAACAGATATCACTCTACCCACAAGAAAGGAGGTAGAACACGTAATTAAGAATCTTCCTAATAATAGATCCCATGGGTGTGATAATATTCCGGCTGAGCTGCTGAAAGCTTTGACTGGCAATTATAACTATTTAGTGGAATCCATTCAGGACAGTTATAAAACAATACAATTACCTGAAGTTTTACAACATCTATCTGCATACCAATTCCAAAGAAACATAATGCACAAAATTGCAAGGATTACAGAACTCTGAGCCTAATAACCCATGCATCTAAAATTATTTTAACCATTGTTAACAAACAAATTGAAAGAGCCATAAGCGGTGAAATGAGTAAACAACAGAAAGGCTAGCATTAATGGTTCCCATTCTGAAGAGGAATGGGAACCATTAATGCTATCCTGGAACTAAAAATACTAATAGAAAGATCACTTGAAAGAAATAGGAATATTTACAAATGCTTCACAGACTTTCAGAAGGCTTTTGACCGGATAAAACATAATAAAATGTTCAATATATCAGATAAATTAGACATAGAAGATCATGTGCTTAAGATTATAAAAATGATTTACACCAAACAGAAAATGCAACTGTTTAACGATGAGACTTCTGCAGTGAAAATAAAAAGAGAAGTTAGACAAGAATCCTTTCACCAAATCTATTTAATATCTATTATTATTACTATTATTACGGGCGACTCCATGGAGTCCTTAAACATCATGTCCACACAACTATTTGACATGCTCACAGTATCTATCATACCTTGCCTTGAACTCGCTCACTGTCATAGCACCCACAACAGACTCTGGCAGCTTATTCCACTCATTTACCACTCTAAAAGTAAAGAACCCAGCTCTAACACCCCTGCTAACCACATTCTTGCCCAGCTTCCATAGGTGTCCCCTTGTTCTCCCACCACCAGTCCTGATCTCAAAAATATCCTCTGAATTAATCCTATAGAAACCCTTTAGCAATCTGAATGTCTCAATCATATCTTCCCTTTTCTGCCTATCAACTAATTTCTGCAACCCACAAATCTTTAACCTGTTCTCATATGGTTCATTCCATAGACCTGCTATCATCTTAGTCACTCGCCTCTGGATCCTCTCCACCTCCTCCCCATCAAGAAGGAACCTAGGTGACCAAATCTGGGCACAGTAGTTGAGATGAGGTCTTATCAAGGCTCGGTACAGAGGTAAAATAACTTGCTTGTCTCTGCTCGTCAAGGTATTTTTCAACAACCAAGTGAGTTGATGAGCTGATTTAGCTACTTTTGCAATGTGTCCCCTAAACTTCATCTCCCTATCCACCAACACTCCCAAGTCCCTGGCCTCATCAATCTCCTGGAGTACAGTTCCACCAATGTGGTATACATTTTCACCCCAAAATGCATAATCTTACATTTTGTCACATTAAATTGACATCCATTCTCATTAGCCCAGAACTCCAATCTATCCAAGTCGTCCTGCAAGATTTTGACATCCTCTGCATTCACTATTGCTCTACCCAACTTTGCATCATCAGCGAACAAATGAACTGTTCCTCTTAGATCCCTCCCTATATCTTTAATGAACAAATTAAACAGCAGTGGTACAAGAACAGAACCCTGTGGCACACCACTAGTCACAGGCCATCTTTTGGACTCTACTCCTGAATAAACTGCTCCTTGATATCTCTCCATCACCAACCCTATATCCATTCCCATATGTTGTAGTTTACGGATTAGAATTTCATGTGGTATCCTGTCAAATGCCTTAGTCTTGGATCCTCCTTTATGCAGTGGAACTATTTTCCCCTCTTTCCACACCTTCGGGACTAAACCAGACCCGAGACTCAGATTAAACAACATGGTCAAGGGCACTGATAATTCTTTAGCCGCTTCACGCAAGACGTATGTTGTGACGTATGTATACTTCATGCCAGTATACATACCATCCAATCCCAGATGTATTCACATTAAGGTTCTGTAATAGACTATTCACCTCCACTTCATTCATCATCATCTTCTTCTTCTTCTGCAGCTTCTCCCACTTAAGTGGGGTCACTGTTTGTTATAAGTCTCCTCCACACCTTCCTGTCTTGGGCTGTCACCACATCCAAGTTCTTCATCTTCAAGTCCTCTTCTACCAGCTCCCTCCATCTCTTCTTTGGCCGCCCACGCTTCCGCCTTCCTTGCACATCCATCTGCATGACCTTTTTCCCACATATTCGTCCTACCTCCTCATCACATGACCAAACCATCTCAACCTTGCCTCCTGTATTTTTGCTCCTAAGTTCGTAACTTTCACTGTTCCCCTGACATAGTCATTTCTCAGATGATCCTTTCTGGTCACACCGCACATCCACCTAAGCATTCTCATCTCTGCTACTTCCATCCTGCTGATGTTATTTTTCCTCAGGGCCACAGTTTCTATAGCATACGTCATAGCTGGCCTCACTACTGTCCTATAAATTTTGCCTTTCAGATTGATCTGCACCCTCTTATCGCATAACACTCCAGCCATCTCCCTCCAGTTCCTCCAACCCGCTTGTATCCTGCATCCCACTTCCTTCTCAGCTCCTCCATCTTCTTCCACTGTTGAGCCTAAGTATCTAAAGTCTCTCACCTTCCTGATAACATTTCCTTCCAGCTCCAGATCTGTCTCCTGGCCACCGCCCACTGCGCAACACATATACTCTGTCTTACTTCGGCTCAGTCTCACACCTCTCTTCCAGTACTTTTCTCCATCTTTCCAGTTTAGTTTCCACTTCTTCTCTTGAATCTACACACAGCAAGATGTCATCTGCATACAACATTGTCCAAGGTGCATCTTCTCTTACCACCTCCATCACAATATTAAACAGAAACGGACTTAATGCTGACCCTTGATGCAAGCCAACTGTTACTTGAAAACTTTCTGTCTGTCCCAAACAGGTCTGAACACTTGTCTTCACATTTCTGTACATTTCCTGCACCAACCTGACATATTTCTCCGGCACCTTCTTCTCCCTCAGACACCTCCAGACTTCTCGCCTTGGCACTCTATCGTATGCTTTCTCCAGATCAATAAATACTAGATGTAGCTCCCTTTGTTTCTCTCGATATTTTTCCATCATCTGTCGTAACCCAAAGATAGCATCTGTTGTTGATCTACCAGGCATGAAGCCAAATTGTTCCTTTGCAATCTCCACCTCCTCCCTCAATCTACCATCAAGAACCCTTTCTAGGATCTTCATTGTGTGGGACATCAACTTTATTCCTCTGTAATTTTTACAGTCTTGTGTATCCCCTTTACCCTTGTAGATGGGAACAAGAGTACTCTCCCTCCATTCCTCGGGTATATTTTCCTGTTGGCAAACATTCATGAACAGGTCCCACAGCAGGTCAATTCCCTCTTCCCCCCCAGTGCCTTCCATGTCTCCACTGGAATTCTGTCGGGGCCCACCACTTTTCCATTCCTCATCCTCTTCATGGCCTCCGTCACTTCCATTCTACTGATGTTCTGCACCATCCCCTCAGAAGGCTGCCCATCTCCTCTGTGAGTTCTTGCATTTTCCTCATTCAAAAGTCCCTCAAAGTATATTTTCCATCTGTTTCTTATGTCCACATCCCTCCATAATACTCTTCCTTCAGCATCTTTAATCTGCCTCATATGTAAGATGTCCTTAGCTGCTTTATTTCTACATTTCGCTAGTTGGTAAATTTTCCTCTGTCCTTCCGTTGTTTCTAATTGATCATACAGATCTTGATATGCCATGGCCTTCACCTGTGCCACAACTCTCTTGGCTTCTTGCTCTCTCTCTTTGTACACCTCTCTGTCCTCTTCCACTCTTGACTCATCCCACTTCTGCTTTGCCTTCCTCTTAGCTGTCACTGCCACTTGTACATCATTATTCCACCACCAACCCTCCTTCTGCTTTCTAATCTTTCCAGATGTCTCACCAAGCACCTCGATTGCACAGCTCAGGATTACTTTTGAATTATGTTTCCACCAATCTTGTACACTTTCCAGTCCATCCGAAATCCTCTCTAACACTCTCTCCCTAAAACGATTCCTCACACTCTCCTCTTTTAAGCGAAACCACTTAATTGTCTTCATCCCATGGCAACCAGAAGTTCTTATCTTCGATCTTATTTTAAAGTCTGTGCACAGCAGTCGGTGTTGTTGTGCTACTTGATCTGTTGGAATTACTTTACAATTTGTCACAACCTTAAGATGTTTTCTTCTAGTCAAAATGTAGTCAATTTGTGAGCTGTTGTTACCACTTCTAAATGTTATCAAATGTTCTTCCCTCTTGAAGAAAAACGAGTTCACAATTGCCAGATCAAATGCTACTGCAAAGTCCACAACCCTCTCTCCTTCCTGGTTCATCATTCATCATAATTCCCATATAAACTAATGGTTCCTTCATTTTTTCAATGTCACCACCTGGATGATATACTTTTGCAAAGTGCTCGCTCAGTAACTCCACTATATCGACTGATTCAGTGACCTCCTTACCATCGTCATTCCTTAAAATCATTTTGCCGTGTACAGTTTTTTTTTTTTTTTTGCTTGCAGCATATTGAAAGAACTGTTTGGGATTCTCTTTAGCTTGCATAGTTAGTTTCCTTTCATAATCCGCTTTTGCTTTTTTTACCACACTCGTTACCCTTCTGGCCTGCACTTTATACCGTTCGTGTGCCTGCAGGTCACCTCTTTCTTTAAATTCCCTCCACAGTTGTTTCTTTTTTTGCAGCTCAAGCTTAATGGTGTTATTCATCCATTTAACCCCTACTTGTTTTACTATTCGGACACTAGGTATACAATCAGCCATAACCTCCTGTAAATGCTCCTTGACCACTTCCTATGCTCTATCAACATCTAACCCTTGCAGTTGTACATGCCATGGCATTGATCCAAGCAATCTCCTAAGCTTGTCGTACTTGCCACCACGGTAATTCCACATATACCCTGTCTTAATCGAAAATTCCACACCTTCAGCCAACTCCCAGGTCAAGACCCTATGATCACTCTCACCAATAGGTGGCAACATGGTCATATTAATTACAGTCAAATTCTCAGATGCTATTACCAGGTCAAGCACTCTCACACCCCTCCCTATTATTTTCAATTACATGCTGCTCAGATAGTTATCCTTTAATAATTGAATAAAATCCAATTCCTTCCTCACGTGTCCTCTCCTCTTCCAATCAATGTTACCATAGTTGAAATCCCCCACAATAATTAACCTCCTTCCACTCATTTCATCAATTTGTTTATGCATACTATCTCCACCAACTATTCCATCACCTGGTCTATAACAGCACCCAACTGCATATTTTGTTCTGCCAGTCTCAATCTCACACCAAATAGCCTCAAATGAGCTCTTTTCACTATCCTGTGATACAACTTCAATTCTCCTTGGCTGCAGTTCATCAGCTATCATCAATAACACCCCTCCCCCCATTTTATTCTCTCTGTCCCTCCTAAACACACTATAACCTACATTCTATCCCACTAACTATATCATCTTCCGTCAGCCATGTTTCACTAATGCCAATAACCTGTGGCCAGGAAGAGCCAATCAAGGCCAAAAATTCTTCCTTCTTGTTCCTAATACTCCTGGCATTAGTATACATGAAATGCAGTGGTCCCTTTGTCCCACCCCTATCTTAATGTGTTATTCTAACTATCCCATTCCGATTTTTTGTCCTTAGTACTGGCTCGGGTACATTATATACATTCTTACACTCAACTGTCTCACTGATGTCCGCATATCCACTTCCCTCCCTCCTTGGTAGTTTTAGTTTCCCTGGTTCTGCACATCCATTTTCACTTCATTCAGCAACACTTTTTCCAGTCTCTGCACACAAAATCCATTCAAATGCAGACCATCCATCTTGTATAAATCCATTCGCCCATCAAACTCATTCCACACCACACTGTCTGCATAACCTGCACATAATGTCATTTGCGATTATGGCCCTCCTAAACTCCTCTCCGTCATACCGCGGCAACAGACCCGCCATTCTAACCCTGTCACTCTTTTCTTTCGCTACCTTTAACAATACTTTCAAGTCCTCTCTCATAAAAAATTTATCTCTTTTCAATTCATTCGTACCCGCCACAACTACCAATTCTTTCACCCTCTGTTTTTGCGCACTAATACTCTCACTTACATCCTTAAATTTTGCACCCGTCTATAGTGAGACAGTGATGAAAAAGATTGAAAAACAAAAAATAGGAATTAGCATCAATGGTATAAAATACAACAATCTTAGATATGCTGATGATACCATTCTAATAGCAGAAAACAGAAACAAATTAATCAAATTACTGCAACTACTAATTGAAGAAGGTAAAGAATTTGGATTAGATATAAATGCAAAAAAAGACCAAATTTATGAAAATCTCAAAAGAAAGCAGATCTGAGCCAGAAATATTCATGAACAATATGAAAATTGAACATACAACAGAATACAAATATTTAGGCACCTACTTTACTGCAGATGGAAAGCAAGATAAAGAAATAAAAATAAAAACAGCCATAGCTAAAGATGCATTCTGGAAAAATAAATATCTGCTAAGAAGTTCTGTGAGTATCGAGACAAAGAAAAGAATGATAAGAACATTAGTGTGGCCAATTTTCACATATGGAAATGAGACCTGGATATTCAAGAAGAGAGTAAGGCAACAGATAATGGCCTTTGAAATGTGGTGCTATAGGAGAGCTCTGAAAATCCCATGGACAGAACATGTGACAAATACAGATGTCTTACAGAGAATGAAAACACAGAGATCTTTATTACAGGAAATGATCCAGAGAAAGATGAGATTGGCAGGATACGTACTGAGAGGTTCAGCAGGACAGAGGATACTAACAGTTTTAGAAAGAAAAATTATGGGAAAAGGATCAAGAGGTAAAAAAATGAAGGACATGGCTTGAAGATATAAGATCAGGGACAGGATCACATGGCTATGCAGAAACAAAAAGGAAACCCACCAACAGAGAGAACCGGGAAGACATGGTGCTGCACCCTCTCACTGAGGAAGCTACATGAAGAAGAAGAATACCTATAATAACTAGTTCTAACCACACTTTTACAAAAAAAAAAGTCTTCCTATAAAGTGTCAATCCTATAAAACCCCTTTAATAACTTAAATACCTCTTTCATGTCTCCTCTTTATCATCTATCAGCTAATTTCTGAAGCCAACAGACTGTCAATCTATTCTCATAGGGAGCATTCCACAGACCTGCAACAATCTTTGTCACTTGCCTCTTGATCCACCCCACAGCTTCATCACCACAGAATCCAAGATCCAGATCTGTGTGCAGTAGTCCAATATGTGGCCTTATTAAAGCCTTATACAGGGTAACAATAACCTCTCTATCCCTGCTTGTTAGTGTGTTCTTCAACAATCATGTAATTTGATGTGCTGTTTTGGTTACCTTTGCAATATGTCCTCTTAATTTCAACTCCCTGTCTACACCCAAGTCCCTGACGTCATCAGTTTCCTGTAGTTCAGTTCCATCAATATGGTACACAACTTCTGATCTCTTCCCAAAATGTGTAACCACACAAAATGCTTGGCCACATTAAGCTGGCAACCATTTACCTTTTCCCATAACACTAGTTTATTTAAGTCTTCCTGCAAGATCTCTGCATCATATTCATTTACCGATGCTCCTCCCAGTTAACATCATTAACAAACCCTAAATATATCCTGTCAAATCATTTCCTATATCATGGATATACAAATTAAACAACAGAACACCAAGTACTGAGCCCTGTGATCAGGCCCGCTGGTGGCATGTGCAAAGTGTGCAATATACACAGGTGCCACAGAAGAAAAGGGGCCTAAAATATGTCAAAAAATATGAGATAAGAATTTAAACGAACAACGAATGGTACCCCTTCAGATCTTCTCGAAAATGAACAAACAAATTCTAAAATTGTATCTTGGACCCGATTATATCACTGTAATTTTTTATTAAAATTTACGAAAATATACCTAAAATAGTTCTTTATTTTTTGATGTATCATAAATCAACTTATGATTAATTGTTGAGTTACGTGTAAAAAAATTTGTATAAGCAGGACTAATCCATAGGTAACATTATACTGTAAAGTTTTCATTTGTTTTTCATTTCCTGTTCGTTTTATTCACACTTTATTCAAAAAAAACTTTATTGGAAAGGCACCAAACATTAATTGCACACACAAGAAAAATACTAGGTGGCGGTGCTGCCCATGATGCACCACTACTCATTTGCTTTCTCCTGTCATCTACATTCTACTGTATACCCCTCCACCCCCAAGATTATAGGTACAGACTATGATTCCCCAGGAATATTAGTCCAAAAAACTTGGTGTTTGGTGCAACTAGTATTAAAGTTTGTCCTAGCCTAAGTTCTGGGTTGGGATGGAGCGGGGGGGAGAAAAGCACACAAACTCTCCTCTGCAGGGAAAATATGAACCCATTTGCAAGCACCCAGATTGAAAGATGATCAATGGATTGCTACAGCTATCTTTCTATGACCCTTTTATTATGTGAATGACAAGATGGTCAAGTCATTCACACAGAGGGCATTACTCAGTAAGAAGTTGTTCATTTATTGAAATCACCTTGATTGCAAAAAGCATGACACTCCAAACTGAACCTTGTAGGACTTCCTCCTCTTGGGTATATTGTCAGGAGAGCAGTTGCCACTGAGACTTGGTTGAATAAAAAGTTCTCGATAAAAAGAGGGAGATTCCCTCTAAACCCAAAATTTTGCAGGTCTTTCAATATTCTAAATTTCCAACAGTCTTGTATGTTTTTTCCACATCAAAAGAAACTGATACCAACTGTCTGTTGGTATCAGTTTCTTTTGATGTGGAAAATAAAATACTGTGTATTTTAGGAAGGCATCTTGAATGGATGCTTCCAGTCAGACTAGATGAGCTGTTGTTTAACAATATTTGTGGAAGCCAGATTATGTTCTGATAAAAAGGTTGTTTCTCTTCAGAAAACAACAGACCACCAATTTTTTCATAATTTTTACACAAGGAGATGGTCAGAGCAACTGGCTCATTCAGAATTTTAGATTCTCCTGTGGTTTTTGAAAGGCTATGATAATCACCATGTGTCAGGTATCTGGTAAAACATTCTTGCAGAAAATTTGGTTGAACAGTTATAACAAGTGATCTGTAGCAGATGGTGAGAGCTGTTTGATCATTTCATAGCGGATGCTATCTGGTTCAACAGCAGTTGGGCAAAATTTAGGCAAAGCAGTCTTTATTTCTTCTTTTGTGAAAGGCCTGTTGAACTTCAGTGCAGCCTGTTGAACTTCAGTGCAACTCGAGAGAATAAAAGGATACTGCTGATGTTTTAGCAAAAATCTGAGTGTCAGCAATTGTGCATTCATTATGTTTAAAGATAGAGAGCTGGTTGGTGGTATACCTGCCCTTCGTCTTCCAGATTTTATTCAAGACTTCGCTACCATTTGTTTTGGGAATTGCAGTTGCAGCTTGTATAACACACTGCCATACAACTCACTGCAATGCTAAAAGGAGATGAGATGACTGTTGCAGAATCAAATTCTGCAAGGGAAGAGAAGGTGAGCTGGTCAGCTTGATCGATTCTCGATCGTGATATCTGCAATGCAATGCATGATTGCCCATGCAGAAAAAGTGGATATCATGGGAAAATGATCCCCCCACACATAACCACAAATTAGTCATAACTTAAAGAGGGAAAAGAGCATGTGAGCAGACTATTAAGTGAATGGCAGTGAATGTTTGGGTAGGAAATGGAAGAAAGGCATTGCTTCCTATGTTTAAGAGGGAGAGGTTATTGTCAAGTATTATGCTCCACAAATACTCTTATATTAGTTTAGGCACTATCTCACAGATCACTGCATCCATTTAAATCCTCTATTAAAAGTAAAGGAGATAGTAACTGCAATATGATGTCATCAAGATCTTCCTGAAAGAGGTATCTGCAGCAGGAGGTAAGTAGATGCAGCATACTGTTATAAGAGATCTGACTGAATCAAATGGCAACTGCCTCTACATTTGTGTTCATTGGGACTTGCTGTAAGAGCACTGCTCACAAAGATAGTGACTTCTCCATGGGAAGGCCCATCCCCTGCCCTGTTCTTACGAATAACAGTTACAGTTCACAATGCCAGATCATCACTGGGTTTTGGGTATGTTTCCTGCAGGTAGGAGAATATTAGTTTATACTTCTACAAGAGAGAGAGTCTTAATGTCATTGATGTTTTGACAGGATCCATAATAATTCCATTGTAGAATGTTTTCATTGTTATTTCATTTTGGTGGTACATCTGACTTTCTATGTTGAGAGGTTTATTTTCATTGGGCTTGCATTGTTTTTTTTCTTTTTGATACATGACCTCCCCACAATTGAGGCATTTTAGTTTTCTCATGTAGTCTTTTTTTTTTCTCGACCTTTACTGGCAATGCACTAAAAGACAGTTTGAGAATGGCTAACTTCTGACAATTAAAGCAACACAATGGGAAGTTCTGAGTTTTATGAGGAGTAACTGCAATTGGTGTTCCTCTGATAGATCTTGCACAAAGGAGTTGCTTCGATTGTGTCTGACTATAGTTTCTACAAATATATACCTAAACAGAGCTTGACTAACTGATTTTGGAGATCCTCCCAAAACCTTTTGGGTGAAGAAGGGGTTTTTTCTGAGTTGATGTTCTTCAGTTGAGTGTAGTATTTAAAAGGTTAATTGCTGACTGTGTTTTTGCTTCTTTTATTTTGTTTTCAGCTGATGTTTCAATGGCTTCTGGAAATGGTCGGGTCCCCCTGAAAAACTTGATCAAAAATAATCATTCTCAAAGGGAGTTTTGATTTAGTGCCAGGGTTCCCCATGCAACCAACAGGTGCCTCACACGGAGAGATTTCTGGAAGGAAAAATTCTGTCACCTCCATATGAGACACACCTTCAAATGAAAAAGCTTACAAAGGTGTCTCTCATTGAAGACAAATGTTGTATCGTTCATTTGGAAGGGAAAATAATGCATGATTTTTATACCAAGCAGACAATGCTTTACTTCATATAGAATAACATATTTAGAAATAAGCAAGGACTCCAGAAGTCAAAAACCACTGTGCTAAGTTCTCATACCTTTAGCTCTATCAAACCTTGCTTTAAACACATTCAGTATTAGTGCACTCACCACCCATTGTAGCAATGCATTCCACTTACCAATCACCATGAAAGAAATTCTTTCTTGACAAGACCCTTAAACAGTTTTTTTAGGAATGCACATTTATTCTCTGTCACCACTATCTATCTGAAAGGCTTCGCTCACCAACAAATCTTAGGCATGTCATTTCTGTATTGCTCTCTTATCTTCTATATGTCCATATGATCATATCTATGCATGCACAATAATTCATATGTAGCATGATCAATTCCTTGTGCAATGGCAATATCATATCCTTATCCACACATTAATCTTTCTCTTAATGGCAGTCATTCTTGAGTGACTCAAAACTTTTAACCCTTGATTCATTATCACTCCCAAATCCCTTAATTCCAAATCCTCTCTCCAACAAGCAATTATTTAAATTTCTTAAAGAGGCAACCTCAAGCAATATCGTGATGTTAAGCAAACCCAAATTCATTTAGTATGCAGGAGGTTGACCACCTCGAAATGCTGGATACTGCTGACTCACTGAACATCCTAGTGTCTCATTCCATGTATCTCAATTCTGTTGAACAGCCTTCCCAATGAAGTATTTCTCAAAGACCTTCAAACTCTTTAAGAGGAATATCAACAGCTACTTTGCTCTTGACCCAATCTACATATTCCATTTATTTGCTATAGGCATTGCAGCTGCTCATAGTGAAATAGTAAAATTTGCAATAGTATGTCCTTTCATTGAAAGAGTTGGTTCAAATGCTGTTTGGGGCATGAAGAACATTAGGGCTTTTCAACTGAAGGCAAGTCAGCTGGTCTCATATGGAAGTAGCAGGTTTTTAACCCCTGGAATCCCAGAGAAAACATGCATTTAAATTATATTTCTAGGAAAGATTAAGTTCCTTCTTCACAACAGGCTGATAGGCCTGCCAAGTTAAAGGGAAGATGCACCATTAAGTGTACTCCACACATCATCACCTAATCAACATTAATCCAATTCCAAGTTAGACAAGAAAAAAGCAACTGTGCTATTGCTTTGAAAAAGTTATCTTTATGGATATCCTATTGTACAGATAAAAAAATGTACCACTGCAGCTATAGACCCAGAACTATTTCAGATTAATATAATAAACCAAATAAGCTCTTGGATGATAGTCTTTAAAAAAAAAAATGTCAGTATGAACTATGTTAAGCTACAAAATATGGCTTACCCTATCATTAATGTTCCTATCAATCTATGGATAACTATATGTAAGACATGACTTGTAGATTGTCAAAACATCTGATATTTCTTTCTTACCCTTTTGTCATTCTTATCCCTTGATGGCAAATCACCTCACATTAAAAATTCAAAATAATCAGATTTGTGACCTTAAACCTAATTGAATCACTGATCAATAATTGATCAATGGTTCGGTGATGAAGATTGTTTAAGATAATAGTGACCTATGCAGAGCCCAGCACACACAACTTCCTGAACAACGGTATGTGACAAAATAAACAGCAGCTGCTACTTATTTAAATGCTTATTTTCACATGTGAATTATTCTAAATTGATTGGAAATGCAAATCAGCTTAGACCTTCCTCCATATATTCTAAAATGGTTTTCATTTTACAATCTACTAAGCATATGTCATATGTCAAAATAAGCAATTAAACAAGTACAGGCAGCCTTCTGTTTACGCCTCACTTCCGTTCCTGAAAAAATGGGTATAAACCGAATCGGCGTAAAATGAACCCAATTTTAATGGGAGGTACAAAGTTATGTTCTGCGCAGTCAAAAAATATGCACATGAAGTATGTGTAACATATTATATTTAAGTCTTTGATAATATATACATATATATTTGTTAAAATAAAATTATTAATAACAAAAACAAAACAAAATTATATACAAAAAATATAAAACTGTAAACGAACACTGTTAATTTCTTTTTATTTTAAGTATCTATAATTTTACTCTATACTTTCTATATTTTTATATGGCGTTATTCTAATTTAGCTGTGCATGCTTTCTCTCTCTGAATCTTTCTTGTTTATGTTATTACGTACTATGTTTATCTACCCATCGCACTACCAGTCTTATACCTGAGATACCAGAAAATTTATTTAATTGAGACTGTTCCACTAATATCATTTAAGTAGCATAAAACACAATAATATGGCTGACAGATTTCTCTCTCTAACACAAATTCCTTCAATAAAACTTTACACAAACAGTCGTGGTCTATTCTTTTACTTAACTTTACGCTTCGGCTATATCACTTAGTTTCCCGCTCACAAGTGCAATTTATTTAGGAACAGTGCAGTTGTAAAAATAAACAAACAGGCAGCACTCTTTTAACAAAAAGAGCAAAACAATTTATTTACATTACTATGAAACATACAAGAATTTAAACATTAGGAAGATTGCTTTCTCTATCCATTTATAAAATCTTTAGCATAAATTAACACCTATTTACTTTAACACTAATTAACTTCTTTAATTCACAATCTTATTTACTCTCTGCTTACAAATTCAACTTATTAAACTTCTAATTTACTTGCAAAGAGGTTAGCTAACTCTCTGTTAAGTTATCTTTATAAATTTTATATCAACTTCCAATATGCCAATCGATTCTCTTAATGACAATTCTAACTACTATTGAACGATCTCTTAAAAGTCAATCTATAACCTACTATGAGGAAATATACAAAAGGTTTTAACTTACAAAAGACTCTGCATCGCACATTCAATCAAAAGTCTTTCACTACAGTCTTATGGCATTTCTTTCATTCTCAGATCTTGAGCTTCCTCAGGAATGTCTGGCTTCAGTAATATATCTCAACTACGACCAGCAAAAGGTTGTTCTCCCACGGTGAAAAAGAAAATCTTCCAAGCAAAGTTGCTTCGGGTAATTTACATTGCCTTCTCTCCTCTGCTTTGGCTCGCTGATAATGCCTGGACGACTGCCATCTCAAGTAGCTTGAACACTCCTACCTCTAAGAAACTGTAATTGCCGCCAACTGTCTCTTTTGACTCTCAAATGGGATCTCTTTCTCTTCTCGGCGACTGGAAGCTCTTCCAAAAACTGAAACTGCCGCCAACTCTCTGCTTCAGGAATTTACATCGGTTTTTCTCCTCTGGCTTGGGATCGCCGAAATGCCTGGACGACTGGAAGCTCTCTGGCGACTGAACGCCTTCTGGCGACTCGAACTGGGCAGCCTACTCTCTCTCTAGCGACTTCTGGATCCGAGAAGCTCTTTATGCTTGGCTCTGTCCCTTTTTATTATGCCTTCTCAGAGACCTCGCACGAAGTTTGTAACTCCCGAAGAATTCGGCATGATTCTTTCATCTTAAATTTCGTGTTCGGTCAGCTCTTTGTTCTCTTCTGAGCTTTCTGTTGATTGTAATTTGCTGGCCATCGGAAAGTTGTTTGAACCTTTCTGACTGACTATGGAGGTGTATACGTGCAGAGCTTGTAAGCCTTTCTCATACACACAAAGTTTATAAACAACCTTTCTTATGCCGCCACGTAGATATATTACATACAGCTCCAGCGGCAAAACATTGCCTTTGTTTTTAACACTCTAACATATTCTTATTAAAGTAGTATACACAATTAATTTCTAGAGAGTTATTTACAATAATATCTAATACAAAATATACAGAGACAAAGAAGGTTATTTTTTTACAACATTCTTATGGGACTTGACCTAAGCAAAAATCCATGTAATGTGTTTTGGAATATTTAAGCTACAATCGAGTTTTTACAAAAATTCGAAAAGATATTACATACTTCTATGTTGAAGTTCCTGGTTTCGATCACCTGCATTTTTTTTTGCAAAAAAAGTATCCAGGATTAACTGCCTAGATTTTCTTTTTCTTTCTTTAAGGTGTTCAGTGTAAGGTCGAATAGATGCGATTACACTCCTTTTTATGTTCACACTCCGTTCCCAATCGTGGTCCATTTCACTGAGTTTATCAGTCAATGTTCTCCATGCTTGCAAGGATACGCTGTAAATCGGCTGTTTTTATATCTCTCAGAGGACCTTCTTCGTTTTCTTTCTCTTCCTTTGGATAGTGACTTAATTGTTCGGTTAATTTTTTTATGTCTTCATTGGAAAGCAGTTTATCATGGCTCTCTAAGAGTTCTGTCATATCTCCACCTGTAATATCATCCAATCCCACCTCTCGCGCAAACTTGGTAACGTCTTCAATAACATTCTCCTCTTGCTCTAATTCCTTGAAGTTATGCATAAATGCTGGAAGAAGTTTTTGCCATGCTCCTTTTAAACACTTTGCTGACACTTCGTTCCAAGCTGCCTTGATGTTGTTAATGCCCTTCAAAATATTGAATGACTGCCAATAGTTTTTTCTGAAGTGTTCAAGACTCTTACCATTTCCATAAATGTTATATGGAGGTAATAGGCTTTGAAGATTGATATAATCCTCTGATCCATCGGTTGCAAAAGTGATGTTCTGTTTAGGGGAATGAAAACAACCTTGACATCCAATGATGTTCTTACTTCAGCAAGGTTTTGAGGATGTCTAGGTGCATTATCCAAGAGAAGCTTGGCTGGCAAATCATTTTCTTTACAAAAGCGAAGCACGGTAGGACAAAAATAATTTGTGTACCAATCTATAAAAACATCTTGTATAACCCAAGATTTCTTGTTCTATTTCCAATAGACTGGCAGCATGGATTTTAGACCCTTGAAGGTGCATGGTATCTGTGAATGCTATACCAACATTGATTTAAGCTTCAAAGTTCCGGAGACAGTTGCACCCAACAAAAGCGTGTCTATCTTTTGCAGCTTTAAAACCTGGAGCGGAATGTTCTTCACAGGAAATGAAGGTGCGTGATGGCAATTTTTTCTAGTAGAGCCCAGTCTCATCAACATTAAAAATGAGATCAGGAGGATAACTTCCTTGTTCTACATAGTCTTGAAATTCTTTAGGAAAAGCAGCCACTGCCGCAACATCTGCACTTGCCGCCTCACTACATAATTTGACACTATGAGACTTAAATCTCATGAACCAACCTTTGCTTCCTAAAAATGTTTCTTCGCCTCCATCTCTTTTTAAGATCCTCAAAAATTGTTTTTGCTTTCTCAGTTATAACAGCCTGCATCAGAGGAATGTTTTTCTGATTCAAGTCATCCACCCATAATGATAATTCTTCCATTTTTTCATGAAGTTTCTTCTTCTTATGGTGCTATCTTCTATCGAAAGTCAGCGACCATCTTGGCGAACAAACTGCGTTCTTGCATCAATCGGAGCAGTTGTGTGCTGCTCTTTCCTGTCCACGTCTTGATGTTGTCAAACCATGATATTCTTTTTCTTCCTCTAGTTCCTTTGCCATCAGTTCTTTCTACCAAAATAGTTTGTAGAAGTTGGTATTTGCTGTTTCTCATGATGTGGCCAAGATATGTTTTTCATTTCTTGATTATTTGTACAAGATCTTTAGCTTTGCCAATGGATTTTAAGACATCTTCATTGATAATTTTTTCTGTCCATGATATCTTTAGCATTCTTCTGTATAGCCACATCTCAAAGGCTTCAATTTTCTTGATGGTTGTTGCCTTCAGTGTTCATGTTTCAAATACATAGAGCAGAATAGACCACACCAAGCATCTCAGCATCTGACGTCCATGTTCAGGTCTTTATTACAGAATAATGTTCTCATTTTCATGAAAGACTGCCGTGCAACTTCAATCCTTGTCTTTATATCTATTTCAGTTAAGTCAGCAACCAAGATATTTATATCTTGACACTTGATCAATATTTTTCCCATTGAGTGTCAGTTTCATTGATGAGGTTGGATTTTGCTGATGACCATGTAATTTGTCTTGTTGATGTTTATATTTATTCCTATTCTTTGGCTTTCTATGTATACTCTGTCAATGAGTTTTTGGAGATCCATAATGTTATCTGCATATCGTAGGTTGTTAACAATCTTTCCATTTATTGCGATTTCCTCTGGACATTCTTCCAATGCCTTTTTAAAGGTTACCTCTGTGTATATGTTGAACAAGAGTGGTGAGAGCACGCATCCTTGTCTCACTCCTCTTTTGATGTTAATATCACTGATGGTAATGTTGTCTAATTGAATGGTACCTGACTGATTCCAATACAGATTTCTTATTAGTCTTATGTCTTGTTCGTCTAGCCCTATTTGTTGAAGAACTTCTATTAAGTTAGTGTGTCTGACTTTGTCGAATGCTTTTTCAAAATCTATGAAACACATAAAGACAGATTTCTTTTTTTCTATGCATTTCTGTATCAATATTTGGGCACAGAAAAGGGCCTCCCTAGTACCAAAACCATTCTGAAAGCCGAATTGCGTTTCAAGAGTTTCTTCACTTTTTCTATAAATACAATTCTGAATTACTTTCAAAAATATTTTTAATGTTTGGCTCAGACTAATAAGTCGGAAGTCGCCACAGGAATTCGCTTTAGGTTTCTTTGGGATAGTGATAAATGTAGATTTGAGCCAATCTGATGGAAATCCATCACTTTCATATATTTTATTAAATAGTTTTTCAAGAAGCTTGATGTTATCTGGTTTCTATTAATTTTAAAAATTCCATTTGCACACCATCTGATCCACTTGCTTTTCCTGTTTTACTTGATCTTATAGCATTCTCTATTTCACATTTCATAATTGCTGGTCCTTGATGTTATCTTTTATATTTATAGGCTTCTGTCTAGATGTTAAGTTGAAAAGTTCTGTTACATATTTTATCCAAATCTGTGCTTTATTCTCTTCTTCTAGAACTATTTTTCCACTTTTGTCTCTCAGAGATGCTGCTTGCTTTTTTCTGAGTTTTTCGGAAATTTCGTTGATTTTCTTATACAGATTGAAATTAACACATTTCTTCTGAAGCAGTTCAATCTCAGTACATAAATTCTTCATCCAATTTTCCTTGGCTTCTTTTATTTTTTTCTTGATGATGTTATGTGTTTCTGTATATCTGGCTAGGTCTTTGTTTTTGTACATTCTTCTTGTATCAATAAGAGAAAGAATCTCATTTATCATCCATTCCTGTTGTTTTACATTATTCACATAACCTACTTCTTCAATACTTGTTGTTACGATGGCATTCTTTAAGCTATTCCAAAGAGATTTCACTCTTTTATTTTCTTCTATGTTAATCTGTGTCTTGGCACTTTTATTTATCTTTGGATCTTTTAGTTTTTCCTACATCAATTTTCTTTTTCTTTTGTGATTTTTTAGCTGATTTTAATCTAAGATGTATTTCTGCAACTATGGGATTGTGGTCTGATGAGAAATCTGCTCCAGGATAAGTCCTTGCACTCTTTATACTACTGTGGAATCTTTTATTTATCAGTATGTAATCAATTTCATTTCTGACAATGTTATGTCGGTTATCTTGAGGCGATTTCCAACTGTACAGTCTTCTGGGTGGAAGTTTAAATCAGGTGTTTGCTATTGTTAGATCTTCTTCCTGACAGAACTGGACAAGGCGATCTCCTCTATCATTTCTGGTTTCTAAGCCATGTTCTCCAATAATTTCTCCATCACCCCCTCTGCCCACTTTTGCAATGAAGTCACCCATCACTATGTTTATATTAAGTTTCTTTGTTAGGTTTTTAATCTCTTTTAGGTGTTCGGTGTTCGTAAAACTCTTCAACATCTTTTTCACTTTTGCCAGCTGTGGGTGCATAAGCATGGATGATATTTATATTAACGCGGTTTCCCTTAAGATGTAACAGCATTATCCTTTCAGAAAATGGGATCCAGTTTATTACTGATTTATTGATTTCTTCATCTACTATTACAGCTACACCATGTCGATGTTTGTTCTCGTCATTCCCAGAGTAATACATCGTCATATTATCTTGTTGACACTTTCCAGATCCTGGCCATCTTGTCTCGCAAATTCCCAAAATCTGGAAGCCCAGCCTCTTCATTTCTCTTGTGGCATTTCTTAATTTGCCAGCTTCATATAGAGTTCTGACATTCCAAGTTGCAATTTTAAAAGTGGACACCATTTTGAGCTCAGAGATTCTTCACACCCCTGTCCCATTTAAGGGACACCGGGAACTCGGGGCCAATTGCAAGAGTTTGCACGCCATGGTGGTTGTTCTGGAGATAATGTAGAGCAGTAGTTTCCCCATTTGCTTTCTGCTCCACAGTATTACAGACGTAACATATACAATCATATTGCCATCTGTAAATCTCTGATCACAAGCTTTTCCGTCATCATTTGTCTTCAACCTTGTGTCAGTACTGACAATGCTGCTTCCCACTGTCAAGGGCAGTGGCCCCAGCAGGTGCTTATTTAATGGCGGCACTACTCACCATGTCACCGAGTTGTCATTGGGCTTTGTGAGGTTTTAAGTGAGACAGAGTTGCCACCTGCTCCCCCATGCCCTGATAGCTCAGCCGCTGTTGGTCCACGGCTGCTTATATTGCAGCTAGCCTCCATATCTGAAGGCTGTTCCCCGATCCGCCACCTGGGGATGCACCCGGTAGTAGTCAGCTCTGCCCCATAACACATCGTGAAGTTTATCCCTGTTATAACTTACATGTTTTGCATTTAGTACTGCTGTAGATTGTTGAGCAGACTGTTTTATTCTATCTGCATTTTTCATAATTGTAGTAACAGTCGATGTAGGTAAGTTCATACTTCTACAGACATTAGCACGTGTCTGCCCATGTTCCATTCTTCGAATCACTTTGATCTTCTTTTCAAGTGCGATTGATTTCCGTGCCTTCTTAACTCCAAGTTCTGCTAACTTTTCTGCACTTCTTTTATCAGACATGGTATGTAATTACGTACTTGATCAATTTAAATACGTATGTATGTAAAAAAAAAATTAAATAGAACAATTAGATAGATTCAACAGTAAAATGAGGTTTGATACATATACGTCATGATAGCTCGGTAAACACTCAAACACTAGAGTGCCTACTAGTGTCGTTTCTCAGTCAGACCACACTACAGTAAGAAAGTACACACAAGCATCCTGCGTTATTGTGAACAGCATAAATTGAACCATCATAAACCAAGGGCTGCCTGTATATGGTTGTTGTGTACCTTCTTACATATAAACATTTAGGTTAAATTAACAAAATTGCAGTCTTGTCTATGCAATAACTGAGGAGAGGAAATTTTCTTACACATTTTTCTGATTGAAAGCTGATGACTCACTTGCCTACCCATACATCCTATTCTGATGGAGTGCCAATAGTATATTATTAGAGGCATTTCCATGGAGCCTGAAGACTCATTGCTCATGCTAGCCACGATGCCCATAACACATCTTAAACTCCTTCACCCAAAAAGCACTCATAAGCACCTCTAGCAACCATCCACTATGCTCAAGCAAAAAGAGTCCTCACACTCTTACTAATCATGTGTTTACACAACCTCCAGGAGTGACTCCTTGTTCTCTCCTATTTAGCCACATAATAAAAATTTTTTTCAGCACCTACTCTATGAAACTTCTTTAGCAACTTATGCATTTCTATCATATTCTGCTCTTTTGCACCTATCAGCTAATCTTTGTAGACCCAGACTTCCACCATTCTCATATTTATTTATTCGTATGGAGTTTTCCTCCCTTTTTCCTTTGCAAGCAGGCAAACCTTGGCCAGTTTGCCTGCTTGCGGGATGAAAAACGCCCGATAAACTGCCCACACCTGGCTAACTTGGCTATGGCTGAGGAAGATCCTCAAATGCCTCACGTCTTCGATGGGAATCAAACCTGGAACACTCCTTCCCCAGTCATATGGTTGCAAAGCGCAAAAGCCACTAGGCTAACCACGCGGTACCATTCTCATAGGGAGTACTCTACAAGCCAAGCACAATATTGGATATGTACACGCAAATCCTTTCCACCACTTCCACATCCAAGAAGTCAAGATGATGAAATCTGTGCTGATTTTGTGACCTGATCAAGCCTTATAAAGAGGGTTAATAACTTCCTCATCCCTACTTGTCAGTGTATGTCGTATGTGTTGATAATACATAGCCTGCAATCTTCCAGTCTGTAGTGCATAACCTTTCCACATTAAACAACTGTTATCTACATGCTGTCAGTCTGTTTAAATCATCCTCTGGGATCACTACTGCTTTCCTGAGTTTAGCATGATCAGCAAACAACCAGTTATTCCTCTTCAAATCATTCTCAGTATCACTCATGTGCAAACTGAATAACAGCAGCCCAAATACAGAGCCCTATGGCACAACCACTGGTCACCTGCCTTTTGCTTGATTTACTCACCAGCTCCAAATCCATCCCCATTTGCAACAAAGTTTAGAGTTCCATGTGGTATACTGTCAAATGCTTTTTTCAGTCAACCAAATATGGTGTTGCCATTTCTCTAATCTACTCAATTTTCACTTTGTGATGTAAAGTGAGTAAATTATTAAGACATGACCATTCAGAAAGCTATGCTGTTTATCATAGAGTATCATACTCGTATCCACACTCATCTTCTCCTTGCATGTTAAGTCCAATGGCCTATCACAACCAAGTAACTCAGAGTGACTGCCATAACCTACTGAATATTCTTTGCTGTTTAATCTCTTGGAGGTGGGGGGGGGGTGAAAATCCTATGTTTCCAGAAAGGGAAAATCCTGCTGCCTTCATACAAGACTGGCTAACTCAACACTGGATGAAGGCAGCAGGATTTTCCCTTCCTGGAAACATAGCCACATAATAAAAAATTTCTTCGGCACCTACTCGATGAAACTTCATAGAGTAGGTGACTACTATATGAAACTTAATATAAAGGTTCATAATTAGATTTAATGGAAAGAACAAAGTTATAAACACAAGTTTAATAAGTTCCAATATGTCAGAGAGGTAGCTTCTGAAATACAATATAAAAATTGTAATAACACACACACACGTCACAGAATAAGTGAAAGTTGTCAGGCTCAAAGGCTGAATCCTAAGAGTGGAACTCTCTATACATGCCAGTAGCTAGCCTTGGTTTTTATAGGCTCTTAGGACATCACACTTGTAGTTTAACATCTTCCACTTACAAGGGGGAAGGGGGTCTGGAAAACTCTGATAAATATGTAGAACAAAAATGATATTAAAGCAACTGATGTAACCACAAGAAAGAATATTCAAAAATATAAGAACATAAGTTATCTTCATAACTCTGCTTCTAGTGATTTCTTGTGATTATATCAGTTGCTTTAATAGCATTTTTGTTCTAGGTGTTTATCAGAACTTTCCAGGCCACCATCCCACCTCGTATTATGTATGTGGGTGTGTTATTACAATTTTTATACTGTATCCCAGAAGATGTCTCTATAACATGAAACACTGGCATTATTAAACCAGAGTATAATTATTTCTTTGTACTGTTTCCATTAAACCTAATTAAATCAATACCTAAGCTTCAATATGCATTTCCATATAAAGGCTTTTTGCATCCTAGGTAGGATTTGATCACCAGTCTTTCTGAGGATGGAGTTCATTACAAACATAGCAATAGATGTTCATTTCTATTCTGCCATTAAGCAACTTTTCCAATATCAGAATTACTCCTGAGATGGTAATTGATCTATAATTTTCCAACTCTGTCTTGGAGCCTCCTTTATGTAATAAGACTATCTTGCACTCCTTCCATTTCTTAGGACTCTGCCAGTACTGAAATTAAACACCCTGGTTAGATGCATTGCATTGTCGTGTCTTGTACTTTCCTGTAATACAAACGCTGTTATCTAATTCCTCAAAACTGTATCCTGAACACCTTCGTTTACATATCTATATTTTCATACTGATTCCTGACACATCAGTCACCGCATTATTTCTACACTTAGACAATCAATACATTCACGAAATTATCACTCAGTTATTCAACTATTTCTTCTTCTATTGACTCCTTATTATCAGCCCTTCCTTTTACCTATAGGAAATGAACTATTTGCAATTTCCTTTGACCTATTTAGCTATATGCCCTTCATGATCTGATTTTGCCCTCTACACCATACTGGTCAGCCTTCTGTACTGCTTGACCTGCTTGCTACTGCCTGTGTTCACCTTTCTCCTCCTATATCCATTCAAAACATTTTCTTTTTTAACAGCTTCTGCTTAATGATAGTACTTATTCATTTAACTCCCACCTATCGTGGGTGAGGTTGATGGTCATTTTTTTAAAAATATTTTTATTAAATTTATATATTTTATTATTCTTATTTTCTTATGTCATAGCACTGCTGAAAACTACCTCCTGAGTTTGTCATAATCACCAGCTTTGTAGTAATAGATATACCTTTCTTAATTGAAAATTCCATGCATATGCTCTTGCGCCAACAAAATCCAAGGCAAACAACCTTACAGGTTCAATTACAACCTATAATACAATTAGAGTGTCTGTGAGGTTAGCCTAGTGGCTGCGCACTTCACAACCATATGCCTGGAGAAGGAGTGTCCTGGGTTCAATTCCTGTCAGTGACGTGAGGAGCTGAAGGATCTTCCTCAGCCATAGCCAAGTTCGACAGTCTTGGGCATGGACAGTAGGATTTTCCCCCCAGTTTATCATCCCGCAAAGCAGGCAAACCAGCCTTGAGAACTCAACTACGGACATAGGATACACCGGGGCATCGGACCTCAAACCATTCACTTATCCTGTGAACGGTTTGAGGTCCGATGATTAATAAACCCTCGACACCGCAAGGTAAAAGAGGGAAAAAAGAAGATGAGATGAGATACAATTAGTTATATAATGCAATTATGTGGGTGTATAATATTATGTAATTGTTAGATTCTACAGATGCTCTGAAAGCTAGGTTGCTTAGATTTTTAAAAAAATAGTGATATTAGATTAAAATTGAAAGAGTTGATAGTTTTGGCTGGAATGAATGATTTAAAAGGAGAAAAGTATGAGGGAGGCCGTGAAAGAATTACTAGAAGTAGCAAAAGAAAAGACTAATAAAGATAGAGTCTGTTGCCGTGGTATGACAGAATAAAGCTGAAAAGCAAGACCATAATAGCAAGACTCAATATGTAGGTTATGCAGGAGGAATAATGTGGAGTTTGTGGATGTGTGGAGTGAGTTTCACAGGCAAAAGGCCTTATACAAGAAAGATGGTTTGCATCTGAATGGATTTTGTGTTCAGGGTCTGGAAAAAGTGTTGAATGAAGTGAAAGTGGATGTGCAAAATCAGAGAAACTAGAGCTTGGGGGTGGGGGAGGTTGAGTGAATATGCAGATATCAGTGAGGCAGATGAGTGTAAGAATGTGCATAACTAGAATGGGATAGTTAGTATAAAATGCCAGGATAGTGTGGGTCCAAGGGTACTTTTTCACTTTATGTACACAAGTGCCAGGAGCATTCGAAACAGTTGGGAGGGGATAGCATTGGGTAGTTCATCCTAGCCAAAGGTTATTGGCATTAGTGAGACATAGCTGATAAAGATAAAGGCAGGTAATTATTATTGAGGATTTCAACTATGGGAACATAGATTGGAAGGAGAAAAGGACACATGGGACATGATATAGTTAGTAGGATAAGTGAAGGGTATAGTGTGTTCAGGGAGGATAGAGAGAAAAGAATGGAGAAGAAGTGTTATTGATGACAGACAATGAACTGTAACTAAAGAGAGTAGAAGTTAAGCTACAAGCTAGAGAAAATAGCACATTTGAGTGATGTGAGAGAAAGACCAGCAGAACAAAATATACAGTTGGATTCTATAAGGATAGCAGGCATCAGCAAATAAGCTTAATGAGTGGAGGGCAGGTAATTATTATGGGAGATTTCGACTATGGGAACATAGATTGGGAGGGGACACATGGGAGAAAGGAAATGGAATTTATGCAGTTACTAAGGAACAATTACCTGAAGCATGTGATGGAATGTACTAGAGGTTCATGTTGCATCTGAGATTTCCCTTTTACCATGTTTCCACCATCTGGTAAAAGCAATCATATGGTCTTCACCTGGAAGGCAGCTACATGTGTGAAATTTTCAGCTAGAAAGGGATATATGTGGAATTACAGGCCTGGTAAGTATGACAAGCTTAGGAGATTGCTTGGATCAGTGTCTGGCATGTAAACATGAGAGGGCTGGATGTTGACAATGCACAGGAAGTGGTAAAGGAGGGTTTGAGGAAAGTAATGCCAGGACTGTATACTTAGCATCAGGAGAGTAAATCAAATAGGAGTTATATGGATATCATCATTCAGCTACAGTTACAAAAAAAGAAAAAATTGTGGAGAGAATTCAAGGAGAAAGGTGATCAGCAGGCACATGACTAGTACAAAGCACACAGGCCAGAAGGGCAACCATTGTGGTAAAAAAGGCAAAAGCAGAGAATGAAAGGAAATTAGCAGTGCAGACCAAAGATAATCCCAGACAATTCTTTTCATATATCGCAAGTAAAAGGAAGAATGTTTATGGCAGAATGATTTTAATAAATGCCGATGGGAGGGGCTAATTGAATCAGCTGAAATAGTAGAATTACTAAGTGAACACTTTGCAAGAGTATATCATCCAGATGGAGACATTGCAGTAATGAGAGAGGCAAACATACATGGAAAGTGAGGTAAATGAAATGGAGGTGCATAACATACCAGCTCAAGTTTTATGTGCCGGTGCTAGGGAAATGTTGGTGCCTTTAACGACACTGTTTAATCTAAGTCTCAGCTCTGGATTAGTCCCAAGGGTGGAAAGAGGGGAAAATAAATCCATTGCATAAAGAAGGCTAGAAAACTGATGAAGCAAATTACCGACCAATTGGCATATCAGGAGTTGGCAAAGAATTGAAGAAGTTAGACAAAAGAAAAATACTGGAATGGATAGACAGAAATAGGATACTGTATGGGGGGCAACATGGTTTTGTGAAGGGTAAGTCATACATCAGTAACTTGCTCACATTTTATAATACAGTGACAGCTGAGCTGGATAAAGATAATGGATATACAGTGATACTGCTAGACTTTGCAAAAGCCTTTGACAGAATACAGCATGGAATTCTAATCCATAAACTGGGGAATATGTGGATGGATACAGGGTTGGTGGGGTGGTTGATGTAGAGATATCAGACAGTAGTTTATCCATCAACCACCCCACCAACCCTGTATCCATCCACAAAAGAAGGCCTGTGACTAGTTTCATACCACAGGACTCTGTTCTTGGGCTGCTGCTGTTTAATTTGTAAATTAATGATATAGAAAACAATCTAAGAGGAACTGTTCAGATGTTTGTTGATGATGCCAAACCAGGTAGAGCAATAGTTAATACAGATCAACTATTGATGTTAAAATTTTGCAGGACGATTTGGATAGACTGGCAGTCTGGGCAAAGGAGAGCGGATGTCAGTTTAATGTGGCGAAGTATAAGGTTATGCATTTTGGGGTGAAAAGATTACCAGCTGTATACCACATTGACGGAACTTATTCCAGGAAATTGACGAAGCCAGAGATTTCGGCATGTTGGTGGATAGGGAGTTGAAGTTTAGAAGGCACATAGCAAATGTGGCTAAAGCAGCCCATCAGATTACTTGGTTACTGGAGAATACTTTGACGAGCAGAAACAAGAAGGCATCTTCTGACTAGATGACCAGATCTACTGTGTGCAGATATGGTCACCTAGGTTTATTGGTGATGAGGAAGAGGCGAAGAGGATCCAGAGGCGAGTGACCAAGGTAGTAGCAGGTCTATGGAATGATCCTTATGAAAGAGCTGAAGATTTGTGGGTTACAGAAATTGGTTGACAAGTGGAAAAGTGGTAATATGATTAAGACACAAATTACCAAAGGGTTTTTACAAGATTCATGTAGAGGAAATTTTCAGTTTAGTGTAGGAGAACTAGGGGCCATCCTTGGAAACTGAGCAAGAGTGTTAGAACTAGATTTTTTGCTTGGAGATTGGCGAATGAGTGGAATAGGCTGTCAGTCTGTTGTGGGTGCCATGACTGTGAATGAGTTCAAAGCAAAGTATGATAGATACTGCACAAATGTTGATGAGGTTTAGGGCCTCCCTCGATAAGTCTAAGGCCTCCATGGAGTAGCCTATAATAATAATAATAATAATAATAATAATAACAGATTCTACCTTAAAAGTAGTAATTTCTCCCATATCTAAATCATTACCTTTCTTTCTTTCTTAGATCTAATTATACTTAGCAAAGTAACAGTTCCCAATCACAGGAAGGTTGCTACATTGGTCAAATCATGATCAAAATCATGACCCAATGAATACAATAATATGTTCCATTGATAGCTTATCACAAAAAGAATTGCAGCTTATTAAATCAAGATATCTCTCCCATATTTACAACAGTCATCTCATAAACATCAGTGGTCAACATTTACAAGCATCTAACAATATCCATAAACCTAAAGATGTTTATTACCTAAAGATTTAGGTAATAAACATCAGTGGTCAACATTTACAAGCATCTAACAATATCCATAAGTGTGTATTTTCTTTGCAGGAATGTGCAAAGTATCATGTTTGTGTGGGCTCCTGTATTTTAGTCCAATTTAAAGATCAGTGAGCGTCAGCCTAGAATTACTTTATACCTACAGACCATGTTGCTCAATTTTCCTGAGTAGATTTATAATTATTTTGTATAATTTTATAGATGTTAACTGATTTTATCTTGTATTATGGTTTAACATACTTCTTACCACATAAAGAAATTATATATAACCAAGAAATTTATTTTTGTTAATAAGATTCACAAATCTAACAGACTTTGAAGTAATATAACAATAAGAGAAACTTTCAGGGATCATATTTTATTAATAAAAATGTAAAAGAAGTGGTTATATTCTTCTCCTTTGTGCATGTTAGGCCTACTGGCCTGTTACAGGGCTATCTTAAGCTCTTCTAAGCCCCTTGCTTTTAATGCATACATCTCCTCAAGGAGATGTGCTTTGCATTAAGGGTAAATACTAAGAATAGTGATCAGAGCTTATTCCACCTTTACCAAGAGCTGCCTTAGACTTGCACTACGTGCGGAGTCGCCCAGACTTGTACTATTTGCAAGGGCAAACTTGAATTACTTGTCTGTTTGCTTACTTGGGAAATGGATTAAAACCAACTTTATATTTATATACATATAAAATAGCTTGTTATCTTTAACAGAAAATCTTCTAAGTCATACCTGTCCCAAGGATAGGTGACTAGCCCTATGCCTCCCAGTATATTCTATGGCTGTAGCTGCATGCGTTCATAGGGCCAGTTTGCCTGCTTGCAGGAGGAAAAACCCCAGGTAAACTGGAGGAAAAAATCCTGCTATCCACGCCCAAGACCAGCTAACTTGGCCATGTCTGAGAAAGATCCTTAAGCTCTCACGTCGGCGACGGGAATCAAACCAAGGACACTCCTTTCCCAGGAATATGGTTGCAAAGTGCATAGCCATATTCCTAAGAAATTCTTTATGTCTGTGCAGTTAGCCTTTGCATTGCAAAGGCTAACTGCACAGACAAAAGTAATGGACGTATAATATTCATCAATTAAACTGATTACTATTTCCCTTACAAAAAGGCAGAAGTAAAAAAATACTGCTTTGTCCTGTCCTCCTTCACTGTAACTTCCTGTCTCTCTAAATGACTCTGAGAAAGCCAGACGTTATGAAACTTATCATTTCAGAATGGTCAAAAAATTTAACTTGACTAATTTTGCTATAAGAAAAATTTTCAATAAAAAATAAATAAATAAATAAAAAAGAGGGAGGGGTGGAATTCTCTTGTTAGTGTTTAACAGCTATGCACTACAGTGCAACAGTTGTGATCTTCTGAATACACATTACGCCTAATAAAGGATATATTTGGAATAAAATACACTGTACTATATGTTAAATATAATCAGCAAAAGTTTTACTTAAGAAACCAATTAATATAATTTAGCATATAAAATTGTATTATCTGAATATAAACTTATCACCTACTCACCTCCTTCATATCTGCAAGTGAACAACTGCTCCTACTGGATGAAGAAGAAGTGCTAGATGACTTGAGAAAAAATGCTGTGTTATGACTTGTTAAAACTGTTGGCACTTATTTTAAGTACTCTATTAGTATTAAAATACTAATCAAGTATAATGGATAACTTACATAAACAGGAAAATTATAAAATTTTTGCTTAGGTATAAAAGAGCATCCAAATTCAATATAAAATGAACTGGAACATAAATGAAGGAAACATTATCAAAGGCCTAATGTAGCTTGAAAAATTCCATGTTTGACCTCTAGAGCTAGGCAAAAAATGCAAAAAAGAAATTTCAAAAAATAATATAATTTTATAAAAAATATAAAATGCATTTTATATATAAAATTAATAAAAATAGAAAAAATTCTTAGTTCACCTGCATTCCTAATGCACTAATAGGTTTACAAAAAACCTTTCATGGGTCTGTCACAAAAAACATAACAGAAATCATTGGTTTTGGTTCAAAAACAGTACAGTGTGATTGTACAAAAATCTTAATGTAATTTTCAAAAAATTCATTAACAGAGACACTAGAATTAACATAATCCATTAAATCTACTGAGTTTAGAGCAATGTGACAATGATTCCCAGCTCTCATTATATAATCTTTCCACCAGCAAACACTATTCATATGCAGTCCCTTTCCAAAGAGACTATTAATATTCCTATTCATAGAAGTGATAGCATTCAATGAATGAACTGTTTCAGTTCATGGTCCTCATACTGCAGATCAACCAAAGTGAGTGATAAAGCACTCATTGCATGACATAAATAGCAAGGAAAGCCACTGCAGAAGCCTGTCCTTCTTTGAACCTAAAAATGTAGAAAATCAAATGAAAACAAAGAAATCAACCAAAGTATCTTCATACAATATATTCAGATATGCCATTAACACAAAGAATAATGGCTACACAGATGATTTCTCTTGAGAGGCTGAAGAAGGAGAAGTCCTATAGTTTATGGTGTTTTTGATGATAGGCTTGCTGAAATTATTAAAAAAGGAAGTGGATTCAATGTACTATATTTCTTGCTGCAGTAAGGTGAAGTAAAGGAAGTGAACTTGATATGAGTTCTCATGGAACTCATATCAAGAATATGAGTTCATATTCTTGATATCAATAATTCATACTCATTCTGGCAAGACTAAAATGAGTATGAATATATGTTTATGAATGTGTGTGTGTATAAAAGGGTCATAAGGGGGGCAATCATCTTGATTGTAAGGGAGGTGGCACTCCCATTTTCCCTTATCTGCTATAAGATCTTTCCTATAAGGCCTTATTAGCTAACTCTTCTTATTTTATGATCCTTATGCTATTAGAGTACTGAAGGGCTACAGGGTCTTTCAACTTCTGACCTATATTTATGATCCCTCTAAAATCTACTCTTTAAAGTAGATTTTAGAGGGGTCATACAATATACCGTATTTGCCGGCATATAAAATGCACTTTTTTTCTTTGAAAATAGGTCTGAAAAACAGGGTGCGTCTTATACGCCGATACTCAGTTTTTTATTACTTTCATTTATGGAAATTTTCTCTGTTCCGAGTTATGCGATTTCTTTCTTGCTTCCTTGTGGTGTGGGAGAACATTCCAGTTACGTAGAATTCAGATGATGCGAATGTTGTTGCGGTTGTTGAATGGTGTTCAATTTCTGCATTTAAATTTTCTCTAAATTTCTTGGCAAATTATGGCTGAAAAATGTAGGCAGTGCTACAATATTGCATACAAGTCACGTGTGATTGCGTATGCTAAAGAACATGGAAACAGGGCTGCAGAGAGGCATTTCGGGTCACTCCCAACTGAGAAAATGATAAGAACTTGGCAGAATCAGGAAGAGGATCTGAAAAAAGCAATTCACAGTAAACATAACCTACAAAGTGGAACTGCAAAATGAACAGAACTTGAGGCACCACTGAATACTTGGATTTTAGACCACAGAAAAGCAGGACTTTTAGTGTCTACAAAAATAATTATTCATCAAGCGAAAGTGATAGCCACTAACAGAGGGATCGCCAACTTTACTGGATCTACATCATGGTGTTCAAGATTCATGAAAAGAAACCAGCTATGTATGCGGACTAAAACAAAAATATCACAAAAGATGCCAGCTGAATATGAAGAAAAAATTATTAAATTGCATCGATTCGTCATTAAGGCAAGGAAACTAGAAAATTTTGAGTGCTTACGCAAATAGGAAACATGGACGAGGTTCTGCTAATTTTTGATGTGCCTTCAAACAAAACTGTAAATTCCAAGGGTACAAAAGATGTTACTGTTAAAATTTTGGGGCACGAAAAAACTCACTACATGGTTGTTTTATCCTGCTGTGCTGATGGGACAAAATTGCCGCCACTATTGATTTTTAAAAGGAAGACGCTACCCAAAGAAAAACTGCTCAAAGGAGTGTTTGTACATGTTCACGCTAAAGGCTGGATAGATGGAGGAGGAATGAAGTTATGGATAGTATAATTTGGTCTAGGCACCCTGTTGAAGAAGCCTGCCCTGCTAGTATGGGATCAGTTTCGTTCTCAGAGAACAGAAGATGTTAAAAATAAACTCAAGGAATTGTAAACTCAGTTAGCTGTAATTCCAGGAGGTCTAACTAGTTGGCTTCAACCTTTAGATGTCTGTATTAATAAACCATTTAAGAGATTTATGAAGAAGTGGAACAGCTAGATGCAGTCTTCAGATTTTAAGGTTATGCCACCAGAAAGAAGGAAGAGGTCTAGCATTTCGCAAGTTTGTCAGTGGATCAAAGCTTCACGGCATGCTGTGAAAACTGAGACAGTGGTTAAATCATTTAAGAAGTGTGGTATTAGTAATGCACTGGATGGTACAGAGGACAATTTGTTTTATGAGAACTCAAATTCTGATTTAGAAGAGGTTTCAAGTGTCTCTTCATTAGCTCTGGAGATAAATTTCTGGGTTTTGATGAAGAAGTAGATTAAAAGGTGGGTACTCTTTCCTAGTTAGATTAGGTATTTGCTGAAAGTAGACCTACTTATTACTTTATAATTGAAATACTGTAAATTCATTATAATATTCAGTGATAAAGTTTTTTCTTAAAAAATGTGTTCAAAAAAGGGGATGCATCTTATATGCCAGTAAATACGGTACTCTATTCCTCCCATGGATTTAAATTTGGAAGAAGGCAAGTTCAGAAGCCTTAAGTTAGCAGTCCTACCACTGGACTATCCATTGCCAGGCTAGTAATCTGAAAAACACTAATTCACTTCTAAGCCAATAGAGAAAGGTATTCGAAATGAATCTATGGAAAATGACCTTGGAATGGAAAAGGTGAAACGAAAAGGGAAACAACGACAAAATATAATACATATAGTGAACCAGAATGCAAGAGGAATAGCAAATAAAGAAATAGAATTAGATCAAATATTAAATGATAGAAATTTTCAAATAGCAGTAATCACTGAAACAAAAAAGAAATTAAAAGGAACCATGAGAAATGAAAATTTTAATGTAATATATAGTGAAGTCAACAAAGACCAAAGAGCACAAGCAGGTGTTGTGATTTCGACTGATAATTCCCTTTCAAAACAGGTAAAATATTATAAATTAAGGAATGAATGAATAATAGGAGCTAGAATAAAAACAGGAGCCTCCATAACTCAGTCAGTATAGACAAAGCCCTTTGGTCGGAAAGACCTGGGTTTGATTACCGTCCATGACATAAGAAACCTTTATCTGGTCTCTTTCAATTAAAGGTGAGTTAGCAGGTCTCATATGGAGTAGAGGGTTTTTTCCCCTCCCAGAAACTTGGGTTTTTCGTCTCTCAAAACAGACAAATCAGCCAGTAGAACACACGCATTTGGGCAGTTGCTTTATCCTCATATTACAGTTAGGAAATCCAAGGATACTTCGAAGGCCATGGGTACTTAGAAGAAGGAAGAGAAGATGATAATATTGCATTTTATAATCAATTACAAAATATATATAGTAAAATGAATAAAAATGATTATGTAATATTAGCAGGAGACAAATATAGGAAAGAAGAAAATTAATAATAATATAGGAATATATGGAGAACAAACTCTAAACATTTAGGAATGGCAAAAAAACTGACTGACTTTATAGTTTATAATAATCTTAAAATAATGAACTCTTTCTATAAACATAAAGACATACATAAATATACTTGGACAGCAAGAGGATGGAAATCAATATTAAATTACTTTATCTTAAATGAAAAGTTTTCATTGTTTCTATGTCAAAGTTTTCTATGGATGTTAGAGTCCACAGAGGATATGAAATAAGTAGTGATCACTTCCAGTAAAACAAAATTAAGATTACCACCTAAATGGCTACAAATAACAAGAACAGAAAGAAAATTTAAAACATTTTTTTATAAAACTAGATTATTAAATGACATAAATATACAATGGCTATATGAACAATGAATTAACCAATATTTAAATAAAATAAAACAAAATGAAGGAATAGAAATAGAATGGCTTAATATAAAAATGATACTAAATACAGCAGCAAATGAAAATCCGTTTCAATATTTATTTAAGTGAAATAATAATAAAATGGAATAAAAATTTTCATCAAGGTATTAAACTTTCTCCTGCTGTGAACTTCAACACTCTCCTTTTTGCTGATAATCAAATAATATAATAATTACAAATTCTGAAGATAACTTACAGAAAGATATTTTAAATTTAAATGAAATATCCAAAGATTATGGAATGATAATATCAACACAAAAATCAAAAACGATGGCCTTTAAAGGGCAAGATTCAATAAGAACTAAAATAGTAATAGAAAACAAGATTTTGGAACAGGTGAATTCATTTAACTACCTAGGATGCATGATTACATATGAAAATAAACCTCCTGTAAAATTAAAGAACTTATTCAGATTATAACATATTATAATTAAAGAACGAAAGATCAACTCCCTCCTCTCTCGCTGCCTGGAGTTTACTAAGTACCCTGTTCCTGTAAGCTGGCATACTTTGGACAGACAGGCAGATCAGCATCCATTAGCCTGGATGAACACAAGTCTTACATATGCAAACATAACTATGGCCATTCAGGCTTGGCTGACCATGTTTTGGACACCACCCACAGAGTATCATGGAAGAAAACCACCATGCTCCACCACAGCAAATTGAAGAAAGAGAGACTTTTCTTAGAAGCAGCAGCAGCTCTCAGAAACCAACCAAACCTTAACAAATACGGTTGTATTAAGCTTCCGAAGATTTGGGAAACTCTCATCACCAGAGGTCCCACCTTACATTCCAGGCCACCTACTACCGCCCTTAGAGGGCGCTCCACCTAGATAGGACTTTAGTGTCACCCACGTGGTTGGGCTTAGTATTGTAAGATTTGTGTGTGCATGTTACATTAATTGTTTTTGTAATCCCTGTAGATGTCCTAGTGACTAGGACGAAATATAGGAAGTATTAAATTCTATTTTAATTCTTTTTGAGTGTTGTAAAATATCCATTAAGCCTTCAACATGAAGCTTATATGTCTCAATCATATCCCCCCCCCTTCTTCCTCCTATTCACGAGGCTCTGCAACTTACATTCTCTCAATCTGTCCTTGTACTCCACATTCCAAAGACCACTGACTACTTTTGTGAATCTTCTCTGTACCCTTTCCAACATATCCTCCTCACCATGAAAACCTGGCGACCAAATCTGTGCATAATAATCCACGAGAGACCTGATCAAGGCCTTATAAAATGGAATCATAACTTCTCTATTTCTGCATGTCAGGGTTCTCCACATCATTGCCATTCAATGTGATATCTTCACAACTTGTGCAATGTGGCCCCTAAATTTCAAGTCCTTGTCCAACATTACTCCTAGATCTCTCATCTCCTCTACTTCTGTTAAAGTTTCTCCACCAAGTGTATACTTTGCATCCCATTGTTGCTTACCAAATCTCAAAACCTTACACTTGGCAAGAGTGAACTGACGGTTCCACTTACCTGCCCATTCATGCAATCTAGTCAAGTCCTCTTGTAAGGCATTAACATCAGCCTGACTGTGCATTGCTCTCCCCAGTTTTGCATCATCTGCAAACAGCTGGATATCACTAGTTAAACCCAACCCAATATCATTAACATACAAATTGAACAACAATGGTCCCAAAACTGACCCCTGCAGCACATCACTGGTGACCTTTGTTTTTTGAGATACTGCACCCCATATACAACTTTCTGATACCTATCTGACAGCCAGTCACTGATCCAACACAGAAGTCTGTTATCCAATCCCATCTGTTTCAATTTATTTAACAGCTTATCATGTGGAAGTCTATCAAAAGCCTTTGCAAAATCCAAGTACACCACTGTATATGCATCTCCTCTGTCCAAGGTATTTGTCACCTTGTTATAGTACATAAGTTAGTGAAGCATGATCTCCCCTTAACAAACCCATGCTGATAACCACAGAGAATACTGCTGTTATCAACCCATTTCTGTATCCCACTTCTCACCATCTCTCCAGGACCTTCACCCCAACTCCAGATATACAGACTGGCCTATAATTTGAAGCTAAAGCCTTATCACTGCCTTTATGCAGTGGAACAATTTTACCTTCCTTCCACTCTCATGGAACCTGTGCTGTTGCAAAACTCTTATTAAACAGGCATGCCAATGCTACTGCCAGTTCCCTGGAACATTCCTTAAGATGTGTGGTGATATGTCATCAAATCCTATTGCCTTATTAACATCAAGGTCATTTATTTCCTTAAATACCTCCTGCTCACTGACAATTAAGCTATCCTCTCCAATATCCTCTACACTTAAGTTCCTCATGATTCCACCCTGATCAGGATGAAACACACTTATAAATTGATCACTGAATACCTCAACAATGTCTTCTGCAGCAGTTACCATTCTACCACTTTCATCCCTTAACTTCATCTTTCTACGATCATTCTTCCTTCTACTTGCCACATATTTATAAAACTCTCTGGGGTTTTTCTTAGCCTGATTTGCCAATTTCTGCTCATACTCTACTTTTGTTTTCCTTACTGAGTCACTCTCCTGGCTTGTTCTTTATATTCTTCATGTGACCGATTACCATTCATCTTGTACTTCCTCCAAAGTACTTTCTTTTTCCAGATTTCATGCTTAAGCTCCACATTCGTCCATTTTACACCTACCTTATTCAGCCTTTTGGCCTTTGGGATACATTCGGACATTGATACTGTTATGTATTTCTTTGTAAGTTCCAATGCAGCGTTTATTTCCTTGCTGCTCAACTTCTCGTTCCATGTTATAGCTCGAAGTTGTCTCCTAAGCTTGTCATAATCACCAGCCTTATAATTCCACATATATCCTTTCCTCGCAAAGGCCTGCATATGACTAGCCACAACACAGGTGATTACTTCATGATCACCTTCACCATCAGGAGGAAAATGTGAAACCCCTCTAACATCCTCTGATGAAATGATCAGACCTAGAACTCTTGATCCTCACGTGCCTTCCTTTACGTGCTGCCTGAGATAGTTATATCTCAAGAACTCGAGAAATTCATTTTCCTTATTCCGAAATGCTATCTCTTCATTCCAATCTATACCACCATAATTAAAATCACCCATAATAATCACCCTTCCTTTGTTCACTAATCCAAGTTGTTTATACATTTCTTCATCACCACCTTCCACATTCAAAGGCCTATAGCAACATCCAAAAAACTAAATATGTCTTCCTCTCAACCTACACGTTACACCATACTGTCTCATAACCATTGCCACTATTTCCTCCTTTCATGTCTACCTTATGTGGACTTAATTCCCCTGATATCATCAGCAGCACCCCCCCCTCCCTTTGTGCCCTTTCTATCCTCACGAAAAATACTCTACCCTTCCATTTCTATTCCAGTTACGATATCATCTTCATTCAACTATGTTTCACATATTCCAATGATTTGGGGGCAAATAAACTCAATCACTAAAACCATTTCATTCCCTTTATTTCTGATACTTCTGGCATTTGTAAACAAACACAACAGTTCATTTTTAGCTCTAGAGCCAGTCTTATCTAAGCCATATGATGGTTGTGATTTTCTCACTACACCTGCAAAATCACCTTTATCACTACTTACCACATATACCTGCTCAGTCTCCACTTCTCCACCCACTTTGCAATATACTCCATCTTCATACACACATTCACTGCCACTTTCAACATTCACTCTCTCTGCCATGTCTCCCTGTCCATCCGAGCCCCCCCCCCCCCGTTTCCCTGTTCCTATTGTATTCCCATTCTCTCTTCCTCTCTCACACTACTACTGTTTCCACTGCCAAGCACTGCTGACTCTTCAGTACCACTCTTTTGATTTTTCTCTTCATCTCTTCCTTCTGATCTCTGGCATGCATCACACACTGTACTTTCATCCAGCAACACTCACTCCAAAGCCATTTAAATTAAACCCATCATGTTTGCATAATTACATTCTTCCCTCAAACACATGCCATACATCCACAAACTCCTCACACTGCTCCGCCAAAATACCATTCATGATTTTGGCTCTCCGTCGCAACTCATCATCATCATACCTAGATAACACACCGACAACCTTTTCTACTACACTGTTATCTTTCACTCTTCTCAATAGCCTCCTGATATTTGTCCTCACATCCCTCTTATGTCCAGTTAGGTCATTAGTCCCTACAATCACAACTAACTCTCTCGCTCGTTTCTTCCTCATGTCCAACGGCTTAATTATCGTACTCATTCTCCCACCCAGATAGTCCATAAGGTCTGCTATCCGGGTGGGAGAATGCCTAACATCACTCAACATATTCTTAATTTTATTTTTCACTTCCAATATCTGTTTCATTAAATCTTGCATTTCAACAACTTCACTCTCTATCTATAGGTGAAACAGGAAACGGTACATTAAATTTAATAACTATAGTAAATCCGGCCTTTCTGATCAAGCACTGAATACTTTACATAGAATTGACTGGATATGCACCTGTTGTTTACAACACCACAAAGACATGGTATGAATGTTTTAAGGCCTAAAATTCCCAAGAATATGGAAGGCAAATATTCTACTGACATAACCTTTTTGTCTGAGCGTTAATTATAAATAGGATTCTAAGTAATCCAGGATCTCATTATTAAATTCCTGCCATGTACTCTCAAGGGGTATACAGAATATGATAGTACTACATGAAAAATTTACATCATTACTAACTTCCTATCTACAATTTTCCTCCAAATCAGTCTGTTACTTTGTCAAGACTCCAACATCATCAGATCTTATATTTCTATCGTCTAAGGCACTTTTTACCGTATCAATCCAACTTGTTTTCCTGTTTTGGTTGTTTTCCTGCCAACCTGGCAGAGAACACTTGATTTGCTAATCTTTCCTCACCCATTCTGTTTAAGTGACCATACTACCTGAGATTAGCTCTGCTGATGCAGAGCAAATCTCAGATAGCATGGTCACTTAAACAGACTTTACATTGTCAGCATTCCTGGATGCTGACAACGTAAAGTTCTTTCCTAATATCCTCGTTTTTAATATGATATTGCCATTGATGCCATCTGTTCACACCTTTAATCTTGCTCAGCACTCTCATATGTGTGGTCTCTAGTCTTTGGTCAAGTGTTTTACTTCTAACCCAGCTCTCAGATCCATAAGTTAAAACTGTTTGAACACTGTCTTGTATATACAGCTAATTTAGTGTTCCAACTAATTTCTCTCTTATTCCATATGAATTTATTCAATTGACTTCCTACCATACCAACTTTGTTGATTCTGTTGTCTATTTACATATTTAATTTACCATCTTCACAAAAAATCATGCCTAAGTAACTGAAATGTTTTACTTGTTTCACAGGTTCTCCATTCACAACACAGTTGATATTTTCAACAATTCTGCCTATTTTCATTGTTTTTGTCTTTTTATTGTTGACCTTCATGCCATATCTATTACAACAGTTATTCAATTTAGTCAGGGAATCTTGTAGATTTGTAGCGGATTTATTTAGAAGTATAACATCATCCGCATAAAGCAAAGAGCTGACATTAACATCTCCAATTTTGATATGTTTAATACCACTTTCCTTCATAATGTGATCCATATAGATAATGAATAACAGAGGGGATAATGTACATACTTGTCTCACACCAGATTTAATATTAAACCATCATCCTATACTTCCTTCAATTCTAACTGCTGACTTACAACTCAAATAAAGACTAAGCATTGCTTGATATAATGCCCCATTGACACCACATAACTGTAGCGTATTGAATAGCTTCTCTCTTGGCACCTTGTCATATGCCTTTTCCAGTTCGACAAAACTTAAATACAGATGTTTGTTTTATTCCAATGATTTTTCAACTATTTGTCATAAAGTGAAGCGCTGATCCTGACAGCCTCTATTTGGCTTGAATCCAGCTTGTTCTTCACCAAGCTTTTCTTCCACAATTCTTCTCAACCGTTTCTCAAGTATACTTGCATAAATCTTACCAGGAACACACTCAGTAGGAAAATACCTCTGTAATTCTCACATTCAATTTTATTTCCCTTTATATATTTGGGTACTATAAGAGCTCTAGTCCAATCATCGGGAATTTGTGCCTCTATCCAGGCCTTCTGAACTATGCAGTGCAGCCACTGTAAGACTTTTATACCACCATACTTCAGCATTTCTGGTCAAATATCATCTACTCCTGCCTTTCTACATTTCAAGCCTTTGATGGCTTTTTCTATTTCAAGTATGGATATGTATTACTGACTGCATGCCTGGTCAATATTTTTTATCAATGTGCTGTCATCACTGCTTGTTTCATTTAGCAATTTTTCGAAGTAATTACTCCATACTTCAAGGATATCTTTTTCTCCAGTTTTCATGTCACCTTTATCATCTCTAACTCCTTTTACTCTTTCCTCCGTTTCTAAGCTTTTTCAATAACCTCAATAATATTTTGTCACCTTCTTGATATTTATTTTCTATGCTCTTGCCAAATTATTCCAAGACTTTTGTTTAGCTTCTTTTATCCCCATTCTGTATTCTCTAAGAGCACAAGCCGACTTATTTGCCAGGAACTTTTGATATGCTTTCTTCTTTTCCTTCACTGCCTCTTTACTTCCTGTGTCCACCATGGAGTTCTGATTTTTCTATCCTTGCAGACAACCTCACCAGATGCCTCTCTGGCTGAATCAATGAAGGTTTTCTTCAAGGCTTGCCACTGAATCTCCAAGGTATGGTTTCTGTTCTCAAACACTTTCATTTTTTTTTTTTTCAATAATCTTTGTGTATTTTAGACTACAGTTCACATCTGAGAGCTGCTCAACTTTTATTCGCTTTAAAACTTTCTTACATGTTATTCTTTTCAATATGAAATTCGATTTTATCCTGCTCAAGACTAAATGGTGATCACTTCCAATTTTAAATCCTCTGTACACTCTGGTGTCCTGCACCAGTGGGAAAAAATCACTATCAACAATAACATAGTCAATGAGACTTTTCTTATTCCTTGCCTCTTTTCTCCATGTGAATTTGTTCACATTTTTATGTTGGAACATTGTGTTAGTAATAACTAGTTCAACATTTGAGCAGAAATCCAACAGGTATTTGCCATTATTATTAGCTTTGCTCTTTTCTCCAAATTTTCCCAAAATATTTTAATATGTCTGACAATCATTTCCTACTCTGCTATTTAGATCCCCAACAAGGACCAACTTTTCCTTTTTCATTGTGTCAGTTGCTTTCTCTAAAGCCTCAAGAAATTCCTCCATATCTGCCTTAGCAGAACCATGTATGGGACCATAGGCAAAAATAAGTCTCATTGTCCAGTTACCCATTCTCATATTTGTCCTCATCACTTATTTTGTGATGCTTGAGATACTTTGTGATACTTGAGACTGCCTGCCATTCAAGAAGACTAGCCTCGTATTTAGTGTTGAATACTACGGCTACTCCTTTTCTTTGATTGTCATTGCCTGAATATAACATTTTGTATTTATTGCTCAGAAAGATCTCACCAGTTTTTGTCTTTTTTTGCTTCAGTCACCCCTATTATGTCGATCTGGTACTTATCTAATTCCTCAGCTAGCTCCATTTCTTTGCCATTCAGGCTTCTTATGTTGATAGAACCGATCTTCATCTCTGGTGATGTTGAGTTGGGGTGTGTTTTCAGATATGTTCCAGTAGCTGACTTTTCGCTGTTCACCCTGGTTCCCTAGTGAAAACAACGGGGGCCTTGTTTAACCAGGCGATGCCCAGCCAGCATGAAATTTTTCTTTCAAACCGCAGTTCGAATTGCTGGAGGGTTCGGACTAAAGAGGTTCGGATTAGTGAGATACCACTGCATATATATATATGTGTGTGTGTGTGAGTGTGTGTGTGTATATACTCCAGATGATGACCTTATTATGAAGGTCAAAACGTCGCATCGTTGTAGTCTCCATAATTTGTCTGAAATGGAAACAATCTCTCTAGACAACAAAAATAATCCACCTTCCTACTGTTATACCTTCTACTTTCTGGCAAAATCTGTTCTACCAGGTAAAATGGCCCAAATGAATTATGTAATCATAAAAATCAAACTATATCAGCATGGATATCTTTCTTCTAAAGCTAAGTTAATGAACAAGGAAACAGTTCAAAAAAAAAATGCTGAGATTTTATTTCTAAAATCTAAGGTTTTTTTTTTTTTTTAATGTAAAAAAAGAGGATTTCAAGATGAAGGTATATAGTAAAATGGGAAGTTGTTTGGGCAAGCTTAGATAGGATAAAATAACCAAGCTAGGATGCAGTCTATTACACATCTGAGTGAAATGTCCTTGTTGTGAATCTTGAGATGACACAACCTAGGAGGATGTCCTTAAAAATCATAATCCCAACAAGAGACTTTCTAAGGTTTGTCTCTAATCTACCTTGTGGTGCATCATAGGGAAGTGGATAGTATATGGATTTCATGGAGCAATAATATAAGCTTCCTGTGGTTTTATTCCATAACTTGGACCACCAATGCTCTTCCTCTGGTTCAGTTTTAGAATGACAAAATTAATATTCTTTTTTGGATAGTATATGGTTTTAAGGTTACAATAAGTTCAGTTTAGAAAATGAATATTTAAACTGTACAAGGAATTTAAAATGTTTCAAACCAACCTATTAGGATGTAATGAGGAATATAACAGAAGCTTCATCAATGAAGCTAAAGATATCCATAACTCTTTTTATGGGGCAATGATATATTCAGGACTGGCAAATAAAATGAGCAACTTTTCCTGATGATAAATCAGTACAAAACACTGCCACTAATTTTTTGATGTTTAAGAAGATCAAGGGAAACAGTTGACTGATGGATCAAATTTCCATTTTAACTTATATTAGCACAAATTTACATCAGAAATAGAAAAAAAGAAGAATACTTCATTTTTTTTAAATCACTTTGATAACGGACTTTGGTTCAATTTCTTCAAAAAGAAATGGAAACTACTTGTTCTAAGTTGAAAGTTTATTTTTCACTTGGTTAGACTATAATGAATTTAGTTTAATCGTTTATCCAAGTGTGAGCAAACAAAGTTTGTGCCTGAAAGTATCTTCAGGACTGGGGTAAGGTTACAACACCAGGCAACTCGTTGCAAAGATGGACCAAGCTAACATCACTCCTCTCAGTATCTCCCATAATGCAAAACACATCTCCTTGCAGATATGTATAATTTTATGCATTAAGGGAAGGACCACTACCGAGACTAGTTTCAACCTTTATTGAGGTCTCTTCAGTGGGAGCCAGGCCCAGAAGTGGAGATACCAGGCAGAAGCAATAGCGAGGTCATCTGTATCTATAGGAGTTTCCACACGGTGTGCCACCTTTTTATTAAATTACTCTGGATTTAGAGAAAGATGTTGAAAGTTTATTTTTTCACTTGGTTAGACTACAATAAATTTATGTAAAAAACGTTTAATTTTCTTGACCAAAAAGCTCTGAACATCTTCAGGGTACATAACTGATGTAAGGCACTGAAGAGACCTTAACAGGAACCAAGGATTAATCTTACCCGTGATCTGGAAGACCCTTATTAGATCTCTTAACTCGCCAGAACTGAATTGCAGTGCCAATTATAGTACTTTCCTAAATAACAAATAGTGAAATCATGCACAATCTATGCATGTATTGTGTGCGCTCTGTTCTTTGTTTGATATAATTGGAATTAGTTGATTATAGTTTGTAACAGTTTTTTGCTTTTTAGTGCCTTACATCAGTTATGTACCCTGAAGATGCCAACAGCCTTAGTTGGTGAAACTAGTTGGTATAACATAGTTGTTTATTATATGCACTTGATCAATATAATCCCATTAAAAGTCGTTTCATACAATAAATTTAGTTTAATCCTTTATCCAAGTGTGAGCAAACACAGTTTGCACCTGAAAGTATCTACCTTTGTACTAACTTACCCCAGTCCTGAAGATACTTTCAGGCACAAACTTTGTTTGCTCACACTTGGATAAAGGATTAAACTAAATTTATTATAGTCAAACCAAGTGAAAAATAAACTTTCAACATCTTTCTATAAATCCAGAGTAATTTAATAAAAAGATGGCACACCGTTTGGCAACTCCTATAGGTAAAGATGACCTCGCTATTGCTTCTGCCTGGTATCTCCACTTCTGGGCCTGGCTCCCACTGAAGAGACCTCAATAAAGGTCAAAACTAGTCTGGGTAGTGGTCCTTCCCTTAATGCATAACATTATACATATCCGCAAGAAGATGTGTTTTGCATTATGGGAGATACTGAGATAGGAGTGATGCTAGCTTGCTCCACCTTTGCAACGAGTTGCCTGGTGTTGTACTACCTTACCCCAGTCCTGAAGATACTTTCAGGTGCAAACTTTGTTTGCTCACACTTGGATAAAGGATTAAACTAAATTTATTATACTACTTGTTCTATTGAATACTGCATTATGGTTGTCAAAAAATCTCATTCTTTTTGCAATAATTCTACTCAGCTCTTAATTATCAAGTTGGAATAACTGAGGTTTCTTTAGGGGGGAAAAAGTCAAAAGTCCTGTGCTAAGAGGTGGCAGCATATTTAACAAGTCCCAGTTATTACGACTAATGCTGCTTGATAACTGAGACAGAAAAAATAATCAGAAACAGGTTGCTCTTACCTTATATAATATTTCCTCGTTGAAATATTATATAAGGAATAGCAACGAAGCATTATTTATACTGTTGTGATCTCAAAAGCTCTGAGTTATATGTTTATTCCCACTGCTGGATGTACTGCTCCTCTATTATTTATGCCTTATTTTTATTTAATTGCTTTTTATATATATATATATATATATATATATATGTATATAAAATATGAAAAACCAGCCTGACTGGCTGAGTGGTTAGTGTATCTGCTCTCCAGCCAATAGGCTGCTGGTTCGAATCCTGCATAGGCATGGATGTTTGCGATTATCCTCTCCCAATATGGACTGGGTCACCATGGGAGTAGTAAACCCAAAACCTGCCACAATGGGAGAGGCCTTCACCCTGCAGTGGGTAGAAAAATAGGCTGTTAATTTTATTTATTTTTTAATATGAAAACCACTACTCTTGAGACCACTTTTTCAAACTGCTCTTCAGAACTCCAATAAGCAAGGTAGTTAAATTAAACTTTCCAAGAAATTATACTGTTGTTTAATTCAAGTGAAAGCAAGTATAAGCAAACAATGTTTGCATGTGAAGTATCTTCATGACTAGGCTACTTGTATATAGAGGCTAATGACTTCACATCAAGAGGTTACCTCTATATAAAAGTAGCCTAGTCATGAAGAGATACTTCACATGCAAACTTTGGATAAAGGATTAAACAAAAATAATTGCTTGGCAAGTTTAATTTATATGCAAGTGAAAAAAAAAAAAAAAAACTTTCTAAAAGCAAGGCAGTTGTCTCACACAATTCGTCTTCCACTTTAATCCTGCTCATGTCAATCAAGATTTTTTTTTTCAAGTTGTCAGGCCTTTAATACAATCAGATACTGCACTATTCACACTGATGATTCATATTATACCCATTTCTGTTTTGCTTGCAATGCTTACATTCCAGTTCATTCATAATGAGAATGTCCTTCGTATCTAGAGAAAAATTCTATAATAAATAATTTCTCTTGCTTACTTAAGTTATCCATTGTTTATTCTTTTTAAACTATTATTTCTATTAGTAAAAGAACAGAAATTATTAATACTGAAAATCAAAATTATGAGTCTAAAAGTATCACAAAAGTAATAACAAAAATAAACGAACTTATCTGCAACACCTGCTAATGCAAAACTTCCTACACTGTGGCAATCTTACAAAAAATGATCTGCAATGCCTTGTTTCGTATTGTAGCTACTATTGTGACATTGGAAGGAAAAAAGGTTAAAAGTTGACTGGTTTTTGCGGAGTAATGATCTCAAACTCCCGTGCAACTGGGATGTCACATGCAAGCCAGACTAGTGAATCCAATAAAAAAAACTGTAGACTATATGAAGAAACAGATGTTCAAAATACTTGACATTATCATAAACTGATGAGGAATATCACTAGGAAGGTAGAAAGTGTGATTATGTCTAAAGGAATACACATCTGAGGCATATATATATATATGCACAATTTAGATTTCTAAGAAATGTAGCACTATTCCAATACTTATTGATAGCTTAATTCGCTACCAACACAAACACCACACACTATAATGAATGTCAATGAAATCATCAGTGGGGAAAAAAAAAAAAAAAAAAAAAAAATTACATATATCTTATTGGCAGGCATTATGTGCTTCTGGAGGAGAGCGTTATGCAGCACATATACTGGTACAACAAATAAAAAACAATGATTGTAGAGTGTCCCATGGCTGGTCAGAAGTTTAAAGACCCCCCTTTCTCTTGTTTACCAATGTCTGCAGTCCACATACTCATAATCCACATCCTATAACCCTGATAATAATTGTTACTCTTCTTTGCACCTTCTAAATCCAAGAGACCGCATCTGTGCACAGTAATCCAGGTGCAATCAAAACAAAAGGCCTAGTAAAGAGAAAATAGCTTCCTTATCTTGATATGTCAATGTTGATTTCACATCACAATCATCTAATGGGTTGCAATCACAATTTTTGATAAGTAACCTTTGAACTTCAAATTTCTATCCACCATAATTCCAAGATCCCTTGCCTTCACAGCATAACTCCATCCACCAATATAACATGCCATTGGAAATTTCATCAAAGTGCATAAGTTTGTAAAGTTATGACCAGCTATTCAAATCATTCTGTTAAGTCCTGAATATCAATCAGTAGCATTCCTGATTGCTACTGATTTCTTTTAAAATCAGTTGTCTTATTGACAAATGATTTTCATATTTTTCTGTTTGTTCATTAATGAAAGATTACTTGTCCTTAAAGATTTGTGAAAAGGGGATTCCAGGGGGCTGAAAGCTGAAGATCTGTGTAGGCTCTAATCCAAAGGTTTCTTACTTTCTGAAGAAATTGGCCAAATGCTCATCTTCTTTTAAGGATAAGCGATTTCTTGATTTTCAAAAAAATATATTGTAACATTTACAGAATACCTCTCAAAAATACAAGTCAAACTTACATTCAAAGGATTAAGAATACCTCATGTCAAAACCAAATATATTTACATAATACTCTCTCTCAACTTGCTTTTCAAAAATTTTAAAACTCCTACTTCCATAATCAAATGTAGTTTAATAAATATTACCATTTCAGTCATAAATAATATAGGAAATAACTAATCTAAGTAATAAAAAATTTCTGCCTAATGTGAAAGATATTACCTTCCTTCACCTTTTGATATAAAAGTGTATCTAACAAAAACAATTTCAATAGCATTTATGTCATGTACAAACTAAGTGTCACAAATCTGAAGAATCCAATATATAAGAACATCTACATCTAGCTTACTTTGTTTAGTGGCACAAGGTCAACTAGGGTCATAGCGTGCTAATACATATCCCAGCAGTACACAAGGTAATACACACATAGCACAATACATAAAGGAGCATAAACAGGTATAAAAACAAATGTGAAAACATTCATCAAAACATATAAATAAACCAGGAGTTAAAAGCTTACATACACAAAGTTGAACAAATAAAATTAATATATAGAATATGTGCATAATTTGTGTAAGATGATAATGATTAACAAAAAATTTTAAAACAGAAATAATAATAATATTATTATTAAGACACACCTCCAGGGAGTCAGAAACTCATAGAGGGAGGCCATACTATTTGCACCAGCTGTCATACCTGTTCTTGAATTCATTCACGATACTGGCAAACACAAGAATCAATAGCAATCTATTCCAATCACGCACTACACTATGAGAAAAATCTAACCCCCCCCCCCCTTCTTGACAGCATTCATTCTCAATTTCCATGGATGCTCTTGCATCCTTTCCCAACCCTCCATAAAATGAAAAATTCCATCTATCAAAATTCTGTATAACACCTTCAGAAGTTTGTAAGTCTCAATCATATCAAACCCTCGTTCTCCTGTTTGCTAGTGTCTGCAGCCTGCAAATTCTCAATCTGCCTTCAAAATCCTGATATCATTTTTGGGTTCACGGACAATTCGTCGCTGACAATTCATCACAGGGAAAAATTCACTGCAGGAACTATTCTTCGTGGAAAGAATTAGTTGAAAACATTATTTGCTAGAAAATTGAAATAATACTGCATTGATAATATATAAAAAGTAAATGCAGTGCAAGATAAATTTCACAAAATATAGGTGTTTTTTTTTTAATCTATTTATGTATTATTTGTTTAGATTTCAATTAGATTTTCATAATATTTTTATTCTCATAATGAAAGTAATATATTTATTGATCGGTGAGTTTCCTAATTTCAGTTTTGTTGTAATTTTTATTCATTTTAACCTAGTTCAGAAATCCTGCTCGAATTCCATGACCAAACATGGAAACCACTCGAGCCACTTCAGGCCTCCAATAAACAGGGCTGTGGTCTCACATCAGACAATGATATTCATCTCTTACCTAAAAACAATTACAAACATCTATGTCCATTGCAAGTTTCGAATCTACAGCTCATTGGTGGGAGAGGGTACACTATCTGGTTGGTTGTTAATGACATATTTCTGATTGTAGTTTAAACGTTTCACGAGAGAAGTAATTAATTACTTATTTCACTTTGTGAGCATATATATATATATATATATATATATATATATATATATACAGGGTGTTCGGGATAAATTTGACAGTTTCGTAAGGAAAAAGAAAATCTTCTTTGTATCTATTAAATTTAATGAATTGACAAAAAAACATTACAGGCAGAGTTAATTACAATACTATCAACAAGATTTACTCAAAATAACCACCATTAGCATCGATCACAGCTTCAATTCTGCTTCGGAACCTCGAACAAGCTGATGCTACAGTCTCCCTGGGAAGGGCCGCAAAAACTGTTTTAATTTTATCCATTAACTGGGCTTTTGTATTACTGGAAGTGCGATTGGTGTCTTTTTCAACTGCGCCCCATACAAAATAATCCATGGGGTTAAGGTCTGGGGAGTTTGGAGGCCAAACATTTGGACTGGTGAAGTCGTAGAAATTTTCAGACAACCATTTTTGACTTTTCCCAGAGGTGTGGCAAGGGGCCGAATCCTGCTGCCATACATACGGCCTACCATTGGCTACCCTTGTTATCCAGGGCTTGACTACAGTTAGCAACTCCACGAACAAAGCCCGAATTCCAATGCCAGGGTTCTTCAACACCTGTTCCTGCAGATTTGCGAGGAATTCTGCTGTACGAATGCAATCAGATCGTCTGCTAGGGATCTTTCTTCTTGCTACATCCTCGTAGTCACCATTGCAAGTCTCTAGTTCATGCCCGATTGTTTTTACTGTATTCAGGGAGCATTGGGCAGCAGTCGTAATATCCTTATTTTGATGGCGGGCACGAATCATCATGATACAAGTTATTCTCTTCCATGATTCAGGTGGGTTCCAGCTATCCATCCTTTCTGACATCTTGTATATGAATGAAGAAGGGTCCAAACTTTTAAATGAAGAGAAGTGTGTGTTAATACATGTAACTTACGGAAAAATATAATTAATTATAAATATGTCAAATTTATCCCGAACACCCTGTATATATTTTTTTTTTCCAGTAAAGAAGACTAAATATAAAATTTCTTTTGTTATAAAATACTAGTATGGGAGGAAAAGGTAAAGACTGGTATTGCACCTGCAGATGGCAATTTAGCTTATGCTGATTTACATAATGATAATAGCAATTAAGCAACTTTATTATAATTTGTTTATGTATTATTTGTTTAGATAATACATAAACAAATGTATTATCTAAAATTTGTTTTCTTTAATATAATTACTCAAAAGTGAACCTATGATCTTAAACTAGCTCTATAAATATTCTTAATGTCAATATTCTTAAATATTGTGCCCGTTCTTAACTATTCTTAAATATTTTACTCTCCTTAATAATTATTCTAACTATTAATAGTTAGAATAATAAGTAAGAAAGAATATTAATAACTTTGTATGGAATAAAAAATTTCAGAAAGTTAAATATAATCGAAATATTAAATAATATATAAAATATTTCTTAAATTTTTTAAAAATATTTTTAAAAAATTTTCTTATATGGGAAATATTTCTTTTTCACATATATCCACGAAGAATTTTCCTCACGATTAATTTTCGGCAATGAGTTGTCCCGACACGTCAATTTTCACACATACTCCTTTGAACTCTCTCCACTATTTGAATTACCAAGGAAATCAGGAGACTAGACCAATAGTCCAAGTGAGGTCCTATCAAGGCCTAGCAAAATGACTTATCTTTACATGTCAATATTTGTTTTGGCATTGCCATTATTCTCCGAGTTGTGTTTACAATTTCTTGCTATATGACCCTTGAACCTCAACTTCCTGTCTACTAACACTCCAAGATCCCTAGCCTCATCAGTTTCTTCAAACATAATTCCCCCAATATAATACGACACTGGATATCTAATCACAAAAAAAGTGCATAACTTTATTATCATTATTATGGGAGACTCCAAGGAATCCTTAGACTCATCGAAGGAGGCCCTAAACATCATGTCATCAACTATTTGACATTCACACAGTATCTATCATACCTTGCCTTCAACTCATTCACTATCATAGCACCCACAACAGATTCAGGCAGCTTATTCCATTCATTCACTACTCTAAAAGTAAAAAAACCAGCTCTAACACCCTTACTAACCACACTCTTGCCCAGCTTCCATGGATGTTCCCTAGTCCTCCCACCACCAGTTCTGTTCTCAAAAATATCCTCTGAATTAATCCTATAGAAACCCTTCAGCAATTTGAGTCTCAATCATATCTCCCCTTTTCTGCCTATCAACCAATTCCTGCAACCCAAAAATCTTCAACCTGTCTTCATAAAGTTCATTCCATAGACCTGCTATCATCTTGGTCACTCGTCTCTGGATCCTCTCAACCTGCTCCCCATCAAGAAGAAACCTAGGTGACCAGATCTGGGCACAGTAATCAAGATGGGGGTTTTATCAAGGCTCAATACAAAGGAACAATAACTTGCTTTTCTCTGTTCGTCAAAGGATTCTTCAGCATTCAAGTAATTTGATGAGCTGATGTAGCCACTTTTGCGATGTGCCCCCTAAACTTCAACTCCCTATCCACCAACACTCCCAAGTCCCTGGCCTCATCAATCTCCTGGAGTACAGTTCCACCAATGTGATATACTGCTGCTAATCTTTTCACCCCAAAATGCACAACCTTACATTTTGCCACATTAAATTGACATCCATTCTCCTTAGCCCAGACCTCCAATCTATCCAAATCATCCTGCAAAATTTTGATATCTTCTGCATTCACTATTGCCCTACCCAACTTAGCATCATCAGCGAACAAATGAACCGTTCCTCTCAGATACTTCCCTATATCGTTAGTGAACAAATTAAACAACAGTGGTCCAAGAACAGAACCCTACGACACACCACTAGTCACAGGCCATCTTTTGGACTCTACTCCTGAGTCAACTACTCTCTGGTATCTCTCCATCAACCACACTCCTATCCATCACACCAACCTTATATCCATTCCCATATGTTGTAGTTTACGGATTAGAATTCCATGTGGTTTCCTCTCAAAGGCCTTAGCCAGGTCCAGGAGTATCACTGTAAACCCATTACACTTATCTAGTTCAGCCGTCACTGTGTTATAAAACCTGAGCAAGTTACTGAGGCATGATCTACCCTTCACATAACCATGCTCTCCCCCATACAGTATCTTATTTTCATCAATCCATTCCTGTATTTTTCCCTTAACTACTTACTCCAAGCCCTTGACAACGACTCCTGATATGCTGATTGGTCGGTAATTTGCAACAGTAGTCTTGGATCCTCCTTTATGCAGTGGAACTATTTTCCCCTCTTTCCCGCTTCGGGACTAAACCAGACCCGAGACTCAGATTAAACAATAACATCAAGGGCACTGACAATTCTTTAGCCGCTTCACTTAAGACCCATGCTGATATACCATCCAATCCCACAGATGTATTCACATTAAGGTTCTGTGATAGACTATTCACCTCCACATCATTCACCACAATTCTCATATAAACTAATGGTTCCTTCATTCCTTCAACGTCACACTGGATGATATACTCTTGCAAGTCTCACTCAGTAATTCCACTATATCGATTGATTCAGTGACGTCCCTACCATCGGCGTTCCTTAAAATCATGCTGCAGTGTACAGTTTTTCTTTTACTAGCAGCATATTGAAAGAACTATTTGGGATTCTCTTTAGCTTGCCTGGCTAATTTCCTTTCATAGTCCGTTTTTGCTTTTCTCACCACACTCATTACCCTTCTGGCTTGCACTTTATACAGTTCATGTGCCTGCAGGTCACCTTTCTCCTTAAATTCCTTCCACAGTTGTTTCTTTTTTTGCAACTCAAGATTAATGGTGTTATTCATCCATTTAACCCCTACTTGATTTACTATTCGGACACTAGGTATACAGTCAGCCATAACAAATGCTCCTTGACCACTTCACATGCCCTATCAGCATCCAGCCCTTGCAGTTTTACATGCCATGGCACTGAACCAAGCAATCTCCTAAGCTTGTCATACTTGCCAGCATGGTAATTCCAAATGTACCCTGTCTTAATCTAAAATTTCACACATTTAGCCACCTCCCAGTTCAAGGTTCAAGACCCTATGATCATTCTCACCAATAGGTGGCAACATGGTCATATTCATTACAGTCAAATTCTAAGATGCTACTACTAGGTCAAGCACTCTCGAACCCCTAGTATTTTTCATTACATGCTGTCTCAGATGGTTATCCCTCAGTAGTTGAATAAAATCCAGTTCCTTCCTCACATGTGTCCTCTCCTCCTTCCACTCATTTCATCAATTTGCCTATGCATACTATCTCCACCATCTATTCAATCACTTGGTCTATAGCAGCACCCAACTGTACATTTTGTTCCGTTAGTCTCAATCTCACACCAAATAGCCTCAAATGAGCTCTTTTCACTATTCTGCAATACAACTTATATTCTCTAATAAATTTAGTTTAATCGTTTATCCAAGTGTGTGCAAACAAAGTTTGTGCCTGAAAGTATCTTCAGGACTGGGGTAAACTGGTACAACACCAGGCGACTCCTTGCAAAGGTGAAGCAAGCTACCAACACTCCTATCTCAGTATCTCCCATAATGCAAAACACATCTCCTTGCGGATATGTATAATATTGTGCATTAGGGGAAGGGCCACTACCCAGACTAGTTTCGACCTTCATTGAGGTCTCTTCAGTGGGAGCCAGGCCCAAGTGGAGATACCAAGGCAGAAGCATTAGCAAGGTCATCTCCTCCTATAGGAGCTGCCAAACGGTGTGCCACCTTTTTATTAATTTACTCTGGATTTAGAGAAAGTTTATTTTTCACTTCGTCAGACTATAATAAATTTAGTTTAATCCTTTATCCAAGTGTGTGCAAACAAAGTTTGCGCATGACAGTATCTTCAGGACTGGGGTAAAGTGGTACAACACCGGCCGACTCCTTGCAAAGGCGGAGCAAGCTACCAACAATCTGACCAAGTGAAAAATAAACTTTCAACATCTTTCTCTAAATCCAGAGTAAATTAATAAAAAGGTGGCACACCATTTGGCAGCTCCTATAATAGGAGATGACCTTGCTAATGCTTCTGCCTTGGTATCTCCAGTTGGGCCTGGCTCCCACTGAAGATACCTCAATAAAGGTCGAAACTAGTCTGGGTAGTGGCACTTCCCTTAATGCATAACATTATACATATCCACAAGGAGATGTGTTTTGCATTATGGAGATACTGAGATAGGAGTGTTGGTAGCTTGCTCCACCTTTGCAAGGAGTCGCCCGGTGTTGTACCACTTTACCTCAGTCCTGAAGATACTTTCAGGTGCAAACTTTGTTTGCACACACTTGGATAAAGGATTAAACTAAATTTATTATAGTCTGACCAAGTGAAAAATAAACTTTCAACTTATATTCTCCTTGGTTGCAGTTCATCAGCTATCATCAATAACACTCCTCTCCCCATTTTATTCTCTCTGTCCCTCCTGAACACACTATACCCTACACATTCTATCCCACTAACTATATCATCTTCTGTCAGCCATGTTTCACTAATGCCAATAACCTGTGGCCAGGAAGAGCCAACCACGGCCAAAAATTCTTCCTTCTTATTCCTAATACTCCTGGCATTAGTATACATGAAATGCAGAGGTCCATTTGTCCCACCCCTATCTTGATGCATTATACTAACTATCCCATTCTGATTTCTTGTCCTTCGTACTGGCTAGGGCACATTATAAAGATTCTTACACTCAACTGCCTCACTGATGTCTGCATATCCACTTCCTCCCCTCCTCAATAGTTTTAGTTTCCCTGATTTTGCACATCCACTCTCACTTCACTCAGCAACACTTTTTCCAGTCTTCGCACACCAAATACATTCAAATGTAAGCCATCCATCTTGCACAAATCCTTTCGCCCATCAATCTTACTCCACACCACACCGTCTGCATAACTTGCACATAAAGTCATTTGCGATTATGGCCCTCCTCCTAAACTCTTCTCTGTCATACTGCAGCAACAGACTCACTATCCTAACTCTGTCACTCTTTTCTTTCACTACCTCTAATAATTCCTTCATGTCCTCTCTCATATCAAATTTATCTCCTTTCAAATCATTCGTTCCCGCTACAACTATCATTTCTTTCACCTTCTGCTTCTGTGCTCTAATACTCTCACTTACATCCTTAATTTTTGCACCCGATAAGTACGATTTAGTTAAACACTCATCTATCACACTTCTTACTAACGAGTCACCATACAACACTCTTTCCTTCATTTCTGAAACACTCCCAATCATACGCTTATTATTCCCATCATACACTTGCTTATTTCTGTTTGCTGAGGTGCTCGGGAAAGAGTTTTGCAGTCTCTCCAACTGCCGCTTTGCCCTATATATTACTCTGCGTAAATGCGCGATCTCACTCATTACAGCTAATTTCTCATTTTTTTCATCATTCAAACCATTTTCTCTCTCTGTATAATTACTTCCACTCTCTCTTTCAAAACTTTACATTTATTGTTAATTTGAATGTTAATAAATTAACAGTCATTTTCACATACCCACAATTCCAGTCTATTCATATCATTGTGCAAGTACTGCATATCAGTAGTACTCCTGATTACCCTACCTATCTTTGCATCATCAGCAAATAGCTGTACGTCACATGTCAAATACTTCCCAATGTTGTTAATAGACAGACTGAATAGCAATGGACAAAGGGCACTGATTCTCGAGGAACACCACTGGTTACCTTGAATCTTGCAGATTTACACCCACTTATATATCACTTTTTGATATCTGTCAGTCAATTTATAATAAATCCCATATTCTCCAATTTATGCAATAGCATTCCATGCTGTATTCTGTCAAAGCCTTAGCAAAATCCAAAAGTATCATGGCGTATCCATTCCCCTTGTCTAACTCAGTGGTAACATTATTATAGAATGTGTGCAAGTTGCTAAAACATGATCTTCCCTTAGCAAACCCATGCTATTCATTGCATAGTAGAGATTCTCTGTCAATCCATTTCTGAATGCAAACGCTAACCAACTTTTCCAAAATCTTCACCACCACTTCAGAGATACTGATTCGTTGATAGCTGGATACATTGGTCTTTGCACCACCCTTGTGCAATGGGATTACCATAAATTCTTTCCACTCTTGTGGAACCTTCCCTGTTCTGAGACTCAAATTATATAGCCTAGTCAAAGGAATAGCTAGTTCAGCTGAACATTCTTTTAGCATCCATGCTGATATCCCATCAGTTCCTATTGCAGAATTCTTATTTAGTGTGTGCAACAGCTGTAGTATTTCTTCCTCATCCACGAGTTTCCTCATACAGTGAAGAGGTAGCAGAGAGTTCGGTGTTGCATATACCATGTTGATAGATTTTAGCAAAATGGCTACTCATCAGCTGAAGAATCACTTTCGCATCAGTCACACAGCATACCATCTGCATTCAGTAGAGTAATCCTTTCAGATTCATCCTTTCTTTTACTTGAAGCATAACAATAGAATTCTTTTGGGTTGTCTTTATCTTGCAGAGCCAGTTTCTTTTCATACTTGGACTTAGTTTTCCTTACAACATTTGCAACTATTCTGGTCTGCTGCTTATAATTATAATAACTGACTTCATCCTTATGCACACGACATTCCTTCCACATCATCTTTTTCTTACAAATCTCTTGCTTAATTAGATTACCAATCCATTTCACTGCTAGTCTATTTATTCTTTGAACTCTAGGGACACATTCTGATATCACATCATTTAAGTATATTTTAAACACCTCCCATGCACCACTGTCGATATCCTTCCCATCCAATAACTGATACCATGGCACAGAACCCAGCATACACCTCAGGTAGTCATAACTTCCTGCTTTATAGTTCAGCATGTAACCTTTTCCAAATGGAACATTCATACACTTAGCCACTTCTCAAGTGAGTACTGCATCACTGTCACCAACCAAAGGCAGAACAGTTACACCTTTAACTGAACCCCCCCCGACATTATAATCAGATCTAATACTCTTTGACCTTGAGTTCCTTCTGTCACATGCTGCTTGTAACAGCTCGTTTTACAATCAGTATGAAAGTACAAGAACAAGATCTTGTACTTTCATAGCTACCCAATCAATGTTCAGATAATTCAAGTCCTCCATTATGATTACTCTTTTTGCACCCATCATTATTTATTTGTTGATGCATTGATTTGTCACTAGCAAACGATTCACCAGGTCTGTAACAACATCCCACTGTGACATATTAGATGAATCTGATAAAATCTGTGAGAGTGTATAGGGCTCATACAGATTATGAATATCACTAAATTAGTGACTGCGCTCACTGACAAAATGAGGGCAGTCGATTAAAATATAAATGATGGTCAGTCCAGTAAATCACAACTCACTCATAGGCACATCATCACCCCTCAAATTGGAAGGAGTGTGTAAGATGACTATGACCTATGCAGAGCGAAGCAAGAACAACTTCCTCTATAGACTGGACTGCCACAATTTGATTTCAGGCTTGATTTGGTCTCTTTATTCCATGACAACTAGCAGTGGGATAAAAGTTTCTTCTGATGATCTGGCCATAATCGGATAAGGAATAGCCAGATGCTGAAAGCTCAAGAAATGATCTGAGCTACTGGTGGTGTCTACAGGCTCATTTCCTTTAATACAAATGTAGCCTGGGATCCAATAGCAATGCATAGCCAAATGTAGCATAGCTTCCATACCTGAGAGAGGATATGTTGGATGCAAAACAGCAGCAGCTATTTCTGTAGCTCTAGACTTCTTATTGCCTGCAGGGGGCTCTATGAATCAGTAGATAATGCACCTTTGGTAGCATTGCAATCTTATTTGCAAAGCAGTTTAAAGCAAGCTCCATAGCATACAGCTCAACAATAAGTTATATTCTAGTGAGATCCTATTGAAGAGACTGATTTTGAACCATATGTGTAGACTGGTACAAAATCAGACTATTCCATTCTGTGTACTTGAAAGAGCTGCTGGTAGACAACAGGAAGGGTGCAGTATTTGGTTGGCATACACAAAGAAAACTTTGTATTGGTAGGTATGCATGAATGCAATGACAGTAGTCCAACAGCATCTGAGCGACATTATCTACCCTAAAATCGAGCGCTTGTAAGAGTGCTTTTGTTCACAAACCAAAAGTTCATAAGGCAAAATGATGAGAGTTGTACAGATTCTCCCACCATGGGCATAAAATAGTTGGACAAGTGGGATGGTCTAGCAGGGATTCTATTTTCATGGCATATAATAGAGGCAGCTGTTAATGTTGAAGCAACAAGGGTGGTTCTTTGCCTCAACATACAGACCAGGTATTGGTAAAGTTCAAAATGTTCCAGTTGCAGCTCTTAGTGGTAAATAGGATCAGTCATTGCAGGCTACTCTCTTAAACAGAGGGATAGACTTGGGACCCATAATCAAGTTTTGGTCTAATCAGTGCATGCTAAGCAAAGTGCATTTGTCAGCCCCACAAGACGTGGAAGATAGGGCACAAAGGATGTTCAATGATTTACAGCACATTATTATTATTGCACAGGCTCCTCCATGGAGTCCTAAGACTCACTGTGAAAGACCCAATGCATAAATAGAGGCAGCTGTTAATGTTGAAGTAACAAGGGTGGTTCTTTGCTTCAACATACAGACCAGGTATTGGTCAAGTTCAAAATGTTCCAGTTGCGGTTCTTGGTGTTAAATAGGATCCATTATGTTTAGCCCATATTGTCAGCCTATTTAAATCATCTTGCAAGCTCTCTACATCACCTTGACTAACTATTACCCTACCCAACTTTTCATCATCAGCAAACAACTAAATATATCCCTTCAAATTATTCCCTATATCATTTATGTACAAATGTAGACTGTAAGAGGATATTGGCCAGTGTGGTCAAAGATAATTCACAAGAATTTTTCTGCTATGTGGCAAGCAAGAGGAAAAATAATTATGACAAGCTGACTGGTAAATAGCTATGATAGCAAAGTGATCACTGCAAATGACATAGTGGAATTATTTAATGAACACTTCATCAGTGTATATCATAGTGGTGTGAATGATGCTGTGCAACATATAAAAGAGAGGGAGAGAGCAGTTAAGAGAATTAAAGGAGAAAGAATCAGATGTATCACATGATTGATTGCTTGGGTTAAATGTCAACAAAGCTGTGGGAATGGAAAACATATCAGTGCATATTTTTAAAGAATGTGCAAGAGAGTTTGCCATGCTCTTGACCTGGTTATTTAATGCAAGTCTTGGGGAAGGTTCCTAAGGAGTAGAAAGAAAGTAAAATAACACCTCTCCACAAACATGGTTCTAGAACAGATGTTTCCAATTATAGGCTGGTCTGTGTATCTACAGTTGTAATCAAAGTGTTGGAAAAACTGGTTAGAAATAGAATACAGGATTAGGTTGATGGATATAAGATTCCCTATGATGGTCAATATGGGTTTGTGAAGAGTAGGTCTTGTTTTAGCTATCATCTTATGTTTTATGATAAGGTGATGAAAATGTTTGATAAGTGAGATTCATATACAGTGATTTTATGTGCAAAGGCATTTGATAGATTATTACCACATGACAGATTGGTTTATCAGCTGCAGAACATGGGACTGTTGCAATAGACTGATTAGATGGATTGAAGATTGGTTTTCTAAATGATACTAGCAAGTTGTGTATGATGGAAAAGTGTCTCGGAAAAGGAAGGCGAACAGTGGCATCCCTCAGTGTTCTGTTCTTGGGACACTGTTGTTTAACTTATTTGTTAATGATATTTCATGTGGATTGACTGGAGATTTCTTGATGATGCAAAGTTAGATAGATTAACAACAGTACTGATGTTGTTAATCTATTAACTATTAATATTAATAAATGCAGGGATATAAATACATCTACATACTGTATTGGTGGAGCTGATTTCAGGAATTATATACTGTCTACCATCACCCTAAGATCCCATATCTTGGGTTGATAGTAGATCAAACTTTGTATTACTGCTAGGATAAAAAGCACACAGACAAAGTACAAAGTATGAAGGATAAGGTGGTGGTGGTGCCTCTGTATCAAGCATTGTTCATACCACACAGGAACTACTGCGCTCAAATTTGGTCACCTGGTTTTCATTGTGATGTGGAAACACTAGAGAAGATTCACAGACACATGACCAAAGTGATATTGGGACTCAGGTGTTGGTTATGCAGCGTAGTTAAGGGAATGTAGATTACAGAGTTTGATGGATAGGAGGAAAAGAGGAGATATAGAGAACTTCTAAAAAGAGTGGATAGTAAGATGGGAAAAATTAAAGGCCATCCCTAGAAGTTGTATCAAGATGTAGTAAAGAAGAGTATAAGGAATATGGATGGTGGGTTGTTTGTGAGTGAAACGCATTGCCAGAGTGCATTGTGAAGAAATGATTCAAGGTTCAATATGATAGTCATGTTACTGATTGAGTGGACCTCCCACAACGAATCTACTGACTCCATGCAGGTTACTGTAATAAGAATGAATATATTTCTAATTACTTGTCAACTTCGTTAAGATCAATTTATCTTTTGTGTTATCAATTTCATATGAAATGATCCTATGGCAAATGCATGCTGTGCATGTGTAGATTTAAGGAGAGAAGAAATATATCGATATTCTGTTTGAACAGCTGGAGAATAGCTATGCTATTGCAGATAATGGCAGAGGAATGAAAGAAAAGAGGAAAGTTAGATTGGTGAGTCTATGTTTGAACTGTAAGAGTGTGAACCAGCTATGTTTTTGTTAGCATGACTAGTTACATAACAGTCCAATCTAGTTAGCCCAGCACTTCCCTAGTAAAAGCCAGTTAGCTTTTATTTGCAAAGTATTTTTAAGGAGGTTTTCCCTGCAGCATCCCAAAGACACACAGTGTTCTAAAGTTATGCAGCAATTTTCAGATGTGTAGCGTTAACAGCAATACAGGTGAGAAATGTACTAGGTTTCTTGGGGTATATGCATCGCATCAGCATACCCAAGATACCAAGCATCCTTGGGGCGTATGAAACTTCATGTGAAAAAATACCTCATCATTTTGGTGTGGTAGTTATATAAACAATCACGCCACTACTCTTCCCAACAGTATGGCATCTCCAGAACTCTTACTCACTGAGCCAGGCTATTTGTTCAAATGACACCGCTCTTGAAACTGAGCTCAGGGACCTTTGCAACACCATTTGAGCGAATGGCTACATCCCATATAAAATAGATAAAATATTACCTGCACCCCATCCCTCCTACACCCAACACAGGATCACAGCAAAACCATTTCCATATGTTAAGGGTACATCAGAAAAAATAACCAAAGTTCTTTGCAAATATTATATTGATACCATTTCAAACGTTTCATTTAACTAGCTACTTTTATACACTCTCCTAAATATAATTCTCATGGAAAGGCTTAGATGTTGGTTATGCATTTTTACTAAATGATTTAAGGAAATTACAATGTAAACTAGGATATACATTAAAATAAATTTTAATATACTTCAATATTTCGGCAACGTCACGTTGCCATTTTCAAGAAACTTAAGAACAAGACACATGCACGCAGGTACAACAAACAGTAAGTGAGGAAGAAGCAGGAAGCTATTATTTCTCCTAAAGTCCTGATGGTGCCCCCTAGCGGGCAATGTTGGTATTCTTGGGCGATTGGGCTGAAGGTCTTCTGATGTAGTTTTCCCAAATTTGAGGCAGTCTCATGCAGCCTAACAACTAAACATTTGGCCAAAGCTCTCTCACACTATCCCTAAGGATAGTGTGAGAGATTAATCCTTAGAGCTAATCTAAGCTGAATTTCCTCCCGATATAGCCCTATTTCAGTTCACAATGAACTCAGGCTATTTTGTTTGGCAAGGAAAATTCTACAAACAAATAGAGGGGACAGCCATGGGTTCTTCACTCTCCCGGCCAACTTTTATATGGAGACTTTTGAAGAGAAAGCCTTAAACTCTGCCCCACAAAAACCAACCATTTGGCTTCGCTATGTTGATGATGTATTTGCTATTTCGCCATATGGCTCTGATGCACTCCTCTCCTTCCTAACACACTTAAACAACCAACATCCCAGAATCAAATTCACCCTGGAAGAGGAAAAAAAACAACTGCCTTCCTTTCTTAGACACACTAGTCACCCACCAGCCTGATGGAACCTTGGTTTTCTCAGTCTATAGAAAACCCACCCATACAGGCAGATACATTCACCAACAATCCCACCACCCTCCTCGCAACAATATGGAGTCATTAAGACACTACACAACAGGGCTAAACTTATCTGTTCAAATGACAATGCCCTAACCACAGAACTAAACCACATTCTCAACGCTTTCTCAGCCAATGGTTACCCCCCAAAAAATATTGAAACCAGTAAACCACAACCCCCCCCTCTCACACCAAGGATTACTCTAAATCCATCACCATATCCTATATCCGAGGCACCTCAGAAAAAATTACAAAAATCCTAAAAAAAACATGACTTGTTACAGACCATATAAAAGATTGACATCCCTCATCCGCTCTACTAAAGACCACCCTAGACCTACCTGGTGTATACCAGGTCCCTTGCAGCTGTCAGCTGTCCAACTTTGGCCAAACAGCAAATATCAGAATTTCAGAACACAAGGACAACATCTGGTTTCACCAATACAGCCACTCTGGTCTTGCTGATCATGTGCTGGATACCTGCCACAGAATATGGTGGAAGAAAGCCATGATAATACACCGTAGTAAATACAAATATGAAAGGCTTTTCATGGAATCAGCTTCAGCCCTAAGAAACAATCCAAACCTCAACAAATTTGGCTGCATGAGACTGCCTCATGGGAAACCTACATCAGAAGACCTTCAGCCCAATCGCCCAAGAATACCAACACTGCCCACTAGGGGGCACCATCAGGACTTTAGGAGAAATAATAGCTTCCTGCTTCTTCCTCACTTATTGTTTGTTGTGCCTGCGTGCACGTCTTGTTCTTAAGTTCCTTGAAAATGACAACGTGACGTTGCCGAAATATTGAAGTATATTAAAATTTATTTTAATGTATATCCTAGTTTACGTTGTAATTTCCTTAAATCATTTAGTAAAAATCTCCTAAATATAAACTACATCCTCTTAAACATCCAGGAGTGTTAAAGTTCCTTGTGCCTGCAAGTTAGTTCACTTTGGATAGACTGGTAGATCAACTAACATCCACCTTGAAGAACATAAAAATTACACCCAAGATCATCTGTATGGCAAGTTGGGATTGACAGACCATGTTCTGGATACTCCTTCACATAGGATTGGATGAAGAAAAACATTTTTATTACATAGCAGTCATTACAGGTCTGAGAGGCTATTCTTAGAATCAGCATCAGCTATAAAGCACTCTCCCAACCTCAACAAGTATAGCTGAATGAAATTACCAAAGATCTGGGAGATGATTATTTTAAGACCTAATAGCAAGACTTCTCTGAATTAACTCTGTAGTTATGTGATCCATAGAGAGCACCACTTAAGGACATTAGGTGTCAGTTACAATTTAAACTGTTTTTACAATTACTTGGTTTAGTGCTGTGTGCCTGTCACAATTTCATTGTGCTCTGATGATGCTAGTAGAAAACCAGCAAAATATTAGTGAGTTTAATAAATATATTTTTTTTGCTCTATACCATTAAGCTTTATTATGTATAATGAACAACACTTAAACCTTTCTGTATGAGTGCCATACAGAAATTGTTACATGTCAGATAGACTATTTTTAGTCAGCAGTGACTATGATGCATTCTCCTAACCTCAACACACTATCATGGCTGCATTAATCTGGGAAACATCTAAAGACCAACTTCAACACATCTATAATATAAGATAAGATGGCACCAAATTAGGACTTCATCTTTTGTCCATTACAATTTGAATTGTTTCATTACTCATTTTCACTTTTTATAGTAGTTGTGCTTCAGAACATAATTACTGTAACAAGTAGTTGTGCTCTGAAGATGCTAATTTGAAATCTAATGAAATACTGAACTGAAATAATGAAATGAACAGACTGCAATGTCAGACCAAAGTTGCAGCTGCTTTGGCAAGAAACCAGAAAGTTTAACTGTCATTTGGCCATAATATATAACAGTGTTTCATAGTATAAACAACACTAAGAAGGAAAATATATAATTAATTGATTGAATGTAATAATATTTTGCTGTGTTTCAACCCATTATTGTCAGAGCACAATCACAACTATGGCAACCAGACAGCTGTAGAAACAATTCATAATGTAACTGAAAAGAAATGATGTCCTAGCAAGGTATCTAATAAAGAGAACTTTAAATTATTTTTAAGATTTTTTTTACTGTGCTTTGTTAGGATTCCAAGTTTTCTTATGCAATATAAATATTATAAAATGTGCCCTCAAACTGTAGAAGTAAATCATATTTCCTGATGAAGCTGTCCACATCTGTAATGCACAGTGAAATAAGAAACTGCCACATTTGAACAATAACTATTGTCGTAATTTTTCTTACAATAGCTTATAACCTGGTGTCAAAGCAATGTTTCTTTTAAAAAGGTTACAGGGAAGTTTATTTTCCTAAGTTTAATTCCTCACTTTCTAAGCCAGAGCACATTGATGTGTTTATCTTAATGTCTTATGAGAAAGGGGGAAAGGGGATGAGCAATATTCAGCTTCAAACATTTGAAGCTGAATACTGCTCCCTCAACCTTTAAAAATGTTAATCAAGCCTCTAGTAGCCACAGAACTCTTTAAAAACACACCTACCCTGTGGGTGAGTGTGTGCGTGCACACGTGCCAGTGGTGGTTAGGATATCCTATCACCAAGGCTTTAACTTGTAGTAATCTGAAAGTGTCCACGCGGTTAGCCTAGTGGCTTTGCGTTTCACAACCATATGCCTGGGGAAGGAGTGTCCTAGGTTCGCTTCCCGTCAATGATGTGAGGAGCTCACGCAGGTTTTTTTCCGCCAGTTTATCTGGTGTTTTTTCATCCCGCAAGCAGGCAAACCGGTCCGAGGACACACATGGATTACAGTCAGGAATACTGACCCAGCCATAGGTCTGATTTGTCAGCCTACGCCAGTTTCGGAGCCCGGATAAAATTGAGGGGGGGATAGCCTAGATGGTACCGTGAACTCCCGTAAAAAGGAGGAACACTGTATCATCACATGGAATTTAATTTATTTATCTGAAAGTAAGGAGTTCAGCATCACTAAAGGATACATGGTTTTGCTAGTTCTTACTTAAAGCATCACAAGGAATTCAATTCCTTCTCTTAGTTTGGGAGTTCAAACCTCAACAAATTTTATCTGAACAAAACAGAATTACCAAGCTAGTATATAGCTTACTCTTATTACAATGTAAAACATTGTGAAGGTTCAGTTTGGTACTAAATTCAACTCAAAATTTTATTTGAACAAAAACAACTACGATCACTGAATTTGATACACAACTTCCATTTAATGCGACTTAAAGACCTGGGAGACCAAAACAAAATAACTATAATTATCCAAATGGTATACAACCTACTCTTATGGCAACTTAACATTCCCCACAAAACCTCCAAGGATTTATCTACACAGGGAAAAACTAGTTATCAAATTTGGTATATGGCTTCACTTATAACTTAATGCATAGTACATTTTTTTATTCTCTCCTCTATACACTGGTGTACAACTGAAATCATGCAATTTTATCTAAACAAAGAGAACATGATTACAAATTTGAAAAGACATCTGTCTCTTATGATTATTCCTGATATGTACTCTTGTAGGGGGTTTACAAGATGCTATGAGAGTAGCACATGATTAACTTTATATTATTGCTAGATTCCTTTCAACAATTTTGTTCAGAATTAATCTGTTAACTTTCAGATCTTAAACATCAAATTCCTTATATGTACCATAAGGGGTGTGATACTATGATAATATTGATACTATTATTAAGTTTACATTATTATTAACTTCCTATCAATAATTTTCTTCCAAATTAACCAGCTATTTGCCACAACTTCAATATTTGCAGATCTTATATTTCAGTCTTCTAGGGCACTGCCAAACTGCATAAATCAATACACTTGGTATTTATTCCAAGTCTTTTTCCATCCATCTTGGTATCAAAGCTCTGTTTTGCTAACTTTTCCACTCCCATTCTTTTCCTTAACACACATTTCTGAAAGATAACAATATTAAGTTCCTTTCAATGTATCTCATTTTTTATTTGATGCTGCCATTGATGTCATCTGATCGCTCCTCTAAGTTTTCTTAGAAACTCTGATATCTATGGTCTCTTTGATCAACTGCTTTATCTCTAACTTATCCCTCAGATCCATAAGTTAAAATTGGTTCAAACACTAAAATATTGTCATATCTCCAGGAGAGTTACCTAGAACTTGGCTGCATCCTGTGTCTTTTCCAAGCCATCAAATTCTACTAATTAATTTAACATTAATTAGTAGAATTTGTCTTTTAACATTCAGTTCAAGCAATGCTACTTACTTTAGATAAGCTCTGCACACAAATTCTTGAATGCTGTGTTAAGTTCCTTTCTAATATCTCATCTTCCTTTTACCCTCTTTTCCCTTGCAGTGTTGAGGGTTTATTAATCATCGGACCTTAAACCTTTCACAGGATAAGGTAGTCAGCCCTATGCCCTGTTGTATCCTATGTCCTGTGGTGTTGAATTCTCAATGCTTTGCAGGATGAAAAACCCCAGGATAAACTGGGGAAAAAACCTTACTGCTCACACCCAAGACCGGCTAACCTGGCTATGGCTGAGGAAGATCCTTCAGCTCCTCATGTCACCAATGGGAATCGAATCTAGGACTCTCCTTTCCCAGGCATATGGTTGCAAAGCGCACAGCCACTAAGCTAACCGCACAGACCCTTTCTAATATTTTGTGTTTAAATATGATTCTGACGTTGACAATATCTGTTAAATATCCTAATTTTTCTCAGAATTCTGATATCTACAACCTCTAGTCGTGGGCAAACGGTTTTATTTCTAACCCAATTCTCAGATCAAAAAAATTAAAACTGCTTTGAACACCATCTTGTGCACCACTATATTAGCATTTTAGCTCGTTTCTCTCTTACTGAATATAAATTTATTAAACTGGATGCCCACCACAGTAGCTTTCATAATTATATTATCTATTTCTAAATTTAATTCGCCTCTTTACTAAAAACTGTACTTATTTTACTTGTTCTACAAGTTCTCATTTTGGACTCTAATGACCAGGTATTGGCAGTGGTGCAACCTATCAACTGGAGGATTAGAATAAATGCCTTTCCTAGTGCTAGTGTGAAGGCCAAGGTGCCACACCAGACTTACTTCATTTTGGCTGGTAACCAACTTGAGGAAAATCATATTACTTGAAAGTCTACAAGGAAATTTTATCGAACAGCCCTTTTGGATAAAGACCCAGGACCAGATAACAGTTTCCAAAAATGGATAAAAGGAAAAAATAGAGTTGCTACCTTACCTACTATGGCTCATGTGTTAGGAGTCTAACACATGAACCATATGCAAAACTAAAGGAAATAAAAGCTGATTTAGCAGTAATCATTAATAAAAATAAAATAAAAGGAAGAAAAAAATCACAACATTATGTACAGATATATTGGGGAGTTGGAGGAGAATAGAAAGCTAGATCAAGATTAAAGATATGGATTTAAAAAAAAAAAAAAAGATTGGAAAGAAAATATATGAAGTTACAGCTTTTGGAGTGAAAGATTACTAAAAATGAAAAAAGAAAAAAGAGGTGAGCTAATAATTATAGGAGCATATGCACCAATAGAACGTGAAGAAGAATTTTATAAGCCATTACAGGATATATTAGACAAAATAAACCCAAACCAACCCAACTCCCAATGCTCTCAAACCAACCAAATCCTCTAAAACATGGTTCACAAAAATAGCTAGCTCAGTTTTCAGCTATCCACATTTGATGGTGTTCTTATGAAACAGCCAGCACAGATTTTGTATCTTGCTGGCTTACCACACACACACACAACAGTTTTTTGTTCCTTTCTTTATTATCAATTCTTTCAAAATCCAAAACTTATATAATGCATCTTTTCAGTCATTTTACATTATTGGTTTTTACGTTTATGTTATTTCTATACTTAGTTGTTGGTATCTCGTACTCATCACTTTTAATTGCATACTACCTCAGCTCTAATCAAGTCTTGTGCCAAATTTTTTACCATCTTTACCTCCAAAAACTTTTGCACAGGTATGTAAATTAACGTGTTTTGATTTAAACCTCACCTGATTATAACCTTTTTTAGCCTTATTACAAAGATACTTCTCCATAGCCAAAATTATCTTAGCTTTTTCTTTCCAACTTTAAAATAAAATGATTTTATACTAATGGCAGGTGAAAAAACACAAGAATGGGTAATGAATCAATACTGTCCATGATGGGTAATTGTGGAGAAAATTGTCTTAATAAAAATGAAAAAAGTAATAGATTTTACATCATACAATAATTAAGAATAATGAATAGTTTATAGACATAAAGATGCTCAAAAATTTACCTGGTTAGCCAGAGATCAAAAATCAAATTGACTACTTGATAGCCAATATAATAAATTTAGTTTAATCCTTTATCCAAGTGTGAGCAAATAAAGTTTGCGCCTGAAAGTATCTTCAGGACTTGGGTAAGGTGGTACAACACCAGGGCGACTCCTTGCAAAGGTGGAGAAAGCTACCAACACTCCTATCTCAGTATCTCCCATAATGCAAAACACATCTCCTTGCAGATATGTCTAATGTTACGCATTAAGGGAAGGGCCACTACCCAGACTAGTTTCGACCTTTATTGAGGTCTCTTCAGTGGGAGTCAGGCCAAGTGGAGATACCAGCCAGAAGCATTAGCAAGGCCATCTCTACCTATAGGAGTTGCCAAATGGTGTGCCACCTTTTTAATAAATTACTCTGGATTTGGAGAAAGATGTTGAAAGTTTATTTTTCACTTGGTTAGAATATAATAAATTTAGTTTAATCCTTTATCCAAGTATGAGCAAACAAAGTTTGTGCCTGAAAGTATCTTCAGGACTTTCAGGTTAGAAAAACAGGTATCAGATACCTGTTTTTCTAACCTTTCTTCATCCATTCTGTTCACATGACCATATTATCTTAGACTATCTCTACTCTCATTCTTGAATGCTAACAATAAAGTTCATTCCTAATATCTTCATTTTTATTATAATTTTTCTCAGAACTCTCATATCTATGGTCTTTGATAAGCTACTGCTAGTATTGTGGTTAATTGCTTTCTTATTCCATATAAATTTATTCAACTGGCACATCAGCTAAACAGCTTTGTTTGCTCCATTGTATATTTTCATACTTTACTATCTTTAACAAAAAGTTGTGCCTAAATAGTGGAAATAAATTACTTCTACGGGTTTTCCATTGAGAATGCACTCGAGATTTTTCATGTCGAAAGTTTTTTTTAACTTGGTTTTAGATGATAAATTACAAATGCCAAGAAATTTTGCATGTGAACTATCTTCACGACTGGGATCCTTGTATACAGAGGCTAATGATGTGTATAATGATATGCATTATACATGTCCCAAAGGGGGAGATGATTTGAATTATGGGATACCAAGGCAATTAATGTGAAGTCAGCTTCTATATACAAGTATCCCAGTTGGGAAGATACTTCGCATGCAAACTTTGTTTGCTTACACCTGGATAAAGGATTAAACCAAGAATATCATTTCTTGGTATCTTTAATTTATAGTCTAATGAAGTGAGAAAACTCTCAACATCTATCTCTGATCCAGAATATTTTAATAATAAGGTGTTACATTTTTTCACTACTTGTGAAAATTCTAAGACTTCTACATTACTTCAACCTCGATATCTCTTCTGGGTCTAGCTCCCACTGATGACATTTAAATATTTGTCTATGTGTTTACTTACCTCCTGGTGAGCAGAAAGGCTCTGCTTGGTAGTGAGTTTTACCACTGCTAAATTTCCTGTACTGGAGTAATGAGTTTAGTAGTGGTCCTTGAGGATCACTCAGTGAGATTTAGAGTGGCCTTGTAGATCACTCAGTCTATGGAGAGGTACCCCTGCACTTGAACACACACCTCAACAAATATCGAAACCAGTCCAGGTAGTGACCCATTCCATGATACATTGCATTATACACGTCCGAAAAGGGGCATGCTCTGCATTATAGGATACCGTGGCAATTGATGTGAAGTCATTAGCCTCTATATACAAGTAGCCCAGTCAAAAAGATACTTCTTTCACAAATTTTGTTTGCTTCCACTTGGATAAAGGATTAATCCAAGAATATAATTTCTTGGCATCTTTAATTTGAAGTGTTTCATGTTCCTGCCTAGTTTTAGTTTGTCTTTTTATTTCTGATTTATCAAATCATATCATTTGATAAATTTGATCATATCAAATTTATTACCGCAGTTATTCAATTTAGTCAGATAATCCTGGAGACTTGAACTGGATTTGTTTAGGAGTATATTATAAAGTAAATATGTAAGTCAATAATCTCCGCTTCTGATATCAGCTTTAATGCCACTTCACAATGCCAGCCTGGTTGCAAAGTGGTCAGCATAACTGCTCTCTGTCCAACAGGCTGCAGGTTAAGATCACACTGTGGGCATGGATGTTTATGAATGTCCTTAAAGGGGAAATGCATTTCATCAATGTGAGACAAATGCTCTGCTTATTTGAGGCCTGAAGTGGCTGAAAAACTTTCATGTTTGGTCTGTAGAGCAGGGGTTTCTGGACTATGTAAATAAAAAATGCAAAATATTAATATTTCCTTGTTGCTGTACACTATCTCATATTTCCAATCCCCATTCCTATAATTAAATCTTCCATCAGGATCATCTTCCTTTTACTTGCTCAACTAATTTGTCTAAATTTCACAATCAGTGCTCTCCACATTTCCTGGCCTATAACAGCATCCCATTAGATATGCTATACTATTCTGCTGATTTCAACTTCACAACAAACAGCATCAAAATCTTCACACATACTACTATTTTCCACTTCAACTCTTGAAGGACACAATTCCTCTGCTACCATTGACAATACTCCCCCTCCTCTCTTCATCTTCCTATCCTTTTGGCAAATTTTATATCCCACCATTTCAAGTCTTGACAATATATCATCTTCAGTCAACCAAGTTTCACTTATGCCAATTATCTTTGGGCTTACTGATTCAATCAATGCTACAAATTCAGTCCTTTCATTTCTGGTACTCCATACATTAGTATACAAGAATAAAATTCTCCACTCTTTGAGGCCATCCCATCAACACAAATACTTCATACTCTCTCTCTCTCTCTCTCTCTCTCTCACTGTAGCAGAGAGAGTATGAAGTACAAATACTTCATACTCTCTCTGCTACAGTGCACTTCTCGCTTCGTCTTGACCATGCCTTTTCTACTGATCCTGACTCTGATTTTCATTTATATTCATATCATCCCCACAGTTTTGTATTATTTGCTCTGATATAATCACTTCCTCACCATATATATATATATATATATACATCCTCTTCCCATTCTTCCACAACCTGCTTCTCAACCTCTCTCTGACTTAGTGGTACTAATTTCATATGAATCCTGTGTACTCTTAGTAAACAACAATCATTAAAAAAAAAACAAAAAAACATTCAAATGCATCCCATGTGCTTTGAACCATTCTAACTTTGCTTTGAATTCATTCCATACATTCACAAACTGAACACTCTGCCTGACCCAATTCAGCCATCTTGTTATTTAGTATCATTGCTCTCCTTAGTTCACTACTGTCTTATTTGGGCAACAAACTAACAATTTTCCCAATGACACTATTATCCTTCACCTCCTGCAACAACCAAATTCCTTTCCACATTCTTTGTCTAACAATCCAAGTTGTTTGTGCCCACCACCACCACTAATTCTGACACCTATTCCTTCCCTTCTATACGAAGCATCTGATATTCATTTTATTATACCAACTGGAAAATGTCTTATGCATCTTATTTTTTTTACCACACTTTTAATGATTGAATAACCATATAAAGCAACCCTATCATCTTTAGATACATGCTTTTTCCTATTAACCTTTTCATTTACTTCAGTTATTCTTTTCTTTAAAAGTTCAAATTCCTCCTCCATACTTTTAACCTGACTTTTGATTTTCACTAACTCTTGCTTCCATCCATTTTCTGATTATTCCTGGTAATACCATTCTCTTTTTGGAATGTCCTAACCTTTTGCACACTATAATACATTCCTTTTTATCATTTAATCTAACTCCATAAATCTTTCAATGCTTTGGGGCACACACATAAAACAATTATGACATCATATCCACTGTGAAAAGTCCAAGGAAAAACTTGATCTCTGAGTTGAGACTTTCCTTGTATCTTCTTTACTGCCACTGCTGCCATTTTTGTAACATTAACTACAACTAAAGCAAACACTGAACACAGAACAATAACTACAACCAATCTGGCTATCACACAAAAGCACTATTATACAAATCTACATGATATAATTAAGAAAAAAAAAACTTTTCATACCATGGTAACACAATTTAATGCCGATTTCCGTCATAGTGTAATCCACATAGATGATGAATAACTGGAAATGATACGTACCCTTTTCTTACACCTAATTTAACAAATCATCTTCCTGTATCCCCTTCAAATCTAGCTGCTGACCTTAAAACTCAAATACAGACTATACATTGCTCATCATAATGTCTCAGTTACATCAAACAACTGTAGTTTTCTGAACAGCTTTCATCTGGCACCTGGGCATATTATGCCTTTTCCAAATTTAAAATTACAGATCCTTGTTATAAACCCGTGATTGCTCAAATATTTGTCTGAAAGTGAAAATGTGATCCTGACCTCTATCTGGCCTGAACCCAGCTTTATTCTCCAAGTTTCACAATTTTTTTCAACCTTTTCTCAAGTGTATTTGTATAAATCTTACCTGGCACACTTAATAGGGAAATTCCTCCATGATTCTTGTATTCAGTTTTATTTTATTTTTATTTTTTTAACAGCTGATATTTACTTCAATCATCTAAAATTTGATCCTCTGAACAGACCTTCTGAATGCAGTGCAGCTGCTGTCAAACTTTTATATTTGACATATTTGAGCATTTCTGGTCAAATATATCCTCCAACTGCCTTTCCATATTTCACATTTTTGATGGATTTTTCTACCTCAAGTACATGTACTTATGCACTCCTGATTGCATTCCTCTTGAATATTTTCTACCACAGTGCTGTCAATGCTTATTTCATTTAGCAATCTTTCAAAATTTCAGACATCCAGAATATGAATCTTCAATTTACAAGTCACATTTATCATCTGATTCCTTTTACTCTTTTCCCCATTTCTATGCTTTTCTACGTCCTCCAGAATATTTTGCCACCTTCCTGATATCTATTTTCTATGTTCTTACCAAAGTCTTCCTTTGCTAAGAACATAGAACATTTTCTATAAAGCTCTAAACAATGACTTGTTTAGAGCTTTATAGCTTCATTTGATTACATTGTTCTCGGTATTGTTGCAGAGCACAAGGTGACTTACTTGCCAGGAACTTTCAATAAAACATCAAGAATAAAAGTTTGTTCTGCTGCATTATTTTGGAGTAAAGTAAGATATCTGTTCAATTTGTTTGCTGTTCAATTAGTATATGGGCATTTTACCACCGTTGCAGTTTTTTAGCTATAATTCCATAGATGGGTTTGCTCATGATCAAACTGAATAATCTCAGATGTATTTCTGTAATGTTAATAAAGACTGAAAGGGGATATGAGATAGGAACAATTTACTGACTCACTGTTAATTGTTTCATAACTGCAACTTAGAGCAAGTGCTGCTGAAACCAATAAACACATTTTTCTTATAATATAGCTCTAATTTTAAATACAAATATTAGACAGATTAAATTGTGTACAATATATTTTATAGTTCTCATCCTTTTATCTTATAATTATGATTTGTTGTTATATAGTAGGCCAATGTAAGAGAAACTTCACCATAATTTTTTTTTTTTTAATATAAAAAGGGACCATGATAGTTAAATGCAAAAGTGTAACAACACAAGCAGATAAAATATGTGATTACATAAACATTACATCTACCTAGAAAAATTAATCTCATTTTTTTTTTTTTTGGTTAATTTTTGCTTTATTACACTTAACTGAAGGTGCATTTTTTGTTTCCCAACAAATTTCATTCCAGGTAAATCAAATTATGAAACTTTTTTTTTTTTTTTTTTGCCTCGAATTAATTGCATATGTCCAAGTTTTAAGAGGTTCACTGCTGGTTCTAATTAAAGTTTTATTTACTGTTAATTCATAATCCTAGTTAAAAATTACTTCACAGAATATAAAGTAACTAAAATTACTTCACAGAATGTAAAGTAACTAGGAATGCTTAGTTTCTGCACTCATTCAGCAGTTATTCTACAGAAAACAAAAGACATTTTTAGCTATACCACAACAGGACATTTATAATAATTTAAAATGTTAGAATTTTAGAGTCTTCTGATCTTTTCACATGAGTTTCATCCTTTGAAGCCAGCTGAGTGATAATGTGTATTTATGCTAGTCTGTTAACCACTCTACATAGCAGGCAGTACTGGGTATACTGAAAACATGCTTGTAGTTTCCGTACTGCAATGACAACATTAAAAGTTTCATTATGTGCTAGTTTTTACTTCAATGTCAGGTAATTGACTTACATTTTATTCTCAAAGTTTAGTGACTGACAGTTAAGTGTGTGTGTATACATTCCTTCAAGAATAATGAATTTTTCAATTTTTTTAGTGCAAAAGTGAAATGCATTTTACTACTTTCCTTATATTGATTAGGAAATAATAATAATTCAAAGTAATGCAAAAACAGCTACCATAGCATTAATACTTGCTGGCTCTGTGCAAACTAACTATTATTACAGGCATTCTTAAGTCATAATATGGATATATGTTTTTGTTTTGTTTTTTTAAATATGTAAATATAATCAAGCAGATAACATTTTTCTCTTTCAAGATACTTCTGAAATCATTCAAAAGTACTTTTCATTGTTTATAGTGACTATGCCACTTCATAATTCTGTACTGAGAAAGTTAACAGAAGTTCTACAACACTGAAAAATGCAACTAGTCACAAAAAACAGAATTAAACTTTTACTGTTGAAATTACACATTAGGTTATTTATGGATCATCTTTCTTATAAACAATTTCTTCTTCTGCAGTTAAGCAAAAGAGCTTTATTATCATAGTTCACAAGAAGGATGTATATTATTTATTTGATAAATAAATTCAATGGCAAGTATGTCAAATTTGTAAGGTTGGAATCCCCCCCCCCCCACACACACACACAATTTTAGTAAAAATAAAAAGTGAGTAATATTGGATGGATAGGTACAAATAGCATGTTTATTTTTAATTTTTATATTTTTATTATTTTTTTTAATATCCAACATTGGAGAACGGCTCTACCTCCCTACCGGCCGAGTGGATGAAATAGTGAAGCCAAACTGCGCAGAATCGTATCCAGATTTAGCTTAACGTCTATAGACGTCATGGCTGGTTGGGGAGGTAATAAGAATAAATAATGCATATTAAAAAATTAAATTAATGGTGGTGTGTGTGTGGGGAGGATATATTCCTGAATTGTATGACTGTTTGGAATGCGAAATATTAGCTTCTTAAACTTAAATAGAGAATGCTTACATCAAATGAATACGCATACAAAGAACAATCATTCACTCATATTTGGTTAAGAAATATTTATTATTTTATAAACTTCTGACAATTACACAATTTAAAATGAATTTAATTTGCAAAATTAAATTGACATATACAGCAAGTTGCTAGTGATAACTCATTTGTACATTGTGATGAATAGGTGCAAACTGTTTTTTTGTTATTTCATCAAATGCAAGATGAAAGCAACATGAATTTTGCACCTAAGTTTTCTCTATATGTACATACATACATACATATAACATATTTTGATGTGTAAAAATTTTGTATTAATTTTAAGAAAAACTAAGATTTCATATTCCAAACAAAAGTACAGTTTGGGCATCATTACTTTTTTTCTTTCACTTTTTGTCAGTAACTTCATTTTTCTATAGGAATTTTAAATTAATAGTGTTTATGAGATCTGTGATGATGCGACCAACAGCACCGACAATGCGATGATAAAAGTCACATATATCATACATGATGGCAGCACTTTAGCACACTCATGCATAATGGGAATGTTTCATTCTAAGAATCTCTATTATTGCAGGGAACTCAACTATACACAGATACTGTTTCCCAAGCTATTTGGATAACACAGAGTTCACTGTATTTCTTTAATTTACATTTCTAAAAGAACAGTGTGTATCAATTTATGATAGCTATATATCACTGGGTCACAATACAATAAGGAAGTCAATATTAACACAGTGACACACTGACTCTGTGTCAGTCACTTTTCCCCTCCTCTCAGACTGACTAATGTTCCCTTCCTCTGTAACTGGAGGTGACCAAGTTGACTGACAACGCACTTTTTTATGTTATTTTAATGTATTCTTCATGCACTTAGTTCATTATGAAGATTTTAGGTAAAGGACATTATCATCATTATCTGAGACCACCAGGAAGTCAAGGACTTATCGAAGGAGGCTATAAATCATCCAAACCAGCTGTCATACCTTCACAATAGACACACTCACTACCTCCTAAAGGCAAACTATTCCACTCACCCACTGCTCTCTGGGAGAAAAACCTAACTCTTATCCCTTTCTTCACTGTGAACAAACTTAACTTACATGGATATCCCGTGTTCTCTTCCCACCTTTCATATAACGAAAAATTTCATTAGATGATATCCTTTAATGCCCAAACAAAAGTTTATAGACCTCTATCATATCACCCCTCTTTCTCCTGTTAACCAGAGTCTGTAATCCACATACTTGCAATCTGTCCTCATAATCTAAATCCCATAATCCAGATATAATCTTTGTAATACTTCTTTGCACCCTTTCCACGGCTTCTTTATACTCTCGGAACTTGGGAGACCAAATCTGCACACAATAATCCAGGTGTGGTCTTATCAAAGCTTTATAAAATGCAAAATGTGATTAATGTACAGACTGACAATAATGACTAAAGGACTGAACCCTGTAGTAAAGGACTGAGGCACACCACTGATCACCATAAATCTGGAAGATTCACACCCACTGTATACTACTTTTTGATATCTGTCTATCAACCATCCTCTGATCCAAGTCAACAGTTTATATTCCAATCCCATATTCTTTTTTTATGCAACAGCCTTTTGTGTGATATCCTATCAAATGCCTTAAAAAATCCAACATTATCATAGTGTATCAATTCCCTTTATCCAACTCGGCCATAACATTGTGATAAAATATGAGCAAATTGCAAAAACATGACCTTCCCTTATTAAACCCATGTTGCTACTTACATAGTATAGCATGTTTGTCTACTCGTTTTTGCACCATCCTTGTACAATGGAATTATAATACATTCCTTCCATTCCTGTGGTATCATTCCTGAGTTGAGACTCCAGTTATACAAACATATGAAAGGCTTAGCCAATTTGGCTGAACACTGCTTTAGCAAACAGGCTGATATTCCATCTGGTCCAAACCCAAAGCATATTTTTACACTCCTTCGCCACATACATAACCATGTTTGAAGACATTCATATCTTTATCACGTTTGCATACCATAGCTGAACTTTCACACACATTTTCCCCGTTCCTCCTTTGATGATCTAGAGTCTCTGACTCTCTGCATTGGGTCTCATACCAAGAAGTAATTTCTCCAGGCTCCTGATGCCAAATGAATTCAAGTATACAGGCCATCCCTCTTATACAAATCTTTTCTGCCATTAAACACACTCCACACATCTAAAAACTCGCATCCATTTCTTCTACACAGCCTGCGCTTGAAATAATTTGCTAACATCACCCTCCTCCTTAATTCAGTACTGTCATATCTGGGTAGATTAATTTAAGCTAATGGAACATTTTGAAATTTAAGCATTAATTCTGCATTTTCATAATTTCATACTCTTCTAGTTGTTCCTTTATCTCCTGTTATTGCTTGCATTTATGCAATTACATGTTGTCATTGTATGAGCATTTATATGTTTCCTCCCAATCCTTTGTGTTCTTTTGTTTTCCCATTATTTCCTTTATTCTGTTACCTTAAATTTCTTTTCTTCTATTTATCACAATATTTTTACTATTTTCTTGCTTTCCTTTGTTCTGTTTCTGGAGATTTTTTTATTTCTTGCAAATTATTTTGTTATATTTCTGATAATTTCCTTTATTAAATCTTTTGAATTTGTTATGCATTATTTCCTGTGATTTCATTTATTTATTATTAAGAGAGACCTCCAGAAAGTCAGGGAGAGGAACCACATACTATATGCACTAGTTGTCATACTTGTTCTTGAATTCATTTACATTGATTGCACACACAACATCCAATGGCAATCCATTCCAATCATGCACCACTAAAGGAAAAAAAATCTAGATCTTACCTTTTCTTGATGGCATTCATTCTCAGCTTCAAGGTTATCATCTCATCTATATCCCATCCTCCATAAAGTGAAAATTTTCATCAACTGAAATTTAAATCCTGTACGATCCTTTTAGCAGTTTGTAAGTCTTAATCATATCATATCCCTTTTTCACCTGTTTGCTAGTGCCTGCAGTCTACAAATTTTCAATCTATCTTCATAATCCACAATCATGATATCATTTTTAACACTCTCCTTGTATCAGAATCACCATGAAAACCACACCTATGCACAATAGTCCAAGAGAGGTCTTATCAAGGACTTGTAAAGAGGCAACATGACATCCTTATCTTCATATGTCAAAGTTTATTTCAACATTGCAATTATTCTCTGAGTTGAATTTGCAATCTCTGCCATAAGGTGCTTGAACTTCAACTTCCTATCTACTAAAACTCCAAGATTGGTTTCTTCTAGCATAATCCCACCAATATAATATGACATTGGATATCTAATCTCAGTGCATAACTTTACATTTAATAACATTGAACAGCCATTTTCCCATGCCCACAATTCCAGCCTATTCAAATCAATTTGCAAGCACTGCATATCACCTGCATTCCTGATTACCCTGCCTATCTTTGTATCTCAACAAATAGCTGTATGTCGCCTGTCAGATCCTTCCCAATGTCATTAATCTACAGATTGAATAACAGTGGCCTAAGGATTGATCCTTGTGGTACACCACAGGTTACCTTAAATTTTGCAGACTCACATCCTTCATATTCCACCTTTTGATATGTCAGTCAGGCATCCATTATATCCATTCTAATATTTTATAACCCAAACCCATATTCTCAAATTTATGCAGCAGTCTTCCATGCTGTATTGTCATAAGCCTTAGCAAAATCCAAAAGTATCGTGGTGTATCCATTTCCCTTGTATAACTCAATGTTAACATTATAGAATGTGGGCAAGTTACTAAAACATGCCCTTCCCTTAGTAAACCCAATGTTCATTGCAAAGTAGAGATTCTCTGTAAACCCATTTATGAATGTGAACCCTAACCAACTTTTCTAAAATATTCACCACTCCATAACTGTTCACCACTCCATAACTGGTAATTAGTTTATGGAATTAACAACGCACATAAAGTATATTAATTAAAGGCAACTTTAATGAATAACTTCTATATTTCGGCAACGTCACGTTGCCATCTTCAGGAACATAAAGATGTGGTATGTGCATGCAGGCACTAACAAAAGCAAATGAGGAAGAAAGCAGGAAACTAATATTGTTCCTAAAGTCCTAATGTGCCCTCTGGCAGGCTAATTTGGTTGTCTTGGCAGTTGAGCTGAAGTTCTCATAATGTAAGTCTCCCAAATTTGGGGTAGTTTCATGCACCCAAATTTGTTGAGGTTAGGAACGTTTTTTAGAGCTGCTGATGATTCCTTGAATAATCTTCCCTACTTTGGCCAAACAGGCCGGACAGCAAATATCAGGATTTCAGAACACAAAGACTACATCCGGTTTCACCAGTACAGCCGCTCTGGGCTGGCAGACCATGCCTTAGATACCCACCATAGAATTCGTTGGAAGAAAACAAAAATAATACACCGCAGCAAGTTTAAATACAAAAGATTATTCAAGGAATCATCAGCAGCTCTAAAACACGTTCCTAACCTCAACAAATTTGGGTGCATGAAACTACCCCAAATTTGGGAGACTTACATTATGAGAACTTCCGCCCAACTGCTAAGACAACCAAATTAGCCTGCCAGAGGGCACCATTAGGACTTTAGGAACAATATTAGTTTCCTGCTTTCTTCCTCATTTGCTTTTGTTAGTGCCTGCGTGCACATATCATATCTTTATGTTCCTGAAGATGGCGTGACATTGCCGAAATATAGAAGTTATTCATTAAAGTTGCCTTTAATTAATATACTTTATATGCGTTGTTAATTCCGTAAACTAATTACCAGTAATGTATGACCAACGTATAAGCCCTGCTACTAAAATTCACCACTCCAGAAATACTAACAGGTCGATAGTTGGATACATCAGTCTTTGCAGCACTTTTTGTGCAACGGGATTACCATACTTTCTTTCCACTCTAGTCTGTGGAATTTTCCCTGTTCTAAGGCTGAAATTATATTGCCTGGTCAAAGAAATAGCCAGTTCAGCTCAACTTTCTTTTAGCATCAGTAGTGATATCCCATCAGTCATCCCATTACTGAATTCTTATTCTAGTTGTGCAACAGCTCTAATACCTCCTCCTCCTCATTCACCTGAGTTTCTTCATTTAGTGAAGAGGTAGCAGTGGGTATAATGTTGCAATTTCTTGCAATTTAGTTCATATTTGTGATATCTTGTTATTTCTGGTGATTTCTTTTGTTTCACAAGAATGAAGTGCAAGGATAAGGATTCTTACTCTAAATTCACTAGAGCAAACCATGCATCATAAACTATGTTGTTAGTCCCTAGGGACTCACTATACCAATCATTTGGTGTTCTCCCTTTTTATATATGCATTTACATATATAAAAAGGGAAATTGTTTAATGAGTGCTACTTCAATCATCTAGAATTCAATTCTAACCAAGCCTTCTAAATTATGCAGTTTATCCACTGTAAAACTTTTATACCTTTGAGCATTTCTTTGTGTGTGTGTCTCCTACCAAAGAAAGGTTGTAAACCTATAGTACATCAACACCAAGGTGGGAATTTTTTTATAATTTTATAAAATTATTTTACTTTTTTTTCTCATAATTTTTTATAGTTTTAATTTTTAATTAATAGTCATAATTTTCCAAGCCATTTAACTGAAATGGCTTGGAAAAAAAGATGAAATCCATCTCCCAGCTAAAACAATCACATCTATGCACATGGTGTGATTCACTCCTACAGAACTGTTGACTGAAGGGAGAGGAAAAAGAGAGTACATTAACAAATGGGCTAATGAGGTTGTCTGCATTCCTCTCGTAACATTTTAATAATATTTTCTACCATTTTTTGGAAACTGCTTGTTTCATTGAACAGCCTTTCAAAGTAAATACTTCAGATTTCAAGAATGTTTTCAGTTTCAATTTTCGTATCACCTCTGATTCCATTTACAAGCTTTTTTAACAGACTCCAGCATCTTCTTGATATTTATTTTCTATATTCTTACCATACTTTTCCCATTACTTTCATTTAGCTAATTATAGCTTAGCTCTTACATTTTTCTCTGTATTCTCTCAGAATGTCTGCCTACTTATTTGCTATGAACTTTTGATATGGTATTTTCTTTTCCAAGATTGCTTCTTTAACTTCTTGCATTCACCATGGAGGTCTCATATTTCGATTCTTGCATATTTTGCCAAATGCAGCCTAGACGAATCAATCAACATTTTCTTCAGAGTGAGCCTCCAATGTTTAGATCTTGTTTTTCAACTTTTTTGTCATTTCTTTAGCAACATTTGTATAAGTGAGGTCAACAGTTCACCTATAAAAGCTGAGTGACTAATTCTTTTTAAACTTTTAAAAATATCAATATAACATGTCGTTGTTCTTGTCAGCCTGTAGAATCCCACTGCTTGGTAAAGGCCTTCCTCATGTTATTCCATTTGGCTCTATTTGGGGTTGTTCTCGACCAAGTTGGTCTGCTATTAGAATAAGTTCATCTCTCCATCTGGTCTTTTGTCTACCTCTACTTCTCTTTCCCTCTCCAGGTATCCAATAAGTGGTGAGTTTATCCCATGTATCATCTTGTTTTCTCATCAGGTGTCCTGCCTATTTCCATTTTAGGGATTTTATTGTTCTTATGATACTAGTGACTTTTGTTGTCTGACTTATTTCTAGGGCTCTTATTTTATCTATCCTTTTGATGTTTAACATACTTCTTTCCATTGCTCTTTGGCATGTTCTTAGATTGGTCACTTGTTTAGTTGTTAGTGATCATGTTTGTGATCCATAGGTTAGAATGGGTAGTATGATCATATTATGAAGTTTGCATTTCAGGCCGATTGGAAGGTCTCCCTTCATCCATTCTTAAATTCCAATAGCTCCTCCAAGCATTGGTGCTTCTGGCATCTGTTTCTGTTTTTTTTTTTCATCCTATTTTTAAATGATATTATCAGGTCTATTTATTTAAAATCTTCGTAACTTATTATTCTGTTTTCAACAGTTATTGAAATTTCTGTGTGGTTAGTCATTAGTACAGATTTGCTGTAGTTTATGTTTAATCTATATGCTTTACTTTTACTACTTAGATCTCTAATCCTTGTTTCCAGTTCTGGGCTGTTTTTGGAGAAGAATGTTATGTCATCAGCAAATCTAAGATTGCTTAATTTTTTTCCTAAGATGTTTAAACCATAACTATCCCAGTTAAGTTCTCTAAATAACATTTCCAACAATGAAGTGAATAGTTTGGGTGCTACCAGGTCTCCCTGTTTGACTTCTCTTCCTAGGGTCTGAAATTTGATTTCTGCTATAGGGATTTTGTACTACTATTATAAATATTTTTTTATATTCTGATATATTTATTTTCTATACCCTGATTTTGGAGTCCCAGGAACAGTGGCTTGTGTTCTATCGAGTGGAAGTCTATGAATGCTATGTATAGAGGCTTATTATATTCCTGATATTTTTCAATAATTTGGTTGATAGCATGTAGATGATCAATAGTTGAGAAACCTTTTCCAAATTCTGCTTGTTCGTATGGTTGGTTCTGATCTAGTTGGCTTGTAATTTTATTTTGGATAATCCTAATAAATATTTTATAGTTATGTGAGATGAGACTTATGGGTCTGCAGTTGCTTATATTTGATCTATCACCTTTCTTATGAAGTAGTATTATTTCTAAATTTAACCACTACCTTGATAGTGTTTCTGTATGTAGGATGCCATTGTATAGTTGGCAAATTTCTGGTAATAGTTCCATGAGTCCTATTTTGAAGAATTCCTCTGGAATTTGATCACCACCATGTGTGCTTTGCAATTTTTTTTGTTTGACTGCCTGTTCTATTTCTTCTTTGGTGATTACCAATATAGATCATCACACGTTCTATTTGTTTGGTTGTCTGTTAGACTATTTGCTTGATTACTTGAATATAATTTTTGGTAATATTTTGAGAATTTCGGATCTGTTATTTGTTTTATGACAAAATTCATCTACTAAGGAAGGTACCCAGGATTTGCCATTTTTTGTTGTTTTTAAAGATGTGCCTTTTTCTAGTGTTTGTTTGATTTTATTTATGTTGAAATTTCTTAGATCTTTTCTAATTTCTCTTTTGACTAATTTGTTTAGTTCAACAAACTATTTTGTTTTGTACTGATTGGAACCTTTTTTTTTTTCCCCTTTAGTAGTTCTCTTTGTTTTATTAAGTTTATGGTGTTGTCAGTTATTTCTCTTGGTGCTAATTAGTGGTTGGTATACTTGCTTCATTACTTCCTCAATATTATCGCAAAGCTCAAGTATTATATAACAAAAATAACACTATGAACAATACCAATCATTGAGACAACTCTTTTTAATTGTGCTTTCTCTTCATATGAATTCGTGCACATCTTTATGTTGCAATGTGCTTTAAGTAATCACCAGTTTATGTCTGAACAGAAATCCAAAAAGGATTTACCATTATTAGTTTTGCCCTTTTATCTTCATATTTGCATTTATCTTCATGTCTAGTGTTGAAGCTATCACTACTCTTTCCTTTCCTCGATCATTATTACCTGTATATATCATCATCATCCTATATTTATCATTTAGCAGGCTAACAGTTTTTCCTCTCAGTAACATCAATCATTACACATGAGGCATCTCTAATTCTTCTGCCAGTTCAACTTCTTTTCCAGTGATATTTATGTTGATGGCAATTTGAAGTTTGTTCTCCCACTGGCAAGACCTTTCATTGCTGCTCCAGTTTTCTGATGAAAACAACATGGGAGGCCTTGAACCATGTAACATCCCAGACAGCATGAAATTTCCCATGTTGTACCATCATGTTTGTTCTGGGTTTAAGACAATGCAGAAGATAATTTGATCAGCTAAGTCCTAAACTCGCAACTTATCCTCATTCATTGAATATCAAGTGGATACCTATTAACTGGGTGTGTGTTTAGCACCTTCAAAATGGCTTAACTGTGAAAAACATGTTATTTTTTTTTTGTTAGTAGCTTGCATTTATTAAAACAGTAAATTCATCAGTATTTTAATAACCTTATAGTAATAAACGATCATTAATTTCCTGTTTTATCTTTTATTACCGTATAATCAAGCACTAATCATATTTAGATGAATTCGTAATGGAACTTGTGGCAAGATAACATTTATTAGACACACATATTCACAAGAGTATAGTAATTTTATAAATATATAAAAATATAGTAATAAAATTACTATATTCTTGTGAATACATGTATCTAATAAACTAATCATGTTTATTAACACTTTTCAACTTCATAAATGCATTATTATTCCATCCAGATAACTAAACAGAAACAAATATCAATCTTCACACAATTATAACTGATGAGTAACCATCTTATGTGAACAGAAAAAATAACCATGTGGATGTGGGAAAAATGAACAAGCATAAATATATATACCTAAGATGAAAATAAATGGAGATTTTTTTGGGTTGTTGTTGTTAAATTATAAGTTTTCTGTAGTAATTTTTACAAGTGTTTGCCATTGGCATTCTGTATACACCAACTTACTATTCCAAGATCTGTGATTGGAGACATTTAAAAACTGCACCAGGAAACCAAAGTACAACATGTTTAGATATCAACTTACCCTCTAAAAGCAAAGTATGTTCCATATGTCATTCACAAAGGAGATAGATGACATCCACCTACTGCATCAAATGCAGCCATGCTATGTATGCCGAACATAGAGCAAAAATTTGTGTGGAATATGAAAAAAAAAAAAAATTAATAAAAATTCCTGTTTTTTTTAATATGTACTTGAAATAAAAATTATAAATAGAGAAATTTGAAAAAAAAAAAGTGATTTTCAAAAGAAAAAAAAAAAGTAGTACTTTTGAGAAGTGTTTCCTAAATGTGTTCTGCTGCAACATATTAACATTTTGGGATTAGTTTCACGGAAAAATTTCTTTTCAATATAATACTCAATTTTATCGTCTTTAAATCTAGATAGCAATCAATTCCAATTTCACATGTGTGTGTTGCTATCTTGAACTAATCTGAGGATATCACTATGAACACTACAAACCAAAGTGTGTTTTCTCCTTGTGAATTTATTAACATCTTCATGTTAAAACATGGTATCAGTAATGACAGGTATATGTCCCTGGAAGAAATTCAACAAATCGGCATAGCCTTTTTCTCAAAGTTTTCCATAACATTTCTGTAGGTTTGAAATTGGTTTCCTACCCTGCTGTTTACGTCTCTACCAAAAATGGTGTTTTTATGTGAACTACCCTCTGATAACTCCTCCCTCCCCATCTACTTCATTACTTGTACCTTCAGAGTAACTATAGGCACAAATAAATCACATTTTCTATCCATTTTGAAATTTGCCAAATGCTTCTATTTGAAACTACCTTCCTATTCAAGAAGCTTATCTTTGCATTTCGTGTTAAATGCTTCAGCTAATCTTCCTTTTTCTGATTACTGTTGTCTGAATAAATTACTTATAAGTCCATATGACACTTCTCTAATTCTTCTTCTAGATCATATCGTAATGAAAATTGATGTCTCTACCATCCACTGGCCAAGACTGCTAACTAAGAACCCAGTAGGATTCTGGGATCAAGTCTACTGCCACTACTATTTTGATTTTAGTAGTATCTATTATTTTAAGATGCCTAATTTAACTTAGTTGAATTTATTTCTACTCAGCATGTTTCTATTTGCCAAGAAACATTCAGTACCATCTTATAAAACCAATATTACTATTGGTTGTAATTTATTTATTTATTTATTTATTTATTTTTGTATGTAAATTGTGTGTATGTTCTACTGGCCAGATGTGCCTTGCTGTGGGAGGAAAAACCCTACCACATCTGTATGATATGAGCTAATTTGCCTTCAGATGAAAAGTTCTGATAAAGGTTGTTTGTCTGCTAGACAGGAATCGAACCAAGGCATCTCCAACCAAGGGGCTTCTTCTATACTGATTGAGCTACAGTCGCTTACTGCAAATAATAAGTGTTACTAATACAGTTAAATCCTTAGGTCATTATCAAAAATTGCAATATCTCTTCCCTGCAAACTAATTCATCTTACACATCACATGCTACCAATCAGCAAAGCCATAATAATGAAAAGCACATTCAAATAAAATACAATAAAAAATTATATGGAAAATCTGCTCTAGTGGCCAAATATGGAACTTTGAAAAACCATTACAGTGAGCACAGTACAGTGATTTCACATACTACCTCAAGACATTTCCCACATATCTGCCCAGGGTAGGATCCAAATACTGCAGCATGTTGGTTGGAGAATGAGTATGCTACCCACTAGCCTGACCAGGAAAGCATGTAACTACATTATTTTTTGATTAATAATAATAACTTGTTTATCATCCAATAATATAAAAGATGACAAATTTATTTACTAGTCACATTCTAAAATTTATGGACTTATTTATAATATTTTGCTGTTAAATTCAGTCCATATTTATGTGAATTCATTAAGATGTAAGTGAAATGAAAGAGGCATACAAGGCTATAATTTAACATTACTATTCCAAGACAGCAGTTACAAAAATGTTTAAAAAAACAAATTTAATAAATTCCAAAATAGATACAAATGAAAAGAGTAAAGAAATTTCTAACATTAGTAATTATTTTGTAAGTTTACAAACATGCAGAATTTAACTACTTATTAGTTTTTTGTTTTTTTTATTCCCATTAGAGGATAAAATATCTAATGATGTTAATTAAACAAAATCTGTCATCACTTTCTATATCACATGAGTTGCTATACAAATTGAGGGCCTGTTTTGTTTCTAAAAATGGCTTGCAAAAGCTGCTTAATTTATCATTGTTGCAATTCAGACAGTCCCCACTCATTTCATGCTGCCTAAAAGTACACATTCTTCATTCCTCCTCTCCATCCACTCAAAAATAGTTAAACCAAGCTAGGAAATAAAGGCCAAAAAGTTTCATATTAAAGATTTTAAACTGATTTTGGCCTATGGTAAGAGTAGATTTGTGTGCAGCACAGGTTATACACAAAGCTTTTTTTTTTTTTTAAGGAAGTTCTTGTTAGTATTAAAAAAGACATTTTATGATTTCACAGCACACAGAGGAAAATGACAATCATGACATTGATTTTTCCTCCTCTAAAAATATTTAATGCAGCAGTGAAGTTCCAAAGCTTATGCTCCGTTTGCAGCACAGAAAGTAACAAACCAATAACTTATCATAGATTACTGTAGTAGTTTAGGACAGAAAATCCAATGAAGTAATTTCTTCACATTTCTACAGCTTGTTCATAAAAATGCTTGTCAGCAGATTACTCATTACACCTTCCTATAAAAGATGGTGATCACATTATGGTTGACAATAACATTTTCAAATGGGGGTAAGATAGAAGTGTTTAAGGGATTAGAAAGGGAAATTACTTATCATTTAGTTTTGAACAGGATAACAATGAGATCATCTTGAAAAGAAAAATGTACAAAAGTCTTGAAAGCATCAAAGCCAAACAATTTTTAGTTATAAATCACACTCAAATATATAAATTTCACTAGGGGAAAAATTAACAGATTACAAAAGCAAGAACCAAAATGGCAAAAAACAGAAAGGATTTCGAGGATAGAAATGAAAAAAAAGTATTTGAAAAGTACATTGTCTTAAGGTATCTTTAAGAGAACATAGATAAAATCTTAAGAATGGTAAGTTCTATTAAAATAACTAAACTGCTATGGGCAATAAACAAATGATCAATATAACAGCTCAGAGATTGTCTTGATGGCAGCATAAAAGTGGCTGAAGTAGTTCATATTTACACAATCTTCAACACTTAAATGTCAAATTAATACATATAATCTTCATTTTTCATATGATTCTGTTATTAATGCCATTTGTTCATTCCCTTAATTTTTTCTCAAAACTCCAGTATCTGTGATTTCTTGTTTTTGCGAATTATTTTATTTCTAACAAAACTCCCAGATCCATAACTTAAAATTCCTTGAGCATTCTCATATGTTGCTAGTTTAGTGTTTTGGCTAATTCTCTCTTATTATATATAAATTTGTGCTGCCACTATAAAACAGACACTACAATATGCAAAGTTGGCTCCTCACCATACCAGCTTTTGTGTGTGTGTGTGTGTGTGTGTGTGGATCCCACCCACAAAAAGTTATTAGTAAACCTATAGTACATTTATACAGTGGGTCGGCTAAGGATTTTTTTCACTATTTTTTTTTAACAATTTTATATATTTTTATAATTTTTTAAAATATATTTTTACATAGTCCAGAAACTCAGCTCTAGTGACCAAATGCAAAACTTTTTCAAGCCACTTCAGGCCTCCAATAAGCAGGGCGGTGTGGTGGTCTCACACCAGGCAGTGAAATTCATCTCCTACCTAAAAAAGTTTTGCTTACTCTATCGTCTATTTCAATATATAATTTAACATATTCACTAAAAATTGTGTCTGAAGAGCTGAAATGTTTGGCATATTCAACAGGTGTTCCTTTAGGAAAGCAGTTGATATTTCCCTTGTTCCTGCTTATTTTCATAATTTTTCTTTTTATTAATGCTTTTCATGTCAAATTTCTTACAGCAATTATTTAGTTTAGTTCAAAAAAACTTGACTTGTATTTAGGAATATAACATCATTGCCAAAAAGTAAAGAGCAGAGTTCAACATTGGGAATTTTGATATCATGTTTAATGCCACTTTTCTTCAAAATGTGATCCATATAAATGATAAATAAGAGTGGAGATAGCATACAACCTTTTCTTACACTTGATTTTATATCAAACCATCTGTCTTTAACTGCAATTCTAACTTCTGACCAACAACTTTCATATAAACTATGTATTGTTCTGTGCAATGTCTCTACCCCATACAGGAATCTTGAATAACGTTTCTTTTGACACATGTCATACTCTATTTTCCAAATCTTTTAATTTTTTTTAAAAAATGGGAATGGCATATAAACATCAAATAGAATAATTAGTCAGTATTTAAAAAAAAAAAATAAATATGCAAAAATTAATATTCATCAGAGTAATTTATTAAGATTTTCCCCAAGTAATATGGTTGTGAAAATAAATGTTCCTTTTTTTGGGTAATTGTTTTTTTTCAAGTGAAATATAAGCTGCCAATATATAAATGAACAAATACTGATTTCTTGCACAAAATTAAACTTATTACTTATAGAATTTTTTCCCCTTGTACATGGACATCTTCAGCATGAAATATGGAAATGAAATTACAAACAGAGGGGCAAGGTTTAATTATATGCGAGTTCCTAACAAGATTTAGCAAAAAAGTTCAAAAAGTCATGGGAATTAGTATTGCAAGTGTTATGCAACACTAATTCCCACATTGGAAATAAATACAATCTACTGGATCCATTCAGATTAGCAGGTCTGGACCAATATGCTCTCCTATGGTGAGTAGATATTACCAGCTTGCAAGCATCTACCAACTAGACAAAGTGTTTTCATCAATGTTAAAAATATTGTTGTAACATTCACTGAACGTTTATGAAACAATAGAATGTCAAAAAATGACAAACAATAACAACTACAATGGTGATAATCAATAAATATGCCACCAGATTCTATGGTGGTGCATACTGGTGGCTTATGGTCACATGAACTCCACTGTCACACCAGTCAGCAGTGAATGCTCATTTGCATGTACAGTAAGTATTATATGGTGTTTTGTATAATAGCAGTCTGTGCAATTTGCATTTAAGTAGTATTTTTCCTTATATCCCAAAACAGATCCACCCAGCAGAATTCTAGTTTAGAAAACTTCTTGACAATAAAAATTAACAATATACAGACAGCCAATCTATTCCAACCAGAATGCATTATTAATAATTCAATTTTTCAATGTGACACATAAAGAACCAAGAAAGGAATAAAAATTAAAACCATACAGCCTTAGTATTGTAGAACTTGAATACAATAAACTATATACTCAGAAATTAATATTATTTCTTCTTATTCTCATTATGAATTTTGCCATTAAAAAATATTAGGAGTGAGGAGGATTCACTTCTGTTTGCAAGTAGTGTTTTGCATAAATTTGTAAATTTCTTCAGGTCAGTACAACATACGAGGGTGGTCTGAAAAGTTATCAGCCCAACAATGAAAAAATTAATTTATAATTTCAAAATTATTTTTATTTTTCAATATAATCTCCCTTAAGACTAATACATTTATTCCAGCAATGCACCAGCACCATTATCCCATCCCTGTAATGGTTCTCAGTAAGATCTGCAAAATACCCCTCTACAGCAACATCACCTCTTGATTCAAAGAAAAACGCTGACCAGCGAGGAAGAGTTTTAGTTTTGGGAAGCGACAGAACTTAGAGAGAGCCAAATCTGGAGAATAGGGTGGATATTCCAACAATTCATAGTGCAGATCCCTTAATTTTCCCATTGCCAAAACAACTTTGTGAGCAGGCACATTGTCCTGATGAAAGATGATTTTTTTTTCTTCTGCAAACCAGGTCTTTTCTCACAAATTTTTTTCGTATAGTCTGGTTAAAAGATTGGAATAATATTCCCCAGTTATTGTTTTACCCTTTTTAAGATAATTAATAAACAAAATGCCTTTAGCATCCCAAAACACCAATCCCATGACCTTTCCTGCTGATGGAACTGACTTTGTCTTCTTTGGTGCTGAACAACCGGCTTCTGTCCACTGTTTTGACTGCTGTTTGGATTCTGGTGTGTAATGGTGAACCAAAGTCTCATCCATAGTAATAAATCGATGCACAAAATCAGTTTTATTCTTGTTAAAATGCTCCAAGCACTGTTCAGAGATTTTCATGCGAGCACATTTTTGATCTGATGTGAGCAAACATGGCACCCATCTTGTGCAAAGCCTTTTCATTTGCAATTCTTCATGCAAAATATAGCCTATGCATTCTTTTGAAATGCCTATAGTCTCAGCAATTTCATGCACTTTGACTCACCGGTCATCCAATAGCATATGGTGTACTTGTTCAATGATTTCTGGTGTTGTTACACCTTTTGGACATCCTTCGTGTGGATCATCTTCAAGGCTGGTACAAACTCGGCAGCCCATTTCTTAATTGTCGATAATGAAGGAGAGGAGTTCCCATAAACTTCTATGAACTTTGAATGAATTTCTTTTGGCATTAAACCTTCTTTTACAAAGAATTTTATAACTGCAAGATACTCAATTTTATCTATTTCAAAGGATACAGACAATACTTTTGCTTCAGACTTCTGTATAAAACAAACTACTTGATAGAATGACTTGCAATTTCACATGGATGCTTATGGCAGATGCTTATTACCGATAGTGTTGCCATCTATGGTCGAGGTGACAACTTCTCAGACCACCCTCATACTATCTTACAGATATTACATTACTAATACATATTATAACAATTATAAGATTTCCTTGATGACAAAGCACTCAAAGCAAAGATGACTTACAGAGAATGATATAGTTTAAATACAACAGCAAAAACAAGGAATGATAATGGAATGCAAGTCCTCAGTAGTATAGTGGTTAGTATCCCTGCCTTTCATGTGGGAGACTGGTCTCAATTCTGGGATAGTTAGTATAAAATGGCAGAATAGTGATGGGCCTAAGGGGCTTTTGCACTTTATGTACACTAATGCCAGGAGCATTCAGAACAAGCAAGAAGAATTTTTGGCACTGGTTTATTCATCCTGGCCACAGGTTATTGGCATCAGTGAGACATGAATGACAGAAAATGGTATAGTTAGTGTGATAGAATGTGAAGGGTATAGAATATTCAGGGAGGATAAAGAGAAAAGAATGGGGAAGGAGTGTTATTGATGACAGCTGATGAACTGTAACAAAGCGAGTACAAGTTAAACTGCAGGCGACTGAAATTAGCACATTTGAAGCTATCTGGTATGAGATAGGGGCCAGCAGAACAAAATACAGTTGGATGTTTCTATAGACCATGAGATGGAAAGGATGATGGGGATAGTATGCATTGGCAAATAAGCTCAATGAGTGGAGGGCAAGTAATTATTATGGATGATTGTCTGTGGAAATACTAGTGGATGTAGATGGTGTTGGTGTAGTAGTGGTCAGTGGTGGAGACAGAGTTGTAGAGCAGGTGCCCTCCCTCGATGAGGTCTTTGGACTCCCTGGAGGTGTCAAATAATAATTTCAACTGTGAGAACAGAGATTGGCAAAAAGATGCATGGGAGAAAGGAAATGGAATTTATGCAATTACTAAGGAACAATTACCTGCAGCATCGTGATTGCTAGTTTTTTTTTTTTTTTTTTTTTTTTGAATGTTGAACCCATACATGATAGGTATAGTACATTAGATCTGTATATGGGTAGTGGGTTGGGAAAGGAGGAACTACTTTTACATTTGATTTAAAAGTCTGTATACTGTATTCCTTGGGAAACACATCAGGGGGAAGAATGTTCCACAATACAGCAGGGATGAAGAAGAAGAAAAAGAAACTTGCTCTGTGAATTTCAAGGTGCACTGTAAAGGGATGTTCAGCAGCAGATGCATGTGTTCCAATGGGCTTAGTAATAAGTGAGAGAATTATTGATGCTATTTCAAATGAACATCTGTCATGGAAATATTTATAGAATACACATATTGCAGAAACCAAATGTCTGTGCAAAACTGGGAGGAGTGAGTTGGTAAGAGATAGATCATTAATCAAATCTAACTGCTCTCCTCTGTATTCAGTCAAGCATTTTGAGGGAGCTCTTAAGGGCCCCACTCCAAATGTGAGAGCAGTATTCAGTAGCTGGGCAGATTTGTGATTTGCATAAGTTTAACAGCTGTTCAGAGATGAAGTAATGTCTTGAATGAAAGAGAAATCCCAGTTTTTTAGACGCTGAGAATGTGATGTGTTTATGCCAGGAGAGGCTTGATGTTAGGGTAATTCCAAGAAGAGAAATCTCATCTTGTCTGGAAATTTGATGTTGTCAAAAATAATACTGGGAGAAAATGGTTCTTTTTTGTAGGAAATAAGACAGAACTGGGTTTTACTAGCACTGAATTTGACGAGGCTATCTGAACCCCATTGGAGGATGGCTTGGAGATCAGAATTGAGTGCAGTGGTGGTTGATGTGCTGTAGGTTGAGGTGAGTAGTTTAGAGTAAGATTTATTAAATGAAAGGTAGGAGTACAACATGCTGTCATATGCAAAACTGTGTATTTGCAAAACTGTGTATTGGGCTGCAGGTCAACTGAAGTTAGAAGAAAGAGGGTTGGTGAGAGAAGAGAACCTGGTGGAACCCCAGCATTAGTTGAATAATGGGAGGATAAGGAACCATCTACCATCAAGACAGACAGCTGGCAATCCAAATACAGAAGTCTTGAGAAAGACCAAATGATGGAAGTTTGCTTAGTAAACCTTTGTGCAAGACCTGGGCAAAAACTTTGGAGATATAAGTGCAACCACTCGAGATTCACTAAACTTCTCCATTGCATTTGACCAGAGAATGGTGATATATGTGAGTAAAGCTGTTGATTGCCAATGATGGAATCCACACCGGTGGTTGTTTATTAGCTGGTTGCCTTCAAGGTAGTGTAGGAGTTGGGAATTGATGGATTACTCCATTACTTTAGACAGGACTAAGGCGAGTGAGATAAGGCAATAGTTTTTCGGCAGTGATTTGTTGCCCTTTTTTGGAATGGGTTGAATATAGGCCAATTTCCAGGTTTTTGGATGTAGGATACCAGTGAAGTAAGAGAATATATATATATATATATATATATATATATATATATAGACGACATAGGAGTCAGTTCTGGTGCTCGAACCTTCAGAACAATTGGAGGAATGCCATCAGGACCAGGAGGCTTTTTTGTATCTAATTTGGACAATATTTTTCTGATCACTTTCTGGCAAAAGAATATAAGGGACATTGTATGTTTGGCATCTGGAATGGTTGGGGGTGATTTACCATTGCCAGTTATGCATGCATTGGAAGCAAAGTGTGAAGCCAGGAGATTGGCTTTTCTGTGGGTGACGATGCAATAGAGCCATCTGGATATGATAGGTTGGGAATAGTGTTGGGCAAAAGTTATGACCAATTGCTTTGGCAAGAGACAAAAGGCTCGACTGCCATTTGGACAGGCTGCAAGTTTCCTGCTTTTTGCTCTTTGAAACTCTATCCTGAAAGCATTGATAGCTTCCTTGCCTCCATTTTGGGCTTGAGTATAAGTAGTAAATGAGGATGGAGTGCTTGGTGTGAGCCAGTTATTATTATGGTTGATTTCTGATTTGTATAGCCTTGTCTCATCTTTTCAAGAGCCAGGGTTTAATTAGGGGAACATCAGTTCAGGGTAGTGTGGGAAATGTATGTTTCCATGCCAGTGAGGTGATACATTCGGTGCATATGTTTGGACTGGAAGACTGGAAACAATAGTCCAACCATGGGAATGTACAGTGATATTGCTAAACTTTGCAAAAGCCTTTGACAGGATACCACATGGAATCCTAATCAATAAACTGCAGCATATAAAGATGGATATGAAGTTGGTATATTGGCTAAGAGGGTTGTTGATGGAGAGATATCAGAGAGTAGTTTATTCAGGAGTAGAGTCCAGAAGAAGAGCTGTGACTACTGGCATGCCACAAGGTTGTTTTCTTGGGCCACTGTTATTCAATTTGTATATTAATGATATAGGAAATGATCTGAGAGGAACTATTCAGTTGTTTGCCAATGATGCAAAAATTAGGTAAGCAATAATTAATACAGATGATGTTAAAATTTTGCAGGATGATTTGGACAGACTGGCAGTCTGGGCAAAGGAGAATGAATGCTAGTTTAATGTGGCAAAGTTATGCATTTTGGGGTGAAAAGTTACGAGTTATATACCACACTGATGGAACTGTACTCCAGAAAATAGATGGAACTAGAGATTTGGGAGAGGAACCAGAGGCAAGTGACCAAGATGGAAGAAAGTCTATGGAATGAATCTTACGGAAACAATTGGAGATTTGTGAGTTACAGAAATTAGTTGACAGGTGAAAAAGGTATGAATGATTGAAACATCCAAATTATTGAAGGATTTTTACAAGATTAATTGAGAGGAAATTTTTCAGGTCTGGTGGTAGGAGAACTAACAACCATCCTTGGAAACTGAGCAAGAGTGTAGTTAGCAAGCATCTTAGAACTAGATTTTTTGCTTGGACAGTTGTGAATGGGTGGAATAGGTTACCAGAGTCTGTTCTGGGTGCATGACTGTAAATAAGTTCAAATCAAAGTATGATGGATGCTGTGCAAATGTTGGATAGTGCTTGGCATGATGTTTAGGGCCTCCTTCGATGAGTCTAAGGAATCCATGGAATAATAATAATAAATACCAAGACAGAAGCACATGGTAAAAACAAAGCTAAGTACTTGCATGGAAACAAATTCAAAAATAGCAAGGAGTGAAGCAGCATTCAAGCTAAGAAGTGGTTATTCACTACAACAAGTATGAAAGAGTTGTCAGAGAAGAGAATATTGAACTCCTACATATGAAATATAGCATAGCACCATAGTTGGAAAAAGGCAAGCACGAGGCATTCGAGACAATCATTGTCTCGAAACAATGATGCAGAAGATTTGAAAAGATGAGCTGGACAGAGAAAGGAATGAATTAAGAAGTTTCAGAAAAATCAGGAAAGAAAAATTCTAAACAACAATGAGATATGAAGATCGAAATGAACTGAAGGCATGACTATCTGCTCATAACAATAACTGAAGGGAAAAAATAACGAGGAGACCACAAAGACACTGAAGAAATACATTTTCTCTAGCAACTGAAAGACAACATGCAGTGGTGACTGAATGGTCTTTTGATCTTTGAGTAGGTTGTCTACTCAAAGATCGAAACAAATCTAATTGGTTAGAATTACAACCAGAACAATAATGCTATGAGACAAGTATATGATCTGTTAATTGCTTATATATGTTGTTCTAGTGAGTTTGCTGGTTTAAAGGATAAAAAAAAATTATTTCCAAGAGTAAACTAGGTATCATATAGCAAACCTTACTTGTAGAAGTGTTTATACAAGTTCAATGTTACTCTTCAGAGTATTTGATGTAATTTTTATATTCCTTACTTCCAGACTGACAAAAAAAAGTCAGATAAACTACAGGTGCAAGAAATCATTAGCATTTCTTGGTGTTTTTGAGATCTCTTGCACCTGTACTTTATCCAACTTTTTATTGTCTTTTTTTTAATATAATAATAACTTCATTAAAGTAAGTTTATCCTACAAATGAGGAAGCATTTCAGATATAATGTAATATATCTCAAATGGCAAAGCCTTCCTAACATGAATAGATATGATGGATTATGTTTTCCATTTGTGATGGAATGTACAAACATGGGACATGGAATCTTAATGGTAAGATGTTCACCTTGTCATAATTTATATTTATGATATTAATGCAAAGAATTGTTATTCTTCCCATTAATATATAAATAAAATCTTGCTGTTCATGCTAAGATTTTCACTGCGTATGCTACGATGCTATTATCATCGTAGTTATCGTTATAGTAAAATATATCAGTGCTGTATCAATAGATGCTATTGTCATCGTAGTTATCATTATAGTAAAATATATCAGTGCTGTATCAATGGATGCTATTGTCATCATAGTTATCGTTATAGTAAAATATATCAGTGCTCTATCAGTGGACTCGACGGGTTCTCCTACCTCTCAATGCGACCCATCAACACGAACAGTGCAGCATGCTCTTCGTGAGATGGGATTTTTCAGGTGAACTGTGAAGAGGAAGCCTTTCATCTCAGAGGCAAATGCTCAGCAGAGCCTGCAGTGGTGTCAAGAGCATCAGCACTGGGCCAGTGAACCAGTGGGCAAAAGTGATGTGCAGTGATGAGAGTTGCTTTACTCTCTACCAAATGGGTCTGGAAGCATCCTCACAAAGTTATGACCAAGACTTTCTAGTGTCCACAGTGAAGAACTGTAATAGTGGAGTCATGGTATGGATAATGTTCTGTTTTGCAGGTGCGAGGCCCATATGTGTGGTGTGATGTGAGTACGAGATTCAATACCTCTAAGTACCAGGACAATGCGCCGTGCCATGCTGTACATACAACACAAAGGTAGTTCACAGAGATCATCTGGAGCGTACATAAGTATACAGAACAAGCTGAGTTACATCATTAACTGTAAGCTAGAGAAACAATGATTTGATCACATGTTATTCTACTGACATGACCTCTGGTGAAAAAATAAAAAATAAAATAAAATAAAATAAAATAAATAAATAAATAAATAAAATAAAAATAAAATAAATAATAAATAAATAATAAAATAAAATAAAAATTAATTTTTATATCAAGCTAAATTCTATTTTTACAATGACAGGGATAAACATTCTTTTAGATGGTTTTCTTTCAGAAACAATTGGTGTCCTATTTTTAGTATTACAATTCTTATTTTTTGATTTACAATACTGGATTTTCTACAGTCCTGTTTATAGTTGTTCTTGGTGAGGAAGGTCGAATATATACCTTCCAAATGTTTGGGATTTTTAAACCATCATTGTTGTTCAGATTGGGGTGGTTGCTGATAATCTCCCAGGCTTCCTTGAATTTCCGTTCATACCATGTTCTAGTGTGATGTAGACAGCTGGTGGTTTTCCAGTCAATTCTGTGTAAGGTATTCAGGGCATGATCAGAAAGGCCAGCTTCACCATAATTATTATATTTAATGTGTCGTTTATGTTCTTTTTGTCTAATAGGAATAGTGCATCCTGTTTCTCCTATATATGGTATGTTGCAAGTACAATAGATCCGGTATACTCCAGGGCGAGCTAGTGGAGGGAGTGGGTCTTTGGATGAGTTGAGTAAGTTTTTTAATTTTGCAGAAGGTTTAAAGGTGGCTTTGAGGTTGTACTTTTGTAGTACTCTGTTTTTTTTTCTGATATTCCTTTAATATAGGGAATGGTTATAGTTTTACTGTAGTCTGGTTTTTCTTTGTTTTTTATTGTGGTTTTGTAGAGAATTTTATTTATAGTATTTTGGCTGTTTCCGTTTTTTTGTAGGTTATTACTGATAATTTTAAACTCGTCTTTCAGTGCCTGTTCACTGGAACAAATCGTCTGAGCTCTGTTTTTTAGCGTGTTGATGACACCTAGTTTTTGTGTTGGGTAGTGGTATGAGTTTATGTGTCGGTTTTCGGTAAACAGTGAAAGAAAGATTGCCCGAGGGAAGACGTGTGACAAGTATATCTAGAAATGGAAGTGTGTTGTGTTTTTCAATTTCAATTGTGAACTGTATGCGTTTGTGTTGTTTGTTTAGGTGGCTAAGGAATGTGTCTAATGTCTGGCGGCCATGGGACCAGATCGCGAAAACATCGTCAACGTTTCATTTTTATTTATTTTATTTTATTTTTTTATTTTTTCACCAGAGGTCACGTCAGTAGAATAACATGTGATCAAATCATTGTTTCTCTAGCTTACAGTTAATGATGTAACTCAGCTTGTTCTGTATACTTATGTACGCTCCAGATGATGATCTTGATGTGAAGATCGAAACGTTGGGATAATAAAAAAAGTTTTTTTAACATGGTTGTAAATTCCATAAAATTTTTAAAATGAATGCTGATCACCGTGTAACCCTAAAAGAAAGGAGTAGTTCACAGAGGTTGGCATTAACCTGTTGACTTGGCCAACCCAGAGTACCAATTTGAACCCGATTGAAGTGATGTGGGATGTTCTGAAGCAGTGTATACGTCTGTGTGCACTGCTTCAGAATATCCATCACCATCACAAATCACCAACTGTTGGAGCATTTGAAAGCTGAATGACAATGTATCCCCCACTAGATCAGTCTCAGCAACTTGTAGACAACCTTCCATGATGTGTTGTAGCACTTAATGCTGCAAAGGGTGGCCCTACATGTTATTGACTGCATCCATCATGTATGGCCTGCCAGACAAGTAGTGTCAGGCTACTTTTGGCAGGGCAGTGTACATATGTGTGTGCATGTGTAAAATACACACGCGCGCACACAGTCTTGACATAAATACTGTTACAACTTACGTATACCCCAAAATGCCAAAAGAACTGCATGAGCCCAGTTCTGTTAGTGGTGCTGTGCACAGTCAACATTTGAGTGTTTTATCAATAGATAGTTCTCTAGCTGTACAGGTTAACATGCAGTGGGGAATTTATGAGAATCATGTAGCTGTAATAGCACTTCACAAGGTTGGAATGCAGCCACCTACCATTTTCAGCAAGCTAAAAAAACACTTGGGATCAGTGCTGTTTGTATTTGGACTATTAACCGTTTATGACACTACAAAGGACATATCTGACTACCTAAGAACAGGTCGACCATGATGCATTAGGGCCAAACAGCTTGTGAGGGCTGTGCTGCAAAGGCATGCCTCTGCTGTAATCCTAGGAGAATGCAAGTGATGTCGCAAGAACATTTTGCAGAGAATGATGGCACATGTACAAACTGATGACCCAGGGGTGAGAGCCTATCGTTGTACTGAACACTTTCTAACACCACAACTTATGCGACAGAAGGTGATAAAATCAAAGGCACTTCCAGCAGTATGTAAACAACAGACACAGAGATATCCTCTTCACAGATGAGATTTTCATCATTGAAAAATTCATTTAACAGCCAAAACAATCGGGAATATGCCCATGGTTGCACAGCATGCACCATAGCACCCAGGATTCAGAAAGGTCATCACCCCACATCATTAATGGTTTGGCGAGAGGGTCGCCATATGAGAGATATCCAAATTGCATTTCTGTGAGAAAGGAGTCAAAACCTCTGCCAAAGTATATCAAGACTTTGGCAGAGGTTTTTTGCTGGAACCTGTGGTACAGTCCCTGAACAACACTTTATTTCACGGTAGGCAGTAGACTTTCAAATAGGACTCAGCCCCTTCACAGAAGGCAAGAACCACACAACAGTGGTTGGAGGCAAATGTGCCCAACCACATATCACCAACTGAGTGGCCATCTGGAAGTGCCGATCTGAATCCATTGAGCTTCAAATTGTGATCAGAGCTTGAGAGAGTAGCCTGCAAGAAATGACACCCCAGGATTGACAGCCTTAAGGTAGATTTGGAACAAGCAGTTGCAGTGTTTCCATTGGATGTTGTACATGCCACCATCGATATGTGGCCTCACAGACTTCAGCTGGGCATGAAGGCAAATGGGGGACATTTTGAACATTGGGTGCTGTTATACGTGTGGTTTCTATGTGATGAAAGTTGTAAATAATTTACTGATAGATTTAAGGTTTATGCACTGTTCAAGTTGTAACAGTATTTATAGCTAGACTAGGTGTGTGTGTGTGTGTGTGTGTGTAATATTTAAGCACCATCATAGCACATTGGAAGAACATGACATTGCATCCTTTGACAGGAAAAGACCTCAATTCGATCCTTGCTGTCACGAGAGGAATCTTTATATAGACTTTTTCAATTGAAGATGAGTTAAACGATCGCATATAGACGTAGCAGGGATTTTTTTTCCCTAGAAAACTGGTTTTTCATCTTGCATAGGCAAACTGGCCTCGAGTATACACACAATTTACAGACAAAAAATACCACTGAAGATGGTGTGCAGCCGGTGGAACTGTTTGATGGCAGTGTAGTCATGAGTAGTTGGAAGATTAAAAAATTCCAAATTTTAAATTGGCTAATAATTCTACTGATTCTTGTAAGACTTTTCAGAATCAGTAGCAGATTTAAAAAAACCAACCTAATCTTAATAAATATGATTCTGTTAAACTTCCCAAGATTTGGGAAACTTTACTTCTTAGGTCTCCCACCCAACAACTAAGACTAGCCAACAGCACCTATAGAGGGTGCCCTTTATAACACTGTATTTTTGTGTGTGTTATTACAATTTTAACATTGGATTCCTGAAGATGTCTCTGTGACAGAGACGAAATATTGAAACAATTAAACCTGCTGTTTAATTATTTCTCTTTGTACTGTAGTTATTCCATTAAATTGTATTATATAGCTATTTCAATATTTATACTTATGTCATGCAGTATAAGAATTATTCTTCACAAAAAATGCATAGGAGCTGCTATTCAATCAACAATAGTTCTTCCCAAAATTAAACAGAAAATCCTGTGAGAATGTCCCATTTGCAAATAATATGTCAATTCATTTCATTTGACTATTATGCCTGTATACTTAATAAAACATAATGATTAATTTATTCTTTACAGCATTTATTTCCAATCAAAGTATGGAAATCAAAATGCTCACAGTGAACTTTTGTCAGTCACATAGGACACTTCATGTCTAGGCTTGTTAATAATCTTCTTAACAATATCCCTTTCTTAGATGTCAATAATTCCTTTGTGTTTACTAAAAGATTTGTATTTCTATATTTTTCATCAGTATACTCTTGTTTCACGTCTACTATCTATATTCTTGTGTCACATTTACTATCTATACATGGCAAGAATAAAATTAATGTTGTGCAGAAATAATATTCTCTTTTGGATTCTTTCTGCCATAATGTTTTAAATAAGAGGAAGCATTAACACACTTTGCTCCAAATCATTCAAATATAATTCCTGGACAATTTTATATTATGAATTACAATATTAGAATACTTCCAAATACAATACTGATATTAACAATAAAACTCATTACAACATTTATACATTGAAATTATGTTTAAGTTTAATTATAATTTTTATAATTATAATTAAATTATAATTTAAGAACAAAATGATATACATTGTACTTAAAAACAGAGTAATAAAATTTAGTTTTCATGAATAATCAATCGTGTATTTATTTTGAATATGTATTCAAGATATGCAGAACCTGCTATCCACATTTCAAGGTTTTGATGATTTTTTTCCTACTTTAAGTATTGACATGTTCTCATTATTAAATTCCTCTTTGGTATTTTCTAGCAATTTTCTATCATTTCATACTTCATTGAATAATTTTTCAAATTACTCTATGCATCAAAAATATCCCTTTCTTCAGATGTTTCTTTGATTCCTTGCTTAATTACCTAAATTTTCTTAGCCTTTAAAACATTTTACCATCTTCATAATATATAATATCTTCCACAGATGGCTTTCAGAGCGAACTTAACATCTGGAGAAGTTAAGTTTGCTATAGTGAACTTATTTTAGAACAGCATTCTGCTTATGAGAGTGTTAGTTAGGACTTTTCATTAGTTCATTATAGTGATGGATTTGTGTTTTCTATAGTGAAACTGACTGTATATTCTTTCCAAGAGTTTTCTGTGACTTGTTTGGCTATTTTTACACGTAGATTTCCTATACATTTTTCTTTATGTTCTCTAAGAACATACACTGGCTTATCAGCCAAGAAATTTCCATATTCTCTCTCTCTTTATAGGAACTTTCACCATAAAATTCTTATTTTTCTTTCTCAGAAAACAACTTTACTACATGCTTTCCTGGCTGAGGTAATCAATGTTTTCTTCAGATTCTGTTACTCAGTCTCCAAGATTTGGCTCTTCTATCCACACTCTTCTTCAGCTTTCCTTAATATTTGCATATCTGAGTTAATATCTGGGTGTTTTTCCCCAGGGATTCTTTTCAAACCCCTTAGTGACCGAATGTTGAAGAGTGACCAAGCATTGAAGAGAATAACAATGAATATCATTCTTATCCTCTTCAACACCAGGCACATGCTATTTGAAATCCCCTATACAAAATCTTCTGTCTTGGACAGAAGATTCTCTCCACATGAATTTTTATGCACAAATTTATGTTGAAACATAGTGTTTAGTAATGATCAGTCCAAGTTCTGAGCAAAAATAAATTCAGCAAGTACTTGCCCATTATTAATAGTGCTGCTATTTTCTTCCAAAACATTTCTATATGTCACAATTTCCTTTCCTATTCTGCTATTTCAATCTTTGACAAGGACCAACTATTCTTTATGTCAGTTGCATGACAAAAATTATCCTGCTACTTCCATTCTATGGACTACAAATGAAATTGCTTGACTTTCATGTTTACCTTCCTTTCTATGTAATATCATCTGTTTTAGTCTTGATGCTGCTGAGATGAAGACTAAAACAGATGATATTAGTCTTCATCTGTTTCAGTCTTCATCTCAGCAGCATCAATAATGTTGATATGGTATGTTTCCAGTTCTGCTAGTTTCACTTCTTTTATGCCAATACTTCTTACAGTAATGATGCCTACCTTCAGTTCTGCTTGAGGTAGGAACCATTCAGCAGAATATTGAATTTGTTCCAGTTTTCACTGTTCAGCATGGCATAAACAGAAGATTGTCAGAATTAACAGGGCAATATTCTTATCAAGATGGCATTTACTCATGTTGGCATCATTTTTGTAGTGATTTAAGCTAATATGTGATGCAATTTGGCCAGCTAATTCTGAAAATGCTAGCCCATCCTTATTCATTTAGTAACCAGGTTGATGCTGAATTAAGAGAATCAGAAGCCTTCATTGGTATTCCATATTCTCTGATGTGGAGATCTCCTCAGTGTAAATGTTTGTATCAGATGGCTAGAAACAACAATCCACCCAAGAAAATAAAACGTACAAATTATATCCTCCTGTTTGGTATTCTTATGACAGAAAACATGTGGATGAGAATGTTTGTGAAGCAATACTTGACCAAAGAAAATCAATTAATCAATTATAGATTGTGACCTGAATTGTCTAGAGGACAAAATACCAACGGTATACTTAGAAGGGTCATTGGTTAGACACACATCAAGAACATTAGAATTAGGAGAGTTGTCATTTTTATCAGGTACTCTCATAGCCACTTGAACAATGGAAGTGCTTCTGTAGCTCAGTTGGTATAGAAAAATCCCTTTGGTTGGAAAAACCTGGATTCAAATCCTGTATAGGACACAAAGAACCTTTATCAGAACTTTTCAACTGAAAGGGAGTTAGCTGGTCTCATACAGAGGTAGAGGGTGTTTTCCTCCCCTCAGAACAGGCAAACTGGCCATTAGAACACATGAAGTTAACATACATAATACACTGTCTGTAGGAAATAACCCTGCCGAGGAGGCAAGAAACCAATGGACAAATAGTTCATTGGTTTATAGAGACAACAAATGAATTCTGGTAAACTGGGAAGTGACCTGGATAGTTGAATTTCTTTTAAGAAAAGTAGATGTGATTTGGCAGAATGGAAATTAAATCCTGCATCTCTCCATTTCGATATACAGGGGCTGGAAAAAATAATTTGTTATACACACATATTTCTTTATTAATATGGTATTGGGCCACTTGCCTTCAGTACAGCCTGAATTCTTCTTGGAATGGACTCAAGTTTTGAATAGTATCTGGTGGAATTTTGTACTATTCTTCTTGAAAAACATCAAGTTGTTTTAAAGACATTGGAAGTTGGAATCTGTTTCTTATTCTAGTCTCCAAAATTGACCACAGCGGTTCAATAATATTCAAATCTAGTGATTGTGCTGGCCAGAGAAGATGCTGAAGTTCACCTTCATGCTTTTCAAACCACAACTGTACAGTACACACTGTATGAATGGGGACATCATCATCTTGGAATACTGCATTGTTGTTTGGAAATAATGTTTGGATCACGGGATGCTCGATTACCCAAAATGTCCAAATAATCCCTTACAGTAATTCTACCATGAAAAGTAATAATGGAACCAACAGCATACCACGATACTGCTGCCCAGACCATCGTAGAACCACCCCCATTCTTTACTGTTGGAAACCACACATTCTAGATTGTAGGCTTCCTTGAGTATTGTCCAAACATAAACTCATCCAAACATAAACTGGAAATGTGTGATATGGTCAGATGAGGCAACCTTCAAGCTGTGTCCTAGAAGGTTGACTCATCTGACCATATCACACAATTTCCAGTTTTCTAATGTCCAGGTTTGACATTAGAGTTGTTACACCATATGAGCATTCTTCACAGTCTCTCATTTTATGTTTTTATTTAACACAAATTATCACTCAGTACAATCACTAATGTGCTTGCATGAGAACTGCAAAATGTAAACAAAAAAAAAAAAAAAAAAACAAGAACATTCAGTGCTGTCTCCTCAAGTTTTTTCAATGTAGCCTACACAAACAAATTTTATTCCTAAATATATTAGTGTTTCCATTATTTTGTCCAACCCTTGTAACTCTGAAAACATTACTCATATTACATGACAAAAGAAGTAACAGAAAGTAAACAAGAATTTGTTCTGGAGTCCTACTGTAATTTTTGGCCACTTCAACCACTAATAAGCAAAGTAGCATTAAACTGGGTGCTTAGAAATTAGTTCACTCCCAGATAGTTCCTTTCAGACCAATGGTTTTCTGCATGCTCATTAGCCAAAAGCTCTGCACAAATCCAGCATTTAAGGGAATTTTCCACTGTTTGTTATGGTGACCCAGCACAGTGCACAGGTTGCTATGGGAACCACACAACTTGCATGCCTTGCCACTTCTCAATTATATGGTGAAATGAAGCATGAATGAATGTAGTGTTACATATTGCAATGGTAATAGTGATATTTTAAGTGAATTAAACCTGTGAGCATAATCAACTGTGCTTATGCAGAGTTAATTATGCTCAAAGTATATAAATATGTAATATATACATGAAAACACAAGGTAAAAGTATTATTTATTAAATATACTGCCATATATTTCCATCTGAAATGAACAGACCATTGTCAGCGGCTTAACCCTTTCAGGACCATGGGACATATGTGTCCCCACATAAAATTTTAATTTATTTGTAACCTTTATGTCCATTGGGACATGTGTCCCATGAAATTCTATAAAACCTATAATTTTTTCCTACATAATGATGATGTTTTATGTTAAATAGATACCTAATAAAGTCATTTTAATACCTAAAAACTTTGTATTACTTCATAAGTCCTTCTGTTCCTGAAAGGATTAAAAGCAGTTGTTACAAGGTAGAATGCAAACAACTGATTTATTCAAAACAGAATGAGCTACGTGATGTTAAATCACCAAATCACCAACAGTGCTATGCTTTAACTTAAGAAAAGGTTAATCATAACAGTGTAAAAATAAATTATACACACACGTGGCCGAGTATATATATATATATGGCCGAGTGGTTAACGTATCTGCTCTCCAGCCAAGAGGCTGCAGGTTCAAATCCCACATGGGCATGGATGTTTGTGATTATCCACTCTCCCAATATGGACTGGGTCACCATGGGAGTATTAGACCCGAAACCTCCCACAATGGGAGAGGCCTTCATCCTGCAGTGGTAGAAATATAGGCTGCACACACATATATATAATACTTTTAATATCATACTCCTCAACAGATCATCAGATAGATGTAGTATCCAGTTGGTTTCTTAAGACCTTATGTCTATATAAAAGACCATCCTTGATTTTAATAGTAATTGAAAAAAAAAAAAAAGTATGAGTATTATATTATAAGTTATATCATATATATGCAATTTATTTTTACACTGTTATGACTAACCTTTTCTTCAGTTAAAGCATAGCGCTATTGGTAATTTAACATCACGCGGCTCATTCTATTTCAAATAAATTAACTGTTTCATTCTACCTTGTAACAAATGTTTTATAAGCCAATGACAGTGGTTTGTTAATTTCAGACTGAAATAATATGGCAGTATATTTAATAAATAATACTTTTACCTTATGTTTTCGTGTATATATTGTACAGAACTATGGCACAAGTCTCTCTATAAACAAGAAAGTATATAAAAGAAAGTAAAATATGGCTAGCAGTATGGAAAGTTGGTACAAAGATGGCAAAAAAGAAGTCATTCAAGACCATCAGTTTAGAAAGAAATAAAAAACAAGAACAAAGGCTGAATTTTATTACACTTTTATTATTCTATTTGATTTTTCTAGTTTATTTATATACATTAATAACATAGTTTTCTATGTTAATGGTTGCTTAAATAAAATAACAGGCAGACCTCCACATAACCTTTTAATGAATGCATAGAACAAATCAGGACTTCTGACCTAGCATCCAATCCTCATCTTCTCATGGTGTATCCCAGAAATAGGTTACACCAAAATATGAAATGATGGTACAACATGAGAGAATTTTATGCTGGTGGGGTATCGCACAGTCAAACAAGGACACCTTACGCACACACTGCTTTAGTCAGAAAACCAGGGAGAATAACAAATAAGCCAACTACTGGAACTAACTCCAGCTCAACATCTGCAGAGTTCAAGATTGTACCATCAGCAAAAGAAGCATGAATGGAAAAGAAATGTAGCTAGCAGAAGAACAAGATAAGTACCAGATTGACATAGTACTGAAGCAAAGGAGACAAAAACAAGTAGGATTCTTCTAAGCAACAAATGCAAGATGTGATATTTATGCAACAATGATCAAGTAAAATGAGTAACTATAGTATTCAACACTAAATATGAGCATAATCTTGAATGATAAGCGATATCAATTATCGATTTGGACAAATATCAGAATAGGAAACTCGACAATGCAATTTATTTGTGCCTATGATCCCACAGAAGATTCTACTAAGGAAGAAGAGGAAGAGAGGAATATCTAGAGGCATCAAAGAAGACAGGTAAAAGATAAAGTTGGTCCACGTTGGAAATCTAAACAGCAAAGTTGGAAATGATCAGCAAACATACAGAAATGCTTTATAAAAATCTGGAAAAAAAGAGCAAACCTAATAATAGCAACTGATTGATTTCTAAGCAACATTCCAAAATAAATATGTACACAAATTGACATGGAGAAAAAACACAAGAAATACTTCACTATGTTATTTTTGACAGTGTTGTCTTCATGCTAATTCAGAATACAAGAGTATACACAGAGGATTGATAAGTGATCACCATTTAATTTTGAGAGAACCATAAAACAAAATATTATATTGAAATATTTTGTTTTATGGTTCTTATAAAATATTTATAAGAGTTTTAAAAAGAATCAAAGTTGGACACCTTTTATGGATGAACTACAGACTCAAATACACAAATATTATTAAAGAAAGGATGAAAGATCATTAAAACAAGAAACAAAGATTGGAGATTCAGTGACAAACACTAAAGAAAACATGAATGTTTCAGTCAGAAAGACATATGGCGAGATTGTTTGCAAGGACTGAAAAATTCAATACTACATTGTGGATTCACAAAAAAGCATATCAAAAGTTCCTGGCAAGAAAGTCAGTATGTGCTCTGAGAGGGGAAAAAAAAAATCTCAGGAAGCAAAATGTGTCATCATCATCAAATTCTGCCGTGTACCCTCAAGGGGTGTACAGGATATGATAGTACTACATGAAAAATATTACATCATTACTAACTTCCTATCTACAATTTTCCTATAAATCAGTCTGTTGCTTGTCAAGACTCCAACATTATCAGATCTTATATTTCTATCATCTAAGGCACTTTGTACCGTATCAATCCACCTATATCTTGGTCTTCCTCTGGGTCGTTTTGCTGCCAACCTGGCAGAGAACACTTGTTTTACTAATCTTTCTTCGCCCATTCTGTTTAAGTGATCATACCACCTGAGATTAACTCTGCTAATGCATTCCTGGATGCTGACAATGTCAAGTTCTTTCCTAATATCCTCGTTTTTAATATGATATTGCCATTGATATCATCTGTTCACGCCTATAATCTTTCTCAGAACTCTCATATCTGCAGTCAATAGTCTTTGGTCAAGTGTTTTACTTCTCACCCAGCTCTCAGATCCATAAGTTAAAACTAGTTTGAACACTGCCTTGTATACAGCTAATTTAGTGTTCCGACTAATTTCTCTCTTATTCCATATGAATTTATTCAATTGACTTCCCACCATACCAGCTTTGCTGATTCTGTTGTCTATTACTATATTTAATTTACCATCTTCAGTAAAAATCGTGCCTAAGTAGCCGAAATGTTTTACTTCTTCCACAGGGTCTCCATTCACAACACAGTTAACATTTTCAATGATTCTGCCTATTTTCATTGTCTTTGTCTTTTTAATGCTGACCTTCATACCATGTCTATTACAACAGCTATTCAATTTAGTCAGAGAATCTTGCAGACTTGAAGCGGATTTATTTAGAAGTATAACATCATCTGCATAAAGCAAAGAGCTGACATTAACATTTCCAATTTTGATATCATGTTTAATACCACTTTCCTTCATAATGTGATCCATATAGATAATGAATAACAGAGGGGATAATGTACATCCTTGTCTCACACCAGATTTAACATTAAACCATCTTCCTGTACTTCCTTCAATTCTAACTGCTGACTTATAACTCAAATAAAGACTAAGTATTGCTTGATATAATGCCCCATTGACACCATATAACTGCAGCGTATTGAATAGCTTCTCTCTTCGCACCTTGTCATATGCCTTTTCCAAATCGACAAAACTTAAATACAGATCTCTGTTATATTTCCATACATTCTCGACTATTTGTCGTAAAATGAAGATCTGATACTGACAGTCTCTGTTTGGCCTGAATCCAGCTTGTTCTTCCCCAAGCTTTTCTTCCACAATTCTTCTCAACCATTTCTCAAGTATACTTGCATAGATCTTGCCAGGAACACTCAGTAGGGAAATACCTCTGTAATTCTCACATTCAGTTTTATTTCCCTTTTTATATATGGGTACTATGAGAGCCCTACTCCAATCATCGGGAATTCGTCCCTCTGTCCAGGCTTTCTGAACTATGCAGTGCAGCCACTGCAAGACTCTTATACCACCATACTTCAACATTTCCAGTTGAATATCATCTACTCCTGCTGCCTTTCCACATTTCAACCCTTTGATGGTTTTTTTCTACTTCAAGTATGAAAAACACTGACTGCATGCCCGGTCAGTGTTCTTTACCAGTGTGCTGTCATCACTGCTTGTTTCATTTAGCAGTTTTTCAAAGTAATTACCCCATACTTCAAGGATATCTTTTTCTCCCATCTTCATATCACCTTTATCATCTCTAACTCCTTTTACAGCAATCTTTCCTCCATTCCTAAGCTTCTTCAACAACCTCCGGAATATTTTCCCACCCTCTTGATATTTATTTTCTATATTCTTGCCAAAGTCCTCCCATGACTTTTGTTTAGGTAGTTTTACACAGTGTTTAGCATTCTTGCATTTGTCTCTGTATTCTCTAAGAGCACAAGCTGACTTATTTGCCAGGAACTTTTGATATGCTTTCTTCTTTTCCTTCACTGCCTCTTTAACTTCCTGTGTCCACCAGGGAGTTCTGATTTTTTTATCCTTGCATACAACCTCACCACATGCTTCTCTGGCAGAATCAATCAATGTTTTCTTCAGAGCTTACCACTGAATCTCCAAGGTTTGATTCCTGTTCTCAAACTCTTTCATTTTTTCTTCAACATCTTTGTGCATTTTAGTCTACAGGTCACATCTGCGAGATGCTCAACTTTTATTCGCTTTAAAACTTTCTTGCATGTTATTCTTTTCAATATGAAATTCAATTTTATCCTGCTCAAGACTAAATAGTGATCACTTCCAATTTCAAATCCTCTGTACACTCTGGTATCCTGCACCAGGGAGAAAACATCACTATCAACAATAACATAGTCAATGAGACTTTTCTTATTCTTTGCCTCTTCTCTCCATGTGAATTTGTGCACATTTTTATGTTGGAACATGGTGTTAGTAATAACCAGTCCATGTCCTGAGCAGAAATCCAACAGATATTTGCCAATATTATTAGCTTTGCTCTTTTCTCCAAATTTTCCCAAAATATTTTTGTATGTCTCACAATCATTTCCTACTCTGCTATTTAGATCCCCAACAAGGACCAACTTCTCCTTTTTCATTGTGTCAGTTGCTTTTTCTAAAGCCTCAAAAAATTCCTCCACTTCTACCTTAGTAGAACCTTCTGTGGGACCATAGGCACAAATAAGTCTCATTGTCCAGTTCCCTATTCACATATTTGCCCACGTTACTCTAATTGAGACTGACCGCCATTCAAGAAATTATCCTCGTATTTTGTGTTGAATACTATGGCTACTCCTTTTCCTTGATTGTCACTGCCTGAATATAACATTTTGTATTTATTGCTCAAAAAGATCTCACCAGTTTTTGTCTTTTTTGTTTCAGTCATCCCTATTATGTCGATCTGGTACTTATCTAATTCCTCAGCTAGCTCCATTTCTTTGCCATTCAGGCTTCTTATGTTGATAGTACCGATCTTCATCTCTGGTGATGTTGAGTTGGGGTTTGTATTCAGATTTGTTCCAGTAGCTGAATTTTTGCTGTTCGCCCTGGTTCCCTGGTGAAAACAACGGGGGCCTTGTTTAACCGGGCGACGCCCCAGCCGGCATGAAATTTTGTCATGTTGTACCATCATTTTTTATTTTGGTTTAACCAATAAGAATACAATTTGGTCGGCTAAATCCCAGATTGCCAGCCCATCCTCGTTCGTTCAGTATCCAAGTAGATACCCAACAGGATGCACCACGAGAATGTGAGGATTGGACATTAGGTCAGAAGCCCTGGTTGGTTCTCCGCATTCCTTTAAAGGCTATGTGGAGGTCTCCTCTCAGTTATACAGCTTTGATCCTTAAGCACCCTGCAAAAAACTAGCTCAAAAAATTCATGGGAAGCTTTTGGTTAGAATAAAGAAAATAAATATTAACAAGGCTATAAATATTCTGTAGGCTTTTGAAAAACTGCAAAAATGGAAGAAAGAATACTGTAAAAGGAATCAGATATGATAATGTGACATGAAAACTAAAGATATTCTAGACGTCTGGAGTAATTACTTTCAAAGATTGCTGAATGAAACAAGCTGTGACAACACATAGGTAGTCAAGTGGAATGCAATGAGAAATACATATCAATACTTGAAGATAAAGCCATCAAAAACCTGTAATGTATTTGACCAGAAATGCTCAAATACAAAGGTAATATAAAAGGCTTTACAGTGGATACACTGCATAATTCAGATAACCTGGTCAGAAGGTTGAATTCCACATGACTGGAGCAAAGTTTTCATGCTATCTATCTATAAAAAAGAGAAATGAAACCAAAAGTGAGAATTACACAGGAATATCCATATTGAATGTTGCTGGTAAGATTTAGGAAAGTATACCTGAAATAAGGAAAAACTATAAAGGGAAACTTGGAGAAGAACAATGTGGGTTCAGACCAAACAGAGATTCAGATTTTCACTCTAACACAAATATTTTAGATATCATAGGGATATAGCAAGGATCTACAGTTTTCTAGATCTGGAAAAGGCATATGTGGTGCCTAGAGAAAACTGTTCAAAACAGTGATAGGACATTATGCCAAGCGACACACAGCCTATATCTGAGTTGCAAGTTAGCAGTTAGAATTGGAGGAGGTAGAGGAATGAGGTGATGTTATACTTCTAAATAAATCAAGCATAAATCTGCTGGATTCCCAGACTAAACTGAATAACTGCTATAATAAATTTGGTAAGAAAATCAGCAACATAAAGACCAAAAGAATAGAATCAGGAAGAAATGCTGACAACTGCATCCTGAATAAGAATAAAAAAAAAACCTATGGAACAATAAAATATTTCAGTTTTTAGGCACAACTGTTAGTGAACATGGCAACACATAAAGGAAGTATGAAAACATCTAAAAGAATTGCAAAGCTAGTATGGTAGAAAGTCAAGTAAATAAATTTATATGGAATAAGAGAAAAATTAGTCAAAATATTTAGATAAATACAAGATAGTGTTTAAACCAATTTTAACTTATGAATCGGAAAGCTGGGTCAGAAATCAAACACTTGATTAGACTGGAGACAACAGATATGAGAGAGTTCTGAACAAGATTAGGAGAGCGAACAGCTGGCAACCATTACAGCATCGTATTAAAGAGAATATTAGAAAGAAATTAATCTTGTTAGTATTCTGAAGTGTTTGAGCAATGCTAATCTCATGTGCTATTGTATGGTCACTGGAACAGAATGGAAGATTTGATTTTTATGGCACAAAGACATCAAAGGTCATACTGCGCCAAAACACAGGTTACAGCAGTGCATATAGTAAAGGTTTAGTAGGATAATCACAAACACCCATGTCCTTGGCAGAATTCGAATCTGCAGCTCCTTGGCTGGAGAGTGAATACACTATTCACATGGCCACCAAAGCCAGCAGAATGGGAGAGGAAAGATGAATAAAACAATCTTCTTTTTTTTTTTTTTTTTTTTTTTGCCAATACAATGGGAAAAAGACCCACAGAACAACCAGGATCAAAGTGGATTGATATAGTAAGAAGTGCCTCAGATGACCAAAATGCTAGATTCGACAATGTCTTGGACAGATAGCAGATTAATTGAGGGGGGGAGGGATTGCTATTCATAAGTTAGTAATGATATAAAGTTTTCATGTAGTACTATCACAATATCCTATATACTTTGTGAGGGTACACATCAGGAATGTGATTATGATGTGCTATTTTTTTCCCCATTTTAATTTTCAGGATGTTTTTTTTTCTTTGTGAAATGGAAAAGAAAATGGTATCTGATCCTCTATGACAGATGGAGATCAAAAATGTCCAAAAGAAAAATGGTATTTTTTAATTATGATGATCTCTGATAGCAGCCAAGCAACATGCTGTGTGCGCAAATACCACTGTAGGAATGGATGTTTATGAATGTCTTTAAAGTACATGATACTGTGCGCTTTGATTAAATTAAGAAATTTTGTCTCTTAGTTAGGCTTTACTGATCTTAAAGTATTTGACTACGTAGTGAATATGTAATATTCAGCAACATAATGAATGATATCCTTCTTAGGAAGTCAAATCATACTCTCTGTGCAAATGCCTTCCCATCTACATATAAAAATGTACACTATATTCCATTTAAAATAATTAGCTAGTGTAGAGAAGGCTATGCTGATGACAAGTCAGGTACTTTGGCAGTGGATTTCGTGACTAGCAGATATGTTGCTATCACTACCAATTATGCAAGTATACTTTTATTTTATTTTTTTTAAAGTGTTAGAGTGGGGGAGATTTGATAAGATGACTTTTTAAACGTGCACAGCATCAATTTTCCAAAAACACAGGTCTGAGCAAATACCACAGGCTATGTGACCATTTCATTAATACCAGTCTGCAGGATTTTTTTCTGCCTGCTATTCCAATATGACAAGGAAATGAACAAAGGAACTATTTGAGGGTGGTGCTATTCAAATCTGTTTAATTCCAAGGTGATGATTTCTGATCCCTTAGTCTTCAAATTAAGATTCACTTAATATATGATGTCCTATGTTTTTTTTTTCTTAAATATATCACCATTTAAAAATGACTAACTACTAACTGAAGAAAACTAGTCTTCACAGAAATGAGAACTCAAATAAGTTTTAATAAATAAAATCTCAATCTTATGTTGTTTTTTCTCTTCCTCCCTTACTAAATTTTATTTCAATTTATATTTCAGAAATAATAAGATAATTTCTGTTAAGCTCTTACTTTTTTCCAATTGGTAAAATTACTTTTAATTAATTTTATGGTTATAGTTTATAATGGTAAGATATACCCTGGGATACAAATCTGAGCGCATTATAAAAAATTAATTTCTACTGACCAGCATTGCAATACTTGAAGTATGTGCAATATAGTTCTTTATATAAGTTAGTTCTTAAAAGTAGGTTTTCTATAAGACATGTACTATGAAAGACCTTGCCAATGTATGGATTTTATATTTACTCCTTTATATTTACTGGACTACCAAGGATACACTTGTAGTGGATTACTAAAATTTGGGAAATTTCTATATCTGCAAGAAAACTTTGTAATTCTATCACTATAAGTTTATGAAACATCTCATGTTATTGGTCAAACACTGTAGTTTGAACAGCATTAAGAGAGTTGCAGTGCATCTTGCATTTCTCCTCCCCCCTTTGTACTTTTTTTCCCTTCCATAATCATAATTCTAATACAAAGACTTTATACAGTTAATATGAATAAATAAATCACTGAAAAAGATAATGCACTTTTTGATTTTAGCAAATACAAAAAGAAATTCAGAACACAATATGTTCTGAATTATTTAAATTAAATTACTATACCATGATATTGCTAGTCTGCAAAGGCATTTGACAGGATACCAATTATGTAAGCTGAAGCAAATACAGATGGACACCAAGCAAGTAACATATGTAATAATAATAATATATTGAACTCTACCCTATTCTACTTTTCTAATGTCTGTCCATCAGACATTAGAAAAATAGAATATGGTAAAGCTCAACAGAGGTCACCTGGAACGTGTCAAAGTATAAGTTATGCAATTTGAAATGAAAAACAACAACAACTGAATATTGCACAGATGAAACAACACATGAAATTGATGAGGATGGTGATTTCAGAGTAATAGTGAACAGAGAGATTAAGTTCAGAAGACATATTGCAAAAGTAGGTAAAATAACTGAAAGGATCACTTGGGTGTTAAGAAACACACTGAACAAGCAGGAATAAGGAGATTTTCATTCCTCTTTATAAGGCTTTGATATGACCACATCTTGGCTAATGCACACATACTTAGTCATCTGGGTTTCTTGGGATATGGAAGCAATGAGGATTCACAGAAAACTGAACAAAATGATAACTAGCCTGGAGAGTGCTCCAAATGAGGATGGGTATGAACCTATAGTATGAAAGTCTGCAGAGTTAATAGGTGGAAAAGAGAGAGAGAAAGATGGTAGAAACATAAGTTACTAAAAGGGGTTTACAGAAGAGGCCACCCATAAAAATTATATACGAGTGCAAATAACAAAAATGACTAGTTTAAGATCTGTAAATAAGTAGAATAAGTTGCTAAAAGCAGTTGTGGGTGCATTGTAAGTGAATGACTTAACAAGGAGCAATATAATGGGAATTGAGTCAATAATGGTTAGTGTAGGCCTGCAATGGTGAGTGAATCTGGACTCCATAGATATACCTATGTAGGTAATAATATTTGCTTGCACCTTAGATGTCTGTAAAACAGCTAAAAGTTGAATTAAGAACTTGACACTGATTAGTACATGTGAACTGCTTTAAGATCTCTGCTTAATAAAAATAAAAGCAAATTTTTCTAAAGGAGACAGCAACATATTTATAAGAACATAATTCAATATTCAAATCAGTTAATGAGAATAAGATTGTGCACAGAAATCATACTTTTGCAAACCATGTTCAAACACTAATTAAATAAAATAATCTAACATCTTCTAAGCAAAACTCAAAAAATTTAGACTAAAAAAAACAAAAAACATACGATTAATACTGTGACAAACCATAACAAATACATTAATAGGACAGCAAGGTTATTTAGAGTAGTCTGTGCAACATTTATATTAAATTAAAAAGATAAAATTGGGTTGTAATCTTTGCAGCAATAGGAACAAATGATTCTGATCAGGACCCGCTGCTTTTTTAAAATTATATATATGGTGTTGCAAGCCACTCTGACTAAACAATCTTGCTAGTCTGAAAAACATATATCATTCTTTAAAAAAAATGAGTTTACAATAGCATTTAAGAAGTTTTCTTACCCTTTCCTTTCTCTTCTTTGATTTTTTTGTCTGGGGGAAGAGAAAAAAATGAATATATCACTAAAAATCATTTTTCGAGACTGCAAAACTTGTTACACTTTACATATTTATTAATTATTTTTATATTTATCCCACACACAAAAGACAGAAGAGCCTATAGCAAGTGGGTGCCATGTGAGGGCAGGGTTAGGAACAGAGTAATCTGTTGATATTCTTCTTAAAACTGTTGAAGATTACAGTCCTTTGAAATGACTGTTCCACAGAATTGAGGTGAAACGAATGAAAGATGACTGCGAGTAGTAGGTTCGGTAAGTATGCAGTTCGAATGTAAAAGGATGTTTAATAGCTGTAATAAGAGTTCATGTAGATCAGGCAGAAATAGGAAGCATAATGGATACTAGTTCTGCTGAACAATGGCCATAGAAATACCCACTGAAGAGACATAATGCAGAAACTGATCTTCTATGAGAAAGTGGCTGAAGAATCTGTGAGAGAAGTGTCGTTTATCAACCAGACTGCTGTTAGATCTGAAATAGGCGACTTCAATTTTACATGATGTCACCATTCCAGAATCTAACAATCAACAAAAAAAAATATATGTATACTTATCTTTTAGCGCAGTGTAATAACCATGTTTTTTTTGTAACAACATCTTGTATGATAAACTGTGAATTATGTGAATTTAAATTAATGTATCTATATGTCTAGCATGAATGTAAGTCAGCAAGAAGGGGCAGATATGAGAGAAATCATTAGTGAAATATTATAAATGAAAGAATGTGTATTATTCAGCAACATAGGGCAAAGATCGCCCTAATACTATAAGAGCAGCGTAAACACCCGCAGGCATCACATCTGAGAAGACATCATGACGCAAACGTTCCCGGAAACAAGAAGTCCCGTATGTTGATCGGTTAAGTCACCCAGCCTGAGACCAATGGGTGAGACGATAAGAGAAATTCAAACTTGGAAAGGTGGTGTTCTAGGGGAGCGTATAAAACCCACGACACGGAAGTAAATCACCCCCGTTTTTTCTTGTTCCTGCATTTCTCTTCGTGTGCTCCAAGAGTTCATCGCAGTTCAGCTCTCATTTTTGAGGGCTGACTTACGAAAAGTTCCGGCATGACACCACAGCAGATTTCAGCAAGATCAACCGTAGGCCGTCAATGAGAAGGTCATCGACGTAAAACCTTAGCAGAGAGATAGCGCCCAGCTCAGGCGAGCACGTGTAACCCACGTGGCGATAAGATTGAGACAACCAGAGTCGTAACAAAGAAGGAAGGACAGAAGAAAACCGATAAAGAATAGATAAGTACTCTCACTTGTTCTAGCCCCTTATGAGAATTGACTAACAGTGTTAAGAGAATGCCTCTTAAAATTTGTAATGGAAGAAAGAGTGAAGAACTAAGATTTATGTAAATGACTATGCTTTTGAAATGAACTTTAAGAACTTTCAGTTAGATAGAGATTCTGTCGTAATTAATCCGAGAGAGATTATTTATGTGCTAAAATGCCTAAATGTCCAATTGAGCTGTAATTAAGAATGTATTATATGTTGAGTTATTGAATTTGCTAACATTTTGAAATCAATGCATAATGGTTTTAAGAGTGAGAGAGTGAAAGAATGGTAGAAGTTTAAATTAGATTTGATAACCACTTTAACTTGTATGGCATTATATAATGAGTTTAATAAATATTTTGATTCCTTACTTACATGTGTTTCTGATCATGATGACTGACCCTTCATAAAACATCCAACCTGTGATCGTGTGTGTGTGCGGGGATACCCCAATTGAAAATAGTAGGGCATGACTGCAAATAAAATAAGCCAGAGAACCCAAGGCTTCTAAGAATTCAATTAACATTATTAGTGGCACCTGATATTCTATGATTACCCTAAAGGCTGAGTTTATCTCTAACCTTAAGGCCCAGGCTGGTGCAGAAAAAAAAAAAATTTTGCCTGAGTGACCAAGATAACTCATGGAATTCAGGGAACAGGTAATTTCTGGTGGCCCTTAAACGGTTAAATTACGTAAGAAAAGGTATAAGAGAAGCGAGACTTAACGTTAAGATTAATATTAATGAAGATCACATAACAATGGCGCAACTGACTTAGCAAAGAGGTACATGCGATAGAATTTGATGTAGCGGCTGAAGTAGGAAAGGATACAGTTAAATATATTGCTTCGATATATCAATATCAGAGATATACGACGCAACACTGCTCTTTTCTGAACAGCATCAAGAATTTTTAGGGAAGTTTTAGGTGCACCGTCCCATACATGAGAGCAGTATTCCAAAGTTGATCAGATTTGGGATTTATACAGAGTAAGTAACTGTTGAACAGAGAAGTATCATCTTGACTAGACAAGGATGTCAAGTTTTTTGGAAGCTGCTGATGTGCCAAGAAACATTTGGAGTAAGAGTCAGTCTGAGAAGAGAAATTTGAAATTGACTGTTGAGCTTAGCATTATAAAAAGCAAGCAGAGAAGATCTGAAGCTTTTTTATGGGAAACAAAACTGCATTTTGTAAGCATTGAAGTTGACCAGGTTGTTTTCACCCCTGTCAAGAATATTTTCACCCTGTGGAGATTGGTGTTTAGAGCACTTGTTATAGGTGATCTTGAAGCTTCAGATGTCTGAAGTTCATATGCCTCACGTTGAGAAACACTGTCATATGAGTAGGATGAGTAAAGTCTGCTATCATCAGCAAAATTATGAATAGGACTTGCAGTCACAATGAGAGCAGGTCATTTTTATAAGTATTGGAAGAAGGTGAGTGAAATGAAGGAGGCCTGATGGACACTGACATGGACAGGAAAGTCTGAGGAGAGAATGCAATCCACCATTACACACAGGGATTGACCTGAAAATGGATCTGGTGATCCATTTACACAAGAACGAAGGCAGTCCAAATGATGGTAACTTGTTGAGAAGCCCTCGATGCCAGACCTATTAAAAGCCTTGCAGATGTAAAGAGCAACATGTCGGGTTATACTGTTCAATTTAATAAACCTGTTTTATGTTTAGAAATGTGGTCTCACTAACAGAAATTAAATGAAGATTTGCTAAATTGTAGAAATATTTGCATTCCTACCAGATTCATTTTCCTGCCTTGTTGATCAGCAGCTTGATTAGCTAATCTTAGATGGCCGCAGCCGAATCTCAACATTTTAACCGATTTGAACATGCTTTTTCTGTATATACAACCAATTTCCAAAAAAAGGCGATAAATGATTTACCATCAAGCTATCGACATTTTAATGATTTTAACATACTTTTTCTGTATATACAACCAGTTTCCAAACTGGTTGTATATACATCCACACACCAGGTTTCTCTAAACCTTCCCATGAAATGTGTCCAAATGTGAGTGATATAGGCCACGAGATCTTCTGTGGATCTGGAGTGGCAAAATCCATACTGGTGGCCACTAATTGAATAGTAGTTCTCAAAATGTTTAAAATGACTTAAAACACCTTGAGAATCTTCTACATTACTTTAGAAAAAACTGATGTGAGTACAATTGTCGATAGCTTGATGGTAAATCATTTATCACCTTTTTTTGGAAACTGGTTGTATATACAGAAAAAGTATGTTAAAATCAGAGATGCAAGTTGTTCAAGTTTGTGGAGTGATCCCCTTGAACCAAAATTTCAGGGAGAATTAAGATTCGGCTGCGGCCATCTAAGATTAGCTAATCAAGCTGCAGATCAACAAGGCAGGAAAATGAATCTGGTAGGAATTCGAATATTTCTACAATTTAGCAAATCTTCATTTAATTTCTGCTAGTGAGACCACATTTCTAAACATAAAACAGGTTTATTAAATTGAACAATATAACCCAACAAGTTTTGTAAATCATCAGGGTTACATCATCAGAAGTGCAAAACATGTATAAAAGACTATCAGAAATTAAGTACACATGCAGATGTTATCAGAAGTTCAAAACGAGCATATGCAAGCACTGACCAGAAAAAACTGGTGTGTTAATTACGATGTACATGTCGGAACAATGCTAGTTATTTCTGTTATGTACCAGGTTCGAAGTTATTAGATTTTTGATGAAGCAGATCAAAAACTTGTGTAGAATTAAACCTTGGTTTTAATAACAAGCCATAGTTTAATCTGGGGATACGGAGCATTTCTGAGGATTCTTTAAACTTTCTTGTAAAACAATTATAATCCATACATATGTCATTCTGTTTCTTGCCCAACTACTTGGTAGCTAGTTAAAATAACATTCCACTATGTTTAACACCTGATGTAACATCAAACTGTCTCCTGGTGCCTCCTCCTATTCTAACCGCTGCCTAAAAATTCAAATACAGTCTATATATTGCTCAATATAATGTCTCAGTTACATCATACAACTGTAGCATTCTGAACAGTTTTCTCTTGGCACATGGGCATATGCCTATTCAGATTTAAACTTAAATACATATCCTTGTTATATTCCCATGATTTCTCAACTGTCTAAAAGTGAAAATCTGATCCTGACACCCTCTATTTGGCCTGAATCCAGCAAGTTCTTCTTGCATGCTTGCATAACTCTTACCTGGAACACTCAATAAGAAAATTCCTCTATAATTCTCATCCCTTTTTTCATAGATAGGTATTATGAGCTCTCTACTCCAATCACCTGAACTTCCAAACAGACGTTCTGAATTATACAATGCAGCCATTGTCGAACTTTTATACCTCCATAGTTCAGCATTTCTAGTAAAATACCATCTACTCCAACTCTACATTTCAAGTTTTTGATTTTTTTTTTTTTCCTACCACATGTATTGATATGTCTTCCTGATTGCATTCCTCTGAAATATTTTCTACCACTTCTTGCTTCTAGTTTCATTTAACAATCTTTCAAATTACTTCTGATTCTGATTAAGCTAATCTTGGAAACAACTTTGAAACATGCCTCTCTTGAAGAATCATTCAATATTTTATTTAGTCTACACTGAATCTCCATGGTTTGGTTCTTGTTTTCAAACTTTTTCATTTTTCTTGAATAAAATTTATTTTTGAATCTACAGTTCACCTCTTTCTTTGTTTCAAATTTATCCTGCTAAAAATTAAATGACAGTCGTTTCAAATCCCTATCATGAACTATTGTGAACTCTTGGTATCAACAACAACATACTCAATGAAACTTATTTCTCGTGTCTTCTTTCCATGTGAATTTGTGCCCATTTTTATGTTAGAACATGTTTTTAATAATGACTAGCCCATGTTCTGAAAAAAAATCCAGCACTTAACACAATTTATTAGCTTTGATCTTTTCTTCAAATTTTCTCAAAACGTAAAGATTTTTGTATGTCTAGCCACCATTTCCTACTCTGCCATTCAGATCTCCAATATGGATCAACTTTTCTATCTTTAATTGTGTCAGTGGCCTTATCTAATGCCTTGAAAAATTCCTCTTCATTAAGAATCCTCTATGGGAACATAAGCACAAATAAGTTTTACTGTACAATTTCTTATTTAGAAGACATTTATCTCCCAAATCAGCTGAGTGGTAATGGATCCACTCTACAACCAACAGGTTCAAATCTTGCTGTGAATACTGATGTTTGTGATTGTCTTTGGGCAGATGAATTTGATTCCTCATTCCTGGTGTAGGATCACTACCTTCTTTAATGAATGAATGAAGTGGAAAGAAATAATGCTATGTTTTGTCTCTAGAGCACGATTTCCAAATTACATTCAAAAAAAGAAAATATATATCTACCCTATGTATATAATGATAAGCCTTTTTATTAAACGTTTTTATGTAATCGAGTCATCAGAATTCAAGGAGAACCAGCCTACCAGCCCGAAATTCGGGCTGGTAGGCTGGTTCTCCTTGAATTTCTTGAGTTTCTCGACACTCAGGGGCTACCCTGGATGTTGAGTCTTCGAAATTCGAGTAATCAGAATTCAAGGAGAACCGGCCTACCAGTTAGGAACACTGGGGGAGGCCTAGTAAATTAATAAAAACAGGAAAAAAAAATCCTTAATTCATCCACAATACTAATGTAATATAGGTATATAACTTTCTGTAGTGGGAGTCACATAAAAACATTATAGTACAATGAAAGAGTTAAAATAATAACATTCTAAATCTACATAATGAATAAAAAGGATGCTAATTAATTATGACACAAACCACATTTTCCCTGGAAGATTCTCCCATTACTTTTTCTCTATTTCTCCTGAGGTCTTCTCTGAACCGCTATAAACAAAATAAAAAAAGTCTGACTAAATAGCTGGATAAATACACTTAGATACTATGCAGAGAGAGAGAGAATGCTATCAGAAAAATAAAAATTAAGCAAAAAAATTCAGTTAGTTTATTCTTTACTAAGAATCTGAATGTTGGAAAGGAAATAATAGTTTTTTTGTTGTTGTTATCAACAACATACCTAGTTTGCTAAGGAAGGAAAAACAAGTTCTTGCCTATTTGCATTGCAACACTTTTAGCATTTTATCAACTTCATGACCTTTGTATTCATATTTGTTTTGATGTGTCTAGCCCTGAAGAAGCCACACCACCATTTCTCTTTTAGATGGCAAAACTAGTTGATGTAATTTGTTTATTTAGGTAACAACTAATAAATTCCTGTTTTCTATGTATCATTTTTAGTCATAAAACATCATTTCTTTAAAATAAATCAGTTTTTCAATCTACTGGTTACGTTTCATTTATATATATATCTATATATAGATATATACACACACACACATACAATATATGTGCACCCAGAGACTACATTATAAACAGATGTGACCATATATTTTTTATAACTGAAACTTTGACACCGGTCATTACAATATTGTGCTATTATATACCATGTTTCGTACTACAATAAAACTTTTTTTGCTTAGTGCATGCATTATAGTGTCTGTTGAGGGAGAAGAGGGGTAGTTTTTCATCATGCAAGGTTTCATTCCATCTGTCTCCAATTTACATTAATTATCACTGCAAAATTGCTAATGACTTTATGTGCAGATTATGCAGGAAGAGTAGTGTGGAATTTGTGGATGTGTGGAGTGAGTTCGATGGGCGAAAGGATTTGCATAAGATGGATGGTTTACATTTGAATGGATTTGGTGTACAGACTTGAAAAGGTGTTGTTGAATGAAGTGGGTGTGCAGAATCAGGAAAACTAGAGTTATTAAGGGGGGGGGGAGTAGAATATGCAGACTTTAGGGAGACAGTTGAGTGTATGAATGTGTGTAATATGCCCGAGTGAGTACGAAGGACATCAAATCAGAATGGGATAGTTAGTATAAGGCATTAAAATAGGGATGGGACACATGGGCTTCTGCAATTCATGTATACTTGGAACATTTTACATGGAACATTTTGAGCAAACGTGCTCTTGATTCCTCTCCTTTAAAACCCAAAGTCTGGCTTAGATACATTGACGATATTTTCGCTATCTGGCCCCATGGTCACCAGACAGACACTTTCCTCAGTCACCTAAAGAAACAACACAAACTCATACAATCCACAATTGAGATTGAAAAGCAGAACACACTTCCGTTCCTAGATACACTTGTCACACATCTTCCATCTGGCAGTCTTTCCTTCACTGTTTACCAGAAACCAACACATACTGACTAATAAACACACAAAAACTCCTACCACCACCCAACACAAAAACTAGGGGGCAATAATACACTAAAAAATGGGGCTTTGAAGATTTGCTCCAATGAACAAGCATTTAAAGATGAATTAAAAGTTATCAGCAATACCTTCCTAAAAAATGGTTACAGCCAACCTTAAAGCCACCTTTAAACCTCCTGCAAAATTAAAGAACTTACTCAACTCATCCAAGGATCCACTCCCTCTGCTGGCCCACCCTGGAGCATGCCATATTCATTGCACCTGTAATTTGCCCTAAATAAGGGAAACAGGACGCACAATTCCTATCAGAAAAAAGGAACACAAATGACACATTAAACATAATAACTGTGGTCAAGCTGGTCTTTCTGATCATGCCCTGACCACTTTACGTAGAACTGACTGGAAAAGCACCTGTTGTTTACATCACACCAAAACATGGTATGAATGTAAATTTAAGGAGGCCTGTGAGATTCTTATCAATCCCTAATCTTAACAATAATCATCATCATCATCATCATATGTATAGAGGATTTAGGCCTAGCATGGCCTGTTCCGGCCTTAGAAGTCATCGTTGAACTGCTTAACAATAATAATAGTCTAAAAATCCTAAGCATATAGAAAGCACATATTCTACCCCCATTTAACCTTTCACCCTAAGAGTTAATTATAAATAGGACCATAGGTAATCCAAGATCCCAAACCTAATATAACAATTGTCATATCTTTAGAGGTACCTGTGGCATAGTATATTTAATAATAAAACACGTAAAAACCAGAGTAATAACTTTTAATTAATAAAGGTACAAATATTTCATACTGAAATTAACAGTACATCTTCAGTGTCATACAAACAGTTAAAAAAATGGAATACAAAGTAAAGAACAGTCGGTGGATCACCAATTAACATAGTTGTAGCGTGCTAGGAGATTAATTACTAAATATTATTAAATAATCCTTTAAAGATAATTAATTTTTATTGATGGTTGCATAAAATAAAAGTCTCCCAGATTTTTGAGAGAGTGAGACAGTCATTTCGATTTAGATTCGGCCGATGTAAAATAGCTTCACAACTTTCTTTAAAGAGGCGTTCATATTTGAACCTGCATCTATGGAGGAGAAGAGCTTTATCCCACTGGATATTATGAGTAGTGTCAATGCTGTGTTGTGCTAGACCAGACTTATGAGGTTTCATGTATTCAATATAATATTGATGTTATTTAATTCTTTTTTCCACAGAACGGCCTGTTTGTCCAAAATAAAATCAAATGGTTACAACCCCAATCAAATCCAGCAGATAATCGAGTCCTATGATCCAATACCTCAGGTTTTGTCAACAGACCGCAGAGTTCCAATCCCTTACATTCCAGGCATCTCAGAACCGATAGGCAGAATTTTGAAGAAGTATCATCTGATTCCCATGTACACATTCCTATCAACAAAATTTCTTATTTATTGCCTTCTACAAAAGATAAACTGTCACCTCTATCTTTGGCGAGTGTTTACCAAATACCATGTGAATGCAATGTATCTTATCTTGGACAAACAGGCCGTTCTGTGGAAAAAAGAATTAAGGAACATCAATATTATATTGAATACATGAAACCTCATAAGTCTAGTCTAGCACAACATCGCATTGACACTACTCATAATACCCAGTGGGATAAAGCTCTTCTCCTCCATAGATGTAGGTTCAAATATGAACGCCTCTTTAAAGAAAGTTGTGAAGCTATTTTACATCGGCCGAATCTAAATCGAAATGACTGTCTCACTCTCTCAAAAATCTCGGAGACTCTTATTTTATGCGACCATCAGTAAAAATTAATTATCTTTAAAGGATTATTTAATAATATTTAGTAATTAATCTCCTAGCATGCTGCAACTATATTAATTGGTGATCCACCGACTGTTCTTTACTTTGTATTCCATTTTTTTAACTGTTTGTATGACACTGAAGATGTACTGTTAATTTCAGCATGAAATATTTGTACCTTTATTAACTAAAAGTTATTACTGTGGTTTTTAGGTGTTTAATTATTAAATAACAATTGTCATGTTAAATTAGGACATCATTTTCACTGTAACAAAACTATCTATATGAAAGAATGTTTCTCTGATGTTGTCATAAACAGAATATAGCTTTGATTTAGTTAATTTATTTTCTTTCATTTATTTATTGTTTTTTTTTAATTTTTATTTTCACTAGAGGTCAGGCCAGTAGAATAACCATTGATCAAATCAGTCTTTTCAATATACTATGTGAAATGTAATTTAGCTTGTCTCTGTATACATATGTGTATACTCCAGATGATGACCTTAATATGAAGGTCGAAACACCGGGAAATTAATATAATTATTTATAACACAGTTGTAGAGTCCATAATTTTTGTAAAATGTATGCTGATCACTGTGTAACACTAAAGAAAAGGATCCTGGTACACATGGAGAAATAATGAATGGATTATAAATGTATTAGAAGGGAACATACCAGGAAAGAGAAGAAGAGGCCAGCTGAAATATACATTCTTAGAGGAGGTGTTTAGATTATCTGGAAAAGGTTACTACTAAAGAGGAAAGCCAGAAATAGGATGACCTGGAAGAGAGAAAAACTCTCCATAGCAACTGGGACTGACCCTTAAAATGAAGAGGACAGCTGACTGACACATGAAAAAATGGTATATAGAAGGTGTCAGACTGGAAGATTTAAGGTTACCAGAAGTGTACCATAGGGATCAGTCCTTGGTCCACTGTTATTTTTCCACTGAATGACACTGAGAAGGATTTGGCAGGTGACATCTAGCTGTTTGCTGATGATGCATAGATAGGCAGGTAATCAGGAAAGAAGCTAATACGCATTACTTGAATGAATTGAATATGATGGAACTATGAGCAAAGCCTCCGTAGCTCATCAGTATAGATGAAACCCATTGGTCAGAAAGACCTGGGTTCGATTCCTGTCAGTGATGTGAGGAACCTTTATCTGGTCTCTTTCAACTAAACGTGAGTTAGCCGGTCTCATAGAGAGGTAGGAGGTTTTTTCACCCGGAAACTCGGGTTTTTCGTCCACAAAACAGGCAAACTGGTCCAGCGAAGAACACGCAAGGATTGCAATCATAGATACGTTTCGGCCATATGCTGGTCCCGAGCCGGGATAAAATGGGGGTGGGGTGGGGGGGACAATGGTGAACTATACAACTGTAGGTGACTTTGTGGGCAATGCCTACAAAGTCACCTACAGTCAAAAATGTGGAACTACAAGGGGGGGTGATGATTATGAAGAACTCATGAGACAGCTTGCGGGTGTAGCGCAGAATGAGGAGTTAGCTGGAAAAGAGATCAATGCAGCATGGGGGATTTTCAAAAACTATCTAGTAGATGCAATGTCTAAATGTATTCCAAGGGTGAGAAGGTTAAATAAAGGAGGTGTGAGATGGATGAATAAAGAGATTAAGCATGTGATACAGAGAAAAAGGGCATTGTGGAGGCAGCATAAGAGAAGTGGAAATAATCAATTTCTGAGGTCTACAAAGACCAGGCAAGGAGGGTGACTTGGTTGGTGAGAGTAGCTAAAGAGAGGTATGAAAAGCAGTTAGCTAATGAAGCTAAAAAGAATCCTAGGGAGTTCTTTCGATATGTAGCCAGCAAAAGAAAGAATGATTATGGAAGGATGACATTGATTGGAGAAAATGGTATAAAGACAGCTGTTGCAGAATGTGTGGTGGATTTTATGAACTGCTCAATACTTAATGAGCAGTTCATAAAGATCTTTCAATCTTGTGTATGTGACTTCATGGAGAGATTGAGAGCAGATGATGATAGGGAGGAGAGACTGACTGTAGGTGAGCAAGAGGTGTTTGGGGAGTTGAGTAAACTAGATGTAAATAAGGCTGTGGGACTTAATAATATATCACCACGTAGTCTGAAGGAATGTGCCAGGGAGTTGACACCTGCCTTGACATATTTTTTTAATATGAGTCTTGCACTTGGTCAAGTTCCTAAGGAGTGGAAGGAGGGCAAGATTGTGCCACTTCATAAAGGAGGTGATCGAACTCAAGCATCAAACTATAGGCTATCTCTGTGTCAGGTGTTGTGGTTAAGTTGTTGGAGAAGCCTGTGAGAACTAGGATCCAGAGTTAGGTTGACAACAATGGTATTATCTTTGATGGATAGCATGGATTTTCTAAAGGGAGGTCATGTTTTAGTAATCTACTTACTTATTACAATAAAGTGACTGCTTCCTTGGACAGAGGAGAAGGATACACAGTAATATACTTGGATTTCGCAAAGGCTTTTGATAGAGTACCTCATGATAAGTTGACAAACTAGAGCAGATGGGGTTGGATATTAGATTAGCGCATTGGATTGGAGACTGGCTATCTGATAGGTATCAACAAGTTGTGTATGTTGGTGCGATATCCAGGAAAAGGAAAGTCACTAGTGGAGTGCCTCAGGGGTTTGTTTTAGCACCATTACTGTTTAACTTGTATATTAATGATATTGGCGAAGATTTGGATGGAGATATTCAGTTGTTTGCAGATGATGCAAAGTTGGGACGAACCATAAAGAGTAGTGAAGATGTTGTGGCATTACAAGAAGATTTGAATAAATTGAGTGATTGGGCATGGAAATGGGGATGCGAGTTCAATGTTGGAAAATGTAAGGTTTTAAAATTTGGAAAACAAAGATGGGATGCAAAATTTATGCTTGGTGAGAATATATTGTTGGAGGTAGAGGAAATAAGAGATCTGGGGGTGATAGTGGATAAGGATCTAAAATTTAGAGGACACAATGCCAAAATTGTGAAGACAACACAAAGGCTTCTGGGAATGATGTGGAGGACACTGACTTGTAGAAATAGGGAGATTCTTGTTCCGTTGTATAAGGCTTTGATTAGGCCACACATGAACTATTGTGCCCAGATTTGGTCACCGGGTTTTCAGAAAGGATGAAGAGATGTTGGAAAGGGTCCAAAGGTGACTGACTGACTGTCGAGTAGAAGGAAAGATTGAGAAGATGTAATTTGCAGAGTCTGGTGGACAGGAGGAAGAGGGGAGATATGATAGAGACCTACAAGTTGGTAAGGGGTTGTTTTAGGATCAATGCTGGAGAAGTTTTACAGCAAATTGTGAGAGATCAGGGGAGAACCAGAGGTCATCCCTAAAAACTGTATAAAGAGGGTGCAAGTATTCTGAAGCAGGTTTTTTTCGTGCAGAGTTGTGAATGATTGGAATGCCTTGCCTGAGAGTGTGGTGTCTGCAAGGAGTTTGAGTGTGTTTAAGACACGGTATGATGAGATGTGTGTGTATGATAAAAGGACCTCCCAGATGAGTCTTTGACTCCATGAGGTCTTGGGGTAATAATAATAATAAAATTACTGAAGGGAAAAACCAGTCAGGAACTGTGAGCATATGAAAATGGCTGTCAGTTCAAGGTTAGTAAATGTAAAGTTATGCACTTTGATGTGATGAGATATCCAATGTCATATTATATTGTTGAGATTATGCTAAAAGAAACCAATCAGGCTAGAGATCTTTATCTAGGTTATCTTTATCTTTATTTGCTACATAGCCCTTGCTACAAGGGCTATGTAGCAAAGATTGCAAATACAACTCAGAGGATACTTGTAATGCTGAAACAAAACCTGACATGCAAGTGTAAGGAATTCATGTTGCCCTTCACAACGCCTTGATACACCCTGACTTGTACTATTGTACACAGGTCTAGTCTCTTAATTCCCATGATTGCAAAGGACTGATGATGTCAGTAGAGGAATACAGATTACGAAGAAAGAGTGAGAATTTGGACTACAGACAGTAGTAAACAGGAGAAAGAGAAGTGATATAATTGAGACTTCAACTTCTGAAAGGGTCATACAGGATACCAGTAGCTGGAATATTTAATTTTAAGGATACTCAGGAGAGGATGAGAGGTAGATTTTTCTCTTATAGTGATGTGTGATTGGAATAGATTATCTCTGGAGCTTGTGAGTGCAGGCAGCATGAATGAATGAATTCAAGAAATGACACCTGTTACAGGTGATATGTGGCTTCCCTTAATGAGTTCCAAACTCCCAGGATTATTATAATGTTGACAGAAGCTCTATGAGTAGCCATTTTTAAATCAATGGAAATAACAGCAGTTAAAATGATTGTTGAAAATTTCACAAGTATTCCCATAAGCAATGCATTTGTAGAGAATACTCGAATCAGTATGGCATGGGAATAGAAAACTTATGCATCAAACTCTTAAGTAAAAGATGTGCACTCATGTGAACTTTAATATCGAATTCAAATAATTCATCGACAAGGATTGTGATTTGTACGGATCTTAATTGATCCATACAAATCACAATCCTTGCAGGTTATGCAAGGCCGCCAACATAGATATCAAAATATAATATTTACTTTTAATAGTCAGTTTTGTTTATTGAAATAAAAATAATTCAGTGTTTCTCTTATATACTTTATATGTTATATCTCTTTGGTGTGGATGTGTTTTGTTTATCGAAATAAAAATTTTTTTTAAAAAATTAAGAAATTTTTTGTTACACTCCCTCCCCCAGCCTGGAATTAAATCTCCAGCCAACACTATAGAAAAAGTTGGTAAGTTGGGAACCCTACGCAGAAGAAACTAAAAAAAAAACTGGAAAAGAATTTTGGGAATAAAGGGAGAAATTAGCGAAGAACAAACTGAGTTCAAGTAAAACAGGGGTTTGGATAAAATTTTTACTTTAAGCCAAATAATCAAGAAATAATGGAATCTCTGTAGTAATGGAACCACACCTACAAAATGGAATTTTTGTAGATGTGGAAAAGAGACAACAGTACTAAGAGAAAAGCTGTTCAAAACTACAATTATATAATGTAAATGGAACATTATATAAAACAATATTTAGCTATCTATATATACTGCTTTTTTGTATAAATCATCCTATTAAAGTAAATTAGGTACAGGAAGGAATTGGACTGGTGTGGTATTAACAAAAGATCGCACGAACCAAAGACAAAGGCAAGCCAACAATTGAGTTAAAATGCTAATTCTCTTCAACCGAATTCCATAATATCTGAAACACATTCACTATTTATTTCTTAGTTTTAACCCGTTCACGACAGGGTGGTGTCAAGCAAAACCATACATTGCACGGGCAACATATGGTTTTGCTTGAGTCTATACAGCAGTTTCTGTTGGAGGAGAGATGTGATTAATCAGTTAGCTGTTTTTAACCCAGTTGTCTCTGCACTATTTGTTAAGAAATATATTACACAGATTGCAAATGTCTCTGTTCCTTATTCAGTGATACAATAAAACTACTTGTTTTTCGCAATTTGAGTAGGAGAATTCATATATAATATATAATTTATTGAGAAATATATATGTTTAAAATGATTCTTTTATTCTTAATAATGATTCCACGTTAATGATGCACAGCTGAAAATTGCTTTTATAAAACTGTTTTTATACAGATGAGTTAATGGCTATGTTTACTGTTTCCCACAGGTTTCTAACAGTATCATGAGACTGGATACAAAGAAAGAAAGAAATCTGTAACATCCATTGTCATTCCATTCTTGCTTCATGCAACTGAGCATTATTTCCGTGTTCATTCTGATGATGTGATGAGATACTCTTCACATTTTATATTAAATGTTCCCCAACTGAGAGGCTGCAGGTTTAATCCTGCCATAGACATGGATGTTAGCGAGTGTCTTTAAGCAGGGAGATGAATATCTTCACCTGGAGTGGGACCACTTTCCCACTTGTTGGAGGCCTGAAGTGGCTTGAAAGAGTTCCATGTTTGGTCTCTAGAGCAGGGTTTCCAGATGATGTAAAAATAAATAAAAATCACAAAAAAATATATACAATTCATAAAAATAGAAAAAATCCTTAGTCCACCCATGCTACTAATGTACTAGAGGCTTACACAAAAACCTTTAGTGGGTGGGACCTACATGAAAAAGTGATTAATAATCAAATTCCTGACATGTGCCTCAGGGGCTGTACGGGATGCGATAGTACATGAAAAAGTTACATCATTACTAGGGATGTGCTGAAGCACTGAATACCAAATATCTGGCCAAAGAATACTGAATTAAATTTTATAAACAATATTTTAAAAAAAAAATACACATTAAAAAAAAATTTAATGTGTATTTTTCTTCTTTCAAAACATTTGTTTATTGAATATAATTCGCAATGCTTAAAATTTAATTATGCTTCGGCCAAATTCCAAAATGAAGAAATATTAAAATGTGTAATAATACTTCATCTAACTATTAATTTTTCAGGAAATAACAATGTTTACTAAAATATTAATTTTAGTAAAGATTGCCTTTATCTGCCTTTTATTGGTTTTTTTGAGTGAAGTTTCACTGGCCTGACAGCTGTTTCGAACTGCTAGTTTTCATCAGAGATCAGACAAAAACCTTAAAATAACAAGAATTCTCATTCAATACCAGAGCAATTCTTTTTTAGAGAATTGTATTTTTCATAAGGAAACAGTAGTCAGTGCTTAAGAGTAATTATCAAAGAGCCAAAATGTATTCATCAATTCATATTTCACTTGGTACTTAAGAAACTTGGAAAGTTTTAAGTAGAGCAAGCTAAGGCAACTCCAATTCTGAAGGATTGCATTCTCATAAGCTATGTTCATTATTCTAAACTCTCCAAGTTTATATATGTATATATATATTCGGCTACAAAATAAGCATGTATCTTTAATATCTTCTATTTCTGTTTATTTTATATTACCAAAATGAAGACTTTTAGGATCTTCTATGATAAAAAAAGGGAAACAAAATTTTTATTTCTCTAAATATAACACCTGTCAAATTTTTAAAGCATAAAACAAAAATACTTCGATATGAAGTAAGTGAGATACTGTAATGGAGGATATTATGGATCTACCCATATTTTATAGCCAAATGTACAAAAGAAATTAAGAAAACCTTTGAAAATTTACAGAGGATTTGTAAGAACATAATCTTCTCATAAGTTTTATAATAATTTTTCAAAATTACAAAAATTTTTTCTACATTTCTTACTTTCCAATACAACATAAAAATATTGCACTTATTGTTTCAAATAGCAAAAATATTAACAGAATTTATTTTATATGTAAAATAGAGAATAATTATGAATTTAATAATCTAAATGAATTCACAATAAATTATGACATAGAAAAATGAATTTTTCAGCATTTTGTGGAGCACCTAGTGACAAAAGAAATTTTCTGAGAAATTGTAATACAGAATAAGTTTACTCATTAGCCTTGGAAACCTTTCTATTTGAACAGTTGTGCAATATAAGGAGAGGCTTTTCCCACTTGGTTGTGTTTGTTATGACACAAGTAATAGGAATTTTTTGTGTTTCATAAAAAATTCAGCTAGCCAAATACAAATCTTTCTACTGATTCAGCCAAAGCCAAATATCTGAAAAACATGATCAATTGCCCGAATACTGAATATTCAATGCATCCCTAATCATTACTAACTTCTTATTAAAAATTAATTAATCCAAATTAATCTGCTATCTGTCAAGACTCCAATATTATTAGATCTTATATTTCTGTTTTCTAAAGCACTTCCTACTATATTAATCCACCTAAATTTTGGTTTTCTGGGATTTTTTTTGCTGCCATCCTGGCAAAGAACACTTGTTTGGCTAACCTTCCCCATTCTATTCTGTTTAAATGACCATTCCACCTCAGATTAGTTCTGCTAACACATTCTTGAATGCTATTAATTTCAAGTTCTTTCCTAATATTCTCAATTTTAAATAAAATGCTGCCATTCATGCCATCTGTTCACTCCCTCAATATTTCTCAGAACTCTCATTTTTGTAGATCAGCAAGTATTTTATTTCAAACCCAGCTCTCATATTTATAAGCTGAACTACAGCTATATAATAATATAGTTAGTCAAGTGCTTTGACTAATTTCTCTCTTCTTCACATAGTCATTCGACTCCCTACTCCTACCATTCCAGCTTCGCTAATGCTGTTGTCTATTTCCATATTTAATTTTGCTATCTTCTAAATCTGATTCTTCACTAAAAATTGTGCCTAAACAGCCAAAATGTTTTACTTGTTCTATAGGTATTTACATAATTTACATAATTTAAGGGTATACTTTAATTGTTAACGTAATGCTCACCAATTAATGGCCCAGTTGGTCACGTAGATACAGTACAAGCTCCCCAACTAATGGGCTATTAGTTTGAATAATCCTATCATTGCATGGATGTTTGTGCATAGGCATGAGACCAAAACCTTGCTTACATGTGGCATGAAGTACGTTGAAACATTATAGGTTTGGTCTGTACAATAGGTTTTCCGATTATATAATCTTCAGCTCACCTATGGCACTAATACCAAGTACTACAGATGCTTTCATTGTAGAATTCACATAAAAACAACAAAAATTGAAATTAGTTGGAAGCTCATTAGCAATTATCTTCACTCTATAAATATTTACTGAACAATTCCCATATAGTTTCATGATAGCAGAAATATTTTGAAAGAAAATATGGCATAAATTATAATAGTCTACTATTTCTTGAATCCTGCATATTTACAAAACAAAAAAAAATTATTATGATGATGTTGTATATATCAGAATTTAGTTTCTTAATGAAACCATTAAGAAACTAAAACAATGAAAACAAAGAGATTTATAATATTTCTGTTACACAAAACATCTTATAATTAGAAAAACAAAAAATATTAGAAATTTTCAATCCTCAGTTTCATTACCTCATTCATTTTCTCTTCCCAAGCAGCCAAAGTGCTTGAGCCTTCCTTTTTCTTGCGAAGAATCTCTTTAACTTCTTCCCTAAAAGTGCAGGAAATTAACTATTAGAATAGGATGGTTTTCAAATCCTGTAAGTTATAAAAACTACAGTAGAAGAAAAAATTGGTGCAAATTTTAATCTTATAATTAAAATTTAGATTTAAGGTTAGTGAAATTAACCATACAAAAATCAGTTATGATTATTTTAAGTCAAGACAAAGCTAAATCATTTAGGAAAGTTTTAAATGTAAAATGTGTGTGATGTTCAATACCCAATAATAAAGTGCTGATGTTCAATACCCAGTTGCATTTTTATAGGAGAGGATTGGAGAAGTAACCAAATTTCTAGGATTTCAAAAAAAAAAAAATGTAACTGATGTACATGAGTCTTAACTCACCTACAGTTGAAAATTTCTCATGAAAATGTCTCGTGTTGTACATGGGATCAGAGCCAGGTCTTTATAACCAGTTTTCAACCCAAAGTTATTCTTTCAAACATACACTAAATAATGTGCATATATCAAAAATCAGTAAACCGCTACATTTTACTTAATGATACTATTATTAGTACAGTTACTTTCTTTTATTTTCTCTACATATCTGTGCCTAGTCATTTCACATCATAATCTCCATGGATAAAAAAAAAAAAAAAAAAAAAAAAAGATTCAAATCCCATTTGTAATCACAGGAATTCTTTATATATGGTTTTATATTTGAATCATCAAAAAATTTCTCATATGTGTCCTCAGAGAAGTGTACAGGATACCATTACTACCATAAGAAAAGTTTACATCATTACTAACTTCCTACTGAAAAGTTTCCAGCAAATTAGTCTTATCAATCAGGACTCCGTTATTGTCAGATATCATATTTTGGTCATCTAAGACCCTATCAACTGCATCAAACCATGTATGCTAAGTATTCTAATAATAATGGTCTTCCTCAGAGTCTTTCCTGTCATCTTGTCATTAAAAAAAACCTATTTTGTTAGCCAATAATACTCTCTCATTCTGTTTAAGTAACCAAACCACCTAAGAGCAGCTCTTATCACACATTCTGAAATACAAAGTTAAGTTCATCTTCATTTTTAATATGATTTTGCCATTATTACCATTATCCAGTCTTTGATCAACTGTTAAATATCTTAATCCAGCCAGATTCTGGGTTAAGATATTTGATATATACATAATCAAAACTCGGGTGCTTAAGGGTCAAAGCTGTATAACTGAGAGGAGACCTAAACATAGCCTTTAAAGGAATGCGGAGACCCGACCAGGGCTTCTGACCTAATGTCCAATCCTCACCTTCTTGTGATGCACCGTGTTGGGTATCTACTCGGATACTGAATGAACGAGGATGGGCTGGCAATTTGGGATTTAGCCGACTAAAGTGTATTCTTATTGGTTAATCAAAATAAAAAATGATGGTACGACATGACAAAATTTCATGCCGGCTGGGGCATCGCCCGGTTAAACAAGGCCCCTGTTGTTTTCGCCAGGGAACCAGGGCGAACAGCGAAAAGTAAGCTACTGGAACAAATCTGAAAACAAACCCCAACTCAACATCACCAGAGTTAAAGATCGGTGATGTTGACATAAGAAGCCTCAATGGCAAAGAAATGGAGCTAGCTGAGGAATTAGATAAGTACCAGATCGACAAAACAGGGGTGACTGAAACAAAAATGACAAAAACTGGTAAGATCTTTTTGAGCAATAAATACAAAATGTTATATTCAGGCAATGACAATCAAGGAAAAGAAGGAGTAGCCATAGTATTCAACACAAAATACGAGGCTAATCTTCTTGAATGGCAGTCAGTCTCAAGTAGAGTAACGTGGGCAAATATGAGAATGGGGAACTGGACAATGAGACTTATTTGTGCCTATGGTCCCACAGAAGGTTCTACTAAGGTAGAAGTGGAGGAATTTTTTGATGCTTTAGAAAAAGCACCTGACACAATGAAAAAGGAACAGTTGGTCCTTGTTGGGGATCTAAATAGCAGAGTAGGAAATGATTGTGAGACATACAAAAATATTTTGGGAAAATTTGGAGAAAAGAGCAAAGCTAATAATAATGGCAAATATCTGTTGGACTGGTCATTACTAACACCATGTTCCAACATAAAAATGTGCACAAATTCACATGGAGAGAAGAGGCTAGGAATAAGAAAAGTCTCATTGACTATGTTATTGTTAATAGTGATGTTTTCTCCCTGGTGCAGGACACCAGAGTGTACAGAGGATTTGAAATTGGAAGTGATCACTATTTAGTCTTGAGCAGGATAAAATTGAATTTCATATTGAAAAGAATAACATGTAAGAAAGTTTTAAAGCGAATAAAAGTTGAGCAGCTCTCAGATGTGAACTGTAGACTAAAATACAGAAAGATTATTGAAAAGAAAATGAAAAAGTTTGAGAACAGGAATCAAACCTTGGAGATTCAGTGGCAAACTCTGAAGAAAACATTGATTGATTCTGCCAGAGAGGCATGTGGTGAGGTTGTGTGCAAGGATAAAAAAATCAGAACTCCCTGGTGGACACAGGAAGTTAAAGAGGCAGTGAAGGAAAAGAAGAAAGCATATCAAAAGTTCCTGGCAAATAAGTCAGCTTGTGTTCTTAGAGAATACAGAGACAAATGCAAGAATGCTAAACACTGTCATGGGAGGACTTTGGCAAGAATATAGAAAATAAATATCAAGGAGGTGGTAAGATATTCTGGAGGTTGTTGAAGAAGCTTAGAAATGGAGGAAAGGGTGCTGTAAAAGGAGTTAGAGATGAGAAAAGTGACATGAAAACAGGAGAAAAAGATATCCTTGAAGTATGGAGTAATTACTTCGAAAAATTACTAAATGAAACAAGCAGTGAGAGCACAGTGGTAAAAAACACTCAACAGGCATACAGTCAGGAATACATATCCATACTTGAAGTAGAAAAAGCCATCAAAGGGTTGAAATGTGGAAAGGCAGCAGGAGTAGATGATATTCGACTAGAAATGCTGAAGTATGGTGGTATAAGAGTCTGAACTATGCAGTGGCTGCACTGCATAGTTCAGAAAGCCTGGACAGAGGGACGAATTCCCGATGATTGGAGTAGGGCTCTCATAGTACCCATATATAAAAAGGGAAATAAAACTGAATGTGAGAATTACAGAGGTATTTCCCTACTGAGTGTTCCTGGCAAGATCTATGCAAGTATACTTCAGAAATGGTTGAGAAGAATTGTGGAAGAAAAGCTTGGTGAAGAACAAGCTGGATTCCGGCCAAACAGAGACTGTCAGAATCATATCTTCACTTTACGACAAATAGTCGAGAAAGCATTGGAATATAACAGAGATCTGTATTTAAGTTTTGTCGATTTCGAAAAGGCATATGACAAGGTGCCAAGAGAAGCTATTCAATACGCTACAGTTATATGGTGTCAATGGGGCATTATATCAAGCAATACTTAGTCTTTATTTGAGTTATAAGTCAGCAGTTAGAATTGAAGGAAGTACAGGAAGATGGTTTAATGTTAAATCTGGTGTGAGACAAGGATGTACATTATCCCCTCTGTTATTCATTATCTATATGGATCACATTATGAAGGAAAGTGGTATTAAACATGATATCAAAATTGGAGATGTTAATGTCAGCTCTTTGCTTTATGCAGATGATGTTATACTTCTAAATAAATCCGCTACAAGTCTGCAAGATTCTCTGACTAAATTGAATAGCTGTTGTAATAGATATGGTATGAAGGTCAGCAATAAAAAGACAAAGACAATGAAAATAGGCAGAATCATTGAAAATATTAACTGTGTTGTGAATGGAGAACCTGTGGATCAAATGAAACATTTCAGGTACTTAAGCACGATTTTTACTGAAGATGGTGAATTAAATATAGAAATAGACAACAGAATCAGCAAATCTGGTATGGTAGGAAGTCAATTAAATAAATTCATATGAAATAAGAGAGAAATTAGTTGGAACACTAAATTAGCTGTATACAAGACAGTGTTGAAACCAGTTTTAACTTATGGATCTGAGAGCTGGGTCAGAAGTAAAACACTTGACCAAAGACTAGAGACCGCAGATATGAGAGTCCTTAGAAAGATTATAGGTGTGAACAGATGGCATCGATGGCAATATCATATTAAAAATGAGGATATTAGGAAAGAACTTGACATTGTCATCATCCAGGAATGCGTTAGCAGAGCTAATCTCAGGTGGTATGGTCACTTCAACAGAATGGGCGAAGAAAGATTAGCAAAACAAGTGTTCTCTGCCAGGTTGGTAGCAAAACGACCCAGAGGAAGACCAAGATATAGGTGGATTGATACAGTACAAAGTGCCTTAGACGATAGAAAAAGAAGATCTGATAATGTTGGAGGAAAATTGTAGATAGGAAGTTAGTAATGATGTAAATTTTTCATGTATTACTATCATATCCTGTACACCCCTTGAGGGTACATGACAGGAATTTGATGATGATGATAATCAAAACTGGTTTGAACACTGTCTTGCATACTGCTACATTATTATTGTGAGCATTTCTTCTTATTCTATAAAAATCTACTGATTCCCAATCATACCAGCTTTTTTTAATTCTGTTTATTCTCATATTTAATTTGTCATCTTCACTAAAAACTGTGCCAAAATAGCTTAAATATATTTGTTCCATATGCTCTCCATTAAGGATGCAATTAATGTTTTCAATATTGTTGCCTATTTTTGAAATCTGCTATTTTATTGCTGATTTTCATACCAAGTTCATTACAGTAATTAGGAAATCCTGCAAACTTATACTAGATTTATTTAGAAGATTAACATCATAGGCATAAAGTAAAAAGCTGAAATTAACATCTCCAATTTTTATATGAGGTTTAATGCTACTTTCCTTCATAATGTGATCCATGTAAATGAATAATAATCAAGATAATTTTCGCCCATGTCTCATACCTGATTTAACATCCAACTGTCTTCCTGTATCTCCTTCAAATCTAACTGCTAACTAAAAATCAAATGTAGTATGTATCGTTCAATATATGTCCAATTTACACCCAATGACCATAGCATTTTTAATAGCTTTTCTCCTAGCACCTTGTCAATGTCTTTTCCCAATTTAAACTTAACAGAACTTGTTGTATTCTTATAATTTTTAAACTATTTATCAAAAGTAAAACTCTAATCCTGATCACCACTATTTGTCTTGAATACCACTTGTTCATCAAGTTTGCCCTTCCATAATTATTTTTAAATTCTTCTCAAATAAGTTTGGATAAGTCTTTCCTAGAACACCAATACAGAATTCCTCTATAATTCTCACATTGTGTTTAATTTCTCTTTATTTATAGATGGGAAATATGCGAGTTCTAATCATCATTCAGTATTCAACCCTATGAGCAGGCATTCTGAATTATGTAGTGTAGCAACTATAAAACTTTTATATATTTTGATAATTGAGTATTCTTTGTTGAATATCATATACTCCAGATTAGTGTAATAACAGTAAATTAGTTTATCAGTAAATGGTGCAAAAATCTTTTAAAAACTGACTGATAATTTGGTGTTTTCTACCAGTATTTCAATAAATGAAAAACATGTTTAATGCACATTGAAATATTGTTGTTGAATAATTTTGTAATATATGATTCCTTGCTTGAATAAACCACTTGGACCTTAATGAGTCATCAGTTTCAATAATGAAATACTGTGAGTTGGCATAATCAAAAGAAATGTAAAAAATGTTTTGCAATTTCTCCCAATAAGGTACCGCTTATGAACTTTTTTTCATAGCATAGATCCTTATCTCTAGCACTTCAATTCTTATCTCTAAATTCCTATTATACATTGTTTCCTTATTTAGCACATATTCCATTCATCCTCACCGTTGCACTGGAGTATCAGGAATATAGAATGCTGTAAATAGGGAATGTCAACCTTTATGTGCATGAAGTCTGGAATGGACAAGATGGCAGAAGAATCAACACTGACTGATCAATGGCATCAAGAGCATGACAGCAAGATGTGCGACACATCGAGGGCACACTCCTGACATCTAAGGGACTTGTGGCCAGCTGCTGTGGAAGAGATTGGAGCCTCACCACGTATTTATCCATTGTCAACCATGAAACACACAATGTCACAATATGAAGTTAGAGATGTGGTTGAGACCCCTGCAACCATCAGCTCTTATAGCTACAGGGAAGAAGAGCTTAAAACCAGGAATTGTAAGTCAAGAACTACTACGGTAGTTTGGGATATTATATAGATAATATCCCAAACCCTCCAGGGAGGATATTCTCAGATGTCCCTTTGTCTGAAAACCAGGAGCAATCTCTTGCTCCTGGTTTTCAGACAAATAAGACAAATAAATAAGGAAACATTGGATAATAGGAATTTCGAGATAAGAATTGAAGTGATAGAGATAAGGATCTATGCTATGAAAAAAAGTAATATGGAACATCAGAACACTCTACAAGGCAGGCAAATTAGACAACCTATTCCAGGAATTAGAAATGATGAAGGCTGATATTGCACGTATCAGTGAAGTAAGGTGGACAGATACAGGCATAATAAGAGGGAAAAAAATCACACTATAATCTACTCTGGCAGTGACTTACACCTTAATGGAGTAGCACTCGTCCTAAGTAATAGAATTGCAAAATCGCTACATGGATATTGGCCCATAAATGACAGAATCATAACAGCCAAAATAATTGCACAACCATTCAACCTGTATATTATCCAAGCATATGCACTAACCCAAGACCACCCAGATGAAGAGTTGGAACAATTTTATGAAGACATCCAAACTGCAATCTCTTGTGCTAAGTCAGATGATATTATTATAATGATGAGCAACCTAAATGCACATGTGAGCTCAGAAAAAAATCTCATTTTGCATGGGAAACCAGGGGCTTGGAATCAGAGATGAAAGGGGTGAAAGATTAGTTCAATTCTGTGAAACCAATGACCTAATAATTGCCAACACGCTGTTTAAACATCCTCCCAGAAGACTATATACATGGAAAAATCCCTGGGGACATCTATAGAAACCAAATTGATTATATAATAATAAGCAAAAGATTCCAAAATGCAATAACACAAACAAAAACATATCCTAAAGCAGACATAGGATCGGACCACAACCCAGTGATTGCAAAAATCAAAATAAAACTTAAGATACCAAACCAACCATTCATAAGAGAAACTTATAATTCAGACTCACTTAACAACCAAGAAGTTAAAGACTGCTTTATAAAAGAATTCACAAAATCCCTTAACAAGTCTGACACCACAACTCACATAGAAAATAGAACACCAATTGATGAAATTAACATGAACTGGCAAACATTCAAGAATAGCATCAATGAAGCAGACAAAAATACACTCCCACAATTAAAAAGGAAAAGCAATAAACCTTGGATAAATGAAAAAATATTAACGTTGATGAAACAAAGAAAAAAGTTAAAAAGCAAACCTGAATATAAAAGCATGAATAAAGAAATAAAAGAATGCAGGAAAGCCAAAGAGGAATGGATTAAGAATAAATGTATATACATAGAAAACCTTGATAGAAAACACAGAAGCAGAGAAATGTATGAAAAGATCAGAGAAATGACAAGCAATACAAATACAGTAAATCATGCAAGTGTCATTAGAGACTCAAGAAACCATATTCTAATGGATAAAAAAGAAATCATGGAAAGATGGACTGAATACAAGGAAATTATACGAACAACAAAGAAATGATATTCCTGAACAGACTGATTTAGAAGGACTATCCATTTTACTCTGTGAAGTTGAAAATGCCATCAGAAAACCACATAAAGCTGCAGGAATAGATAATATTTTGGCAGAATGGTTGAGGGCTCTCGATGAAGGAAGACTGAAATTTCTAACAAAATTATGCAATAAAATATGCGAGACTGGATTTCTACCCAAAGACATTAATCACTCAATTTTCATTCCAATTCCCAAAAAAACAAAAGCTACAAGATGTGAAGGGTTCAGGACAATCAGCCTCATCAGTCAAGTATCAAAAGTCCTCCTATACATTATTCTTGAAAGAAATAAAAGAAAAATAAACATAGAAATAAATGCTACACAAAGTGGCTTCAAGGAAAATGTAGGTACAAGAGAAGGCATTTTCAACGTCAGAACCATCATCGAAAGATATCTAGAAAAACAAAAAGATGTGTACCTCTGCTTCATAGATTACAAAAAGGCATTCGACAATGCTCAACATGAACAATTTAATTGAAATCCTTTCAAAAATAGGCATGGATGGAAAAGACATCAGACTAATAACTAATCTTTACTGGGAACAGACTGCATCTTTGAGAATAAGTAGAGATACCTCAGAAGAATTCATAGTTCAGAAAGGTGTGAGACAAGGCTGTGTCTTTTCTCCAATTCTCTTTCACCTGTACACAGAAGAAATATTTAATAAAATTAGTAACCTCAAAGGAATCACTGTAGGGGGCAGAAATATTAATAACCTAAGATATGCAGATGACACAGTTCTTCTAGCTGAAAACAAATATGACCTCAAAACTCTTATAGATGAAACCCTCAAGTATAGCAAACAGTATGGCCTCAGTTTCAACTTTAAAAAGACAAAAATCATGATAATTTCAAGAGAAACAGAAATACCAAAAATATGCATCAATATAAAAAGAAATAAATTAGAACAGGTGCAAACATGCATATACCTTGAACATTTGATCACAGAGAATGGCAGGACAGAAGATGAAATTAAAAAAAGGATTGAAATTGCAAGATCAACTTTCAACAGAATAGAAAATCTACTGACATCTAGAGAATTAAATCTGAAAACAAGACTAATAATCTCCAAATGCTACATATGGTTTATATTATTACACAGAGTAGAGACATGGACACTCTCCAATCTGAATGTAAAAAAACTGGAGGCCTTTGAAATGTGGATGCTGCGAAGAATTATGAGGATATCATGGAAAGACAAATGAAGAAGTACTAGAGATGGTAGGCATAAACAGGAGCCTGATGAAAGAAATTAAAAAGAGAAAAGTCAACTATTTTGGACATATTCTGAGACATAACTGCCTACAAAGGACACTTCTTGAAGGAACTGTTGAGGTAAAGAGAAGAAGAGGAAGATAAAGACTGGAGTGGATGAAAAATATAGAAGACTGGGCTATCTCATATGAGGAATGCAGCAGAGAGGTGCAGAATAGGACATGGTGGAGACACATGGTAGTCAATCTCCTAGAGGGAGAAGACACCTGACAGGACAGGACACTTTCATCATCATCAAATTCCTGCCATGTACCCTCAAGGAGTGAGTGTACAGGATATGCTAGTACTACATGAAAAATTTACATCATTATAACTTTCTATCTACAATTTTCCTCCAAATCAGTCTGCTACTTGTCAAGACTCCAACATTATCAGATCTTATATTTCTATCATCAAAAGGACTTTTTACATTTTATCAATCCACATATATCTTGGTCATCCTCGTTTTCCTGCAAACCTAGCAGAGAACACTTGTTTTGCTAATCTTTCCTCACCCATTCTGTTTAAGTGACCATACCACCTGAGATATGCTTTGGTAACACATTCCTCGATCATGACAATGTCAAGTTCTTTCCTAATATCCTCATTTTTAATATGATATTGCCATTGATGCCATCTGTTCATGCCCCTAATCTTTCTCAGGACTCTCATATCTGCAGTCTCTTTTCTTTGGTCAAGAAAGTCTCTTTTCTTCTGACCCAGCACTCAGATCCATAAGTTAAAATTGGCTTGAAATACTGTCTTGTATACAGCTAATTTAGTATTTTGGCTAATTTCTCTCTTATTCCATATAAATTTATTCATTTGACTTCCTACCATACCAGCTTTGTTGATTCTGTTGTCTATTTACATATTTAATTTACCATCTTCACTAAAAATCGTGCCTAAGTAGCTGAAATGTTTTACTTGTTCCACAGGTTCTCCATTCACAATACAGTTAATATTTTCAATGTTTCTGCCTATTTTCATTCTTTGTCTTTTTAATGCTGACCTTCATACCATATCTATTACAACAGTTATTCACGTTTGTCAGGGAATCTTGCAGACTTGTAGCAGATTTATTTAGAAATATAACATCATCTGCATAACCATCGAAACCGGTCTGGATAGTGGCCCTTCCCTTAATACATAGCATTATACATGTCAGCAAGGAGATGTGCTTTGCATTATGGGTGATACTGAGACAAGGAGTGATGAGAGCTTGGTCCACCTTTACCATGAGTTGACTTAGTCCTGAAGATACTTCAGGCGCAAACTTGTTTGCTTACACTCGGATAAAGGATTAAACTAAATTTATTATAGTCTAACCAAGTGGGAAAAAACTTCCAATATCTTGAATCTACTAGTTACAAAATAATTCTACTTGCCCAAGGCTAAATTTGTTTCTTTTTTTTTTTCTCTTTTTTTTTTTTTTTTTTTTTTTTTTAATAGCACAACCTATATAAACTGTGCAATTGTTAATTTACTAAGGGTCTATTGTATGTATATAAATATACATTTTCCCCTTTTACATTTGACAAATATTCCCCTTAAACAAAACAGGTGTTTTCCCCAGGCATTATATATTTGGTTAACAGTGTCACATACATGAAAACTTTTTTGTTTTTATATATTTTATTAAAAAAGCATACATAGCATATATATAAACATAGCATATAAAATAAATCTGTATTAAAATAGTAGTGACCCTTTTACTAACTCACACACACATTCATAACCTTAAAGCATTGGGTCTTCTGGCATTAAATACAAGATATCAGCAAAGGTAGAAGTTAATATATCTTAGACTCTAAAAAAAAAAAAGACATTCACAAAAATCTTGGCAAATATTGCTCTGAAATATAAAAGCACAATTTTCTCAACATTCCTTAAGTTCATTAATGAAAACAGCAGCAACAAATGCAGACAATCACACAGGAAAAATGACAACTCATTCTTGTGTACTCAACATATGCAGTTAGCACTTAAAACAAGTACTAAAAGTATCAAGTATTCTTCATAAAACTCAGTACAGAAATAGAAAACAACACATATGGAATGTTCCAGCATTTTTAACTTGACAACTGTCAGTTCCACACAAATAATAGCTTTTTATCAAATCTTCACTCAAAAAAATCCAAAATCACAACAGTGAAGATATATAAACTTTTCAATAGGAGCTTGAACATAAGGAATCCAATAAATACAGCCATTCATTCCTTATACTTTTCCTTATTATTATTAAACCTCCATGGAGTCAAAAGACTCATTGGGAACAATGTGTCTCTGTGGGACAGGAGGTCCCACTGTCTCTCTCACACACAGAGTTTATCATAACATGCATTAAATATGATCACCATCTATGCACTCACAACACTCCTAGGTAATGCATTCCTATCACTCACCACTCTCCATGCAAAAAAACCTGCTCCTCACACCCTTCTTATACAACTTCCAGGGATGACCTCTTGCTCCCTACCTGTCTTCATCCATTCTATGCAAAACCTGCCCCACATTAATCTGGCAATAACCCCATAACTTATGTCTCAATCATATCCCCCCCCCTCCTCCTCGTATCCACCAATTTCTGCAAACTACATTTTCTCAAATTAGTCTTCATACTCAATTCTAGTCCAGAAATAATCTTAGTCTATTGTCTCTGACCTTTTCCAATATATCTTCATCTTTTTGTGTGTTCAACTCTCCCTTATTATATTCTTCCATGTGTTTTCATTTTTTATGCCTCTTTCTACATATATATATATATAAAATCTCTCTTCTCTCTCATGTGTGTACATCATCTTTCTGTTTTTCATATCACAGTCAAACATATGCCGTATTCTTTCAATTGTGACTGTGTGAAATGATGTCACAATAGCCAGGTATAACAAACAGTAAAGAGAAGTTTTTTCAGTAATGGCAGACTGGATATAATAAATTTAGTTTAATCCTTTATCCAAGTGTGAGCAAACAAAGTTTGCGTCTGAAAGTATCTTCAGGACTGGGGTAAGGTAGTACAACACCGGGCAACTCGTTGCAAAGGTGGAGCAAGCTAACATCATTCCTATCTCAGTATCTCCCATAATGCAAAACACATCACCTTGCAGATATGTATAATGTTATGCATTAAGGGAAAGGCCACTACCCAGACCAGTTTCGACCTTTACTGAGGTCTCTTCAGTGGGAGCCAGGCCCAGAAGTGGAGATACCAGGCAGAAGCATTAGCAAGGTCATCTCTACCTATAGGAATTGCCAAACGGTGTGCCACCTTTTTATTAAATTACTCTAGATTTAGAGAAAGATGTTGAAAGTCTATTTTTCACTTGGTTAGACTATAATAAATTTAATTTAATCCTTTATCCAAGTGTGAGCAAACAAAGTTTGTGCCTGAAAGTATCTTCAGGACTGGGGGGTAAGGTAGTACAGCACCAGGCAAGACAGGAGTTTATCCAGTTTGCTGAATGAACTTTCAGCAGACTGGATATGTTTGTTTGCAAAGCCCATCAAACTGTGCCTTAAACTCATTCAATGTACCTGCATTCACCACAATGTTAGGCAATGCATTCCACTCACCACCATGCAAAGAACTTGCTCCTTATATAGCTTCCAGGAATGTCAACTTGTTCTATCCCCTTCTCCCATTCTATGAAAATTTTTTCCACATTAACTCGATAACAACCCTTTACCAATTTAAATGTCTTGATTATATTCCTCTCTCTCTCTGTCCTATTCACAAGGCTTTGCAAACAACATTCCCTCAATCCATCGTCATATCCCACAACCCAAAGACCAGTTACCATCTTAGTCAGTCTTCCCTGAAACCTTTCCAGTATATCCTCATCACCATGAAAATCCACAGGACCAAATCTGTGCACATTAATCCATATGAGCCCTGATCAAGGCCTTATACAATGGAACCAGATCCTCTATTCCTGCATTGAGGTCCTCTGTATCATTGCCATAATATGATGTGATGACTTCCCAAATTGTGCAATGTGACCTCAACTTCAGATCCCTAACCAACACCACTCCAAGGTCTCTTTTCTCCTGAACTTCTTCCGAAAGTTCTCCACAAGTGTATACTTTGCATCCCGTTGTTGCCTACTAAATTTCAGAACCTCACATTTTGCAGCATTGAACTGACAGTTTAATATTGTAGCCTACTCATATAATCTATTGATTCCTCATCACTCTCTCCAGTTTTGCATCATTTGCAAACAAATGTATATAACTAGTTATGCTTATCCCAATATCATTAATATACAAATTAAATAACAATGATCTCAAAACAGATCCCTATGGCACACCGCTAGTGACTTTCTTCTTTCAAGATATGCCCTCCTCTATATTCAACCTGCTGATACCTAACTGATAGCTAGTCAACTATCCAACTCACTAGTTTATTATCCATCTCCATCTGCTTCAGTTTACTTAACTTATGATGTGGCAATCTATCAAAAGCCTCTGCAAAATCTAATTATACTACAGTATATGCATCTCTTTTGTCTAATGCAGGGGTTCTCAACCTTTTCCAGTGGTATACCACTATATTTAATTCAAGATATTAGATGTACCAGTAAGGCGGTGGCTCACGTACCACCAGTGGTACGCGTACCATAGGTTGAGAATCCCTGGTCTAATGCATTCATCACCTTATCATAGTATACATAAGTTGGTAAAACACAACCTTCCTTTAACAAACCCATGCTGACAAGCACAAAGAATCCCACTGTGATCAACCCACTTTTGTATCCTATTTATTATCAACATCTCCAATATTTAACTACAACTCAGATATATAGCTCAGCTTGTAATTTGTAGCCTTATCATCACCTTTGTGAAGTGGAACAATTTTCATTTCCTTTCACTCCTTTGGGACTTGTACTATTGCAAGACTCTTGTTAAACAGGTAGGCCAAAACTGATGCTAACTCCTAGGAACATTCCCTTAAGACATGTGGTGATATGTCATCAAGTCCTATTGCCTTATTGATATCTAGCTTACTTAACCCTTCATAATACCTCTTGCTTGCTCACCATTAAGTCTCCTCTGAATTCATTCTCTACACTTGAACTTCTGATTTCACACTGAGGACGAAATACCCTGATGAACTGCTCACTGAATACATCAACTATGTCTTCTGCAGTATTACAATCTCCCATTTTCATCTATTAACATAATCTTTCCATACATATTCATTCTTCTTTCTACTACTTTTCACATATTGAAAAAACTCACGGGGGGCTCTTGGCCTGATTTACTAATTTCAGCTCGTATTGCACTTTTGTTGCCCTTACCAACTGAGTCACTCTCCTGGCTGACTCTTTATACAACTGATTATTACCATTATTCATCTTCTACTTCTTCCAAAGTACCTTCTTCTTTCATACTTAATCCTCTCATTTATCCATTTTCCTTATTCAGCCTTTTGACCTTCAGAATATATTCACACATTAAAGCAGCATTTATTTCCTTACCACTCAACTCCTCATTCCATGTTATAGCTCCAAGCTGTCTCCTAAGCTTATCATAATCACCAGCCTTGTACTTCCACATATATCCTTCCTCACAAAAGGCTTCATATGACTATCCACAACCCAGGTTATCACTTGTGCAATGTGATAACCTGCAAAGTTGTCTCTGAAGAACTCTAGAAATTCATTTTCCATATTCCAAAATGCTATCTCTTCATTCCAATCTATAATGCCATAATTAAAATCACCCTTTCCTTGTTCGCTAACCAAAGTTGCTTATACATTTCTTCATCACCACCTATCCCTGGCCTGTAGCAAAACCCACTAAAATATCCCATTCTATCAACCTCCAGCTCACAAAACCATTGTCACACTTTCCCTCTTTCATATCTACCTTATGTGGACATAATTCCTCTGCTATCATCAGCAGCACTCCCCCCCCCCTCTCTTCTTGTCCCTTCTATCAAAAATCACCATACCCTTCCATTGCTATTCCCATTAAGATATCACCTTTATGCAACATGTTTCACTTATTCCAGCAATTTAGTGGTGAATAAACTCAATCTGTGAAGCAAATCCATCTCCCTTATTTCTGATATCCCTGGCATTTCTAAATAAACACATCAATTCACGATTAGCTCTATAACCAGCCCTACTCAAGCGACTTGTTAGTTGTGATTTCCCCACCACATCTGCTCTTGCCCAATGAATGCAATGACTTGATTAAAAATTTGTTTATTGGAAAACGATAACAATACTTTAATATAAATGTATTTATAATATGAAAAACACTTGTTTTGCTATGAAAAACTTACCTATTTTCTAGCACACTTTGAAAATTAAAATTATCAGTAGTATTATTATAACATGAATTAAAAAAAAAATACAAATATGTGGATCGCTGTGAACACAGTATATCAATAAAACAGCTGCAAACCCAAGTCAGCTGGCTTTAACAGAACTGAGATTAATGAATTAAAACTTTGAATCATTATATGTAAGCAAATGATTATATCATAAACTCAGTATGAAGAAGTGTGCAAGATTTAGTGTTTTCAAGCAAAGCACCATACGTAAAACATGTAATGGCAGCTCATTTTTCACACTTCATGAATGAAATGAAAACCAGAAGTGTGATGCATAGGAATGTCAGCGATAAACAACAAACTAAAGGACATTTTTCTCCAGTTGAGCATATGTGCTTGCCTGATTTAACCTTTGCCCAGAGAGAGAACAAAGATGCCAACTCAGAAGACAACTAGAAGAAAAATGCCAAAATGTAGACAACGGTTGGATGATAGACTACAAACAAACCAAATTAGTGCAAAAACCAAGTGACTCCACTAGTAGCCACCAAGGAGACTAGTATGCAGGTACTGCATAGGAAACGTGCAAGACCCTTGCACGCAAATTCATGCCTCACAGAACCTTGCATATCTACTTCACCAACATTCGTGGCCTCAATTCCAACCTTAATAGCATTCACTACCATCTGCAGTCTCATCTCAACCTCCCTAACTATACACTATTTAACTCCTTTCGACCCAAGTGTGGCACATCTGTGCATATATCCACTCTGACATACTCTACCAGAGAGAACCTAACCTAGAATCATCCAACTTCGACTTTCTTTGGCTAAAGCTATCCCTCCCCAACTCAGTCAAATTCATCTGCTGTCTCTATCGCTCTCCTAATACCACCAATCATTCTGAGCTCTTTCATTTCCTCTTCCTAAAAGTGGATTTTCTCCAGTCCCATTCTCCTAACAGTGAAATCATCCTCCTAGGAGATTTTAATGTCCACAACACCAACTAGCTTTCCTCTTCCAGTTGTACAGATCCTGCAGGCAGAGATGCTGAAACATTTGCCATGACTAATGACCTTACACAAATTGTTCAAAAGTCGACCAGAATACCAGATAACTTGAACCACTCCCCAAATATCCTAGATCTCTTCCTTACTAATGACCCCTCCAAATATGCAGTGAATGTAGTGAGCCCCCTTGGGTAATTCTGACCACAACCTAGTGCTCATCTTTTCCCCCATGCTACAACACTTACAATCACTTCCACACAAGAGTAGTTTGGTATCATAACAGTGCCAAATGGGACAGTCTCCGAAACTAGTATGCTACGTTCCCATGATTGGATTATTGTTTCCAATCTTCCAGTCCAAACATATGCACCAAACATATCACCAAAGTAATCTTCACTGGCATGAAAAACATACATTCCCCACACTACTCTGATCTTCCGTCCCCTAACTAAACCCTGGTTCTCCAAAAGATGTGATAAGGCGGTACAAATGAAAAATCAGGCATAACATAACTGGCTCAAATCAAGAACCCCATCCTCCTTCAATGCCTATACTGAAGCCCAAACAGATGCAAGAAAATTATCAATGCTTCTAAAACAGAATCTGAAGGCAAAAAAGCAGGAAGCTTGCAGCCTGTCCAAATGGCAGCCATGCCTTTTGGTCTCTTGCCAAGGCAATTGGTCGTAATTTTTGCCCTACACTACTCCCACCTCTATCTTACCCAGATGGCTCAATTGCAACATCACCCAGAAAAAGCTAACCTCCTGGCTTCACACTTTGCCTCCAATGCACACGTAACTGACAATGGCAAATGCCCTCCAGTCATTCCAACTGCCCAACATGCAATGTCCCCCACATCCTTTTGCCAAAAAGATATCATAAACCTGTTATTTAAATTAAGCACAAAAAAGTCTCCTTGCCCTGATGGCATTCCTCCAATTGTCCTGAAAGTCTGTGCAAGATAACTGACTCCTATCCTATGCTGTCTGTACACACTCTCTTACTCCACTAGTATATATCCCAAAGCCTGGAAACTGGCCCACATTCGACCCATTCCTAAAATGGATGACAAATCACTACCATCTAACTACCGCCTTATCTCATTCACTTCAGTCCTATCTAAAGTGATGGAGAAAACCATCAACTCTCAACTCCTACTCTACCTTGAAGGTGCCCAACTATTAAGCGACCACCAGTACGGATTCCGTCGAAGCCGATCAACAGGAGATCTACTCTCATACATCACCCATCGCAGGACAAATGCCATGGAAAAATTCGGCGAATTCCATGTAGTTGCACTTGATATCTCTAAAGCCTTTAACTGGGTCTGGCTTACTAAACAAACTCCCATCATTTAGACTGTCTCAAGACTTCTGCAGATGGATTACCAGCTTCTTGTCTGGACGAACACTATGTGTGATGGTAGATGGTTCCCTATCCTCTCACCATCCAACTAATGCTGGGGTCCCACAAGGTTCAGTTCTATCACCGACCCTCTTCCTTCTATATATCAATGACCTACTTCAGTTGACCTCTAACCCAATACACAGTTTTTCAGATGACAGCACATTACACTCCTCCCTCTCATTTGACAAACCCTACTCTACACAACCCACTTCAACCCACAGAACATCAACTACTGCCCTTAATTCTGACCTCCAAGCCATCCTCCAATGGGGCTCAGATAACCTCGTCAACTTCAACGCTAGCAAAACCCAATTCTGTCTTATTTCTCACAAAAAAGAACCATTTTCCCCCAACATTGTTTTTGATAACACTCAAATTCCCAGACAAGATGAGATCTCTCTTCTCGGAATTACCCTGACATCAAGCCTCTCCTGGCACAAACACATCGCAACCATTGCATCCTCAGCTTCCAAAAAACTAGGTTTTCTCTTTTGCTCAAGACGCTACTTCACCTCTAAACAGCTGTTAACATTATACAAATCACAAATCTGCCCAGCTATCGAATACTGCTCTCACATTTGGAGTGGGGCTCCTAAAAGCTCCCTCAAAATACTTGACTCAATACAGAGGAGAGCAATTACATTGATAAATGAACCATCCCTCACCAACTCACTCCCCTCACTTTCACATAGACACTTGGTCTCTGCGATTTGTATATTCTATAAATATTTCCATGGAAAATGTTTATTTTTTTAACAGTATATATTAGAACCCAGAATAATAAGTAAATAATTAATTATTAACTTATTGCCGATATTCTGCTGGTGTTATAACCAGCATCTTCAGAGCACAAAAGCACAGTTTGTCACAGTTTATACCATGTTGTTATAGTCTCGCGTATTGTGACAAACTGTGTTTTTGTGCTCTGAAGATGCTGGTTATAACACCAGCGAAATATCAGCAATAAGTTAATAAATAATTATTTACGTATTATTCTGGGTTCTAATATATACCGTTAAAAAATAAACATGTACGACGAACACATGTCTGTCCACACATTCCATGGAATATGTTCATCCAAAACAGCATCAGTAATTCCCCCACTCTGTACTAAGCCCATTGAAACATGTACAGCTGCTGCCCAACATCCTTTTCACAGTACACCTTGAAACCCACAGAACAAGTTTCTTTCCTCCTCCTCCTTCATCCCTGCTACTGCGATACTGTGGAATAGTCTTCCCCCTGACGTATTTCCCAAGGAATACAACATACAGGCTTTTAAATCAAATGTAAACAAGTTTCTTCTTTCCCAACCCACTACCCATATACGGTACTAACGTACTATAGGTTGACCAGCCAACCTCTCGTATATGGGCCCAACATATATATATATATATATATATATATATATATAAAAAAAAAAAAAAAAAAAGGAAAGGGGATTTTTGTAACGTGCAGATATTTAGGAAGTCTTTCATAAAGAAAGAAAACTGTTTAACTTTTATTAATTGTTATGCCAATATAATCACGACAGAACAACTATTGCGAAAAGAACATATGCCAGTTCAAGTTTTTAATGACTCTTCGTTTTTTCATAGTCTTTCTTAAAGAAAAAAAAAATAGTTCTGAATCTTAAAGGAGATAAAAGAATAGAAGCAAGCAAGTTGATCTTATGACTTTTAGAGAAAACCAACAAAATAAAATTGCAAGTATTTTTGCGATTCTTTAAAAGGGCATTATGTAGTGTTTGAAAGGATTTCGAATTGAAAAGTTTTATTTCCAGCCATCTAGAAGTAAAATTTCTTTAATATATTCGTCAGTAGCCACCTGTCATTAGTAACTTGAGAGTGAATAAGATGTTTTAAAATGGGGGGGGGGGTGTAAATTATGCAATGAAAATAATATAATTTTAATGCATTTAGAACAAGACTCTCACTCACTGCTTATCTCTGATCACTTGCTACAGGTAAGTGGATTTCTGAAGTCCCGACAATGACAAACTTTTTTTCTTCTTTTTTTGTATCAGATACCTTCTTATAAAGAGAAAAAACCACTTCTACCACTTCTTTCTGAGTAGTTTTCCTGCAAGAAAATTGTAAGTCTCAAATGTCCAATTCTCCGTTTTGATATTTGCCCCATCATGCTACTTGATATTCCCTGCATTTCAAGATCATCCTCAATGTTTGGTGTTGAATACTATAGCTATTCCTTCTTTTTCCTGATCACCACTGCCTGAATATATGATCTTTTATTTGTTATTAAGAAGACTCTCAACTATTTCTGTCTTCTTTGTTTCCAAATATCAACCTCGTACTTCCTTAATTCGTCTACTATTCCAACTTCTTTTCCATCTTGCAGTGATGATGCCTCACTTGAATTCTCGTGATGCCGAGTTGGAGTTTGTTCTACCACATGATCTTCACCATTCACCTTTGTTCCTTGAAAAAAAATAAAAAGCACAACCTTGAAATGCCAACATGGGTATGAAATTCCATCATGTTGTATCACTATTTTTGTTTTGGTTCATTTTTTTCTATTTTATTTTCATTTGAAGACCTGTGCATTATAATCTTTGAGAAAACACTGGTGAGAGGCTGTTCTGCAGTGCAGCAGCAAAAGGAATTAAGGAGGAGGCAAAGAAACTTGTTTTGTGAGTTTGGAATTGAACTATGTAGGGATGCTAGGTGGTAGCTATATATATTTCAATGAATCTGGTAAAGAGAGAGAGAGTGCTGATGCAAGTTCTGATGAACCCTTACCATGAAAATATTTACAGAAGATGACATAGTAGAAATTAAATGCCTATGTGAAAGTGTGTGAAGCGAACTGGTAAAAGACTAGGATCATTAATCAATATGACTGCTGTCTTTTATATTGAGTTAAATATTTTTAGAGAGCTATTGGGGAATTACCCAAAATGTGGAGGCAATACAGCAATCCCTCGATTAATGCATCTCCTATTAGTGCATCATTTTTTTTCTATACCCAAATTCAATTAATTTGCCTCTAAAATTATTAGTGTGCATCTATACAGTACTACACTAGATCCATGTACAGTGCACTATGTTCCAAATTTACTGCCAAAATTTATGTCGTCTGCTAATTACGTAGCATTTTGCTGATCATATCTCATGCCTCCTTTTCAACTGTTTCCTTACTTTTTTTTATTTTAAAGTATTTCCCCAACCTTTAATCATGAGTAAAAGAATTAGTGGGAAAAAAAGTGAAAGTGTGAAAAAGATTCGAAAAGTAACTTAATTGGAAGAAAAACTTGAAATCAAAGAAAAATGAACAAGGCGAGTCCAGGGCAACGATAGGACAAGAACACAATTTTAAGCAAAAGCTGCTGAATACAAAAAGAAAGGTAAGGCTTCTTCAAGTTCATCATGGAGGAGACTACTCGAAATCAAAGTATTATAATGATTGAATTAGATATTTCATTCTACATGGATCAAAGACTGTAACCAAAAACAGATCCCGCTAAGAACTGACCTTGTTAAATCAAAAGCATTAAGTCTCTTTACAACCTTGAAAGAAAGGGCTATCAATGATGGAAAAGAAGAATTCCACACTAGTGCTAGGTGGTTTGAGCGTTTCAAAAAGAAAAATAGCCTACATAATGTTCGAATCACAGGCAAAGTAGCAAGTGCAGGTAAGGAGGCAGCCACAAATAATCCAGAGATTTTGAAGAATATTGTGGAAGGAGCTGTGATCAACAAATATTTATAATGTCGATGAAACACCCCTTTTTTGGAAGAAGCAAATGCCTTACAAAAATTTTGGAGAGCCACATTTGGAGATAATTCTATGACGTTAGTAGAATTCTAGAAGAAATTTAATGTTAAATCTGATATTGAAAATATTCATCAATCATGGAATGAAATTACTGCTAGCAATATGCAAGCAGTTTGGAAGCACATTCTTCCACGTTGTGCAAATGATTTTAGAGGCTTTTCAAATGAAATGGATAATGTTGTTGAGGAAATTGCCAACATTGGGCATGAACTGGGTTTTGATGAGATTGACAATGCTAATGTCCAAGAGTTAATTAAATCTCACTCTGAAGAATTGAGTAAGTCTGACCTGCTAAATTTAGATGCACAGTGGGAAGATCCTGAAGAATATGAATAAACTTTAACCACTGACAATCAGCCAAAAGACTTCACATACACAATTTGAAAATATTTTTTGCACAATCAAAGTTTTTAAGCAGCAGTGCTTTGAGGATGACCCTGATGAAGAGAAAAGCCAGTAAAATTTGCAGAAGAGTAGAAAAGGCAATAGGGCCATACCATCAGTTGTATGAAAAAAAAAAAAAAAAAAAAAAAAAAAGAAACAGAATGCCCGCCAAACTAAGTTAGCTCAATTCTTTGTTAAGAAGTAGAATAGTAAATTTATATTTTGAATATGTTTTATTGTCTTTCAGCTTCATAGTTTTCCTTTAACTAGGCCCTGAGACATACCCTAATTCTTTTATGAAAAAATTAAGGGTCAAAAAAAGAAATTTGAGGAACGAAGTATACTTTTCCCCATAGGTTATTATATTTGATTAGTGCGTTTTTGATTAATGTGCCCATTTTAAAGAACGCATTAATTGAGGGATTGCTGTATTCAGAATTATACATAATTTAATAGAACGAATACAGCACAGATAAATAATTCAACACAAGTTCAATCATTCCTATATTTCGTCTCTGTCACAGAGACATCTTCTGGGATACAATATTAAAACCTACAATAACACACACAAAAACACACAAAACAGCAAGTGAAAGAACTTTGACTAGAAGCAAAATGTCCTATGATGAGAACACTATGAGCACTGATGGCGACTCTTAGCCGTTGGTGAGGAAGAAGGTCTGAGAATTAATGTTTCCTAAATTTTGGAAAGTTTAACAGAACCGTATTCAAAAACTCTTCCTCCACACTATTTCTCCAATGAGTATAACCTCCAGCTGTTTAAATAATTGATCACAACATATCCCTTCTTATACCTGCTAATCATTTATCCACACACACTGCATTGTTGTTATAGGTTTGCAACATGTCATATATAAAATTAATGTAAAAACAAAATAGGAACAATCACATATGTAGAGTTGATGTAAAAAGATAATATTAACCATCAAATATGATGACAAGGAGAGCAAACGGAAAAATGGGGATAATCTTGAATGGCAAGCAATATCAAGTAGAGTGATGTGGGCTAATCCCGTATTTACTCGAATATAACTTGCACTTTTTTCCCCAAAATTAAATTTAAAAAATCTTGGTGTGAGATATATGCAGGGATTTTCAAAAACTAAAGTTTTTCAGGAAAAAACTAAATCGACATTTATAATCAAATCCTCAATATTCATTATAATTTAAAATTGCTCAATTATTTATAAAATTAATGCATTTAAATTTTAATTATCAACGTTATTTAAGTGATCAGCCACCCACCTTCATCACATGATATATTTGAATATTTTTTTTAGCTATAATGCTTCTGCAATTAAATTAATTATTTCTGGCAAAATCACGTCCCAAGCTCTCAAAATCCAGTTGCATAGCAGTTCTAATGATGGTCTCTTAATCTTAACATCCCTGAGCAATCCAAGATCAAGCAGAAGTCAATGCTCTCACTCCCACATTTCCTCTACTGGTTCCTTCCATCTCTATATATATATGATTTGCACAGTATTAACAAAAGATCATGTGACTGCAAAAAGGCCCACCGACGATTGTTGAGTTGAAATGCTGATTCTCTTAAACCAAATTCCAAAATATCTGAAACTGTCATAACATTCACTATCTATTTCTTAAAGTTTGAAACTTTTTTGTGTGCAAACTATATACAAAACTTTTTAATTTTTTTTTTTTTTTTTTTTTTATAAAGTAAAATCAGGGATGCAAGATATATGTGAGGGCGAGTTATATTCGAGTAAATACAGTATCAGAATGGAGAACTGGACAACAAGACTTATTCGTGCTTCTGGTCCCAAAGAAGGTTCTACAAAAGAAGAATTGGAGGAATTTTTCGAGGTATTAGAGAAAGCAGCTGACACAATGAAAAAGAAGTCAGTCCAGGTTGGAGATCTAAACAGCAGAGTAGGAAATGATTACCAGACATATAAGAACGTTTTGGGAAAATTTGGAGAAAAGGGGAAAGCTAATAATAATAGTAAGCATGTGCTAGATTTCTTCTAAGGACATGGACTAGTATTTACTAACACCATGTTCCAACATAAAAGTGTGAACAAATTCACATGGAGAGAAGTTGCAAGAAATAAGAAAAGTCTCATGGTCTATGTTGCTGTCAATAGTGATATTTTCCCACCGGTTCAAGACACAAGAGTATACAGAGAATTTGAAATAGGAAGTTATCACCATTTAGTGTTGAGCAGAATAAAATTGAACTTCATTTTGAAAAGATGGGTTTGTAAGAAAGTTTTGAAACAAATCAAAATTGGACAGCTATCAGATGTGAACTATAGTCTCAAATAGACAAACATTATTCAAGAAAAGCTGAAAGAGTTTGAAAACAAGAACCAAACCTTGAAAATTCAGTGGCAAAAAAAAAGGCATGTGATAAGGTGCCAAGAGGAAAGTGTTCAAAATGCTCCAGTTACATGGTGTAAATGGGACATTATATCAAGCAATACATAGTCTCTATTTGAGTTTAAATGAGCAGTTAGAACTGAAGGAGGTACAGGAAGATGGTTTGATGTTAAGTCAGGTGTGTGCAACAAGGGTGTGTGTACATTATCTCCACTGTTATTCATCATCTATACAGATCACATTATGAAGGAAAGTGGTATTAAACCTGATATCAAAATTAGATATGGTTAATCTCAGCTCTTTATTTTATGCAGATGATGTTATACTCCTAAATAAATCCAGGACAAGTCTGCAGGATTCCTTGACCAACCTAAATAACTGCTGTAATAAATTTGGTATGAAAATCAGCATTAAAAAAGACAAAGACAATGAAAGTACGCAGAAACATTGAAAACATCAACTGCATCTTGAATGGAAGATTTTTAATAAAGATGGCAAATTAAATTTGGAAATAGCAGAATTACAAAGCTGGTACAGTAGGACGTCAAGTGAATAAATTTATATGGAATAAGAGAGAGATTAGTCAAAACACTAAACTAGCTGTATATAATACAATGTTCAAACCAATTTTAACTTATAGATCTGATGGCTGGGTTAGAAATAAACCTCTCAATCAAAGACTGAAGACCACAGATATGAGAGTCCTAGAAATATTAGGGAACTGAATAGATGGAAGACCAAGATGTATGTGGATTGATACAATAAAAAGTGTCTTAGGAGACAGAAATATAAGATCTGATAATATTGGAATGTTAACAAATAACAGGCTAATATGAAGGAAAATTGTTAATAGGAAGTTAGTAATGATGTAACTTTTCATGTAGTACTATAATAAGATCTTGTACACCAATGAGGTTATATGTCACGAATTTGAAGAGATTGCCTGCATATAATAAATGCAATGTCACACTCCTAAATAAATCCCAGTGCAAATCTTCAATACTTTGAACTAAATAAATGCTGTAACACACTAAGTACGAAAATAATAAATAAAGATAAAAAGAAGCAGGGAAAACAATGACATTCTCAATAGAGAACCTACAGAAAAATAAAATAGCCAGCTATTCAAGTACAAATTCTTAGTGAAGATGTAAAATTAAAATTTGGAAATAAACAATGCTTACATCTAATCATTATTTTAAAGCCGAATACGAAACTCCAAATCTAAGAGTTTCATGCCTTTCTTAGGCATGAAACTCTTAGATTTCAATCTTCATATTCGGCTTTAAAATAATGAGGGATTTATTATCCCCTTAACTTAATTTACATCGCCGAAAAAAATAGCCTCTTGGCTCTTTATTGAATGCTTACATCTATTTCTGTTCTTTGAAACAGTTCCTCCACACTATGTCTCCAATGAATATAACCTCCAGCTGATTAAATAACTCATCACAACATATCCCTTCTTTTACTCTCTAATCATTTGTCTACACACACACACACAGCACTGTGTTTATAAGTTTGCAACAAGTCATATGTAGAGTTAATGTAAAAAATGTAAAAACAAAATATGAACAATCAAATGTGATGATAAGGAGAACAAACAGAAAAATGGCAACAGTACAACTCATAAGTCAAATGTTAATGAGTTCAGTTGTAAATGAACTATCTAATCTATTCATATTTGGTCTTTAATACCACAGCAACTGTTTTTTTTTTTTATAAGTATCATTTCATACGGTAACACAAAAACAACTCAAACAGATATTAAGATTTATATTTTAAACTAGTCCTTGAAAGGAACCTAAATTAAAACTGCCTTACCAAGTAGGTCTTTCTCTGCTGAGGTAGTCTCTAATTGTAGGCCCACTAACTGGAGGAGGTCCACGAGCACGTGCCATAGCGATGGGATTCATGAAAGCCTAAGAAAGGAGAGAAGAAAAAGTTAACCATGTAAGAGTTCCCAATGGTAATGAAGCATGTTTCCCTCCTCCCCACACACCAAATAAATATTTATATTACAAAAACAGAAGGAGAAATAAGAAATGCACATGTAATGCATAAAAAAAAAAATTAAATATTATTATGATGATTCATCTCTATAGAGTACTAAGACTCAGTGTGGGTGGCCTACCTTAACTATTATTCAAATACCTATCATTCTTCTCCTTAAACTCATTCACAATGATGCACTTACAATCTCTTCCAACAATCGATTTGAACTCATTCATCACTTTCAAGCAAAAAATCTCATCCCTCATATCTTAGGCTTTCATGAATCCCATGTTAATAACACTCTTACTTAACTTTTTCTCCTTTTTCTCTGTCACACAGTGAAAATTTTTTTTTACATATATTCTACTCCTTCAGTAACTTAAATGTTTCTGTCATGTCCTCTTATACTTATTGAACATTTGTTGAAAATTAGAACCTTAAACCTCTTCTCACAAGAAGTCCACAAATCTGATACCATCTTGATCACTTATCTCTAAATCCTCTTCACCACTTCCTCATCATTTCATCTCATCTTCCTTTTATCCTGTGGTGTTGAGGGTTTTATTAATCATCAGACCTCAAACCGTTCACAGGATAAGGTCGTCAGCCCTATGCCCCGGTGTATCCTATGTCCTGTAGTGTTGAGTTCTCAAAAATCCACAAATAAAAATGCAGGAAACAAAATATACATTCTAAAAGTCTATCTTAGGTTATATCAGTCAGTATACATAAATCAAATACTGAAAATGTTAAAATAGTGTATAGTATGACCATCATAAATGCTTTAAGTCGACATAGCAATAGCATCAGAATGGGCAGCATTGTTCAATACAGAGAATTATGTACTGCCAGTAAAGAAGAATGTCATTACAAAGATTCATCATTCTTAGCATGTCAAGTATGATGTTTTGAATCAGTGTATCAATGTTCTGTTTGACATACTTGTTTGTTAACATCCTATTTGATCATACCAATAGTGTGTAATCAGAGGTTAAAAGGTTTGTGAAAATGCCAGCAAATCAAATGGTTTATAGATAATTAGATTATTCAACTGTGTAATAAACCAATCAAAATACATCTGCAAGTAACTTCGTTGCTTCACCAATTCAATGATGAAACCCTATTAAGTGCAAGAGCCTTACGCTTATACACTTAGATGATTCTCATCATCTAACATGGGACCCCCGTCCCCACCTGCTTACTAGAAACCTGAAGTCATGTGAATAGGTTTAATCTCTGGCCTTGTAGATTAATTAACCATTAGCCTGCCCATGATACTAATGTATTATGGATTTGTAACCTTTTGTGGGTGAGATACAGATTTTAAAAAAATAAATAAAATAAACTTCCATGTACTAAATACTTTCATGAGATGTGGAGGATAATTCTCATTTCTTGAAAAACCTACTTTCTTTACACTAAAAAGTATAATGTGTCTGCTGGCCTATATTACACATTCATCACTCAAAAATACTTTACTGCTTGAAGACAACGTGAAAAATGTCTAAAACAAATTTTTAAAAACCTTGTCTTCTATGGATATCAAGATCACACAGCTCATTTACAAACTCAGTAAGATGGTAAGAATCAAAGTGCACATTTTTCTCTAAAGGAGAAATTGAATATTAGGATTTAATTTGATATTTTCAGTTATGTGGAACATTTTTCTCTTGATTTATAGAATAAAGATGCCAAGAAGTTATATTCTTGGTTTAATCCTTTATCCAATTGTAAGCAAACATAGTTTTCACATGAAATCACTTCACAACTAGGCTACTTCTATATAGCAGATAATTGGGTAGTGGCCCTTCCCATAATGCAAAACATTATACATGTCTGTAAAGATATGTGCATTACATTATGAGATACACATATCCTTACAGACATTTATAATGTTTTGCATTATGAGAAGGGCCACTACCCAGACTGGTTTCAACCTTAAGTGAGGTTTCATCAGTGGAAGCCAGACCCAGAAGTGATAGCAAGGTTGAAGTAATGCAGAAGTCATATTTCCATATACACGTAGTCAAAAGATGTCACACTTTATTACAAAAATACTCTGGATTAGAGATAGATGTTGAAAGTTTTTCCACTTGCTTATACTTCACTTTGTTTGCTTACACTTGGATAAAGGATTAAACCAAGAATACAACTTCTTGGCATTTTTAATTTATAGTATAACAAAGCAGAAAAAATTTCAACATCTATTTCTAATCCAGAGTATTTTAGTAATAAGGTTTGACATCTTTTCACTACTTGTATATGGAAATACGACTTCTGGGTCTGGTCCTGCTGATGAGACTTAACTAAAGGTTGAAACTGGGTAGTAGATCTTTCCATAATGAAAGCATTATACGTGTGAATAAGGATATATGCATTATATCATGGGATACCAAGGCAATTAATGTGAACTCATTAGTTGGTTGATAGTTTATAGTTTGGCACAAAAACTATGAAGGTCATACTGTGCCATACTAAAAGGTTACAACATTAGCATTTAGAGAAAATTGTAAACAATGTCTGTACAAGAATCTAGTTTCACAAAGCAGCGTCTCCAGGTAAACAGAACTGCTGCAGAGGGCACAGCAACACACAAGGTCAGAGGTTATTACAGTAGTGCAAAAATAGTTAAATATAAATTAATACATAATATATGAAACACTATTCAAGAAATTCAAGAAAGAGAGACTATTCTTAGAAGCAGCAGCTCTCAAAAATCAACCAAATCTTAATAAATACAGCTGAATTAAGCTTCTGAAGATTTGGGAAACACTCATCACCAGAGGTCCCACCTTACATTAAGGGGCCACCTACAACCACCACTAGAGGGCACTCCACCTATATAGGACTTTAGTGTCGCCCACGTGATTGGGCTTAGTATTGTATGATATTCGTGTTCTTGTTACATTAGTTGTTTTTGTAATCCCCGAAGATGTCCTGGTGACTAGGACGAAATATAGGAAGTATTAAACCTATGTTAATTCCTTTCTGAGAGCTGTATACATTACATTAAGCCTCCAACATGATGAAACACTAAGCCAAGGAATGCAGTATCTACAGTATATGTAAAATTATAATAGATGCCTTTATAGCAGTACAAAAATAGGCAAAAAGGGATAATTATACAATATGCATGGATGAAAATTAAATTTAGCAATACATCATCATCATCATCAAATTCCTGCCATGCACCCTCAAGGGGTGTACAGGATATAACAGTACTACATGAAAAAATTACATCATTACTAACTTCCTATCTACAATTTTCCTCCAAATCAGTCTGTTACTTGTCAAGACTCCAACATTATCAGATCTTATATTTCTATCGTCTAAGGCACTTTGTACCATATCAATCCACCTATATCTTGGTCTTCCTCTGGGTCGTTTTCTTGCCAACCTGGCAGAGATCACTTGTTTTGCTAATCTTTCCTCTCCCATTCTATTTAAGTGACCATACCACCTGAGATTAGCTCTGCTAATGCATTCCTGGATGCTGACAATGTCAAGTTCTTTCCTAATATCCTCATTTTTAATATGATATTTCCATTCATGCCATCTGTTCACGCCTCTAATCTTTCTCAGGACTCTCATATCTGCGGTCTCTAGTCTTTGGTCAAGTGTTTTACTTCTGACCCAGCTCTCAGATCCATAAGTTAAAACTGGTTTGAACACTGTCTTGTATACAGCTAATTTAATGTTCTGACTAATTTCTCCCTTATTCCATATGAATTTATTCAATTGACTTCCCACCATACCAGCTTTGCTGATTCTGTTGTCTATTTCTATATTTAATTTACCATCTTCAGTAAAACTTGTGCCTAAGTAGCTGAAATGTTTTACTTGTTCCACAGGTTCTCCATTCACAACACAGTTGACATTTTCAATGATTCTGCCTATTTTCATTGTCTTTGTCTTTTTATTGCTGACCTTCATACCATATCTATTACAACAGCTATTCAATTTAGACAGAGAGTCTTGCAGACTTGTAGCGGATTTATTTAGAAGTATAACATCATCCGCATAAAGCAAAGAGCTGACATTAACATTCCAATTTTGATATAAGGTTTAATACCACTTTCCTTCATAATGTGATCCATATAGATAATGAATAACAGAGGGGATAATGTACATCCTTATCTCACACCAGATTTAACATTAAACCATCTTCCTGTACTTCCTTCAATTCTAACTGCTGACTTACAACTCAAATAAAGACTAAGTATTGCTTGATATAATGCCCCATTGACACCATATAACTGCGGCGTATTGAATAGCTTCTCTCTTGGCACCTTGTCATATGCCTTTTCCAAATCGACAAAACTTAAATACAGATCTTTGTTATATTCCCATGCTTTCTCGACTATTTGTCGTAAAGTGAAGATCTGATCCTGACAGCCTCTATTTGGCCTGAATCCAGCTTGTTCTTCACCAAGCTTTTCTTCCACAGTTCTTCTCAACCGTTTCTCAAGTATACTTGAGAAACGGTTGAGAAGAGAGTCCAGAGACGAGTGACCAAGATGATAGCAGGTCTGTGGAATGAACCTTATGAGAATAGGTTGAAGATTTGTGGGTTGCAGAAATTGGACGATAGGCGAAGGAGGGGTGATATGATTGAGACATTCAAATTACTGAAGGGTTTTTATAAGATTGATCCAGAAGACATTTTTGAAAATATGACTGGTGGTGGGAGGACTAGGGGCCATGCATGGAAGCTGGGCAAGAACGTGGTTGACAAGGGTGTTAGAGCTAGGTTCTTTACTTGGAGAGTGGTAAATGAGTGGAATAAGCTTCCAGAGTCTGTTGTGGGTGCTACGACCGTGAATGAGTTCAAGGCAAGGTATGATAGATACTGTGTGAATGTTGAATAGTTGTTCTTGACATGATGTTAGGGCCTCCCTCGATGAGTCTGTCGACTCCTTGGAGTTTCCCGGAACAACAATAATAATAATAATAATAATAATACTTGCATAGATCTTGCAAGGAACACTCAGTAGGGAAATACCTCTGTAATTCTCACATTCAGTTTTATTTCTCTTTTTATACATGGGTACTATGAGAGCTCTACTTCAATCATCGGGAATTCGTCCCTCTGTCCAGGCTTTCTGAACTATGCAGTGCAGCCACTGTAAGACTTTTATACCACCATACTTCAGCATTTCTGGTCGAATATCATCTACTCCTGCTGCCTTTCCACATTTCAAGCCATTCATGGCATTTTCTACTTCAGGTATGGATATGTATTCCTGACTGCATGCCTGGTCAGTGTTTTTTATCACTGTGCTGTCATCGCTGCTTGTTTCATTTAGCAGTTTTTCAAAGTAATTACTCCATACTTCAAGGATATCTTTTTCTCCTGTTTTCATGTCACCTTTATCATTTCTAACTCCTTTTACAGCACTCTTTCCTCCATTCCTAAGCTTCTTTGACAACCTCCAGAATATTTTGCCACCTTCTTGATATTTATTTTCTATATTCTTGCCAAAGTCCTCCCATGACTTTTGTTTAGCTAGTTTTACACACTGTTTAGCTTTCTTACATTTGTCTCTGTATTCTGTAAGAGTGAAAGCTGACTTATTTGCCAGGAACTTTTGATATGCTTTCATCTTTTCCTTCACTGCCTCTTTAACTTCCTGTGTCCACCAGGGAGTTCTGATTTTTCTATCCTTACACACAACCTCACCACATGCCTCTCTGGCAGAATCAATCAATGTTTTCTTCAGAGTTTGCCACTGAATCTCCAAGGTTTGATTCCTGTTCTCAAACTCTTTTATTTTATTTTCAATAATCTTTCTGTATTTTAGTCTACAGTTCACATCTGAGAGCTGCTCAACTTTAATTCGCTTTAAAACTTTCTTACATGTTATTCTTTTCAATATGAAATTCAATTTTATCCTGCTCAAGACTAAATAGTGATCGCTTCAATTTCAAATCCTCTGTACACTCTGGTGTCCTGCACCAGGGAGAAAACATCACTATCAACAATAACATAGTCAATGAGACTTTTCTTATTCCTAGCCTCTTCTCTCCATGTGAATTTGTGCACATTTTTATGTTGGAACATGGTGTTAGTAATAACCAGTCCATGTCCTGAGCAGAAATCCAACAGATATTTGCCATTATTATTAGCTTTGCTCTTTTCTCCAAATTTTCCTGAAATATTTTTGTATGTCTCACAATCATTTCCTACTCTGCTATTTAGATCCCCAACAAGGACCAACTTTTCATTTTTCATTGTGTCAGTTGCTTTTTCTAAAGCCTCAAAAAATTCCTCCACTTCTACCTTAGTAGAACCTTCTGTGGGACCATAGGCACAAATAAGTCTCATTGTCCAGTTCCCCATTCTCATATTTGCCCACATTACTCTACTTGAGACTGACTGCCATTCAAGAAGATTAGCCTCGTATTTTGTGTTGAATACTATGGCTACTCCTGCTTTTCCTTGATTGTCATTGTCTGAATATAACATTTTGTATTTATTGCTCAGAAAGATCTCACCAGTTTTGGTCTTTTTTGTTTCAGTCACCCCTATTATATCGATCTGGTACTTATCTAATTCCTCAGCTAGCTCCATTTCTTTGCCATTCAGGCTTCTTACGTTGATAGTACCGATCTTTAACTCTGGTGATGTTGAGTTGAGGTTTGTTTTCAGATTTGTTCCAGTAGCTTACTTTTCGCTGTTCGCCCTGGTTCCCTGGCGAAAACAACGGGGGCCTTGTTTAGCCGGGCGACGCCCCAGCCGGCATGAAATTTTGTCATGTTGTACCATCATTTTTTATTTTGGTTTAACCAATAAGAATACAATTTGGTCGGCTAAATCCCAAATTGCCAGCCCATCCTCGTTCATTCAGTGTCAAAGTAGATACCCAACAGGGTGCACCACGAGAAGGTGGGGATTGGACATTAGGTCAGAAGCCCTGGTCGGTTCTCCGCATTCCTTTAAAGGCTATGTGGAGGTCTCCTCTCAGTTATACAGCTTTGACCCTTAAGCACCCCTTAGCACCATTTAGCAATACATATAAACAGAATTACTAGAAAGTACACAAATAGGCAAGATGTCCTACAGCACTACATGATTATTCGAAAAATATAGTAGTAAATGTGAACTCATTAGCTTTCTATATACAAGTAGCCCAGCCATGAAGTTACTTCACAGTTACATCCTTTATCCAAGTGTAAGCACTTTGTTTGCTTACACTTGGATAAAGGATTAAACCAATAATATAACTTCCTGGCATCTTTAATTTATAGTACAATCAAGTGGAAAAAAATTTCAATATCTTTCTCTTGATTTCTTTGCTTAATCACTCAAGATGAAGGATTACATCACTAACTATTTATTCTTTGTAGCATGTACAGCTTTCTATAATGAAAGCATTATACGTGTGAATAAGGATATATGCATTACATCATGGGATACCAAGGCAATTAATGTCAACTCATTAGCTTCTATATACAAGTAGCCCAGCCATGAAGTGACTTCACATGCAAGCTTTGTTTGCTTACACTTGGATAAAGGTATTCAAGATACCAAGTAATTTTATATGAACTTGGTTTTTAATCCTATTTCCAAAGTGAGCAAACAGACAAGTAAGTCAAGTTTGCACCTGCACGTAGTGCAAGTTTGAGGCAACTCATGGTAAAGGTGGATTAAGCTCTGATCACTTTCCTTAGTATTTTTCCCTTAATGTCAAGCACATCCCCTTGCGGAGATGTATGCTGCTATGTATTAAAGGCAATGGTCACTACCCATACCGGTTTCAACCTTTATTGAGGTCTCGTCAGTGGGAGCCAGACCTGACAATGCTAAGGTTGAAGTAAAGCAGAGCTTATGAATTTTACCTAAACAAGTTGCCACAAGGTGCTTTGACCTTTTTAAATAAAATCTCAGGATGAGAGATAGATGTAGAAAGTTTTTTTAACTTGAGTATATTATGTATTCTAATGGAAATCCTCTTTTTTTCAGGCTATAATTGTAACATCATCAGCATATGCTGTCAGGGTTATGGTTTGGTAGGAAAGTTTAGGACGGGATGCCCTAAGCAGCATGCTTAATCTACACAAAAAGGGCTGAACGGCAATTGTGTAAAGGGGACCAGAAAGTGGACAGCCTTATTTAATACCTCTGCTGTATGGTACAGTTATAGTAAGTCTGCTGTTTATTTTCATGCAAAAGTGTGCTTTGGCATACAACATCTTAATAGCGTGAATGATGCCTGATCCAAAGTCAAAGGCTTTCAAGCAGCTGAATAGGTATAGGTGTTCAATGCAGTCAAACGCTTTTACTTGGTCTAGTCTTACAAGACCCATTGTTTCACTGTTGTTGTTGGCTATGCTTATGAGGTGTAGGTTTTCGTGGATAGATCATCCAGGGATGGAATAGCTCTGATGCCTATTTATTATTTCATTCAGGGCGGGTTTTAATTTGTTAGCAATGGCTTTTGATATAATTTTACAGTCGGTGTTTATGATGGAGATGGGTCTCCAGTTTCCCAATTTCGTCGCGTCTCCTTTCTTCGGAATAAGTTTAATGACAAATGTTGCCATATTAGGTGGGAAGACATTGTTATTGGCGTTGACATATACTCTGTAGAGGATAGGTCCAAGCTGTTCCCAGAAAGACTGGTAATACTCAGTGGTGAGCCCGTCTATACCAGGAGATTTATCTCTAGATAAGGAGGTGCAGGCAGTTGTCAAATCGTGTAGTATGATTGGGAGTTCTATGTTACGCCTAGTTGCTGGTGAGAGCCTTTTCACAACGGAGAGAATTATATTCGTGGCATCCACAGATGTTGAATTTGCTTGGTATAAATTCTCATAGTACAGCAAGGTATGTAAGAGGATTTTGTCATGATTTTCTATGATGTTTCCACTATCTGTTGTTATAGCAGATATAGTGGTGCACTCTTGTTGTTTTTTCCAGTGAGAAGAAATATTTTGTGGGTGCATCTGCAAAGTTAATGTGTTTGCATCATGCTCTTATTAGTGCTCCTCTTGCAGAGTGCTCTAGGTGTGAGCATATGGTGACTTCTAGGGATTGGTATTCCTCAGATTCCGGATGATGCAATTGCTGCTGTTGTTGCAGATTTTTAAGGACTGAATGCTTATTCAAATTCCTCTGGTAACTATATTTTTGGGTAAATACCCTAAGTTTGGATTTAAAGAGTGACCACTACTCGGAAATTGATTGGGAAGTAGGTATATCACTGAAGAAAGTTTTGATGTAGACTTTGGAGGTTCTGAGATATTCTGTATCCAGTAGTAGGCTGTTGTTAAATATCCAGTATGCTCCTCCTTTGTGTCCAGGAATGCAAATGCTCAGAAGGATGGAATCATGGTCTGATGCATGAGATGGATGGTATGTGACTCTTCTGACGTAGGGTATCGTGTGCATAGATGTGTAGTATCTATCGAGCTGTATTTGGCCCTCCAGGAGAACACTTTCTCATGTGGGTGCAAGTGTCTGAAGGTATCAGTCAGCTCGTAGTCATTTATTATATCCTGGAGAAGCTGAGCTAGTGAGTGTCGATGTTCTTGGCATTGTTGTCTGTTCATTGCAGGATCCAGAGTGCAGTTGAAATTCCCTGCCAGTACGAGGTGGTTTCAGACAAACTCTAGTACCTGAACTGCAAGCTGTTCGCTTTGTGGCATGTATATATTAATAATATGTATTTCCTTTCCTGTCTGAGTTGTAATGAATGCATATATTGCACACCCAGAAAAGGTATCGATTATTCCTAATTTTAAGGGGCTGTTTTAATGAATTCCAATGCTGACTCCTGATCCATGAAGTTGTATGGCAGGACAGTGTTGCATGGTATAAGGCCAGTTCTTCCAGTGTTGATCTGAAGCATTGCTGTTGCAATGGAAGTTAGTTTCCTGCAGCATAACTATTTCTGGCCAGTGGGCAAGGACATCAAGACAGATAGATACTATGAGGTCTCTATGCTAATCATCTGGAATTCAACTTTACCTCTTTGTCATTTTGCCTCTTTAGAAGGCCTTGGTAAGACCTCACTTGGACTACTGTGCGGAAGTCTGATCTCCGTTATGATTCTGATATATAGGAGAGTATTCCTATATATCAGAATCATAGGACTGTATTCCACAATTCTGATATTAAAAATGATATCAGAATTATGGAATACAGATTGAAAATTTATAGACTGCAGACACTAGCAAACAGCAGAAAGAGGGATATGATTGAGTCTTACAAACTTCTGAAAGGGTCATACAAGATTTCAATTGATGTAATTTTTCAGTTTATGGAGGGTGGGGAAAGGACAAGAGGGCATCCTTGGAAGCTGAGGATGAATGCTGCTAAGGGGATGAGGGCTAGATTTTTATCTCATGGGATGTGTGTGATTGGAATGGATTGCCAATGGATGTTGTGAGTGCAAGCAGTGTGAATAAATTCAAGAATAAGTATGATAGCTGGTGCTTATAGTATGTGGCCTCTCTTGACGAGTACCTGACTCCCTGGAGGTCATCATGATCAAATTCCTGATATATACCTTCAAGGGGTGTACAGGATATGATAGTACCACATGAAAAATGACATCATTACTAACTTCCTATCTACAATTTTTCTCCAAATCAGTCTGTTACCTGTAAGATTCCAACATTATCAGATTTTATATTTCTATAGTCTAAGGCACTTTGTACTGTATCAATCCACCTATAGCTTGGTATTCCTCTAGGTCGTTTTCCTGTCAACCTGGCAGAGAACACTTGTTTTGCTAATCTTTCCTCTCCCATTCTATTTATGTGACCATACCACCTGAGATTAGCTCTGCTAATGCATTCCTGAATGCAGACAATGTCAAGTTCTTTCCTAATATACTCGTTTTTAATATGATACTGCCATTGATACCATCTGTTCATGCCCCTAATCTTTCTTAGGACTCTCATATCTGCAGTCTCTAGTCTTTGGTCAAGTGTTTTACTTCTGACCCAGCTCTCAGATCCATAAGTTAAAACTAGTTTGAACACTGTCTTGTATACAGCTAATTTAGTGTTCCAACTAATTTCTCTCTTATTCCATATGAATTTATTCAGTTGACTTCCTACCATACCAGCTTTATTGATTCTGTTGTCTATTTCCATATTTAATTTACCATCTTCACTAAAAATCGTGCCTAAGTAGGTGAAATGTTTTACTTGTTCAGTAGGTTCTCCATTTACAATGCAGTTGATATTTTCAATGTTTCTGCCTATTTTCAAGTCCGCACTGTTAGCCTAGTGGCTGTGTGCATCACAACCATATGCCTGGGGAAGGAGTGTCCTAGGTTCGATTGCTGTCGGAGACGTGAGGAGCTGAAGGATCTTCCTCAGCCATAGCCAAGTTAGCCAGTCTTGGATGTGGACAGTAGAGTTTTTTCCCCAGTTTATCCTGGGGTTTTTCATCCTGCAAAATGGGCAAACCGGCATTTTGCCTATTTTGCAGGATGAGGTTTGAGGCCCGATGATTAATAAACCCTCGACACTGCAAGGTAAGAGAAAGATGAGATGAGACTAGCCCTTTTGAATTAAGCAGTACAGAAATTTTGGAATGGCTACCACTGCAAAATGTTTATACCTCCATATTTGAGTATTTCTGGTCGAATATCTACTCTAGCTGCCTTTCCAAATTTCAAATTTTTACTAGCTTCTTTACATTCCTGTTGAAAATTTTCTACTACTGTTCTGTTATTGCCTGGTTTAATAATCTTTTATATTACTCCAGACATCTAGGAAATCCTTATCTTTAGTTTTCATGTGACCTTTATCATCTCTGATCCCTTTTACAGTACTCTTTCCCTCATTTTTAAGCCTTTTCAATAACTTCCAGAACATTTTGCCATCTTCCTGATATTTACCTACTATATTCTTATCGAAATCTTCCCATTACTTGATTAACTACTTTTACACATCACTTTGCTCTTACATTTTTCTCTGTATTCTTTTAAGACATTTGCCGATTTATTTACTAGGCACTTTCGGGATGCTTTCTTCTTCTTCTTCACAAGTGCTTCTTTAACTTCTTGTGTTCACAGTGGTGTTTTTATTTTTCTATTCTTGCAAAACTTCACCACATGCCTCTTTGGGTTTGTTTTCAAACTGTTTCATTTTTTCTTCAATAATGTCTGTATAGTTGAGTCTACAGTGTACATGTAAAAGCAGCTCAACTTTAATTCTTTTCAATACTGTTCTTTTCATTATAATAAATTTAGTTTAATCTTTATCCAAGTGTGAGCAAACAAAGTTTGCACCTGAAAGTATCTTCAGGACTGGGGTAAGGTGGTACAACACCGGGCAACTCGTTGCAAAGGTGGAGCAAGCTAACATCACTCCTATCTCAGTATCTCCCATAATGCAAAACACATCTCCTTGCAGATATGTATAATGTTATGCATTAAGGGAAGGGCCACTACCCAGACTAGTTTCGACCTTTATTGAAGTCTCTTCAGTGGGAGCCAGGCCCAAGTGGAGATACCAGGCAGAAGCATTAGCAAGGTCATCTCTACCTATAGGAGTTGCCAAATGGTGTGCCACCTTTTTATTAAATTACTCCGGTGTTGTACCACCTTACCCCAGTCCTGAAGATACTTTCAGGTGCAAACTTTGTTTGCTCACACTTGGATAAAGGATTAAACTAAATTTATTATAGTCTAACTAAGTGAAAATTAAACTTTCAACATCTTTCTCTAAATCCAGAGTAATTTAATAAAAAGGTGGCACACCATTTGGGAACTCCTATAGGTAAAGATGACCTTGCTACTGCTTCTGCCTGGTATCTCCACTTGGGCCTGGTTCCCACTGAAGAGACCTAAATAAAGGTCGAAACTAGTCTGGATAGTGACCCTTCCCTTAATGCATAACATTATACATATCCGCAAGGAGATGTACTTTGCATTATGGGAGATACTGAGATAGGAGTGATGTTAGCTTTCTCCGCCTTTGCAACGAGTTTCCCAGTGCTGTACCACCTTACCCCAGTCCTGAAGATACTTTCAGGCGCAAACTTTGTTTGCTCATACTTAGATAAAGGATTAAACTAAATTTATTATAGTCTAACCAAGTGAAAAATAAACTTTCAACACTGTTTATCCTACTTAAAACTAAGTGATGATCAATTGCAAATCCTCTGTACAGTCTTGTATCTTGAACCAGCATGAAAATATCACAGTCCACAATGACAATTAATAAGGCTTTTCTTATTTCTTGTCTTCTCTCCACATAAACTTGTGCATATCCTTATGTCTGAACATCATATTAGTAATGGCTAGTCAATATTCTGAGCAGAAATCCAGGTTTGGATTTAGAGAAAGATGATGAAAGTTTATTTTTCACTTGGTTAGACTATAATAAATTTAGTTTAATCCTTTATCCAAGTGTGAGCAAACAAAGTTTGCACCTTAAAGTATCTTCAGGACTGGGGTAAGGTGGTACAACTTTTAGCCTTGTCCTTTTCTTCATATTTTCTCAAAATATTTCTATATGCCTGATTAGATTCACTTTCTACTGTGCTGTTTAGTCCATTTTCTTTATGTCAGCTGCTTGCTGTAGTGATTCAAAAAATTCTTCCACTTATTCCTTAGGAGAACCTTCAGTAGCACCATAAGTACAAATAAGTTTCATTGCCATTTCCCCATTTTAAAGTTTACCCACATAAATCTACTTGAAACTTCCTTCCAATAAAGAAGTTTATCTTCATAATTGGAGTTGAACGCTATTGCTACTCCTTCCTTTTCTTAATCATTATTTCATGAATATAACATCCTATACTTATTACTCAGTAAGATCTCACATGTTTTTGCCTTTTTTGTATCAGTAATGTTAATTTTGTTCACACGATATGTTTCCAATTCTTCTGCAAGTTTGACGTCCTTTCCATTAATACTTCCTTATACTGATGGTTCTTATTTTCAGTTCTTCTGATGGTGGATTTATTCTTCATCTTCTAGATGCTAAGTTGGAATTTGTTCCAGGAGCAGACTTTTTTGATTTCCATATGTCACTTAATACCAGTCCTTGGTTTTTATTCATTGATTTATGTGAATGGATGGTGGTAAATAATCCTTCGGAAGTATGGAATAAAAATTTTCTTTTACATAATGAACAATTGAAATATTTGCATGGTTCGTATTATAAGTATGGTTTGGCCAGACCAATTTTTTTATTTTTTATTTTTTTTTTTATGCTCGACATCTGCAGCGTTCCTTGTTTCCCAACTCAAATCCACTGTCTGTCCTATTTAGGCAAAACCACAAGAACATGGAACTCTACACGGTCTTGTCATAAATACTGTTACAACTTCCACACTGCCCACAGGAATTGCATAAGCCCATTCTGCTAGTGGTATTGTGCACAGCCAACATTCGTGTGTCTATCAGTAGCGATCTAGCTGTACAGAAACTCATAATCTTCCCACATGCAGTGGGAAGATTATGAATACTATGTAGCTGTAATAGCACTTCACTAGGTTGGAATACAGCTACCTGTTATTTTCAACATGCTAAAAACACTCAGGATCAGTAGGATGTTTGCATATTGGATTATTAACCATTATAACAATACAGAATACATATCTGACCACCAAATAACAGGTCAATCACTGTGTTAGGAAGCAACAATTTGTGAGGCCTGTGAAGGCATGCCTCTGCCGTAATTCTGTGAGAATGCAGAAAGGGATGTCACAAAAGATGAACGTTTCACAGAGAATGATGTCGTGTCTATCATCGTTCTATGGAAAACTTCCAAACACCACAACTTATGCAGCAGAGAGTAATAAAATCAAAGGCACTTCTCTGGTGGCATGAACAACTGACACAAAGATGAGAAGGTTTTCACCACTAAAGAGTCACTTAACCACCAAAACGATCAGATATATGCCCGAGATGGTCGCACATCACTTGGCATAGCATCCAGGATTCAGAGATCATCACTCCGTGCCATGATGGTTTAGTGCGTGGGAGGAGATGACATATTAGGGTATCCAAGTTGCATTTCTGTGAGAAAGTGGTCAAAACCCCACCAAAGTGTATTAAGACATCATGCTGAAACCTGTGATAAGGTCCTGAAGAACACCTTGTTTCATTGTAGGCAGTGGACCTTTCAACAGGACTCAGCCCCTGCACACAAGGCAAGGACCACACAATAGTGGTTAGAGGCAAATGTGTCCGACCACAAAGTACTAATTGGTTCGCTATCTGGAAGTCCTGATCTGAATTTGTTGGACTTCAAATTGTGGTCAGAGCTTGAGAAAGTAGCCTGCATGAAATGATACTCCAGCATTGCCAGCCTAAGGTGAATTTGGAGCAAACAGTGGCAGTGTTTCCATTGGATGCTGTGCATGCCGCCATCGATATGTGGCCTCACAGACTTCAGTGTGCATGAAAGCAAAAAGGGGACATTTCGAATATTGAGCTGCTATATGCATGTTATACAAGTTTTTAATGATTTACTGATATAAAGGTTTATGCACTGTTCACGTAACAGTATTTATAGTTATACTAGGTATGCATGCCTGGGTATTTGTAGAAAGATGTGGTATCTTTAGATCACAGGAGGCTGTGAATAGTTTGAATTGGTTTAAAAGTTTTGATGTCGTGAACTATGAAAAGAGATGATATTTTAATCAGTAGGCTGCCAATATATGGAATTGTTTCGCGTCTCTATATTCTGGCTATTGAGAGAGGAAGGATTTGAAAATAAAATCTGCCAAATGTTACTGTCTTATTTGAACAATATCTCCAATCCAATTTATTTTCAGTGGAATATATATATTTTTTTTAATATTTATCCCACACACAAGAGGTACAAGAACCTATAGCACACCAGTGCCATGTGTGAGGTGTAGATAAGGGCTGAGAGAGGAGAAACCTATTGACATTCTTTTTAAAGAACTGTAGGTTGAAAGTGTTGGGAAACACATCACGATGGAATAAATGAGGAAGAGGAGAAGTAGTTTCAATGAGTTTGCAGTTGTACTATAAAGGGATGTTGGACAGGCTTCTCTTGTTTTAACAGACCCAACAGCAAGTGGAAGAGTGATGATTTTCAATTCACTGGAACAGTGACTATGGAAGTACTTGTAGAAGAGAGACAGAGCTGAAACATTGTGTCTGTGAGATAGAGGATGAAACGAGCCTGTGAGAGGAAGGGTCATCTATGAGCTAAATTGCTCTCCTCTGGAACGCATCAAGAATTTTTAAGGCGGTTATAGGGGTACCACACCAAATATGTGCACAGTATTCTAAGGATGGGCAGATCTGGGATTTATATGGGTTAGTGTAAGCTGGATGGGTGTAAAATAGCTTCTTGAGTAGAAAAGAATGCCTAGCTTTTTGGAAGCTGAGGAAGATATCAATGTGATGTTTTGTTTTATGAGCAATAATTTGGACTTGCAATGGGCAGCTCCCTCTCCTCCTTCATGAGTATATGAGTATAAAATGTAAATGAGTATAAAACCATTGGTTTGGTGGAGAGATGTGGATGATATTTATTATTTGGAAATATGACCTCCCAAGTCTGCAACAATTTCTTCATTCCCTTAACTCTTACAAACCTATGAAATTTACATTAGGATTTTTAAAAAATGGAAAACTTCCTTTGCTTGATTTTCTCATCACTAAAATGTCCGACATTGGTGGTACTGTTCAGGTATATCATAAGTTTGCACATACAGGATGTTATCTTCAAACTCGTCCCTTCATCATTATCCTCAAAAATTAGACAGAATCCAGACCCTAAAGCATTAAGCAGTTTCTATTATAAAAAATGAGGAACCAACTCAAGAATGAACTTCAGACTCAAAATTTTTCTTATTCTCAATGGTTATTGCAAATAAAAAAATAAATAAATAAAAAAGTTAACAGATTTTATTTGCCAACAATCACCTTCTGTCATTAACTGCAGACAGCTTATGCATAACACATGATTTTGCATTTGTTAACATGAATTCATTTTTCCTTGTAACCATTTTTCAGCATTTAGTTAACTTTGTAATCTATTTATACATTTTTACTGTTTATTAAGGGCCTGTTGGTAGTGAAGAAGCACTGTCAATGATGTTGATAGAGGAACATGTCCCCATGACTTTGATGGTATTGAGATGGGGACATTAGTTTGATGGCTGACTTATAACAGACTGGATAAAAGTTTTCCTCCATGATATTGGATAGATACCAGATGAGTAGGACAGCTTGTAAGTGCAATATAAGAAAGATATTAATTAATTCTGGGGCACAAGCTCTTAGTACAAATGAAAGATATTATCTTGATCAGAGGACTTATTAGTGTCATGGCAAATAAGAATTTTTCAGATGCTGTTCTGAGGGAAGCATACTCAGGTGGTTTGTGGAATAGTAAGGGGAAATTTACCTCCATTGTCTAAATAACTGTTGGGGAAGAACACTGATGCAAAGAACCTTTATATGTCCTTTTTTCCATTAGTATGATAAAGAGAGAGAGAGGTGTGGAAACATTGTAGGGCACAATTTTTCCCAACAGCATGGCAAAGGACCAGGCTCAAGTGCCATTTTAGCAAGAGACAAGTTAGTGCATTTGACCCTTAAAAAATTTTGGCTGGAACCAATGACCTGAGAAGTGAGAAATATTGTATGAGGGAAGATGTGAAAGAGTTATTGGAAGAAGCGAAAAGAGTGGGGGAGGGAGAGTGAAGTTTGTGAGTCTGCTGCCACACTACTAAACAGACGAACTGAGGAGGGTGATAACTAATTAAGTTATAATACAGGTTGTGCAGAAAGAATGATATAGAGTTTATGGACCTATGACCTCAGTTTAACAGACAGAAAAATTTGTACAATGCAGATGGACTGCACTTAACCCAGCATTAGTAAGGTGGGAAAATGTAACAAAAGTGGTAAGGTGGGGTCCCACTTGCTTGCACACAACAGCCTGTCATCTATGGCGTCGAGTAGTGGGTTACGGGAAGGGAAGCTATACTGAGGCATGACTCACTGCCATGCATTGTTAAAAAGTTATAGTCAATTTAAAATCTTTGGGGTCTGTGACACTCCACCTTACTAACACTGGGTTAAATGAATTTCAAGTCAGTGTATAGAGAGCTTTGTTCACTGAGTGTGTGAAAGGGCAGAGTCACAAAAAATTAAGGAAATTACAGTAGATGCAGATGAGTGTGTGTGTGTGAAGGCATCTATGAAGAAAATGAACGTGTGAATGAACAAAAAATGCAGAATCTAGTCTCTCAGGCAACAATATTGAATGGAGTAGTCAATTCAAGATGGATGCAAAAGTGGTTGGGGGGGGGGGCCTAAGGGGATGCTACAGTTTCTATATACTAATGCTAGAAGCATCAGGAATAAGAGGGAAGAATTTTTGGCATTTATTATTGCAACCTTGCCTAACGTTATAGGCATAAGTGAGACTTTCTAACAGAAGATGATATAGTTAGAGGAATAGAATGTGATGAATTTAGTATTTTCAGGGAGGATAGAATAGATAAGATGGGATAGGGAAGGGAACTGCTGATGACAGGAGATCAATTGCAGCCAACAACAGTAGGAGTCAGTCAGGCGGATGGCAGTTTTTTTTGAGTCAATCGAGTGTCAGATTGAGACCAATGGGTCAAAATATAAAACTGGTTGCTGTTATAGACCAAGGGATGCCAAGGATGATGGGGAAGTGCATCAACAGATTAGTACAACGAATGTAAGTCGAGTAATTATTATGGGGGAACTTCAACCTCGGAGACAGACTCAATGGAAGAAAAATAACATGGCAGGAAGGAAGGAAGGAAATGGAATTTATACACTTACTGAGAAATAATTACTTGAAGAATGTGACAGAGGGGATTTTTCTTTTTCTTTTTTGCAGATCATACTTAATGATACTACTCATCCATCTAACTCCTGTGTGATTTACCTTCCTGACCTTGAGTATACACATTGTGATATTGCTTCCTCCAGATACCCACTGCCTATTTCCCCATGCACTGTGAACATTTTTCCCTTATAAATCTTTATGTCATGGTACTGCTTCAAGCTGCCTCCTAACTGTATCCTAATCACCTGCTTGTAATTCCACATATACCCTTTATTAACTTGAATTTACACATCTTTTGCTACATCCCAAGTCAAGACCATATAATCTCTTACCAATTTGGAAACAATGCTGCCACCTTAGATATGGACAAGTTTTCTGATTTTGTTACCAGATCCAACACTCTTACATCCCAAGTCCCCTCCATCACATGCTGCTTCAAGCTACAGACAGGTCTTCTGAACCGATAACAAGATCCTACACTCTCGGGATACAATCGGTATCTCAGGAGTGGTGGTACAAGAAAAGTTGGTCAAAAAGAGAATTCAGAAATGGGTGAATAAGAATATACTCTATAATGGACAGCATGGCTTTGTGAGGGGTCAGTTATGCCTTAGTAATCTACTAACTTTTTAAAAGAATGACTGCTGAGTTGGATAAAGGGAATGGATACATGATGATATTGCTGGGCAAAAGTATTTGACAGGATCTACATGGATCTGTTATGCAAACTGCAACAAATGAGAATGGATATGAAACTGGTGATATGGATAAAAAAGTGGCTGATGGACTGATACCAAAAAGTAGTATATGGATGAACAGAATCCATCAGAAGGTAGGTGACGAGTGGTATACTGTAGGGCTCTGCACTTGGACCACTACTGTTCAATTTATATATAAATGATATAATAAATAATCTGAATGGAGATATTTAGTTGTTTGTTTATGATGCAAAGTTGGGTAGGATAATAGTTAATCAGAGTGATGTAGAAAGCTTGCAGGATTATTTAAATAGGCTGACAGTATGGTCAAAACACAATACATGTCAATTTAATGTGGAAAAGTGTAAAGTTATGCATTTTAGGATACAAAGATTACAGCTGTGTATCACATTCAGAGAACTATAATCCAGGAAATTGATGAAGCCAGGGATTTCAGAGTAGTAGATAGAGTGTTGAAGTTCAGAGGGCATATTGCTAAAGTAGTCAGGGTAGCTCACAGGATTATTTGGTTATTGAAGAATATACTAACAAGCAGAGATAAGGGAGTTATCATTCCACTTTATAAAGCCTCGACACAACCACATCCGAATTACTGTGGTCAAGTCTGTTCACCTGGGTTTCTTGGGAATGAGGAAGTAGTGGAGAGGATCCAGAGGCAAGTGACCAAGATAGTAAGTAGTCTGTGGAATGCTCCCTATGAGAATAGGTTGAAGGTTTGTGGATTGCAAAAGTTAGTTCTTCAAGAATAGTGAATGGATAGGATGGGTTGCTGAGTCAGTTGCAAGTTTTTCTATGGTAACAGTTTCAAGGAGAGATACAATAGATATTGTGCTGATAGCTTGGGTCTTCCCCAGTGAGTCTTAAAAGTCCATGGAGGTTCCAGTGCAATAATAATAATAATATAAAAAATCTGCTTTAGATTTCCTGATTTTTGCAGTTTTTATGAGCTGTAGTGTAAGTTGAGTGAGGAGCTAGAGTCTTTAGTTTAGACTGCTATGGCACATTTATTGGAAAACCAATGCTTGAATAAGAGTCAAGCATTTTCAGTAGAATGGGGAAATCCCAAACGTCATCCCAATTAGCACCAGTGTAGGGCCAAAGAATACAAGGTTGAAATTGGCTGGGAGAAGGAGAAGAAGGATTAACTGCAGAAAAGGACAAAAGTTATATCACACTTGCCAAGAGGAAAGCTAACATCAACAGTGCATTTGGAGGGAAAACTAGATAAGAAAAGGTCCATGGTGTTGGGAGAATGATGAAAATTATCTGAAATTCTGATGGGTTGATAAACAACTTGTGTCAAATTGTTACTTACACCAAACAGTTTGGATTCTTTTCCAGATAGGCCTAAAAAGATGGAGAAGAGAAGTCAGTCTAAACTGTGGATGCTGAATCACCAAGAAAGATTAACTCACTGTTAGGGTAATCATACTATTATTATTATTATTCAGGCTTCCATGGAGTCAAAAGACTCATTGTGGAAGGACCTTCCTAGGAAACACAAAGTCTATCAAGACTCATTGAGGGGAGGTCCCCCCCAAGAAACACAAAGTCTATTATACCACTCCTTAAACTGATTGACCATTCTTGCTCGCACCACTCTATTAGGCAATGCATTCCATGATTCAACCACCCTCCATGCAAAGAAACCACTTCTCACCCTCTTGCTCACAGTTTCCTTTCGTAACTTCCAGGAATAGCCTCTTGTCATCACTCCTTCCCGATGTTCAACCAAGCAAAAGAACTCCCCAGTGTCAACCCTGTAACCACCTCTCAACAGTTTAAAACTCTCAATCATATCACTTCTCCTTCTTCTATCCACAAACTCTGCAGTCCACACTCCCTCAGCCAATCTTCATAACTAACATTGTACAGTCCTGAAACCATCTTTGTTATCTGCCTTTGTACCCTTTCCACAGTTAATTTATCCCCTTCATATCCTGGAGACCAAATATGAGAACAATAGTATAAGTATGGTCTGATCAGGGTCTTATACAACAGAATGATAACTCTTTTATCTCTGCAGGTCAGCGTCCTTCTCATTATTGCAGCAATCCTCTGTGTTACCTTCACCACCATTGCAATATCTCCCCTAAATTTCAGGTTTCTATCAATCATCAACCCCAGATCTCATCTCCCCTACTTCCTCCAGTATAGCTCCTCCAATAGAGTATGCAGCATCCCAAACCTCAAGACCTTACATTTTGCTGCATTAAACTGACACCCCCATTCATTTGCCATCTATCTAGCTTATTCAAATCCTCTTGCTGGGATACCAAATCTGCACTATTACTAATAACCCTTCCCAGCTTCACATCATCTGCAAACAACTGAATATCCCCCTGCAATCCACTGACAATATCATTGATATAAAGGTTAAACAATATAGGTCCCAGTACTGTAGGACCCCACTTGTAACCCTCTGCCTCCTTGAAACAGCCCCACCATACACAACTCTCTGATACCTATCGGACAGCCAATCCTGAATCCAGTTGACCAACCTGACATCCAAACCCATGTGCTGCAAGTTAAATATCAGCTTACCATGTGGCACCCTGTGAAATGCCTTCGCTAAATCCAAGAAAATGGCAGTATATGCCTTTCCCTCATCTACTGCTCTTGTAACTTTATTATTAAAAGCTAGCATATTGCTAAAACAAGAGTGCCCCTTCACAAATCTATGTTGACTCTCACAGATAACATTATCCTCATCTGCCCAATGCTGTATACAGTCCCTCACTACTTTCTCCAAGATCTTGACAACTACTGATGACACACAAACTGGCCTATAATTATACACTTCCAGTCTGCTACCGCCCTTATGCAATGACACTATCTTACCTTCCTTCCATTCCCTGGGCACTTTTCCTGTAGCCAGACTTTCATTGAAAAGCCTGGTCAAAGGAGCTGTCAGTTCTTTAGCACATTCTCTCAAAACTCATGGTGAAATACCATCCAGTCCCACAGCTTTAATGACATCCAGAGTACTCAGTATTTGAAACACGCTCTCCTCCTGCACCTCTAAACCTCGAACCTGCCCTATCCCTCTAGTATTAAAATTTACTCTTCCAGGATGAAATACTCTAATAAAGTGTTCATTGAACAATTCCACTAAGTCATCAGCATCAGTCACTCTATTCCCATTTTTATCAGACAATGTCATTCTTCCACAATCATTTCTCCTCCTACTGGCCACATAGTTAAAAAAATTCCCTAGGATTTTCTTTAGATTTTAGGGCCAATCTCTTCTCATATTCCAGTTTTACCTTCCTTACCATACTAGTCATTCTCATGGCCCGTGTCTTATAATCTTCATGCATCTGCTCTTCACCTGTCTCCTTATATCTCTTCCATAGCCACTTTTTCGTATGCAATTCCTCTTTAATATTGTTTGTCATCCACTTTACTCCAAATTGTGTCCTCTTATTCACTTGTGGAATACAGCTTACTATTGCTGCTAACAAATATTCTTTCACAATGTCCCAAGCACTAATGATATCCCAGCCTTCCAATTCCTCCCTCCATGAAACTTCTCCAAGTTGACATCTAAGACTATTATAATCACCTGCCATATAATTCCACATACGTTCCCGTGTCTTTGATACTCTTCTATGTCTATTCACCTTCCAAGTCAAAATCACATGGCCACCCTCTCCAACTGGTGGGAGAGATGTCATCTCGGTTATTATCAACTCTTCTGATACCATGACCAAATCCAAAACTCTTGAACCTCTTATTCCCTCCATTACATGTTGCTTAAGACATTTGTCCCTCAAGAATTCTAGAAATTCTATTCCTTTATTGCTACATGCATCTTCCTCTCCCCAATTTATACTGCTGTAGTTAAAATCTCCCATAACAATCATTCTTCTTGCACTTGCCAAGCTCAACTGTCTAAACATCTCCTGGTCCCCAGCCTCTGTGCTCCTTGGTTTGTATCAACACCCAACTAAATATCCTGTCTTCCCAACCTCTGCCTCACACCATATGCTTTCAAAATCATTAGTGTCACTGCCTTCCAAAGCCTCCACTCTTAAGAGGACATAACTCATCACTTATCATAAGCAGTACTCTACCACCACGCTTTCCCTTCATATCCTGCGAAAAATGCTGTAACCAGGCTGATGCTATCAGTGCCATCAATTCCTCTCCTTTATTCTGGATACTCCTGGCATTAGTATAAAGCATAAAAATGCCACTGTTTCTATACCCAGCATTATCCACTCTAAATTCCACTGGGTTAAGCGTTACCTGATGTCTTCCCCCTTCTCCCAAGTACCCATTCCCACAAGAGGCACTCCTGCTACCATCTACCCTGGGCATTCTAGTTTCACTGCATTGCCACACCGACTCGTTCAGAACAGCAATCTCTCCAGATACCTATTTCCTTCCTCATTCAAATGCAAGCAATCTCTCACATACAATTCCTTTCTGTCCTCAAATGCCCTCCATGCATCCACATATTCCAATCCTCTCTTCTGACACATTCTAGCTATTATGTAATTCAATATTACTGCTCTTCTGCTCAGCTCGTCACTATCATACCTAGGTAACACACACAGTATCTTTCCTCTCGGGGTCTTCTTTCATACAACCTCTAACAAGAATCTCATATCTCTCGCTGCCCAATTTACATTACCTCTCAAGTCATTTGTTCCTACCATCACAATCACCTCATCCACCCTTTCACCCCTCTTAATTGCCATAGCCACACTTTCTATCATTCCTCCTGGCAAACACTACTCATGCATCCTATCTTGAACACCACGTATCACTGAGTCCCCATACATTACACCTCTTACCACCCTGTTCCTCGATTGCTCCTATGCATCCCTCTCTCTCTCTCACTCTCTCCTCTAACACTTTCTCTCTGTGTTCCCCTACTTACTCTGGTTTTAGTGCTCCTTGCATTCTTCTCATTCCCTCTTTCCTCTTCTATCATTCCCATAATTCTCTCTCATTCCCTCTCTTCTGCTGTTCCTATTCTCTCCTCTTCTATCATTCCCATAATTCTCTCTCATTCCCTCTCTTCCATTGTTCCTATTCTCTCCTCTTCTATCATTCCCATAATTCTCTCTCATTCCCTCTCTTCTACTGTTCCTATTCTCTCCTCTTCTACCATTCCCATAACTCTCTCTTCGACTATTCCTATTCTCTCCTCTATCATTCCCATAACTCTCTCTCACTCCTACTCTGGTTTGCCTTGCATTCGTCTCTTCCATTCAATCATTCCACTTCAATCATTCCCATAACTTTCTCTCATTCCCTCTTTCTACGGTTTCCAATTCTCTCCTCTTCTACCATTCCCATAACTCTCTCTCATTCCCTCTCTTCTACTGTTCCTATTCTCTCCACTTTGATCATTCCCATAATTCTCTCTCATTCCCTCTCTTCTACTGTTTCCTATTCTCTCCTCTTCTACCATTCCCATAACTCTCTCTCATTCCCTCTCTTCTACTGTTTCCTATTCTCTCCTCTTCTACCATTCCCATAACTCTCTCTCATTCCCTCTCTTCTACTATTCCTATTCTCTCCTCTATCATTCCCATAACTCTCTCTCACTCCTACTCTGATTTGCCTTGCATTCGTCTCTTCCATTCGCCCACTTCGATCATTCCCATAACTTTCTCTCATTCCCTCTCTTCTACGGTTTCCTATTCTCTCCTCTATTACCATTCCCATAACTCTCTCTCATTCCCTCTCTTCTACTATTCCTATTCTCTCCTCTATCATTCCCATAACTCTCTCTCACTCCTACTCTGATTTGCCTTGCATTCGTCTCTTCCATTTGCCCAATCTCATCTTTCACATTTCTCATCTCATTCCCTAGACCTTGACAGCACACTGTTTCTCAAACTTCTGATATATGCATACCCCTTCTTAAATTTTCATTATTACCAAGTACCGCCTTATCAAATATTAAATAAATAAAGTGTGTTTCATTGTAAATGTCTATTTTATTTGAATTTATGTGTTCATTTAAACAAAAAATATGATTTATTTTTAATAGAACAAAATTTGGAATAGGTTCCTCTTCATTTCCCATCCATGAAAATCCACATTTCAAGTAATTTATATCATACGAAGATTTTCATTTTCTTCTTAGGTGGTTCTCTACAGATGTCAGATGAAACACCCTTATCAATTTCATTTAATCCAGATGCAATATCAACGTTTTCTTGTTGCTTACACCTATTTGTATTTGCTATATTGCTCTCTTCTGTGGTTTATAAATCCAATCTTTAACCAATGATCCATACTTAAGAATTTGAAAGCTAAAAAAATTACCATAAATTTATCTACTCGAATATAACTCACACTTTTTTCCCAAAATTAAAGCTAAAAAATCGTGGTGCGAGATATATGCAGGGATTTTCGGAAACTAAAGTTTTCAGGAAAAAAACTGCAAATGGTGCAACTTAGCAAGAAGCTTCTACTCGCTATCGCTACTTTAGGCATCGAGAACAGTTTCCTTGTGTGCATCAAAGTCATCTACCCAAATAGCTTCATCTTCTTTCCCATTATTTCAAGCAAAAATTACCAGTAATTTACAAGACTTGAGATATATAGAGCAGCTATGAAGAAGTGCATATGATTGGTGCGGTATTAACAAAAGATCGCACAAACCAAAGACAAATTAGAAATTTGAAATGCTAATTCTCTTCAACCGAATTGCATAATATTTGAAACACATTCACTATATATTTCTTAGTTTTAACACGTTCACGACGGGGTGGTGTCAACCGGCAACATATGGTTTTGCTTGAGAAACTGAATCTATACAGCAGTTTCTGTTGGAGGGGGAGATGTGATTCATTAGTTAGTGCTGTTTTTATCTCAGTTGTCTCTAATTGCACGATTTGTTGAGAAATATAACGATTCCATGCATTAACGATGCATAGTCGAAAATTGCCATATCCCCCTGAAGACCTTTCGCATCCCCCCCCCTGGGGTACGCATACCATACTTTGAGAAACACTGCCCTAGACATTCCACCTGATCTTTCAGCTCATCTATCTCTCTCCACAAGTCAGCCACTCTATTTGCCATTCATTCTCCCAACTGAGACCATCTCCAAAAACTTCACAATCCTTCAACCTTTCCACACTTCCTACTCTCATTATTTTATATTTTTCTCGCCCTCTATCATACCACTCATCTCTCTACATGAAGAATCTCCTGCCTCTGACTCAATGAGGTCAGTTATAGTCTCAACGAGTCAGTCATCTCTGACTCACCAAGTTCCTCCCATTGCCTGCCTTTTGCTAGATAGTTATTTTAATTTTAACTTAGTATAAAAGTGATCTGTTCTTACTTGACAGCCTCTGTTTACACTAATATCAAAAGGCCTTACAAGAAGACTTGAATAAACTAAGTGAATGGGCACGGAAATGGGGATACGAGTTCAATGTTGCAAAATTTGAGAAACAAGATGGGATGTAGAATTTTTGCTTGGTGAAGATATATTGTTGGAGGTGGAGGAATGTCGAGTATGAGGAAAGATTGAGAAGATGCAACTTGCTGAGTCTGGTGGACAGGAGGAAGAGGGGAGATATGATAGAGACCTACAAGTTGGTAAGGGGTTGTTTTAGGATCAATGCTGGAGAAGTTTTACAGCAAATTGTGCGAGATCAGGGTAGAACCAGAGGTCATCCCTGAAAACTGTATAAAGAGAGTGTGAGTAGGGGAGTGAGAGGCAGGTTTTTTTCGTGCAGAGTTGTGAATGATTGGAATGCCTTGCCTGAGAGTGTGGTGTCTGCAAGGAGTTTGAGTGTGTTTAAGACACGGTATGATGAGATGTGTGTGTGATAAAAGGACCTCCCAGATGAGTCTTTGACTCCATGAGGTCTTGGGGTAATAATAATAATAATAGAATCCACGAAAAGAGTCACTAACTTCATGAAGGTCGGATGTTAATAATAATAAAACTATGCCTTTTTCATTAAAAAAAAATATTATATATATATATATATTTTAAAGGGGTGCTTAAGGGTCAAAGCTGTATAACTTAGAGGAAATTCCACGCAGCCTTTAGAGGAATGCGGAGAACCGACCAGGGCTTCTGACCTAATGTCCAATCTTCAACATATCGTGGTGCACCCTGTTGGGTATCCACTTGGATACTGAACGAAAGAGGATGGGCTGGCAATTTGGAATTTAGCCGAGCAACTTGTAATCTTATTGGTTAATCCAAAATAAAAAATGATGGTACAACATGACAAAATTTCATGCCGGCTAGGGCATCACCCGGTTAAACAAGACACCCATTGTTTTCGCCAGGGAACCAGGGTGAACAGCGAAAAGTCAGCTACTGGAACAAATCTGAAAACAAACCCCAACTCAACATCACCAGAGTTAAAGATCGGTACTATCAACGTTAGAAGCCTGAATGGCAAAGAAATGGAGCTAGTTAAAGAATTAGATAAGTAGCAGATCGACATAATAGGGATGACAGAAACAAAAAAGACAAAAAACTGGCGAGATCTTTCTGAGCAATAAATACAAAATGTTATATTCAGGCAATGACAATCAAGGAAAAGAAGGTGTAGCCATAGTATTCAACACAAAATATGAGGCTAAATCTTCTTGAATGGCAGGCAGTCTCAAGTAGAGTGATGTGCGCAAATATCAGAATGGGGAACTGGACAATGAGACTTATTTGTGCCTATGGTCCCACAGAAGGTTCTACTAAGGTAGAAGTGGAGGAATTTTTTGAGGCTTTAGAAAAAGCAACTGACACAATGAAAAATGAAAAGTTGGTCCTTGTTGGGGATCTAAATAGCAGAGTAGGAAATGATTGTGAGACATACAAAAATATTTCAGGGAAATTTGGAGAAAAGAGCAAAGCTAATAATAATGGCAAATATCTGTTGGATTTCTGCTCAGGACATGGACTGGTTATTACTAACACCATGTTCCAACATAAAAATGTGCACAAATTCACATGGAGAGAGGAGGCTAGGAATAAGAAAAGTCTCATTGACTATGTTATTGTTGATAGTGATGTTTTATCCCTGGTGCAGGACACCAGAGTCTACAGAGGATTTGAAATTAGAAGTGATCACTATTTAGTCTTGAGCAGGATAAAATTTGATTTCATATTGAAAAGAATAACATTTAAGAAAGTTTTAAAGCGAATAAAAGTTGAGCAGCTTTCAGATGTGAACTGTAGACTAAAATACACAAAGATTATTGAATATTATTGAAAAGAAGAAAGCATATCAAAAGTTCCTGTCAAATAAGTCAGCTTGTGCTCTTAGAGAATATAGAGACAAATGCAAGAATGATAAATACTGTGTAAAACTAGCTAAACAAAAGTCATGGGAGGACTTTGGCAAGAATATAGAAAATAAATATCAAGAAGGTGGCAAAATATTCTGGAGGTTGTTGAAGAAGCTTAGGAATGGAGGAAAGAGTGCTGTAAAAAGAGTTAGAGATGATAAAGGTGACATGAAAATGGGAGAAAAAGATATCCTTGAAGTATATGGAGTAATTACTTTGAAAAACTGCTAAATGAAACAAGCAGTGATGACAGCACACTGGTAAAAAACACTGACCAGGCATGCAGTCACGAATACATATCCATACTTGAAGTAGAAAAAGCGATCAAAGGCTTGAAATGTGGAAAGGCAGCAGGAGTAGATGATATTCGACCAGAAATGCTGAAGTATGGTGGTATAAGAGTCTTACAGTGGCTGCACTGCATAGTTCAGAAAGCCAGGACAGAGGGACGAATTCCCGATGATTGGAGTAGAGCTCTCATAGTACCCATATATAAAAAGGGGAAAAAAATGATTGTGAGAATTACAGAGGTATTTCCCTACTGAGTGTTACTGGCAAGATCTATGCAAGTATACTTGAGAAAAGGTTGAGAAGAACTGTGGAAGAAAAGCTTGGTAAAGAACAAACTGGATTCAGGCCAAACATAGGCTGTCAGGATCAGATCTTCACTTTACGACAAATAGTTGAGAAAGCATGGGAATATAACAAAGATCTGTATTTAAGTTTTGTCGATCTGGAAAAGGCATATGAAAAGGTTCCAAGAGAGAGAAGCTATTCAATACGCTACAGTTATATGGTGTCAATGGGGCATTATATCCAGCAATACTTAGCCTGTATTTGAGTTGTAAGTCAGCAGTTAGAATTGAAGGAAGTATGGTTTAATGTTAAATTTGGTGTGAGACAAGGATGTACATTATCCCCTCTGTTATTCATTATCTATATATTGATCACATTATGAAGGAATGTGGTATTAAACATGATATCTGAATTGGAGATGTTAATGTCAGCTCTTTGCTTTATGCGGGCGATGTTATACTTCTAAATAAATCTGCTACAAGTCTGCAAGATTCTCTGACTAAATTGAATAGCTGTTGTAATAGATATGGTATGAAGGTCAGCATTAAAAAGACAAAGACAATGAAAATAGGTAGAATTGTTGAAAATGTCAACTGCGTTGTGAACAGGGAACCTGTGGAATAAGTAAAACATTTCATCTACTTAGGCACAATGTTTACTGAAGATGGTAAATTAAATAAAGAAATAGACAACAGAATCAACAAAGCCGGTATGGTGGGAAGTCAATTGAATAAATTCATATGGAATAAGAGAGAAATTAGTCAGAACACTAAATTAGCTGTATACAAGAGAGTTTTCAAACCAATTTTAACTTATGAATCTGAGAGCTGGATCAGAAGTAAAATGATTGATCAAAATTGATCAAAGACTGGAGACCACAGATATCAGAGTCCGGAGAAAGATTACAGGCATGAACAGATAGCATCAATGGCAATATCATATTAAAAACAGGGATATTAAGAAAGAACTTGACATTGTCAGCATCTAGGAATGCGTTAGCAGAGCTACTCTCAGGTGGTATGGTCACTTAAACAGAATGGACAAAGAAAAATTAGCAAAACAAGTGTTCTCTGCCAGGTTGGTAGGAAAAAGACCCACAGAAAGACCAAGATATAGGTGGATTGATATGGTACAATGTGCCTTAGACAATAGAAATATAAGATCTGATAATGATAATATTGAAGTCTTGACAAGTAACAGACTAATTTGGAGGAAAATTGTAGATAGGAAGTTAGTAATGATGTAAATTTTTCATGTAGTACTCTCATATCCTGTACACCCCTTGAGGGCACATGTCAGGAATTTGATGATGATGATGACGATGTATTCCAAAGGAATGTGCCAAGGAGTTGACACCGACCTTGAACATATGTTTTTAATACGAGTCTTGCGCCAGGTCAAGTTCCTAAGGAGTGCAAGATTGAGCCACTATATAAAGGAGGTGATAGTACTCAAGCATCAAACTATAGGCCTATCTGTGTATCAGGTGTTATAGTTAAGTTGTTGGAGAAGCTTGTAAGAACTAGGATTCAGAATTGGGTTGACAACAATGGTATTATCTTTCATGAACAGCATGGATTTACTACAGGGAGGTCATGTTTTAGTAATCTACTTACTTATTACAATAAGGTGACTACTTCCATGGACAGAGGAGAAGGATATACAGTAATATACTTATATTTTGCAAAGGCTTTTGACAGATTACCGCATGATAAGTTGATAGTAAAACTGGAGTGGATGGGGTTGGATATTAAATTGGTGCATTAGATTGGGCTATCTGATAGGAATCAACAAGTTGTGTATGGGGGAGCAATATCCAGGAAAAGGAAAGTTACTAGTGGTGTGCCTCAGAGGTCTGTTTTGGGGCCATTTCTGTTTAACTTTTATATTAATGATATTGGTGAAGATTTGGATGGAAATATTCAGTTGTTTTGCAGATGATGCAAAGTTGGGATGACCCATATAGAGTAGAGAAGATGTTGTGGCCTTACAAGAAGACTTGAATAAATTGAGTGATTGGGCACAGGAATGGGAATGCGAGTTCAATGTTGGAAAATGTAAGGTTTTAAAATTTGGAAAACAAAAATGGGATGCAGAATTTATGCTTCGTGGGGATACATTGTTGGAGGTGGAGGAAATGAGAGATCTGAGGGTAACAGTGGATAAGGATCTGAAATTTAGGGGGACACATAGCCAGAATTATGAAGACAACACAAAGGCTTCTGGGAATGATGTGGAGGACACTGACTTGTAGAAGTAGGGAGATTCTTGTTCCATTGTATAAGGCTTTGATTAGGCCACACATGGACTATTGTGACCAGATTTGGTCACGCAATTTTCAGAAGGATGAGATGTTGGAATGGGTCCAGTGGCGACTGACTAAGGTAGTTTCTAACCTCTGGAATTTCGTGTATGAGGAAAGATTGAGAAGATGCAACTTGCAGAGTCTGGTGGAGGAGGAAAAGGGGAGATATGATACAGACCTACAAGTTGGTAAAGGGTTGATATAGGATCAATGATGGAGAGGTTCTAGAGAAAATAGTGGGAGATCAGGGGAGAACCAGAGGACATCCCTGGAAACTCTATAAAGAGGGTCTGAGTAGGGGAGTGAGAAGCCTTGATAGGACCTCACTTGCCTAATGCATGCAAGTCTGGTCTCCTGGCTTCCATAGTAATTCTGATACAGTGGAGAGTACAAAGGAGAGTGAAATACAAATTATGAAAACAGATTGAAAATTTGTCGACTGCAGACACTAGCAAACAGGAGAAAGAGGGATATGATTGAGACTAACAAACTTCTGAAAGGGTTATATAAGATTTCAGTATATGGAATTTTCATTTTATACAGGATGGAAAAGGAACAAGAGTAGAGTCTTGGAAGTTGAGAAGGAATGCTATCAAGAAGGAAGTGAGGGGTTACATTTTTCTCTCACAGTGGTCATGACTGGAAGGGATTGCCACTGGATGTGGTGTATACAAGTAGTGTGAATGAATTCAAGAACAGTTATGAGAGCTGGCACAGATAGTATAGCTTCCCTTGATGAGTTCATGACTCCCTGGAGGTCTGTCTTAATGTTTTGTAACTGTTCATAGATTCAATCATTGCTTTCTCTTCCCACTTCTGAAACATATAATGCTATTTTATATGGTTATTCCCCCACAATCAGTCCTTGGAGGTATCACATAATAATAATATTTCTATTCACAATTTTACAAAGTTACTCAAGGCTTGGAGAATTACTTGATGAACAAAATCCTTAGTATGAACAATTTCTGAGACCTAGAATAGACTTTCTGCATTTTCAACTCCATAACAGTCATATTATAATGATGATAATCAATTTCACTAGATCATCTAGGGAATGATAGAACTTTTTACACTTTGCACCTCCAATAAGCAGGGAAGTGGCCTCACAATAGGCAATACAATTCACCTTCAAACTGAACATTTACAAACATTTTACACATGGTAGGATTCAAATTAGTCCAACAGCATGTTGGTTTGAAAGTCGGTATGCTATCCACCAGGTCAGCATAGTTATCTAAATGTGACTATCAAAATAAAAACACTGCTCTTTCTTTTTGAATGTGACTCATGCATGGCAATGATGTGATTCACATTTCTAATGTGATAACACATTAGAATTCTGTTGCCCAAATGCGCGACTATCCAAATGTGTGGCTACTGATGTAAAAAAAAAAAAAAAAAAGCTCATCTGAGCGTATAATAAAAGCGGTGTTTATATTTTTAGAAAATTTGTTGGCATTTAAGGAGTTCGTAATATAATTATTTGAAAACTTCAAAATATTCATCATTCAAAGATGGTGATAATCATGTCCTAAGAATTAAAAAAAAAAAAAAAACTGATAGCAAATTCAAATCTATTACTGTTCAGCAACTAGTTACAAACATTTGTTCAAATTTCAAATGAGGTCTGCAAATTTTTTGAAGTGACAATTTAGCTAAAACATATGAGTGAGGTAGGATATGTCGCATTTAAAAATAAACGTTTCACTTACGTATCGTGTATCCCTTTTGCCCATTGCACAGTTCAATACTTTTCATAAAGACAGATTTACAATTAAAAGCACCTTTAATTCTGAAAAATAATTTCTAAAAAAAATTCCCACAAATAGCTATTGCAAATAAAATAAATACCACTCAAATAATACATTCTAAACGAATCCACAATCCATCAGTTAGCACCTATACACAACCTGCACAAACACAAGCGACACCTTACGTTCATCATCATTATCATTATCAGCCATTGCAGATCCGCTGCTGGATGAAGGCCTTTCCAAGAGTACTCCAAAACTGTCTGTCCATGGCTCTCCTTTTCCATGTCACTCCTGCAAATCTGATGATATCATCAAACCACAGTGATTTGGGTCGGCGTCACGGTCGTTTTTCCTCTCGTAGAATCCAACCCAGTACTTACCCCTTTTGTCCATCGTTGATCTTGTCTTCGAGCAATACGCGATCACATTGATTCAGATGTTTCACTCTTCCTATGATGTCAGAGACTTTGGTTTGATTTCTAATCCATGTATTCCTTTTGTGATTTAATCTTCTGATACCAAGCATAGTTGAGTGTAAGAATGTGTATAATATGCCCGAGCTAGTACGAAGGACAACAAATCAGAATGGGACAGTTAGTATAAGGCATCAAAATAGGAGTGGGACTAACGAGCTTCTGCATTTCATGTATACTAATGCCAGGAGTATTAGGAACAAGAAAGAAGAATTTTTGGCCTTGATTGGCTCTTCCTGCCTACAGATTATTGGCATTAGTGAAACATGGCTGACAGAAGATGATATAGCTAGTGGGATTGAATGTGAAGGGTATAGTGTGTTCAGGGGACAGAGAGATAAAACGGGGGGAGGAGCATTATTGATGAAAACTGATGAACTGCAGCCAAGGAGAATAGAAGTTGAACTGTAGGATAGAGAAAATAGCACATTTGAGGCTATTTGGTATGAGATTGAGACTAGCAGAACAAAATATACAGTTGGGTGCTGCTATTGACAGGTGATGGAATAGATGATGGAGACAGTATGCATAAGCAAATAGAAGAAATGAGTGGAAGGAGGGTGATTATTATGGGGGATCTCAACTATGGTGATATTGATTGGAAAGAGGAGAGGTCACATGGGAGGAGGAAGGAATTGGATTTTATGCAGTTATTAAGGGATAACAATCTGAGACAGCATGTAATAGAAAACACTAGGGATTGGAGAGCGCTTAACCTAGTAATTGCATCTGAGAATTTGACTGTAATGAATATGACCATGTTTCCACCAATTGGTGAGAGTGATCACAAGGTCTTGACCTGTGAGGTGGCTAAATGTGTGGAATTTTCAATTAAGACAGGATACATGTGGAATTACCTGGCTGGTAAGTATGACAAGCTTAGGAGAATGCTTGGTTCAGTGCCATGGCATGTAAGCAAGGGCTGGTAGTGCATGGGAACTGGTTAAGGGAGGTAATGGCAGAGTGTATACCTAGAATCCGAATAGTAAATCAAGTAGGGATTAACTAAATCTGCAAAAAAGAAACAACTGTGGAGGGAATTTAAGGAGAAATGTGACCTGCAGGCACACGAACGGTATAATGCTCAGGCGAGAAGGGGTACGAGTATGGTAAGAAAAGCAAAAGCTGATTATGAAAGATAATTAGCCATTAGATAATTGACCAAAGCGAATACGGGTCTTACGTGAAGCGGCTAAAGAATTGTGAGTGCCCTTGACCATTTTGTTTAATTTGAGTCTCCGGTCTGAGTTAGTCCCGAGGGGGATGGAGAGAGGGGCAAATATTTCCACTGCATAAAGGAGGTTCCAAGACTGCTGTTACAAATTACCGACCGATTAGCATTTCAGGAGTCGTTGTCAAGGTCTTGGAGAAAGTACTCAACAAAAAAATACAGGAATGGATAGATGAAAATGGGATACTGTATGGGGGAAAGCATGGTTTTGTGAAGGGTAGATCATGCCTCAGTAACTTGCTGACGTTTTATAACACAGTGAAGGCTGAACTGGATAAGGGAATGGGTTAACAGTGATACAGCTGGTATTTGAGTGCCTTCGTAGCGCAATTAGAACAACGATGGTACAATGCGCCCTTCGATTGGAAGAGGCCTGAGTTCGATTACCATCGTGACGGGAGATATCTTTATATGGACTTTTTCAATTGAAGGTTAGTTAGCCGATCTCATACGGAGGTAGCAGGTTTTTTTCTCCCGGAAACTCGGGTTTTTCATCCCGCATACAGATAAATCGGTCCTTCAGAAAGCAATTTACAGACAAAAAATACTTCTTGTTGTTGTGGTGGTAGTGGTGGTGGGCGGTGGATGGCGCTGATGTAGTTGATTGATAGTGGTGGAGACGGAGAGTTGTACAGTGGGTGTCCTCCCGCGATGATTCTTCGTACTCCTTGGAGGTGCCACGAATAATAATAATAATGTAGGGGTTGTGAGATGGATAGGAGGGTGGTTGATGGAGAGATATCAGTGAGTAGTTTATTCAGGAGTAGAGTTCAAAAGAAGGCTAGTGGTGTGCCGCAGGATTCTGTTCTTGGACCACTACTATTTAATTTGTTCATTAACGATATAGGAAAAGATCTGAGAAGAACTGTTCATTTGTTTGCTGATGACGATGATGCAAAGTTTGGTAGGACAATAGAAAATGCACATGATGTCAAAATTTTGCAGGATGATTTGGATAGATTGGGGTACTGGGCTAAGGAGAATGGATGTCGATTTAATGTGGCAAAATGTAAGGTTATGCATTTCGGGGTGAAAAGTTTAGCAGCAGTATACCACATTGGTGGAACTGTACTCCAGGAGATTGAAGAGGCCAGGGATTTGGGAGTGTTAGTGGATAGGGAGTTGAAGTTAAGGGGCACATCGCAAAAGTGGCAAAATCAGCTCATCAAATCACTTGGTTGCCGAAAAACACTTTAACGAGCAGAGACAAACAGGTTATTGTTCCTCTATATCGAGCCTTGATAAGACTACTGTGCCCAGATATGGGCGCCAGTGTTTCTTCTCGATGGGGAGGAGGAGGAGGAGGAGGAGAGGATCCAGAGACGAGTGACCAAGATAATAGTAGGACTATGGAATGAACCTTATGAGAACAGGTTGAAGATTTGTGGGCTGCAGAAATTAGTTCATAGGTGGGAAAGGGGTGATATGATTCAGACATTCAAATTACTGAAGGGTTTCTATACGAGTAATTCAGAGGATATTTTTTAGGACAGGACTGATGGTGGTGGTGGTGGGAGGACTATGGATCATCCATGCAAACTGGGCAAGAGTGTGGTTAGCAGAGGTGTTAGAGCTAGGTTTTTTACTTGAAAAGTGTTGAATGAGTGGAATAAGCTGCCAGAGTCTACTGTGCATGTCATGACTGTGAATGATTTCAAGGCAAGGTATGATAGATACTGTGTGAATGTCCAATAGTTGTTCTTGACATGATGTTAGGGCCTCCCTCGATGAGTCTAAGGACTCCTTGGATTTGCCCGTAATAATAATAATGATAATAATAATATTTCTTCTTTCCATAGTAAATGGTGTTGTTCTAAATTTTTGTATTTCCTTTGCATTCAGTGTACATGTTTCACAGCCATATGTCAGTATAGGATGAATACATTGGTTAAAAATCTTTCTCTTCAGACATAATGGTAGTTGCTTTTTGAATATTGAATGTAATTTTCCAAATGCTTTCCACCCAAGCATCGTGCGCCTTTTAATTTTGTTAAATTGATATCTGTTGTCCTAGGTATATGTAATTATCTACTTGTTTAATTTGCTCATTATTGATTTTTATTATTTTTGGTTGGACCTAGCTATTGAACATAACTTGGGTCTTCCTTAGTTTATCTTTAGGCCAGCTGTTTTGCTAGCACTTTGGAGTTCATGGATACAAGTCTGTAATTGATGCATAGTTGAAGTAAAGACAACTATATCATCTGGAAAGCGTAAATGGCTTAAATATCGTCTTATATTATCTTAAATATCTATTTATCTTCAGACTTTCCCTTCCCAATCAAGAAGTTTGAACATTTCTTCTAGGCACGCTGTGAAAAATTTTGGAAATATTGTGTCACCCTGTCTTATACCGCTCTGTATTCCCACAGCAGATATGTTTCCATTGAAATGAATTGCTGCTGTGGCACTGGTGTATGCTGATTTGGTGGTTCTGATGTATGGCTCCTCCACTTGTTGGTTTTGTAATGCTTTAAGTATTGCACAAGTTTTAAATGAATCAATGGCTTTCTCATAGTCAATAAAACCAAGTCCTAGTGGTAATTGATATTCATTACACCGTTAAATAATCTACTGTACAACTTGAATATGGTTCGTTGTACTAAAGTGCCTTCGAAAGCCAGCCCGTTCTTTTGGTTGTGCTAGATCTAGAGTCGCAGGAAGCTTGTGAGCTAAGACTTTTGTAAACATTTTGTAAACCACTGATAGTAGACTGAGAGGTCAGTAGTTCGTCAAGTCTTCTATCTCATCTTTTTATGTATTAGTTTTAGGTTGGCTTTCTTCAATGTTAATGCTACATCAATTATCTTTAATCTTCTTCTTTAGAAGACCCAAGATAAATATGTAAGAGTTTTAGATTATTTTTCGACCTGTTTTTAGAAATTTCAGCTATAACTCCATCCTCACCTGCAACTTTTCCATTTTGCAAGCTTTGGATGCTCTCATAACTTTTGCTAGAATCTGTAGTACTTCAGCTGTATTCTTCTTCGTTTAATTCATCATCCTGATGTAATCATCAACTTTACGTTATATAGAACGAAATGGGAAGATTAATGAAAGCGCTATTTTCACCATGCAGGTGAATTGACGGTTTCATAGCATGCCAAATAATAGTTGTTTTGTATTACGACCTGAATAACTAAAGCTATGGGTATCTTATGCATGTTGATTAAGTGCTTCCCTTTGAGCGATTTTCAGCAAGATAAAAACCGAAAGAAGTGGAAATAAGTGAAAGTGATAGAATTATGATAAATTACACAGAGTGCATAAACTTTTTTCTGAGCATTTTTAGGTGGTTCCTGAGTTAGTCGATCTTTGGCACAAGCAAGTAATTTCAATACCGCATCTCAAAACAACCCACCTTAAAACTAAAATTCTTTTACAAATATAATCCCTATATATATATTAGGATTTATGGCCATCCTTGCCTTCACTTGCTTGCTGTAATCTTTCGGGAAGGCTTGATTCAGTCACATCCTAGGATTGGCTTAATTAGTAAGAGTTGAAGAACAGAGACCATCTGCCCATAGTAATTCAAAAAAATAAAAAATAAAAAAGATATGAGTGAAAAGGAGCTCCATTTACTCTAACTGGAACAATATGAGTTACGGGTTACAGACGTAGCAATTTGTTTAGCATCAATATGTTTTTCGTAAACACAATCGCTTTGTTTATCTACGAAGGATTTCTTATTCCCGTCGATGTTTCATGTGCACCAAGTACATTGAATTTTAGTTCCGGTATCATTTTGTTTATCTCAGGACTAAACCCCGATGAAAGGGCATCGTGAATTAGATTCCAATCGTCGACTAAAGAAACTTTTATTAAGCCTTTTTTCCCTACCGGTTACCGAGTTAGTCGATCTCTGGCATGAGCAAACGAGTTTTTTCTCCTGAAAACTCGGGTTTTTCGTCCTGTGAACTCAAGAAAATCGACTGTAGAACCCAATCTATTTCACAATAAAAATGTTGAGTTCTGAATCACGAGATGGCAGCACTTGTTAGCCGTCTCTTCACTGCATGCCGCTAAAAACAGTGATAGCCTTGCGCCAGCTATCTGGGACTGCCTACCAGTAGAGATTGAAATGTCCACTCATTCTCCAAAAGTTAGATAGAGCTTTAAAAAACTGCCTCGGCTACTCCCTATAACGGAATAAAAAGCGTGAGCTGATTTTTTTTACATTATTTTGCTTAAAACATCATGTCAAATAAATTAGAGCTGATCATATTTTTGAAAGTGTACCTTTACTTGAATTCTGGAATCTTTTATTAAGCATCATCATTTTTATCATCAAAATCTTTCTTAATTCCACTTTTGGAGAAATTTCTCTTCATATTTCATCCAAGATCTTGTGCATTTCTTCATCATAAATGTCCATAACATCTTGATATCTCACAGGTTTCCAATAACCAGTTCTTGGCGTGCAGTCTGTTGTTCTATTTGTCCATCTGTTGTGAGACATTCTCATCACATGTCCTACCCAGAGCCATTTGTTGCCTTTTATTAGTAATGCAATGTCCATTGCCTTCGTTTGCTTCCTAATTCAAATATTATTTTTATCTAACCGGTTTATGCCCAAACTGGCGATTTCCATATTTCTTTGTGTTGTTTTCAATTTACGTAGGTTTTTTAGTCAAACTGCTAGTTTTGTTATTATTATTTGACACCTCCAGGGAGTCCCAAGGCTCTTCGAGGGAGGGAAACTACTCAACGACTCTCCGTCTCCATCACTCAACCTCATCCACAAACCACCTCATCTACACCAACGCCCTCTACTGTCCACCATCACCACTATTATTTTTACAGACAATCACAAATATCTATGCCCACAGCGGGATTAGAACCCGAATGGATACGCTAACCACTCGGCCAACCAGGCTGGCAACATAAGTCATTCTTGGTTGCACAGACTGGTTGCAGATTTTTCTTTTAATGAAGTTCAGTAAATTGTTTATAATGGTTAAAAACTTTCAATCCTACTGTAATTCTAGTTGAAATTTCATTATCAAATTTATGGTTGTTTGTAATCCTTTGTCCAAAATATTTGTGTGAACTCACTATTTCATTGTCTTTGATTTATTTCAATATGTTTCCGTTCTGGAGTATTTCCTCTAATATTTTATTTTTGATTTATCCACATTTATTTGCAGGCCCATCTTCAGACTTACTTTATTTAATTTAATAATCCTGGGATCTATTTCTTTTGGTGATGTTGATATTAGCACGATATCATCAGCGAATAATATATTAAGTATTATAAGTGTTATTAGTATTACTAAAGTAGTACTTAGCATATTTTCGAAAGTGTATCTTTGGCTTGCGTTCTAGAATCGTTTATTAATATTATTATTACTATTAATATAAAGTCTGATGATATTGATATGAATATTAATACTATTATTAATATTATTACGCGACACCTTCAAGAAATGTAAGAATTCATCGTGGGAGGGCATATTACTCCATTAAGCACAACTCCTTATCTCTCCTACTTAATCCTCCAATTACAGATCTACGATCAACTCATAACGCAGTCTACCACCCACCACCAAAACTGGTATTATTTTAATTAATTGATTAATTAATTTTTTCTATGAAATATAAGTTCTCTTCGCGAATTTTTTTTTTTTTTTTTTTTTTTTTTTTTTTTTTTTTTTTTTTTTTGTTTTGGACGAAAAACCAGAGTTTAGGGAGAATACCCCTGCAACCTTTGTATGAGATCAGATAACTCACGTTCAACTAAGCGTCTCCATAGTGCAATTGGAAGAACAACGGTACATTGCGCCCTTCGATTGGAATAGGTCTAAGTTCGATTCTCGTCGCGACGGGAGGAATCTTTATCTGGACGATTTCAATCGAAGGTGAGTTTGCTGATCTCATACGGAGGCAGCAGGGTTTTTTCTCCCGGAAACTCGGGTATTTCATCCCCTTCAGAACACACGCAATTTACAGACAAAAAAAAATAGTTGTGGTGGATGTGGGCGGTAGATGGCGTTGATGGAGATGATTCGTAGTAGAGGTTCGGTATAGTGGTTGAGATTGTTGTAGGTGTCCTCCTGCGATGAGTCTTCGGACTCCTTGGAGGTGTCAGGAATAATAATAATAATAATAACTGAATCTGTCTATTTAGAGATTCCCCTCGTCACGAAAAGAATCGATCTGAGGTCTTTTTCAATCTAAGGAAGTAATATCCTATTTTTTCTTCAAATTGCGCGACGAAGGCGCTTATCATCAACGATTTCTCAAAGAGCATTGAATCCTATTTCTAAATGAATCTTAGTAGCAACATACGTGATAAGAAACAAGATCTGATGGTTTCAAATTGGTGATTGGTAACTGTGTTTTTCAATACATTTTTCACAAAAACGTAATTGTATGGTCATGGAGGATAAATTAATTGGCTGAAGACCTTTTTGCTGATGTTTTTCACTACTAAGTTTAAAAGTGCTCCAACAGCAATTATGCAGAATTTTTTTATAATTTTCTGCTGACATCTATTAGGGTTTCCACTCATATCCGATGCGGTATGGTATCCAGGACTTCACAAATTATTTTGTCTAGTTTAAGTTTTTGTAAATAGTCTTCTAGAATGGTTAATAATCTTTCTTTGGTAGCCTCCTCTATTAGATAGAGGAGATTAAAATCGAAAAAAAAGTACAAGAATCGAAAGGCTTGTATGTTGCAATTCTTTCTTTTCTACATTAGTCACATCAGGGAATTTTCGAAAACAATCGAGTAATATTTAGAATATCGTAACCCACTAAAACTTATATGATGCTTCATTTCTACTATTCATTTAATTCACACTTTCTCCCCTAAATAATATGTAATTCTTTGATGTTCATGTTCATGTTCTTAAATGTTTTGCACTAATAGATACTATTTCTAGAAATTTTCCATGTTACTCCTCTAATTAATATTAATTTATATGGATATTTCGCCTACTTTTCTTTAAGATTTTTAAAAGGGGTACTCTTAAAAAAAGTAGACAAAATAGCCGTAAAAATTAATAATTTTTCACTAATGTTATGAAAGTTTGTGAGGGTTCCTGCCAAGTATAGAAAAAAATCCCATTTTGTGCTCATAACGTTTCTTGGATGACGTCTGGAAATTAATATAATTGTCTATAACATGGTTGTAGAGTCCATAATTTGTTTTAGAGTCCACAAACGAATGTGGTCTCTTCTCACAGCAATAGAGGGCTCACAGCGATGTTTCATACTGTTTATAATTGTGTCCAGGAGCTTAGTTGGTAATAACAGCCGTTTCTCCTGCAAGGTTCTCTCAGTCTCTCGAGGTTCTGAGGAGTTGAGGGCAGTAACACCTCTATTTAGAGTATTCCAGATATCAATAGGTTAGAGGTCAGGAGACCTGACTGGATAGACCATGTGTGTTAGTCTCTTTTAAATGTGTTGGCCCATGTGCTTCACTCAATGAGGACGACCATTATCATCTTTTAGGATAAATTTTTTTCCTAATGCATCTGCATACGTGTGAATATATGGTTCCAGCATCTCTTAATTTGGGTGTAGGCATGGCTGTTTTACCTACACCTAAACTCTGGAGACTGAGGAGGGATAAGTTGAATCTGTCGCTAATTGTAACTAACATTAATTATAAACTGCATCAGATATCCGGTGAAGAGAATCAGACAAGTGCAGCCATCTAGTGATCTCTGATGCAGTATATTATTTGTCTGAAATAGTGTGGATTCTATGATCGATTTATTTCAGTTTAAGGGACGAAAAACCCGCTTGACTTACCTGATATCCAGTGATTCGGAAACCTGCCAATGAATGGGTCTGAAAAAACCATACACTCTGCACCCAGAATCGAACTCAGAATGGCCTAGTGCTATGGATGCAAACGCCACTTCTCCAGGGCTACACACGTTTTGTTATATATATATTATTTAATCTTTTTTAAATATTACTTATATATTATCTTCCTCTTTTCGTTTTCAAAAAAAAAAAAAAAAAAGGAAGATAAAAAAATCCAATGTAATCTATGCATTTTTTGGCAATACATACAGAGATGAACTCAATTACATTTTACACAATATGCTGAAGAGACAATGATGGTGGTGGTGGTGGGCGGTAGATGGCGTTGATGGATATGATGCGTAGTAGAGGTTCAGTGTAGTGGTTGAGACATCGCGGAAGGACACCATAGGTGTCCTCCCGCTAAGAGTCTTCGGACTCCTTGGAGGTATCAGAAATAATAATAATAATAATAATAATAATAATAATAATAATAATGATTTGACAAACGGTTATTTTACTGGCCTGAACTCTAGTGATAATAAAATAAAATTACAATAAATAAATAAAATAAAATAAAATAACTACATCAACACTGTATTCTATTTAAGACAATATCAGAGAGACATTCTTTCACATAGGTATTTTTTTAGAGTAAAAATGATGTCTTAAATTAACATGACAATTGTTATATTAGATTTAAGATCCTGGATTACCTATGGTCCTATTTCTAATTAGCTGTTAGGGGAAAAGTTTAAGTGGGTAGAATATGTGCCCTCCATATTCGTGGGATTTTTAGACCATCGTTATTGTTAAGAATAGGTTGGTTGAATGCTACATTCTAGAATACCACAGAAATAACAACTTAATATATATATATATACATATCATGAAATTCGCCACTCACATATACGATGGTTTATATGCACTTGTTTATATGAAAAAGGTATGGAAGTGTTATGGCAAATTATTAACGGAATTTATGAGGGACAAGAATTGCCAGAGGAGTTTAGAAGATCAATTTTTATTCCCATTCCAAAAAAAAAGACAGGAGTTTTAGACTAACAATTTTAGAACGATAAGTCTTATAACTCACACAGCAAAAATTCTGGTGCAAATAATTTTAAAGAGAATTAGGAATAAAATAGAAAAAGAAATGAATGAGGAACAGTTTGGATTCCGAATCAACAGAGGAACTAGAGAGGCTATAACTTGTCTAAGAATTATTGGGGGGGAGGAACACTAAACCATGGTGGAAAGCAGTTTTTGGGATTTCTAGATTTTGAAAAGGCATTTGATACAGTGAAACTTAAAAATCTTTTTGACGTTCTAGAAAATATTGATATTGACTGCTATGACTTGAAAATTTTAAAGAGATTATATTGGTCATAAACAGCGTCAGCATGTGAAATGGAAAGGAAACAAGAGAATTCCTGGTGAAGAGAGGAGTTAGACAAGGATGCAAGTTACAACCATCATTGTTTAACCTTTATAGTGAACAAATGCTTAAAGAGGCACTTGAGGATGTAGAAGAAGGAATAAAAATAAATGGAAGAATAATTAATAACTTAAGATATGCGGAGGATGTAGTGGTGATGACAGAAAGTGAAAATGGATTAAAACAAATTGTTCAAATAATTGAAAACTCTTGTAAAGAGTACGGACTGAGAATTAACACAAAGAAGACCAAGATAATGATAATAGGCAGAAAAATGGGAGATAATGTAAAGATAAGATGTGGAGGAAAGATTTTAGAAGTGGAAAGATTTCAGTATTTAGGTAGCTGGATCTCAGAGAAAGGAACTTCAGAGTTGTACATTAGAAATACAATAGGCAAAGCTAAATCGGTATTTATAGAAATGAAGAGAATTTTAATAAACAAGAACACTAAAATAGATGTTAGAATTGGAATAGTAAAAGCAACAGTTTGGAGTGTTGCAAGTTATGGAAGTGAGTCATAGACACTCAGAAAGAGAGATATGGAAAGAATTAATGCATTGGAAATGTGGTGTTCTAGAAAGATGGAAAAGATTAGCTATATAGAGAGAATATCAAATCAAGAAGTTTTAAGACGAGTTGGGATGGACAGAACACTGCTCAAGAATATTATGCAAAGAAAGACCAGATTTTCAGGACATCTTCTGAGAGGTTCTTTGGGACACCGGACAAGAACTATATTACAAGGGAAAGTTGAGGGGAAGAGAAGACGTGGAAGACCAACTAGAGAGTGGTTCAATGACATCATGGAATGGACTGGTTTAAGAATGACGGAAGCGACAGACAGAGAGAAATGGAGAAGAGCTGCTCATCTGCTGCAACCCTCTTGCTAGAGGATGCTATGGGAGGACGACAACAACCGTGTATATATGTATATATATATATATATATATAAATCAGCTAATGCCTTTTTATTTTCCCGTATAGGGAGTAGTCGAGGCCGTTTTTTCCCCTATCTAACTTTTGGAGACCGAGTGGGCAGTTCAATCTCCACTGGTAGCCAATCAGAAATAGCTGGCCCAAGGCTATCACTAATTTTAATATCTGAAAATAGTGTGGGTTCGACGGCCGATTTTCTCGAGTTTCCAGGAGGAAAAACCCACTAGCTAGTGCCAGCGATCGACTAACTCTGGAACCTGTCGAGAAAAGGCTTAGAAAAAGTTCCTCTAGCCGGCGTCTAGATTCGAACGCTTTTCATCGTGCGATCAAGTGCTGTAGAAACGCCACTTCTACTGAGCTACACCCTATACAGGAATAAAAAGGCGTTAACCTCCAGCCGTAGCAATTAACAAGTTTTGTCTGAAAGTTATTTAAAGTCACCCCACTTCTATAACCTATCGATGAAGGTCATTATACGTTTTCTACCCTAATAATGAATATTTGCTTTCTTTTTATTTATTAGGAATTCGCATTCTTCTTATTCTGCTTTTATCATGAATTCTCTTTCTTTTTTTATTATGCTTTTTAATAGAGACTGATTTAGCCAAATGCAGCCGACTGGTATCATATACGATATAAGAAGAATTTATAGAATCTCAATTTCTCATTAGTCACGACTGATCACAACCATCTGATACTCATAAGTATCATACCGTTCGTCTATATTTATTCAATCTGTTCCGAATACCGTCAATTTTTTCAACATCCAGCAATAACATAGGGAGCGAAATGTTTAGTCTATCAGACGTCGACACACCTAGGCAAATATTTACATGCTACTTCACAAGACCATCCTACCCAAAAATTGGAATATTCAAATCTTTAGCCTCTCTAGCGGGGCAGTGCGAATTTTGTCCTTAGGACATGCAATGCATCTAGTACAATAGATTCTGCTTACATTTTTTTAACTGCCTGGTCACAACAACAACAAAAAAACCTCAGTAAACTTCTAAAAAAGAATATTCCCTGCTTGACTATATATATACCATATCCTTACTGTACATCACTGGTACAACAGATAAACTGGTCTCACTCCTGAAACACAAAACCTGGACTGTTTAGAACTCTCTAGACAAAGTCTCTGCTTTATTCGAACAAATTATCCCTGAGATATTTTACTCTCGCGTCTTCCCAGGTGTCTACAGTATCACTGTCAATGTGATATTCAGTATTTTGGAACAACAAACCAGACCATCTCTACCAGAAGAAAAAAACAAAAAATATATTCTGTATGAACATCCAAAGGTGAACTATTCCCACTTGCCTTAGATGATCATTTCATCAGGTGAAAAAAAAAGCTACTTTATAAATCCTGGTTTAAATCACAGACTTTCCTAGAAGGGACTCATGTGCAACAAATCCATTTGAACTGTAATGCATGGTGTAATTCTGCATAAATTTTGGGGCACTCCATATCAGCCCATCGTTTGGCAATACCCAAAACATTACTGTAGAGGGCGCTACTGTTGTCACAAATGCACATAACTGTTCTTGTTCTGGAAGCCACTGTAAGGTCTCTGTTAAGAGTGCTAACGAAACGTCAGGTTGTAATATGTAATTCATTTATTAAAATTTGTTGTGAAGTGAAAATGACTACTTAGCTGCAGCAGTTGCCTGATTTTTTTAAAAAATACACAGCAAAGTCATTTAGCCTGCTGTACATAATTACCTAAATCTGATTCTCTTGAGATTTTAGGTTGATTTAATAATTGCTGTTTATTTTGGTTATACATATCACCATTATCATATCAAATTTCAGGACGCATATCAAATTTCTGATATGCGTCCTGAATATTCCATAATACATGCAAAGTTTCTATTATTACTCATTTCCAATTGACAATTTTCCTACAAATTAGTGTCTGTAAGCATTCCAATATTGTCAAGCATATATTTCAGTCTTCTAAGGCACTTCGATCTGTACCAATTCTCCTTGATGTTGGTTTTTTTAGTCATACAAACCTGTTTTGTAAACATTTCCTTTCCCATTCCAGTTGTCACCATATCAGAGTTCATATCATACATTCCTACAATGTTAGCGATGTCAAGTTCCTTCGAAAAAAAAAAGGATTAAGTATTCCTGTAAGCTCTCTGGTCAATTTATATTATGAACTTTCATAGTTTCTACATTCGGTTTTGAAATAATGCTGGATCTAATATCCATTGTTATGTAACTTTGCATCGCAGAAATGAAGCCTTTTGCCTCTTTATTTTATATTTATTATTATTATTTAAATTAAGGGGATATTAAATCCCACATTATTTCAAAGCCGAATAAGAAATTCAAAGATCGGAATCAAAAAGTTTCATGCCGAATATAGTAAACTATAAAAATTTCGGCGGATTGTAGCGTGAGCTAAAACACATAGTTCAACACGTTGTCCACAGGCTTTGTCGGCTTTAAAATAATGTGGGATTTAATTTCCCCTTAATTTAAATAATGTTACATCGCCGAAGTGAAGCCTATTGGCTCTTTTATTTAAGTAAGTATTATTATTGTTATTGTGACGCCTCTAGGAAGTCCAAGAACTCATCGTCAGGGGGGGGGGGGGGCACTCTACTCTATTTCGCTTAATACATCTCATCCTCTCCATTACTACTTCATTTTCCAACCACGACACTGCTACCATCAACGCCATCTATTGCCCATTATTTATATTATTTTTTTGAAAAAAGTATCGGTTATTTTAAAATTATTGACAGTACAAAAGATAGTTCTTGACTATTGGTATTCATGCAAATTTCTCCATATTTTTCTAAGACATTTGGGAGTGGATTATATCCAACTCTAGAATTAAGATGTCCTGCTATTAACATAGTCATTTTTATTACATTTATTTAACTGTTTTTTGTAGTTTTTCATAATTTTTTTGGAAGTCTCTTCCTTCTTCTTCAGCATATATTCCTATATTTAAGTAGCTTCTATTTGTTTTTAACTGTTATAATACGATCATTTACAGAACCACTTTCATAATCTATTTTTCCATTTATTATCAATTAAAACAAGCTCTGATATGTTGGTCCACTCCAGTATATAGTATAGTAAAACCATCTATATCTTTTGTTCCCTTTAATTTCTTTTTTGTTTCTGTTATCATGGCTATATTAATATTTTTAGTTGTTTTACCACTTCTAATTCCTTTGTTGTTATGCTTCGCACATTCATGTGGCTACTTTTCAAATGCCCGAGATTCCTAATTGTTTACCTTTGTTCTCTCTTGGTCAATTTCCGTTGTTTCAGTCTGATGAATTTTCTAATTTCAGCGTCTGAGTGATAGAAATTTTTTATTTGGTTAGGTAACCAGCCTTATGCAAAACCCCCAACTTGGAGGACCAGGGTATCTCTGTTAGTCTTCCCCCTACCTCTCAATCTGTCCAAGCTAGTGAGGCCCTACCAGTAGCTTAGCTACTGCTGGAATAACTCTTGAGGTCATTGGTGTGCACAAGCCTCCTTACTGCATCAAGGTGGAGATGCTATTAAGGACTATAGTATTCAAAAAGTATATACATATATGCCACATATCACTTACACACAGCAGCCATCACACAGTTCCTTAAATTCATTCATCCTACCTGTACTCACAACATTAAAAGCTGGACATTTTAAACATGCTCTATGAGAAAAAAAAAAATCCAAACTTTTATCTCCTTTTCTTGACTGCATTCATTATCAACTTCTATGGATGCAATTTTGTGTACTTCCCACCCTTCATAATAAAATGAAAAATTCCATCTTATAGCATCCTATATTATTATTACTATTACTATTATTACGGGCAACTCCAGGGAGTCATTAGACTCATCGAGGGAGGCCCTAAATCATATTCATCACAACTATTCGACATTCATACAGTATCTATCTTACCTCGCCTTAAACTCATTCACTGTCACAGCATCCACCACAGACTCAGGGAGTGCATTCCACTCATTCACTACTCTAAAAGTAAAGAACCCAGCTCTAACACCTTTACTAACCACACTTTTGTCCAGTTTCCATGGATGTCCCCTAGTCCTCCCACAACCAGCCCTGTTCTCAAAAATATCTTCTAAATTAATTTTATAGAAACCCTTCAGTAATTTGAATGTCTCAATCATATCTCCCCTCTGCCTATCAACCAATTTTTGCAACCCACAAATCCTCAACCTGTTCTCATACGATTCATTCCACAGACCTGCTATCATCTTGGTCACTCGCCTCTGGATCCTCTCCACCTCCTCCCCATCAAGAAGAAACCTAGGTGACCAAATCTGAGCACAGTAGTCTAGATGGGGTCTTATCAAGGCTCGATAGAGAGGAACAATAACCTGCTTGTCTCTGCTTGTCAACGTATTCTTCAGCAACCAAGTGATTTGATGAGCTGATTTGGCCACTTTTGCGATGTGTCTCCTAAATTTCAATTCCTTATCCACCAACACTCCTAAATCTCGTGCCTCATCAATTTCCTGGAGCACGGTTCCACCAATGCAGTAAACTGCCGCCAATCTTTTCACCCCAAAATGCATAACCTTACATTTTGCCACATTAAATTGACATCCATTCTCCCTAGCCCAGACCTCCAATCTATCCAAATCATCCTGCAAAATTCTGACGTCATCTGCATTCACTATTGCCCTACCCAACTTCGCATCATCCGCAAACAAATGAACTGTTCCTCTCAGATCCTTTCCTATATCATTTATGAACAAATTAAACAGCAGTGGTCCAAGAACAGATCCTTGTATCACACCACTAGTCACAGGCCGTCTTGTGGACTCTACTCCTGAGTAAACCACTCTGATATCTCTCCGTCAACCACCCTCCAATCCATCTCACCAACCCTATGTCCATTCCCATATGCTGCAATTTACTGATTAGAATTCCATGTGGTATCCTGTCAAAGGTCTTAGCAAGGTCCAGTAGAATCACTGTAAACCCATTACCCTTATCCAGTTCAGCCGTCACTGTGTTATAATACGTGAGCAAGTTACTGAGGCATGACCTATCCTTCACAAAACCATGCTGTCCCCGATACAGTATCCCATTTTCTTCTATCCAATCTTGTATTTTCCTCTTGACTATTTTCTCTAAGACCTTGATAATGATTCCTGTCATGCTGATTGGCCGTAATTTTCAACAGCAGCCTTGGAACCACCTTTGTGCAGTGGAACTATTTTCCCCTCTTTCCACCCCCCTTGGGACTGACCCAGTCCTGAGGCTCAAATTAAAAAAATGGTCAAGGGCACTGACAATTCTTTGGCAGCTTCACGTACGACACGAGCTGGTATACCATCCAATCCCACAGATGTATTGACATTGAGGTTCTGTAATAGACTAGTTACCTTTACTTCATTCATCACAATTCCAGTATAAGCTGTTGGTTCTACCATTTCTGCAAAGTCACCACCTGGATGATATATTCTTGCAAAGTGCTCGCTCAGTAATTCCACAACATCGACTGATTCGGTTACCTCCCTACCCTCAGCATTTTTTAAGATCATTCTACCATGAGCATTTTTCCTTTTACTTGCAACATATTGAAAAAACTGTTTGGGATTCTCTTTAGCCTGCATGGCCAATTTCCTTTCGTAATCTGCTTTTGCTTTTCTTACCACCCTTGTTACCATCCTGGCCTGAGCTTTATACTGTTCCTGCACCTGATGGTCACCCTTCTCCTTAAATTACCTCCACAATTGTTTCTTTTTTTGCAGCTCAAGCTTAATAGTGTTATTCATCCATTTAACCCCTACTTGATTTATTATTCGGACTCTTGGTATACAGTCAACCATTGCCTCCTGCAAATAGTTCTTAACCACCTCCCATGCACTATCAACATCCAACCCTTGCAGTTTTACATACCATGGCATTAAGCCAAGCACACACCTAAGCTTGTCATACTTACCAGCCCGGTAATTCCACATGTACCCTGTCTTAATTGTAAATTCGACTCCTTTAGCCACCTCCCAAGTCATGACCTTATGGTCCCTCTCACCAATTGGTGGCAACATGGTCATGTTCGTTACAGCTACATTCTCAGTTGCAATTACTAGGTCCAGCACGCTCTGCCCCCTGGTATTTTCCAATACATGTTGCCGTAGATAGTTGTCCCTTAATAACTGCATAAAATCCAATTCCTTCCTCCCATATGCCCTCTCTTCTTTCCAGTCAATGTTACCATAATTGAAATCACTCATAATAATTACCCTCCTTCCACTCATTTCTTATATTTGCTTATGCATACTATCCCCACTATCAACTCCATCACCCGGTCTATAGCAGCACCCAATTGTATATTTTGTTCGGCTAGATTCTATCTCACACCAAACAGCCTCAAATGTGCTTTTTTCCCCATCCTGCAGTTCAACTTCTATACTCTTTGGCTGAAGCTCATCAGCTATCATCAATAACACTCCTCCCCCCTTTTTATTCACCCTGTCACTCCTGAACACGCTATACCCATCGCATTCAATCCCACTAGCTTTATCATCTTCTGTCAGCCATGTTTCACTATTACCGACAACCTGTGGCCTGGAAGTGCCAACCATGCCCCAAAACTCTTCCTTCTTGTTCCTAATACTCCCGGCATTAGTGTACATGAATCGCAGAAGCCCATTTGTCCCATCCCTACTTTGATGCCTTATACTAACTATCCCATTCTGATTTGTTGTCCGTCGTACTCGCCCGGGCATAATATACTCATTCATACACTTAACTGCCCCCCACAAAGTCTGCATATCTACTCCCCCCTCATAATAAATCTAGTTTCCCTGAGTCTGTACGTCCACTTCCACATCGTTCATCAACACTCTTTCAATTCTCGTAGACAGGCTTATACGTTGGTTATGCATTTCTAAATCACTTAGGGAATTGAAACAACGTAGATCCGAATATAAATTAAATAATACTTTAATAGATATTTCCGATATTTTGGAAATGTGACAACGCCATTTTCTAAAGGAACTTACAAAAAGGCAGGTGCACACAGGCACTAACAATACAGTAACTGAGAATGAAGATATGAAGCTATCGTTCTCCTAGAAGTCCTGATGGTGCCCTCTGGCGGGCTAAGTAGGCGTTCTTTGCCGTTGGGCTGAAGGTCTGCTGATGTCTGCCTCCCAAATTTGGGGCAGTCGCATACAACCAAATTTGTTGAGGTTTGGAGAGTTTCTTAGGGCAGAGGCTGATTCCATAAATAATCTTTCGAATTTATATTTGCTCCGGTGTATTATTGTTGCTTTCTTCCACCGTATTCTGTGGCGAGTATCCAGAGCATGGTCTGCAAGACCAGAATGGCTATACTTGTAAAACCGGATGTAGTCCTTGTGTTCAGAAATTCTGATATTCGCTGTCCTGCCTGTTTGGCCAAAGTACGACAGTTTACAACTGCAAGGGATCTGGTATACACCAGGTAGGTCTAGGGGAAGTGGTTGGTCTTTGGTAGAACGGATAAGGGATGCCAATTTTCTGTAAAGCCTGTAACAGGAGGTGAGGTCATGTTTTTTTAGAATTTGGTAATTTTTCTGAGGTGTCTTGGATGCAGGGAATGGTGATGGATTTAGAGTAATCTTTTTTGTGGAAGGGGGCTGTGGTTTGTAGGTTTTAATATTTTTTGGATTTTTTTTGGGGCGGGTAGCCATTGGCTGAGAAAGTGTTGAGGATGTGATTTAGTTCAGTGTTAAGGGCTATGTCGTTAGAACAGATTAGTTTAGCCCTGTTGTAGTGTTTTTACCACTCCATATTGTTGTGAGGGGGGAGGTGGGATTGTTGGTGGATGTATCTGCCTGTATGGGTGGGTTTTCTGTAAACTGAGAAAACCAAAGTTCCATCAGGCTGGCGGGTGACTAGTGTGTCTAGGAAAGGGAGGCAGTTGTTTTCCTCTTTTTCCAGGGTGAACTTGATTCTGGCGTGTTGGTTGTTTAAGTAGGAAGGAGAGGAGTGTTTCAGAGCCATGTGGCCAAATAGCGAACACATCATCAACGTAGCGAAGCCATATGGTTGGTTTTTGTGGGGCAGAGGCTAAGGCTTTTTCCTCAAAGGTCTCCATAAAGAAATTGGCCAAGGGTGGGGAGAGTGGTGAGCCCATGGCTGTCCCCTCTATTTGTTTGTAGAATTTTCCCTGCCAAACGAAATAGCCCGACTTCATTGTGAACTGAAATAGGGCTGAGATATCGGGGGAAAATTTAGCTTGGATTATCTCTAAAGTTTCCTTGAGTGGGACATTTATGAATAAGGAGGAGACGTCTGACCATTATGTCAGTATGTTGGAGTGTAAGGTTTTCTATGCTGGCTTTGAAGTGGGCTGAGTTTGTTATGTGTGATGGTGTGTTGCCAGTATAGTGTGTGAGTTCTTTGACCAAATGTTTAGCTAATTTGTATGTGGGGAATCAATGCCATCCACTATGGGACGTAATGGCACATTTTCTTTATGTATTTTTGGGAGTCCGTAAATACGGATTGTAATTGATAGGGAGGTAAGTAGCCCGATCTAATAGAAGAGCATTCAGCTTACCTTTGTAGTCCTTTTGGTTAAGTACTACAGTTGCATTTCCTTTATCCGCTTTGGTGATAACTAATTCTTTATTATTTCTCAATTCCTGTAGGGCTTTAAATTCCTTGTTGGATATATTGGTTTTGGGTGGTTTTGCTATGGAAAGGACACAAGCTACATCCAGTCTTACACTGTTGGCGATTTGATGTGGAAGGTGGCGGATTCCTCTTTCAATCTGGATCATAATATCCTCACTTGGTATTTTTTTCGGAGCAATGGCGAAGTTGTGGCCACGTGAAAGCACGTTGAGAGCTTCAGGCTTCAGGGTGACTGAAGAAAGGTTGATTACGGTGTTGGTAGCAAGTTTTGGATTGACGGTAGAATTCTTTTTTAATTTATCGAATTTCTTCATCTGTCGGCCTCGTATCTTTTCAAACTCTTTGTCTGCGGCGGTACACGAGATGTCATGTAAAATTGACCAAAGTTCGTGATTCAAAGTGTACGAAAGTTCATCTTCGAGGGTACGAATAGCTTCATTAATTTCGGCTAAGCCTAACCGCGTGGCGGTGATTTGTTCGCGAAGTAACGCGTAGCTAGCGCGGTTGTATATACGGAGCGCTTTTTGCGAAACAAAACGGTGCTTCAATTTTACACAGTTCGGGATTACCTTGTTATCCCGGCAGCGTTTCAGGAAAGTTAGACGTACTTTGGCCAAACAGGCAGGACAGCGAATATCAGAATTTCTGAACACAAGGACTACATCCGGTTTTACAAGTATAGCCATTCTGGTCTTGCAGACCATGCTCTGGATACTCGCCACAGAATACGGTGGAAGAAAGCAACAATAATACACCGGAGCAAATATAAATTCGAAAGATTATTTATGGAATCAGCCTCTGCCCTAAGAAACTCTCCAAACCTCAACAAATTTGGTTGTATGCGACTGCCCCAAATTTGGGAGGCATACATCAGCAGACCTTCAGCCCAACGGCAAAGAACGCCTACTTAGCCCGCCAGAGGGCACCATCAGGACTTCTAGGAGAACGATAGCTTCATATCTTCATTCTCAGTTACTGTATTGTTAGTGCCTGTGTGCACCTGCCTTTTTGTAAGTTCCTTTAGAAAATGGCATTGTGACATTGCCGAAATATCGGAAATATCTATTAAAGTATTATTTAATTTATATTCGGATCTACGTTGTTTCAATTCCCTAAGTGATTTAGAAACACTCTTTCAAGTCTCCGTACACTCCATTCAAATGTAACCCATCCATCTTATATAAGTCCTTTCGCCCATCGAACTCATTCCACACCACTCTCCATGCATAACCCACGCATAAAGTCATTGGCAATTATGGCCCTCCTTCTAAACACTTCGCTGTCATACCGCGGTAAGATACTCACCATCCTAACTCTCTCACTCTTCTCTTTTGCTACCTCAAACAACTCCCTCACATCCTCTATCATTTCCATTTTGTCCTCTTTCAAATCATTCGTTCCTGCCACGATTATCATCTCTTTCACCCTCTGTTTTTGCAGTCGAATAGATTCGCTGACGTCCTTTATGTTCGCACCCGGCTGGTACGACTTCGTTAAACTCTCAATTATTACGCTTCTTAATAGCGAATCCCCATACAGCACTCGCTCCTTCATTTTATTGACGTTTACGAACATTCTATTATTTGCCGTCACAGACTTCCGCCGGTTATTTGTCGGTACGTTCAACACACATTTTTCCATACGCTCCGGTTGTCTTTTGGCTCTGTGTATCGCGCCATTCAAACGGGCAATTTCGCTACTCGCATTTATCTCACCATTTTCATTATCGATCAAATCATCCATTCTTTCTGTGTTTCTACCTTCATTTACACTTTCAGCGACGTTCTCACACCTATCTGGCACTACCACGCAATTCTCTAGCACACCGCCATTTTCTACATTCTGACTATCGTTAACGATATCAGTCTCGACACACGAAACACGCTTGAAGTCCTCATTCTCTTTACACTTTCTACACATATTAATTCCACTATCACTTTCTAACCATACTCCCACTGCTCTTCGCAAGGCATACATCTCACAGACAGCACATTGCATAAATTCGCTTACATCAAAACTCTTAAACAAACATGGCGACCTGGCCGCCATTTTTTTCTTTATCGGTGCCAATGTGTACGCTATCTTTTCTTAAAAATAATAATGAAAATAACAGAAAACACGCAAAAATTGCACAGACACACCAAGAAACAAAAAGCAAACAATACTACTTAAGATTCTAGTAAAATATCTAATGTTAACACAAAATAATACTAATCTTTTCAGGAGCTCTCGACAAGACGACGATCTAATCAGTGCGACACCAAGCGACCTCATTATCCTTTAAAAGCTTGTAGTTCTCTATCATATCATCCCTTTCACTCCTGCTTGCTTGCTAGTTTTATAGTCTATACATTCTCAATGTCTTTAGTAATCTAAATTCAACTATGCTAATAAACAAAGTATATATATACACACACCGTATTTTTCCGTGTAAAAGATGCCCCATGTATAAGACAAACCCTACTTTTTCGAAGCCAATATTAAGAAATCAATATTTTAAACATAAAACAAAACACATTTGATATTTTTTTAAATATTCAAAGCATACTTAGTAATTACATAATATTTTTAAGATACATACTAAGAAATTATGCATCACTCTCAGTTCTGGGCATATCATTTTCTTCATCACTGTTAGTTCCAGACATATCACTTTCTTCAACTTCTACTTCACGACTGCAGTCTTCTGGGTCACTGTCTATGTATATATGTGTATATATATATATATATATATATATATATATATATATATATATATGAGATCATCCTCAGTTCCGCCCATGGCATTGCTGATTCCACATTTCTTGAAGGACTTCACAACCACCTCTTGCTTAACTCCATTCCGTGAATTTGGGACCAATTTGCATACCTCATAATAGTTGGTTTTTTTCACTCTTCTTGTCGGTGTCAAGTTATTACCTGCTTTTTGCATCCATTTATTCCATTCTTCTTTTACCAGAGCTTTGAAGGGCTTGTTGATAGAAATATCTAGTGGCTGTAGCTGACCTGTAAGTCCACCAGGAATAACTGCTAGCTGTGTTCGCAAATCCGCTGCAGCCCTTTTTGTCTTTTCTGTTAAATGTGCTTGGAACTGATCAAACATGAGCAGAGCTGGCCTCGTTGAGAGCCCTCCAGGTATTCTGGACCAAATCTTTGCAAACCAAATAGCCATGATCTGTTCATTCATCCAGCCATTCTCATGAACTTGGACAAGAATGCCAGGTGGTATGCTCTCTTTAGGATACATTTTCCTCTTTAAAACGAGCATAGGAGGCAGTTTTGTACCATCTGCAGAGCATGAAAGGGCAGCAGTTTAGTGTCTTTTTTATGACTACTTGTTTTGATTGCCACTGTTTTGCCCCATTTCATACCAAGTTCTGTTGGAAGGCACATCAAAATTGAGAAACACCTCATCCATGTTTGCAATTTGATTTGGTTCAAAAGCATATTTTGTCCATAGTTTTATGACATGAGTAAAACTGTTGAAAGCTGATGACATTCTCTGGGCTAACGTGGTTCATGTTTTCATGGGCAACCCTTCTTTTCTAATGAAGTTGAAGCACCATTTTGCCTTTCCTGTGAAATCAACAATGTTCACTTCTTGCAAACCTTTTTGCCTCATATTGAATAAACTTAGTTGACACACACATCCCACCCTGGCGCTGCTCCAAGTTTGGCCATTTTGCTGGCTTTCCTCTTAAGGCCTTTTTTTTTTTTTTTTTGGCATTTGTTCGATTTGTTTTCTCCAGTCTAATCATACACTCAGTGGGAGGAGGTCCAAACTGTCTTTCTGAAGCTTTATTTCCATGTTCTTTTGCGTAATTGATGACTTTTAACTTGAATTTTGAAGAATATGACAATCGTTTTTTTACTTTTGGACATTTTTATCAGCTAGTGCTCAAAATATTTTAATGCATTTCAGTAGTTAATGATGTCAACTGACAGAGTTAACAAAGGCTAGTGATTGGCGGAAACCTGTCCGCAGGGAGAAAGTATTGGCAGTTTCGCCATGCCAACCGCAGGTCTCTCAAACAGTTACCCCCATGTATAAGACGTATATACTTTTATTTATATACTTTTTCGAAAAAAGTATCGTCTTACACACGGAAAAATACAGAATATATATATATATACATGTATACATGTTGATGTTTTTTTTGGCTGACTGAAACCGAGAAACAGACAAGTTAATTTAATGAAGCACACAACATGTTTTGTCAAAAATGACTTCTTCAGGTGTGGGAACACTTAAAGCAAATGAAAAAAACCATAAAAACACTGTGCCATTATAATAACATACTTGTAAACTGAAGTTAAGTTTGAATTGTCGTTTATTTTTGACGAAACATGTGTGCTTCATTAAATTAACTTGTCTGCTTCTCGGTTTCGGTCAGTCAAAAAAACATCAACACATCTACTCACCGAGTAAATATAACTGATGATCATATATATTATATAAAATAATAATGCAAAGGAGTGGGGTCTTTGAGATCTCCCTCCTTTGCACTATCCACTGTATCTGCATTATTTCCAGGTAGTCATATAAAGGCTTTGTGAAGAGAAAAAATAGATCTAATCCTTACACATCAATTTTTATTTCAGCACTGCATATTCTCTGAGTTGTATTCACAATCTTTGTTATATGCAATTAAAATTCCAGGATCTTTAGTTTGATCAGTTTCTTGTAACATAGCATGTCACTGGACATCTCATCACACCAAAGTACACAAATTTACATTTACTAACACTAAAATATTTTCACATGGCCACAATTCCAAGCTCTTCAAATCATTCTGCAAGTGCTGCATACAGTTGCATTTCTGATTATGCAGTTCATCTTTGCATCATCAGCAAGCAGCTGTTCTCTCCTGTCATCAGTGCAAAGTTCTGATACCTGGGGTACAACCCTGGTCACCTTAAATATCTTGCAGACTCACATTCCCCATACACCATCAGCAAGCTATCCTCTTATCCAGACTAATAATTTATAATGTAATCCCATATCCTTCACCACGAGACAGCCCTCTAATTCTGCATTCCCATCAAAAGCCTAGCAAATTCCAAAATGATAACAATGTATACTTTCCCTTGTCTAACTCAACAATACCATTATTTAACATGCAAATTACTAAAACATAACTTACCCACAGTAATTCCATGCTGTCAACCCATTTCTATATATGAATTTAACCAACATTTCAAAAATTATCACCCCACTTCAGACCAACAGGTCAGTAGTTAGACACAACACTTTTCTGCACCACCCTTTTGCAATGGAATTATCACACATTCTTTCCACTCCTGTGCTGACTCAATTTATATAACCAGATTAACGGTACAGAGAATGTGGCTGAACACTCTTTTAGCATCTGCTAATATCCCATTAGTCACTCTTATTAAACTGTTATTCAATTTATTTAACAGCTCTAGTACCTCCTCATACACCACACTGATAGCAAAATAGGCACTCATTAGTAAAGCAATATCTTCTGTATCTGCTACCCACATTCAATCTGCATTCAGCAGTTATTCTTGTACATTCATTCTTTTTACTTCCAGCAAAATAACAAAAAATTTTTGAGGTGATTTCAGCTTGCCAAGCCAGGTTCTTTTCATACTCAATCAGCTTTCCATACAATGCTTTTAATTGTTCTGGCCTGCATCTTATACCTATCAGACAACTGATAGTATGGGAGAGTACCTAGTATTCTCCTCAAATGGTCATAATTTCCTGATTTTTTATTTTATTTTAATAGTTCTGCATATAACCTTCTCTGAATGGATAAACAGCTGTCACATTTTTAACAGAAACCCATCTCTGACACTAGAATTAGATCTAGCACTCTCTGACCTGAAATTCCTTCAATCACATGTTGTGTGAGGGAGTTATTTAGCAACAGCTCAATAAATTCAGCTTTATTCTTCTCCTGAGATTTCACCAAATTCCAATCAATGTTTGATTAATTTATGTCACTCATGATGATTACTCATTTAGCACCAATCAGAATGATTTTCCAATGCATTTCATTGTCAGTAGCAACTGATCCACTAAGTTTGTTGTGAAAACACCGTGCCATATATCTGATCTTGTTAGACTCCACCTCATACGAGACAGCAATGAAACTTGCTGCTAAATGGATAATTTTTTATTAGTATTGCAATCATAGCTTTATCATTTGGATTCAAGTCACCCAATATCATTAGCAGCACACACACACCCCTTCCTCTCCTATCCTTCCTAAAAATACTACACCTCTTACATGTGATTCAAGCTAATATCATGTGAGAGCAAAGGATTGATGATTACAATCTTAGGCCAGAGGCCACAACATATTCACTAAGGCAAAACACTACTTTATTGTTCTTGACATTTGTGCACAGACATAAGCTACCACCACACTTTTTTTCTTTTTTTTTTTTTTCTGTATACTCATCTATAGTCTGCACGACCCAGATAGATAAACTTGATCACCATTCCTATCTAATGCTTCACTCCTGTATATATCCTTGCACATACTTTAAGTCCTAACTGGGTAGACACACAATCATCCTATCATCATAATCATATCCATGATTATGCACATTCATATCATTAAGACAGTTGCATAACTTATTTGCTCTTAAACATAGATCATCATCATTCCTCCTATCATGATCTGTTTTCTCTGCCTCTCCAATATTAGGTCTTACAACAATAAATCATTTCTTTAGACTCTCCAATATTTATATATACATGTTTCAGCTAGTTACTTATATATACATGTTTCAGCTGAGAGGAGACCTCCACATAGCCTTTAAAGGAATGCGGTGAACCGACCAGGGCTTCTGACCTAATGTCCAATCCTCACCTTCTCGTAGTGTATACCCAAAGTAGATACTGTTGGGTATCTACTTTGATACTGAACGAACGAGGATGGGCTGGCAATCTGGGATTTAGCCAACCAAATTTTATTCTTATTGGTTAAACCAAAATAAAAAATGATAGTACAACGTGACAAAATTTCATGTCGGCTGGGGCGTCGCCAGTTAAACAAGCCCCCCCCGTTGTTTTCGCCAGGGAACCAGGGCGAACAGCGAAAAGTCAGCTACTGGAACAAATCTGAAAACAAACCCCAAATCAATATCACCAGAGTTAAAGATCGGTACTATCAACGTAAGAAGCCTGAATGGCAAAGAAATGGAGCTAGTTGAGGAATTAGATAAGTACCAGATCGACATAATAGGGGTGATTGAAACAAAAAAGACCAAAACAGGTGAGATCTTTCTGAGCAATAAATACAAAATGTTATATTCAGGCAATGACAATCAAGGAAAAGAAGGAGTAGCCATAGTATTCAACACAAAATAAGAGGCTAATCTTCTTGAATGGCAGTCAGTCTCAAGTAGAGTAATGTGGGCAAATATGAGAATGGGGAACTGGACAATGAGACTTATTTGTGCCTATGGTCCCACAGAAGGTTCTACTAAGGTAAAAGTGGAGGAATTTTTTGAGGCTTTAGAAAAAGCAACTGACACAATGAAAAAGGAAAAGTTGGTCCTTGTTGGGGATCTAAATAGCAGAGTAGGAAATGATTGTGAGACATACAAAAATATTTTGGGAAAATTTGGAGAAAAGAGCAAAGCTAATAATAATGGCAAATATCTGTTGGATTTCTGCTCAGGACATGGACTGGTTATTACTAACACCATGTTCCAACATAAAAATGTGCACAAATTCACATGGAGAGAAGACGCAAGGAATAAGAAAAGTCTCATTGACTATGTTATTGTTGATAGTGATATTTTCTCCCTGGTGCAGGTTACCAGAGTGTACAGAGGATTTGAAATTGGAAGTGATCACTATTTAGTCTCGAGCAGGATAAAATTGAATTTCAAATCGAAAAGAATAACATCTAAGAAAGTTTTAAAGCGAATAAAAGTTGAGCAGCTCTCAGATGTGAACTGTAGACTAAAATACAGAAAGATTATTGAAAAGAAAATGAAAGAGTGTAAGAACAGGAATCAAACCTTGAAGATTCAGTGGCAAACTCTGAAGAAAACATTGATTGATTCTGCCGGAGAGGCATGTGGTGAGGTTGTGTGCAAGGATAAAAAAATCAGAACTCCCTGGTGGACACAGGAAGTTACAGAGGCAGTGAAGGAAAAGATGAAAGCATATCAAAAGTTCCTGACAAATAAGTCAGCTTTTACTCTTACAGAATACAGAGACAAATGTAAGAAAGCTAAACAGTGTGTAAAACTAGCTAAACAAAAGTCATGGGAGGACTTTGGCAAGAATATAGAAAATAAATATCAAGAAGGTGGCAAAATATTCTGGAGGCTGTTGAAGAAGCTTAGGAATGGAGGAAAGAGTGCTGTAAAAGGAATTAGAGATGATAAAGGTGACATGAAAACAGGAGAAAAAGATATCCTTGAAGTATGGAGTAATTACTTTGAAAAACTACTAAATGAAACAAGTAGTGATGACAGCACAGTGATAAAAAACACTGACCAGGCATGCAGTCAGGAATACATATCCATACTTGAAGTAGAAAAAACAATCAAAGGCTTGAAATGTGGAAAGGCAGCAGGAGTAGATGATATTCGACCAGAAATGCTGAAGTATGGTGGCATAAGAGTCTTACAGTGGCTGCACTGCATAGTTCAGGAAGCCTGGACGGAGGGACGAATTCCCGATGATTGGAGTAGAGCTCTCATAGTACCCATATATAAAAAGGAAAATAAAACTGAATGTGAGAATTACAGAGGTATTTCCCTACTGAGTGTTCCTGGCAAGATCTATGCAAGTATACTTGAGAAACGGTTGAGAAGAATTGTGGAAGAAAAGTTTGGTGAAGAACAAACTGGATTCAGGCCAAATAGAGGCTGTCAGGATCAGATCTTCACTTTATGACAAATAGTCGAGAAAGCCTGGGAATATAACAAAGATCTGTATTTAAGTTTTGTCGATTTGGAAAAGGCATATGACAAGGTGCCAAGAGAGAAGCTATTCAATACGCTGCAGTTATATGGTGTCAATGGGGCATTATATCAAGCAATACTTAGTCTTTATTTGAGTTGTAAGTCAGCAGTTAGAATTGAAGGAAGTACAGGAAGATGGTTTAATGTTAAATCTGGTGTGAGACAAGGATGTACATTATCACCTCTGTTATTCATTATCTATATGGATCACATTATGAAGGAATGTGGTATTAAACCTGATATCAAAATTGGAGATGTTAATGTCAGCTCTTTGCTTTATGCGGATGATGTTATACTTCTAAATAAATCCGCTACAAGTCTGCAAGATTCTCTGACTAAATTGAATAGCTGTTGTAATAGATATGGTATGAAGGTCAGCAATAAAAAGACAAAGACAATGAAAACAGGCAGAATCATTGAAAATGTCAACTGTGTTGTGAATGGAGAACCTGTGGAACAAGTAAAACATTTCAGCTACTTAGGCATGATTTTTACTGAAGATGGTAAATTAAATATAGAAATAGACAACAGAATCAACAAAGCTGGTATGGTGGGAAGTCAATTGAATAAATTCATATGGAATAAGAAAGAAATTAGTCGTAACAGTAAATTAGCTGTATACAAGACAGTGTGCAAACCAGTTTTAACTTATGGATCTGAGAGCTGGGTCAGAAGTAAAACACTTGACCAAAGACTAGAGACCGCAGATATGAGAGTCCTGAGAAAGATTAGAGGCGTGAACAGATGGCATCAATGGCAATATCATATTAAAAATGAGGATATTAGGAAAGAACTTGACATTGTCAGCATCCAGAGCTAATCTCAGGTGGTATGGTCACTTAAATAGAATGGGAGAGGAAAGATTAGCAAAACAAGTGTTCTCTGCCAGGTTGGCAGGAAAACGACCCAGAGGAAGACCAAGATATAGGTGGATTGATACGGTACAAAGTGCCTTAGACGATAGAAATATAAGATCTGATAATGTTGGAGTCTTGACAAGTAACAGACTGATTTGGAGGAAAATTGTAGATAGGAAGTTAGTAATGATGTAATTTTTTCATGTATTACTGTCATATCCTGTACACCCATTGAGGATACATGGCAGGAATTTGATGATGATGTTTCAGCTATATATTTTAATAAACCTTTAAATGTAAAGGTTTGATCAATTTGCATTCTATACATATGCCATCATACACCAGTGTCATTACATTTATTTTTTATATTATGTGAATCTTCTGAACAAAATTAAAAAAAAAAATGTTGCAACCTGTTACACAGCAGTGCTGAGGGTGTACTAAGAGTTAGATAATATGGAAATCCTGCTCTAGAAACCAAACATGTAACTTTTCAAGTTTCATGCCTCCAGTAAGCACGGTGGTAGTATCGAATCAGGCAATGAAATCATCTACCCAAGACCATTCATTTATTAACACCAATGGTTACACTAGGATTCAAACTCAATGGTGACCTACTGGTTATCAAGCAGAAGTGCTATGCATCCAACCAATCCAGCCAGCAACATTAATTGAAAATATTACTCAGAAGATTTTTAATTTAAGTGGATGTCTTAAGATTTGATTTCTTACAATCATAAATAATTGTATAGCAGTGTATCCATTATTTTTATGAGATAGCCATGATAATACACAGAGACACAAGCTGACTTGTTTCACAGTTTTGTCTAGCATTCTCTGGTTTGATTGAGTTGGCAGTTTTATGGTGCAAAGACTGCAAAGGTCATACTGCACCAGGATACAGGTTACAGCAGTACACAAGGTATTGATAGGTAAATAAATAGTTACAAGGAGATAAATTAGTGAAGTAATATAAAGTATATGTACAAAGTTATAAGATGATAATTGAGTAAATAATGTCTTGGATCCAATCTAAAAACGTAATGCCATCTGTCCAAGTCTGATAATATCTGCCTGAGTGTATACAGCTCAGGATCCGGAAAAGTCGGCCCCTGTAGATAATGAGTAAGCTATAAAAATGTAACTAATACACCTAATTTTTTAATAATTCAAATTTATTTTGTTTTAATAGAATAAATGCACATTATCATTGTTTAAAACTCGAAGTTGTATTCAATGCCTCTAAGATATAGTTTGCCCACCGATCAAAGGTCCCTCGACACTTCTGCGCATGTCAGAAAATGGAGAATCCATTCCGATAATAGGGTAATCAGTCTGTCTTCTGGGATGAGTTTGTTTATTATTACAGGTGGGAAAATTTAGCTTTTCTTTTACGAACATTGCTGTTTTTAAAGTGTAACTATTTTGCTTGTATAACAGTTGGAAAAATGTATGTTGAGTGTTAACAAAATTAAAAAAGGTAAAGCATAAAACAAAAATGTAACTAAGTTTATTTTTAAGAAAGTTTTCTATAAAATAAAAATAATTATACAGAAATACAGAAATTATTTCAAATGAACTTAGGTATTCTAAACTTACAGTTGAGAGAACTGAGACACTTTAATGTCCTAAACCGATTAATTATTTATGACTTGTTGTGACTCTTTTAACAAACCCATGCAAAAAAATACCACTGTTCAATTCTTTTAATCTTCAGAGTCATCTGAATCGGTGTCCGAATCGCCATCACTTTCACTTAAACTGATCACCAAAGGTTCGCATAATTATTCAATAATTCCATCTCTGTCCCAATATATATTTTCCAATGAGGTGACATGAAAGCAATATTTTCCCCAGTTTTGAACTGTAATACTTTCAATCACCTGTTCTGAAAGCTTAAAAAGTTTCGACATGTCAACCCCAGTTATATTGCGATGGCAACTGAAACTTTTCACTTCTGCCCAAACATACTCAATACCATTAATATCGCAATGATATGGTGGTAGCCTCAAAGCTAGAAATCCATGCTCTTTGAGCATCGTGGCAAATTTAAATAGTTTAGTTGTGGGCGAGTTTCTTTTGACCAAATTAGGCAATTCAATTTTTCGCATATCTGGGGAATGAGAAATGTTATTTGCAGAGAACCAATCCATAAGAACTTGCTTCTTATTAGACCAATTTGGAACTTCGTTTAATCGAATAGAATGATATGAAGCGTTATCAATTATAACAACAGCATTTTTAGGAAGGTTTGGAATCAGTTTTTCTTCTGCCCACTCTTCGAAGATCTTAGAATTCATTTGCCCATGGTAATCTCCAATAGTTGAACTGGCTTTGTATAGTAAGTTTGAATTCGCTAAAAAACCCATTTCTCCACCCGCACACAAAATTATTATGTGCCGCGAGGCATTTCCGGTTTGTAGCACTCCACATTCTTCTTTAGACTGCCAACATTTTCCATACGTTAAATTACTATCAATCCAAGTTTCATCTAGATACACAATCAGTCTTTTCTCCTCCCTGAAACGTCTTATTGCTCTCAAATACTGCGTTCTAGATAAAACAATGTCACTTCGCTCCATGATAAGTTTCCTTTTATTGTGGGACTTTTTAAAACAAAATCTGATTTCATGAAGTGTTTTCCTTAAAGTTTCTCTTTTCCAAAGAAAATTAATTTTTTCTTTAAGCAGAGGAATCGATTTTGAAACAGTTGGCACTCTTTTCTCGACCATGTAAAATTCATGAATAGTTCTTCTTATAACGTCTACATCAAAAATCATTCAAAGCTATGGTTTTGATGGTTTTCTTTCTCTGGCGCTTTTTTTTTTTAGGAGATTTAAATTTTGGCTTACCTTCACCTTTTGATTCCCTACGAATTCTTTTAACAGTCGACCCCGATATGCCCGCAATTGCACTTGCACGTTTTATGACTTGAGAAAGTGGAACAAGAAGACGGCCTTCTGATGATTCTTTTTCGCAGAATGTCAGCACATTATTCAATATTCTTTTGCAAGAGCTACTGAAATCATACAAATTAATAATAAAAAAATAATGCTAAAAAGCGACAACAAAAATCAAGCTAGTACTAATACAACGACAGACAAGAAAGCACATGATTTCGCATGTTGGCAACCAATTCGTACATCCTTCATTTCTTTCTCCCCTTCAGCATGAATCGACTATTCTTGGCTAAATGCCAAGAAGGGATCTACAAATGGTGGGCGAACTATAATCAATTACATTACAATTTTGAAAATCTTGGACTATTGTTTTGATTGTAGCAGAAATTGCAGCATACCTCGTTTCTTTAACTGAATTACCGGCAATTAGTTGTACGAAATTGTGCAGCCCGTGTTGTTCCTTTAAAAAATCAATGAATCGATAAATATTTGGGAATAAAGTAGCACAAGTTTCCTGAAATCCCCTGTGCCACCCCTCCACGCTGTTGTTGGTACACTGCTGATCATTCAGTGTTCGTGCATAAACATTCCACAATTCGATGGCAAAAATGGGTAATTGTCGGCCTCTCCGTTGTCTTCTCCCAATATATGTATAAAGTAGTTTGCAATCACCATAGCTTCAATGGGGAAGTCATCAGCTTCAACTAAATCTTCACATGCTTGAATAACATTGGCAGGAGGAATAAATGCCAATGCCGGAATCATTTGAATCCAACGAGCAAATTCATGGTCTTGTTCGTATTGGGCTTTTAAACCTTCATTCTGTACCTTTTGCCAAACGCTTTGGGAAAGATGAAAAAAACAACCAGTATTTACAATACTAGGAAATTCTTGTTGAAAGGCTTGCACGGCACTTTGTTCGAAATCTGTCATAAGTCGCGGGGGGTTGGAGACCCGGCTGTAGATTTTTAACTTCTTGAAGCAACTTGACGTATGTGGCATGAGTTTCGTTTGGCAGAAGCGCGTAGACCACTGGAATAACTGCATTGAATTGAACCACATGAATTGTATAAAGCTGTTGGAAATGCGTGGGTACTGTGCTAAAAGATGCATCAGAAAACCAATCTTGGCTACACGCTAATAACTGAAGATTGTTACTAGTGGAAAAAATAAGCATGCAACCTGGGAGCAGTTCGTCCTGAGAATCATACATCAAAAACTGTTGGACATTGCCATCGATAATAATTTCTTGATAATTTTGTGGAATTACTAGGTCATGGAGATTGCTCGGTAAAGTAGGAGTACCATTGTTGCATTGAACATTTAAATCCTTTTTAGGAAGTAATGCTGCGACATTGGCACGAGCCTCTGCAATTACTGATGCAACAATTTGCTGTGGCCATTCATTCGTGGTTGTTGCATGTTGCTGTATTTGACCAATCAATAGTAATGCTTCCGACCTTGCAGCTTGAGCTGCATGGTCATGTTTAGTTACGACTTTCACAACTGGGCCTTAAATATGCCCTTTGCAAGTGGAATGTTTTTCACAAACCCAGATTCCATGTTGTTCATCTACAGTTCTCTTTGAAAACACGTGAATGTGGTTGTCATCATCTACCAATTTTCTTTTGCCTCTTATTGACGGAACACTTTTTGCCACTGTACACACAGGATTAATCAATCAAGATGCAAAAACAATATGTAGATATTGCACTGCCTGCAATGCTCAGCTTGTTCACACAATGTACAGCCGATAATGAGGCGGCTAAAACAGCAAACACGTGCTGTCCACTGTTCTCCCCCCCATGTCCATCACTAACCACGTGACTATCGCCCTCATGATCGAGTATGTATTCTTTCCATTGTGAAAGGATTAACAGTTCTAGTTAATACTTTCACAATAGAAAGAGAACCCTGAAGACATACAAAAGGAGAGAAATTAGTTTAAAAGCTACGTGACGATTTGTACACAAATGTAATTTTAAAAATTTGTTCGGAAAAGTTAGAGTTAGAGAGAGTTTAACATTGAATATCCACTAAAGGGGCTGGGACTTCATTAAAAATTCGAGTTATTGAGAGTTGACTGCATTTATATTTTTGTAACCTACTCATTATCTACAGGGTGCGAAATGTTGGGGGCGACTTTTCTGTAAACCATAGGGCTCGGCCAGATAAGTGAAAATGTTTCTCTCTCAAGTGAAGTGCTAACACTCCACCCGACTAATGGTAAGATAGGCATTGTATTTCCCACACATAGGTCTGTCATCAGCCTTGGTAAAAATATGAATGCACAAGATGATTGTGACCTATGCAGAGCCTAGCAAGAACAACTTCCTCTCTTATGTTCCTAACATTGACTAGACTACCAGTGCTTAATTTCATATAATTTGTTCATCAGTGCTTCCTGCCAGTGGGCAATTAACTCTGATTTTAAAACCTGTGTATGTGTATAGTTGGTATAGGAGACTGTTAAACAGTATGTTGAAAATGTATGAGCTGATCTAGCATCTGCAATGTCATTTCCCTTAATTCCAAAGTGGCTAGGAATCCAACACAACCAAACATTAAAACTGAAGGTCTTTATTTTGTAAAAGAACTGAAGCAATTCACAAAGGACTGGATGTGGATTATATACTAGAGAGGAGATAGCCTGTAAAGAACTCAGAGTCTATAAATTATACACTTTTGGTAGGAATTTTCTTTGATATGCACAAGTGCAAGGTGAATGGCATGCAACTCTACTGTGTAGTGACTACAATCATGTGGGATCTGGATAGAGATTGTAATATTAGGAAACACAGCAGCACAGATATATCTTGAACCATCAGTATAGATGGGAAAGAAATCAGAGCGGGCTGCTCTGTGTGCATTGAACAATTGAAGGTAAACATGACGGTGTATGAGACCTGTAGATGACAAACTGAGAGCTTGCAGGATGGGGAGAAAGCCTGCCATAGAGGAATACTGTTTTGGGACTCATCTTTGATGAGTCCAAAAAACTTGGCCTTTGGAACTATGGGGGAGGACAATAGTTTGTCTCATTCTTAAATCAGGATCACAGTGGAGTGTGCATTTCTGGCAGAAGTGTATAGACTTTTTTTTTTTCCCAGCAGATACCTGAACCCATGAAGAGACATGATTGATTGCTTGTTGAAGTTGTCTTTCAATGACCCTCATATTGCAGAAGTGACAGAAAATTGAGAAATCATTGACATAAAGGCTGTAGGAGGAACCGCCTCCAAGATGATGCTGCTCACTTGGAGTTGGAACAAATGGCTGGATAGAAAGTTCTTAATAAAAACAGTAAGGTACCCCTTCAGACCAAGATTAAACAGGTCTTTTAATATACCATATCTCCAAGCTATGTCACAGGATTTTTCCATGTTGACGAACAGTGAAACCACATGTTCTTGTTTAAGGAAAGCATCTCTTTATACATGTTTCTAAACAGACCAAATGGTCCAAGATTGATTGGCATCCACAAAAGCCACATCGTGCGTTGGAAAGAAGTTTGTTGCTTATAAAGTGTTATGTCCATTAAAGTCACCCAATAGGAGTATGGGATGAGGCAGTTGCATTATGAGATATTATCAGGTTCCATTTCATTTAGTTTAGAACCCTGTGGTAAATAAATATATCAAGCATACTGTGATTAGAAACCCCACAGAGGGAATCACTACTGCTTCCAGAGCAGTATTAAGCTGAACCTGATGGAATGGAGTATGTCTACGAGAATAGCACCATGTGCAGGGCCATCAAAAGTTCTGTCCTTGCATACAAGAGTGATATTTCTAAAAGTAGGATACTCACTGGGTTTTAAATAAATTTCCTACAAACAGAAACAAAGAGGTTTGTGTTTCTGAAGCAGGTGCCTGATATCACTGATATTCTAGCAAAAACCATGACAGTCCTATTGTTTAGGCTGTGTAGACTGGCTTCTGGGAGGTTGTGGACTTGCCCTTATCAGATTTGTATTTCCTATTAGCTTTTGGGAAGTATGGATGACCAGTGTCTATCTCTTCCTCTGGAAAAATATCCAATACACCTTCAGATGTGTCAGGATGAAGTTGCTTTCAGTAGATACTGAAGTATTCATTTTTTTTTTTTTTTTTTTTTTTCACAAGTGGGTTCTCACTGAATGGAACTCTTTTTAGAGTGGGACCATGCATTGTGTGACTGATGCACTTAACAGAGAAACAGTCATAATCGTAAAGTTCAGGTACAGTGAAATTAGCAAACGGTGGAATAGGCATACGACTGAGTTGCTACTGGCATTTTCTTAACTGTTACCTTTTCAGCATAAGAGGATCTCAGAGCAGGTGTGGTGGTAGGTAACTTTCTTTTTGCATCCTGATATGTTTTTATTTTTTGTATTTCTTCTCATCTTTTCACTTCTGACATGCACGGGAGTATGATGGATGATCTCCCTGACAGTTTACACATTTAGCTTTCTTGGCGGAGCACGACTGGTTATCATGCTCTTTACTACTACACTGGATATAGGTAGCAGAGCCATGGCAGGCACTTTGGGCATGTATGTATTTCTTGCAATTGAAGCATCTTAATGGATTAAGAATGTAGAGTCTAACATGAGAATTGAGATATCCTGCTTTAATAGATGTTGGAGGCTTAGGTGTATCCAAAGTAAGGATGATTTTTCCTTGAAACCAGGTGACCATCCCTATGGACCAGGATGCACCTCATACCTGTCACCCTCTGATATTTCAGTTCTAAACTTATCAGGAACATCTAGGAGATCCAATTCTGAGATCACTCCTCTAAATTAATTGAGTGTTTTATGGGGTGTAACTGTTATTGGTATTCCACCCATTGATGTAGCTCTGAGTAATTTTTTGGAATGTTGTTTCTACAAGGATATTGCCAGAATGTAGTTTCTTAACTGTTTTGGGAGAACCTGCCAGTCCTTCTAGACGATTCTTTAAAATAAAGAAGGGTGACATTTTCCCTATTAGCTTTTTCACCTGTTGCATTGATGATTAGAAAACCTTGTACATTTGTAATGATATCACGTCTTTTGTTAATTATTTCTGTTATTGAAAGGTGCATCGATCGTACTATCACTTGATCGGAACTTTGTGAGGTCCTCTGAAACAAATGAGGATGAAGGATTCATGCTTGAGAGGTTTTTTTTGTTAGACACCAGAGCTCCCCACCCACCATGGAGCCACACATGGACGCCCACTATCCAACAAGCAATGATTGTGCTCTGGGGTGGAATGCCTGGACATTAAACAAGCACCACAGCAAGTCTTGGGCTCTGTCCTTGGACCATGGTGAAGGAGACTTACAGCAACACCCTTGATCATTGCAGACAAGCACACTAGTAGAATTATTCTAGCCAGGCCACCATCTTCCTGAAGCAGAGGTTAAAGCAGTGCAAGACTATCGATTCCCTTTTCCAGATGTCCACAGGTTGCACCATATGACAAACACGGGGCAAGGGGTTGAATCCCACTGATGGTAGTTTGGAAGAGAGGATAGTAAAATAGACTCGGGAGAAGTACAGCGAAGAATACATGAAGTAAAGCAAAGAAAAAGCAGAAGAATGAAAAGGGCCAGTACCATGAACATGGGCCTCACATGGATGGGGAAACTCACAGGATAAGGTAAAAAAATTTAACTCGGAATGTCTAGATAAACTACAGAAACTAAGATATCAAGTCTTCCTCTTTGTTTCAGCTGGGTGTGTTATGCTTCATATATCTCATATATTTTGACTGTTAGTGATATTCTGGATAGCCTAAATCATCAAATATTGCTACATTACTATGTATATCAGGCTGACTATATAATATAGTCAACCTGATTGAATTACTATTCAATTTGATAAGGGAAAAAAAAAGACTGAAAGCATTTTTTTACTGGATTTGAGTTTACCAGACTTTCACCTTTGCAGTTACCTGAAGGATATAGTGAACAATGAACCCTGAACGATGATGTGCATTACTCCTACAATGCCTTGTTTATCACTCAATTCTTTAACACTGAGAGTAAAATCAGTAGGGGGTGCTTAAGGGTCAAAGCTGTACAACGGAGTGGAGACCTCCAAAGAGCCTTTATAGGAATGCGGAGGACCAAATAGGTCTTCTGACCTAATGTCCAATCCTCACCTTCTCATGGTGCAACATGTTGGGTATCTACCTGGATAATGAACAAATGAGGATAGGCTGTCAATTTGGGATTTAGCCGACCAAATTGTATTCTTATTGGTTTAAACCAATATAGAAAATGATGGTACAACATGACAAAATTTCATTTTGTCATGTTGTACGGCGTTGTTTTCGCCAGGAAACCAGGGCAAACATCGAAAAGTCAGCTACGGGAACAAATCTGAAAGCACACCCCAACTCAACATCACCAGAGTTAAAGATCGGTACTATCAACATAAGAAGCCTGAATGGCAAAGAAATGGAGCTAGCTGAGGAATTAGATAAGTACCAGATTGACATAATAAGGGTGACTGAAACAAAACAGACAACAACTAGTGAGATCTTTCTGATCAATAAATACAAAATGTTACATTCAGAAATTGACAATCAAGGAAAAGAAGGAGTAGCCATAGTATTCAACACAAAATATGAGGCTAATCTTCTTGAATGGCAGGCAGTCTCAAGTAGAGTGATGTGGGCAAATATCAGAATGGGGAACTGGACAATGAGACTTATTTGTGCCTATGGTCCCACAGAGGGTTCTACTAAGGTAGAAGTGGAGGAATTTTTTGAGGCTTTAGAAAAAGTACCTGACACAATGAAAAAGGAACAGTTGGTCCTTGTTGGGATCTAAATAGCAGAGTAGGAAATGATTGTGAGACATACAAAAATATTTGGGAAAATTTGGAGAAAAGAGCAAAGCTAATAATAATGGCAAATATCTGTTGGATTTCTGCTCAGGACATGGACTGGTTATTACTAACCCCATGTTCCAACATAAAAATGTGCACAAATTCACATGGAGAGAAGACGCAAGGAATAAGAAAAGTCTCATCGACTATGTTATTGTTGATAGTGATGTTCTCTCACTGGTGCAGGACACCAGAGTGTACAGAGGATTTGAAATTGGAAGCAATCACTATTTAGTCTTGAGCACGATAAAATTGTATTTCATATTGAAAAGAATAACATGTAAGAAAGTTTTAAAGCGAATAAAAGTTGAGCAGCTCTCGGATGTGAACTGTAGACTAAAATACACAAAGATTATTGAAGAAAAAAAAGAAAGAGTTTGAGAACAGGAACCAAACCTTAGAGATTCAGTGGCAAGCCTTGAAGAAAACCCTGATTCATTCAACCAAAGAGCCATGTGGTGAGGTTGTCTGCAAGGATAGAAAAATCAGAACTCCATGGTGGACACAGGAAGTTAAAGAGGCAGTGAAGGAAAAGAAGAAAGCATATCAAAAGTTCCTGGCAAATAAATCAGCTTTTGCTCTTAGAGAATACAGAGACAAATGTATGAAAGCGAAACACTATGTAAAACTAACTAAACAAAAGTCATGGGAAGACTTTGGCAAGAACATGGAAAATAAATATCAAGGAGGTGGTAAGATATTCTGGAGGTGGTTGAAGAAGCTTAGAAATGGAGGAAAGAGTGCTGTAAAAGGAGTTAGGGATGAGAAAAGTCATATGAAAACAGGAGAAAAAGATATCCTTGAAGTATGGAGTAATTACTTCGAAAAATTACTAAATGAAACAAGCAGTGGAGCACAGTGGTAAAAAACACTCAACAGGCATACAGTCAGGAATACATATCCATACTTGAAGAGTAGAAAAAGCCATCAAATGCTTGAAATGTGAAAAGGCAGAGTAGATGACATTCGATTTCTGGTCGAAAATCATCTATTCCTGCTGCCTTTCCACATTTAAAGCCTTTGATGGCTTTTTCTACTTCAAGTATGGATATGTATTCCTGACTGTATGCCTGTTGAGTGTTTTTTTACCACTGTGCTCTCACTGCTTGTTTCATTAACAATTTTTCAAAGTAATTACTCCATACTTCAAGGATATCTACTTCTGAAGTATGGTGGTATAAAAGTCTTACAGTGGCTGCACCGCATAGTTCAGAATGCCTGGACAGATGGACGAATTCCTGACGATTGGAAATGAGCTCTAATAGTACCCATATATAAAAAGGGAAATAAAACTGAATGTGAGAATTACAGTGGTATTTCCCTAATGAGTGTTCTTGGCAAGATCCATGCAAGTATACTTGAGAAACGGTTGAGAAGAATTGTGGAAGAAAAGCTTGGTGAAGAACAAGCTGGATTCAGGCCAAACAGAGGCTGTCAGGATCAGATCTCCACTTTACGACAAACAGTTGAGAAAGCATGGGAATATAACAAAGATCTGTATTTAAGTTTTGTCGATCTGGAAAAGGCATATGAGAAGGTGCCAAGAGAGAAGCTATTCAATACGCTACAATTATATGGTGTCAATGGGGCATTATTATGAAGCAATACTTAGTCTTTATTTGAGTTGTCAGTCAGCAGTTAGAATTGAAGTACAGGAAGATGGTTTAATGTTAATTCTGGTGTGAGACAGGGATGTACATTATCTCTTCTGTTATTCATTATCTATATAAATCACATTATGAAGGAAAGTGGTATTAAACATAATATCAAAATTGGAGATGTTAATGTCAGCTCTTTGCTTTATGCGGATGATGTTATACCTCTACAAATTTGCAAGATTCCCTGACTAAATTGAATAACTGTTGTAATAGATATGGTATAAAGGTCAGCATTAAAAAGACAAAAACAATGAAAATAGGTAGAATTGTTGAAAATGTCAACTGTGTTGTGAATGGGGAACCTGTGGAGCAAGTAAAATATTTCAACTACTTAGGCACGATTTTCACTGAAGATGGTAAATTAAATATGGAAATAGACAGCAGAACAAAGCTGGTATGGTAGGCAGGTAGGCAGTCAATTGAATAAATTTATATGGAATAAGAGAGAAATTAGTCGGAACACTAGATTAGCTATATACAAGACAGTGTTCAACCCAGTTTTAACTTATGGATCTGAGAGCTGGGTCAGAAGTAAAACACTTGAGCAAAGACTAGAGACCGCAGATATGAGAGTCCTGAGAAAGATTAGAGGCGTGAACAGATGGCATCAATGGTAATATCATATTAAAAACAAGGATATTAGGAAGAAACTTGACATTGTCAGCATCCAGGAATGCGTTAGCAGAGCTAATCTCAGGTGGTATGGTCAATAAACAGAATGGGCGAGGAAAGATTAGCAAAACAAGTGTTCTCTGCCAGGTTGGCAGGAAAATGACCCAGAGGAAGACCAAGATATAGGTGGATTGATATGGTACAAAGTGCCTTAGACGACAGAAATATAAGATCTGATAATGTTGGAGTCTTGACAAGTAACAGACTGATTTGGAGGAAAATTGTAGATAGGAAGTTAGTAATGATGTAAATTTTTCATGTAGTACTATCATATCCTGTACATCCCTTGAGGGTACATGTCAGGAATTTGATGATGATGATGATGATGATGAGTAACTACCAGTTACTATATGTTAGAGATGAACACGCTGAACATATGGAATAATGAATCATGTAACCAAAATATCAGTCTGATATTTCATTTTTTTTTTCTTTATTTAACAATAAAATATTCCAGCATTAAATATGTACACATTTTTGAGTACCTTGTACTAATGAAGTACAGTACATAAAATGATAATTTCAATATGTATATGCATTTCTTTATTTAGGATATCAAAACTATTTACATACCATACCCTTTTAATATAAAGGAAGCAATGTATAGTGCATATTACAATATTATAATTCATGCTGACAACTGTTTTAATATTAGTTTGTTTGTTTTTTTAATTTACATAATTTTTGACTGTTATTGTTCCATTTTTTCAATACTCACAGTATGGCAATTTGAATTTAAAATATAGCTTATTTTCTTTGCATGCATGAGCATCCACCCACATACCCATAACAAAAGAAGCAAAATTTTTGCATGTGCAGCATAGAAATATGAAATTTATTTTTTCCCTAAAAATTACATTATGTACAAAACTTGTTAAGGTTTTTTTTTTTTTTTTTTCTTTTTTCCCCTCACATCTGGATTAAAAATCCAAACTTGTCTATACACAGCCATCATCTGCCATGATTTAATTAGTTGCAACATTCTCTTTCAGACTGCTTCCTTTCAACTCTCTTTCTTGGACCAATATTTACACTGTTCCCATTTAGCTGATCATTTTTAGGCAATTGTTTTGCTGTACAAATTAAAAAAGAACTTTTAATAATACAAAAGAAATGATGCAAGTATAAAATAACAAGGGAAAAAATGATTAATTTTTTTGAAATCCAAAATTTAATTTCACAGAATTTCTGTTTATATATTTTTAATACTGTGGAGACCTATTATAATACAATTTCAAAATCATTTATTTTGGACTGGATCTGGAGAGTGTGTCATAGAATAAGTTGTATGCAAAAAACATTACTAATTTATTCATGTATTCAATGAAATATATATGAAAAGTAACTGTGATAACTCATTACCCAGTGTATAAGAAATGTTTAAGAAGTGTAAGAAGTGTATAAAAGAGTATATGCTGTATACTCTCTCTCTCTGATTTTAATCACATTGGACCAAAATGTTACTGTATTTAAAAGGATTCTAACAATGATGTAATGACATCCACCTGTAGCATATACCTGCCATGAAATGTCAGCCAATTGTTGTACACACAAATCATACCTTGCTGTTTCAAAAGTAGTTGTTAAGCTGACAACAGAATGAATTAAGCATGTTGAAATATCTTTTACAAATAGCAATTTTTTTTTTTTTTTTTTAATTTCCTTAAAGAAGAGCAGTGATCATCAAGATAACAGCTGGCAGAATGGTATTGAAATTAGACTATTTTCTGTAACCTGAGAAAGAAGGGGTGCCAACAGGAAGATGTGTTATTTTAAGTTAGTCAAACAGTTAGCTAAATCTGTAACCCCACTTACTGGACATATTTCATCTAATATTAAAAATTCCACTCATTTCAAATCTTTAATTCAAAATTTAGTTTTAAATAACAATATTACGGTGTGCTTTGATGTTACCTCTTTGTTTACCAATATCACCCTTTCTGACACTTGAACTTTACTGAAAAATGTTCTGTATCCATACTGGCTACTTTGCTTGAAAGGACACCATATAAATGTAGTGACAGGATAGTCATGGCTCTCCCTCTAGCCAATTTCTATATGGAACATTTTTTTTGGGGAAAAAAAACATGCCTGAGATACTGCCATTTTCAAATCTTCTATCTGGATAAGATATATTCTCTATCTGGCCACATGGCTCAAAATAATAATAGCCTGCCTTTTCTGGATACTAACTAACACATCTTCTAACACATCCTCTAACTAACATCCTCTAAATAATACTCTAACACATCTTCCCAGTGGCATTCTTTCTTTCCCAGTTTACAGAAAATTCACCCACACAGGTAGATACGTACAAAACCTCATCATCAAATTCCTGACATGTACCCTCAAGGGGTGTACAGGATATGATAGTACTACATGAAAAATTTACATCATTACTAACTTCCTATCTACAATTTTCCTCCAAATCAGTCTGTTACTTGTCAAGACTCCAATATTATCATTATCAGATCTTATATTTCTATCGTCTAAGGCACATTGCACCATATCAACATTTTCATCCTTAATCACAACCCTTGTCAACAGAGTCTCCAACCTCTGTTCTATCCAGTCTGCCCTTACAGCTGAAACCTTTATTTTCAACACCATCCTGTCCAATGGTTAAATGCTAAAAGGATTAACAAATTAGTTATTCCTTCCATCCCTCTCAACATACAGACCACAGCAATACTGTTACTATTCCTTATATACTGGATCACCTCAGAAAAAATAGCCAGCAATCTAAGAAATATAATCTGTGCACTACTTTTAAATCTCATCTGAAGCTGGCTGCTCTAATCCATTTTCCCAAGGATTCATTCCCTTTCTGTTCCAGATTTACAAGATCCTTGTTCTTACTACTTGTGGTTTTGCTGCAAGAGGGTGAAAGATAGTGCAAGTGATGAATATTGGTGCTGAAAAATAGGTTCTTTTTGAAATTCCTTTAGTGTTAATTATGTCATTCTTTTTGCATCATTATGAGTGTTTGTGTGATTAACTTTAAGGGTAGTGTATTTAATTTTCTGATTTTTAAAGGTTTAATATTTATTTTCTTGTACACTGTGCAGCACGGTGCCAATGCACAAAACCATGGTAGGAAATTTTAATGAGTGAATACATTTACTGCAGCATGTGCAAAATGTATGGCCTTCACAGAACATGAGATTTTTGGAAGGAGAACGAAACTAGAGAACATGCCTCCCAAAAGTGTTTTGTGAGCAAATGCCAGAAATGTGAAGAGAGTAAGAAGAGTGATAAAGATGAGTTGTAAGATGAAATGCATGATAATGCGATTAGTGTAGTAGTTAGTGTTGCAAGCAGTATGAGTGACTGTATGAATGACAGTGGAAAATGAAGAGAATGACCAAGTGATAATGGAAAAGAGAGCCCACTTATGTGGAGTTCTTCACAGAACAAAACATGAGATTGAGTAGTTGGAGAAATGCATGACAGATAATATGACACAGAAGTGAAAGAAAGGGGAGATAAAGCAGAGCATGAAAGAGCAAAAGCAAAAAAATAAGGATCAGATTTTGTATGGTGATTCATTGATACAATGAGTCCTTGAGGAAAGTGTGACAAAATCATGTGTTCCTGAAGCTAAGATAAAAGATGTTAGTGATGCTGTACGGATACAGAGAGTTAAGGGGAAAGAGATGTTTATTTTAGTTGGTACAAATAATTTAGCATGTAACAAGTGTGGTATGCAAGAGTTGTTGCTAGTACATGTGAAAACGAGTGAGAAAGTAAATGTTGTGAGTCTGTTACCACAGCACAATAGAGGTGAGCTAAGACAGAGAGCTATGATTGGGAATGAGTCAGTGAGCTGATTGTGCAGGAGGAATGGTGTGGAGTTTGTGGACTTGTGGAGTGAGTTTGATGGAAGCAAGGATTTATATAAGGATGGCATGCATCGAAATGGATTTGGTGTCAGGAGACTTGAGAAAGTGTTGTTCAGTGAAAGTTTAGAAGAACGAAGTCAGGGAATTTTTTATTTTTTTGGGGGGGGGGGGGGGGGAGAGTTTCCAGGCAACTTACAGGTTAGTAAGTGGGAGAGTGATTACAAGATGCAAAATGTAGCACACCAGGTTAACTTTAGTGGACTATGTAACACAAGGATAAACATATTCAAAATAAGGTTGAGCAGTTTTTGGCATTGATTAGCACAACTTGGCTAAATGTTATACACATTGGTGAGACGTGGTTGACTAAGGATTAGGCATAGAATGTTTTCAGAGAGGACAGAGAGGGGGGGGGCTGCTAATGATAGCATAGGAATTAAAGCCAAAAATAACAGAAGTACATGATGGGGACAGGGCAGTTCATTTGAGGCTATCTGGTGTGATAGGGACCATATAATCCATAGGGTACGAGAGAGAATGTAGACGACATGAACTCACAAATTAGCATGATGGGCACAAGTAGAGTAATTATTATTAGGGATTTCTACTATGGAGAAATGGATTGGGAGGATGAATGGTCACAGGCATGGAAAGAAATGGAATTTATACAGCTGCTGAGAAATAGTTACCTGAGGCAATATGTATGGAGGAGAAAACAAGGTTCAACAGTGCTAGATCTGATCACAGCATCAGAGAACTTAATGCTAACCAATCTAGCTACGCTACCTCCGATTGGAGAAAGTGATCGTGTAGTCTTGACCTGAGAGATTGCCAGACATGCAGAATTTTCTATTAAGAAAGGATATAAGTGGAATTACATAGCAACTAATTATGACAAGCTGAGAGGTCAGCTTTCAGCAGAGCCACGGCATACGAAGTTGGAGGGGAGAGATGGTGGTGGTACATGGGAGGTGGTCAAAGAGTGTTTGAAGAAAACAGTATCTGAATGTATACACAGAGTCAGAAGGATAAATCAGATAGGAGTTAGATGGATGAATAGCTTCATTAAGCAGTAGTTGCGCATAAAGAAAAGGATGAGGAGGGATTATAAAGAAAAACGTGATTAACTTGCCCATGAGTAGTATAAAGCTAGCTGATGAGGCCAAAAGCAACCCTAAAGAGTTCTTTTGCTATAGAAAGTAAAAGGAGAAATGACTATGGGAGGATGACTTTAAAAAGTGCTGATGGTGAGGTAACAGAAGCAAGTCAAATAGTTGAATTACTGAGTAAGCATTTTGCAATAGTATACCATCTAGGTGATGACAGTGCAATGTGGAAAAGATGTGACACTGAGTGATAGAAGAATGGAGTTTGGAGAAATGGAAGTGCTTAAAATATTGCAGAACCTCAATATGAACAACAAAGCCATGGGATTAGATGGCATATCAGTCCATGTATTATGAGAATGTGCAAGGGAATTATCAGTTAATTTGACCAGGCTGTTTAATTTAAGCTCAGTACTGGAAAAAAGAAATGGTTCTGCAAAAGGAAAGAAATGGCAACGACAACAGCACCAGCCTATGGCTTTAGGCAACTGGAACATTTTCTCTCTGACAGGGAAGGAGTTGGAACTGGTCGAAGAAGCCAAGTGCTACTGGCTAGACTTAGTCGGGCTTTCTTTGACCAAGAGGAGAGCTCTGGAACTGTCGACCTAGATAAGGGGTGGAAGCTCTACTACTCTGGTGTGAGCCCGACAATGTCTGCTCAGGCGGGTGTGGGGATACTCACAAGCTCCCAGCTGTCAGACTGTGTTGCTGAGTGGATCCCATTGGGGGGACGGATATGTGTGTTAAGGCTTCAGAGGAAAAACCATGATTTGGCTGTGGTGCAAGCCTATGCACCTAATCTGGAGTCAGAATACTCTGCCTTCCTAGAGGAAGTGGATGCTGCTTTTGACAGGGTGACAGACATGGAATCAGTCCTGCTAATGGGTGACTTCAATGCACATGTTGGAACAGATGACCAGACATGGAGGGGTGTGGTTAGGAGGAATGGTGCCCCTGACCTTAACATGAATGGGTTGAAATTATTGGACTTCTGCTGTACTAACAGCTTGTCCATAATGAATACCTTCTTCCAGCACCAAGAAGTCCATAAGCATACCTGGTACAGGGATACACTAGAACAAAGGTCTCTGATTGACTTCTTTATAGTCTCAGCAGACCTATTTTCCTCAGTGTTGGACGTTCGTGTGAGAAGAGGGGCAGAAATGTCAACTGACCACCACCTTGTTGTGTGCACTCTACAGCTTCAGAAACCAGATGCTACCATCAACGCTGGTAGGTCTAAGCAGCTATACTGCGTGAAATGGGAGACATTGGAAAATGAGGCTGTGAGGAAGAATTTTGCAGATGACATTTCCTCCAGGTTCAAAGAGATTCCCAAGCATACTGCAGATGTTGAGGAGGAGTGGAAGCTATTCAGAACAGCTGTCACTGCCTCTGCACTCTCATGCTGTGGCAGAAAGCGGCTTGGCGTGGCAACAGGCAGTGAGAAAAGGACACCTTGGTGGAACCAAGAAGTCCAAAAAAAAACTGTCCAGGCAAAAAAGGAGTCAAAAAATCCATCTCAGGTCACCTGAGATGCATTTGCGGTATGCTGAGGCATGAAAAGCTGCTGCTGAGGCAGTAAAGACAGCAAAGCAGAAGGCTTGGGAATCCTTTGGAGAAAGATTAGACTCATCCTATACAAATGCAAACAAAGTATTCTGGCAGACCATCTGCCGCCACCTTCGAGGGAAGAAATCGTGCACAGCAAGGGCAATTAAGGCCTCTGATCGTGCACTTTTAACAACTGAGAAGGATATCCTCCACAGATGGAGGGAATACTTCGAGAGCCTTCTTAACCCAGGTGGCCTAGCAGTTGTGGACATCCAAGAGGTGCAGATCGGGGCAATGACTAGTCTCACAGCAGAAGAGGTCCATTTAGCAATAAAATCGCTAAAATCGGGCAAGGCTGCTGGCGATGATGAAATTCGGCCCAAAATGCTAAAAGCCTTAAATTGAGACAGCGTTCTCTGGCTGACTCGAGTGTGTCAGGCTACTTGGATATCTGGGTGAGCATCAAAGCAATGGCAGACAGGCATAATAATACCAGTCTTCAAGAAGGGAGACCAAAAGGATTGCAGTAACTATCGTGGCATCTCTCTGCTCAGCCTGCCTGGGAAAGTGTATGCTAAGTGCTTGGAAAGACGATGCAGGAGCATAGTTGAGTCAAAGTTCCAGGAAGAACAATGTGGCTTTCATCCTGGTAGAAGCACAACTGACCAAATCTTCACTTTAAGGCAAGTCTTTGAGAAATCTTGGGAATATGCCAAGAATGTCTACACATGTTTTGTGGACTTGCAGAAGGCATATGACCAGGTTCCTTGGGATAAGCTTTGGCAAGTAGTACAGGAGTATGGAGTGGATGGCCAACTATTAGCTGCCATCAAGTCCTTGTATGAATGCCCAGGGTTTTGTGTCAGGGTAAACAGCACAAAGTCTGAACCTTTCACAGTCTCCATCGGCCTGCACCAAGGGTGTGTTCTGTCAACCCTCCTTTTCATAATATTTATGGACTAGATTGATAGGCACAGCCGAGGCAGTGAGTGTGTCAGAATTGGAAGATGTAGCATTAGACGTCTGCTTTTTGCAGATGACCTAGTTCTGCTTAACTCTTCCACAGATGACCTCCAGTGGACCCTGGATAGGTATGTAGCTGTTTGTGCAGATGCTGGAATGAAGAAAAATGGCCAAAACTGAAACATTTGTGGCCTCAAGACAACCATCCCGGTGCACTCTACATGTAAGTGGAGTCCCAATGAGGCAGGTGAAGAAGTTTAAATACCTTGGGTCCATATTCACGAATGATGGAAAATGGGACATAGAGCTAGATACTCGAATTGGCTTAGCAAGCTCAATATTGTGGGAGCTTGGCCGTTCGGTAGTACTGAAGTGGGAGTTAAGCCAGAAGGCAAAGCTGGCTGTCTTCAATACAGTCTATGTCCACATCCTCACCTATGGTCATGAGAGTTGGGATGACCGAAAGAATGCGGACACGAATCCAAGTGGCTGAAATGAGGTTCCTTCGAGGGGTTGCGGGGCTGACAAGACTCGACAGAGTCAGAAGCTCTGCAATTTGGGAAATCCTCAATACACAACCGCTGCTTCTCCGTGTTGAGAGATCACAGTTACGTTGGTACGGGCACCTGGTCAGAATGCCACAAGAGAGGCTCCCTCAGCAGGCCCTCTTTGCCAAGCCAGAGGGTGGGAGGCCACGTGGAAGGCCAAGGACTCGCTGGATAGATTATATCCAAAACCTTGGGTGGACACGTTTGGGAATCCCACCAGAACACCTGAGCTTGGTGGCAGAGGATCGTGACCATTGGAAGTTCCTCTTGCAGCTGTTGCCCCCACAACCCAATTAGGAAAGGTGGGCCTTGAAGATGTATGTACTGGAAAGGTAGCAATGGAGTGAAAAGAGAGCAAAATAGTCCCACTGCATAAAAGAGACTCCGAGACAGATGTAGCAAACTATAGGTGAATCAGCATATTCACTAACAGGATTCAGTATTTAGTTCTCTGTTGTTTAATTTGTATATCAATGATATAGGAAATGATTTGACAGGAAATATTCAGTTGTTTTCTGCTGATGCTAAACTGGGAAAAGCAATAGTAAATGAAGGTAATGAAGAGATTCTTCAGGAAGACTTAGACTAATAGCATGGGCAAAGGTAAATGGCAGTCAGTTTAATGTGGCCAAGTGTAAGGTGATGCACTATGGGAAGAGATCAGAAGCTGTGTAATAACTGATGTAACTGAACTGCAGGAAACTGATAAGGTTAGGGACTTGTGGAGAGGGAGTTGAAGTTTAGAGGGCATATTGCAAAAGTAACCTAAATAGAATATCAGATTACATGGTTGTTGAAGAATACACCAACAAGCAGGGATAGAGAGATTATTGTCCTCCCATATAAGGCTTTAATAAGACTACATCGGGATTACTGCACACAGATATGGACATTTGGATTCTGTAGGTATGAAGAAGTGGTGTAGAGGATCCAGTGTTGAGTGACAAAGATTGTAGGTCTGTGGAATGCTCCCTATGAGAATAGATTGGTCTGTAGGCTTTAAAAATTAGCTAATAGGTGAAAAAGGGGAGACTTGAAAAAAGCATTTAAGTTATTAAAAGGGTTTTATAGGATTGACCGTGAAGATTTTTTTTTTCAGTACATGAAGAAGGGAGAGAACAAGAGGTCACCAGTGGAAGTTGTGAGAATGTGGTTATCAAGGGCATTAGAACTAGATTTTTTTTGCTTTAAGGATGATTATTGGTTAGAATGGGTTGCCAGAGGTGGTTGTGTGCATTTCATCAGTGAATGAGTTGCAGGAGTGGTATGGCAGGTATTGTGGAAATGATGGTGTGTGAATAATGGATCTCCCATGATGAGTCTTATGACTCCAGAGATACCTGTATAATGATAATAATAACAACTTATCAATAGAAAAGGGGTTGGTAAATCCCTTTATGTTTTAAAAGCCGGGTATGACACTCGGATCGAAATTCATCGAAAACCATAGAGTTTCATGCTGAAAAAACTATCGGCAGGCCCAAGTGTAAATGATCGCTTGGGTAGTACCACACCAGGGCAACTCCGAGCAAAGGTGGCGCAAGCTCCCTCACTAACTTTAATATTCTCTCATAATGTAAAAGCCAACTCCTAAGAGATGTATATATATTGTTTTACATTATGAGAAGAGGTCACTACCCAGACCGGTTTCAATAACTTATCATATTATGGTCAAATTGAGAGATATGCCAACATCTGCAAAGAAGAACATAAAGAATACATCTGCTGCCACCTCAATGGTCAGTCAGGTCTACCTGACCATGCCCTGGATACCTTACACAGAATCAAATGAAAGAAACTACTATGCTTCACTGCAACAAATATAAACTTAATACTTATTTCAGAATCAGCAACACATTTGAAAAACCAATCTAATCTTAATATTGTTGTGTTAAATTTCCCAAAACAAATCTTGGGAAATTTAACTTAATTCTTAGGCCTCCAATCCAATAGCATCCAATAGAGGGTACTTTCATAGGACTTTAGCCTTTTAGTCTAATTTTGTCCACTCACTGTTTTGTGTGCGCTTTTATGATTTTAAGATTGTATCCCTGATGATGCTTTTGTGACAGATGAAATTTAGGATCCATTAAACTTGTGTTTAATTGTTTCTCCATGTTGTATTCATACCATTAAACCTAATAATGAATTTAAACCATCACATAAACATAAATACTGTACTTGTAGCTGGTGCTTAGATGGGGCTGGTCACTTAACCAGTACACTGCTGTGGGTGCCACTGGATTATGGATAATTGTTTGTCATGATGTACAGTCAAGGGCTTTCTGTTTTGCTTCTGTGAGACAGAACCACTGGTTCTTTAGGTCGTGTTCAATTTGCTAATCCCAGGTTTTCTTAGTAGCAGCTGGTTGTGTCTTCAGTGTGCAGGTTGTTGCCTCAATAGTAGTTGATGCACACATGCCCAAACCAACAAAGTCTATGTGTTTGAAATTCTTCTTCAATTATGGGTTGGTTGTCACACTAAGTCCTGATGGTAGTGTTTCAGATATGGTGGAGTAGTGATATTCAAAGTATGTTATGGAGGCATCACATTTGAAATGGCTCTAGTTTAAGTCAGTTTTAAAAAGTGTCCAAGTTCTGATCCATAAAGGAGGTTAGGCATGATCAGTGAGTGAAAGAAGCACATCTCTGTTTTGAGTGAGATGTGATATTTTTTCCATAGGCACCAATTTAGTGAACCAAAGGCAGTGGTTTTCAGGCCAATTCTGTTGTGTACTTCTGCTGTTGATGCAGTTTTCCTTGTTTGTATGAGTGAACCGAATATTTGAATTGGTTCACCTGCTCAATTTGGGTGCCATGAGGGTAAACAGTGCAGAGTGGCCCATCAGTTGTCATGGCCTTTGTTCTGTCAATATTAATTTGTAGTCAAATCATTTTCAAAGATGGTGCTGTCATCAGTAAACATAAGATCAGTTAAATTTTTTGTTTTTTGCTGTACTGCACTCCACATTTACTAGTGAAGGCCTGTCGCATGATAGCATCAACAGTGTTGAATAGCAATGGTGAGATTATACAGCCCTGTTGGATGCCTGTGCCAATAGAAAACTCTGCTGAGTGCTCATTTTTGATGTGGTCACAGCTACTGGAGTTGGTATAAGTTTACTTGTAGCTAGAAAAAAATAACTCTTAACCCATTCATGGTAATTTTTTAATCCTAATATGCCAAGTCCAGTCTTAAGACTTATAAAATGTCAGCAAAAATTATTAAAAAACATTTCTGCCTATGCTTTTGTTGTGATGTGATGTACAGCAAATGATCAATACAAATAACAGTTAAAAGTTAATACTAAAGTCACTGGTAATTTGTCTGCTTGCTTAGACTCTGTATCTACAAAAGACACAGAAGTTCTTGATATAAGAACTCAAGAACTGGCAAATCCAATGTCCAGTTTCTGCTTCAGTGTAAGAAAATGCTATGCAACGAAGTTTATATCCTAATTCACTTAGGACAATAAATTCTTCCTGGATGGTGAACAACTATGCTTATTGGAATTGGAAGTTTATCTTCCACTTGGTTAAACTATAATAAATTAGTTTAATCCTTTATCCAAGAGTAAGCAAACAAAGTTTGCGCCTGAAGTATCTTCAGGACTGAGGCAACTCGTAGTTTTTGGTTTTATCACTAAAACCAAAGTTCTAAAATGGGTAGGTTTAACACCTTTGAAAGCAAGAACAGAAAAATATGCTAGTAGATTTTGCTAGCTGCCAAGTGGGCACACATTGCACAAAACAGAATGATGTCCAACATCTTTCTCTAAATCCAGAGTAATTTAATAATAAGGCGGTACACCTTTTGGCAACACGTATAAGTAAATATGACCTCTTCATTGCTTCTGCCTTAGTATCATCTCTTCTAGGTCTGGCTCCCACTGATGAAACCTCAATAAAGGTCAAAACCGGTCTGGGTAGTGGCCCTTAATGCATAGCATTATACATATCCGCAAGGAGATGTGCTTTGCATTATGAGAGATACAGAGACAAGGAGTGATGAGAGCTTGGTCAACCTTTACTATTAGTCACCTCAGTCCTGAAGATACTTCAGGCACAAACTTTTGTTTGCTTACACTTGGATAAAGGATTAAACTAAATTTATTATAGACTATGCTTATTCATGCCGAATTTTGCAAATTACATACAATTTCTGAGGAAACTGAATTTTTTAAAAGATGACAGTTTTTTTATTTTTATTTTTTTTTTTTTTAATGGGGAAAAAATTTAAAAGGAATGTCAAAACATTTTAAAGAAAATTCCATAATATGCAACTTTAGTGTTTTTACAAAAATGATTACAAATTTCAGCAGGAAACTTCAGGTTTTGCCTATATCACTAAAACCAAAGTTCTAAAATGGGTAGGTTTAACACCTACCCATTTTAGCAAGAACAGAAAAATATGCTGGCCTGTGGAGAGTAGATTTTGCTAGCTGCCAAGTGGCCACAAACTGCACAAAACAGAATATTTCTGATTTAATGAAAATAATAATAATTTCACCAACTACAGTATATTAATATAACCTATTAATCATTTTGTGATTGGAAATTTGGGAAATAACATTAAAAAAAGGGCAGATTCTTGGGCGAATACATTTTTTTGTGTAGTGAAAGGATTTTGCATAATTTGTCAAGCCTTGTTTGCGAGTGCATTCTAAAATTAAGAACTTCTAATTTACATGTATATGCCAGGTGCCTGTGTAGCCTTGTGGAAGTGGCATTTGCATTCATTGCACTAAGACTCCCAACGAAATACTGTTCTAAGTTCAATTCTAGTTAATGACTAGATGAACTTTCTCTAAGCCTTTCCTCAACTGGTCCCTGATTTAATTAATTGCTGGCAAGGTCAGGATGAGTTTTCCCCCACACAGGATGCAGGTTTACAACTCAACATCTGGAGGAAATTGACCATAGAACCCACAATATTGTTGCAGATACTAGTACAAGTGTTGCACTACAAATCCAGATACTCATAAACTATTTGTTTTTTGATATGACATAAGGGAATTTGGAATCCCCACAAAATTTATTTATAATTATGTAAAATTTAATTACACGAGTTAAGTAGGGGGTGCTTAAGAGACAAAGCTGTATAACTAAGAAAAGACCTCACATAGCCTTTAAAGGAATGCGGTGAACCGACCAGGGCTTCTGACCTGATGTCCAATCCTCACCTTCTCGTGGTGCACCCTGTTGGGTATCTACTTGGATACTGAACGAATGAGGATGGGCTGGCAATATGGGATTTAGCCGACCAAATTGTATTCTTATTGGTTAAACCAAAATAAAAAATGATGGTATAACATGACAAACTTTCATGCCAGATGGGGAGTTGCCTGGTTAAACAAGGCCCCTGTTGTTTTTGCCAGGTAACCAGGGCAAACAGCGAAAAGTCAGCTACTGAAACAAATCTGAAAGCACACCCCAACTCAACATCGCCAGAGTTAAAGATCAGTACTATCAACATAAGTCTAAATGGCAAAGAAATGGAGCTATCTGAGGAATTAGATAAGTACCAGATTGACATAATAGGGGTGACTGAAACAAAAAATGACAAAAACTGGTGAGATCTTCCTGAGCAATAAATACAAAATGTTATATTCAGAAAATGACAATCAAGGAAAAGAAGGAGTAGCCACAGCATTCAACACTAAAAATGAGGCTAATCTTCTTGAATGGCAGTCAGTCTCAAGTAGAGTAATGTGGGCAAATATGAGAATGGGGAACTGAACAATGAGACTTATTTGTGCCCATGGTGCCACAGAAGGTTCTACTAAGGTAGAAGTGGAGGAATTTTTTGAGACTTTAGACAAAGCAACTGACACAATGAAAAAGGAAAAATTGGTCCTTGTTGGGGATCTAAATAGCAGAGTAGAAAATGATTGTCAGACATACAAAAATATTTTGGGAAAATTTGGAGAAAAGAGTAAAGCTAATAATAATGGCAAATACCTGTTGGATTTCTGCTCAGGACATGGACTGGTTATTACTAACACCATGTTCCAACATAAAAATGTGCACAAATTCACATGGAGAGAAGAGGCAAAGAATAAGAAAAGTCTCATTGACTATGTTATTGTTGATAGTGATGTTTTCTCCCTGGTGCAGGATACCAGAGTGTACAGAGGATTTGAAATTGGAAGTGATCACTATTTAGTCTTGAGCAGGATAAAATTGAATTTCATATTGAAAAGAATAACATGCAAGAAAGTTTTAAAGTGAATAAAAGTTGAGCAGCTCTCAGATGTGACCTGTAGACTAAAATAAACAAAGATTATTGAAGAAAAAATGTAAGAGTTTGAGAACAGAAATCAAACTTTGGAGATTGAGTGGCAAACTCCGAAGAAAACATTGATTGATTATGCCAGAGAGTCATGTGGTGAGGTTGTCTGCAAGGATAAAAAAAAATCAGAACTCCCTGGTGGACACAGGCAGTGAAGGAAAAGAAGAAAGCATATCAAAAGTTCCTGTAAATAAGTCAGCTTTTGCTCTTAGAGAATATAGAGACAAATGCAAGAATGATAAACACTGTGTAAAAACTAGATAAACAAAAGTCATGGGAGGACTTTGGCAAGAATATAGAAAATAAATTACAAGAAGGTGGCAAAATATTCTGGAGGTTGTTGCAGAAGCTTAGGAATGGAGGAAAGAGTGCTGTAAAAGGAGTTAGAGAATGATATAGGTGACATGAAAATGGCGAGAAAAAAGATATCCTTGAAGTATGGAGTAATTACTTTGAAAAACTGCTAATGAAACAAGCAGTGATGACAGCATCAGTGGTAAAAAAACACTGACCAGTCATGCAGTCAGGAATTCATATCTACAACTTGAAGTAGAAAAAGCCATCAAAGGTTTGAAATGTGGAAAGGCAGCAGGAGTAAATGATATTCAACCAGAAATGCTGAAGTATGGTGGTATAAGAGTCTTACAGTGGCTGCACTGCATAGTTCAGAAAGCCAGGACAAGAGGGACGAATTCCCGATGATTGGAGTAGAGCTCTCATAGTACCCATATAAAATATATAAAAAGGGGAAATAAAATTGAATGTGAGAGAATTACAGAGGTATTTCCCTACTGAGTGTTCCTGGCAAGATCTATACAAGTATACTTGAAACGGTTTGAGAAGAATTGTGGAAGAAAAGCTTGGTGAAAAACAAGTTGGATTCAGGCCAAATAGAGGCTGTCAGAATCAGATCTTCACTTTATGACAAATAGTCGAGAAAGCATGGGAATATAACAAAGATCTGTATTTAAGTTTTGTTGATTTGGAAAAGGCATATGACAAGGTGCCAAGAGAGAAGCTATTCAATACTCTGCAGTTATATGGTGTCAATGGGGCATTATAACAAGCAATACTTAGTCTTTATTTGAGTTGTAAGTCAGCAGTTAGAATTGAAGGAAGTACAAGAAGATGGTTTAATGTTAAATCTGGTGTGAGACAAGGATGTACATTATCACCTCTGTTATTCATTATCTATATGGATCACATTATGAAGGAAAGTGGTATTAAACATGATATCAAAATTGGAGGTGTTAATGTCAGCTCTTTGCTTTATGTGGATGATGTTATACTTCTAAATAAATCTGCTACAAGTCTGCAAGATTCTCTGACTAAATTGAATAGCTGTTGTAATAGATATGGTATGAAGGTCAGCAATAAAAAGACAAAGACAATGAAAATAGGCAGAATCATTGAAAATGTCAACTGTGTTGTGAATGGAGAACCTGTGGAACAAGTAAAACATTTCAGCTATTTAGGCACGATTTTTACTGAATATGGTAAATTAAATATAGAAATAGACAACAGAATCAGCAAAGCTGGTATGGTGGGAAGTCAATTGAATAAGTTCAGTTCAAACCAGTTTTAACTTATGGATCTGAGAGCTGGATCAGAAGTAAAACACTTGACCAAAGACTAGAGACCGCAGATATGAGAGTCCTGAGAAAGATTAGAAGCGTGAACAGATGGCATGAATGGAAATATCATATTAAAAATGAGGATATTAGGAAAGAACTTGACATTGTCAGCATCCAGGAATGCATTAGCAGAGCTAATCTCAGGTGGTATGGTCACTTAAATAGAATGGGAGAGGAAAGATTAGCAAAACAAGTGTTTTCTGCCAGGTTGGCAGGAAAACGACCCAGAGGAAGACCAAGATATAGGTGGATTGATACGGTACGAAGTACCTTAGACGATAGAAATATAAGATCTGATAATGTTGGAGTCTTGACAAGTAACAGACTGATTTGGAGGAAAATTGTAGATAGGAAGTTAGTAATGATGTAATTTTTTTCATGTAGTACTATCATATCCTGTTCACACCTTGAGGGTACATGGCAGGAATTTGATGATGATGAAGTAAAAATGATTCATCAACATTACATGAAAGGTAAATATTCAAGGATAACTCCCTTGAATTACCTGAGGCAATATGTATGGAGGAGAAAACAAGGTTCAACAGTGCTAGATCACCTGAAGTGATCTAGCAATTCACAAGGAATCAGCAGACTGACAAAGATCAGTTGAAGTCAGCTGCGTGGAGAGTGTTTTCGCTTTTCAACCAATATGCCATGGGTTTGAATCCCTTGTGGGAACAAAGTGAATGAAAAAAATTTCCGTATTTAGTTGTTACAATATGTAGTTTCCACCATACTAATATTTAGGTAATCCAGTTCACCCATCTGTGGTACTGATGTATAAATTTTATTAGGATGAGATTGACATAAAAAAGAGATATTCTATTACACTGCTAGTCAATATTCATCTACAAAAAGCAATTAGATTGAATTAAATGGAAAAACAACTATGAAGTATTTTGCGTATGCCAATGACATGGACATAGAACAAGACGACTAGTTTATTAAACAGGATCTGGAAAATGAGAACTGATGGGGTCGGGGTATGGACCTTAAGGCCAGGTTAGAGGGTCGAATTATCGATCACACAAGTAGAGTTTTCATAATACCCATCTATAATAAGGAAAATAAAACTGAAAGTGACAATTACAGAGGAATCTTCCCTACCATGTGTTCTTGGTAAGACTTATACAAGTATACATGAAAAACAGCTAACATTACTTGTGAAAGGGAAACTTGTAAAAGAACAAGCTGGATTCATCGGTACACAATAAATAACGGAAAAAACTCACGTAGAAAGATTATTTATTAGTATAATTTTCACCTGTGTGTCACAGGCATCCTCAGTACATTAAGCTCAAAATTAAACACTAACTGACAATTCCAAAAAGTGCCACCTAAGTAGCTGGTGTAAGATAACTAAAAAGGTCAATAACTTTCCTAAAAAAAAAAAAAAAAAAATTAATACAATAAAAAGTTAGGAAAGATTCGCTGATTTGTAAAGTACTATCTCCCATAAAGTGGACAGACGTAAGCCGTCGGATCTGTTTAAGTTAGGAGAATGAAGTAGAGTTTCACATGTTTCTTTATAAAGGCGTTCCATGAGAAACTGACTTTTGTGAAGAACTCTTGTCTTTCTCCAATGAACTCTGTGTCTAGTGAAGATGGCATGTTCAGAAAGTCCAGACTTTTCAGGTTTAAAGTATTCAATATAAGATTGGTGTTCTTCTAGCCGAATAGAGGCAGATCTTCCCGTTTGTCCGAAATAAGATAATCCACAAGAGCACGGAATCTGGTAGACACCTGGATGATTAAGATGTGGAAGCTTGTCCTTAGGAGAAGTGAGAAAGGTGGAGATTTTTCTAAACGGTCGAAAGGCAACAAAAATATTCAGTGATTTTAAAACTTTTGCTATACGTTCACTGATGCCTTGTACATAAGGGATAGTAATGCGCATTATTTCCTCTGTGTTTGAAGAGGAAGACATATTAAAACTACTCAGAGTTCTTTCAATGAAGCAATTCTTATAACCATTAGATAGAAAGGAAGAAGTTAATGTATTGTAGTTCTTTCTGTAAAAGATTGTCTGTAGAACAAAAGGAGTGGGCCCGATGAACCAGTGTTTTAATAGTTCCTGCCTTTTGACTGGGATGGTGATGAGATTCCGCATGGATATAATGGCCTGTATGAGTCTTCTTTCTATAAACTGAGAAATGTAGGTTACCATCTGGTTGGCGAAGAATTAGAAGATCTAAAAAGGCTAACTGCTTATTTGATTCTATTTCTAGGGTAAACTTGATCCTAGGATGAAATGCGTTTAACTTAGTGAGAAATTGTTGAAGTTCATCAGAAGAGCCATTCCATACAGCAAAAATGTCATCGACATATCTGAACCAATGCGTAGGTCTGGGAGAAATATTGTCAAAGATACGTTGTTCAAAATGTTCCAAAAAGAAATTGGAGATAGCAGAAGAAAGAGGATTACCCATTGCTGTTCCTTCAATTTGTTGATACAACTTATTTTTAAAGGAAAAATAACCAGAATTTATTACAAAATCAAATACGTTTACAATATCCGAAGGAAATTCCTGTTGTAGTAATTCAATACTTTCCGAAAGAGGCACATTTGTAAATAAAGAAACAACATCTAAACTGATCATGATATCAGAAACGTCCAAATGAAGATCTGAAATTTTATTTTTGAAATCCAAAGTATTTTTTATTTAAGTGTCAGTTCTTCTAGTTGAAGAGGAGAGTAAATTAGATAAAAATTTTGAGATTTTGTAAGTGGGGCACCCTATACAATCTACGACTGGTCTCAACGGAATGCCTGGTTTATGAACTTTCGTAAGACCATACAATCTAGGTGGACGACCGAAGAAGGTTTTAAGTTTTTTCTTTTGATCTTCATTCCATGTAGATACATTATCTGTAAGAGAATTAAGTCTCTTCAATTGACTCCGGGTAGGATCCGATGTAAGAGGCCTATAAGTTGAATAGTCGCGAAGTAAAAGAGACATTTTTCTCTCATATTCCTTCCTATCTTGAATCACTATAGCCTTCCCCTTATCAGCTTTCGTAATTATTAAATTATTGTTATTCTTCAGTGATTTCAATGCTTTAAACTCAGAGTAAGAAAGATTAGGACGAGGAGGCTTTGCATGAAAAAGAATTTGTGCACATTCAAAACGTAATCTGTTGGCTGTTTTTTGGGATAAGGATCGAATACCCCTGTATGAAAATACCCATGGAACGCCTTTATAAAGAAACATGTGAAACTCTACTTCATTCTCTTAACTTAAACAGATCCGACGGCTTACGTCTGTCCCCTTTATGGGAGATAGTACTTTACAAATCAGCTAATCTTTCCTAACTTTTTATTGTATTAATTTTTTTTTTTTTTTTTTTTTTTTTTTAAAGGAAAGTTATTGACCTTTTTAGTTATCTTACACCAGCTACTTAGGTGGCGCTTTTTGGAATTGTAAGTTAGTGTTTAAATTTGAGCTTAATGTACTGAGGATGCCTGTGACACACAGGCGAAAATTATACTAATAAATAATCTTTCTACGTGAGGTTTTTCCGTTATTTATTGTGTACCGATATGTCTACTCACGGTTTACCGCTTTTAAAACTTAAGCTGGATTCATGCCAAATAGAGGATGTCAGGATATTAGATTTTCATTTTAAGACAAATAGTTGAGAAATCTTGGGAAAATAGCAAGGATTTCTATTTAAGTTTTGTATATCTGGAAAAGGCAAATGACAAGGTACCAAGAGAAAAGATTTTCAAAACACTACAGTTGTATGGCATAAATAGGACATAATATCAAGCAATACATAGTCTGTATTTGAGATGTAAGCTGGCAGCTAGAAATGAAAGGAGTACAGGAAGATGGTTTGATGTTAAGTCATGTGAAAGGGTGTATATAATTTCCAGTTATTCATTATTTATATGGATTATATTAGGAATGAAAGTGGTATTAAACTTGATATTAGAATTTGTTATGAAAATCAGTGATAAAAAGAAAGACAATGAAAATAGGCAGAAACACTGAAATGGACCTTATAACAATTAAAACATCATACCAGATGTTTTCATTGTTAAGTTCTCCACTGCATCCTAATGGAGAACTTGACAATTAAAACATTTCAGTTATTTAGGCACAATTTTTAGAGAAGACAGCAAATTAAATATTGAAATATACAGAAGAATTAGCAAAGTTGGTATGGTATGAAGTCAGCTGATATTTATATGGAATAAGGAAAAAAATTAGTCAAATTAGTTTCTATACTAATTTTATATAAAACAGTGTTGAAACCAATAACTTATGGATCTGAGAGCTGGGTTAGAAATAAAACACTTAAAGACTGAAGAATACAGATATGAGAGTCTGAAGAAAATGAATGGAGTGATCAGATGGCAGTTTCATATTAAAAATGAGGATATTAGGAAAGAACTTGACATTGTTAGCATCCAGGAATGTGTTAACAGAGCTAATCTCAGATGGTATGGCAACTTAAATAGAACAGAAACAGAAAGGATAGCAAAACAATTGTTTTCTTTGCCAGGCTGGCAAGAAAAAAACCAGAAGAAGACCAAGATATAGGTGCATTGATACAGTAAAAGACTTTAGAAGACAGAAATATAAGATCTGATAATGTTGAATCTTGACAGATAACAGATTAATTTGGAGGAAAAGTGTTGATCAGAAGTTAAGTAATGCAGTAACTTTTTCATGTAGTACTACATGAAAAAGAATTTGATAATGATGCTTTTAGTGAATGAACAGTTTCAGGATATGGAACATGAAGTTGTGCATGAAATAATACTAATGAATAAAATCTGCTACAGTCAATTTTTGACTCTCCTGATGTTTATATTACTGAATTTAATATAAACTCTCCAGCAATACTGCTACAGAGATTCAGATGGCATCAATAGAAGATTCATATTCAAAATGAGGATATTAGGAAAGAATGTGTTAAAAGAGCTAATCTCAGGTGTATGGCCACTTAAACAGAATTGAACAGAAAAGTGTTTTATGCCAGGAGGGCAAGAAAAAGACTCAGAGGAAGACCAAGACCTAGGTAGATTGATACAGTAAAAAGTGCCTTAGAAAACAGAAATAAGACCTAATGACAGATAACAGATTAAATTGGAGGAAATTTGGCGACAGGAAGTTAGTATGATGTAACTTTTTCATGTAGTATTATCATAATATTATGCACAACCCAAGGATGATGATGATCATGTTGATTACAATACAATAAACAGAAAGGAGTGGGAGAAATGTCCATTTTATTAACCCTATTTCGTTCCAGTTCTTTTATTAAGATTGCTTAATAATAAATATCACCTAATATAAAATATATATATAAAAATATTAAAAAAACTCCACAAAATAAAGAGTTACATATACTATTATCTGAAAGCAAATATTCAAATCAAGGTATCTTCTCTAGATATGCAATGCTAGTTGAAAACATACAAAATAATTATCAAACTTATGGGAATATATGGGAGTGGAAATATAACATAAAAAAGCGAGACAAATATTTAATAGCTGATGTATGTGAAATAAAGTTATTGAGCAAAATATATGGAATAATATATGAAAATGGGAAAGGTACAGAAAAATGAAGAACCAAACATCAGAGATTGAGTATCAAAATCTGAAGAGAACACTGAATGACTCAACCAGGAATGCATATAGTGAAGCTACAAAGATAGCACAATAAAAACTCTATAGTGTAAGAAAGCAGTCCACAGAAAAAATGCTGACTTACTTCCTGGCAAGTAAGTCAGTAATATGCACTCAGAGAATATAGAGAATAGTGACCTTATCAATTTCAAAACCAAGATACAGTAAAAAGTGCCTCAAAAGACAGAAATATAAGACCTGATAATATTAGTCTTGGCAGATAACAGATTAATTCGGAGAAAAATTGTCATTAGGAAGTTAGTAATGATGTAACTTTTTCATACAGTACTGTCATAATGTCCCATACACCCAAAAAAATCCAACAATATTATTTTGTGGTTGGATTTTGTTGCTTTTATATTTTTATTATTTTTTTTGTGTAATTTCCTAACTGCAAAAGGTTATTAGTTAACCAATAATACATATGTACCATGGGTAGGCTAAGGAACAAAAAAAGACAAAAACTGGTGAGACCTTTCTGAGCAATAAATACAAAATGTTATATTCAGGCAATGACAATCAAGGAAAAGAAGGAGTAGCCATAGCATTCAACACTAAATAAGAGGCTAATCTTCTTGAATGGCAGGCAGTTTCAAGTAGAGTGATGTCGGCAAATATGAGAATGAGAAATTGGACAATGAGACTTATTTGTGCCCATGGTGCCACAGAAGGTTCTACTAAGGTAGAAGTGGAGGAATTTTTTGAGACTTTAGATAAAGCAACTAACACAATGAAAAAGAAAAAGTTGGTTCTTGTTGGGGATCTAAATAGCAGAGTAGAAAATGATTGGCAGACATACAAAAATATTTTGGAAAAATTTGGAGAAAATAACAAAGCTAATAATAATGGCAAATACCTGTTGGATTTCTGCTCAGATGTTGGACTGGTTATTACTAACACAATGTTCCAACATAAAAATATGCACAAATTCCCATGGAGAAAAGAGGCAAGGAATAAGAAAAGTCTCATTGACTATGTTATTGTTGATAGTGATGTTTTCCCACTGGTGCAGGACACCAGAGTGTACACAGGATTTGAAATTGGAAGTGATCACCATTTAGTCTTGAGCAGGATAAAATTGAATTTCACATTGAAAAGAAGAACATGTAAGAAAGTTTTAAAGAGAATAAAAGTTGAGCAGCTCTCAGATGTGAACTGTAGACTAAAATATACAAATTGTATTCAAGAAAAAATGAAAGAGTTTGAGAGCAGAAATCAAACCTTGGAGATTCAGTGGCAAGCCTTGAAGAAAACCCTGATTGATTCAGCCAGAGAGGCATCTGGTGAGGTTGTCTGCAATGATAGAAAAATCAGAACTCCATGGTGGACACAGGAAGTTAGACAGCCAGTGAAGGAAAAGAAGAAAGCTTATCAAAAGTTCCTGTCAAATAAGTCAGCTTTTGCTCTTAGAGAATATAGAGACTAATGCAAGAATGCTAAACACTGTGTAAAACTCGATAAACAAAAGTCATGGGAGGACTTTGGCAAGAACATAGAAAATAAAAAGCAAGAAGTTGGAAAGATATTCTGGAAGTTGTTGAACAAGCTCAGAAATGGAGAGAAGAGTGCTATAAAAGGAGTTAGAGATGATAAAGGTGACATGAAAATGGGAGTAAAAAATATCCTTGAAGTATGGAGTAATTACTTCAAGAAATTGCTAAATGAAACAAGCAGTGATAGCACAGTGGTAAAAAACACTCAACAGGCATACAGTCAGGAATACGTATCCATACTTGAAGTAGAAAAAGCCATCCAAGGGTTGAAATGTGGAAAGGCAGCAGGAGTAGATGATATTCAACCAGAAATGCTGAAGTATGGTGGTATAAAAGTCTTGCAGTGGCTGCACTGCATAGTTCAGAAAGCCTGGACAGAGGGACGAATTCCCGATGATTGGAGTAGAGCTCTCATAGTATCCATATATAAAAAGGGAAATAAAACTGAATGTAAGAATTACAGAGGTATTTCCCTACTGAGTGTTCGTGGCAAGATCTATGCACATATACTTGAGAAACGTTTGAGAAGAATTGTGGAAGAAAAGCTTGGTGAAGAACAAGCTGGATTCAGGGAAAATAGAGGCTGTCATAATCAGATCTTCACTTTACGACAAACAGTTGAGAAAGCATGGGAATATAACTAAGATCTGTATTTAAGTTTTGCCGATCTGGAAAAGGCATATGACATGGTGCCAAGAGAGAAGCTATTCAATACGCTGCAGTTATATGGTGTCAATGGGGCATTATATCAAGCAATACTTAGTCTTTATTTGAGTTGTAAGTCAGCAGTTAGAATTGAAGGAAGTACAGGAAGATGGTTTAATGTTAAATCTGGTGTCAGACAGGGATGTACATTATCTATATATATCACATTATGAAGGAAAGTGGTATTAAACATGATATCAAAATTGGAGATGTTAATGTCAGCTCTTTGCTTTATGCGGAAGATGTTATACTTATCTATAGATCCACTACAAGTCTGCAAGATTACCTGACTAAATGAATAACTGTTGTAATAGATATGATATGAAGATCAGCAATAAAAAGATAAAGACAATGAAAATAGGCAGAATCATTGAAAATGTCAACTGCGTTGTGAACGGAGAGCCTGTGGAACAAATAAAACATTTCACCTACTTAGGCACGATTTTTAGTGACGATGGTAAATTAAATATGGAAATAGACAACAGAATCAATAAAGCTGGTATGGTAGGGAGTCAATTGAATAAATATATGGAATAAGAGAGAAATTAGTCAGAACACTAAATTAGCTGTATACAAGATAGTGGATCTGAGAGCTGGGTCAGAAGTAAAACACTTGACCAAAGACTAGACACTGCAGATATGAGAATCCTGAGAAAAATTAGAGGCACGAACAGATGGCATCAATGGCAATATTAAAAACGAGGATATTAGGAAATAACTTGACATTGTCAGCATCCAGGAATGCGTTAGCAGAGTGAATCTCAGGTGGTATGGGCACTTAAACAGAATGGGCGAGGAAAGATTAGCAAAACAAGTGTTCTCTGCCAGGTTGGCAGGAAAACGACCTAGAGGAAGACCAAGATATAGGTGGATTGATACGGTACAAAGTAACTTAGACGACTGAAATACAAGATCTGATAATATTGGAGTCTTGACAAGTAACAGACTGATTTGGAGGAAAATTGTAGATAGGAAGTTAGTAATGATGTAAATTTTTCATGTGATATACTATCATATCCTTTACACCCCTTGAGGGTACATGGCAGGAATTTGATGATGATGTTTTGCTACATTTATAAGCTGTTAGTTACTTTATAATGTCAAGTGCACATGTCCTATTAAAGGTCTTAGTATCAGACTGCATACCCAGGATAAGGAGTAGTGATTAAGTGGGCGAGTTGCAATCTAAACCAGAAGTTGAAGGAACAGAAAGCATTGTGGATGGAATATAAACAAAAAGCAATCAGCATGCTCACGAGCAATATAAAGCTCATGAGCATGCTGATCATCTTTTTATTATAGAAGGGTAATAAGTGTGATAAGGAAGGCTAAATCAGATATTGAGAGAAAATTAGCTAAGCAGGGCAAAGTAAATCCAAAGTTTTTTTTGCTGCATATCAAGTAAGAGAAAGAATGATTAAGGAAAGATAACTTTACTCAGTACTGATGGTAGGAAAGTGACAGAAGCAGAAAAAATAGTTCAGTTACCAAGTGATCATTTTTAAGTGTATCTCATTGAGGTGGAGACAGCATTTATTGATGTGAGAATTGCGGTAGGTTAATTGGAGGTACTTAATGTATTGAAAAATATCAAAGTGAATACAGCAGTGGGCATGGACAGTATGTTAGCTTGTATGCTACGAGAATGTGTAAGTGAACCAGCAATGCCTCTGACAAAGTTCATTTTAGAAATTGACTTTACAACCGTGTTGTAAAGTTCCGGGTTAAAAAAATTTCCCAACGTTTCGACCTTAATATGAAGGTCCAAAAGTAAAGGAATATGATATTCTATAGAGGGAAAACATGGCTTTGTAAAAGGCAGTTCCTGCCTAGTATTAGTATTCTTCTTCTTCTTCTGCAGCTAATCCCACTTGAGTATGGTGGCTGTTTTTAGTGAGTCTCCTCCATGTCCTCCTGTCTTGGGCTGTAACCACATCCAAGTTCTTCATCCTCAAGTCCTACTCCACCAGCTCCCTCCACTCTTCTTTGGCTGCCCGTGCTTCCTCCTCCTCTGCCCATCAGTAAATTAAAATAGTTATTTTTATCACGGTTGTAAAGTCCATAATTTCTAAAATGAATGCTGATCACTGTGCAACACTAAAAGAAAGGCCTCTGACAAAGTTGTTTAATCCAACTCTTAGCTCTGGCAAGGTTCCAAGGGAATGGAAAGAGGGGTGAGATAGTTCCATTACATAAAAGGTAGCTCCAACAGAAGTACAAAAATTACAAAGCAATCAGTATCTCTGAAGTGATGGGTTAAATTATAGGAAAAGTGTTGGTTAAAAATAAAATTCAGGACTAGGTCGATAGGAATATGATACTCTATAGGGGGAAACATGGCTTTGTAAAAGGCAGATCCTGCCTTGTATTCTTCTTCTTCCGCAGCTTATTCCACTTAAGCATGGTTGCTGTTTTTAGTTAGTCTCCTCCACATCCTCCTGTCTTGGGCTGTAACCACATCCAAGTTCTTCATCCTCAAGTCCTCCAGCAGCTCCCTCCAACTCTTCTTTGGCTGCCCATGCTGCCTTTTCTCCTGCCCATCCATCTGCATAACCTTTCTTCGAACATATTTGTCCTTCCCTTCTCATCATCATGACCAAACCATCCCAACCTCGACTCCTGTATCTTCACTCCTAAGTTGGTAACTTTCACTGTTCCCCTTACATAGTCATTTCTCAGATGATCCTTTCTGGTCACACTGCACATCCACCTAAGCATTCTCTGCTACCTCCATCCTGCTAATGTTATTTTTCCTGGGGGGTCATTTTCTATAGCATACATCATAGCTAGTCTCTCTACTGTCTTGTAGATTTTGCCTATTTGGATTGATCGGCACTCTCTTATCGCATAGCACTCCAGTCATCTCTCACTCTTTCTCTCCACTTCCTCCATCCAGCATCCCACTTCCTTCTCAGCTCTCCATCCTCTTTCACTGTTGAACCTGAGTATCTAAAGTCCCTAACCTTCCTAATGACATCTCCTTCCAGATCTGTCTCTTGGCTGCCATCCACTTTGCAACACATACTCTGTCTTACTTCTGCTCAGTCTCATACCTCTCTCTTCCAGTACTTTCCTCCATCTTTCCAGTTTAGCTGCCACTTCTCTTGATTCTGCATACAGCACGATGTCACCTGCATACAACATTGTCCAGGGTGCATCTTCTCTCATCTCCTCCATCACAATATTAAACAGGAACAGACTTAATGCTGACCTTGACGCAAGCCAACTGTCACTTGAAAACTTTCTGTCTCTCCCAAGCAGGTTTGAACTCTTGTCTTCACATTTCTGTACATCTCCTGCACCAACCTGACATATTTCTCCGGTACCTTCTTCTCCCTCAGACCCTCCAGACTTCTTGCCTTGGCACTCTAACATAAGCTTTCTCCAGATCAATAAACACCAGACATAGCTCTCATTTTCATTGTTTCTCTTGAAACTTTTATATCATCATCTGTAACCCAAAGATAGCATTTGTCGTTGATCGACTAGGCATGAAGCCAAATTGCTCTTTAATTTGCATGTTGATATAGTGGAAGATTTGGAGGAGGGGGGGATATTCAGTTGTTTGCTGATGATGCAAAACTCGGACACCTCCCTCAGACACTTCCAGACTTCTTGCCTTGGCACTCAAACGTAAGCTTTCTCCAGATCAATAAACACCAGATGTAGCTCTCGTTTTCATTGTTTCTCTTGAAACTTTTACATCATCATCCATAACCCAAAGATAGCATTTGTCGTTGATTGACCAGGCATGAAGCCAAATTGCTCTTTTGCAATCTCCACTCCTTCCTCAGTCTTCCATCAAGAACCCTTTCTAGGATTTATTGTGTGGGACATCAACTTTATTCCTCTGCAATTCTTACAGTCTAGTGCACCGCCCTTTACCATTGTAGATGGGGATAAGAGTACTTTCCCTCCACTCCTCAAGTATATTTTCCTGTTGGCAAACTTTCATGAACAAGCCCCACAGCAGGTCAATTCCCTCTTCCCTCAGTGCATCCACTGGGATCCTGTCAGGGCCCACCAATTTTCCCTTCTTCATCCTCTTTATGGCCTCCTTCACTTCCACTCTACTAATGTTCTGCACCATTCCCTCATAAGGCTGCCCATTTTCTCTGTGCGTCCATGCATTTTCCTCATTCAAAAGCCCTTCAAAGTATATTCTCCATCTGCCTTATTTCTATATTTTGCCAATCGATAAATTTGGAAAGGCACTGGACAGAATACTGCATGGAAAACTATTACATATGGGGAGGGTGGCGAATAAGGGTTACTAGTGGAGGTGCTCCAGGGCTCTGTACTAGGACTAGTACTCTTTAATTTGCATGTTGATATAGTGGAAGATTTAGAGTGGGAGGGGAGGGATATTCAATTCAGTTGTTTGCTGATGATGCAAAACTGGGAAGGGCAATAGTTGATAAAGGTGATATAACTATCTTGCAGGATGACTTAAATAAATTGGCAGTGTGGGCAAGGACGATATTTCATCACTTTGGGATGAAAAGGTTACATACTTCATATCGTAATGATGGTACTAGATCACACAAAACTGATGAGGCTAGGGATCTCTGAGCGATGGTGGATAGAGATTTGAAATTCAGTAGACACATTGCAAGAGTTGGCAAAGTAACTCAGAGGATTACTTGGATGTTGAAGATCACACTGACAAGATAGGGAGGTTATTATCCTACTTTATCAGGATATGATTCAGCCCCATGTTGACTGTTGTGCACAGATTGGGTCACTTGCATTTCTTAGGGATCAGGTGGTGGTGGTGGAGGAGAGGATTCAGAGATGAGTGATCAAGCTCGTGACAGGTCTGTGTAATGTACCCTATGAGGACAGACTGAAGATGTGTGGGTTGCAGAGTTTATCTGAGAGGCAGAGAAGAGAGGATATCATAGAAACTTATAGGTTACTTAAGGGATTCTATGAGATTGACATAAAAGAAATTTTTGAATACATGTTTTGAATACTAGGGATCACACTTAGAAATTGTCTAAGAGTTTGGTTAGTAAGGATATGAGGACAAGGTTTTTTACTCGGAGAATCGTGAATGAGTAGAATGGACTGCAAGATGTGGTTGCGAGTGCCCCAACAACGAATAAGTTTTAGGAGATGTATGATAGGTATTGTGTTAAGGAATAGCGTGGGTCTCCTGTGATGAGGCTTGACTCCATGGCGTACCGGTATAAATAATAATAATAATCTTGAGAAGACTGATTATTTCATCTTACTATCAGACCCTAAAAAATTTGTCTAGAAATGAAAGCAGCATAAGCAACTTCATAAATGTTTTCAACACAGAGAGAGGAAAATGTATGCCTTGAGCTCTCACAGTGTAGTAAGCCCCTAAATTGGAATGGCTGAGGTATGCAGAACATGAACTGTGAAGCAATTGAAATAAGATTCATTTCCACTACCCCACAGATAATATGCATCCATTTCCAATGCATGGACCGATTTCTAATCAAATCTGTCCATGCAATTATCCAAGAGGCAATGGAAATGGATGCAAATGATCTCTCATGCTACATGCTCTTCAGATCTGTTGATTATGTCTGGGCAAGGGGAATGCCTGGATGCAACCTCACATCATAACAAAGTAATGATGTGAGGTTGTCTCTCATGTTGCAGATTAAGTTCAGTAGTTGGTGCATGCACTACACCACTGTTGTCATGAGTGGCAGCATGCTTGCTAAATTCAAAATGTTCATCATTTTTTAAAAATTATGGAAACTGTGTTAATAGTAAAATTTTAGTTTAATATAAACCAAAACAATCACTCGACATTTTGACCTTCATGTCAAGTCAAGGTCATCACCTGGAGTATACACATATATACAAAATACTCTGGATCAGAGATAGATGTTGAAAGTTTTTCCACTTGGTTACATTAAAAATTAAAGATTCCAAGAAATTATATTCTTGATTTAATCCTTTATCCAAGTGTAAGCAAACAAAGTTTGTGTGGGAAGTAACTTCACGCTGGGCAACTCGTATATAGAGGCTAATGACTTCACATTACTAGCCTTAGTATCCCATAATGCAAAGCACATATCCTTATGGACATGTGTAATGCCATGCATTATGGGAAGGGTCATTACCCAGACAGGTTTCAACCTTTATTGAGGTGTCATCCGTGGGTGCCAGACCCAGAAGGGATACCAAGGTTGAAGTAATGTAGAAGTCATATTTCCATATACTAAAATGCTCTGGATTAGAGATAGATGTTGAAAGTTTTTCCACTTGGTTATACTGGAAGAAAATCACTGCCAACATGCTTTCTCCAGGACTGCATAGGAACTGTTTGTTTCCTAGCTTTCTTCTTAATTTCAAATGACAAAAATATTTCTCTCTAAGCTTCTCATATTGAGATATTCAACGAAATTGCATCTGTTATCTTGCTATCTCTATGAACAGTTTCGATGAGAAAAGATAGTGATTTCTGCTATGCTATATTATATGAACTTTGATAAAATATCAAAGATTACTAACAAACTTTCTGAAGATGTCTCCTTGGTAAAATTAAGAAACAAGTTATGTTGCTGCATTTTGCACTAAAGAAACTTGCTTCATACACAGAAGAAAAAATAAGTTGTAAGTGCTAATTATGAACTGCAGAAAAGAAAAACCATTACCAGGTTTTCAAGATAAATGGCATATATATGAGGAATGGCCATTTTGACAGATGTTATATCTCCAGTAATACTAACTGAAGTTAAATGTTTTCTGACATATCTGAAAACTATTCTGCCTGACAAGAAAAGTTTTAACATGCATGCATGCACATGTGTGTGTACACACACAAAATAAAAAAATTACGTCTGACCATTAATTAGTTTTGACTTGCACTGTTTTTCTCAAATATGGATAAAAGTCACATTAAAAATAATTCATCAAATAAATACTTAGGCATTTTTATTTTTATTTTTATAGAGCTTCCTTAGTTCGAGTTCCCCAGTCCTAAAGGTATTTCAGCACAAACTTTGTTTGCTTACACTTGGATAAAGAATTAAACCAAGAATATAATTTCTTGGCATCTTTAATTTTTAGCTCAATCAGTTTCAACTATGCACTTTGGCTGGAAAGGCTTGGGTTTGAATCCTGTCTATGATGTGGAAAAACCTTACCTTTATTAGAGCTTTTCAATGAGTTAGCCAGTCTCATACAAAAGTGACGGGGGTTTTTCCTCCTGGAAACCCAGGCTTTTCATTTCACAAAATGGCTAACAGGCCAAAAGAATGCAGGCAATTCATAGCCATAATACACTAAGCATATAGAATTCGATTTCGAAGAATCAAATTTACTTGGCTATGACAGGGCACTGGGCCTAACATGCAAGGGAAGATGAGATGATGTTTTTTATATTGGTGATGTGCTGTCTATTTTTCAAACTGGATATTAGTAATAAAGTAATCATCTTAGACTAATTCATAACAACACATACTGTTATTCTTATATACAATCGAGTTAAAATTTGACTTACCTATTGTCAAAAATAATTCATTAATATTCAAATTTGTTTTTGCTGAAGTTTCTACAAAAAGTAAACCATTTTCTTCTGCATATGCAACTGCTTCCTATAATAAACAATATATTTCTTAATTGTATTACAGAAGAGACAAGCTCTGCTAATAAATATTATATAGGATACATTTGTTGGAACTTTTTCCACTTGGTTATAGTATAAATTAAAGATGCCAAGAAAATATATTCTTGGCATCTTTATCCAAGTGTAAGCAAACAAAGTTTGTGCCTGAAGTATTTCCAGGATATGGCAACTTGTATATAGAGGCTAATGACTTCACATCACTTGCCTTAGTATCCCACAATGCAAAGCAGATATCATTAGTATAATGCTATGTTATGGGAAGGGTCACTATTCAGACCGGTTTTGACCTTTATTGAGGTCTCATCAGTGGGAGCCAAACCCAGAGTGCTTCCAACAACTATCTCTAATCCAGAGTATTTTAATAATAAGGTGTGACACCTTTTGGCTACTCGTATATGGAAATATGACTTCTGCATTACTTCAACCTTGGTATTACCTCTTGGTCTGGCTCCAACAGATGAGATCTTAATAAAGGTCAAAACCAGTCTGGGTAGTAACCCTTCCCATAATGCATAGCAATATACATGTCCGTAAGGATATGTGCTTTGCATTATGGGATACTAAGACAAGTGATGTGAAGTCATTAGCCTCTATATACAAGTTGCCCTGTCCTGAAAATACTACAGGCACAAACTTTTTTTTGCTTACACTTGGATAAAGGATTAAAATCAAGAATATAATTTCTTGGCATCTTCAATTTATATATAGGATATACTTTAAATCACTCACTGCTAAAAGGGTGTAATTGGCTGAAATATTCAAAAGATCGTTAACTTCAATAATGTCACAATTATTTAAGATTACGTATTTTTCAAGATAAAATTTTAATACTTGTTTAAAAAAAAAAAAGTGAAGCCAACACTTTTTTCAGTAACTGTTTTGAAAAAATAAAAAAAAAAACAGTGCTGTGCCAATATCTAACATGAAGCTGTTTTGAGAAGGAAGGAAATACCTAACCTTGTTTTTATTCACAGATTTAGATTTATTAGTTTTTATTTTTCACATAACCCATTAGATTTTATCATTATCAGAATCTAAACCTGAGAAATATATCCCAATAATAGTGGTATACAGTACACTATAAGATGCTAATAAATTAAAGTCCTAAATCATCCACTCACATAACTGGTCTTCTGGTGGCCTTTACTATGTCATTTCAGTAATCTGAAGCAAAAAAAAAATGATCTCTATACCTTTTCTACTAATTTTTTGTCATTCCATTTTCAAGGATGACATCATAGATTAGTTCCGTCTACATACACTTAAATATTAATAACTAAGGTTTATTTCTAATATTCTTATTTTTAATATACTTCTGCTACTTATTTCATTATTTAATTACCCAATTTTACTCCAAACTCTTATATCAAAGATTTTATGCGAGTTTGCTGTTTTAGCTAATTTTCTTGTTATTCTTCATAATTCTGCTATTCTATTACTCATTTCCATATTTGTTTTATCTCTTCATTAAAAGTTTTAACGTGATAGTTAAAAACAGTTCACACTTATTCTATTGGCTCAATATTGAGAATGCAATCAAAATTTTCTGTTGTTTCCAAAATTTAGCCATTTTTATCACTAGATTTCACTGGCTGGTTTGGTTATAACAGCTAATTAATTTGGTTAAGTCCTGAATAACTACAAAAGATCTATTTTGACAACAGGTTTGTATCACTTTTCCCAATAATCTTAGTGCCAAAAGTTATTAAATAATTTGCCCCTAATTGGGATGTAACTTATATAAAAGTTATGCACAGCTCAGCACATGGCTCAATTTTATTTTATTCATTAAATATGAATAGAAATTTTATTTTTTGAACTTAACATTTCATTAAGTTACTTGAAAGCATTCAATACCTCAATAGTCATTTCAAATTTCCTTGGCTTCTCATATTATACTGATAAAATACTAAGATTTGAAATGGCTTTTAAGGTCAATGAAACCTTTTAAAAACATATTAATGAAAGGCAGAATATAGTCAACAGTTGCACTCTTCCTAAAGAATTTTCTGTAAACCTAAAATATATTTTTTTAAAACCTATAATATAGTTTTTGGATATGTGGATTGAGTTTGAGTCCACGAGGTTGGCCTAGTGGCTATGCGCTTCGCAACCATATGCCTGGGGAAGGAGTGTCCTAGGTTTGATTCCCGTCGGTGACATGAGGAGCTGAAGGATCTTCCTCAGCCATAGCCAAGTTAGCCGGTCTTGGGCAGTAGGGTTTTTACCCCAGTTTATCCTGAGGTTTTTCATCCTGCAAAGCAGGCAAACTGGCCTTGAGAACTCAACACAACAGGCCATAGAGTACACCAGGGTATAGGGCAGACCACCTTATCCTGTGAACGGTTTGAGGTCCAATGATTAATAAACCCTCGACACCACAAGGTAAAAGAGGGTAAAAAGGAAGATGATGATGATGGAGTGAGTTTGAGGGAAGATTGGATTCGTATAAGAGGGATGGCTTATACCTGAATGTGTTTAGTATCAGGAGTCTAGAAAAACTAATAACTGGTATGAGACCTAACAGAGAGTGTGTCAGGAAAACTAAATTATAAATGGAGAATGGTGAGAATGTGCATGTAAGAGCAACGATGTTATATAACTGTGTTAATGACAGGATTTTGACTTTGTGTTCATCCGTTTTTAGACCCATCAGACGTGTGCTAAAATGTCTACATGTATAAGGCACTAGAGAAGCATAGAGATCTGCAAGTTGTCCATGCAGACAAGAGTATACAAAAGATCATGCAGGTAGATTATTATGTCTGTACACAAATATTAGAAGTATCAGAAACAAAGTGGTAGAGTTTGTTGCCTTGGACAATATGTTAGAACCTCAGATTGTAGGCATTAGTGAGACCTGGCTATCAGAATCAGACATACTAACTGGTATCGAGGGTAAAGGGTACAGTATTTTTAGGTAAGATAGAGGATAGGAGGGGATATGTTGCTAATGATGGATGACTTGAATCCAGTCAGTATTGAGACATATGATTGACGTACAAGTAACAGTATTTCATGTAGCAGTGAATTTGAAACAACCTGGTTAGAGGTGGAATCTAACAAGATCAATTACATAGTAGGGTGTTGTTACAGGGGCCTGGTAGATCCGTTGCTAGTGATGAAGAAATGCATTACCAAATAAAGAAGATGAGCACAAAGAGAGTAATCATAATGGGAGATTTAATTATCCAAATATTGATTGTATAGCAATATAATCTCACGAGAAGAATGAAAATGAATTTATTGAGCTGTTGAAGGACAACTTCCTCAAGCAGCATGTGAAAGAAGGAACTCGAGGCAACAGAGTGTTAGATTTGATTATAGTGTCAGAGAGCATTTCAGTTAAAGACATAATTATTCTGCCTCCGGCTAGTGACAGTGATCATGCAGTACTCACTTGGGAAGTGACTAAGTTTATGAATGTTCCATTCAGAAAAGGTTACATGCTGAACTCCAAAGCAGGAAATTATACACTGGTTTAGACAGCATTTCTATTTTTGAAACAGGCCTGGAATTCTTTTCCAGAATACTCGAGTTCCTTTATCACATTATGCTGAATATCAGCAATGTTAGAAAATCTTCATCCTTTTAGCGCAGTCTTTAATTTTGGAAACAAGCAGAAATCACAGGGAAGTGAATAAGCAGGATGACATAATTCAGTACTCTATTTTTTGGCCAGAACCTCTCTCACAATGAGCATACTATGGCTTGGTTCCTTGTTGTGATCCACTTGTCAGGCCACACTTCAGGTCTTTATCTCTGAACAGAATCTCTTAATCTTTTCAGCACCTCTAAATAGTATTTTTGGTTGACCATTTGTCCCTGTTCAATGAATTCATAGTAGACTATCCCCTTGTGATCAAAGAAACACACCAGCATGGTCTTGAACTGCAAATGTTACATGCAAGCTTTTTTTTGGACATGGCGAACTCTGGGTTTTCCACTGCATGCTCTTGTGTTTATTTTCAGGATTGTACTGGAAGCACCAGGTTTTGTTACCCATAATTATCAGAAACATGTGCTAATTTGCAGAAAGATCAGTCACAACTTAAAGCTGTCACTGCTTCTATTCGTCTATCAAGATCTGAGGCACATACTTTGCATAAATCTTTTGCATACCCAATTCTTCAGTTAAAATGACCCTGACTATTTGTTGATTCATTTGCAATTCATCAGCCATTAATCGCACGCTTAATCGTCTTTCAGACCAAATCTCACACTCTGTTCACATTTCTGTCCATCATTTTTGTTTTTGGCTGCCCACTTCTGGGGTCGTCATTCACATCTTCTCTCCCACCTTTGAATCTCTTATGCCACTCAAAGAGACTTGACTTTTTCAGAGCATCCACACCATATGCCACTTTCAACAGCTCTAACGTTTCAGTAGCAGTTTTGCCAATTTTCACACAAAATTTGATGTTAACACACTGCTCCAAATTTCAATCACACATTTTTACACCAAAGTTACATGCAGATCTCTATTGTTTTTGCAATAGTCAATTATAAAATGGCTCTATTGGCTTGAGGTTTATGCAAGCATTAGTTAAAACACATACAAAGACAATTATTCATGTGACTCCAACCAAATCACCACATGGGCGACACTACATGGCTCTTCCGAGAATTAAATCGTCCCACCTCTTATATCTCAAAATATTATTAAATTATATACAGCCAGAGTGGAGTTACTGCAGCATATATAATTCCAATATATTTTTGCCTCAGCAAACAGTCCAAACGAAACAAAACCTTAATAAATTTTGTAAGGATTGAAAATACCAAACTTTGGTTTCTATCCAGCATTAATAATTTGTATATGAACTGGAAAAAAAAAACACAAATCCAATAGAGTCTTATGAATTCTGCAAAGGAATTAGATTAGATTAAATGAGAGATTAGTGAAACTTGGTTAACTGATGATGGTTTATCCTTGACACAATGTGATTTATCCTGCATCACATTTTTGTAAAAAATTTTCATAAATATCCCAATCAACGGACAAATTTCAACCTGATATTATTGGCACTTTTTTGCCAATGTGGTTGCACATGAAATAACTTTCCGGTTATTTTGTGTGACAAAATAATTTTTACCTACAATAGTAAGGTACAGCCACAATCTACTTCTCTTTTTACACGGCTTTTTTTTTTTTTTTTTTTACAAGATTTTGAAATAACACGGTTTAGAAAACAAAAGCAATTATATTTTTACACAGAATATTTTGATTTAACATGGTTCAAATGGCATTTATTTTTAAAATTTCTGTTTGAAATTCAGTTCTGTTAAAAAGGGCACTATGCTGATTCCCCACAGTTAAGTTGGTCCATTACGGAAGGCCTGCCTATATAGGGTTGCTTGGAAGGAGTTAAGCTGTTTGCTAACCAATCATTACTTGTTTATAATTCGAAATGTTTATATGTCTTGTATTTTGTTCGTGAAAGTTTTGTTCATACAATAGAGTTATACAGATATGTATTAAATTTTGAAGATTTTTTGTATACTTTATATCAAATTAGTAAAATTAATTATTGATTATTTTCAGATATTTTTCTAACATTACCCGATTAATCACGACGTCAGATAATTCAGTTAGACAGAAGAAGAAAAGTAAAGCTATTTCTTTAGAAACTAAGATCCAAATTTTAGATTGTTTAGCAGCTGGAGAACATTCAGCATCCTTAGGGAAATATTTTGGACTGAACGAAGCTACAGTGAGAATGATTAAGAAAAATGAAGAGGCCATTAGAAAATCTGATCTTTATGGAACAAAATTAAATGCCAAGTCGTCATCGTATAAACATTATAAAAGTGAAGAGGGAAAAGGTCCTAATGATGTAGATAGAAGATTGCTTGCAAAAAAGAATACCTTTAGATGGAAATATCATCAAACAGAAAGCATTACAGTTGTACAAACAGATTCAGGAAAAGAAGCCAACAACATCAAACAACGATTGCGATTTTTCTGCAAGCACAGGTTGGCTTAAAAATTTCTCAAAAGATATGTGCTTCATAACGTAAAAATAAAAGAAGCCGTATCTGCAGATGAGCCAGCAGCTAGGAAATTTCTTTCAAAACTATCCAAAATATTGAAAATGGTGGCTACACTCCTGATCAAGTTTGAAACACAGACGAGACCAGCTTTTTTTGGAAAATAATGTGAAGTAGAACTTATATAGCAAAATCACTAAAAAGTGTTGATGGCTTTAAAGCAGCTAAGGATCATGTGACTATTATTTTGCAGCAATGCTTCAGGAGATTGTATATTGAAACCATTATTCATTAGTCGATCCATAAGACCACATGCAATGAAAGGTAATGTGAATTTTAACACATTACCAGTGCAGTGAAAGGCAAACAAAAAATACTGGATTACAAAAGAAATTTTTAATGAATGGTTCCATCAATGTTTCGTTCCAAAAGTTAATTGCTATTTGATGGGAAAAAATTCCGGAATTTAAAGTTTTGTTGATTACAGACAATGCGCCTGACCATCCTGTTTTAGAACACCTGAATGCGGAATTTTGTTTTCTGCCACCTAATACAACATCCTTAATACAACCACTAGACCAGGGTGTGATCGCTACCTTCAAAACTTACTATATAAGAAGAACATTCCAATACATTTTGGATAAACTGGATAAGGATAACTTACTGACAGTTATTGATGTGTGGAAGGCATTTTCTATTTTGGATTGCATCAAACTTGCTAAGTTGGCGTTATCAGAAATGAAACCATCAACTTTAAATGCATGCTGGAAAGCTACTTGACCAGAATGTGTGAAAAAGAAAAACTGTGTACCTTTGCATACAACCGAATATACCAATATTATCAGATTAGCACATGCAATCGGAGAAGGATTTGATAATTTTTCGTTTGCAGATTATTATTATTATTTGACACCTCCAGGGAGTCCAAAGACTCAATGAGGGAGAGTGTGCCAACAGCATCGAACGATTGTCCCCTTCCAACTACTAGCTGTGCTCAAACTTACTTAACTGAGCCATTAGTAGCAGAGGCTCTGCCAATCGACCAACCTTTGCCGGCATTGAAGAATTGATGGTTGACAAGGTAGAAGCTGTCCTTGAGAATCTCGATGAAAAAGAAAAAAGTGAAGATGATGAAGAAATTCCACTTACTGCAGGATTAATTAAAGAAGGGCTTCAAATGGCTAGTAAACTGCAAGGTCATTTTCTTATACATGATCCAAATACAAATACTGAAGTCATGTATGGTGTGATATGAAGAATTACACAAAGATCTAGTCAAAACCGGATCTCAACCATTAATTACAGAGTTAATGGTTTAAAAAAAATAAATAAATAAACCTTCAGAATTATTGGAAATTAGTGCCAATCCTCAAGGACTCACTTTAGTGAGTACGGGAATGGCAAACCCGAGGTATCTGATGCTGGACCATGCCTTACTTCATGTAATATACATCCGTTATATTATCTGTAGACTGGTCCCTCCTCTTCCTTCCTTGCTTGCTTCTTTCTTCTCTTCTTTCTCCTTACCCCCAATGCTATTAGGGGTGATCTTTCTTATTTTGCTGTGTCATTTCATCTTATGCACTATTGTGAGGCACCAACCCGTCTGGCCAGTGTGGTGCTATAAGGCCAAATATTTCCCCATGAATGAATAAAATAGGAAGATTACATACTGGCTCGTCAATCACCCATTGGTCGAAAAATATGCTACAGTCTCCACTAGCTACAATGAGTCCACCTACAGTGCACAATGATAGAAGGATATTAGTAGAAACATATAACTGCAGATCTCTATGGGATGATGATAGATTGGAAGAACTGATGAAAGAATTGGAACATATAAAATGGGACATTATGGGCCTTTCAGAGATAAGAAGGAAAGAAGAAACTCTTATGCGATTAAAAGATGGACATCTACTCTACCACTGTGAATGAGACAGAAACTCAACTGGTGGTGTAGGATTCCTAATAAATAAAACAATTAAGGACAATGTCCTGTTTGTAAATAAAATAACATCAAGAATAGCTGAACTAAGTCTCTTCATAAATAAAAAATACTAACTGAAAATTATACAAGTATATGCCCCAACTATGGACCATCCAGATGAAGAGATAGAAGATTTCTATGAAACATTAGAATCCACATTCAATGATTCTAAAGAATTCTACATAATTATAATGGGCGATTTTAATGCCAAAATTGGAAGCAGAGATGACCATCTGAACTCCATCGGTAAATTTGGATTTGGACAGATGAATGAAAGAGAAAGACTTGTTGAATTTGCAGAAGAAAATAACCTCTTTATTATGAACAGCTTTTTCAAGAGGAAAATCAACCGAAAATGGACTTGGAGAAGCCCAAATGGACAAACTTACAATGAAATAGACTTCATCCTCTCCAACAGAAGATATATAATAAATCATACCGAAGTGCTTAATAGATTTAACACAGGAAGTGACCACAGACTAGTAAGGGCAAAAGTATGGATCAACAAAAAATGGGAAAGGAATAAGCTCATAAGAAAAAAGTCCAATTTAGTGAATCTACAAAACCTCTGCCACAATAAAAGCTGTTATAGAGAATCACTCAAAAATGAACTAAAAAAGTTGAACACAGATACTACCATCGATGATGCTAATGAAATATTAACAAAATCTATCTTGAATTGTGCACTAGAAATAGGTGGTGTAAAAAGGCACAAAGGAGAGGAAAAATCTAAGACAGGAAACCTTAGATCTGATGAAGAAAAGAAGAGATATGAAAAGAAATTTGAATGACACCAATAAAATAGAATATACGGAAATTTGTAAAACTATACATAAAAGGATGAAACATGAACTTAGATCGTATAATACTAGGAAAATTAAAGAAACAATAGAAAACAATAGTAATATGACAGTCCTAAGACTAACATTATCAGTTGGAACAAAGGAAATAACCTGCTGTAAGAGGAAAAATGGTGAACTGATAGAAAATTGAGATACAATAATCAAAAGAATTCAGGAATTTTATACTGAACTCTATGAAGACAAAGACCGGGACATCCAAGAATCATCTATGGATTACTCAAGTGAGGAAGAACATGATGACCCTGAGATCTTACAAGGTGAAGTGGAAATGGCACTGCGGGAAATGAAGAATGGAAAGGCCCCAGGAGAAGATGGAATTATGGTAGACTTCTTAAAACTGGGAGGAAGCCCTGTCATCAAACAGTTGAGTAAACTCTTCAATAAATGCATAAAACAAAGAAAAATTCCAAAAAATTGGAACAATTCACTTATAGTATTAATTTTTAAAAAGGGAAACAAGGAATAAATTAAAAACTACAGACCTATAAACCTACTCCCCACCATATATAAAGTTTTCACAAAAATTATAAATAATAGAATAAAATTTAAACTAGAGGGAATACAATCCTGTGAACAAGCTGGATTTAGGAAGAATTACAATACTTTGGACCATATTCACACATTAAGACAGCTCATTGAAAAATCAATTGAATACAATAAACCCTTATGTCTGGCCTAGACTATGAAAAAGCATTTGATTCAGTTAAAACATCTGCAACACTAAAAGCACTTGAAACCCAGGGAACTGAAAAACCATATATTGAAACACTAAAACATATTTACAATAATGCAACTTCTGTAATTAAATTATATAAAAACAGTGAAAAGTTCCCAATACAAAAAGGCATTCGGCAAGGTGACACCATATCTCCCAAATTATTTACAGCTGCACTAGAGGAAGTCTTTAGAAGCCTTGATTGGGAAACAAAAGGAATAAACATAAACGGAGAAAGGTTGCATCATCTGAAATTTGCAGATGATATTGTCCTGATAGCAGATAATCTTGAAGATCTAGAAGAAAGGCTAAATCAGCTAAACGAAGCCTCCAGAGAAATTGGATGAAAAATAAATAGAGAAAAAACAAAAATAATGATGAATAAATACATAAACCATAGAACTATCAAAGTTGAAAACCATGAAATAGAACAAGTTACTTCATATGTATATTTGGGCCAATTGTTATCCTTTGAGGAGTGCCAAAGAAAAGAGATTGAACGAAGAATTCACCTTGGATGGATGGCTTATGGGAAAATGAGAGACGTATTCAGAAGTGACATTCCTGAGTCTAAAAAGGAAAGCTTTCGACCAGGTATACTTCCTGTCCTAACAAATGGAGGAGAAACATGGACTTGAACAGAAACCCTAAACAAAAAGCTGAGAACAACACAACATCGCATGGAAAGAAGTATGCTAAAAATAACATTAAGAGATAGGAAGACAAATATCTGGATAAGATCTCAAACAGGTGTCATGGATATTGTAAAATACATTAAACAGGCTAAGTGGAGATGGGCTGGCCATATTGCCAGATGCAGTAACGGGAGATGGACTAGAAAAACAACAGAGTGGAGACCAATGGATGGAGCAAGACAAAGATGAAGACCGAGAAGAAGGTGGAGAGACGAACTGGAAGAAATTGCAGGAGTGAGATGGATGGGAGAAGCAGAAAACCGAGTGATCTGGAAAATCATGGGGGAGACCTTCGTCCAGCAGTGGACAGAAACAGAAGGTTGAAGAAGAAGAAGTGCCAATTTAGTTCCTTTTACTGAAGAAAAGAATTTGGCAATGCAGTATGAACAGGATGGCCAAAGTGTTTCAAGTGATGGAAGTGATTTAATTCCAATCTCACACAAAAGAATGCCGCTACCGTCATAAAGTGGCAGCGAATAAAATTTAACTAATAACCATATGCACGGGTGTATTTGGGCCTTTTCGAATTTCTGCTTTATTAGTGACAGAGTATTTTCTTTAAGAAAGATACATATGTATATACTTTAAATAAGTACCTAAAATAAAAAAATATTCCATTAAAATTAAATAGAATTTTATTCAATGATTTTCATGTGTTTTGTTTGAAAATAACTTATTGTTCGTATCAGGTTTTCACATCCATCTGGAACCATTCTATTTTTTTTTTGTATGCACTCATGGTTTTACATGGGTTTTTTTCTGGAACCAATCTACCATGGTTCCAGAAAAAATGAAGAATTGGTGTATTTTGAGCAATGTGCTCTAGATGCCTCTACCTTAAAACCCCCACAGACTTTGACTTAGATATGTTGACAATAGCTTTTTTTATCTGATGGCAGGGCTACCAAACTTCCTTAGCCCCCTGAACAAACAACACAGATGTATACAATTTACCAATGAAACTGAAAACCAGAAATCATTCCAGAAATGGAATGATTTCTGGTTTTCAAAAAAATAACAAAACAACAGGACAATAACAATTTGTTCTAATGAGCAAGCTGTTAAACATGAATTACAAATTATTAACAATAGCTATAGCAAAAAATATCATCAATAAAATTCTTCACAAAAGTATACCTAAAAATGGAAATAATACAGATTACAGTGAAACCATAGCTACTGAATACATTAAAGGAATATCAGAAAAAAAGTAAACAAATGCTATACAATTACAATCTTAATGCCACCTTTAAACCCTCTATGAAATTCAAGAGCTTAAACTTCTCCAAAGATCTCCCAGTCTCTCCCCTGGCTCATCCCAAATACAGTGCACCTATAACTTACCTTATACTGATGAAACAGGATGTATGATTCCAATCTGAAAAAAAGAACAAAAACAATACATTCAATTTAATGATTTTCGTAAACTGGCCCTCTCCGATCAAGTTCTTAACACACTACATCGAAATGACTGGTTCCTTACATTGTACTTAAACTTGGTATGAACACAAATTTAAGGAAGTCTGTGAGATTTTGATTTAACCATTCTAATCCAAATAATAATGATGGTCTAAATTATCATGAGAATATGGATAGCAAGCATTCAACCCACTTATGTTTCAATTTCACCTGCAATTTTCAACTCAAGACTTTAGGCTATAACTTCAGTTCTAATTTCTTACATTGAGCAATCACTAACACTGTTTTTGTTTTAATCATCTTTTAGTGATTTCCATTCAAATAGATAACAGGAGTCTAGCTTTGATATCAGACCAGTAATGTTCATGGTTTGCCAAATTGTGTACTCCAGATGATGACCAGTGAATGTTGAAACAAAGATAAATTCATCTTCCTTCTTCTCACAACTTCCAAACTGGGTAGCAACTAATCAAGAGCAATATTCTTCAAACTTCAGACATTCTACATCAACTTCCCAACCTTTTCTTCCTCACTAGCTTCCCTATATATCATAAAAAAGTTGCAATTTGCTTTCAAATAATCAATGAACTTTTAATTTTTGGCCAACCTATTGTATTACATTATCATGTGTTCTAACATTTTGTGGATGGAACTAATATTAAAAAAAATGATTCATCATCAAATTCCTGCCATGTACCTCAAGGGGTGTACAGGATATGATAAGTACTACATGAAAAACTTACATCATACTTACCATAAATTTATATGGTATACAGCTAATTTAGTGTTTTGACTAATTTCTCTCTTATTCCATATAAATTTATTCAGTTGTCTATTTCCATATTTAATTTACCATCTTCACTAAAAATCGTGCCTAAGTAGCTGAAATGTTTTACTTGTTCTCCATTCACAATACAGTAGATATTTTCGATGTTTCTGCCTATTTTAATTGTCTTCGTTTTGTTATTGCTGACCTTCACACCATATTTACCTAATTTATCCATTCATACCTAATTTAAAAAAATATGGTTGCATTAAACTTCCCAAAATTTGGGAAACTTTAATTATCGGAGATCCCTTTTTACATACCAGGTCACCTGCAAATGCCCACAGAGGGCGCACCACCTAGATAGGATTTTAGTTTCACTTTGTATTGTATTTGTGTGTGTGTTGTTACAAAAAGTTTTTGTAATCCCCGAAGATCTCTCTGTGACGGAGATGAAATATTGGAAGTATTAAAATTAGTTTTAATCCTTTCTCAGTGCTGTTAATATTCCATTAAACCTCTAACATGAATTCTTCACAGCACTTAAGCCTCAACACAGGTATTCTGATCATTCATGGTGATGAAATATCACGCAAAGCAAAACAATACGGTAAGTCGAAACTACACTTATCGAGGCTATTAAATCGGCTGGCCTTTTAAAAAAAAGATGTCGGGACTCAAGAGTTATTCCTAACTGTGTTAGGCTTAAAACCAAGTTTAAATCTAATAAAGCCCTATGGATATACAAACGTGCTAGTCTGGCACTATTACGAGAGCAGATCACTGAAACTCTGCGCCAGCTTCGATACGACAAAAGCTGCCATTGTCTCATTACAGACAAAGCTCTCCGCTATACTCAATCCTGAACTTTGGTCTATTCTCCTTAGCATCTCAGAAGTTTTCTCTCAAAAAGAATTCCAGAAAATAAAAAATAAGCACATCAAAAAGTTCAATAACCTTTGCAAATCAAAACCGCTACCTGAAGTTCAACCGCTCCATACAGTAGTCAACCTATCTTCTAAAAGACTTAGCGAAGATGCCGTTAGTGCCTTAAGCCTCAGACACAATTTTGCCATTGCACCTATTGAAGTTCCGGTATTGGATATTATGTACCACATTGAACACGGAATCTGTCACTCAGCTCCAGAAACAGCCAATAACATCAGACTTGACATAGCTAACATTCTCTCCCATTCTTCACCTCCTAAAGTTAATTTATCTTCCAGTCAACTCTCTGCCCTCAAAAAATTACGGAAAGAAAAAAGTATTGTCATCACCAGAGCTGATAAGGGTAATGCCACTGTTGTTCTCAACGCCTCAGAATATAATCGGAAAACGGATATTATTCTCCGGGATCGCGCTACCTACATACCACTGGAATACAATCCCACAAAATCTCAAGTTAAAAAATCTACTTAAAAAAGTTTCTTCCTGGCCTCCTGACATTACAAAAAAACTCAAACCATTCTGTTCTCACCCCCCCCCCCGGATATACGGTTTACCCAAAATCCACAAACCTAATTCTCCCCTAAGACCTATAGTAGATGCCACCAATGCACCTTGCTACAAATTATCAAAGCAGCTAGCTAATTCTTTGAAAATCTTACTTTAAATAATACGATATATTGGTCAGCTTTGACATCATCTCTTTGTTTACAAATATTCCCCTAATTGACACTTTAACTCTTAAAAAACGTTTCTCCTTCTGATATCTTGGAGCTCTTTTCCTTTGCCATCAACTCTGGTTATTTCTCTTGGAAGAACAAAATCTACAAACAGATAGAGAGAACTGCCATGGGTTCCCCCCTCTCACCAATTATTACATGGAAAATTTTGAAAAACGAGCCATTGACTCTTCCCCTCTAAAACCTTCTATCTGGCTAAGATATGTAGATGATGTGTTCTCTATTTGGCCTCATGGCCCAGACACATTAGATTCCTTCCTCAGTCACCTCAATAGTCTACATCCAAGAATCCAGTTTACGATGGAAAAAGGAAAATAACAATAGTTTACCCTTCCTAGACACATTAGTAACACGCCTTCCTAATGGTAACCTTTCTTTCTCTGTACATAGAAAACCTACTCATACAGGCAGATACATTCACGAACTCTCCCACCACCACCCCTCCCAGCAATATGGCATTATTAAAACTCTGACCAATAGGGCCCACAATCTTTGTTCCAGTAAAACTGCCCTTTCAACTGAACTCAAACACATACACAACACATTCCTTTCCAATGGCTATAATGACTACAGAATTAAAAAAATAATCAAGTCCTTCCCCATTCCCCGACCATCTCTTCAGAAGGACTTTAGACATGCCATCACCATTCCTTACATCCGTGGTACTCAGAAAAAATAGCCAGATCATTAAAAAAGTACAATCTCCATGCAACTTTTAAGCCCCACCGTAAACTTGCTACCCTTATCAGCTCCACTAAAGACCAGCTCCCTCCTCTTTCTGTGCCTGGTGTATATAGAGTACCTTGTTCCTGTAAACTTGCCTACTTCGGACAAACAGGCAGGTCAGCATCCATCCGGTTAGAAGAACACAGTTCTTACATCTGCAAATACGATTATGGTCAATCTGGCCTTGCAGACCATGTTTTGGATACAACATCCCACAGGATCTCCTGGAAAAAAACTACCATGCTCCACCATAGTAAATTCAAAAAAGAAAGACCATTCTTTGAATCTGCATCTACACTCAGGAATCAACCTAATTTAAACAAATACGGTTGCATTAAACTTCCCAAAATTTGGGAAACTTTAATTATCAGAGATCCCTCTTTACATCCCAGGCCACCTGCAAATGCCCATAGAGGGTGCACCACCTAGATAGGACTTTAGTTTCACTTTGTATTGTATTTGTGTGTGTGTTGTTACAAAAAGTTTTTGTAATCCCCGAAGATGTCTCTGTGACGGAGACGAAATACTGGAAGTACTAAAATTAGTTTTAATCCTTTCTCAGTGCTGTTAATATTCCATTAAACCTCTAACATGAATTCTTCACAGCACTTAAGTCTCAACACACTCAATAATTTTTCATACCATATCTATTACAACAGTTATTCAATTTAGTCAGGAAATCTTGCAGACTTGTGCCAGATTTATTTAGAATTATAACATTTTGATTTACAAAAAAATTAAAATTGGAGATTAACATCTCCAATTTTAATTTTTTTGTAAATCAAAATCTGTTGTAAAACTGATGTACAACACATTACATGCCTTTAGCTGGAAAACATATGGATTCAATTCTCATCATGACAGAAAAATTTTTTATAAAGGCTTTTTCCAACTGAGGATAAAGTTAGCCAGTCTCATACAGAGGTAGGAGGGTTTCTTATCTCCTAAAAACTCAGAATTTTAATCTAGCAAAACAGACTCACTGGCAGAGAACACACAATTAACAAACAAAAAATATTCATAAAGTAAATATAATGGCATACAAAACAAATTAGTATAATGTGGAGCAGCCTTTTACAATGAATTGTGGGAATCCATGGAGGTGCCACATAATAACAATAATTATCACAGCTAAAACTTACTTCATATTCTACAGTTCGATTGTTCTCCTTGTCTGCTTTATTGCCAGCTAAAGCAATTACAATTTCCGGACTTGCCTGACGTTGCAATTCTTTAATCCATGCCTTTGCTCTATTAAATGATTCCTGCAAGAAAAAGAGAGGAAGTAATATTTAAGATAATTCTGTTAATTCATTGAATGAGTGTTATTATTAACAATAATTAATAATGAAACAAGGAAATGATTAAAAATTAAAGACTGACTTTTTTTTTTTAAAAACTCAATCTTTAAAACACTAATAAAACCTGAAGTACTAATTTTTTTTATTACTAAACACTTATCAAAATCCTATCTATTAAGTTTGCACATAGTGAAAATAGGGAAACCTCATTATATCGGGGAAAATTGATGACTTCCAACTATAAAAGATGTGGTAAAAACTATGTTTGGCAACAAGTTACTAAAAGATGATGATTTGATTCCTCTTTCAAATGCCCGTAGCAGAATTAATGATATGGCAGGTGACGTAGAATCTCACTTAATCGAAAGAGTTAAGAAGATCCCTTATTATGCATTACAAATAGACGAGACTACTAAATCATGCACAGTTAATATGCTACATAAGATATGTGCATGATAACAATGTTCATGACGATATTCTGTTTTGTAGAACTTCGTCATCCTGAAGAACTGGAGAAGAAATATTTCACACTCTCAATAATTACATAATACACAAAGGGATCCAGTTGGAAAAATGCATGGGCTTCTGTTCTAATGGAGCTCATGTCCTTACAGGCAGGCATAGTGGGTTGTTTCTAAGGTCAAGGAAGTAGCTCGGGATTTCATACAGAGGGAAGCGTTAGCCTCCAAAGGAATGCCACAAGAATTTAAAACTGTACTATACAACGGTGTAAAGCTAGTTAATTTTATTAAGGCTCAACCATTAAATAGCAGGTTATTTTGTGTACTCTGCGATGAAATGGAGAGTGAATATATATACAACTTTTGCTTCATTCTGAAATTCACTGGCCTTCCAGGGAGCAAAGTACTAACAAGGCTATTTCATTTAAAGTACAAGTTTTATTGTTTGTAAATGAACGTAATTCTGATTTTGCATCACTCCTTGTTGACAAAGCATGGTTAGCAACATTGTCTTATCTTTCAGACATTTTTTAAAATCAAATGAATTAAATCTCTCCCTTCACGGAAATTCTTTAATAGTATACCTACAACAAAATAAAGGCATTTGAGAAAAAACTGGTGTTATGGATTAGTTATGTAAAAGACAGACAATTTGCACCTTTTCCACCACTGGAATCCTTTTTAGTGGAAAATTATATTTTTGTTGATTCTGAGTTTCTGGAAAGGATTTGTGACCACCTCAAAACTCTGAAACAGTATTTAGAAACATATTTTCCGAATAATTTTTATAAGAAATTTCTGTGGGTTCGAGATCTACTTCAGGCTTATAGTCATGAGAACAACCTTTCGTTATCGAAAAAAGAACAGTTAATTGAGCTTCCAAGTGACAGTGGGCTTAAAATGCAATTCCGTGATCTTGGTTTGTTTTGCGAGAAAGAATTTTCATTACTCCTTCAAATAAAAACAAAATACAGAAATCGCTTTAGTGTGTGCCGTTCTTCGACTGAAGTTGACCAATATTGAGCCAGATATCCAGCAACTCTGCAAAGGCCGAGAAGCTCAACCATCTCATTAAAAGTAAGTAGTAACATAATTATATCATATTATTTATTTGTTTAATAAAAAATTAAAACTTTGTTTCAATGATGATACACTTTTAATTGTTTACTTCTATGTTAATTAATTATGTTTCCATATGTATTCAAAACACGCTTTTAGATTTATTATGTTATAAATGGCACAGTTTTTCTCAAATGTTGGTAATTCCCACATAGGTTTTTAAAAAAATTACATAACTTAGTGATCCGTAGCATTGTTTTAGGCATTTTACTGGTCCTTGGGCTTAGAAAGGTTAAGAAATGCTGGTTTAAGATATTGAAGCTTGAATCAAGCACTATAAGGTTTTGTGACTGATGAAGAATTGTGTGTACTGTCATAAACAAAGCTATGAAGAGAATGAGATTTTAGCAAAGACAAGATCACTGATGTACAGGAGAAAGAGTGTAGTAGTCAAACTTGGTTGAATGCCTTGGCAGTATCAAGAGTGACCACATGAGTTTTTCTCCAAATCTTTCCATGGCCTGCATCCAAAAGTGGATAAGGTTAGCGAGGAGGTCTACTATAGAATGAGAAAGGCAGATCCATACTGGTGATCATTAATTAAGCAATGGGTCTCTAAGTAGTGAAGAAGCTGGTTGTTGACCATATTTTTTGACAGTGCCGAGATAAGAGCAAAGGGATAATAGTTTGATGGCTTATAAAAAATATTTACTAATTTTTTTAAAATATTAAATTCTTGTCATCGATTGCACCAATTGTAAAAAATTGGCTGAAAGTGGTATCAGATTTCTATACTGAAATCTAATCACACAAGTAAGATCCTGGATATATGTATTTTGCTATGATAATTTTCAGGAAATAGTTTCTTGAAAACTATTTCCTGAAAACCACTTTCTTCTTATCTGAAAATCTACAGTTATCTGAAAAGAACTGTAGAGTTCCTATTCATAGTAAAAGATACAAAAGTTCAGACTTTCATATCTCTTACATATTGGATAATAACATCCTCAATTTCAAACACTATTTCCTCATTTAATAATTAAAATGTTTCTTCTTTCTTCTTCAGGATTCACAACCTTTTTCATCTTCTTGTACAAAGGAATTACATGAAAAAATAATCAAACAATTAAAAATCAACTTGCTACATCTATTCTCTGAAATAGCCATTAAATCATTATTATTCTAATGGAGCTTTTAATATCTGATAAACATTTCTCCTTCTATGTGAGAATTCATTTATCAAATTCCAAATTGCCTTTAATTTATTTCACAGCTGTTATTCCAGTTACCTTTGTAACATAAGGGTTAAAATCTTTTAAACTTCTTTCTATATAAAAGGCCACTACTCATGAACTTTTATGCACTTGTTCCAAAAATTCTTCCTTATCACTATATATATATATATCTTCAGATGTTTGCTACTTGCCGAATCTGTTTCACTTGTGCATACTCTGGCATGCAAAAGATTTCTGGTTCTGCTTCATTTATGAAGCAAGACAAACAGCTGCCATTACATGGTAGGTAAATGCGAGTTTCTACCAGTTTGCTTGAAAGGGGTAGAAACTCATAAAATGCATAAGTGTTATGTATTTTATACATACACAAATATTAAATTTTAACCCACACAATTAAGTGAATTCACTTGTGACACATAAAAGTAAATGTGCAAATAAATGTTATCAATGGCAATATCATATTAAAAATGAGGATATTAGGAAAGAACTTGACATTGCCAGCATCCAGGAATGCGTTAGCAGAGCTAATCTCAGGTGGTATGGTCACTTAAATAGAACGGGAGAGGAAAGATTAGCAAAACAAGTGTTCTCTGCCAGGTTGGCAGGAAAACGAAAGATATAGGTGGATTGATACGGTACAAAGTGCCTTAGACGATAGAAATATAAGATCTGATAATGTTGGAGTCTTGACAAGTAACAGACTGATTTGGAGGAAAATTGTAGATAGGAAGTTAGTAATGATGTAATTTTTTCATGTAGTACTGTCATATCCTGTACACCCCTTGAGGGTACATGGCAGGAATTTGATGATGATGATGATATAAAAACAAGTAATTAATTAATTGTGCAGTTCTCAATATAAATGCACTAATGGGAACTACTGGCAATTTAAAACAGAAAACTTAAGTTTACATTAAATAAAAATACTGTAGACACCTTTTATCTGACTTTTTATCTCCTTTTTCAGGAAAAAGCTGGATAAAAGTTCATCTGACATCTATCCATGCTGTTGGACAAATGCCAGATGAATGGGACAATAGTAAAGATGATACAGGATGGGTGTATTAAATCTGAAGCACAAATCTTAGCATAACTAGAGGGATACCACATGGGCAAGAGGACTTATAACTGTCATGGCAACAGATAGCTTTCTTATGTCCTTCTGTTGAAAAATTAGAGGAGGTATACTGAGGGTAGTTTGTGGAATAGTAAGAGGAGATTTTTCTTTAGTTCTCTAAACAAGAGATGGAGGAGAAAATCGATGCCAAGAGATCTGCATTATCTTAGATGTTATTTTTACATTAGGATGTGAGAGAGACAGAGAGATGCAATGTAGAAGGGCAGAGGTTTTGCTCGACAGGCTTAGCAAGGGACTGGACAGCTAACCTGCAACTTTAAATTTGCCAATGACTATTTTACAATTGTTACAGGTTTTTTTTCTGGGAAAATTAGCACCTCCGTAGCGCAACTGGAAGAACGACGGTACGTTGCGCCCTTCAATTGGAAAAGGCCTAAGTTCGAGTCTCGTCATGACGGGAGGGATCTTTGTATAGACTTTTTCAATTGAAGGTGAGTTAGCCGATCTCATACGGAGGTAGCAGGGTTTTTTATCCTGCATAGACAAATCGGCCCTTCAGAACACATGCAATTTACAGACAAAAAATACTAGCTGTGGTGGTGGGCAGTAGATGGCGCTGATGTAGATGATTGGTAGTAGAGGTTCAGTATAGTGGTGGAGACAGAAAGTTGTGCAATAGGTGTCCTCCAGTGATGAGTCTTCGGACTCCTTGGAGGTGTCACGAATAATAATAAATATAACAGGTGTATGTTTTGCTGAATGTCAGGATGGAGTCTAACTTAAGAGGTTAAATGAATGATGCATTTTTAGCTTTGATTCCTCTAGTACATTTGTTAGAAAATCAAGGCTTAGATAATGTCAGGGATTTTAAGTGGAATAGAGAATAAAGACACTCATTCCAGCATGAATATTTCAATTATGAGATCAGAACAAGTGCTTCAATTAGGATTGCAAAAGCAATAATCAGACCATGGAAAAGAGAAATCCCAATTGACACTATTTTAGCACCATAGGACATGATGCTGAGATTGTCTGGGAAAAGGACAATCTGTAGAAAAAAGAACCATGGACAAGGTTGTGGTCAGAGCTGCCAAGAGAAGAGCTAATACCACTAATGTATTGAGTGGGAGAACTGGTTAAGAAAAGATCACAGTATTAGGAGAATAATGAGAAGTATCTGGAATTTTGGTAGAGAGATTGGTTAACAATCTGTATTAGATCATTACTGACAGGAAACAATTCAGCTTCTCTTCCAGTTTGGTCTGTGAAGTTAGAGAAGGGGGGGAGCCAGCTGAAATTGTGCATGTTGAAATTCTCTAAGGACAACTGTTTCTCTGTTTAAGTAAACAGATTGTATGTGATAAACTTTCAGAGATGGATAATCATCAAAGAGGTCAGTATAATCATCAGAATTAGAAGAGCAGTAAAGAAGCAAATGAAGACAAGAAAATCTTGAGCAAAAGCATATCACAGAAAGGAGATTCCAGGTCTGATAACCTTAGGCATTGGGATATCAGACCTGACAAAAGTACCTGTTCTGCATTTCTTACAGAAGACATCATGCATGATGCACTGCAGGAAGTTTAGGTGAGCTGTAGTCATAGAGGATGCCAGCTGAGGTTCAGGGATAAATAACAGATCAGTTTGGATGTCTGCAAATGGTGGAGCACATTGCTCATGTTGGTATTAAGCCACCGATATTGGTAAAGTATATGGGGAAGCGTTTTGTTGGATTTTTTGGGTACATTTGTTTTTCAATTTTTGTCCATTTTCGATCTTTTTTTTTCTTGTGGGAGTTTTTTTTAACTGCAGAAACATTATAATTTTTTTATGCTGTCTTTCATGTTAGAATGTGAGGAAAATTTATACAGGAGGGACACACAACAATGGTAAAGGACTCATGGTGACAACACCACATAAGGTATGACCAGACCCTAATCCAAGTGTGGCCTTGACAATGTCTCCTGCAAGTTACTTAACTTGGACTCCCTCTAGAAAACCTGGTAGACTAAGCAATATCAAGATTATCTGCTGACTGGAAAGCCTCCTGAAGTATCACCGATTGGTTCACATTCTAGTGTACTAACTGGTGGCTAGTCTGTGAAACACCGAGTGTTGGCTCCCTAGTTCAATAATTACAGTGTGGAAAGCATACCCATCAAAATCACAATATGCACTGCATGTAAGAAGAAAGGGAGAGGACAGAAACTGGAGACTACTCTAGAAACAAAACATGGCAGCAGCGACTTCATGCCTCAATTAAGCAAAGTGGGTGATGTTTTCGTAAGTTGGTGTTTCATCTAGTTGATTAATAAAATTCAGTTTATTAGCAGTAATAATCATTAGCAATATTTAATCACCATCAGTGGTTATAAACTTACATGATGAGTAATATCATAAACTACAATTGCTGCCTGAGCTCCTCGATAATACATTGGTGCTAAGCTGTGATACCTTTCTTGTCCTGCAGTGTCCCAGATCTCAAATTTAACTGTTACATCATCCAAGCAAATCGTCTGAGTAAAGAAAGCAGCTGAAAAATATATATCTTCATTAGTTGGTCAAATTTTGAATAATATACAGGGTGACTGCAGTTAATGAGATAGCAAACATTTCTAAAAAAGTAAAGCATGCACCATTATAAAAGATAACTCAAAGAATTTTCACTCAGCACATGTAAGAAGTTATTTTCATTTTGCCATTAGCATTGCCACACAAAGCCTGAAAAACCAATTCATGCACTGCAGTTTCACCAGTTCTGATCCCCCCCCCCCCTCCTCCTCAAAAAAAAAAAAAAATAAATAAATAAAATAAAAATCTCTGCTGGGAATCTGTGAAAGATAGCATAGTAAACTTTATATTCTTTCACACTGCCTCAGTCTGCTAATGTCATCACTGCTGAGCAACTTAAAAGATCATGTATGGATAGAAAATACCCAAACTAATCATCAGCTACTACTAGAAAAGGTAAAGTCAACTACTGTCTTGATGTGTGCAGAACAACATCAAAATAGAACATGACTGAATCAAAAGTATAAAAAAACTCTGAGTTGCTCTTTACAATGGCAAAGATCTGGCTTTTGTATTTCCAAAAAATTACTTATCAGAAATAATTTTATGCAATTACTCACATCATTTGTAGTTAACTAGTTTCATACTCAATAAAAAATTGCTTAATGTGATTATGGCATAACAAATGGACTAAGTAATCATTCTGCTAACTACTTTCTCTGAACTATAAATACATTACATAAGTTTATGTATAATAATGTTGCTGAATAAAAGTTCAATACTATTCTATTCAAGTTTATGTTTACAATATTCCCTATTTACACAAGGTTAAAATGACCATATGCAAGACATTCAAACCAATTTTAACTTATGGATCTGAGATCTGGGTTAAAAATACTTTGGTCAAGAGATGACAGATGTCATCTCTAGACCAAAGACTAGAGATGACAGATATGAGAGTCCCGAGAAAGATTAGGGGCAAGATCGGATGGCATCAATGGCAATATCATATTAAAAACAGGGATATTAGGAAAGAATTTGACATTGTTTGCATCCAGGAATGTGTTAGCAGAGCTAATCTCTGGTGGTATGGTCACTTAAACATAAGAAACAGATTTTGAAGAAAGGTTAGCAAAAGAAGTGTTCTCTGGCCAGGTTGGTAGGAAAAACCCAGAGAAAGACAAAGATATAGGTGGATTGATACAGTAAAAAGTGCCTTAGAAGAGAGAAATATAAAATCTGATAATGTTGGAGTCTTGACAGGTAACAGATTGATTTGGATAAAAATTTTAGATAGGACCGCCGACCATCATTAGTAATGATGTAAATTTTTCATGTATTACTATCATAATATCCTGTACACCCCATGAGGGTATATGTCAGGAATTTGATGATGATGATAAAATGATGCTGTTTAGCACCCTAAATTTTAAGAACATATCCTGAGCGTTAACAGGAGTCTTACTGTACTTCACATAGTGTGGTTAATATGTACTGAAAACATTGAGTACTAACTGAAACCACACCAAATGGAACATTAATATGTCAGGTTTCACTGTAATATGTTCCAAAGACAATTACTGGTGAAAAAAATGCTTAGATTCTTAACATGCATTATTTGATGTAATAAAATGATTTAACATGATTAAATGGAATGATATAACCTCCCAGTTCAATATCAAGATGCATTTCAAACAGACTACAATCACAAATAAAAAAGGATTAGAAATAACAAAAAAAATAAAAATAATAATAATTTTTATTCTTTATGAATGAGTTATATTTTACAATTAAGTTTATAATATTTAGTAAAATACAAAGTAGTTTGTACAAATAAAGCTATAAGTTTTAAAAGAGGTAAACCGTGAGTAGACATAACTATACATAATAAATAACGGAAAAACTCACGTAGAAATATTATTTAATGGTATAATTTTCGCCTGTGTGTCACAGGCATCTTCAGTACAATTAGGCACAAAAATTAAACACTAACTGACAATTCCAAAAAGCGCCACCTAAGTAGCTGGTGTAAGATAACTAAAAAGGTCAATAACTTTCCTAAAAAAACGGCTTACGTCTATCCCCTTTATGGGAGATAGTACTTTACAAATCAGCTAATCTTTCCTAACTTTTTATTGTATTAATTTTTTTTTTTTTTTTTTTTTTTTTTTTTTTTTTTTTATATTTTTTTTTAGGAAAGTTATTGACCTTTTTAGTTATCTTACACCAGCTACTTAGGTGGCGCTTTTTGGAATTGTCAGTTAGTGTTTAATTTTTGTGCCTAATTGTACTGAAGATGCCTGTGACACACAGGCGAAAATTATACCATTAAATAATATTTCTACGTGAGTTTTTCCGTTATTTATTATGTATAACAAATAAAGCTGTTTATTTCTTTGTCATTTTCGGAAGTATGCACTGTGAATGAATAAAACAAGAACATTTGAGGTTTTTTTTTTTTTTTTTTTGCTTAGAAATGCCCTCTGCTTTAATTTTGTAACACACTGCTGCTCCAATGCAAATAATTACTGTACTATGATGTCATGTCTATATCAATATTTTGCTGGACATCAAATGTAGTTATTTTCTTATAAAAAAGGATTCATTTTGATTCACAGGAAAAAATTGATTTTTGTTCACAATGCCTATTCTTTTGTAAGCCTGGAATGAAAATAGTGAAAAATACTACATGCTCAACAGACATACTGCAAATGGAATAAAAAACAAGTGGTTTTATTGTATTGCATCACTAAATACAGTACACAGATGACTAGAGTATGTCATATTTTCTGGCGACAAATGGAATGAAAATGACTTTGCATAATGAAAAACAACTTCCCTTCCACAGACATTATACTGCATACAGGCAAGCAAAGTTTTACTGCAGTGCCAAACACAATTAAATAGTGTCGTAAAACTTTCGGTTGCAGAAAATGTGGTCAAACTTTAAATTCAATCAAGGATGCAGAAACCAACTGATTTGTGTAAAGCAAATATAGAACTTGAAATAAGAATTACAATTGAGGTTTTTCTATCAAGAGAGTTCATACATGCCAAAACCTTTGTTAACCATTTAACCATTAACATTACTGACAGGATGGGTAAAGCACTAGTGCTTTTCATATTCCCCTTTATCTGTAATGAGAGTTGTTTGGGAATGGGAGGTTTGTGAGCAGTTAAGCTCGCCCTCCGAGGGCAGTTGTGTTAGCTATGATCAGTTGAGAGAAGAATAGTCTTCGGTCTTTTGTGTTTGTAGTAATCAGTCTCATTGTAATTGACAGCTTCTACGATTAGTGGGTTTGAATGTGAACTTGACTTCACGAAGAATTTTTCTGCAAGATTACGAAGAAAGGAGGTAATGTATGGATTGCCGGTTTCTCTGTGAATCTGTGAATTTCTGATGAACCACGGTGCATCCAGGATCATCCCAAGGCATTTGTTTTGGATTCTCTGTAATTTCGAAATGTTTGATCTTGAAGTGTGACTCCATGCTGGTGAGGCGTAGGCAGTGACTGGACGTATTACCATCCGGTAAAGAAGCAATTTATTATGTAGGTTCAATTTGCTCTTGCGGTTGATCAATGGGTAGAGCTGTGCTATTACTTTGGAAGATTTGGAGCCAATGAGATTGATGTGCTTGCTAAAAAGGAGTTTCTTATCCATTAATACCCCAAGATATTTGGTCTCTGATTGCCATGGGATCTTATGACCAGAGAGCAGGATGTCTTTTTTATTGCAGACTTTTCTTCTTGAAAGCAGCATGGCTGAGCTTTTAAAGGGGTTCACTTGAATCCTCCAGTTGGTGAACCAGTTTGCTAGCTCATTGATACTTCCTTGGAGTCAATGTGATTGCTAGGCGGGGGCTGAGCGATCTAGCTAGAATAGTGGTGTCATCGGCATAAAGGGCCGTAGTAGTTGTTCTTGAATTGAGAGAAATATCTGCCATGTAAGTTGTGAAAAGTATTGGGGCCAGAAGAGAACAGTGAGGTACTCCCACCAGTATTTTGCGCCTTGATGACACAATTCAATTGAGTTTTACTTGCATGTATCTTTCATTAATATATGAATATATGAGTTTCACTAGTTTAATTGCGATATTGTTTTCAATTAGTTTGAAGATAAGGCCTTGATGCCAGACCTTATCAAAGGCCTTGGCAACATCCAAAAATACAGCAGCAGTGTGAAGGTGCCAGTTAAAACCATGAGTGATATGTTCTGTTAGTCGGTGAATTTGTTGAACTGTGTTGTGACTTTGCGAAACCCAAATTGCTCATTTGGGATTATTTTCTGTTTGTCCACTGCTGATTGTAGTCTTGATAAGATGCCCTTTTCTATTACTTTGCCAAGACAGGAAAGAAGACTGATGGGTCTGTAGCTTTGGGGAAGTTGTGGGTTATTACCAGGCTTTTTCAGAGGTATAATGTCTGTGATTTTCCAATCTGTGGGAAAGTACTGGAATCTTAAAATGGAATTGGTAATATTAACTAAATGAATTATGGCTTTCCGTGAAAGTAGCTTTATTATTCTATTGTTAATGCCATCAGGGCTGGGAGCCTTTTTATTCTTCAGGTGGGAAATAATATTTATTATTTCTATTGGAGAAGTGGGGATGATGGCTTCTGAATCATCCTTAGGCTGTCTTAGTGCATTTCTAACTTTACAATGAACTTTGTAAATAAGATTGATATTTAAGTTTACGTAAGATGGGCTGCATTGATTTTCCAGATTGTCAATTAGGGCTTCTACTTTTTCTTCATCTAAATATGCAATTCCAAGATTGGTCTTCAAAGGGGGAAGTGGTTGTCTTTTGGTACGAAGAGATTTTACAAACTTCCACATGGACTTATCTTCTGGGTTGATTTCCCCGAGTTTGGATTCCCATTTGGAATTCCTGTGCATCTGGAGGGTTTCTCGAACCTGTCAGTTTAGGTTGTTTAAGGTTGTTTTGTCCTGCGGGGCTCTGGTGTTGTGATATCGTTTTCTGGTTTATTTTTGGCCCTAATCAGGTCCATTATCTCTTCTGGGATCCAGTTGGGAGTGTGGAAGACTGTGGTTTGAGTGACTGACGCTATTGCTGATTTGCCTAGTTAAATTGCTTACAGCTTGGTCTATTTCTTCTTTTTTACGAATGACAGGGGGGGGGGGGGTTGGACCGATGTGGACTGGGAGAACCTTAGAGCTTGTCCCATGGTAAGAAAGAGTGATGGGGAGAGAGAGCTGATCTTGAAGTCCTAACCTGAGCAGGATGGGATTATGATCCAAGTTAAGCTCTTCTAATGTCTCCAGCTGGTATTGATATTTGATGTTTCTGAGGATAACTATGTCTAATACATCAGAACTACCTGATGAGTTGTAGTGGGTGGGTTCAGTGGGTCCAGCTACTATTGATGAGTTCAGTAACGTGTACTTGAACAAGGTACAGCCTTTGGAGTTGATTGACGAACTGAACCAGGATGTATGTTTGGAGTTTAGGTCTCCTACTATAATTATGGAATCCGTGGAGCCAAGGATGGAGTCTAAGTCTGCTGTCAATAGTGGAATGCTGGGAGGATTGTATGCTGTATAGATTTTGAGTTTGCCTGCATTATTAGTGTGCACCTCCAAACCTGTCACCTCAAGGTTTAAAGTTTGAGGGTTGGTCAGCGAGTTGTGGCTCAAATAATTTTTAATAAAAATAGCTGTGCTGCCTCCACTAGAGTTAAGTCCGTCTGTCCTATATAAAATATAACCTCTTAGTTTTGGGTTGTTCGATGGTCTGAGGTGGGATTCACTGATCAAGATTATGTCTAGATTGTATCTTTTTGCGAATTCTTGCAGCTCGAGAATTTTATTTGTTAAGCCATTCACATTCCATGTTGAGAGAATTTGGCTTAAATTTTTTAAACATTATCATCATCATCATCAAATTCCTGTCATGTACCCTCAAGGGGTGTACAGGATATGATAGTACTAAATGAAAAAAATTACATCATTACTAACTTCCTATCTACAATTTTCCTCCAAATCAGCCTGTTACTTGTCAAGACTCCAACATTATCAGATCTTATATTTCTATCGTCTAAGGCACTTTGTACCGTATCAATCCACCTATATCTTGGTCTTCCTCTGGATCTTTTTGCTGCCAACCTGGCAGAGAACACTTGTTTTGCTAATCTTTATTCGCCCATTCTGTTTAAGTGACCATACCACCTGAGGTTAGCTCTGCCAATGCCTTCCTGGATATTGACAATGTCAAGTTCTTTCCTAATATCCTCGTTTTTAATATGATATTGCCATTGATGCCATTTGTTCACGCCTATAATCTTTCTCAGGACTCTCATATCTGCGGTCTCTAGTGTTTGGTCAAGTGTTTTACTTCTGACCCAGCTCTCAGATCCAAAAGTTAAAACTGGTTTGAACACTGTCTTGTATACAGCTAATTTAGTGTTCTGACTAATTTCTCTCTTATTCCATATGAATTTATTCAATTGACTTCCCACCATACCAGCTTTTGCTGATTCTGTTGTCTATTTCTATATTTAATTTACCATCTTCAGTAAAAATTGTGCCTAAGTAGCTGAAATGTTTCACTTGTTCCACAGGTTCTCCATTCATAACACAGTTGACATTTTCAATGATTCTGCCTATTTCCATTGTCTTTGTCTTTTTATTGCTGACCTTCATACCATATCTATTACAACAGCTATTCAATTTAGTCAGAGAATCTTGCAGACTTGTAGCAGATTTATTTAGAAGTATAACATTATCCGCATAAAGCAAAGAGCTGACATTAACACCTCCAATTTTGATATCATGTCTAACACCACTTTCCTTCATAATGTGATCCATATAGATAATGAATAACAGAGGTGATAATGTACATCCTTGTCTCACACCAGATTTAACATTAAATCATCTTCCTGTACTTCCTTCAATTCAATAACAGAGGTGATAATGTACATCCTTGTCTCACACCAGATTTAACATTAAATCATCTTCCTGTACTTCCTTCAATGACAACTCAAATAAAGACTAAGTATTACTTGATATAATGCCCCATTGACACCATATAACTGTAGCGTATTGAATAGCTTCTCTCTTGGCACCTTGTCATATGCCTTTTCCAAATCAACAAAACTTAAATACAGATCTCTGTTACATTCCCATGCTTTCTCGACTATCTGTCGTAAAGTGAAGATCTGATCCTGACAGCCTCTATGTGGCCTGAATCCAGCTTGTTCTTCACCAAGCTTTTCTTCCATAATTCTTCTCAAACGTTTCTCAAGTATATTTGCATAGATCTTGCCAGGAACACTCAGTAGGGAAATACCTCTGTAATTCTCACATTCAGTTTTATTTCCCTTTTTATATATGGGTACTATGAGAGCTCTTCTCCAATCATTGGGAATTCGTGCCTGTGTCCAGGCTTTCTGAACTATGCAGTGCAGCCACTGTAAGATTCTCATACCACCATACTTCAGCATTTCTGGTCGAATATCATCTACTCCTGCTGCCTTTCCACATTTCAACCCTTTGATGGCTTTTTCTACTTCAAGTATGGATACGTATTCCTGACTGCATGCCTTGTCAGTGTTTTTTTTACCACTGTACTGTCATCACTGCTTGTTTCATTTAGCAACTTTTCAAAGTAATTACTCCATACTTCAAGGATATCTTTTTCTCCAGTTTTCATGTCACCTTTATCATCTCTAACTCCTTTTACAGCACTCTTTCCTCCATTCTTAAGCTTCTTCAACAACCTCCAGAATATTTTGCCACCTTCTTGATATTTATTTTCTATATTCTTGCCAAAGTCCTCCCATGACTTTTGTTTACCTAGTTTTACACAGTGTTTAGCATTCTTGCATTTGTCTCTGTATTCTCTAAGAACACAAGCTGACTTATTTGACAGGAACTTTTGATAAGCTTTCTTCTTTTCCTTCACTGCCTCTCTAACTTCCTGTGTCCACCAAGGAGTTCTGATTTTTTTATCCTTGCAGACAACCTCACCACATGCCTATTTGGCAGAATCAATCAATGTTTTTTTCCGAGTTTGCCACTGAATCTCGAAGGTGTGATTCCTCTTCTCAAACTCTTTCATTTTTTCTTCAATAATCTTTGTGTATTTTAGTCTACAGTTCACATCTGAGAGCTGCTCAACTTTCATTCGCTTTAAAACTTTCTTACATGTTATTCTTTTCAATATGAAATTCAATTTTATCCTGCTCAAGACTAAATAGTGATCACTTCCAATTTCAAATCCTCTGTACACTCTGGTGTCCTGCACCAGGGAGAAAACATCACTATCAATAATAACATAGTCAATGAGACTTTTCTTATTCCTTGCCTCTTCTCTCCATGTGAATTTGTGCACATTTTTATGTTGGAACATGGTAAATAACCAGTCCATGTCCTGAGCAGAAATCCAACAGATATTTGCCATTATTATTAGCTTTGCTCTTTTCTCCAAATTTTCCCAAAATATTTTTGTATGTCTCACAATCATTTCCTACTCTGCTATTTAGATCCCTAACAAGGACCGACTTTACCTTTTTCATTGTGTCACTTGCTTTTTCTAAAGCCTCAAAAAATTTCTCTACTTCTACCTTAGTAGAACCTTCTGTGGGACTATAGGCACAAATAAGTCTCATTGTCCAGTTCCCCATTCTCATATTTGCCCACATTACTGTACTTGAGACTGACTGCCATTCAAGAAGATTAGCCTCGTATTTTGTGTTGAATACTATGGCTACTCCTTCTTTTCCTTGATTGTCATTGCCTGAATATAACAATTTTTATTTATTGCTCAGAAATGTTATATTCAGGCAATGACAATCAAGGAAAAGGAGTGGCCAATAGTATTCAACACAAAATACGAGGCTAATCTTCTTGAATGGCAGGCAGTCTCAAGTAGAGTAATGTGGGCAAATATGAGAATGGGGAACTGGACAATAAGACTTATTTGTGCCTATGGACCCACAGAAGGTTCTACTAAGGTAGAAGTGGAGAAATTTTTTGAGGCTTTAGAAAAAGCAACTGACACAATGAAAAAGGAAAAGTTGGAGAGCTGTTAATATGGATTGGATTTCTAGATAGAATCTCTTTCTGGAAGCTGGTGAGGTGCATGCTTTGCTGAATTCATGCAGCATTGTTGCAAGTGACGGGGTTAAAGCTGATGTGAGATTAGAGCTCGTTCATTCTTGCGATGTAGGAGTCTGGGTTCTTACCGCTTCCGCATATGATTTCGACATGGATGAAGGTCAAGTGCCTTCCTGTGTTGCCGAATGTGAGGTATTATAATCTGGAAGGCGACCTGCTTCGTTGTTTGTGTCATTGCTTGGAGGACCGTGGTTCGTTCTTGTTGATCCACGGTTTTTTGGATGGAAAAGGCATCCTTTGTAATTAGAGGGATGTGGTCCTCTACAATTGGCACAGCAGGCAGGTGTGGATCTGGGCTTGGTGCAGGAGTTAGTTTGGTGACCCTCACCACATTTTAGGCATCTGTAGGCAGCTCTGCACAGTTTTTGGGCATGCCCGAACCTCTGGCATCTGTGGGACTGCCCTGCCGATGCCTTCTTCCTTGAGGTTCAGTTGTAATTTTAGCTTACAATTATCGGTAACTTCATAGATTATTTTTTGTGTGTTGGAGATTTCGACCAACACCAGTGGAATTGGTATTTTATCTGACCTCAACATTCTACTGACTTTGATTGGGGTCAATCCTTGATTGATGAGGTCAGCTGTGATCTTATCAGTTGTGATGCCCCAGCCACTCCTCTTAGAACTACTTTTAAGTTCTTCTTGCTTGCTAAGCACAAAGGTGTGGAAGGGCAATTTAGAGTTGTCCAGCATTTTTGTCATCATGAGATAATCTGCGACAGTGGTAGGGTGAATCTTTACACCCTCTTCAGTATTTCTTGCCTAGGAGAAATTGATATTTTGTTCTCCTAGGGATCTTGAGACTGAGGTCCATTTATTTATCTTTATCTCGAAGGATAACTGGAAGGACCTTTTCTTTTCCATCTTGGGTGACCTGATTTTGGTGAGTTGTTACATCATCTTCCATTCCACCTTCTGATGTTCTGCGTCTTTTATTAGATTGTTCCTCCTGTGAACAATCGATTTGTCTGGGAGTCTTTGTAGGTGGAACAGGTGCAATGTCCTCTTCGATGTACAAATCATCATCTTCAGTGTCATTTACTTGAGTGAAGAGATTCAAGCAACCAGGATAATCCTTTTCAAATTTCTTTAGGATGAATTTGAGAATGTCAAGTGACATATCTTTGTTTAGATGTTGAATGGCATCCTTGATATCTTTTACATTCTCCATCCTTGTGTACAATGAGGGAAGATTCCGATGTCTTATTCCTGACGATCTAGGAGGGTGGTCTATTGACAAATCCCTCAGACTCACGCAAGAGGTCTACCAGCTAAGCCATGTGTAATCACAAAAATAGACAAAAGGAAGAAAGCTTACCTCTAAATATATCATTCAGAAGTCCCAACCATTATATACAACATAGAACGCTTACCTCTATATATCATTTCATCTTAACTATTAAGTACTCTTTAGCAACAAGTATCACGAGCGAATCACTCAATCACTTGAAACCGTTGTAAAAAAGCATCTGCCTGATGGTTAAAGCTGATACTAAAAATTTAATGGAATATATCACAAAGAGAAATAATTAAACAGCAGGTTTAATCATTCGATCTCTTATCTCTGTCACAAAGACATCTTCAGGAATTCAATATTAAAATTATAATAGCATATATAAAACAATAAGCGGAAGAAATTAGACTATTTAAAACCTAATGGCCTATGAGGTGCACCCTCTATGGGGAGTACTTTGAAGGAGACTAAAATATGGTATTATAAACTTTAATAAAATTAAAAAAAAAAATTATGGTTATTTTTGGGTACCGCTCATACATAAACTTTCCTATCCCCATGTTTCAACAATATTCTGTGGATGTTGCTGTCGTTGTTAGCCTTAACTTTTAACAAAATGGGAGGCATAAGAATTAAAGTTTCACAAATCATGGGAAGTTTATCACAATCATATTTATTAATATTATTATTATTTGTCACCTCCAGAGAGTCCAAAGACTCATCGAGGGAGGGCATCTACTCTACAGCTCTGCTTCCACCACTCACAATCCATCAACTGACTGCACCTACACCATCTACTGCCGACCACCAGCACTAGTATTTCCACAGACAATCACAAACATCCATGCCCAATGTGGGATTAGAACCCGCAGCCCCTTCACTGGAGAGAGGACACACTAACCACTCGGCCAGCCAGGCTGGCATTTTAACATTAGGCAGTTATTTTAAATAGAAGGCCTGTGTAGTCCTGTGGAAGTGGCATTTGCTTCCTTAGCACTAGGCCTCCTGAAAAAAACCATTCTTAGTCTGAATCTAGTAACTTTTTTGCAGTTTCTTCATCCAAGTAAATGAAGAAACTGCAAGAAACTTGGGTTTACATCTAGTAAAATCAAGAAAATTGACCGTAGAACCCACAATATCTCGGATATTAATATAGCGAATCACAATTAGGGACCAGAAGATGGTGTTAGTTGTCTGTCTCTCTTCACTAGGTTATTTATAATTAACAAAGGTTAATTATAAATAACCTTTATAATTAATGATAGTCTTGGCCTGATATCTCTAAATGGCTACTGATGGAGAATGGACTGTCCCATTGGTGTCCAAAAGTTAGATAAGGCTAAAAACAGCCTCTCCTACTCCCTCTCCTACAGGGAATAAAAGGTGTTAGAGGATTAATCTTAGGATTGTTTTTTAAATCTGCTGCTGATTCTAAGAAGTTTTTCATGTTTGTATTTGCTATGATGGAGCATAAGTTTTATTCCATTTGATCTGTGTAAGGTACCCATCCAAGGAATGGTCAGCTAGACCTGCATGACCATAGTTGTGGGCAGTGGATGCTAATAGATCTCCCAGTTTGACCATAATATGATAAAGCTTGTAAACATCTGGAACAAAGAAGAGGAGGAAATGGATCCTTTGGAGAGTGGAGAAGAAAAGCCAGCTTCAAATGAGGCTTGAAAGCAGAGATTATATTTCATTAAAGTTCTGGCTATTTTTAATGAACTGCCCCAGATATAGGGAATAGTAATGGCATTACTGTAGTCTGTATGTTGATGTGGGGAGATGGCCAGGACAGATAATTTGTATATATTTTTGGCATTGTAATCACTGAACAGGAAGATATGGCAAATAAAGGCGAGTTCAGCTGTCAAGGAAGCCTAGGTAGAACAGAGGCTGAACTGTTTACAAATGTTTTGATAACAGAATATTGTTGAAACATGGGGGATAGGAAAGTTTATGTATGAGGGGGGTATCCAAAAATAACCATAATTATTTGCTGTTTTAAGGATACTTGTGACATAAGACTGAATGATATATGCACGTAAACACAAGAAAGATGTTTAATTAACCAAATATTTCAGTCCGGAAATTTCCAGACCGAAATATTCGGTTAATTAAATATCTTTCTTGTGTTTACATGCATATATCATTCAGTCTTATGTCACAAGTATCCTTAAAACAGCAAATTCTTATCCTTCATGGGGAAAATGCTACCAAACTAACCGGTAAATTAGAAAAACTTTCAGTTATACAAGGTAGGTTACGAGCAAAGACCAATTTCTTAAAAAAGTGCTGCGACACCATGATTATTCCCAATTTCGCTAAGATTAAAGAAACAATAAAATCTCCTGGAGCTCATAATATTTACCGGAACACTAGTTTATCTCTAATCCATAATCAACTTAAAACTGCTAAATGTGACCTTGCTATTCACAGTCGTCACATTTCTGATCTGTGCACCTATATTTCCATAAATTTGGATCCACATCTTTCTCACATAGTTCTAAATGTGGCTAAATGTTCTACTCAACGTGCTTATAATAAACTAAGTCAACATCTTAACTGTAAATATGAAGCTCTTTTGTCTAGACAATCCAAGCCCTTCATAACTCCAGATAAATGGATTGTCAATATATCCGGACATCCTTTGACTGAAAGTGAAATACCCTCAAAAGGACATGATTTTTCTATTGTTCCAAATAAGATACCATATCAAGATTTCCTAGTTAACATTGAAAGGAATCTCAATCATCTAACTAGTGATAAAGCTAATGCTCTTTGCCTAGAAGTCACTTCTTCTCTACTTAAGGCTAAACTTCCTCCTTCCAACATATCTCCTTCTGAAATGAAATCTATACAGTTCTTGAGAAAAAATAATCACCTCATTATCACCAAATGCTGACAAGGGAAAAGCAACAGTAGTTATGGACTCAGCAAATTACAGAAGAAAACTTTCTCTTTTGCTTCGAGATTGTTCCACATATCAAGAAATTGATTATAATCCAACCAACAGACAACTAAAGAAATTAAATTCTCTCTTAGATGAAGTCATCAGTTTAGATAAAGACACAATTGAAAGACTTAAAACTCATTTTGCAAGACCTTCTAGATTTTATGACCTTCCAAAAATCCATAAGATTGACTATCCTCTTCGTCAAATAGTAGATTGTATTGATTCTCCTACTTACCGTATAGCCAAATATCTAGCTAAATTATTGAAATCTTACATTGGCAACTCTAATTCTTTTTTAAAATCCTCAGATTTGTTAGAAAAATTAAAAAATGTCTCATTACACCCTACAGATCTTATGGTTAGCTTTGATATAGAATCTTTATATACCAATGTACCTCTCAAGGAAACTTTAAAATTACTTGCTGACATCTTTCCTCAAGACATTATAAAACTATTCGATTTCGTAATACATTCTGGATATTTCGTATGTCAAAATAAATTTTACAGCCAAGTAGAAGGAATGGCCATGGGAAGTCCTCTTTCTCCTGCTTTAGAACATTTAGAAAAAGTCCTCTTCGCATCTATTTTCCCTCAACCATCTTTTTGGGTAAGATATATAGATGACATATTTACTATTTGGCCTCACAGCAAAAACGCTTTACCTTCTTTTTTAAACAGTATTAATTCCTTGCATCATCGTATAAAGTTTACTATGGAAATAGAAGAAAACAACCAGTTATCTTTTTTAGAGACGTTCTCCTCATCCGGTCACCTTCAAATATTCTTACAACTATAGTATACAGGAAACCAACGTTCACAGGTCGTTATATTCTTAAAGAATCAGGCCATCATTCATGTCAAAAAACAGGAATTATAAAATGTCTCATCAGAAGAGCCAAAACTAATTGTTCTACTTTTGATTATCTACAGAAAGAACTTTCTACTATCCAATAACACATGAAGCTCAATGGCTTTTCTAAAAAAAGTACTCAACATCTTTTCAATTCTTATAATCCTCCACAAAACAACAAAGTTTCAATACGTCGAGTGCCTATTCCTTATATCTCCAGTATTTCAGAACCGATCACAAGAATTTTAAAGAAATATGATTTAACAACTACTAATTCACCTATTAACAAATTGTTTTCTCATTTTCCTTCTCCTAAAGACAAACGCTCAACTTTATCTCTTCCTGAAGTTTATCAAATTCCTTGCAACTGTGATCTCTCATATTTTGGACAGACTGGACGTTCTCTTGAAAAAAGAATCCAAGAACATCAATCCTCCATTCTTCACAACAAACCTGAGAAGTCTGGATTGGCTCAACACGGGATTGAAACTGACCACAGCATCTTTTAGTCCAGGACTCGCCTCTTACATAGATCCCGTTATAGGTTCGAACGTTTGTTCAAGAAAAGCGTGGAGGCCTTGCTCCATCGTCCCAACCTGAATCGTAATGACTGTATATATCTATATCAAAAATCTGGGAAAGTCTAATCAAGATTATTCATTAATTTTTTTTTTTTTCAATCATGTCTCTACTTCAAAATATTCCGTTTTATACTTAATACTTAGTGATATAACATTACGCGGCATGTTCTATTTTTAATGATCTATTGTTAGTATTCTAGCTTGTATTTTTTTAAAACTGTTCTTGTAATACCACTGAGGATGGTCTGCTATTTCCGGACCGAAATATTTGGTTAATTAAATATCTTTCTTGTGTTTATATGCATATATCATTCAACCATAATTATTTTTTCTTTAAATTTTATTAAAGTTTATAATACCATATTCTAGTCTCCTTCAAAGTACTCCCCATGTGAGTCAATGCACTTGTCCTAACATTTTTTTCTGCTGCTGAAAACAATCCTGGAACTGTTCAACTGGAATACTGTTTATAGCCTTTAGCAACTTTCTTTCACTTCATCCATATCAACAAATAGCTCCTTTCAAGGTTTTCTTTATCCATGGGAATAATAATTTTAAAAAAGTCACATGGAGAGAGAGATCAGGCAAACCTTTTCGATGTTTTCATACTTTCTGCTTGTTGAAGGTCGGCCAGATTGTGGCTGGTCTTCAACTGACATGTCCCCATTTTTGAAATGGGAAAACCACTTGTAGACCTGTGTTTTATCTAAAGCATTGTCCTTAAAGGCTTGCCAAAGCATAACAATAGTTTCAGCTGCAGTTTTACCCAAAAGAAAACAAAATTTCATGCACACACTCTGTTCCTTGTGGTTAGCCATCACAAAATCATCAAACTGATGATATGTTCTCTTTTTGCTCACATGGCTCAGACACAGACTCTTTCCTCTCTACCTCAACAGCAAGCATCCCAGAATCTAATTCACTATAGAATTTATTATTTAATGTTTTATATGCGTTATTACGATTCCAATATTGTACTTCTGAAGATGTCTCTGCAACAGAGACAGAAGATCAGACCGATTAAACCTGCTGTTTAGTTATTTCTCTTTGTGCTATATTCATTCCATTAATTTTTTTTAATATTTTAAGCAAAATGACTCTGATCTGGGGATCAGAGTCATTTTGCTTATATTTAGAGGAAAAAGAGACCTTTCCTACACTCATGATATCATTAGTGTGCAACAAGCAGTTTTTGGAATAAAACTTATTCAAATGTTCCAAAATACTCCAAAACTATCTGTACTCTTATGACTGCAATCTCTTTACTAAGAGAGTCACATGTAACAGGTCCCCTATCCCTATGGCTTTAACAGGCCTTTAAGGCCCACAACCTTCCAAGCATGCTTGGATTTCGTAACCGAAGTACTAGGATAGGATGGTCACCCCTATTCCTCTAAGTATTCCTGGCTGTATCCCTGTGTGTTCACGGGGCCGGTTTGCCTGGTTGCGGGATGAAAAACCCCAGATAAACTGGCAGAAAAACCCTGCTGTCCATGCCTTCTTCCATTTAATGCTATGTGATGGGATATCAAGAGAGAGAGAGATGCCAATCCCATAATGACTTGCCATAATAATAATAGCAAATGTAGTTTTTCATGTTTGTCAAGGTGAATATTAACACCATCTATGTGTCTGTCAAAAGTAGATAAGTTGCACACATGTGGAACTTTATACACTCCAGGATGGTTAAGTGGGTGAGGCATGTTCTTTATAGAACATACAAAAGTAGCTAGCTAGATGGATGATTGAAAGTAGTATGGAGATTGCATTCATGAAGAACTTCAGACATTTTTTCAGATGTATCCTGGCAATAGTAATAGTTATGTTGTGATCTTGTGTAGGAAGGGAGGGATGGTGGAGCATGTAGCACTTCTTCTTATAAGGATTACAACTAGTGGCTAAAAAAAATGAGAAAGATAAACAAGTTGTGTGGCAAATGCTATGTTATCAGAACAAAGAGTGTTTTGAGGATGTCAGACTGTTGGGAAGGATTATAATGTGATCTGTTAACATCCATCTTGGAAGAACATAAGAGCTACATACAATATGGTAAGTTAGGACTAGCAGACCACCCATTGGATGACCTATCACACAGGATAAAATGGAGAAAAGTAACAGTGCTACACAAAAGTCTATTGGAATCAGCTTCAGCTATGAAGCTGCTCCCATAACTCCAATATATACAGCTGCATTAAGTTTCCAAAGATCTTTGAGCCATTGTTTCCAAAATCTTTGGAGAGAATAACTTTATCCAATTCTATCTAAGAGGGCACATAATAGGACACTAAGTACCGTTTCAGTTGCAATTTGTGCTATGAGATGCTAGTGAGAATGCAATGAAATTTCCAATCTTTGAGCTATTCATTCTTTCCAAAACTTTTGGAGAGAATAACTTTATCCAATTCTATCTAAGAGAGCACCATAATAGGATACTAGTACTCTTTCAGTTGCAATCTTGCAATTTGAACTGTTTCTTATCTGTTGTCTCTAATTCATTTATAAACAATATACTCTAACTGCATTAATTATGCTAGGAGCAAGACTACTGTATTTCAAAGTAGTCTGCATTACTCACAGTGACTCAAGGAATGAGGGTCCCTTTTCCAGGAAGCCACAGAAAAGTATCCTTTCATTCAGTTTTCAAACAAAACTCAGTTCTGCTAAATTATTCCAAAATAAAATGGCCTTATTATTAATACAGTTGATACATTTTTAACAATTAAATGACTAATCTTTGATAATTATTTTCATCATGATTTCCTTTTACACCCACATTTTGTAAAATGCCTGAGAGTACTATCAAGCTACAATCTACCTAGATCCTGTCTGAATCACTTTCCTGCTATCTTAGCAAGGAACAACTGTTTTAAGTTAAATATAGAATTTACAAATGAATAAAATAAAACTTACCACCTATAGTGCTTTCTTCATAATCATGAAACTGACCTTTGACGAATCGCAACACCAGACTTGACTTTCCAACAGCTTGTTCTCCTAAAAGCACAAGTTTAAATGGACAAATCTTTCCTTGTGCTGTTCCACTGGGCCTTTGGATTGTATTATTTCTATTTGCCATAATTATCTATTAAAATAAAGTAATTTTTTTTTACTTTTTTTTTTTAATGCATGTATAAGGGGGACCAGAAAGTAATCAATTTTTTGAACTACATTTTTAATATAAATTTTATTAAAGAACAAATGAACATTATTCAATTCTATAATCGCCATCATTAATTATAACCTTATTCCAACGATCTACTAAGTTTAGAATTCCTTTTTTGAAAAAGGTTTTTTTCTTTGTAGGCAAAAAATGATATCAAACTCCTTTGGACATCATCTTGCAAATGGAAGGTTTTATTTCTTATGCTGAGTTCTAAGGACCAGAATAAGTGATAGTCAATAGGGGCAATATCCGGCGAATATGGAGGATGTGGTACAAGTTCCCATCCTAACTGCCTAATTTTTTCTTGAGTCATTCTTGCAGAATGTGGTTTTGCATTATCTTGCTGCAAAATTACCCCTTTTTGATTAACAAGCGCAGGACATTTGATTAACAACGCTTGATGTAGTCGCTCTAATTGTTCACAGTAGATGGCTGCTGTGATAGTCTTACCTTGTTCCATCAGTTCGTAATGAATAATTCCATGAACATCCCACCAAACGCACAATGGAACCTTCTGTGGATGAAGTCCATCTTTAGTGTTGAAATTGGAGTTTGATTTGGAGAAAGCCACTGTTTTTTGCATTTATTATTCTTATACAGCACACATTTTTCGTCACCAGTTGCGACTCGTTCCAAAAAGGGGTCATTTTGTTGTCTGGTCAACAATGAATTGCAAATTGCCCGTCTCTGTGCTTAATTGTTTTCTGACAGTTCATGCAGTACCTATACATCCTGTTTAAGAACCCTGCCACTCTTATGTAAGTGCTCTTGGACAGTTGACCATGATGAATTAAGTTTCTCTGCTAATTCTTGTATGGTTTGTTTTGGATCTGATTCAACGAGAGTCTTAAGAGCATCGTCATCTAGAGTAAGAGGTCTTCCAGATCGAGGACAATCAGAGAGATCAAAATTTTTTTTTGTAAATCTCCTAAACCATCGCTGACATTTGTTAACCTTCAATATGTCTCCATAAGTTGAGCAAATGATTTTGGTAGCCTCAGTAGCATTCTTTCCTTGGTGAAACAAAAACAGCATACAATAACGTTAATGGTGCTCCTCAACTTTAAAGCCTGCCATATTAAAAAAAATAACCTAAAATAAAAAAAAAAACAGATTTTTTAAATAGAAAAGTAATGCTAATATTTAAATAAAAATCAAATTTAATAATTTATGTGTTATTTAAGAAAAAACAATCGGCTAAAAATGACCTATTAAAAATAATTGATTACTTTCCGGTCCCCCCTTATATGTGAAAGCTCTTTCATAAAAAGAGCTCTCACATACATGCATTTACAAGCTTCTAAGCTAGAAAATTAGATACACTTAACCTTTATTGCATGAAAACAATCGACAGAAATCTGTGTAGCTTAGGGGGGATCAACAAACGGTTATCTCCTACTGTGCTCCTAACTGTATACTTCACTTGAAAAAGTTATTCAAGGAAAAATTTGCAAAATGGAGAGTCGAAAGTTGGAGAAGTAGTGCTGTATATACAAGGGTATCCAAAAACATGGAACTCAATCAGTTTTATGTTTCAGGAGAAAAAGTGCTGGAGAGGTTACACTTAGAATACATGACTAGACCAATGAAAAAAAGTGTCTCTGCAGGAAAGCAGCACACACCTGGTAAAGTGGTAGTAATTTGAGTGGATTTTATACAGTAGAAATGCATATGCAGTAATACTGTTGGACTTTGCAAAGGCATCTGGGAGAATGTCACATGACAAATTTGTATTGAAATTCAGAAGAATGGATATTAGATTAGTAGCTTGGATATAAAGATAGTTGTCAGATAGTTCTCAGTGAGTTGCACAGGGTGTGGTGCCTCAAAGATAGTGAGTTGGGAGACAGATATGCCTTAAGCAAAAGGAATCTGTTCTGGATTCCTATGCTTATGTCACTTATTTATACATATGGTTGAACTTTGTCATAAGCATGGAAATAACGAGGGATCAGCTTGCTGACACAGTGCCTAATGGTTGTGTGAAACAGTGCTCTGTAGTAAACAATGTTTTAAACAATTATCTTATTTAAAAAACATATTATAGTAATCATGAATTTGTTATGTCTATTTTTATTTCTCATTTGTATAATACTATTTGATTTAGTGGTCACTACTCTTTCCTTTACCTTATTATATATGTTGGCCTCTGTCTGCTATCTTTAACCCTTATATATCCCTAAATCGTCTGCCTAACACTGCGTACATGATCTTACTTTGGGCCCCCAGAATATACCTATTCCCTGATCTCTATAAGTCATCCACATTTGCTCAGATAAATTTATTTCCTGCACCAGCCTGGGCTTTAAGGACAGAGTCAAACTCAGCCTAAGGATGGTTATAGAGTATTAGAAGCTATTAATATAATTTGCTTGAAATCAGAAGTCGTAGGTTTTCTTTTTTGTCTGTTTGCAGTCGTGCCCACTTTCCTTTCTTACTTAGGATGTCCCTGAGCACGTATATGATCACCAGGTTCGTATTTTTTATGAAGTGTCTAGGTCAGTTAACATGGCCAGAAAAGCAAACATGGAAGGTAACAAACAAATTTAATGAATTCATAATTAATTATAATACAAAGACAAAATTGATATTTATGCTAAGTTAAAACTCTTACGTTTCTCTCACTTTCTCATTCTTAGATAAACATGTATTTCTTAATCTCTACAATACTATTCCTTCAACTTATCAAATATTTAGTTTACAACTTAATAGGAGCCAGCTAGGTATTTGGCACATTATTAATCTCCCTTGAGTAGGTCACGACAGAATCTCCAGTAAGTTAATAATTCTCAGAATTCAGTCTAATGGTATAGAGTCATTCACACATATATTAATTCTTCATGCTTATCCTTATCATAATTTCGAGATACACTTTCTTCCGTTTCTGTTAGTCAAGTTCTCTAAAGGGCTAGAATATGTAAAAGTACTTATCTACACTACCTTAGGTTCTTTCGGGATTTTCTTCGTCCTTCCTTCTTATGAAGTTCTGGCTGCCTTGGTTCTGTTGCCATGTGGGAATCACGTGCTCTCCCTGGATCGGGTGCTCGGTTTTTTTACTAAGGATTTACGTCGATGCTATTCCTTACCGATGGCATGCGTTCAAAATTTGCCGTGCTCTGTGGCAGTGCCATACTGGGATTTCTCAGAGATCAGCTCTTAAAGATAAGAACTGAATCACGATGACCACTTGAAGCACACGGTGAGAATACAGGAACAAACAAAACGGGGGGAGGGGGGGGTTCAATTCTGTGTTGCAGGTTTTATACGCTCCCCAAGAGCATCACCTTTCCGAGTTTGATCTCACCTTTCGCCCTTCCAATTCGTCCCCGACTGGGTGACCACCGATCCTCATACGGGACCTTCCAATTCCAGGAATGCATGTGTCTTGATGTCTTCTTAGAGATAGCACCCCATTGACGCTTACGCTGCTATTGTAGTATTGGGCGACCTTTGCCCCTTCTTACCGAATTCTTAGCATTCTTTCATGTGTAGAAATTCACTGATAATTACTCTCATGTGAGCCCTTTTTGTTGACTTACAGTTACATTAAAGTATAAACACACTAACTACAATACAAACAATTCTTATTCTAATTTGCCAGTTGTTATTTCTTTTAAGACCTAGTTAAATTGTGCCAAATGATAAGTATGCTCATTTAACATATATCTTCTGTTAGACTCTGGAAAGGTGACCTCATTTAGAGTGAGGTCGCCCGTTTCAGATCTAATAGTGCCTAATGGTTGTGTGAAACAGTGCTCTGTAGTAAACAATGTTTTAAACAATTACCTTATTTAAAAAACATATTATAGTAATCCTGAAGTGTAGCATGTGATACACTCTACAAGTTGATGTCGTGCATAGCTCTGAGTTTACAACCTCTGCAAGCAGTGAGAAAAAATTGCTTTCCATCAACAGTCACCATAGTATACAAAGTGAGAACCTATAGGTGCTAAAGTTAATCCTCTCCTTTTTTATATAACAAAGGAGAGGATTAACTCTGTCTAGCGAAATGGCAGTCTGTTGCAGAATTTATGAAGATATAATCGCCTCTGTAGTGCAATTGGAAGAACAACAGAACATTGAGCCCTTTGACTGGAAAAGAACATGTATTCGATTCTCACTGTGACAAGAGGAATCTTTATAATGGCTTTTTCAATTGAAGGTGGGTTAGCCAATCTCATATGGAGGTAGCAGGATTTTTTCTCATGGAAACTTGGGTTTTTCATCCCACGTACAGGCAAATCAGCCATAAGAACACATGCAATTTACAGAGAAAAAATACTAGTGTGGTTAGTGATGGCCAGCAGATGGCATTGATGGAGGTAGCATCACTGTGTGTATTTGCAGAATTAAGTATCATTTCATCCTGTTATTATTTTATAATTTTTCATCTCTATATAGAGACTGTTTTACACCGAATGTTAAGTAATTAATTACACAAGAATTAATTTCAACTGGTACAATGACTTAACTATTTCTTTTAGAATCCAGAAAATCACTGGCTCAAGGCTAAATAAACTACATATACATTTAATGAAACTAAAACACTATATACATTTTAAATAAAATTAAATAAATAAATAACTACAAAATTTATTGGGTCCAAGGCAAGTCTACACTTAAAAGATATTCTTATCCTAAAAATATTTTTATTATTATTACATAACACCTCCAGGGAGTCCAAAGACTCATCGAGGCAGGGCATCTGCACAACAACTCTCCGTCTCCACTATGGCACTTGACTGCACGAAGAAAGACATGGGTTCAAATTTAGTTGCCAACTAGAGGAACTTTTTCTAAGCTGTTTTTCGACTGATTCCTGAGTTTGTCGAAGCTATCTCTGATTGGCTACTAGTGGAGATTGAACTTCCCACTCAGTTTCCAAAAGTCAGATATGGCTAAAACGGCCTCTAATACTCACTATACAGGAATAAAAGGAGATAGCTGATTTATTTATTTATAAAAATATAAAATCATTAATTGACTCATACTACTGCTGAGTTGTTTAACATACACTTAAATCATGCCTACCAGACTAAACACCTTGTTGTCACAACAAAATGTTCATCTCTACCTCTTCATTGGATGAAGAAACTCTAGTGTATGAGGAATGAAGTATTAGAGTTGTTTCACAAACTGAATAAGAATTTAGCAATAGGGACTAATGGAATATCAGCACTGGTGCTAAAAGAGTGTTCAGCTGAACTGGTTATTCCCTTGACCAGGCTATATAATATGAGTCTCAGAACAGGGAGGGTTTCACAGGAATGAAAAAATGTATAGTAATTCCATTGCACCAGGGTGGTGCAAAAACTGATGTATCAAACTAGTGACCAATTAGTATCTCAGGAGTGGTGGTGAAGATTTTGGAAAAATTTAATGTGTGGGAAGGCTTGAGTGTTTGTCATACATGTTGATTAATTTTAATGGTATAGATGAGAACATAGACTGATAAGAAAATAACTATTTATTAACTTATTGCTGATATTTCGCTGGTATTCTATCCAGCATCTTCAGAACAAAAATATTCAAATTCAAAACTAGTTTGTCACAGTACATGAGACAACAACAATCCGGTAAAACAATGGGACTAGTTTGAATAATTGTAACGTTCAACACAAAGACTGAAGTCCTAATTAGGTGATATCTATGTTGAGGGGAAAAAATAATAATAACAACAATAAAAATAAAAAAAAAAAAAAAAAAATAGAAAGAGAAGAGGTATTAATTTGGTTTCAAGATGACTGTTTCCCATATCTTTGGCAAATTTATATAGCCATACTTGAGGTTTGGAGTATGTTTCAAGGCTTCTTTTAATTCCAGGTACAACCTGACTAAAAGTTTCTGTGCAGCATTTTTGTTTTTTTCCAATTGATCCTGTGTGCAAGGGTATCTAAAGCATGGTCTGCCAGACCTGACTTTCTATAACAGTAGTGCTGGATGTATTTTTTATGTTCACTGAGGTGGATGTCCACAGTTTTTCCCATCTGCCCATAGTAAGCTCAATCATACGAACAGGCACTTTGCAGACTCCTGGATGTGATAAGGGAGAGATTCTGTCCTTGGGTGAACAAATGAGAGTTGCCAATTTCATGTATGGTTTAAATATGGTGCATAGTTGATGTTGGTTAAGCACTCTAGATATGGGATGGTGACAGTTTTGTTGTAGCCTTCTGAAGTAGACAGTGGGGAGGATTTCTCGGGAACATTTGGTATTTAGTCAACTGAATAAATTTATATGGAATAAGAGAGAAATTAGTCAAAACATTAAATTAGCTGTATACAAAGCAGTGTTCAAACCAATTTTAACTTATGGATCTGACAGCTGGGTCAGAAGTAAAACACTTGACAAAGACTACAGACTGCAGATATGAAAGTCCTGAGAAAGATTAGTGGCATGAACAGATGGCATCAATGGCAATATCATATTAAAAATGAGGATATTAGGAAAGAACTTGACATCGTCAGCATGTTGGTGTGTTAGGAATGTGTTAGCAGAGCTAATCTCAGGTGGTATGGTCACCTAAACAGAAAGGGAGAGGAAAGATTAGCAAAATAAGTGTTCTCTACCAGGTTGGCAGGAAAAAGACCCAGAGGAAGAACAAGATATAGGTGGATTGATATGGTAAAAAGTGCCTTAGAAGATAGAAATATAAGATCTGATAATGTTGGATAAAGGTTTATTTATAGGAAAACTGTAGACAGGAAGTTAGTAATGATGTCAATTTTTTATGTAGTATTATCATATACCCTTGAGGGTACATGGCAGGAATTTGATGATGATAACATGTTACTAATTTTATTTATAGACACAGCCAAACAAATGCAAACCATAGTGAATGCTGATCTTTTAAAAATAACAAATTGGTTCTAGTCAAATAAACTCAGTCTGAATGTCACAAAAACTAAATATGTAAATTTTAACTTATAAAATACAAGTAAATTGAACTTCATGCCACAGTTATTCTTGTATGAATGGAACTGCAGAACAAATTCAAAACAGTGTGGAAATAGAATATAATAATTCAATGTAATAACTTATTTGGGATTAAAAACTGATTGTAATTTAAGGTGGAAAGCATGCATCATTGAGGTGTCATTAACAAAGTGAGAATTATGTTAAACAGACTTTACTATTTAAAAAGATTCTTAAATTTAAATATGTTAAAAATATTATATTCTGCATGAATTCAAAGCACACTACAATTATGGTTTTAAGATGGAGAAGTATCTACAGCAATACACAGAAACTTCTAGTTTCGACTCAAAGTAATTCAAATCTTAACTAAAACAAATACAAGAATACTGCAACATGCAATAAATACACCATAACGAAGACGAAACTGGAATATGAGAGGAGATTAGCCCTAAGATCCAAAGAAGATCCTAGGGGAATTTTTTTAGATATGTGGCCAGTAGGAGGAGAAATGACTGTGGAAGAATGATATTGTGGGATAAAAATGCGAATAGGGTGACTGATGCAGAGGACATAGTAGAATTGTTCAATGACCACTTTATTGGAGTATTTCATTCTGGAGGAGTCAGTTTTAATGCTAGAGTGATAGGGCAGATTCAAGGTTTAGAGGTACAGGAGGAGAGTGTGTTTCAAATACTGAGTACTCTGGATGTCAGTAAAGCTGTGCGACTGGATGGTATTTCACCACAAGTTTTGACAGAATGTGCTAGGGAACTGACAGTGCCTTTGACCTGGCTATTCAATGAAAGTCTCGCTACTGGAAAGGTGCCCATGGAATGGAAGGAAGGTAAGATAGTGCCATTGCATAAGGGCAGTAGCAGACTGGAAGTGTCTAATTATAGACTAGTTTGTGTGTCATCAGTAGTTAGTAAGATCTTGAAGAAAGTAGTGAAGGACTGTATACAGCATTGGGCAGATGAGGTTAATGCTATCTGTGAGAGTCAACATGGATTTGTGAAGGGGCGCTCTTGTTTTAGAAATATGCTAGCCTTTTATGATAAAGTTACAAGAGCATTAGATGAGGGAAAGGTATATACTGCCATTTTCTTAGATTTAGCGAAGGCATTTGACAGGGTGCCACATGATAAGCTGATATTCATGCTGAAGCACAGGAGTCTGGATGTCAGATTAGTCAACTGGATTCAAGATTGGTTGTCCGATAGGTATCAGAGAGTTGTATATGGTGGGGCAATTTCAAGGAAGCAGAGAGTTACTTATAAGTGGGGCCCCACAAGGTTCAGTACTGGGACCTATATTGTTTAACCTTTATATCAATGACATTGTCAGTGGATTGCAAGGGAATATTCAGTTGTTTGCAGATAATGCGAAGCTGGGAAGGGTTATTAGTAATAGTGCAGATTTGGTATCCCTGCAAAAGGATTTGAATAAGCTAGACAGATGGGCAAATGAATGGGGTATTGGTTTAATGCAGCAAAATGTAAGGTCTTGAGGTTTGGGAAACATCGATGCGACACTGCATACTCTATGGGAGGAGTTATACTGGAGGAAGTAGGGGAGACAAGAGATCTAGGGTTGATGATTGATAGAAACCTGAAATTCAGGTGACATATTGCAAAGGTGGTGAAGGTAACACAGATGATTGCTGCAATAATGAGAAGGACACTGACCTGCAGAGATAAAACAGTTATCATTCCATTGTATACGACCCTGATCAGACCACACTTGGACTATTGTTCTCAGATTTGGTCCCCAAGATTTGAAGGGGATAAATTAACTGTGGAAAGGGTACAAAGGCGGATAACAAAGATGGTTTCAGGACTGTACAATGATAGTTATGAGGATCAGCTGAGGGAATGCGGACTGCAGAGTTTGGTGGATAGAAGAAGGAGAGGTGATATGATTGAGACTTTTAAACTGTTGAGAGGTGGTTACAGGGTTGACACTGGGGAGTTCTTTCGCTTGGTTGAACAGCGGGAAGGAGTGATGACAAGAGGCCATCCCTGGAAGTTACTAAAGGAAACTGTGAGCAAGAGGGTGAGGAGTTGAACCATGGAATGCATTGCCTGATGGAGTGGTGAGAGCAAGAGCAGTCAGTGAGTTTAAGGAGTGGTATGATAGACTTTGTGTTTCTTAAGGTGGACCTCCCCTCGATGAGTCTTGATAGACTTTGTGTTTCTTAGGAAGGACCTCCCACGATGAGTCTTTTGACTCCATGGAGGCCTGAATAATAATAATAATAATAATAATAAGATACTTTCTTTAGAAGACATAAGGGCATAAAATACATAGTTCCTAAATCAAATAAAGAAGCAATACACAAACATAATACTTATTTAGTGCCAAAAATATCCAATACACTACTTTTAACAATAAGAAGTGACTCTAACCCAAACAAATACAAAAGCTAATTAGATAATATTTATTTTTCCACAAATGAGAAAACTCTGTTTAAAATAACTGTATATTTTAAATAAGGGCATAAAATACATATGTATAAATTATATGTATAAATTATTGGCTTTAGGTAATGGATTCTAGAATATTTGTATTCAAAGATCCAGTTTCATGTGTAAAATGTAAAAATCTAAATATTTAACTACTTTGTTTTATTTTATTCCAAAACTTAATTGTTTTCATTGTATATTTAGCATGTTACACTTCTTCTCTCTCTCTGTCTGTGTGTGTATCAATGATTCATTACATAACTTTTTGTAACTATATGCATATCATAACATGGACCAGCTATTGCTCTCAGGTTACACATGTGATCATTCAAAATTTTGTACTATAATTTGAATCTTAGAATAATGATTTAGAATTAAAAAACAACAAAAAAAAAACTGCTCACTTTTATAATGAGCATACTACACGGATATAGTCTTTTCTGGAATAGACAACAATGAAAGCAGTGACTTGGTTTTCTTGACCACCTGCATAGGATTATGGGGTGGTTAGTAACCTAATCTTGTTTCTGGAGCAAACTCCTCATTATCTAATCCAGTGTAGTTTCCAGACTTCCTCCCTCCCTTTAACCAAACACTGCTACAACTGTAAAATGAGTTAAAAAAATCAACCCTTCCATCAAAAACGTGTCTATTAAAAGAAAGTTTCTCACAGTTTATGAATAAGTCAAACTTATCTATTATTATTATTCATGACACCTCCAAGGAGTTCAAAGACTCATTGCAGGAGGACACCTACAACTGTCTCAACCACTCTATCTATGAGTTAGAAATTGGTGCAAAAAATGTTGAACTGTGTAAAAAGTTTTATTATTACATAAAGACTCATCTAGGAGGTCCTTTTTGTCATACACACACAGCTCATCATACCATGGGTTAAATACACTCAAATTCTCTGCAGACACCATACTCTCAGACAAGGCATTGCAATCATTCACAACTTTGCATGCAAAAAACCTGCTTCTCGCTCCCTTGTTCACACCCTCCTTATACAACTTCCAGGGATCATCTCTAGTTCGCCTCTGATCTCCCACCATTTTATGAAAAATCTCTTTAACATTGATCCTATAACAAAATCTAAGATAATACTGTGTATCCCTCTCCTCTGTCTAATGACACTGTCAGTTTATTGTAATAAGTAAGTAGATTACTAAAGCATGATCTCCCTTTAGCTGTCCATTCTGTCCATTAGAGATTATACCATTTTGTCAACCTAATTCTAGATCTTGGTTCTTACCAGCCTCTCCAACACTTTAACTTCAACATCTGACACTGATAGTCCTTGCTCTCCTTCCACTCCTTTGGAACTGAAACCAGTGTGACTCATTAAACAGATACATCAAGGCAGATGCCAACTCTGTGGCACATTCCTTCAAAATACATGGTGATATATTATCAAGTACCACAGCATTATTAACATCGTTTGCTCAATTCCTTACATACCTCTTGCTCACTTAAAGTCAGTCTCTTCTCATCAGCTGCTCTCAAACTCTCCATGATGTCACAAGAATGAAAGACCTCTATGAACTGCTTATTAAGTATCTCAACTATATTGTCTGCAGCAGTTGTTCTTATACCACTTAGATGTGACTTCTCCATGCTTAACTTGAGTCATTTCTTTTTCTCCTTATTCATCTTAGAATCTGCATCAAATTCAATGGTTTTCCACTGATCCCAGGTTATCCCCTTCCCTTTTTGTCTATACATGCATTTGCATACTCTTGGAGCATCAACCTTTCACACGCTGTGTCCCTGTTTGTCTAGCACACTTGTTCTCTCATTCTTTATACTCATGCTACTCACTTCTTCGTTCATGATCATCACTTCAATCTCACCTTTCTTATTCTCTCGCTCTTTCACACTGCTTCTTACTTGATCAGATTCATTCTCTGCACTCATTTCTTTACCTTCCAGCAGCAGTCTCTCACACCAAAACCATTCAAATGAAGTCTCCATCACAATTATACAGTTCAATTTGTCCCTCAAACTCATTCCACACATTAACATACTGCACTCCTTTCTTCTCACACATTTCTGCTAACATATCATTCACAATCTTTGCTCTCCACCTCTCTTCATCACTATCACACCTGGGCAACACACTGACTACCTTTCCTATCACATTATTATCTTTTATCTGTCTCAACAACCTCCTGATATCCAATATGATGTGTTCCTTGTTCCCAGTCAAGTTATTTGTCCTTATTACCACTATCGACTCTTTTGCTCACTTACTTCTCACATCCAACACCTCAATCACTCTATTCATTCTATCTCCAGGAAAACAAACCTTGCGCATCCTCTCGACCACCACACCTCTATTAATTGAATCCCCATACAATGCCACTCATGGGTCTTTCGTTACTCTTTCATACTGATATTATTTGTTTTCATCATTTTCACTCTTCCATACACATCTCGAATTCTCTTAGCTTGTTTCTCTTATTATTTGTTTGTCTTTCTTATTATCGACTGTTAAATTTATCAGATCATTCGTTCACTTTTTCAAAACTTTTTAACATTTTTTTCACTGCTCTTTTACACCATCCCTCTTTTCTATCTGATGAGTACTTATTCTCCTTGTGGCATTCTCACTACAAACACTTTCAGTTACCAATACATTACCACTCATCAAGCCACCATTCAGCTTACACTTCGCACGCACCCTCCTTCCATTTGCCTTAATATCCATAATTTATCCACATAATCGAACAAATGCATATAGTACACCTCACATTTCACAAAATGACAGAAATCAAAATTAAATTCTTGCAAAGACAGAGCCGCCACCATCTTTCCTTTGCTGGTTACTATACCAAGCTCTAAGTTTGCACTTTTGTAAGCAAACGTAAGCAAGTCCACACACTAAAAACACTGCAAGTGCACAACTTTTACTCATAAACACACATTTAGAATTAATTATTCAAAAAAAAAAAAAACTTACTGAAACGGGAGCCTTCTTTACACACCACTACTTCTTGTCATGACACTAGCGACATTTTTTTTGTCCTCTTAAACAGTATCAACAATTTGAAAGAATAAAGAGGTTTACATATCGGCACTGGAAAACAACATAACCAAAACCAAAAAAATTTAGAGTGCGAGCTTATAGATCAATGAAGCATTGCTTCAATACACTAAGAAGTACTGAATTTTCAATAGATGGCCTAATCTTGAAGGCTTGAGCAGAAAAATTTGTTAAACAATTTGGAAATGACGATTTTGTATGTAACAAAATTTGACTGGATTAATTTACAAACTGACATAGCATCATTATATCAGTTTTTAATAACTAATTGAAACTGTGTTTGTCATTAATTATTGTTTTAATTACAGACAAATTGCATTTAATATTAAGTGTACTGTAATTTATATAAACATATTCATACAAATAATATCTGAGTGTGTAATTTTATTATTTTTTTCTCTAATACCTCTTGTTTTTTTATCTATTTTTTATGGAGTTATTAATAATTAAAAAAATAGGAAGTAGATTTAACTCAGTGATATAGTGAGTAATGGTTACAACAAGGAAATTCTGTCAGTCCCATGGTGCTTGTTATAACTAAGTTCAACTCCTCTCTCTCTCTCTCTCTCTCTGTGTGTGTGTGTGTGTGTGTGTGTGTGTGTGTGTGTGTGTGTGTGTGTGTGTGTGTGTGTGTGTGTGTGTGTGTTTGTTTGTTTGTTTATGTGACTCCACCCACCTACTATAAGTTACAGACCTATAGTACATTAGTATCATGAGTGGACTAAGAATTTTTCTATTTTTTATTACTTTATTAATTGACACAGAAACCCTGCTCTGGAGAGCAAACGTTACTTTTTCAAGCCACTTCAGGTTTCCAAGAAGCAGGTTGGTGGTCACTCACTGGGCAATGAAATTCATCATTCAATAAAGACAATCTCACAAATGCCCATGGTGGTATTCAAACCCACGGCCTATTAGAGAATATGTTGAATATATGTGGATTATATATATTGAAGATATGGAGTCACGGTGTAAAAGAGATATTCATATGATGGATCATATGATGAACAGTCTGATATAAAATTAGAGTAACAGCAGAATTAAAAGGAATCTGAATAGGCTCATACTAGAAAATAAACTTTGAACAGATTTATAACAGAACAGACTTATTTAAATCTCATATAACAGACTTCGTTGCAGGCAGAACAGTATGGATGTCAAGTCAAGTCAATTAGCATACTAAAAGTGCAAAGCTTTACACTTTATACACAAAATATGGGATAAAATCTGCTATATCAGCAGAAAATTACTTGAAAAAAATGGAGGCAGCACAGGAATCCATGGCTGATGGATAAGAAACTAAGTTTAGGGACCACACACAACAATTATGAAAGATAGTCATAAAAAAATAATAATAATAAATTAATAAAAGAGAGAATGACTTGAGGGAATGACAATATCATTGTGAATAGTTGTATTTTCATGCTGGTTAAAGATAAGAGTGTACAGATGATTTGAAACTGGAAGTGACATCACTTAGTTTTAACTAAATCCCCAACGCAACATCACCAGAGTTAAAGATCGGTACTATCAACATAAGAAGCCTGAATGGCAAAGAAATGGAGCTAGCTGAGGAATTAGATAAGTACCACATCAACATAATAGGGATGACTGAAACAAAAAAGACCAAAAACTGTCGAGATCTTTCTGAGCAATAAATACAAAAAGTTATATTCAGGCAATGACAATCAAGGAAAAGAAGGAGTAGCCATAGTATTCAACACAAAATACGAGGCTAATCTTCTTGAATGGCAGGCAGTCTCAAGTAGAGTAATGTGGGCAAATATGAGAATGGGGAACAGGACAATGAGACTTATTTGTGCCTATAGTCCCACAGAAGGTTCTACTAAAGTAGAAGTGGAGGAATTTTTTAAGGCTTTAGAAAAAGCAAATGACACAATCAAAAAGGAAAAGTTGGTCCTTGATATAGGGGATCTAAATAGCAGAGTAGGAAATGATTGTGAGACATACAAAAATATTTGGGAAAATTTGGAGAAAAGAGCAAAGCTAATAATAATGGCAAATATCTGTTGGATTTCTGCTCAGGACATGGACTGGTTATTACTAACGCCATGTTCCAACATAAAAATGTGCACAAATTCACATGAAGAGAAGAGGTTAGGAATAAGAAAAGTCTCATTGACTATGTTATTGTTGATAGTGATGTTTTCTCCCTGGTGCAGGACACCAGAGTGTACAGAGGATTTGAAATTGGAAGTGATCATTATTTAGTCTTGAGCAGGATAAAATTGAATTTCATATTGAAAAGAATAACATGTAAGAAAGTTTTAAAGAGAATAAAAGTTGAGCAGCTCTCAGATGTGAACTGTAGACTAAAATACACAAAGATCATTAAAGAAAAAATGAGAGAGTTTGAGAACAGGAATCAAACCTTGGAGATTCAGTGACAAACTCTGAAGAAAACATTAATTGATTCTGCCAGAGATGCATGTGGTGAGATTGTCTGCAAGGATAAAAAAATCAGAACTTCCTGGTGGACACAGAAAGTTAGAGAGGCAGTGAAGGAAAAGAAGAAAGCATATCAACAGTTCCTGTCAAATAAGTCAGCTTGTGCTCTTAGAGAATACAGAGACAAATGCAAGAATGCTAAATATTGTGTAAAACTAGGTAAACAAAAGTCATGGGAGGACTTTGGCAAGAATATAGAAAATAAATATCAAGAAGGTGGCAAAATATTCTGGAGGTTGTTGAAGAAGCTTAGGAATGGAGGAAAGAGTGCTGTAAAAGGAGTTAGAGATGATAAAGGTGACAAGAAAATGGGAGAAAAAGATATCCTTGAAGTATGGAGTAACTACTTTGAAAAACTGTTAAATGAAAGAAGCAGTGATGACAGTACAGTGGTAAAAAACACTGATAAGGCATGCAGTCAGGAATACATATCCATACTTGAAGTAGAAAAAGCCATCAAAGGCTTGAAATGTGGAAAGGCAGCAGGAGTAGATGATATTCGACGAAATGCTGAAGTATGGTGGGATAAGAGTCTTACAGCGGCTGCACTGCATAGTTCAAAAAGCCTGGACAGAGGGAAGAATTCCCGATGACTGGAGTAGAGCTCTCATAGTACCCATATATAAAAAGGGAAATAAAACAATGTGAGAATTACAGAGGTATTTCCCTACTGAGTGTTCCTGGCAAGATCTATGCAAATATACTTGAGAAACGGCTGAGAAGAATTGTGGAAGAAAATCTTGATGAAGAACAAGCTGGATTCAGGCCAAATAGAGGCTGTCAGGATCAGATCTTCACTTTACAACAGATAGTCAAGAAAGCATGGGAATATAACAGAGATCTGTATTTAAGTTTTGTTGATTTGGAAAAGGCATATGACAAGGTGCCAAGAGAGAAGCTATTCAATACGCTACAGTTATATGGTGTCAATGGGGCATTATATCAAGCAATACTTAGTCTTTATTCGAGTTGTCAGTCAGCAGTTAGAATTGAAGGAAGTACAGGAAGATGATTTAATGTTAAATCTGGTGTGAGACAAGGATGTACATTATCTCCTCTGTTATTCATTATCTATATGGATCACATTATGAAAGAAAGTGGTATTAAACATGATATCAAAATTGGAGGTGTTAATATCAGCTCTTTGCTTTATGCAGATGATGTTATACTTCTAAATAAATCTGCTACAAGTCTGCAAGATTCTCTGACTAAACTGAATAGCTGTTGTAATAGATATGGTATGAAGGTCAGCAATAAAAAGACAAAGACAATGAAAATAGGCAGAATCACTGAAAATGTCAACTGTGTTGTGAATGGAGAACCTGTGGAACAAGTGAAACATTTCAGTACTTAGGCACAATTTTTACTGAAGATGGTAAATTAAATATAGAAATAGACAACAGAATCAGCAAAAGCTGGTATGGTGGGAAGTCAATTGAATAAATTCATATGGAATAAGAGAGAAATTAGTCAGAACACTAAATTAGCTGTATACAAGACAGTGTTCAAACCAGTTTTAAATTATGGATCTGAGAGTTGGGTCAGAAGTAAAACACTTGACCAAAGACTAGAGACTGCAGATATGAGAGTCCTGAGAAAGATTATAGGCGTGAACAGATGGCATCAATGGCAATATCATATTAAAAACTAGGATATTGGGAAAGAACTTGACATTGTCAGCATCCAGGAATGCATTAGCAGAGCTAATCTCAGGTGGTATGGTCACTTAAACAGAATGGCTTGGCAGCAAAACGACCCAGAGGAAGACCAAGATATAGGTGGACTGATACGGTACAAAGTGCTTTAGATGATAGAAATATAAGATCTGATAATGTTGGAGTCTTGACAAGTAACAGACTGATTTGGAGGAAAATTGTAGATAGGAAGTTAGTAATGATGTAATTTTTTTCATGTATTCATGTAGTGCTATCATATCCTGTACACCCCTTGAGGGTATATGACAGGAATTTCATGATGATAAAAATTAATTTCACATTGAAAATAACAGTATGAAAGTTTTAAAAATAATTAAAATGGAGCAGCTTTTACATGTAAACTGTAGACTCAACTATACAAACATTACTGAAGAAAAAATGAAGAAGTTCAAAAAAACAAGAACCAAACCTTGGCATCTGAGTCGCAAGCTCTGAAGAAAACACATTCATTGATTCAGCTAAGTAGGCATGTTGTGAAGTTGTCTACAAGAATAGAAAAAAGAAGAACACCATGGTGGACATAAGAAATTAAAGAAGCAGCTCTAGAAAAGAAGAAAGAATACCATAATTCAGCAGATGTCCTAAAAGATGTCCTAATTTTATAGAGAAAAATGTAAAAGAGCTAAGCTATATTTAAAAGTGGCTAAACAAAAGTCATGAGAAGACTTCAGTAAGTATAAGTTAAATATCAGGAAGGTGGCAAAATGCTCTGAAGGCTATCGAAAATGCTTAGAAATGGAGGCAAGGGTATTGTAAATGGAGTCAGTGATAAAGGTGAGATGAAAACTGAAAATTAGAATTTCCTCGATGTCTGGAGTAATTACTTTGAAAAGCTGTTAAACAAGCAAAAAAAAAAAAAAAAAAAAGGCAGTGACAGAACTGTAGTAAAAAAAATTTCATGAGAAATGCAAACAGGAATACATATCAATACTTGAAGTAGAAAAAAAATGATGGAATAACTGTGCCTTCATAAGTCATGATCAGAAAAAGATGGAGAAATACTTGAGAAGGTTCAGAGACAAGTGACTAAGATTTCATCACGGTTGTGATTAAATATGAGAACAGTTAGGAGAATTTTGTTTGCATATATTCCAAATAGGAAAAGTGATATAACCGATATATGGTGAATAGAGATTACCGAACAGATGTAGGGTAGCAGTGTGTATGAAGTTGTACATCAGTGTTCTGAATAACAGAGTAAGAAGAGATTATGAAGGGGAAATGGTGTGTGTGTGTGTGTGTGTGTGTGTGAGTGAGTGAGAGAGGAAAAGAGAGAAATGAGCTATAGTCACTAGAATGCATGAATATTGAAGAAAATCAAGATTAACTATAATAAATATTCTAATATATAAAACAGAAAGACCTCTAATGGAGAAACCTCTTAATACTTAAGCACAGTAGAAATTATCTTTCATCAGATAGATCTTTTACAAATATAACTCAGTGATGACCATACTGCATATGCGTAGGCCACTAATAACTTAATTTTAACCAAGATTTTTTATCTTTTCCAAAACAAACAAAAATATATTATTTTCCAGTGCAGGGAATGATTTACACTTATTATGATGGCATGCTATTTTTAAAAGTGTGGTTTTTGGATTTCTAGCTATCAGAAGAAGCTATACTAACTGGTTTCTAGTGCAATGGATATAGTATTTTTTTAAAAAGGATAGATGGATTGGAGAAGAGGGGACATGCTGCTAATGATACTGGAAGACTTGAATTCAGTTAGTACTGTAATACTAACTGTTTTTAATGTGGTAGTGAGCTTGAAGTCACTTGGTGTGAGGTCTGTCAAACATGATAAAATATATAATATGGAGTTGTTACAGACCTAGTGGATTGGTTGCTAGTGACAAAGAAATGCATCATCGTCTTTATTTGGTGATGCAATGTGTGCAAAAAGAGTAATCATAATGGGATACTAATTATCCAAACATTGATTGGGTAAAAGTAAAATATTACAAGAAGCATGAAACTGAATTTCAGCTGTTGCGAGACTTCTTCAAGCAGTATGTGACAGAAGGAACTCAAGGTCAAAGGATGTCAGATTTAATTATAGTGTTGGAGGGGCTTCTGTTAAAGACTTTTGGATGGTGACAGTGATCATGCAGTTCTCACTTTGGAAGCAGCTAAGTTAATAAATGTTCCATTCTGAAAAGGTTACATGCTGAACTACAAAACAGGAAATTATGACCGACTGAGGAGTATGCTGGTTTCTGTGTCACTGTATCAGTATAAGATGAGAAGAATGTTGACAGTTCATGGGAAGCATTTAAAAAATTTAAATCTAAATAATGCAATATTGGAATGTGCCCGAGTTCAAAGAATAAATAGGGGAGAAGTAAAATGAATGTGTAATTTTATTAATCAAGAGATTTGTAAGAAAAAGATGATGTGGAAGGAATACCATGTACATAAGGATGATGTCTGCTATGAAAATTTTAAGTGGTAGGCCAGAAGAGTCAACTGTCATACGGAAAGCTAAGTCTGAGTATGAAAAAAAAACTGGCTCTGCAAGCTAAAGACATCACCAAAGAATTTCATCATTATGCTGCAAGTAAAAGAAAGAATGAATATGAAAGAATAATTCTACTGAATGTAGATGGTGTGAGGGTGACAGATGAAGAGGTTTAACTAATGAGTGCCCATTTTGCTAAAAGCTATCAACCTGGTGTATGGAACATTGCACTCACTGCTACTGCTTCATGTAATGAAACTCTGGTGTGTGAGAAGGAGGTATTAGAGCTGTTGCACAAACTGAATAAGAATTTGGTAATAGGAACCGATGGGATATCAGCACAGTGCTTAAAGGGCGTTCAGCTGAACTGGCTATTCCCAGGCAACATAATTTGAGTCTCAGAAATGGGAAGATTCCATAGGATTGGAAAGAATGTATGGTAATCCCATTGCACACGTGTGGTGAAAAGATTGATGTATCCAACCATCACCTTATCAGTATCTCTGGAGTGGTGGTTAAGATTTTGGAAAATATTAGTTAGGGCTTGCATTCAGAAAGGATTGACAGAGAATCTCTTTGTAACGAACAGCATGGGTTTACTAAAGGAAGGTCATGTTTGAGCAACTTGCTCACATTCTATAATAATGTTACCATTGAGTTGGATACACCATGAAATAGATACACCATGATACTTTTGGATTTTGCTAAGTCTTTTGACAGAATACAACATGGAAGACTTATATAAATTGGAGAATATGGGACTGGATTATAAAATTTAGCAAGGATAAGAGGATGGCTAACTGACAGGTGTCAAAAGGTGGTATATGGAGGGGGGGGGGGATGTGAGTGTATAAGATTTAAAGTAACCAGTAGTGTACAACAAAGATCAATCCTTGGTTCATTGTTATTCAATATGTACATTAATGACATTGAAAAGGATTTGACAGGCAACATTGAGCTATATGCTGACATGCAGAATGATGTGAATAGGCTGGAATTGTGGGCATGTGAAAAGGCTGTCAATTCAATTTTTCAAATCAATAAATTTAGTTAATTATTAGCTTTAGAAGTGGTTTTTCATTAACCTAAGTAATAATAATCAACATCCAAGCATCCATATCAGATTACTGCCTTCTTCAATATCTGTTTTACATCTGAAGAGTTCTCACCAGTTCAGACCTCAACCATGTCACCTCTATGCATAACCAGCAAACTTTGTAAACCACACTCCCTCAATCTGTTCTCACTGAACATTCCAAAACCTTTATACTAGTTTGCTCACTCACCTCTGATCTCTATCTGTCTGGTGTTTTTGTAGCTCTTATGTAGTCAGCCTGGGTGAATCCACAGTGGTCAGATTCTTTGCAGTCCTTGGAGTGATTTACAAAAGTGTATCAGTGTATTTCCTTCAACTTGAGCTCTTTATTCAGTCATCCACATATACCAAGCATTCTAATTCTCATACAATTCAGTTCAACCAATATAGTACATTAAATTTCCTCTTGACATAGTGCATAATTTTACACTTAGTGACACTGAAATTACATTGCCATTTAAATTATTTAAACATCTAGAAGTTACCATCAAATTATAAATTTGAATTCTCTGCTATTATCCCCTTCTGTTTTTTCCTTAAAATAATCAGATAATCAGATCCTCTGTGGCTCAGTCAATGACCATGATACCCTTTGGTTGTAAAGATCTGGGTTCAAATCTAGTATAGGGCACAAACTTTTATAATGGTTATTAATATATATATTAATATATACAATTATGACCAAAGCATGTAAGGCGATGGCACCAGTGCATTCAGTCTGTAAATTGCATGTAGCTGGTTTGCCTATTTTGTAAAATGAAAAATCCAAATTTATAAAGTGCTTGCAATATGAAGTGTTTTATCCCACAAGACACACACAAAGGCAGGCAGGCAGAGAGAGAGAGAGCAAGAGAAAAAAAAAAAAAAACTAACAAGCAAAGCAAACAATGCATATATGATTAAACATTATAAGAGCATTAATTAGGTTTTTATGGCGCTAAGTTACTTGAAGACGATGGATCACTGAGGCTAACATGTAAGGGGAAAGTAATGATATATATATGGTGTCACATGAGTTACGTTAAACAGAATAATTATACATTATCGGAGCCATTTACGTGATCAAACACCCATCTATTAAATTAATATATATATATATCAGGTTCATATTTACTCGAAACTAGTAGTATCTCAGCATTCAACTTTATTCTTTTTTATTCTCGGTATTATAGTAATTCAAACTAATTTATTTTTCCTATATATATATATATATATATATATATATATATATATATATATATATATTTATTAAAGAAGAATGCACTTTGCCTGAAAGGTGAAAATATGCCAGTTCGGAAATCCCACAGAGCTAGGTTTCTAAGTAAAGTGTGATCGAGAAAGAGTGGTATGTACGGTGTATTTGCAAATGTAATAACTAATTACGATTTTAAAAATCAAGCATTTAACATGATGAGAGTTTAATATGTACAGGATGCATACTATTAATATTCTTGTCCAACTGAAGTATTTCCACTTGAACTAGGTTGAAAAAGCTTAGATTTTAATAATGGATCTACACATAAATAGATGGAGGAATTCCATGGCTCGTATTTTGTTTACATTTCTTGGGATAAAGCATACAAAATTTGTGCCCCTAACATTCACACACAAATTTTTCACTTATATTTTCGTATCAATAATAAATATTTTTCATTAAGTTATATCATCAGGATTCCATTAAGTTATTAAATTTGATTTCATTATTTAATACAAGAAAGTCTTCCAATTATAATTTAATTATCAAAATTATTCAAAAACCCACCTCTCAAACCATTTGTCTTACTATTTTTATGACAAAAAAACAAATGCATAAAAATAAAACTGTTTACAGTTACGATATCTGAAGTAAAGATCCCGCCTACACAAATAGCTTGCAATGAAAAATGCGTGTTAAGTAGCCAAACAGCGTCAATTCGATTACAAACAGAATATTCGATATTTAAAATATATAACTGTCGATATTAATTAGTATCTTCCCAATAGATATAAGCTGAGTTTTTTTTTTTTTTAACTCAGTAAATTTTATCTTTAAAAAAAAAATTGATGAAAGGATCGGATTATGATGCCGCCTGTTAAACAAGACCACATAAGCAAAACCTATGTGTAAGCACTATTAGAAAATTACATATTAGTCACTTTTTTTTAAGAATGTTTTGAACAGAAAGCATATTCTTAAAAAATGTCACAGTGTAATAAATTCACATTGTTTTAAATTAGGATATATCTTAACAATCTTTAGAAAAACGTATTATATATGTAGTATTTATTTTTTAAAAAAATGAAATAGTATTTGATTATATATATATATATATATATACAGGGCCGACGGAAGCGGGCATGCAGAGCATGCGGGCGCCGCTACGAAGGGGGTGCCGGGGCACGGGTTATAAGTTCATTTTTAAGAAACAAAATTTGTATCATAAAAACAAAAAATTCTTAGAATGGTCAATATTAAAATACGTGGGCTGTTCAATAAGTAATAAGACAAATTTTACTGTGGCGAAACCACTCATCACAGTATTAATTTCTGTGGAATAAAGACATCTTGTTGTATGTATTAACAAAAGAGGTTGCTAGATGGCGTATACCGGCTGATGTGCCAGAGTGTCACGTGACTAAACGCAAGTGCTCATCGGCGCGCCTACGAGGTGCGACCAGTCTTCGAAATGGAAGCGTCCTTGGAACAGCGTTATGCGATTAAATTTTGTGTGCGTTTGCAAAAATAGGCATCGGACACTTTTAACATGATACGCGAAGCCTTCCACGATGAAGCAATGTCGTGGGCAAGTGTTTTTCGCTGGCATAAAACTTTTAAGGAAGGAAGGCAAAATGTGGAAGATCTTGAACGTGAGGGAAGACCTTCAACATCCATCACAGAGACAATGATCAACACAGCAGCGATTGTCATCAAGCACGTCAAAAGGAAGCGTCCATTGCTGAAGAATGGCTTCTTATTGCACCAGGATAATGCAAAGCCACATATTGCTGGTTGTGTAGTGGACGTTTTGCAGAAGAACAACAAACATATCCTACCACACCCTCCATACAGTCCTGATCTCGCACCGTGCGATTTCTGGCTGTTTCCTCAGACCAAGAAACCACTAACCGCCATTTCGAAAGCAACAAAGCATGTGTAAAAGCTGCGGAGGCGGTTTTGAAAGAACTCTCAAAAAACGGACTCTCACATGTGTTTAAGAAGTGGACACAACGTTGGGACAAATGCATCGCGTCTCACAGTAGTTACTTCGAAAAAGACCATGTAAATGATGACGATTAAAGGTAATCTGTTTTCTGTATAAATATAGTCTTATTACTTATTGAACAGCCTACGTAAATAAAGCCGGATACACCGAATAAAAATTTTTAAAAAATTGTATATTGCTGGCTGTTTACAATTTTGCAGCGAGAGCAGGCTAAATGCTTGCCTCCAGAATCTAAAGTGAAACGGTGAACGGTTTTTATGTGCAGAAACGAATTTTCGTACAAAACATTTGTTGCAACGTAACCAGTCGTATGGTACTGTAAAAACTCGATTGTAGCTTAAATATTCCAAAGCACATTACATTCGATTATTTACTTAGGTAAGTCCCATGTGAATATTGTAAAAATAAACTTTGTTTGTCTCTGTATAGTTTGTTTTACATGTTATTGTAAATAACACTCTGGAAGTTAACTGTATATACCGCTTTAATAAGAATATGTTAGAGTGTTAAAAACAAAGGCAATGTTTTTATCGCCGAAGCTGCATGTAATAGATCTACATGGCGGCATTAGAAAGATTGTTATTAAAATTTGTTTGTATGAGAAAGGCTTGCAAGCTTTAAGTGTAAACATCTGCTAAGTCAGTCAGAAAGGTTCAAACAACTTTCCGATGGCCGGCAACTTACAATTAAAAGAAAGCGGAGGAGAACAAAAGGCATGCCGAACTTGAAACTTAAGATGAAAGAATCATACTGATTCTTTGGGGGGGGGGGGTGCCAAACTTCATGCAAGGTCTCAGAGGAGGTATAGTAAAAAGGGACTGAAGCAAACAGAAGGGGCTGCACAGATCCAGAGATTGCTGCAGAAGTAGAGGGAGCCCGGTTCCAGACGCTGTCAAAGAGGAGGCAGCTCGATTCCAGACATTCCTAAAGCTGCCCGGTCCCAGACGTTGCCGAAGAGAGACAGAGCTGATCGGTTCCAGACATCGTCAGAGATTCCAGATCCAGACGTTGGTTGAGAGAGGAGTTTTCTGCTTCCAGAAAGAAGCTTCTCGGTTCGAGACGTCGCTAGAGAGAAACGACTTCTAGGCCACAGACAGGGCATTCAAATTGCCGAAAGGAGAAGTCCCAAACGCCATAGAAGAGAAAAGTTTCTAGTCCAGGGGAATCCTGATTGACAGTTGACAACAGTTTCATTTTTCTTGGAGGCAGCATTTTCAGTTTCTTAGAGGCGGAAATTCAAGCTACTTGAGACGGCAGTAGTCCAGGCATTTTCGGCAAGCTCAAGTAGAAGACAAAAGGCGAAGCAAATCTCCGAAGTACCTTCGCTCGTAAGTTTTTCTTTTCGCAGTGGGAGAATAACCTTTTTCTGGAACTGTACGAGTCCCGCTATATTCCCAATTGATATAGCCGAAGCCAAAATTCCAGATGAAGATCTGAGATGAAAGAATTGCCATAGAACTTTTAATGAAAGACTTTTGACTAATTGTGAGATACAGAGCCTTTGAAAGTTCAAAACATTTATATAATTCCTCTTATAGTTGTATTAGAAAGACTTTTAAGATATATGTATAATAAGGTTAAGAAGTGTCCTTGAGAATCAACTGGCATGTTAGAAGTTGATATCAAATTTGTAAAGATAACTTAACAGAGAGATTTAGGTAACCTCTTTGCGAGTAAGATTGGAGTTTAATAAGTAAAATTTGTAAACTGAGAGTAGATAACGTTTTGTGTTAAAGAAAGTATTTTAAAGTTGAAGAAAAAAGGTTCTAAATTTTGCTAAAGAGTTTTTATAGAAGGATAGAGAAAGCAATCTCCCTAATGTTTAAATTCGTGTACATTTCATAGTAATGTAAATAAATGTTATTTGACTTTCTTGTAAACATAGCACGTAATAATATAAACAAGAGAGATTCTGAGAGAGAGAAAGCATGCACAGCTACATTAGAATAACGGAGAATAAAGTATAAAGTAAAGAAAAAAGACATCACAAGTAATTAATAGAAATTACGAGTATACAAATTTAAAATAATAATAAAATTTTTGCAGTAATGACAGGATAGCAACAGTAGATTTATAACAGTACGCATCTCAATAGGCTACTGACAGTAGCGCAGTGCGGACTATTGTTTTGTCTCTGTGTCGTGTTTTGTAATAATTTCTTGTGGGTATAAAATAGAAATGGAATCAAAAATTAAAAACAGTTATCTGGTGCACAAAGTCGTAAGCGTCATGCTGCGAAAGAATCAGATATTAAGAAACAAACTGGGGCCCTTAATAAATTTGTTAAAATATTAAAATATTCTGATGTTGGTTACAATAACCAACTTGATGCATCAGAAATCAGAGTTGACGAACCGTGCATATCATCCAGTTTGAATGAAAGTACTATAACAACTGTTGAACAAGATAACAAGATGCAGAATTTAAGTGAAAAACAGTTAGGAGAAGATTTAGTTGTAGTTGACAATGAAACTAACATATTATTAGTCTCTGTAAATTTAGAAGATCCAGGTGAATGGGGAAATTTTGATGAAAAATTACGAGTTGTTTTAATTGATATGGGGCCTGTTCAAAAGAAATATATAATATATCCCAGAGATACACATGGTCGTAAATTTGGCGACACGTATTATAATAGAAAAATGGAAAACGGGAAGCTCGTGCCAAGAACATGGCTCATTTATTCCGAAACTTTAAATTCTGTTTTTTGCTTTTGTTGCAAACCTTTCGCACCTACTGAATCAAGTAGTCTTGTAGAAGGTTATAACGATTGGAGAAATGTAAGTACAACTTTGCATAGACATGAGGCTAGTTTAGCTCACGTGAAAAATTTCTTAAAATGGAAGGAACTTGATAAAAATTTAAAAAACAAAACTACTATTGATTGCCAGGCTCAAAGCATGTATGAAATGGAAAAGAAACATTGGATGAGTGTTTTAGAATGCTTTATTTAAATTATAAAATTCCTTGGTAGCCAAAATTTAGCTTTTCGCGGATCATCTGATAAATTATATGAAAGGAATAACGGCAATTTCTTAAAATTACTCGAACTGTTTGCGAAGTTTGATCCCGTTATGGAAAATCATGTTGAAAGGGTCCTACAAAGAAAGAATAGAGTACACTAAGATGTGTAATGTAATATAGTGACACACCTTTCGGTCAATCGTTTAGCAAAAGTATGTAAGTTTTCTTCACTTAAACTCTGATATTAACTAGGTCTAGCTACTCACTGATGAGACCTCAAAAAAGGTTGAAACCGGTCTGGGTAGTGACCTCTCCTCATAATGTAAAACAGTACTACATCTCTTAAGAGCTGTGTTTTACATTATGAGAAAATATCAAGAACAGTGAGGAAGCTTGCTTCACCTTTGCAACGAGTTGCTGTGGTGTGGCACTACCAAGTGGTCACTTACGCTTGGATACGCTGACAGTTCGTCGGCATGAAACATTACAGATCGTAGTGTTCGATCTTAGTTTCGCTTACTGGCTGAAAAACAATAAGGGATTTTTATCCCCTTAACTTATAATAGAGTACATTATTTGAGTAAAGATAACATTTGAGTAAAGATAGTATTTGTAGTCAAAATGAAATATTGGAAACTTTAAGTAATGCAACCAGGGATGCAATTTTATTATCAATTCGAAAATCTAAATATTATTCCATAATTTTAGACTGCACACCTGATGCAAGTAAAACAGAACAAATGACCATTATTATTCGCTTTGTTTCCTGTGACAATGGAATTATCAAGATCAGGGAAAACCTTTTAGGTTTTGCAGATATATCAGATTCCACAGGACGTGATTTATGTGCAACAATAGTGGAACAACCGGAAAATTGGAATATTCCCATTGAAGACATGCGAGGTCAAGGGTATGACAATGGCGCAAATATGAAAGGGAAAAAATGTGGGCTCCAAAATTTGCTTTCGAACAAAACTCCTCGAGCTTTTTACGTGCCATGTGCTGCTCATACTCTAAATTTAATCATTAACGATGCAGTCAAAGTGAATGCAGATACAATTAGTTTCTTTTGCAATTATTCAAGAAATATATAATTTCTTTTCATTCTCTTATAAACGTTGGGCAATCCTTTTAAAGTTCGTAAAAAATTTAACATTGAAACAGCCATCAGAAACGCGATGGGAAAGCAAAATTAATGCAATCCGCCCTCTACGATATCAGTTAGGAGAAATTTACTTTTGACTTTTGAGAAATGCACTTTTTGAAATTTTTAATAATGAAAATTTTAATAAAGAAACCCAGCATGAAGCACAAACATTATGTGCTAAAATGAAGACTACAAATTTATTTGTTCTCTTATAATTTGGCATGATTTACTTAACAGAATAAAGCCTGTAAGTAAAACGCTTCAAGGCAAAAATATGAACATTACACTTGCTTTAGAATCTATCGAAAACTTAAAAATATTCTTACAAGAGTATCGATCAGATACAAATTTTAAAGAAGTTCTAGAAATGGCAAAAGAACTGAGTGAAGAGGTGGATGGAGAACAAGAATTTAAAACTGGTACGGAAGTTCGACGACGAAAGAAGACACCACAATTTAACTACGATCTTCATGATTAAACTCCACAATCGCCAGAAGATAAATTTAGAGTGAATGTGTTTTATACACTTCTAGAAGTGTATAAAACACATTCACTTTAGTTGTTTAAAACGTTCGTTAATATAACGTTTTGAACAACTAAAAACATATTATGATAATTTCAATTTTTTGTATAGATTACTACAAATTAATAACGAAGATTTACGAAAAAATTGTGACTGTTTAGAGATTCTCTTCACTGATAGCGACAATAAAGACGTAAATGCGATAGAACTATATGACGAGTTATGTGCTTTCCGGGATATTTTTCGAAAGGATAATTTAAATATTCAAAACCCTTTCGATATTCTTAATTTTATTGTGTCCAATAATTTATCTTTCCCAAACTTTTCAATTGGTTTAAGAATACTATTAACCTTACCTGTTAGTGTAGCGAACGGTGAACGTTCCTTTTCCAAGATGAAACTGATTAAAACCTACTTAAGAACAAGTATGTCACAAAAAAGGCTTGTTAGTTTGGCGTTAATAGCTATTGAAAATGATATATGTGCGGAATTAGACGTTAAGACCATTATTTCTAATTTGGTGAATATGAAATCAAGAACCCTAAAATTTTAATTAAAAATTTTCAAGAAAATTTATGTAATTTAATTTATTTTCAGTTATTCTGTAAAGATTTTATTTTTTGAATACTTATATTAATATTAATAAAATGTTATTATTATTTCTGAATTCTTTTCTTATTTTCTCATCTATCTTGAGTTTCTTTTATTTTCCTAAAAGATAGTTCCACTTATAAAAAATTATTAAAAAAAGTTTACAACTTACTAAGAATTTAGTAAAATGGAAGAATTTTTTTAAGTGTAGCTCAGTGGATGTGGCGTTTGCACACCACCGCGCTTGGCCGCACGAAGGAAGTCTTGGTTTCGAGTCTAGTCGGCGACTAGAGGAAATTTTTCTAAGCCTTTTTTCGACCGGTTCCCTAGTTAGTCGATCTCTGGCACGGGCAAGCAGGTTTTTCCTCCCGGAAACTCGGGTTTTTCGTCCTGTAAACTCAAGAAAATCGACCGTAGAACCCACATTATTTCAGACATTAAATATATTGTGTTAGGGTTAGGAACCACGAGATGGCGGCACATTTGAGCCGTCTCTCTTCACTGCGTACCGCTTAATTAGTGATAGCCTTGGGCCATCTGTCTCTGATTGGGTACCAGTGGAGATTGAACTGCCCACTCAGTCTCCAAAAGTTAGATAGGGCTAAATGGCCTCGCCTACTCCCGTATATACGGGAATAAAAAAGGCGTTAGCTGATTTTTATTTTATTTTTTTTAAATTTTAACTTTAATTAAAATTCATTTTAACTTTGTTAGCGATTCGGGTCGGTGAGAAAGCTATAATCCCTGTATCATTATATTCAACGAATAAAGTGAAGTGGCTTTATCAAAATTTGCTTTAACTTTTGAGAATAACTTTTGAGAATTTTTTGAATATTCGGGTTTTTAAGATTATCCTGCCTAGTCAACACTCCCGGTTCGTTACATTTAGCGAACCAACGTGTGGCTGTTCTCAAAATTTATTTAAGAAATTTCAAAAAATTAAAATTTTTATTATCTTAAAAGAACCACACACAGGCCTGGATCGTTACAGGGGCGCTTAGATAGACATTGTATGCGGGCGGCAAAGATCCTAGCGCCGGCTCTGCTGACCATATTTCCTTCAGACAACAATAGGACATTGGGATGACAAAAACGGGACTGGGTTATGTAATATTGTGTATTCATGAAAAAGTAAGACGATAAAAAAAGTTTTATATTGCCCAATATGTTTGGTGCTAAAACGTTGGTAATTATTGCTTCTGATTTGGTACGTGCTGAAGAAAATTTTGGTTCATAAATTTTATTGATCAATGTCGACAAGCTATCATTTGCGCGAAAACTTTGGCCATGACCCACAGAATGATATGCAACAACAGCTTCACCTGCTGCAATTTTATCACTTTTGCTATTACCATCACGTCTCACCACAAACGAGCTAATGTTTTTTTTTATTTTTTAACTGAAGCCGGAGTGTTTTCAGCATCCTTATGTTCTGGCTATGTAGCTATTGATGTCGCTTCTGTCTCCATGAGCAACGGAAAAATTTACATTACAATGTTGGCGTACCACTTTTGTTCCATCACTAAACACCTTGTCCAGTTTAACACATTTGAATTCTTTCTGGAGATCGTAATTAAAACTGCCGTTTCGCTTCTTTAACATTGCAAGGATCGACTTAAAACTTTAAAAAATAAATCTTAAAACTTTAAAAAATAAGAAATTTAAGCTATCTGCATTGAATAACAAAGCCACCGGTTAGCATACAGACAAAACAAAAACTAACGCTAGCAGAACAGACGACGCGTCTGAGACCGCAAATGTGGTCAACATACATTAATTATTTTCTCTGAATAAATAACTGCAGATGTCGATATTTAGTATCGAACAACGCGACACCATGGTTATACAAATTACTGGTATCCATGATATCGACATACGATTATAGGTTATGAATAATAATTTATGATTCACCAATATAAAAATATATTTATAGTTTATATTAAAAACGAGACAAAATTAGAATTTTTATTAAAACGACGGGACGACCGGAAAATATGAAAAAAAAAATCAGTACTGTCCCATTCAAAATGGTACATATGGTCAGCTTAATTATAAACCAATCTGCTTGTCTGGAGTTGTGGTCAAGGTGTTGGAGAAGCTAGTGAGGTGAATGATTCAGAACTAGGTGGATAGCAGCAGAATTCTTTTTAATGGACAGCATCGGTTTGCTAAAGGAATATCGTGTTTTAGCAATCTGCTTATTTATTATAACAAGGCGACGAATACATTGGACAACGTGATGCATATATTTAAATTTTGCAAAGGCTTTCAATAGGCTTTCCACATGACAAACTAGCAGTTAAATTGGAACAGATGGGGTTGATAGTAGATTAGAGTGTTGGGTGGAGATTGGCTATCTGATAGGTACCAGCAGGCTATGTATTGGGGATTCAATCCCAGAAGAGGAAAGTCACTAATGGTGACTTTCAATGAACAACACTGGCCCAGGGGCCTGTTTAGCGGCCAGTGTTGTTTACGTTGTATGTAAATAACACTGGAAATGCGCTTGCCCAGAGATCAACTAACTCGGCAACCGGTCGAAAAAAAGGAAAAAGTTCCTCTAGTCGGTGACTAGAATCTAACAGGTGACGCTCTTTCTTTGGGCGGTTTAGCGCTGAGGAAGGCATGCATCACTTTCACTGAGCTACATTATGCATTATACAGACTTGAGATTATTAATATTTCAATAATTCAGACTTTGTTCAATATATTAAAAAATCTCCTCCATTATAATTTTTTCAATACTCTAAAAAAAAAGCTAGATAGATTTTTTTGGCCTAATTTATAAGCCCTTCCCAAAGTATCCTCAACCATGCTCTGTATCTCTGGTTCATTTAAAATTGATGATTTTCGATACCATTTTCAACGATGTGAAATAAGGATTTTAGGAACAGAACTGGAAGCATTTATTAGCCTTTACTACCATGGAGATATGTTCATTAAGGTATTAATTGGTCTCATGCCATATGTTTTATACCGGTTCTCTTGTTGTGTGGAAGGGATTTCATTGTGACCTATCTGTGTTTTTGCCATGTATTGTTACATTTGCGTTTTAGTGGAGTGGTTTGCGTATTTCAATAAGCTAGGAAGCCATGAATTAAGTTTTATTCTCTAGTGTAGGCCTACACTGGGAAGTGAGCCAAAAGATAGTTTACAAACTAAATTTAATACAAGAAGGCAAAACAGAAGAAAATATTCTACACTTCTATGACTAGTACGGCAGAAGAAAGCCACAGTGGAACTCGAATCTTGAAGCATTTGGGCCTCTGTGCAAATGGAATGAAATCTCTGTGCTGCCTAGTGCTGTGTTCATGCGTGCACGCGTTGTTATAATGCAGCCTTAAAGAAGGTGCACACAGGTATCTTCCTCCAAATACCATCGTTCACAGAAAATAGCTGATAATTAACCTGAGATAGTTATCGCAGGAGTGTAGCTCAGCAGAAGTTGCGTTTGATTCCTCAGGGCTAGGCCGGCCGAAGAATGACCTAACTTCAATTATAGTTTCCAACAAGAACTTTTTTTCTAAGCCTCTCTTCGATCGGTTCCCGAGTTAGTGGATCTCTTGCACTGGGAAGTGCATTTTTACTCCCAGAAACTCGGGATTTTCGTTCCGTATGTTTAGGAATAAAAGAAATGGTAGTACTTGTTTGCCAATCTCTTCACGGGATGACACTTAAAATTAGTGATAGTCTTAGTTCAGCTATCTCTGAATGTCTACTGGTGAAGAAGAGAATGAACTGCCTACTTAGTCACCAAAAGTTAGGACTAAAATGGCTTCCCTTACTCCCTATAAGAAATATAAGAGATTAGTTGCTTTTTATATAAATAATTTTCTAACGCCTTTTATTCTCATACATCTTTGTATGCTAATAAAAGCCGAGGCCATTTTAACCCTTTCTAACTTTCATTTAATTTTTTTCACTATTAATTTTTGTTTTATGAATATTAGTGTTTCGCTACCTCACCTTATTTGCGAAAAGTGTCTATAGTTGAAAGTATGGAAATCTGGTAAATAATTTCTTCATCATTAGCAGCAGATACATCGGTCAGGACGAATATATTGGCTTATGCTACAAAAGTTATCTTCAGATAACCATTGGAGCATAAGCCAATATTTTCGTATGCTTCTGATGATTACAAGTAGAATGGAGAGCCCTTTAACTTTGTCAGTGCATTGCTTTCATTCGGTGACCGTGTTGAGAATATAACGGCTGCTGTGGTTTAGTGTTAAGTCTGCTTTATAGTTCAAAATTTAGAAATTCATGTCTAATACAACAACAACGTTTGGTAGAATGATGTCAGATACTCAGAAAAGAAGACTGAATCACTTTTTTGGGATATGTTCATCTTTGGCTGATCTTTTTAGTTTTCTAGATTTTATGATAAGATTGTCTCTTATGGGCTTGCTTATTAACAGGTTACTGGTTTATTGCTAGATTATTAAGAAGAAAGACAGAAAGCGAATTGATTCATTTGAGTTATGGCCATGGAGGAGACTATTAAGAATCCCACGGACTGCAAGAATGACCAATAAGAAGCTTATAGAGAGTATAAAGACAGAATGCTCCTTTGATGCGATGATTGCTAAACAGAAGTTGACGTACTTTGGAGATATTATGAGAGCTGATGAATCATTGGAAAAGGCAGTTATATTAGGGAAGATTCTGGGAATGAGAAGAAGAGCAATACAACTAAAGAGTTGGATGGACAATATACAAGAAGTTATCAACTTAAACTTACAATTGCTGAAAGAAAAGACAAGATGCTGTGTGGGATGACGAACCTTTATTCACAAGATCACCAAGAGTTGAATATGGGTGAATGGCACATAACAACAACAACAACAAAGATATATCCATTCGTCATGTTTGACATTTAACTTACTTTGTCAGGTGGATTTGAAAAGGCCAGAACTTGTAAAGTTCAGATTTCTAAGTCATTTCTAAGTCATTCCTGCAGGATTTGCAATTTCTTTTGGGTAATACATGGCTTTCGCATTTTTGCACTTTATGACTCACCTGCAACAATCTCCCTGAGCTACTGCAACCAGTGGTGGATTACCCATTAAGGAAATAAGGCACGTGCCTAGGGGCCCATGTTTTTGGGGGCCCCAAGCCAAGACATTTTCCTAAAATTGATTAATGTTTTCAGTAAACATCGGAAAAATCCTGAATATTTTAAGCGCAAATTTTTTCGAAAAATTATTACGTTTTAATATGTATTTTGAACAGCGCGCACTATCTACGCTTTAAATAATGCCGCAATACCAATGTCGGCGCTAGTTGACAAGTTTCGTATTTTGTATTTTGAACACCGCGCGCTATCTACGCTTTAAATTAAACCGCATTACCAATGTCGACGCACGGCACTGTTGACAGCTTTGAGGTCACGAAAACTGATTGCATTGCCGAGATAGGAAGTTTCGCCTGGTTGCTCCTTAACTTCATTTGTTACTGAATCGTGTAAGAGTGAGGTGTTTGTTTCAAAAATAACTTTTTGGTCTGAATTTTCGTGTTTTCATTATTTGAGTGTAGTGCAAGTAAAAAAAACACTTTGTAAAATTGTAAAAAAAAAATTAAAAAATAAAATAAAATAAAAAGTTTTATTATTTATCAGAGAGCTTGTGTAGATCAGCGGATGTGGCGTTTGCACACCGCCGCGCTTGGCCGCACGAAGGAAGACTTGGTTTCGAGTCTAGTCGGCGACTAGAGGAAATTTTTCTAAGCCTTTTTTCGACCGGTTCCCGAGTTAGTCGATCTCTGGCACGGGCAAGCAGGTTTTTCGTCCTGTAAACTCAAGAAAATCGACCGTAGAACCCACATTATTTCAGACATTAAATATATTGTGTTAGGGTTGGGGACCACGAGATGGCGGCACATTTGAGCAGTCTCTCTTCACTGCGTACCGCTTAATTAGTGATAGCCTTGGGCCATCTGTCTCTGATTGGGTACCAGTGGAGATTGAACTGCCCACTCAGTCTCCAAAAGTTAGATAGGGCTAAATGGCCTCGCCTACTCCCGTATACGGGAATAAAAAAGGCGTTAGCTGATTTTTTATTTTATTTTATTATTTATCACCCTTTAACAGGCAGAAAAGTCCAGAAGTGTCAAAAAATTCAAAAGTACTAAATTTCATTTATTTGCCACCTAACTTTTATTATTTATTATTATTTTTTCTGGGGCCCCCAAATATAATTTGCCTAGGGGCCCCCAACTATCCTTAATCCGCCACTGTTTGGACCCCATTGAAAAGATAAATCCAGCCGACAATTGTCAGGTTTTAGACATAGAAAATGTATATCTAGGGGCGGTATGAAGAGCTTGATAGAGAATGGCAACTATTGAAGACTGTAGAAGCATTTGAAGAAAGGACAAGAATTCGTGTTTTTTTTTTTTTTTTTGGAATAAAGCTTTCGAAATGGAAAATGCTGTAGGAGAACAAATGTTTCCTAATTTAATAACATTATTATTATTATGTTGTACCTCCAGGGAGTCCAAAGACTCATCGAAGGAGAGTGTGCCAACAGCATCGAATGATTGACCCTTTCCAACTGCTAACTGGGCTCAAACTTGCTTAACTTTTTGCGTGCGCCATTAGTAGCAGAGCTCTACCAATCGACCAACCTTTGCTGGCATTAGTTAAAGCTGTACTGTACTGTGCCTCCCTCATTCATAAGCAGCAACTGAAATAATATTTTCAGCAGGGAAAATAAATAAGAATAAAATAAGAAATCAACTACAAACTGCCTTGATGAATGGACTCCTTTTGAGAAAAGAAAAATTGAAACATTCATCGTCTACAGAGTTTACTATTTCTGAAGAGTTAATTAATTTAGAAAAATCTGCTAAAAATAATGAATAAATACTTCCAGTGTTTTTCTTGTGAGTGGGAACCCCCGTATACATATGTAAATAACATATTAAATAACTGAAAATTTAATGTTACATTATTTTAAACACTAAAAATTATATGGTAAATTAATACACATATTAAGTGCAACTGCAGCTCTTGGACTCATACATGATTACAGTGAGATGAGTTTGGCTTTTTTTTTTTTTTTTTTTTTTCCTTTTCATTTTTGATGTGCATGTGTTAATTTAGAGGTTTTACATTGAGTTCATCTATGATAATAAGGTAGTAGTATCGTAAAATGCCCTAAATAGAGTGAAATGAAAGCAAATAAAAATTTTAGTACTTTTTTTTTTCAGATCTGGTACCTTTTTCTTGCATAAGTTGGTACTGAATATTTTTGCTGGGTGGTCACCCTGGTCGTGATACGTCACACCATTTGAAAATGGCAACTTTCGACGGTGCAGAACGAGTACGTATGTTTTGGTTTGAGAAAACGAAGTCTGCTACACAAGTTCAGAGGAATTTTCGGATGCGGTACTGCCAATTTTCGGAATCTATCGTTACTTGTGGTATGTATCTGGGCATGCTGTAAGGATACCTAATACTGCAATTAGAAGACGATGAGCACGACGGACGCTTACATTTCAAGCAAGACGGAGCACCTCCTCGTTATCTGAGAGACGTAAGATTGTACCTAGACACCCGTTTTCCAGGTAGATGGATTGGTAGAGGAAGGCGGGGCTGTACTATAGTCACCACGTTCCCCTAACCTTACATTAGATTCTTTCTTGTGGGGCTTTGCGAAAGATCCAATGTTTGTATCACCACTACCAGCCAGTTTGGATGAGCTGCGTTTCAGAATTACTGCCACCATTGCTGAAGTTACGCCAAATATGGTCTGCCTCGTGTGGCAGGAAACTGATTACAGATAGGATGTCTGCAGAATTACTGGAGGTTGTCATATCGAACTTTAACTGTTTGTATTCCTGCGGAGGTTTCTGTGGTTAAGAAGCTCAATATAACTATTCCGGTTTGGTGACCACATTTTTATTAAAGAAAACTGTTTTTTTTTTTAAAATTAAACAAGTACTAAAAAACAACACCAGACAAGTTTCGTTAATCGTCAGACTAACATCTTCAGGGGTAAAGAGAACTAAAAGTTTAAAACACAGATTACTAGAAATTACGAAAATTAGTTCATTTGTTGGTATTGTGAACTTCTAAACAGTTCGTTAAAAAACTGAATAACAGATCTATACAACCGTTAATGCGTGTTAGTTGGAGACAATGTTATTTGTTGTCGCGTTCAGTGGTTCACTCTCACTCTGTCCGAGGTCTGAAATTGATAAATTTTTAATAAACGCTAACCAAACTTGATTTAAAATGAAACCTTGGTTTTTGTTGCATTGCGTAGGAATTTTAACCATATTTGCTGCCTCTTTGAATTTTTTTGTGAAACAATTCTTATCTATGACTAAACAAACACATGTAATAACCACAGTAATAAGTTTTAAGAAGTACCATATTTCATCCCAAGTATCTTAGGACATCGTCAGTACAGTTAATTCAAACAATACTAGGAATAACATACAGTTAGGGAGCATGATTACAATGAAATCCGAATTAAATTAAAATATATCTGGAGGGGGGAAATTACATTAAAATAAGATAACATGTATATATGGATCCTATGGTTTGGGTTTTCAACTCCGTGTTGTGCGATGCCAAATTTCTGCGGTTTGATGAGACGGATATGGGTTGCCGAAATGCGTTTATGAACAGATCTACCTGTCTGTCCATAGTAAGACAATTTACAGGAGAATGGAACCTCGTACACGCCAAGTAGCATCAGAGGCGAGAGTTTGTCTTTAGGAGAAGGTACCAAGTTATAGATCTGGTTGATTGGTTTGTAGGTAGTAGCAAGTTTGTATTTCTTCATAATGTTTGAAACACGTTCGGAGATGCATTTGACATAAGGTATGGGAATCTTATGGGCTTCTTCTTGTCTAGTTTGATGTGTGGGAAAGTGACTGATGATATTTTGAGTTGTTTTAAGATTATATCCATTTAGTATGGCTGAATTCTTTATTATTTCCAATTCTTGGTTTAGAGATTCTTCAGAGGAGCAGAATCTGTGTGCTAATGAGTTGAAAACCTAAACCATAGGATCCATTTGGAAAAGACCAAATTTCGACATAGGTCTTTTATATAAACATGAACGTTTATACAAAGAAAGTGCTGAAGCCCTACTTCAAATCTAAACCGTAATGACGTTCTTGATATTCCTAAAGTATGGGAAATTGTCACACAAAATTGTGTAAAATAATTTTTATATATGTTATCTTATTTTAATGTAATTTTTTTTCCTCCAGATATATATCCGAGAGACGTAAGATTGTACCTAGACACCTGTTTTCCAGGCAGATGGATTGGTAGAGGAAGAGGGGGGATGCACCATAGCCACCATTAAAATAGAATTTTAATTTAATTCTATAACACGCTACTGCACGCATATTAGGATTCCATTGTAATCATGCGCCCCAACTGTATGTTATTCCTAGTATTGTTTGAATTAACTGTACTTACGATGTCCTATGATACTTTTTTTAAAACTTATTATTGTGGTTATTGCGTGTGTTTGTTTAGTCATGAATTCTCCACAGGTTTCATTGTACAATAAATTCTTATCTATATAGGACATGTTTGTTCTATCCCAGAGTACATCATGACCGGTAGAGGTTGCGTGAAATGCCAATCCCGATTTATGTTCTCTCTTATTTTGTACACCCTTTTGATGTTCGCTCATGCGGATTTCTCCTGATCTCCCCATCTGGCCCACATAGCAGATGCCACAGGAACAGTGAATATTATAAACTCCTAGTGTTTTCATTGGGTGATGTGGAAGTTTCGGAGGACGAAGAGATCGTGATATTTTTTCAAGTGGCAAGAAGGTCACTTTTATGTTGTATTGGCAAATTTATTGTATTGGCAAATTTATCTGTCATATTCTTGATATAAGGAAGGATGACTGCGTTCTTGAAATCTTGTTTATTTAAGTTTCCTGTATGTGCTGTATTGAGAATTAACTTAGTATTGAAACCATTCAGTTGTAGGATCTGTGTTAAGTATTGTATTTCTTCTTTCCGTTTTTTTTTTTTTTTTTTCTGTACTGGGGATGTTGTATGCTTTATCCCTTAAGATTTTTATTAGGCCTATTTTTTGCTTGGGATGGTGATGTGAAGTAGCGTGCAGAAATCTTCCTGTGTTTGTTGGTTTTCTATAGACGGAGAACGATAATCTGTATTTTTTTTCATTTATTTCTATAAGGATGTCTAGGAAAGGAAGTTTTTTATTTTTATCTAGTTCCAGAGTAAATTTTATGTTAGGATGTAAGTTATTAAGATAGTCTTAGTTTTAAAAACAGTTTTCTTTAATAAACATGTGGTCACAAAACCGGAATAATTATATTTAACTGTCTGTGTTGAAACTTCAAGTACTTGCTACATTTGCCTTCTCTTGTCATTCAAAGCTGTATACTCCCTTTTGAAACACTCTGTGTGTGTGTGTGTGTGTGTGTGTGTGTGTGTGTGTGTGTGTGTGTGTGTGTGTGTGTGTGTGTGTGTGTGTGTGTGTGTGTGTGTGTGTGTGTGTGCTGTCCGACCACAGATGCGAGACCCCACGACACTTGCGCATGGCAGAAGGCGAATCCATTCCGATAATAGGGTAATTAATGCGTTTCATGGGGAGGAGTGTTTATTATCATACGTCGGAAAGTTAGTTTTTCGTTTATGAAAATTGTAGTTTTGCTTGCACAACAGTTGGAAAATTTTATGTATAAACATGATTTCGCATGTTGGTGACGAATTCGTACATCGCCTTGAAGGGGAACCGTTCAACATGAATTGACTCTTTTTGGCATTGCGCCACCCGAGACTCTCGCACATGTGGTCGGACAGTTTCTCATCGGGCAAGATCCTTGTTATTAGACGAACAAAAGCTTAAAAATGAATTACAACACCTCAAAAGTACCTTCAAACAAAATGGATACTCTGAGAAGAGTATAAACAGACTTCTTTCTCACCGTCACCATCAACCTCCAAAGGAGGATACGTCTAATTTCAAAGTCTGCATCTTCTTACCTTAGTATAAGTATATTAGCAAAAATCTTAAAGAAATCAAGACTTTTTTCACAACTTTACTCAAACTCTAGTAAATTTTAAGCCGTCCGAAAGAGAAACATCACAATCTTCAGTTTCCTGGTGTCTACAGAATTGTTTGTGATTGCGGTAAACCGTATTATGGTCAGACTGAAAAATCAATCCTTCTTATCCGCTTAGAAGAACACCAGAGTGACATTTCTTACAGCAGAATTCGGGCCACTACCCTGTCCAGCCATGTATTGTTTTCTGCAAACACCAATGATGAAGGTCTCCAGCATCAAATACCAAATACACTGGGATTTAACAACCAACGTTCGCAGATGTTATGACGAACTAGAGAGACGAATTCTGGAATCAAAAGAAATAGTTCTTGATACCTCCCACATGAATAACAACCTAAGTTACAGTTTGCCAGACTTTCACAGTTCTGCCATTCAACACTAGCGCACACGCACGCATGTGCGTGACACTTCAACTAAAACTCAGTCTCCAATTTAAACTTTAATTGCAGTTAATTGTCATATTCCGTTGTATTAAAAATGCAATGCTTTTATGGTCTTTCTGCTTTATATATTTTTATGCTGTTACACCTGACGAAGTCGGCTTTCCGACGAAACTAGTCGTGTGATCTATTAAAGTTTTGATTTTAAAACTCTCAGCGTTCAGTCATTAAGTATTGCGAGGGCCCACTTATATGCGGATTCTTTTGAATATATATTGAAAATATTATTATTATTACATCACATCCAGGAAGTCCAAAGACTCATCGAGGGAAGGCATCTACTCTCGAAGTCTTCGTCTCACTACTCCACCAACCTTCATCATCTAACACCAACGCCATCTACCGCCGCCGACCACCACCACTTTCATAGATAATCACAAACTTCCATGCCCACGACGGGATTCGAACCCGCAGTCTTTTAGCTGGAGAGCGGATACGCTAACCACTCGGCCAACTAGGCCGGCAAATATATTGGGAAATTTTTTAGTGATTTCAACAATTTGAAAAAACTCGTAGACGAACCGCGTAGCCTAAAAATATGGCCATTTGCAGTCAAGAGAAATGCAAACAAACGTGCAGTATAAAATCATCACTGTATAAAATTAACTGTTATTAATTAATTAGCTAAATTTAATCAATTAATTATGCTAATTTTATGCTAATTAATTGGCATAAAATAAAACTGTTATAACGATTAATTCATTAGTGTATAGGCTAGGCTACCGCAAAGCAATCGTATCGATTACACTAGGTCAGTGATTCTTAACCCGGGGGGGGGGGGCGGAAAATTTATAGAACATTTCTAGTTTTTAAAATCTCTTAAAATATTTATTTTTTGCTCTTTATTTTACTTTGTTTCAAACTTGTATCGTTTTGTATTAGTAATCTGAATTATGCAGTACTTTCATTTGCTAGCAACGCTGCAAGTCGTGACATCTGCCTACTGGACGTGTGAACGTGTGACAGAAGTGATTGTCAGAAGTTTTAAACAATACTAGTACGAATGCATACAACTTAGCGTTGTTACGTGCTACTTGAGTGTCATTACTTTTCGAAACTTTCAGTGCTGTAATGCTGATTTGTTATTTCTTAATATTTGCCCCCTTAAAAAATGAGCAAACAAAGAACATTATTTGATTTCCTAAACATGAATACACCTGGTAATTTGAACAATAACACGTGAAAGTAGTGATAAGACAGTGATAATTCTACGGATGGTGTAAACGCGTGTGAAACAGAAAATAATGCCAATCGTAAATGTCAAAATAAAAAAAACTAAAAGTAAGCAAAGGAAATATGATACAAGTTATTTAAAATTCGGATTATTAGTATAGAACTGGATGAATTTCAAAAACCACAATGTGTTGTTTGTGGTGTGGTCCTCTCCAATGAATGTCTGAAACCAAATAAATTAAGAAGGCATTTAGAAACGAAGCATCAGCAATATAAAGATAAACCAGAAGAGTTTTTTTACAAGAAAAAAGGATGAACTGAAAAATCAGAAGTCCTTCATGAATGCAATAACTTGAAACTACTTAGAAATAAATCATTAGTTAAATCTTCTTTTATAACAACTTTGCATATTGCGAAATAACAAAGCCGCTTTCGATAGGCGAAAGTTTATTGAAGTCATGCATGATTAATATTTGCGAGGAACTGTTTGGAATATCAGAGGCTAATAGAATCAAAGAAATAACTATGTCGAAAGACTCATAGAACTACACTGATTGCGGGCAATCTCCAAGAGCAGTTAATTCAAAATATTAAAAATTCACTACAAATAGATGAATCAACTGACGTTTCCATCAAGAGTATCTATTTTGGACAAGGGCGAATGCTGGTCTTGAAATGCACGCTTGTTCTTGTTATCATTCAGGGAGTGAGAGGTGTGATTGAAGTCTGATTAGCGGAATAATGAATTATTAACCATTTAAAACTATATATTTAGAAATTTATGTACATTTAATTATGCAAATACAACGTTTTGACAAATGATATTCCATCTTTTTCAATTTAACTACTTGGATACAAATTCTACCCTACGGTTCGTCTTTATGAACTGGTTAATAACATCGTCATAAAAAGTTGGTTGTAACTTAATTTTCCCAAGCAGCACGCACACTTGTAAAAGCTGGCTGAAGCTCACTGGCTAGAGCTACTTTCACTGCGTATGGCCTGTGCTTAAGACGACGTGAAGGGAGCAGAAATGGCTATGCGCGCGCATGAAATCACAGTGCTACAGCGAGGACCTGGAAATTCACACAACCGAGCAAGCCAAGGTAGCTTTCACTAGACGAGCAAGCATCGGCCTTCGATTCACAACGCAAGGCTCAATTATTGCCTCGCAAGCTTAAGACGTCTTCTGACTACAAAAATAAAAGCCTAAATGGAATGCTTAGAAATGCATGCATTGATTAACAAATAAATATTACTTCTTTCTCAATTAATGAGCTTGCACAGTAAGCATAGCAAGCATGGAGAATTCGCCCCTGATTTGGGATATGCGCGATATATTGACCATAATAAAGAATTTATATTCGAAGAAATGTTGTTTTGTTTAGAATTAGAAACTGATACAACAAGTGAAAGTATATTTAACAAAATACATTTATTTTCACATCCAATGACTTACAGTGGCAAAATTGTGTCGGAATCTGTACAGAAGGTGCAGCCGCTATTTCCCAATTTCTAATGTTTTATGCACATAGAACAACTAGCTTCTAAAGAAATGAGTGCGGAATTGCACGAAGTAATGATGGTTTCTGTAAAATTATAAATTTCATAAAATCAATGCTCTTAATTCAAGACAATTTCAGCTCTTTGTGAAGAAATTGATGTCGATCATACATTGCTTCTCTTTCATACAGAAAGTATTAGTTCAGGCTTTCCAGTTCATCGACACGTCAATACATTCCAAGTTATCGTGTGTGTACGTGCACGCGCGCTCGAATTTCTCACAACGGCTGTAGTGGAAATGAAACCTATTAAACATCAGCCTACTTCCCAACACAGCAAACAAACCAATAAATAATAACTAACTGGTGTCATCCTTAAAGATAAGCTTAACAAATAAGCTTTGCAATGGAAAGCTGAGAAATTACATCTAATTCAAGATCAACAAAAAAGGGGAAAAAAATCCATATATCACATTTCAGTGCTGTAGTTACAGCGCTTAAATATATTAAAATCAAAATTGTAAATATATATAACTCATTGTTAAATGAATAGATGCTATATTATTATTATTGATACATTATACAGAAAAAGAAAAAAATCTGTACGAATTTCATTGTTACAAAAAAAAATTAAACCTGTTGTAAATATGTAATCATAATTTTAATAATAATAAAAAAATCGAATTTAAAAAAATGTAATCAAATTCATGTAATCTAATGTAATGTATGTATCATATATAATCAAATTCATGTATGTATGCAATGTATGTATCACATTTAATTTAAATCAGTAATCATAAATTTCTGTAATAATAATTAAAAAAATTATTATTATTATTATTATTATCTACATCCCAGACATGATAAACAAATTACCTTTTGAATAGAGAAACCTTACAAACTACAATAGCCTGAAAAGAGCTCTAAGGACATACTATGAACAAGAAACACGCACCCAAAATACCATACAAACTTAATGAAACACAATATATTCGTTCAGGCTTCCAGTTCAGCGACGCATCAATACATTCCAAGTTATTGTGTGTGTGTGTGTGTGTGTGTGTGTGTGTGTGTGTGTGTGTGTGTGTGTGTGTGTGTGTGTGTGTGTGTGTGTGTGTGTGTGTGTGTGTGTGTGTGTGTGTGTGTGTGTGTGTGTGTGTGTGTGTGTGTGTGTGTGTGTGTGTGTGTGTGTGTGTGTGTGTGTGTGTGTGTGCGTGCGAGTGCGCTCGCGCGAATTTCTCAATCATAGATTTCGTAGCTTCCCAACACAGCAAAAAAAAAAACAATAAATAATAACCAACTGGTGTCATCCTCAGATAAGCTTACATATAAGCTTCGAGGATGAAAGCAAAGAAATTAGTTCTCATCCAAGATGTATCATATGTAACCAAATGCATGTAATGTACCTATCACATGAAAACCAATGTATGTAATGTATGTATTATATGTAAACCAATGTACGTAATGTAAATATCACATGTAAATAAATGTAAGTAATGTATCATATGTAAACAAATATATGTAATGTATATAATAACTGTAACAAATGTATGCAATGTAAAAAAAAATTCTTTTAAATGTAAATCATGAGTTTACACTGTATGTTTGTGAGAATAAGGAAATATAACATTTAGATTGCAAAAAAAAAAAAAATATTATACTGAACAGAAAATGTAATAATATGTTTTAACTGTATATATGTAAATAGTCAGCATATGTAGGGTATCGATGTAAATAGTCAATATATGTAGGGAATCGATGAGTCCTTGGACTCCTTGGAGGTGTCACTTAATAATAATAATAATAATAAATTATTAAACTAAAATTGATAAATGTTGTTTAAAAGTCGTGTACAGCGTTGAGACGTGAAATTAGACAAAAATTGTATTTAATTTTCCAAATTAAGCATTATGAAACACAAAATTGCACAATCTGAGGTTATTTTAGATAGATACATTTTTATGGTGATCGCATGGTTTAATACAAACCTGATTTTTCTCTAAATTTTTGACACATTATAGAAGTGACTGTTTAGAGTATTATTTTTATTTTATTTTATTTTATTTATTTATTTTTAATAAATAAAGTGTTTATATTTTAAATATTTTAAATAAAATAATATTTCTGTTCTAAAAAAAAAAAAAAATTATTATTATAAAAAGAGGGCGCTTTAGCAGCAAGAGATACCAAGTACGTTATTTCTATGCTCACATATTTTAAGTTGCAAAGTAGGTTTTTTTCTTGTGAATTAAAATTTAAAGTGTATCAGTGAATTTTTTTCTTCAAGACGTTAAGTAATAAGTAAATTATAAGTATTCAAAGTTTGAAGCATACGTTGGTCTTGGTCAACTACGCTAGAGGAGAACAAAGCAAGTCGCCATTTTAGTCATTTAAACCAGAAATATGTGCTACAAATGCCAGGAAGACTTAACGAGGCAAGAAAACCACATAACATGCAGGAACTACCAGAGAAATATGCATTTTCTATGTTCGGGATTGTCCGAGGCCACTTGGCAGCGAAAATCGAACGCGAAGTGTGATGAGTGGAAATGCCCATATTGTAGAAAAAACAAAGGAATGTCGCCTTCAACTGCAGGCGGGAAACAGCCAACACAGAAAACTACCGCAGGAGGTAAACAGCTAACGTGGCAATCAACAGCAGAGGAAATTAAAAACCAAGAATACAACAATGGAAACCCAGGTGAGCCAACATTGAATGCATTACTAGAAAATAGATTACAAAACCTAAAAGACTGTTTAATCAATTTTGTTGGAGAACTATTTGAACAACATACCGTACAAATTACTGAAAAATTCAACTAATATGAAGAATTTATTAAATGTAATAATAGCTCAGTAGAAGACCTAACACTCTGTGTATTACAAAGTGTTAGAGAAATTAAAAACTGCGGTAAAGAACTAACAGAAAGACAGCATAATTTAATTAAGGAGAGAACGGAACTACGACAAGAACTAAGCTCTTTAAAACAACACTATGAACTCTTAAACCAACAGCAGTATAAAAATGATCTCCTCATAGATGGTCTCCCAGAAATTGCTATGGAACAGTTAAAAGACACGGCAATACAACTAAGCCAGAAAATTGGCGCTCCCATAGAATCAGAAGATATCCATTCGGTACATCGATTACCAAAAAAAGGAAAAGGGAAAGTAATCCTCGTCCTCCCCCCCCCCGTCGTGGTGCGACTCACTCATTGCCCAACAAACATTACCCTTATAAAAGTTAGCAGGATTAAGAAATCAACAGTCAAGGATCTGAATGGACCCCACGACAATAATACCCCAATATACTTGTCTGAATACTTAACGCCATATTATCAGAAATTATTCTACCAAACAAGGAAAGTAAAAATAGAAAAGAATTACCAGTTTACGTGGATAAGAGAAAGCAAAATATTCCTTAGAAAGACGCAAAACCAATCCAAATAAAATCCGTAGAAGACCTCAACATGTTGCCACATTAAAATGAATATTGACGACTCAACAGCACACCAACCTACATGAATGCAGACCACCAAGCAGATGTAATCACCCCGGATCATGATAACTGCCACATTCTGAAATCGATAACAGAATGGAAACAAGTGACTATCCCCTCCCCCACCAAAAAAAAGGACTATCTGTTCTCCACATCAACATCAGGAGCATTCAGAAATACTGGCTGACCCTGCAAGCTTATGTGAAGGAAGATATAGACAACATAGACATTTTAATACTGACTGAAGTATCTACAAAAAGCGAAGAGGCAACCATCTACCAAATGCCAAACTTCCAACACAAACACTGCAGACAAACTAAGAGAAACGGCGGTATAATAATATTTATGAAACAGAAACTAGACGTAACAGAAATAAACTATAAATTAGAATTTGCAGAAAACATATGCATTGAAATTAAAAACATCAAACAAGAAAACTCCTTGATAATAAGCTTAATATTCGTAAAATAATCTTAAGCTGTATTAACGAACACGTAAAACTATTTCCATTATAACAGTCGAAGTTTCAGATGGTATTATGTGCGATATAACGCAAGTTATTATTATTATTATTATTATTATTATTATTATTAATTAATAATTAATAATTAATAATAAATACTAATCCTAGAAATACACAGAAAGGACGCTTTATGGAAAGAATTAAAGCGATATCCAAATAACACAACTTTAAAAACTGAATATAAGATAACAAGGAATCGCCTTACAACACAAATCAGAAATGCAAAAAGAAGCTACTACAGAGACAAACTAACCTCCGCACAAAACAACATGAAACAAACCTGGCATCTGATTAATGAGATGCTAGATTCTGTTCCCAACACCACTGCCTCCGAAACCATAAAACACAGCTTCATGAAAGACGCAAAACCTATCCAACAACTAGCAAATGACTTTAACCAATACTTTGTAGACTCCATCCAGAACTTCACAGAAATATTCCCCAATCACAAAACGAGACCCTCCACTTGGACCGCTATCAAAACAGACATTATGGTTTCCAACCATAAAAGAAGCAAAACTTCTCTCAGCAATACATCAAATCAAACCAAACAAAGGCCCAGGAATAGATGGTATCAGACCTAAAGATATAAAGCAACATGCAACTAGTTTAAGTCCTATGCTACTAAAACTAATAAATAAAATATTTAAAACAGGACAGATACCAAATATGCTAAAGACCGCCATAATTACACCCATATACAAACAAGGAAAAAGAAATTTAATCAGCAATTACAGACCCATAGCAACATAACCAATTATCAATCAAATTATGGAGCGGATCATACTGAAGAAACTCACAGCATACACTGAGATCTTTAATATTATCCCCAAAACACAATATGGTTTTCAGAAAAATAAGGGAACAACATCTCTCTTGGAAGACTTTACAGACGTAATTAATACCGCCTTAGACAAAAACAAAATAGCCATGGTAGTCTTTATAGATCTAACCAAAGCATTCGATACACCTCACACATCAAACCTTGTTAGAAAAGCTGAGGCATGTTGGAATAGACGGGCCTCTTCACAGGTGGTTTACAAACTACCTCCAAAATAGAAAGCATATCACACGTATCGGATCAAACCGAAGCAGAGAGTAACCTGTGGAGTGCCACAGGGAGCTGTACTCTCCCCAACTCTATTCAACATTTACACGCACGATATTAATCAGTTACCACTCAAAGGTAAGATATTCCAATACGCAGACGATACAGCAATAATATCCATCCATAATAACGCAAACATAGCCCAAACAAATATGCAACATGACATAAATCTGATCATAGACTGGCTCACGAAAAACTCCATACACCTAAACTCAGAAAAGACAAAATTAATGATATTCAGAAATCCACTGACTCGACCAGTTGATAACAAATATATAACCATCCAACATCCACTTTCCAACACAAAAAACACACAGAACAGCAAAACCACTACAATCACTCAGGTTGAAACAATACGATACCTTGGAATTTACCTCGATGTAGATATGAACTGGAATAGCCATATAAACCATCTACACAACAAACTCAGAGCAATAAGTGGCAAACTCTACAGAATAAAAGACATAGTTCCCATACGCCTAAAAACACTAATATACAAAGCACTATGCCAAAATATACTAAGATACGCTATAACAACGTATGCTTTCTGCGCACCCTACAAACTAAATAGATTAATGTCGCTACAGTACAAAATGACAAAACTGATCTTTTGGGAACAAAGAGAAAATCACGACCTTATAAACATTGCAATGGCAGAACACATAATACTGACAGCAAAACATTTATGTCACTATGTAGCCTTGCTAAAACTTTATTTCGATGCCAACTACAGGACAGTTAGAAATACATACCGTAAAACAAGACCTCAGACTACTAATTATATCACATATAAATACAATAATCACTACGGAAAGGCCACGCGAAACTTCTACATCCCAGACATGATAAACAAATTACCTTTTGAATACAGAAACCTTACAAATTACAATAGCCTGAAAAGAGCTCTAAGGACATACTACGAACAAGAAACACGCACCCAAAATACCATAGAAACCTAATGAAACACAATATATTCGCTCAGGCTTCCAGTTCAGCGACGCATCAGTACATTCCAATTTATTGTGTGTGTGTGGGGGGGTTGCGCGTGCGTGTGCGTGTTAGTGCGCGCGCGCGAATTTCTCAATCGTAGATTCCGTACCATCCTAACACAGCAAAAAAAAAAAAAAAAAAAAAAAAAAAAATACATAATAACCAACTGGTGTCATCCTCAGATAAGCTTACATTTAAGCTTCGAGGATGAAAGGTAAAAAAAATTAGTTCTCATCCAAGATGTATCATATGTTAACAAATGCATGTAATGTACGTATCACAAGAAAACCAATGTATGTATTATATGTAAACCAATGTACGTTAATGTAAATATCACATGTAAACAAATGTAAGTAATGTATCATATGTAAACAAATGAATGTAATGTATATAATAATTATAACAAATGTATGTAACGTATATAATAACTGTAACAAATGTATGCAACGTATATAATAACTGTAACAAATGTATGCAATGTAAAAAAAAATAAAAATTTTAAAAGTAAATCAGGAGTTTACACCGTATGTTTGTGAAAATAAGGACACATGATATTCAGATTGCATATGTGTAAATACTGTTGTATAATCACACCTTTTCAAACTTGAAAAAAAAAAATAGTAAACCACAACATGTAATATTATACAACTTATGTAACTCAGAACAATATAATTGTAAATTATTATTATGATTGTTATATAAAAAAAAACTGTTATCATCATTACTATTTAAATCTCATTATATGTAGCACAAAGTGCTGAACCTTGTAAAATAATATACTGAATAGATCAATGTAAATATTTGAAAGAACAATAAAAAAAAAAATATTATGTAAGGTGCCTCCATGGAGTCAAAAGACTCATCGCGGGAGACCCAACATTGACATAGTAACCGTTATTCACACAATATCTGTCATACTTCCCCTTAAACTCATTCACAGATGAAGCATTCACAACCACCTATGGCAACGCATTCCACCCATTTACAACCCTCCAAGCAAAAAATCTAGTCCTAACACCCTTGTTCACCACACTCCTGCACAATCTCCAGGGATGACCCCTCGTTCTCTCCCTTCCTTCACTGGTCTTAAAAAGGTTATCAGTATCAATCCTATAAAACCCTTTTAATAATTTATATGCCTCTATCATATCTCCTCTCCTACGTCTATCAACTAGTTTTTGAAGCCCACAGACCTTCAATCTATCCTCGTAGGAGACATGTAGCAGGCCTGCAACAATTTTCGTAACCCGCCTATGAATCCTCTCCACCATTTCCACATCACCAAGAAATCCAGGTGACCAGATCTGTGCACAATAGTCCAAATGAGGTCTTATTAATGCTTTATAAAGTGGGACAATTACTTCCTTATCCCTGCTTTTCAGTGTGTTCCTCAATAACCGTGTAATATGATGTGTAGTTTTGGCAACCTTTGCAATATGCCCTCGAAACTTATCCACAATAACTCCCAAGTCCCTAACCTCATCAACCTCCTGCACTTCAGTTTTCGATCAATATAGTAAACAGTATGTGATCTCATCCTTCCGAAGTGCATCACCTTACACTTGGCCACATTAAACTAGCAGTCATTTAGTTTAGCCCAAACTACCAGCCTATTTAAGTCATCCTGTAAGATATCGACATCATCTGAATCAACTATCGCTCTTCCCAGTTTTGCATCATCAGCAAACAAGTGGATATCTCCTTTCAAACTATTCCCAATATCATTGATGTTCAAATTAAATGTACAAAGATGTGCAAAGTTAGTGAAATAATTTGGAACAAAAAATGAACATGATTTTTTTCCCAAGCAACTTCCACTTGCAGTTACTTGACTTTACGTCATAAACACTTATTAATAACATTATGTTTGTTAAACTAGCACTTCTTTTGTTAAACGATGGGCAAAGAACATTGCTTAAGTCAGCATGAGCAACTGAATATACCCATTCTACACCACACCCATCGGAAATCCATTCACAGTATAATTCGATTTGCTTCAGCGAATGAATATATGGATATCCATGCATAACATCGATAAGAATTTGTCCATAGGGTCAGATTGAATATCAGTTAGTTTTCTAAAGGAATATTCAGCTGAATTGGCTATGCCTTTCACATATTTGTATAACTTTAGTCTCAGAGCAGGAATGATACTACAGGAATGGAATGGAAGGCATGTGTGATAGTTCCATTGTACAAGGGTGGTGCAAAAACTGGTGTGGTTAACTACCCACCTCTCAATATCCCTGCTGTGGTAGTGAAGATTTTAGAGAAGTTGGTAAGAACTCGCATACAGGAATGGGTAGACAATCAAGCTATATTCTGCAAGGAGCAGTATGCATTTACTAAAGAAAGGTCATGTCTTAGCAATTCTCGTATTTTATAATAATGTTATGGCCAAATTGGATAAAGGGAATTAATACGCTATGATAATGTTGGATTTTTGATAGGATACCACACGAATGGCTGTTTATAAACTAGAGAATATGGGATGCAAATATAAACACTTGACTTGGCTCATATGGTTGACAGACAGATATCAAAAAGTTGTATACAACGGGTGTATATCTGCCAGATTAAAAAAAAAATCTAAGAAAAAGAAATAGGTGGGAGTTTTTGACGCCCAGGTTTGGAACTAGGTGCCCACTCACCTCTAGCCATCTTAACAAGGTGCAATACTAGAAGCAGAACCAAGGCCATGTGAGACTAATACAAAAAAAGGAGTTTAGGCAACTCCTCACTTTACACCATTACATTCTGAGATTAAAATTCTTAAATTAGGTAAAGATGGCATATCGAACACTGAGAGAGGCCTCACGCGAATTTTTTGGCCAGTCTGCAGGGAGATGAAACATCTTCTACCACTCTGGATTGAGGATGTAACCAAAAAGGAATACGTCATAATGCAAGGAATAATTAGGCAAAGGCGCTCATTATTTTTACCTCACTGAAAGTGACCAAATTTCCAGAGGAAAGTGAAAGCTTTAGTGTGAGTTTAGGATGGTTTGACCGTTTTAAAAATCGAGCGGGACTGCCTATCATAACAATATCTGGGGAATCTGTTACAGCTGATTAAGATTCTGCAGCCAAGTTTCCCAAAGAACTGCAAAGGAGAAATCAGCAGCATGATTGTGACTATGGCAAATATTCAACGTCTATGAAACTGGTCTCTTTGGAAGCGCACGCCAAAAAACTTTCTTAGCTAAACGTGAAGCATCTCAACCAAGATACAAAGTATCTGAAGATCGTAATACGCTTCTATTAGGAGGCAATTCAGAAGGCGACTTTTAATAAACTAGCATAAGCATGAGTTTATCTGACCAAGATGTATCATTATTGAAGAAATCAGTACAATTGGAAAAGAACTTGGATTTAATGAACTGGATAATGAAGATGTGTGAAACAACTTGTTCGATTCCCATTCAGAATTAAGCGAGAATGAGCTCCTTCAACTAGAACAGCATGCATATGAAGAAGATAAGGAGTGCGAACAAGAAGACAATGTTACGACTAAGAAGCTAATTGTAAAAGATCTTGAGCCAGATTTCAATCACATTGGGTAGGATAAGAAAATTTTGTTTCATGCTGATCCTGATATGAACGAAGCTTCAAAGTCTGCTAAAATCTTAATAACGCGATCGCAAGGTATCGCAAATTGCACATCAACATGAGAAAGTCGACCATGATTCAAACATCTTTATTAATCATTTTGTAAAGAAAAAACAGCTCAATCAAATATTTAGACATTAAATAAATATTTAAGCAATTCATTTTTATTAACTTGGATGATTTTATCCTCTAATATAGCTTGTATTTTTTTGTTTATATATATATATATATATATATATATATATATATATATATATATATATATAAACAAAAAAAGTTGCTAATATCTTAATAACGCGATCGCAAGGTATCGCAAATTACACATCAACACGAGAAAGAAGTCAACGACTCATCGCTGGATGTCCTCATCATACATACACCAACACTTCATCATAATTAACTTGAATACAGTCGTTGTCTCCACACTAACTACACTTCTGGGCAATGCATTCCAACAACCAACAATGCTGAACGCAAAATTCTTTTCCACACACACACATTTGCTCAAGCCATTTTTATAGCTTCCAGGAATGGCTTCTTGTTACCACCCACTAACACCCACCACTGTTAATAATGTTAATAACCTCTTACAAGCTCATATCGATCAACCCCCCCCCCCAACTTGTGTTTCAGTCCAATAGACTGCAAGTTTTTGCAGTATATATATATTTTTTTTCAATTTTTTGCATTTCCTCAATGCCTTTTGATATTCAGCATTGTGGAAACTACTTTAGTGCATTAAAAATAGTTCTTGAGTGATGGAAGACAGCGGACTGAAGTTCCGAGGGCACATCACACATGTTGAAAGACTGCACATTCATCGTGTTGCTCTTATGATAAAGAGTAGACACCACTAGCTCCTGTCTCTATATTAACATGTAGAGATAAGGATGTAATGGTGCTTCTATTTAAGGTATTGGTAAAACCACATATGGACTATTGTGCTCAGATTGGTACACCTGTGATGTGATGTTAAGTTTAAAGTCTTAATTTCTGTTTATTTATGAATGCGAAAAAAGAATTCCGAGTGCAAATTACCAAAAGTCTTATTGCAATCTGTCACACTACAGTGTGAAAATTAACAGAAGAGGAGAGCAGTGACTTTACTTCCAATCCTTGTTTGTTTCATTTCCTGTCAATGAATACTTACTAAAGCAAAATAAAAATATGGGAGTCTAAAGTATAATTTTTGGAAGTTGTAGCAGAGTAATTAATTTGAAAATTATAGTACCAGATGTAATATTCAGTTGAAATAAGAATAAATAATTATTTTCTTGAGTGTCCGAAAGTAGTGCTACCATACTTCTTGAACACAATGTGCGACATCAAGGTTGACCATTAAAAAAAATTGTAAAGAAAAAGAAAACGTGTACATTCAAATAAATATTTATGATCATGGCAAACAAGAAATTCATCAGCTTTTCAAAGTTTTGACATTCATTCACACCATTATTGTTTTCATCATTTGGAATACCACAACCTGAAAATTCGCATCACTTGATGCAGGCTTTTGATATGCTTCTATTTATCCAATCTGCTTAGTTGTTTTCTCTATTTTACTTTAAATCTTGCAGGAGAATTTTTATAACTGAAACCACAGAAAAGAGATTGGGTATTTCAACAACCGATTTTTCAGAAGTCGAGATATGGAATTAACAAATTCTGAGGATGCATGACATCTGGCCACTGAAGCTCAAAATGCCGACTTCATTGTATTTATGAAAACTGCTCTGTAGCTTTGAGCTTGCTCTCCCATATTTCTTAATAAGAAATACATTTCTCATAAAAATTCAAAATATTCTTTTCAAAATCCACTTTTCATCTCTCCTTCGTTGACGTACAGAAACTGCTTTTTGCACTCGTAAATCGAAATACCGCAACCCAAAAATTTGCATCACTCGATGTGCGCTTTCGATACGCTTCTATATTTTTTTTTATCAATCTGCCTGGTTGTTTTTCTCTATTTTACTTTAAAAATTCAAAATATGCTTTTCAAAATCTACTTTTTATATCTCTCATTGGCATACAGAAACTGCTTTTGCTTGCAAAACTGTGGAATGAACTTTTTGTCCCTTCTGGATATTAATTTTACCTTCAATTCCTTGTGCTTCAAAGCTACTTCTGCAGCTGAAATTTAAATTGTGTTTCAAAATATCGTATTTGTCATTAGCATTAGTAAGATTAAAGGAAATGAGATGAATAAGGTTTGGACTCTGCATTAGCGACTTCTAATAAGAAACTTCTTTTGCCTGCACAATTAAATAGTTAGTTATTCTTATTTCAAATGAATATTAGATTTCTAGTATACTTTGTTAATTTCCATGTTACAAAATTCCAAACATTGAAAACTTGAGTGTTATGTTTATGTGAATGTAAAGTCAATGGTGTTTAATCATGATTCATATTCTCCCTTCTGAGATGTTAATGACACCAACATTTTAATTGAAATTATCAGCTCTGGTTTTCCAGTATACAGACGAAATGTTTACAGATAACTCAAGCAATGTCAATAGGTAGCATTAGACAATTTTCTAAAATAATTAATTACAGGAATATCAGTTTTCCCCACTTTTGTTTTCCATTCCTGACATTAATTTCGCAGTGGTGATATTTTTTTTTTACATTTACGTTTTCTTGTATTATGATGTATTATGATCTGTGTTAATGATTCTGCTTAAAGTTTCCTTTTCACTGATTTTTACACATATGGTCTTCATATAGATGTAATTTTCAAGATCTTAAAATTCATTGCTTTTTCCTAAAGAAATGTTAACTTTTTTTACAATAATTAAACAGAGCTACATTACTGCATAAAGTTATGGTTTCATACATCAACTTCTAAACAGAATAACTGAGTAAAAATTTCAATGTGGAAAACATCAACAACACAAAACGTTTGATCATTTAAGTTTACAAATACATATTTTATTTTGCTGAAATATTATTTACAATATATTCACAGAGAAAAATTCGAATATATAATTACCTAGAAATATTTCACAAGATTTAGTTTACATTCTTAAAATTTCCAAGGAGTTCAATAAAGAAAATGTTTGTTACTTACTGTTTCTTGATTACATTATATCAAAATAGCTGGTCACACAAGTCTTAAGACCAGACACCACAGGAAGCACAGCTCCATACATCTCATAAGGTGTTAGCCTGAATATGACACCATGCCTCCATTAAACTTTCCATGTATTCTTCTGTCACAAGCGGTCTATGTATAATGTTCGTAAATGTCCCAAAATAAAGAATCTTTATTGAATTGAATAAAGTCTTGAAAGTCTAATTTTACCATTGAAGAATTTAAATGGTTAGCAATAATTTTTACCATGATACAAATACATGGTAATTCAGTTTCCAAAAATAGTAAATGATTATCAAGGTCATATATTTTTGATGAAAATCTCTCAGTTTCTTCTCAACTAATAGAGAAAACTTTACTTCCAGAAGCTCCTGTATCATCGACCATTAGTTCCCCGTCTTGGCATTTGAGAATATAACAGTCTCTGTGGTCCAATTCGTAGTCTACTCTTCTTTGCAAGTAGTCGAGGATATCAGACCACTTCCTGCATAATCTTTCCCAAGTGGTCCTGGATAACCACATCACAATATACGTATCTTCTAAAATAATAATCGGTTTCCATTCTTAGAGATATGTAAAGAGTTTTGTCTCTTGCTATGTTCATGAAGAAAGAAATTTCCAGACTTTTGTGGCTCATCCATTATTTTATCTTACCTGACGCAAAAACACTACAACACAAATCGATAGCTGCACTGGATGAATGATTGCAGTAACTGAAACACCACTCAACTTGATTGTTTTTGCTTATAGTACTGTTTAACCTGACCATTCTAACCTGTGGCTAGAATGGTTTTGTATATTATTTATCCTTATTATGTAAAGTATTTTTTTCACACAAATAAAGTAATTATTTATTATTGTTATTATTCTCTCAACTGAACATTAGGTCTGATACTATACTTTTCATGTTAAATCTTCTCCACTAAAAATTCTGGCTATTAATTTAACATCGAATTCCTTGTACTTCCAAGTTGCTTCTGAAGCTGAATTTTCCCCCCAAAAGATTGACACAGTTTCTTGAAATATTCGAAGGTTGGCATGAACAAATAAGACTAATAATTCACTGAGTGGATTTTCAAAAAAATCTCTGATTAGTTTGTGGTTTCACAAGATTTGTCTGCAAACTTGCACATTTCTTTCAGTTTTTTTCTATTCTAATCTGTTGCATACAACTAATATAGTAACAAAATTGTCACTATTTTATTCATTGTGTACTTTGTCAATTAAAAAATTCACAATTCGTTATTTGCTAGCTCTGTCTTTTTTGTTCTACTTGTAGAATAGTAGGATTGCAAAGTTTTGAAATACGTTTTGACTGTCAGTCACATTATTTAAAATTTTTATCATGTACAACTGTGTGAAAAGAAAAGAAATATACCTACTCTTTATTTTTGAAAACACCATCAAGCATTACTAATATTAATTGCTCAAACAGCGTTTTTGATGTAAGACCAAGTGACTAGTTCTGTCACTCATATGTACGAAATTTTTGGGAGGGGAGACTGTTTGTGTATATCAGGTGACAAAAGAATACATGGAAAGCTTAGGGAGGTATGGGTTCATATCCAGGCTAACACCTTATCAGATGTATGGGCTGTGCTTCCTATGGTATCAGATCTTAAGGCTCTTTTGCATGAGCAGCTATTTTGATGTAATGTAATCCAAAAATAATGAGTAACGAACATTTTCTTTATTAAACTCAATGGAAAATGTTAGAAATCTTGTGAAATATTTTTAGGTAATTACATTTTTCGAATTTTTCTCTGTGAATATACTTATAAATAATATTTCATCAAAATAACATATATGCATTTGTAAACTTAAATGAACAACAGTGTTGTTGATGTGTTTTTCCAAAGTGAAATTTTTACTCAGTTATTCTGTTTAGAAGTTGATATATAAAACCATAACTTTATACCTTAATGCAATACTGTTTATTTATTGTAAAATAAATTAACATTTCTTTAGATAAAAGTAGTGAACTTTTAAGATCTAGAGAATTACATATATACAAAGACCATATGTGTAAAAATCGGTGACAAAGAAATCTTAAACAGAATCATTAACACAGATCATAATACATCATAATACAAGAAACACGTAAATGTAAAAAAAAATATCATTACTGTGAAATTAATGGCGGGAATGGAAATCAACGTGGAGAAAACTGATATCCTGTAATTAATTATATTATGAAAATGTCAAAGACCATGCAAAAACATTGACTTTACCCTCACATAAACCTAATACCTATTGATTGTTTGAGTTATCTGTAAACATTTTATCTATATACTGGAAAACCAGAACTGATAATGTCAATAAGAATGTTGGTGTCATTAGCATCCCAGAAGGACCACACAGAAACATCAGAAGGGAAAATATGAGTCATGATTAGACACCATCAATGATTTTTTCTAGAAAAAAAGGTGCCGGAACTCACATCTTATTAAGCTTTTTATTAAAGAAAATGATATTCAAATCTTAATTTAAATGAAAGCCGTGAAAATGAAATCTTAATTTAAATAAACTCCGTGACAGCCGTTGCTGTCATGGAGTCGCATAAATGAATTAAATATAATTTATCTTCAGCATTGTTTATTTTAGACATGATCAAATGTAAAATTAAACAAACAAATTAAAATATACAACCAAATACCAAATATAAAAGTAAAAGTAAATTTGTAAAAACATTATATAATTTAAGAGAAGTTCATTGTTTTCCAAAGTTTTGTCCAATTCTCGTCGAACAAATCGTCTCGACTTCTTTCTTTGCTCTTAATATGTAAGGCCGAATGTCGTCCTGTAAGTAACCATAGATCAACATACTTTGAAGGATCAAAAAGTCTTAAAGATGGTCCAACGAGTTTGATGAATAAAAGTGTCGAAACTGTTTTAGTCTTCAATGAAGCTCTTGTTGGGGTAATAATTAAATTCATCTGCGAAAATCCGCGTTCACATTAACTTGATGAAATGGGAATGGTATTCAGAGCATGTATCAAATTCAACAGTTTTTCTGGGTATGTCTTTATCGAGAATGTATTCACGGAATCAACGAATAATTTCTCTTTCATTTAGTTGCAGTCCGATTGACAAATTTCTAATTTCCGCCTCTCCGAATGTTAGCTGAGCATCAATATCTTTAGGCCAATGTTTATGGTCAAGCAGGTGAGCCCAAAGTGCTAGCTCAACATCTTCGCTATCAAGCAACCTTTTCAATTGACTCTTTCAATTTGATATAAAATGTTTTTTGGTCAATAGGAGGATTATTTTTTGGAGCTTTTTTCGTGAAGTAAAACTTCACGAAAGCGCAGATCGCTTACAACGCATCTATAATAAGGTTCAAAATTCTGTCTTGTCTTCTTTCTTCAAAAACTTGTACAAGTGCATTTATTTTTTGATTTGCCTTGTAAAGGTTCATGTCACTGTCTTGCGGGTCCAAACTTAATTCAGACAATTCTCTCCAAGAATTGTCTGAATTAAGTTTCACACATCAATCCTAGATCCAATAAAATGTCTGTAGATGTTATTTTTCTTCGCATGTTGTCAATCACAAGCCAACGTAGATGCTAATAGCGTGCGCATGCGTGTTATGTACGCGCGAACATTATTTCAAAAATTACTTTTGAAAAATTGAAAAAAACTGTAAAAAAAAAAAATAGGTGCCAGAACGCCGTTTCGGTCCGTTACACCATAAAAAAGCACTGGACACCGTTGACTTTACACTCACATACACCTAACACTATAGGCGCTAATGTTTTAAATGTTTGGAACTTTGTAATATAGAAATTAACAAAGTATACTACAGAGCTAATATTCATTTGAAATAACAACAAATAACTATTTAATTAATTTGAACCTTATATAGTTTCCACAATACCATCAAATTCACATTAGAAATGGAAAAAGATAAAAAACTGCCATTCCTCGACATTTTAATAAAGAAACAATCCAATAATAGTATCAACCTATCTGTATATAGAAAACCTACAAATACTGGACGTTACCTCCATTTCAACTCAGCTCATCACATAGCTCAGAAACTTAGCATTATCCATAGTCTCAAGAAAAGAGCTATACAGTATACGACAGACAAGGATGACCTACTAACGGAATTAACCACAATATCCAGAGAACTTTCTTTGAATGGTTACCCAAAAAGACTCTACAACAAGATTCTCTTTACTGATATACCACATCAACAACGTGATGACGTCCAATACATCAGTACAATTACGATTCCTTTTGTCAGCAACCTTTCCAAAAAATTAGCTAACCTTTTAAAACCACATAAGATCAGAGTGGCATTCAAACCAATCAGCACTATTCGGAAATTTTTAAGATCACCGAAAGATCCTCACCCATTCTACAAGTACTCTGGAGTATATAATATTCCTTGCTCATGTGGTATTAGTTACGTAGGTCAGACCTCTAGAAGCTTTGAAACGAGAAAGAAAGAGCACATAGGATATGTCAGAAATAACAGACAAGACATTTCAGGCCTTTCATGCCACTTTGCCTCTACTAACCATCACATTGAGTCGGATAAGAGCCTTATGCCATACATAGAAGATAACTACCATTCAAGAACCTTTAAAGAAGCAGCTACAGTCGCCCGTAAAACTGAAAACCTAAACAAGAATCAAGGTCTAATTTTACCAGAAATTTGGAAAACTTTTATCAGATCATTAAACATCAAAGAAATGAACTTTCATAACAATTACGTAATGAGCCATAACGAATAAATCACGTTATCGAGACACGCACATTGTCACGCACAATACCAATTTTTGTATGAATTAGAATTATCAGTTATAACCTAGAGCCTGTGTAGCTCAGTGGATGTGGCGTTTGCCAACCACGGCGCTTGGCCGCACGAAGGAAGACTTGGTTTCGAGTCTAGTCGGCGACTAGAGGAAATTTTTCTAAGCTTTTTTTCCACCGGTTCCCGAGTTAGTCGATCTCTGGCACGGGCAAGCAGGTTTTTCGTCCTGTAAACTCAAGAAAATCGACCGTAGAACCCACATTATTTCAGACATTAAATATATTCTGTTAAGGTTAGGGACCACGAGATGGCGGCACATTTGAGCCCTCTCTCTTCACTGAGTACCGCTTAATTATTGATAGCCTTGGGCCATCTATCTCTGATTGGTACCAGTGGAGATTGAACTGCCCACTCAGTCTCCAATAGTTAGATAGGGCTAAATGGCCTCGCCTACTCCCCGTATACGGGAATAAAAAAGGCGTTAGCTGATTTTTTTTTTAGTTATAACCTAGTCTGTAACCTTCATTTTAGCTTACTAGTTTGTATTCCCTGAGGATGCCAATAGAAAAAGATTGGCGAAACATGTAGGAGGATAAAATAAAGCTACTTGACAAAGATTATAAAAAAAGTGTAATAGTCTTATAAATAACTATTTATTTGTGCTGGCAAAAGAAGTTTCTAATGAGAAATCGCTATAAGAAAAAATGAGACAAACAAATCCAAACCTTATTTGTCTCATTTCGTTTAAACTTACTAATGCTAATGACAAATACGACATTTTAATTAACGCGGTTAATTAATCCCTCGATGTTACCGCATATACCAAAATCGCGTTCATCAAATCTAATAACAAATGGTAAAAATTACAATTCGTCCATGGTCGATTACTGTATTAATAATTCGTTTTATATGGTACTCTTTTAGGAAAGATAAAAAGTGAATGCAAAGTAAATGCTTAATAAATACTTGTACCTACATTATTTACTGCAATTTTTTTTTTTTATCCAAAGAAGTTATCAAGAGTCGTTTGAACAGCTTTAGTTTTTTTTTTATCGGCGTAGATTCTACGATAACATGAAAATGACTCTCTGGAGTCTAGACCTTGGCAAACAAGCAATAAAACATAAAGAAAAAACACTGCAAATATAATACATGATGGTACAAATTACGTGGATATTGAATCCAACATTATTTCATTGCCGAATATAGAAACTACAAGAGTTTCATGCCAAATATATAGAAACTGAAAGTTTCGGCGGATGCAAGCATAAGTAGTGCCTCATGTGCAACTCCGTAGTAAAGGTGGAGCAAGCTCCAGGTCACTTAGTGTTTTCCATAATGAAAAGCACATCTCCTAGAGGATATGTATGATAAATACGCCTTTGGCTTTCTATTTCAGTAATACATGATAATTTATTTATTTTCAGTTCCAATCTAAATATTACTGAACAAAGAATAAAAAAAAAACAACTAAACCATATTATACTGACATCGGAGGTCGCGGTATCTCTCACCCAAGCTATACACTGAACTGTGTAAGAATATTTCTATTAAACATTTATTAAACATTTTGTATGTATCTGTCAGATTAGCTGCGAGCTCTGCATGATTAAAGGCGCGTTAATCAAAACTCTTTCGCGTATATCAAGGGATTGCCTCAATTAATTTCGCCGCATTAATCAAATCCGCGTTAAGCAAAACTGCGTTAAGCAAGGGATACCTGTATATAGAAGCATATCAAAATCTTGCATGGAGTTATGCGAATTTTCGGGTTGCAGTATTCCAATTTACGAGTGCAAAAATCAGTTTCTGTATATCAGTGAAGGAGACATAAAAAGTAGATTGTGAAAAGTATTTTGAATTTTTATGAGAAATGTATCTCTTATTAAGAAATGTGGGAAAGAAGGCTCAAAGCTACAGAGCAGTGAATACAGTGAAGATTTTTTCATAAATACAGTGAAGTCGGGAATTTAAGCTTCAGTGGCCAGATGTGATGCATCCTCAGAATTTGTCAATTCCACATCTCCACTTCCCAAAAATCAGTTGTTGAAATACACAATCTCTTTGCTGAGGTTTCAGTTATAAAATACTACTGCAAGATTTAAAGTAAAATAGAGAAAACAACTAAGCAGATTGGAAAAATAGAAGCATATCAAAAGACCGCATCGGGTGATGCGAATTTTTGTGTTCTGGTATTCCAAATGATGAAAACAATAATGGTGTGAATGTCAAAACTTTAAAAAGCTGATGAATTTCTTGTTTGCCATGATCATAAATATTTATTTCAGGGTAAACATTTTATTTTTCTTTTACATTTTTTTTTTTATGCATTGATGTCGCATATTCTGTTCAAGAAATATGGTAACCATACTTTTAGACAGTTGTTAAGTTTAAACTCTTAATTTCTGTTTAGTTATGAATGCGAAAAAAAATTATCAGTGCAAATTACAATTCTTAGTGCAATCTGTTACACTACAGTGTGAAAATTAACAGAAGAGGACAGTGACTTTACTTTACTTCCAATCCTATGTTGTCTCATTTCCTTTCAATCAACACTTACTAAAGCGAAAGAAAATGTAGGAGTCTAAAGTATAATCTTTGGAAGTTGTAGCAGAGGAATTAATTTGAAAATTATAGTACCAGACCTAATATTCAGTTGAAATAGGAATAAATAACTATTGATCTGTGTTGGAAAAAATACCTAACATAATAATGAGTTAAAATAAATATCACTGCTATGAAATTAATGCCGGGAACGGGGGGGAGGGAAATGCCACACGCAAACAACAACAACAAAAAAAAAACTCATTTCACTTGTCAGAATTCCATACTCTAACTATCACCCAGGATTCCATACTCTAACCGTCACCCAGAATTCAACACACAAGAAGTCACACATATCCATGACAATAACGTCCATTTCCAGTTCAACTCAATGACGTCACATTGGACAGAAACCTATAAGGAACAATAATCGAGTGCGTTTTCAGTTTATTTACTGCAATTCGTTCTTTCAGGCTGCAGATCGTCTTTGTGTGTGTGTGTTGTATTGTACTGTACTGTTTTGTGTCCTGTAAAGTAAAAAAAAAATGAGTAAATTTAAAACCCTTTGGAATTTTTCTTTCTTCAGACAAATACCAAGAGAGAAAAATGTGAAATATTTCTAGGTAATTACGTTTTAATTTTTCATTGTGAATATGCTTGTAAATACTATTTCAGTCAAATAAATGTGTATTTCTAAACTTAAATGAATAATTAAGTTATCATTGATATGTTCTCCATATGTAAGAATATTTATTTTCTTCATTTAGATGAAAATTTAGCATAGCTACATAGTGATATAAGTGTTTTGCTGTTAGTAATTTGTGTTCTGACATTGAAGTGCATATAAAGCCTGTATTGTCTTTTTGTTCTCAAAAGATCAGTTTTATCATTTCTGTACTGTAATGACATTAGTCTATTTAGTTTGTAGAGTGTACATAAAGCATATGTTGTTATAGCGCAGTGGTGGCGAACCTTTTTATGTGCGTGTGCCTAAAGTTTAAAAATCGAGTTGCTCACGTGCCGGCGCGTGCCAAAAATTTACAAATCAAGGTGATGATGTGCCGGGAAGTTTTTAGTAGGGGAAAAATTATAGAAAATCTATTAATTAATTTATAATAATATACAGGGTGTTCGGGATAAATTTGACATATTTATAATTAATTATATTTTTCCGTAAGTTACATGTATTAACACACACTTCTCTTCATTTAAAAGTTTGGACCCTTCTTCATTCATATACATCTTGTATATGAATGTCAGAAAGGATGGATAGCTGGAACCCACCTGAATCATGGAAGAGAATAACTTGTATCATGATGATTCGTGCCCGCCATCAAAATAAGGATATTACGACTGCTGCCCAATGCTCCCTGAATACAGTAAAAACAATCAGGCATGAACTAGAGACTTGCAATGGTGACTACGAGGATGTAGCAAGAAGAAAGATCCCTAGCAGACGATCTGATTGCGTTCGTACAGCAGAATTCCTCGCAAATCTGCAGGAACAGGTGTTGAAGAACCCTGGCATTGGAATTCGGGCTTTGTTCGTGGAGTTGCTAACTGTAGTCAAGCCCTGGATAACAAGGGTAGCCAATGGTAGGCCGTATGTATGGCAGCAGGATTCGGCCCCTTGCCACACCTCTGGGAAAAGTCAAAAATGGTTGTCTGAAAATTTCTACGACTTCACCAGTCCAAATGTTTGGCCTCCAAACTCCCCAGACTTTAACCCCATGGATTATTTTGTATGGGGCGCAGTTGAAAAAGACACCAATCGCACTTCCAGTAATACAAAAGCCCAGTTAATGGATAAAATTAAAACAGTTTTTGCGGCCCTTCCCAGGGAGACTGTAGCATCAGCTTGTTCGAGGTTCCGAAGCAGAATTGAAGCTGTGATCGATGCTAATGGTGGTTATTTTGAGTAAATCTTGTTGATAGTATTGTAATTAACTCTGCCTGTAATGTTTTTTTGTCAATTCATTAAATTTAATAGATACAAAGAAGATTTTCTTTTTCCTTACGAAACTGTCAAATTTATCCCGAACACCCTGTATATATGTATATTTTTTGATAATATTTTATAAATAATATTTAATTTTATTTATAATATTTATTTATATATACATTTATTATATTATTCAATGTAAATTGATTATTGTATTATTAACTTGATTTTAATGTTGGTTTGAAAAAAAAAAAACAGTAGTGAGAAAAATATTTATGCATTGTAACTCACCATTGGAAGTCAGCTCAGCAGGGGAAGCTCAACTTGTCGGCGAAATTCTTATCGTATTTACTCGAATAGAACTTGCCTGGAGTATGACTCGCATCCCTGATTTTACTTTACGAAAAAAGACATCGAAAAGTTTTGCATATTACCTCGCACACGAAAAATGTTTAAACATGTTCACGTCGAGGCGATAGTAATTCCCCCTCCCCCTCCCTCCCCTCGGTTAAAAACACGCCCTCCCCAAAGCCATTATACTTCAGATGCAAGAAAAATGAGTATAGTTTTATTGTATTATTTCATGGTTTCTGTGGGAGGGGACAATAATAGTGCAATTAGAGACAGCTGGAATAAAAACGGCGCTAACTAATGAATCACAGTCTGTGTAATATATTTCTCAATAAATAGTGTGATTCATTAGTTAGCGCCGTTTTTATTCCAGCTGTCTCTAATTGCACTATTATTGTCCCCTCCCACAGAAACCATGCTGTACAGACTCGAGTCAACAACTATGTTTCAGTGCAACCATATGTTGCACTGAAACACATTATCTAACTAAAAACTATTGTCCAATTTTTCAATTACATGAAATAAGTGTTTGTTTTATTGAATTTGAAATTCTCGATATCATTATGACAGATCACAAAGGCTAACTTCAAATAAACTTGTATCACGAATTGAAACATGCCATATAATTACGGTGACCATACGTCCTTTATTTCACTGCTCTGTCCTTTCGATTATTTTTTTTTCTAAAATGGCCATTTTGTCCTTTATTTTGTGAATTGAAATAGTAAACTGAATATTAAGGCCAACATATTTAAAGATGCAATTCATAAATTTTACCAAACCTGTATTGATTATTTAAATAACTGGGACAGATGTTTCGTGGAAATGGAAGTATTTGAATGGGTCCTACCACGAGAAATCCCTCTGTGGGCGAAGATCGAGGAAAGTGTTTTGTTCATTTCCAGTCACTGGAACTTAAATATAAATGACGGCGAACTATTTGATGAAGTTTCGTGTATTAAAAGTTATGTCACTAGTGAAAAGATCGAAGAATGGCGACAAAATGACGAGGTAGGATTGGATATTTTAAATATTTCGCAGATAAACATGTATCTTTTAAAAACATTTTAAAAATCGTTCAATTCTGCTTATCTAATGCCCACTGAACAAGTATTTTCATTAGTGAAAAATATGTGGACCAGTGGGGAAAAAAAACCAATTAAAAATCGAAACATTGAAAGCATGCATTTATACCAAATGGAACTTTAACATGAATTGAATACAGTTTTATGAATTTTTAAAACACAAACCTGATTTATTAAAAAAAGTTTATTCTTGTGTAAAGTATCAAAATTAAATTTTTAAGTAATAATATGATTGTTTAAAATGCTATGTATATGCTTATATTTTAAAATAAACGTTATAAAGCTTTTTAGTTTTAGTGAAACAAATAAACGCAATATTTTTTTTTATTTACTATGAAACAATTTCTCATTTGGCCTTTATTTTCTCCAAAAAATATGGTCACTGGACATATAATGCGTGTGAGTTCGCCTGCCAGCTCAACCCAAACAAGCAGGAATAAAATTCAACCAAAGGTTGTAACTCTGTGTGAGTTGAGCCCGCTGGTAATGAGAAGTTCCGTCAGAACGATAAACGATGCCCGTCGTGAATGTGTTAAAACTCGGAAATATATAGCGAATATTGTTATTACATTTTCAGATGTTATGGAATTCGTTTGAAGAGAATTAACGTTTGAACTCAATACTTGTCGGTTGCCTATGTCTTTGGGTTGCGCGACTTTTGTTAATACCACACCAATCATATGCACGTCTTCACAGCTGCTCTCTCGTGTAAAACAAAATTTAACTTGTACGTATTGTAATAATTAAAAAAAAAAGTTTAATAATTTATAAGCGTATAAAAGGATATCACCTGTAAATCGTTGACGTGCCGGCAAAATTCTCGGACGTGATATAGGTTCGCAATCTATGTTATAGCATATCTTAGTATATTTTGGCATAGTTCTTTGTATATTAGTGTTTTTAGGCAGGTGCAAGCTATGTCTTTTAACCCGTAGAGTTTGCCGGTTATTGTTCGGAATTTGTTTTGTAGATGGTTTATGTGGCTATTCCAGTTCACATCTGCATCGAGGTATATTCTAGCGTATTATATTCTTTCAACCAGTGTGATGGTAGTTGTTTTAAATTACAGGGCAACAAGAAATACATACCATACAACAAGACCTCAGATAACTAATTATATCACATATAAATATAATAATGAGTATGGATAGGCCTGAAAGTTTCTACATCTCAGATATGATAAATAAACTACCTTTTGAATACAGGTAGTTTATTTAAAGGAACCATACAAATTACAGTATCTTGAAGAGGGCACTAAAGACATACTATGAACAAGAAACACATATTCCACACACATTACAAACTTAATGAAACACAATATACTAGTTCAGGCTTTCCAGTTCAGAGACGCTCCTGACATTCTAAGTTATTGTGTGTGTGTGTGTGTGTGTGTGTGTGTGTGTGTGTGTGTGTGTGTGTGTGTGTGTGTGTGTGTGTGTGTGTGTGTGTGTGTGTGTGTGTGTGTGTGTGTGTGTGTGTGTGTGTGTGTGTGTGTGTGTGTGTGTCAGTCCTATCAAACAGCCTACTTCCAACACAGCAATCAAATTAATAAGCAATAACTAACCGGTGACATCCTTAGATAAGTTCAACAAAAATGCTTCGAGGATGCAAGCTAAGAAATTATATCTCGACACACATCAACAAAATAAAATCCACATATTATATTAAGGTGCTGTAGTTACAGGGCTTGAATACATTAAATCAAAAATTGTAAATGTATATATTACTTATTATTAATACATTATATAAAAAAAAAAGAAAATTTTGTATGAATTTCATTGTTACAAAAAAAAAATTATATATTTTTGTAAATATGTAATCATATGTAAATTATATGTGTTGTAGAATATATGTGTTGTAAACTACAATAGCGCTTTTCGGGCTATTGTAGTTTGTAAGGTTTCTGTATTCAAAAGGAAATTTTTTTTATCATGTATGGGATGTAGAAGTTTCGTGTGGCCTTTCCGAAGTGATTATTGTATTTATATGTGATATAATTAGTTGTCTGAGGTCTTGTTATACGGTATATATTCCAGACTGTCCTGTATTTGGCATCGAAATAATGTTTTTGCAAAGCTAGTGATATAAGTGTTTTGCTGTCAGTATTTTGTGTCCTGACATTGCAGTGTATATAAAGTCGATATTGTCTCTTTGTTCATGAAAGATCAGTTTTATCATTTTGTACTGTAACGAATTAATCTATTTAGTTTGTAGGGTGCACAGAAAGCATACGTTGTCATTGTGTTTCTTAGTATATTTTGGCATAGTGCTTTGCATATTAGTGTTTCTAGGCATGTGGGAACTATGTCTTTTAACCTGTAAAGTTTGCTCGTTATTGTTCGGAGTTTGTTGTGTAGATGGTTTATGTGGCTATTCCAGTTCATATCTACATCGAAGTAAATTCCAAGGTATCGTATTGTTTCAACCTGAGTGATTGTAGTGGTTTTACTGTTCTGTGTGTTTTTTATGTTGGAAAGTGAATGTTAGATGGTTATATGTTTGTTATCAACTGTCGAGTAGGTGGATTTCTGAATATCATTAATTTTGTCTTAACTGAGTTTAGGTGTATGGAGTTTTTCGTGAGTCAGTCTATGATCAGATTTATGTCATGTTGCATATTTGTTTGGGCTATGCTTGAGTTATTATGGATGGATATTATAGCTGTATCGTCTACGTATTGGAAGATCGTACCTTTTGAGAGGTAGCTGATTAATATCGTACGTATAAATGTTGAATGGAGTTGGGGAGAGTACAGCTCCCTATGGCACTCCACAGGATGCTCGTAGCTCTCTACTTCGTTTTTTGACCCGATATATGTGATATGCTTCCTATTTTGAAGGTAGTTTACAAACTACCTGTGCAGAGGCCTGTCTATTCCAACATGCCTCAGCTTTTTTAATAAGGTTTGATATGTGAGTGTATCAAATGCTTTGGTTAGATCAATAAAAACTACCATGGCAATTTTGATTTTGTCTAAGGCGATATTAATTACGTCTGCAAAGTCTTCCAAGAGAGATGTTGTTCCTTATTTTTCTGAAAATCGTATTGTGTTTGAGGGATAATATGAAAGTTCTCTGTATATGTTGTAAGTTTCTTCAGTACGATCAGCTCCATAATTTGATTGATAATTATCAATCAAATTATGGAGCGGATCGTATAAAAACATTACCAATTATAATTGGTAATGTTTTTATGGGTCGGTAATTGCTGATTAAATTTCTTTTTCCTTTGTATATGGTGTGATTATGGTACTTCTGATGTTAATATGCAAGATGGAGAGTCCTCTCGCGTGTACTGTGTGTTGTTTCCATGCGTCAAAATAGTCAAAAGTACTACTGCTGATGTATTCTGGGGTAATTACATCTATCTGATGGTTCACAATCATTTTTGTTGTGTTGAGGTCTTCTTTTTGAACTAATTAGGAGTCTTTTGTTTAACTCTGGCAGCCTATGTATGTCTTCCGAGTTTTTTATTTGTATCGACTTTGAAGTTTATGACTTTCTCAAGAATATCTTGCCATCTTTGATCCACAAAAACGGATAATTTTTTTCTCTTTTTGCTTTTCTTGCTTGTTACAACAGATTCTGATTGAATGGTGTTAAATACTCAAATAGAAAGATTGGTGTATTGTCTTGCGATTGCGTTTAAGCCCTTGGCAACTGCTTTTTTCAGTCTGCTGGATTTTATGAGATTGTTACTTGTGGACTTGCTTGTCAGACGAACTATGACTGGTGCGGCTCGTGGCAAACCTTGTTTTTTGTTCTTCCTGGGAATCCGATTTATGGTCTGAAAATCATTATGCTGTAAGGGGATGTCAATTGCATGGCCTAACTTTAAAACTACGTCTGAGATTTTCTGTGGATGCAGTTTCTGGAAGACCGTTTATGACGAGATCTTTTTTAAGTTGTTGTTCAAATAAATGTTCATATTGTAGTTTTAGGAAAAACTCTTTGATAAACAGAATAAACAAATAACAAAAAAATAGTAAATATGAAGAGTTCTTGACGGATTCGGATGTGTCTTTCATCAATTTGTGTTACCTGTCAGTTAGTACGTTAATGATGATTTTAATGTCTTTTACCATTTCTAAGACGTCTTCGAACTGTTGAATTATTATATTTAAAAAACTCTTCATATTTGCTATTTTTTTTGTTATTTGTTTATTCTGTTTATCAAAGAGTTCTTGGACAGGATCTACTAAGCTGGCTTTTATGCTCTTTAACCTTTTTCTATTAATAAATTTACGAAATTCAAATTATAAGATTCACCTGTATTTTTTGGTCTGTTCAGTTCGTCGTCCTATTCTGCCCACTGTGTAATCGGTTGCACCGTGGGTATGTGTTTCTTTGTTCTCTCTGCAGTATAGGCACTTCAGTTCTCGTTTGACATTGGCAATATTTTGCATTGCCTGTTGTTTCTGAAAATTCCGGAACATGTCAAGTGAAGATTCCTAAGGCATTTTCTGCAGGTTATATGACTTCAGTCGGACGATAAATCCGTCATGCACTTGTTGCACTTCATGACTCACTTTTCTTCCCTTGAGCAACTGTAAAGGTGGCGACGTCCTTTGTTCTATGCTCATTGGTGACTACGGTGAACTCTGTTCAATATTCAGCACACTCAAAATTTGGATTCCACTTGGCCGATTTCGGTGAATTATATATCACTGTCTTCAGCATAACAAGTAGAATTACTTTATAACAATTTTAAGTTAAAAGCAGGAGTGAGAACCACTTTTAAACTATAAAAAACGGGAGCAACGATACCACCATGCAACCCTAAATGTGCTTAAGCAGTGCCCTCATAATAATTTTATTTTTATTTATTTTTTTTATTGATCTCTCAAATATTTACATATATGTAATAATCATCTTGAGTAACATTCAGTATATTATTTTACAAGATTCAGCACTAAGTGCTACATATAATGAGATTTCAATAATATAGATGATAGAATTTTTTTTTTTTGCTATTTTTTAAAATAATCACGGTAATAATTTACAATTATATAGTTCAGAGTTACACAAGTTAAATAATATTAATGTTGTAGTTTACTTTTTTTTTACAAAGTTTGAGAAAGTGATTATACACAGTATTTACACATATGCAATTAAAATGTTATATTTCCTAATTCTCACTAACATATAATGTAAATTCATTATTTACATAATTTTTAGTAATAATAATGTTTTATTACATTATTTTTTCTTGTTACAGTAGTATTATATTAATGATATTATCACATAATAATAATAACAATAATAATAATTTTCTTGATGAAGGGGATACAAATCCTTTGATGTTTATCTGCCACTAAGCGAAACTCTAAGAACTAGGACTAAGGTCTATGAGTTTCATACCGAAAAAACTATCGGCAAATCCAAGTGTAAGTAACCACTTGGTAGTACAACACCAAGGCAACTCGTATCAAAGGTGGAGCAAGCTCCCTTACTATCCTTGATATTTTCTCATAATGTAAAAACACAGCCCCTAGGAGATGTAATACTGCAATTACATTATGAGAAAATATCAAGGATATTTTCTCATAGTGTAATATATCAATATTTTCTCAGGGAGCTTGCTCCACCTTTGATACAAGTTGCCTTGGTGTTGTACTACCAAGTGGTTACTTACACTTGGATTTGCTGATAGGTTTTCGGTATGAAACTCATAGATCTTAGTCCTAGTTCTTAGAGTTTCGCTTACTGGCAGATAAACATCAAAGGATTTGTATCCCCTTCATTATTATTAAGGTTGCCAGAAAAATAGCCTTTTGGCTTTTATTCTATGAAATAATTTTCTTTGTTTCTTTTCTTTGGATGGCATTTCTGATTTCTTCTTAGAAGCGTTGCAGAGCTTATCTGAGGAAGATAATAGATGGCAGTGGTTTCGTGGTTATGTTTCTATATCGGTCGCAATCGGGTGTTGATTTTACTGTTTCTTGGTATATGTTTGGAAGACTTCAACTGCTATTTCGCAGTTTAATTTTTTTTTGGCAAAGTAGGTGTGTTTTTTGAGTGGGGTTTGTCATAGGTTTTTTTTTGTGTGTGTGTGGGGGGGGGAGAGAGAGTAACAGGAATTTCTCTAATTTTCGTTCTCTCTATAATATTTAAGTAGCGCCTGTTTCAGCTCTCTGTATGTTCCTAGGTTTCTGTCGTTGAAAGGCAGTTTGTTTATCATATCAGGTACATAGAAGTTTCGGGTGGCTTTGTCGTGGTGATTGTTGTACTTATATGCTATGTAGTTTGTTGACTGTGATCTTGTTATCTGATATGTTGTTCTGGTTACTCTATAGGTTGGGCTGTAGTAACGTTTTAACATGACTGTGTAGTGGCATAAGTGTTTCACCTTAAATATTTTTTGTTGTGTCCATGCTACCTGCATAGGTGCGGGTTGTTCCCAGAATATCAATTTTACCATTTTAACTTGCAACCATTGTAACCTGTTAAGTCTGTAGTCTGGGCAGAATGCATATATTGTGACTGCGTATCTTAAAATGTTTTTACATAATACTTTATAGTTAGTATTTTTATATGTTTCGGGGCAATGCCTTTTAATCGGTATAGTTTGCTTGCTATTATTCTAAGCTTGGTGTGTAGGTAGTTTATATGGCTATTCCAACTTTGATCAGCATTGAAGTGAAGCCCAAAATAGCGTGTTGTTTTATGTTCAGTGCTATGTGTATAGGAGGATGAATGACTGATAGTGAGATATTTAGTTTCTATGGGCAGAGTTTTGGGGTTTTTGAATATCATTAGTTTTGTTTTTCCAGGGAGTATATATGTCATTTTCTGTTGGCCAGTTAGTAATTTGATTGGTGTAGTGTTGAATATTTGTGTAAGCGATATTTGCAGTGTGTGCATGGATACTATGGCTGTGTCGTCTGCGTACTGGAAGATTTTACTTTTTAGGGGAAGATGGCTTATGTCGTGTGTGTATATGTTAAATAGAAGGGGAGATAGGACAGCTCCTTGCGGTACACCACAGGTTACCGGTACCTCTTTGGTGTATGCTGATCCTATACGTGTGATGCGCTTCCTATTTTTCATGAATGCTTTAAACCATTGGAGAAGGCGACCTCCGATTCCGATATGCGTTGGTTTAATTAACAAGGTTTTGTGTGTTAGTGTGTCAAATGCCCAATGCAGCGTTCATTAGGTCTGTGAAATCTTCCAGGAATGTTGCTGTTCCTTTATTCTTTTGAAAGCCATATTGCGTTTTCGGTATGATTTGAAATTTTTCGACGTATGTAGAGAGTTTGCAGTTCACGATGCACTCCATGTTTGGTTGATTACAGACAACGTGGCGAAGGGTCTGTAATTATTTACAATGTTATTTTTTCTATGTTTATGTATGGGTGTGATTATTGCAGTCTTCTGTGTTACAGATATGTGTCCCGTTTCGAAAATTTTATTTAATAGTTTTTGTATAACTGGACATAGGTTGGATGAGTTTTCTCGATGTTTTTTTCTGATTCCGTCTATCCCCGGTCGTTTGTTAGGGTTAATTTGTTGAATTGCAAGTGATAGTTCTTCTTTTGTTACTGTAGGGAACCACATCGACTGGGTTGCTCGTGGACCTAGTGGAGAATGTTCGTTTGTGTGAGGAAAGGTTGTTTCTTGTAGTTTTTGGACAGTTCATGAAGTGCTCATCATAGTTGTTTACCAGCTGTTTGAGGGATTTGGGATTGCAAGCAAAGCTGTGTTTTATTGTTTCTGAGGCAGTGGTTCTGTGTATATTGTCCAGCATTTCATTAATCAGGTGCCAGGTTTCCTTTATGTCGTTCTGAGCTGTTATTAATTTGTTGCTATAGTAGTTTCTTTTTGCCGCTCTAATCTGTGTTGTTAGGAGATTCCATTTTCTTTTGTATTCAGCTTGTAAAGCGATATCGTTTGGCGAATTCTTAAGTTGTATCAACAGGGCTGCTTTTCTTTGTTTGTCTATTAGTATGTTGTCCGTTATCCATGGATTCTGTTCCGTTTGGGAGCGTATGGTCAATTTTGTTAATGCTTTGTTATATATTTTGTTAAATGCAAGTTTAAAATTATTTAATACACAGCTTCAGCAGAGTCTAAAGATGCTTTCTGCATCCAGTCTGTTTTTCTGATTTTATCGTTTACTATTGTTTCGTTTAGAATGCTATAATACTGTTTTGTAATCTCAGTGAGTTTTATGGGTTGTTCAGTGTGTAACTGTAATGCTGTGAAATAATGGTCTGCCAGTTTGCATGTTATGATGGCTGCTGTGTGGCTGTTTGGAGAGGCCCGTATATTTATATGATCAATGCAGGATGAGGTTGTTTTATTTCCCACTATCTCTTCTAGTGTATATGACCGTATGGATGGGGTTATGTTATATGCTGATAAGTGGTCTAGGTATTGTTCTGTGTTGTTATTTATGTTCCTAATGTTAATATTTATGTCTCCTATTATTATCAAGTATTCTGAGGCGCCTACTTCTGTGGCTGAAAGTCATCTGTTTAGTTCTTCAAGAAATTTTGTGGTGCTTAAGTTGGCTGGACTGTATATAGCGTTTAATATCAAGGAGTTTTTCTTGTTTGATGTTTTTAATTTTAATGCATATGTTTTCTGCGTATTCTAATTTATAGTTTATTTCTGTTACTTCTAGTTTGTGTTTGGTAAATATTATTATACCACTGCCTCGTTTTGTTTGTCTGCAGTGTTTGTCTTGTTGGAAGTGTGTCATTTGGTAGGTGGATGCATCTTCGTTTGTCGTAGATACTTCAGTCAATATTAAAATGTCTGTTGTCTATATCTTCATTCAGATAAGATTGCAGAGTCAGTCAGTATTTTTTCATTTGGTAGGTGGATGCATCTTCGTTTGTCGTGGATACTTCAGTCAATATTAAAATGTCTGTTGTCTATATCTTCATTCAGATAAGATTGCAGGGTCAGTCAGTATTTTTGAATGCTTCCGATGTTGATGAGGAGATAATATAATAAAAAAAAAATCAACTAACGCCTTTTATTCCCTAATAGGGAGTAGGCGAGGCCTTTATACCCTATCTAGCTTTTGGAGACTGAGTGGGCAGTTCAATCATAATAATAATTTTATTATTATTTATTTATTTATTATTTTATTTTATTTTTTAGTAGTATAGAATATGATTGAATGATTGCTAAAATATTTATACATACAATAAACATCTTGTGTGACATTGCACCTTATAATTTTACAGAATTCAGCACTAAGTATGCAATTTCTGCATTGGATTTCAATTCAAATTTTTAATAATACTTTTTTGCCTTCATATTTACAACACATGTTCTTCTAATATTAACAATGAACATTATACAGAATTTTTTGTATAATTATTTTTTTTCTTAAAGTTTGAGAAAGAGTGATTATACAAACAAATTTCTGCATTTGTTTATAAGGATTACTTGTAGATGAGTGAGGCAAGTTAATCCCGCCTACTTCGAAGCTTGGGTTAGCTTTTATGAAGACAGTGGGATTTAGCCTTCACTATTTATGTTGTTGCGACTGTTTATGTATGGGAATGTAGGCATTGGATGCTAGTGATTTGTGATGTGTATATTAGTGTTAATGGTATCTTAACTTTGTTGGTATATTTTCCAGAGTTCGTTTTTTAATGTTCTGTAGTTATGTATGTGTTTTAAATTTCTTGGTAGGTTGTTGAGTTGCGTGGGTATCTGATGTGATCTCACAAAAGAACCGTATGAGTTGTTGAAGGGAGGTGTGAGGATGTAGAGAGTTGCTGTACGTCGTGTTATACGATATGTGTCTCTGTTGTTTCGATAGATGATGTTGAAGTAATTCCTTGTTAATGTCATGTAGTGTTTCAGGTTTTTATTGCTCAGAATTCTGTGTATCGCCATGTGCTTGTCGGATATTGGTTGCTGCGTGTAAGGTGTCCAGATCACTGTTGACATGATTTTCCTGTGTAGTGTTTCTAATTATGTTAGGTGGCTGTTTGATGTATTTGTATAGACTGTTATTCCGTATCTGAGTAGAGATTCGCAGATAGCGTGATATAGGAGTTTTTTTATGTTGGATGGAATAATGTATTTAACTTAGAAGAGTTTTGCTGCGATGATCCGGAATTTGGTGTGTAGGTATTCTATACGTTTTATCCATTTAAAGTGGGAATCTATATAGAGACGGAGGCATTTTGCGTGTATTACAGGTTTGATTTCGGGACATTGGCAGGTATTTGTGTTGTTAATGCAGCGGCATGTGTGACAATGTATCGATAGTGATGCGGGGCGTATGATTCTTGGGTTGTGTATTATCAACATGTTTTGGTGCCGTTGATTAGAATTGCGTTTTGGTGGAAGTATGTTGTGATTTCACTCAGGTCTTGTGCTTTGCAGAGAGCTGTGTTAATGTCTGTGTGGATTGCTAGTAGTTTAGTGTCATCTGCGTATTGAAATATTCGACTTCTTATGGATATGTTATGAACATCGTTAATGTATGTGTTGAATAGAGTTGGTGATAATATGGCACTTTGAGGAACACCGTGTTTTATTTGTATACTACAACTGTGACATGTACCTATTTTTATTACTTATGTTCTGTTTGAGAGGTAGTTCTTGAACCATGTATGCAATGTTCCTCTTATACCTATTGAGTATAGTTTATTTCTTGTGTTTTTGTATAAGGTTTGTAAATGTGTGTTACTGGGTGACTTTTTAAGTTTTTTTCATAGATTTTCTTTTACAGTAATAGTATTTAGTATGTCGTCATTTATCCATGGATTGTTGTCTGTTTGTCGCCTCGTTTGTGTAGGTTTTGTTGCTTTTTTGTATATTTCTGTGAACTTTAGTTGAAAATTCTTGTATAATGTTACAGGATCATTTATTTTAAGTAGGGAATTCCAGTCTATATTTTCTACTTGGTTATCGACAATGCTCTTTAGTATGATCGAGTTTTGTCCACCTTTGTGGTGGTGGGAGGGGGGGGGGTAGGAAACGTAATAAAACGAAGGTTGAGACAAAGTAGTGATCAGCAATTTTGACGTTAATTACTGATGATGTATATGTATGGATGGGAGCCCGTATATCGATATGATCGATGCATGATTTTGTTAGTGAGTTATTGAGTATTTCTTCTTTTGGTGGGGAGTTAATGGTAGGGTTTATGTTGTACTGACTTAGTATATCTAGATATGTGTTAGTGGTTGAAGAAGTGTGGTCAAGAGTATTTATGTTAATGTCTCCTATTAGGATGAGCCTGTGTGTTGGGGTTCGATGCCGCTTAGCCATGTTTCTAACTCGTGAAGAAAACTGAGTGGATTATTATCTGGGGGTCTGTATATTGTGTTTATTGTGTATTTGATACTACGTTTGTGGCTATTTGTGATTTCCAAAATTAGTGTTTCCGCATGTTCGAAGTGAGTTTGTTTTTCAGTCACATTGTATTTTTCTTTGATAAATGCCACAATGCCACCTCCTCTTTTGTTTGGTCTACATAAGTTGTAGGTTTGATAATTATTTATGTTGTATGCGTAAATTTCTGTGTCGTTTATTGCAACTTCGGTCAGTATTAGCGCATCTATATTTCGAGACCTATAGCGGTCTCTCTTTGCTTTTTTATGGACCTCGGTTAATAGAGGTGATATCTATGGTTGCGATTTGAATTCCAATTTTGCTGCCGATCAGTTGCATTATGTTGCTTAAGTCTTCTGTATTTTCTTTCATTATTCCCTCAATTTGAAGTTCTTTTTTTCTTTCTTTTTGTAGCATGTGTGCTCCATTTGACACTTGTGTGTGTGTTTACTTCTTTCCGCAATTCTTGATTTTCACGCTGGTGTGTTTCTTGCGTTTCTATCGCTACCGTTAATTTCGTCTTTATTTCTCGCACGGTTCCTAACATTTCTTCAGAGGTCTCGTTATTGAACTGTATGTAATGTTCATACTCCTCGAATTTTTTGTTAATTTGTTCCATGTGTGTATTTAACAAGTCTTTCACCATGAGTTTAAATGAATCAAAGTTATCTATAATTTTAGGATCCGGAAGCGGCTTACCTTGATGTGCGTCGTTGCTTTTTTTTAGTGTCTGGTCTTTGTTCTTCGTTTTCTCACGGCACTGTTGACATCGCCATTCGGTCCGTTTCACGGCTCCTTTTGCTTTCCACGTGCTTTCTGAGATCCCTGAACAGTGGAAGTGTTTTTTTGTTACATCCGGAACAATGCGGCCCGTCCCCTTCATCGCTTAATGGCTTATTGCACTTGTTACAGCTCATTTTGCTTGAACTTCGCTGTCTCGGTGACCTTTAGCCTTTCTTCCGGTTATAGTTCGCCCACCGTTTGTGGGTCCCTGCTTCGCGTCTTTCCAAGAATAGTCAATTCATGCTGAAGGGGAGAAAGAAATGAAGAACGTCCGAATTGGTCGCCCACACGCGAAATCACGTGCTTTATAGGTAAAATTTTCCAACTGGTATACAAGCAACATAGTTAATTACAATAATCATAAAAGAAAAGTTACTTTTCAGACCGGTAATAATAAACAACTCATCCCACTATACGGACTGATTACCCTCTTATCGGAATGGATTCTCCTTTTTCTGAGATGCGCAGAAGTGTCGAAGAATCTCTAATCGGTGGGCGAACTATAGTGACTATAGTGCGACTTTTAAAATGGCGACGTCCTTTGTTCTTCATTGGCTGATGACTGCAGTACACTCTATTATTATTATTATTATTATTATTATTATTATTATTATTATTATTATTATAAAAACCTTCATGGAGTCAAAGACTCATCGTGGGAGGTCCACTGTTATACACACAGTTTATCATACTGTGCCTTAAATATATTCACTGTCTCTGCACACACACTACACTCTCGGGCAAAGCATTCCAATCACTCACCACTCTCCATGCAAAAAACCTGCTCCTCACTCTCTTGCTCACACCCTCCTTATACAGCTTCCAGGAATGACCTCTTGTTCTCCTGCTATCCTCACCCATTCTGTGTAAAACCTCCCCGACATTAATCTGGTAATAACCACTTAACAGCTTATATGTCTCAATCATATCCCCCCTTCTCCTTCTATCCACCAATTTCTGCAAATTGCATTTTGTCAATCTGACTTCATACTCTACATTCCAGAGACCAGAAACCACCTTAGTCAATCGCCTCTGAACTTTTTCCAACGCAATTTCATCTTTTTGAAAACCAGGTGACCAGATCTGTGCACAGTAATCCATATGTGGCCTGATCAAAGCCTTATACAAAGAAACCATAACATCCTTTCTTCTACGAGACAATGTCCTCTGCATCATTCCCATTATCCGCTGTGTTGTCTTCACTATTTTAGTAACATGTCCCCGAAATTTTAGATCCTTGTCTACAATCACTCCCAGATCTCTCATTTCCTCTACCTCTTCCAAGATATTCGCACCGATTGTGTACTTTACATCCCATCTCTGCTTCCCAAATTTCAAAACCTTACACTTTGAAACATTGAATTGACATCCCCACTTATTTACCCATTCTGACAGTGTATTCAAGTCCTCTTGCAAAGCTACAGCATCCACACTACTCCTGATAGCTCTGCCCAACTTTGCATCAACTGCAAACAACTGCACATCACCATTCAGACCTCTCCAGATATCATTTACATACAAATTAAACAGCAATGGACCCAAAACAGACCCTTGAGGTACACTACTAGTGTACCTCAAGATATCCCAGAAGAGGAAAGTCGCTCCTCCATACACAACTCGCTGATACCTATCAGACAACCAATCTCCAATCCAGTGAACCAATTTACTGTTCAGCTCCATCCGTTCCAATTTAATTACCAGCTTGTCATGTGGCAATTTATCAAACGCCTTTGCAAAATCTAAATATACCACTGTATATGCAATACCCTTATCCAACGCATTTGTCACTTTATTATAAAAAGTAAGCAGGTTGCTAAAGCACGATTTTCCTTTAGCAAATCCATGCTGGCCGCCAAAGAGTATTTTCCTGTTGTCAACCCAATTCTGAACTTTATTCCTAACTAACTTCTCTAATACCTTGACCACAGCTCCAGACACACAGACTGGTCTATAATTCAAAGCCTTACTCTTATCACCTCCCTTATGAATTGGAACAATTTTACCCTCTTTCCACTCTTTTGGAACTTGACCCAGTGAGAGACTCATGTTGAAAAGATATACAAATCTTTTCATACTCTATGAACTTCCAACACTGAAAATTTGAATATTACTTATCCGATTTCCGATTGTGGTGATTTGAACGTCCCTGTCTTCAGCGTTACTAGTAGAATTAAATAGTAGCACTTTCAAGTTAGAAACATGAGTGAAATAACACTTTAAACCTATAAAACCAGGAGCAGCGATACAGCGTACATGCATCCGTCTGCCAACTCAGCGCTCTCTGTGATAATACTACTACTACTAATAATATTTTTTTTAATCAGATAACATTTTTTTTATTTCTCGGATAAATTGCATACATTATATGAACACAATTATGCATAACAAATACTTTCTCGTACATAAAGTTTTTTTTTAAATAATAATAATAACAATAACTGTTTAGAACGTATATTATTATAATATTCATAATGATGATTATCACCGATGTTTCTTTGCAATTTTACACTCTATATATGCAATATCAATGGATATAATCACTCTATATTGCACACTTTTGTTATAGTTATTACATACATTACTTACATTTGTTTACATATAATGCATACATTACATACATTGGTTTACATATAATGCATACATTACATACATTAGTTTCCATGTAATATGTGCATTACATGCATTTGGTTAGATATGATGCATCTTGGATGAGAACTAATTTCTCTGCTTTCATCCTCGAAGCTTATATGTAAGCTTATCTGAGGATGACACCAGTTGGTTATTATTTATTGTTTTTTTTGCTGTGTTACGAAATCTATGATTGAGAAATTCCCGCACGCACGCACGCACGCACGCACGCGCGCACACACACACACACACACACACACACACACACACACACACACACACACACACACACACACACACACACACACACACACACACACACACACACACACACACACACAATAATAATAACAAAATGTAGTCCATCCTTTCTTTTGCACACCAATGCATAACAGATCAGCTGTTGCTGTTTAATAATACACATGGCCTAAATTGTAATATTAAAATGTAATTGTGAAAGTTTTGTGAACATTTAAAAAATAAGTAAAAATTATTATTTTTAGTAGTGGGAAAACGTGGATGGTATAAAAATTCTGAAGTTGGGTTCAAATTCCGCCCATCTAAAATTATAAAATTCAGCATATTTTATATAACAAACGTTTAGCATTGTGCAATGTAATTAATTAAAATTTTAAAAAATCAACACTGCTATAGTAGTTGCTTACATAGTACAAAAAGAAAACTATTTGATGTTTCTTAAATGAGTTTCAAGAATTTTTTGGAAATATTTTTAGTTCATGTTTCTAAAGAAAACCAAAGTATGCTCCAATCTTTGTCATGGTCCTGTTCTTGATCTCACAACAGTCTCATTGCTTGCTTTCCCTCTCTGTGCATGTGAAATTGCTTATGAAGATAAAGATGGGAAAAGACTGATGAAATGCCTGGTAAAACTTATCCTTCTCCGGCAGATGCACCCCCCCCCCTCCTTTTTTAACGATTCAATTAGAAGCTGTGTAGCTCGGTAGAAGTGGCGTTTGTACTCTACAGGGCTTGACCGCATGACAAAAGGCGTTCGAATCTAGTTGCCGACTAGAGGAACTTTTTCTAAGCCTTTTCGCGACCGGTTCCAGAGTTAAGTCGATCTCTGGCACGGGTTAGCGGGTTTTCCCTCCGGAAACTCGGTTTTTCGTCCCGTGAACTCAAGGAAATCGGCTGTCGAACCCACACTATTTTCAGACATTAAATAAATTATGTTAGGGTTAGGGACCACCAGATGGCGGCACTTATACCCGCCTTCTTGACTGCGTGCCGATTGATTAGTGATAGCCTTGGGCCAGCTATCTCTGATTGGTTACCAGTGGAGATTAAACTACCCACTCAGTCTTCAAAAGTTAGATAGGGCTTAACAACGGCCTCGCCTACTCCCTATATCAGAACAAAAAAGGCGTTAGCTCATTTTTTTATTTATTTAAATAACGTGCATAATATAAGGCGAAATTAGATTATTTGGACATTTAAATTGAACTGAGTCTTTATGGGATAATACTTTCAAAATGAGACTTACATGTTGGCCTGAACTGCATATAAATAAGGGATAGAGTTTGTTGCCTTGGTGGATATGTTGGGATCTTGGTTTGTCAGAATCAGACAAACTAACTGATTTTTGATTATAGTGTAAGAGGATATTTTAGTTAAAGACTAACTATTCTGTCTCCACTTGGTGATGGGATCATGAGTGTAAAGGGTGCAGTATGTTTAGAGAGGATAGACGAGATAGGAGAGGAGGAGGCGTGCTGCTAATTATATAGGATGACTTGAATTCAGTTAATGTTGTGCCCTATGAATGTAGTACTGGAAACAGTGTTTCATGTGGCAGTGAATATGAAGCTGCCTTGTGTGATGTGGAATCTGTCAAGATCAATTACATAGTGGGGCTGTTCTTACAGACCTGATCGGTTGCCAGTAATGAAGAAATGCATCACCAAATAGAGACGATGGATGCGAAAAGAGTAATCATAATGAGAGACTTTAAGTATCCAAATATTGATTGCATAGTAGTAAAATCTCATTGAAAAATGAAATTGAATTTATTGAGCTGTTGCTGGAAAACTTCCTCAAGCAACATGTGACAGAAGGAACACGAGGTCAAAGACTGTTAGATTTGACTATAGCGTCAGAGAGTGTTTCAGTTTGAGACAACTATTCTCCCTGCAATTAGTGACAGTCAGTATGCAATACTCTCTTGGGAAGTGGCTAAGTTTTTGAATGTTGCGTTCAGAAAAGTTACATACTGAATTACAAAACAGGAAATTATGACCAACTGAAGAGTATACTGAGTTCAGTGGAATTGGATCAGTTGCTAAATGGGAAGAATATCAACAGTGCATGAGAAGCATTTAAAAAAATACTTAAATGATGCAATATCAGAATATATTCCGAGAGTTTGAAGAATAAATAGGGTACGAATCAAATGGATGCGTAATATTAATAAGCAAGAGATTCGTAAGAAACGCATGATGTGGAAGGAATACCGTGTGCATAAGCATGATGTCCGTCATGAAAATTATAAGCGGCAGGCTAGAATATTCACAACCAATTGTACGGAAAAAACTGAATCTGTAAGCTAAAGACAACTCAAGAATTCTATTGGTATGTTGCAAGTAAAAAAAAAATAATGAATATTAAAGAATAATTCTTCTGAATGCAGAAGGTACACGAGTGCCAGATTCATAAGAGGTTGTTCAAGTAATGAGTGCCGATTTTGCTAAAAGTTATCAACCTGGTGTATGCAGCATTGAGTTCACTGGTGCCTCTTCACTGAATGAAGAAAATCGGTGTATGAAAAAGGGGTATTAGAGCTGTTAGAGCGGACGCATATATCAATAATAAGCAACACTTTGTAGAAAAACTAAGAGAAATTTTATCTCAAGAACAGATATTCTAGCTAGTTTAGATGTTGTGTCGTTATTTACAAATATTCCTGTGAACGATGTCATGGTACTTAAGATAATCTATTCTTTCAAGACATCTCTCAGCTCTATAAACATTGTCTCAACTGAATTTTTTTTCCGATGGAATGAAAAAATCTACAGACAACTTTCGGGCCTTGAAATAGGAAGCGCTATATCTCTTCCTTGCGCGAACTTATTCATGGAAAAGTTCAAAAATGACGTCTTGTTATGTACAAGTCTTAAACTGTCAATTTGGAGGACATATGGTGACGATATATTCGTAATATGGAAACACAGTGTAGCTGAGTTATACGATCTTCTGGAATCCATTAACTGGTTCGACCATAAAATCAAATTCACTTTAGAACTTCAGTATGAAGGAAAATTACCTTTTCTAGACATTTGAATTACGAAACAAGGACGAAGGCATTTCTCTTCACTGAATGAAGAAACATTTCTCCGCGTTACACCATATTTCACAAAACTTGGGTGTTTTACATACGCTGGAAAAAAACGATCTCTATTATAAGAGATGAAGGAACATTAACAGAAGAATTACATTCTATTCTCCAACTATTAATCAGCAATGAATATCCCCCCAAAATAACAAAACGAATACTACTATCTAATCCCTCTATACAACAAATCCATGATATTCATTACAGAACTTCAATTTCCATTCCTTTTGTTGGCAAATGTTCGCAAAAAATTGCTAATCTCCTGAAATCTCGCGACATTACAGTAGCCTTCAAACCGATTATGACAGTACGAAATATGTTAGGCTTACCCAAGGACCGCAACTCTTTCAACAAACATTGTGGAGTTTACAACATCCCGTGGTCTTGTGGCCTTAATTACATAGGCCAAAATTCGAAAAAGTTTAAAAATAAGACAAAGGGAACATATTGGAGACATCGACAACAAGAGAGAAGACGGTTCAGGGTTGGCATTCCATTTCTCCAACACTCCCACAACACTGATTGGGATAAGAGCTCCATGCCATACATAGAAAAAGGCAACAGTTCCTGCAACAAAAAGAAACTACAGTGGTAATCCACTCACCTAAACTGAAACCAAGGGATGATTCCGTGTGATGACGTTTGGAAATCACTCATAAGATCTCTAAACACATCAGAGTTTAATTTCTCTGCTAACTATCGGACGCACCTGCTGAACAATGACTGACCATGTGCCAACATTCACGCTCCACGTATTCTTGTTGTACTTGTGTAACGGTTCCTATATATTCGATGTTTTTTTAGTAATGTATTGATTCCTAATCAAAGCTTGTTTATTTATATTTGTATGCTCATTCAAACCCAGATGAAGCCACTAGTCGACGTGGCGAAACTAGTTGGTAACTAGTTGTATTAAAATATCTACGACCAATAAACCGAGTGTTAGTTATTGTATTATTATTATTACTTGACATCTCCAGGGATTCCAAAGACTCATCGAGAGAGAGAGATCCTACTCCACCACATCCTCCAACTACAACGAACTGCAACTAACTTCATCAACACCAGCGCCATCTACCACCGACCACTACCAGTATTTTCACAGACATCCATGCCCACAGCGTGATTCGAACCAGCACCCTTTTGGCTCGAGAACGGATACGCTAACCACTCGGTCAACCAATCTTAGTTTGGTGGTCGAAAATAACATCCTGATCACAAATGTAAAGTCATTCACTTTGGTGTGATTAGTTATCCAATATCGTATTACGTATATTGGTGGAAGAACTGGTGAATATTGGTGAGAATAGTGATGGCAGCTGAGAAAGAATGTCGCTAAGATGGGGGGGGGGGGGCTAGAATTTTGTCTCATAGGGTGGTGAATGATTTGATTGGATTGCCATTGGATATTGTGTGTGTGTGTGTACAAGAATTCAAGAACAAGTATGATAGCTGATGCGCGTAGTGTGTGGCCTCCCTCGATGATTACCTGACTCCCCCGTGAGTCTCTCATAATAATAATAATAATAATAAAAGAGTTTTAACATAAATATTTTAGCCTTAACATAACGGTCCGTCGTGATGTCCCGAATTATCTGGCACTTCAATAAAATCGTCGATCATTTTAATCAGTTATTCAGTTTCTATTTCATATTCTTTCTAACAAACGTTTCCATAGCAAAGTCTGTAGTAACAACACTCTTTGGTTGGAAAATTCAGGTTCCCAAACAGAGGACTTTTACTTCTTTTCTTTTTTTTTAATTCCGTGCAAACCAACCAGAGAATAAAAACAGTTCATAAACATAATACACTCTCCTCTTAGCTTTTCTTTGCTTTTGCATGATCTAAACAATCAATCAATCAATCATTTTTATAATTCTTCCTGAGAAACTTAAATTTGGTGAATAAATTCTTTCCTGTATGATAGAAAAATAAGTAAATTTATTTTTTCTATCGTACAGGAAATAATTCAAAGGGAGCAATGTTGACATCCATATCACGGATGAATGCCTAACACCTGGTTTATTAGAAGTTGAAGTTTAGTGTCAAAGCTTTTTGGTTTCTGTTCTACTAGTCTTCTAAAAATGCTCTCTCAAACTAGAAATGTATTACATTAAAAATAGTGTGCATACGAAAATTTAACATTATATTGCCAAATTAAAAAAAAAGAAACACGAGAGATTGAGTAACCGATTGAATATTTGACGATATACATGGAGGTAAAAACTAGAGATTGGGGGAGGGGAATTACTTTGTACGACAATAAATGTAGAGAGTCAACTGGAGTCCACAGCGTAGTTACGAATAATTCATTAACATCCAAACAGAACATAAAAAGAATAGAACTTATAATTTATATATTTCAGAATAATGTTATGCAGTTGAATTGTGAAGAGCCATACTTAATGGAAAATAAAACATGTTATTATTAACATCTGAGGGCGATTACTCGATTCTCTTTCTCAATGATTTAGCATATCACAACAGTATTACATAATTCAGCTAGACTACCAAACTATATCTGATCTATTGCTCTTACGCCGTTACCATTTTAACTTAGTCTAGTGTTGCACTGATTTGATATGCTAACCTACAAAAATCCAACCGTGTGGCTTAAATTTTGTAGCGTTTCATCTTCAGAGGTAACAGAAACTACATTTAACATTATTTTGGGAACATAGTTATATTTAAGTTATTACTGCATTTGTCAATCAAATGCAACAATATACAAACAAAGAAGTATTGCTTCTAATTAATTCGTCAGCATTTAAGTTATTTGTACACTGGCAATCAATGATTTAAAATGTTTTTTTTTTTTTTTTTTTTTACTAATTCCATTCTTTATGACTGGTTTATATTACATAATGATGTATACAAATGAAAGTTACTGTGAGTTGTGCCAATGATAGGAATGTAGACCACTGGGCAGAGGAATTCTAAAGAATTTCGTCTCTCTGTCTCTCGAGAGAAGAACACACTGCTTAAAACAACAGAAAAGACGGAATAACCGCAAGCGAAGAAAAGATTAAATTCAGCATCAACCGCATCTCCTCAGTTCAAATTAATGGACCTAAGGCGTCTGTTGTTGCCTCGTCTAATTCAGCAGTCGGTCAACGAAGGGAGTAATACTTTTCTTATTACAAGTCTCGCTTTTATATCAAAATCTGGCTTTCGCACTTCGGTAGTAAAATTGCTGTAAACATGTTCAAAAAAAAAAAAAAAGATCGTAACTGGCACTCAAGCCAGATTAATAATAATGCGATAATAGCAGATACTTACCAGTTCATAGTTCTCAGGAGATTCGCAGGCTGCTATCAACCTGCAAACAGTGGCGCACACAGGGGAGACCAGTGGGGCCCTTCCCCCAAAAAAAGAAAAAGGAAAATAACAGAAAATTTCCCGAAAATCTTTTCCTCATTAAAATTCTTTTATTATTATTATTTACGTTGTGTTGTGGCTTCTATTTCTATACTACTTATGAAATAGCGGTCACATAAGGTGGGAATACCCTATAGCTCTCGGGAATCACGGCCGCTGTGAACGCAAGGCGAACGAAGCAGTGCTCGGGCTGACCGAGCGCTACTTCATTTGCCCGAGCCGATCACGGGTATCATGTATTGGTGATCACTACAGATGCTCAGTCATAGATCATATGCAATGCGTAGTGTGTATTCTCAAATCGTCTACTCAACTCCCCCCCCCACCCTCCAAATTAAATCTTGAGTGCTCCACTGCCTTCAAAAATTTGATGTATTCCATTAGGCTAATTAAAAGTGCTAACTTAAACTTACTAGTAAATCGAAGGGGAAAAAAAAACTAGTCATGGAAAAGAGTTGCTCAACAGTACTTAAAATATGTTGGAAACTATTAGCTTGTACTATGAATACTTTTAAAATTCTGACTCCTAAAGGTAAATCTTTCGTGCTTTGCACAGATTAAGAACTACAATGCAAGATACTTTAAGTACTTTTGCAGACCGGTTTCTTGGGCAGACGAACAATTGTAAATAATTTTACTTGAAATTTAGAGTACTTTGCCCAGCTCTGGTATGTAAAAAAAAAAAAAAAAATCATCTAACGCCTTTTTATTCCCCTATACGGGGAGTAGGCGAGGCCCTTTAGCCCTATCTAACTTTTGGAGACTGAGTGGACAGTTCAATCTCCACTGGTACCAATCAGAGATAGATGGCCCAAGGCTATCACTAATTAAGCGGTACGCAGTGAAGAGAAACGGCTCAAATGTGCCGCCATCTCGTGGTCCCTAACCCTAACACAATATATTTAATGTCTAAAATAATGTGGGTTCTACGGTCGATTTTCTTGAGTTTACGGGACGAAAAACCCGAGTTTCCTGGAGGAAAAACCCGCTTGCCCGTGCCAGAGATCGACTAACTCGGGAACCGGTCGAAAAAAGGCTTAGAAAAATTTCCTCTAGTAGCCGACTAGACTCGAAACCATGTCTTCCTTCGTGCGGCCAAGCGCCGTGGTGTGTAAACGCCACATCCACTGAGCTACATAGGCTCTGCTCTGGTATGTAATAATAAATATTATATTAAGCATCAAAAGCTTTCGTATCACAGTCCAGGAACTAAACTCAGTCGCATACGTTAATTCCAACTCTCGCATGGAAACCAAAATGTAATGTTAATTTATTTATTCGTGTGGGCTTCCCTCCATTCCTCGACCACCCCTTGAGCCCTCCTAATGAGGGATTAAGTACTATCTTCTATGATTGTAGCCTGTGTGTTCATGGGCCGGTTTGCCTGCTTGCAGGATGAAAAACTCCAGATAAACTGGGGGGGGGGGGATACTGTCCATGCCCAAGACCGGCTAACTTGGCTATGGCTGAGGAAGATCCTTAAGCTCCTCACGTCGTCGACGGGAGACACCCCTTTGTCAGACATATGTCGTTTACGAAACGTACAATTAAAGGAAACGACAAAAATGTCGTTTCCTTTAATTGTACAAATTGCGTAATTGAAAAACTCATGTGGTTGCCATTGACAATTCAAAGGCATTCGATCGGGTTGGGCACAGGGTGATTACTTAATAAACTGCCATCCTGTGGTCTGCCTACCTTACTCTGCAACTTAATCTCCTCAGATTTCCACACCAATGCGGGAGTACCCAAGGGTTCTGTTCTTTCACCCACTCTCTTCCTTTTGTATACTACATTCATCCTTTTCATTAGACAAATATTGCAATTCTCAAATATTAGAATCTCAAAATCTACCACGACCAGCAATCTTAACTCAGATCTCCTAGCTATATCTCGGTGGGGCAAGGACAACTTTGTAAACTTTAATGCCACCAAAATAAAGTCCTGTCTGTTCACTGGCAAGAAAGAGCTCACATACTTCCTCCTTACTTTCAGAAATACTGTGATATCTAAGCACAATCAAGTTTCTCTTCTTGGACTGACCCGCACCTCAGATCTTTCCTGGAACAACCACATTTCAACTATAGCTTCTGCAGCTACCAAAAAACTTGGTATACTTTTTCGTACAAGATACTACTTCATACCTTCACAGCTGATAACTCTATACAAAGCCCAAATCCGCCCAGTCATGTAGTATTACTCCCATATTTGGGGTCGTGCACCAAAATCCTCTCTAAAATTGCTTAATTCTCTCCAGAAGAGGGCAATCGAGATAATTAATGATCCCTCTCTCACAGACATTCAGTTTTTGTCTTGTACGTCTTCTAGAGATACTTTCATGGACAGTGCTCTGCTGAACTTGCCACTATTATTCCTCCACTGTCCTCCATAATTCATTAAAAAAAGAGCCCCTATTAACCAATACAATTTTACAGTCCATCTTGAAACTCACCGAACCAACTTCACTGCCTCCTTTTTTATTCCATCTACTTCTGTCCTTTGGAACAATTTCCCCCACTCTGCCTTCCTCAAAGATTACAATCCTCAGCTGTTCAAGGAAAATGTGAACAGATTCCTCCTTTCTTCTATTTCCTTTCCAACACATGCCACTAATGTGCTACAGGTTATGCGGCCTTTCGTGTGTGGACCAGATATTAAAAAAAAATTTTAAAAATAACAAGACACATAAGGAAAATTAAAGAGGATTCTTCAGGAGGATATAAAACATAACGTGTTCACAAGATTTCAAAAAACATCTTTTCAATATTTAAAGCCTAATATACTATACTGGCTATTAATACAAAGCATATAATACAAAAGGGGAACTTAAACTGTCCTACGATAGAAGTGAAGAATGGAATATTAGATAGTATAATATTGCTTCTCATAGGTTTTAGTAGTTGCTTGACAATATTAAGTATTTATCAGAAAAAAAATCAGCTAGCGCCTATTTGTTCCCGTATCGGGAGTAGGCGGGGGCATTTACCTATCTAACTTTTGGAGACTCAGTGGGCAGTTCAATCTCCACTGGTAGCCAATCAGAGAGATAGCTTGCCCAAGGCGATCACTGATTCATCGGTACGCAGTGTCGAAGGCGGCAAGCTAATGCCGCCATCTCGTGGTCCCTAACACTAACACAATATTTTTAATGTCTGAAAAGCTCTCTCCATCCTCTGAGAATGGAATTTTCTCGCTACTTCAATATTGCAGTATAGCATCGTAAATTATTTCATTTTAGCTCTCACGCCATTCTTAGAGAGAGAGAAAAGTTAATTCGCATCTTTCCTGTTGTTGTACCAATATATCATTAACATTACAGTCGCGCAGTTAGCCATTTTACATTGTTTTGCCGTGTCAATTAGCATTATATCTCAAAAGAAGTGTCCGCGCAGTTAGCCTAGTAGCTATGAGCTTCGCAACCATCTGCCTGGGAAAGGATTATCCTGGGTTCGATTCCCATCGCTGATGTGAGCAGCTTAAGGATTTCCTCAGACGTAGCCAAGTTAGCCTTGGGCGTGGACAGCAGAATTTTTTTCCCCAGTTTATCTGAGGTTTTCCTCCCGCAAGCACCGGTCTCGTGAACACACGCAGCTACAGCCATAGGATATACCGGGAGACATAGGGCTAGCCACCTTATCCTCGGGACGGGTACAACTTAGAAGAGCTAAAGATAGCTCTATAGCAGGCCAATAGGTGTAATACGTAAAAGGGAGAAAATGAAGAAGATCTCAACGAAGCTAAAATGGCTACTCTCAAATTCATTATTTATATATATTTAAAGTCATCTTGAGGTGAATCGTTATCCTCTATAAATAAACTGGTTTCGATACGTGAATTTCCTTTCGGTAAAATGTCAACCTGTAACACATAATTCGTATAATCGGAATGTATTGCAGAATTGGTCAGTTGGTTTCTTTACGGAGAGGGTGCTGATTGGTACGTAGTCCGATGATCAAATTCTAGGTTGTTATCCAGGCACCTTCTTATCTCAAGTTCTTTTTTGTTTTTTGATTTTTTTAACACTACCTACTCTTAGGGTGCAATTTTTTTCCTGTGAATCAGATTTTGGAGTACTAACTACACAGAATTGGGTTCTCTATCTTTCAGACTATTCCTGCCCAATATCTTGCATTCAGGTTGCCTGTTACGAGGCCAACTTATGCAACTAAATCACCAATTGATGCTCTTGTCTAATTTCAAATTTATGCTCCCAGATCAGTGTCTTTTACGGGATCAAAAACTTAAACTATTCCAAAAGGAATCCTGCCAATTCTGTGTGATATGGGTTAACTCGCCTTAGTTAGAAAATCTCCTTTATTCCAAGAAACGTTCCATACAGGGGAGCTCAGTATTGAGGGCAAACGTTTGTTGAACTTTTGCTCTTCGGTTTTAATAGACCTAGGTCCGAATCCGGCCTAGGACGCCAAGTATCCTTCACGGAATCTTCCAGGAAACTCTAGAAACTGGCTCGTGAACATAAGCAATACAGCCTTAAACACTGCCCTCAAAGCCTAAGCTGCTTGGGACAGTTGAGCTACCAGTGGAAACTGAACTGCCCACTCAGTCTCCAAAATTTAGATAGGGCTAAAACGCCTTCGCCTGCCCCTATACGGGAATAAAGAGGCGTTAGCTGATTTGGTTTTTTAAATTAAATTATTAATAATTGATTATTATGTACTTAATTAATAGCACTCAACTAACACCCTGTTATACTAAAACTGTTAAAAGTATTTGAAATGGGGTACATACCTGAAACACTAAAGACTGCATGAATCACTCCTATACTCAAACACGGAAAAATAAACATTTTAAGTAGCTACAGATCGATCGCCCCATTGTCAGTAATCAACCAAATTATAGATCGTATTGTGTATCACAATACATAAAAACACGTATATAAACATTTGTACAGTATCCCAAAAACACAATTCAGAAGAATAAAAGAAAAATACTCCTGGAAGATTTCACAGAGCCGATAATCGCTGCGACAGATAAAAACAGAATATCATTGGTTGTTTTTATTGTTCTAACAAAGTCGTTTGACACTCTAACACATAAAACTTTGTTGAACAAATTAACAAACAAAGTTTGTTGAACAACTAACAAACAAACTTTGTTGAACAAACTAAGGCATTTTCAAATCGGAGGACATCTGGTTCAGAGTATACTTGGAAAATAGAAAGCACGTCACATGTTTAGGATCAGCAAAGAGCTATCAGTAACCCGTGGAGTACCACAAGGAGCTGTGCTCACCTTTCTCGAATTTTGTTTATCATATACAAACATGACATTAATAACTTCCCATAATAAGTAATATCTTCCAAGTTTAGCCAGTTAGTGCTCAATCTGATCACTAATTGGCTAACGGAAAACGGCATATATATAAACACCAAAAAAAAAAAAGCCAATATCATTTAAAAATTTGCAGAGAAACCCATAGAAACTAAATATCTTACTATTCGGCATCCATTCTCTTATGCAAAAATGGGTGCTCCTAAAAATACAACCATCACATTGGTGAAACAACAGTCCGTTATCTCGAACTTCACTTTGATGTTGATCTAAGTTAGAATAGCACATAAATTATGTACACTACTAACTCAGGACAACAACAAGCAAACTATGCCGATTAAAATACATTGCGTCCACATACATAAAAATACCAATCTATAAGGCATTATTTGAAAAGATTTTAAGATATGAAATCATATCATACGCATTCTGTGCAGATTACAAACATAGGATGTTACAATCGTTGCAAAATAAAATTCTAAAACTGATACTTGTAATTACTGAAAATTACCACTCTCATTTACCAAAATTTTACCAAACTCAATCCACCAACTGACCGCAACTACACCAACGCCATCTACCGCCGACCACCACCACTGATATTTCCATAGACAATCACAAACATCCATGCCCACGGCGGGATTCGAGCCGGCAGCTTTTTGGCTGGAAGGCAAATGGGCTAACTACTCGCCCAGCCAGGCTGGCACAATGTAATGGCCAAAATTGCATTGAAAGAGTAAAAAAATGAATATTGAAAAGAAAATTTCTCTCCCAGAAAAAAAATTAAAATCATGGATCGGTTGAAAATGGAGAAAACCATTGTAGTAAGGACTTTGAATTTAAATGAATCAACAATTCAAACAATCAAACACAATGAACATAAAATCCGAAAGTGTTTATTGCTAGGTGAACGGTAAGTACAAAGCTCGTTGCTCATGTGCGTAATATTCTAAGAGAAAAATGAGGAAATCTCTAATGATTTGGAAAGAAGATGCACTCGAAAGAAAATTCCTTTTGGATGGAAATCTTAAAAAACTCTCAAAGTGTATAAACATTTATAATGCAGACCAGGTGTTCAATGTTGATGAATCCGGGTTATATTGGGAAAAAATGCCAAAACGCACCTATATTTCGAAAAATGAAAGATCAGCTCCTGTATTCAAAGTTTCCAAAGACAGAATTACTCTACTGTTTTATAATAATGTCATGATTACATGACAAAACTAATGTTTATTAACCAATCCTCAAATCCTCATGCTATGAAAGATTAAAGTATGCACTTATTTTTATTTTGCCTAAAACATTTATGCATTACGTGCAATGAAGCTTAAATACAATTTGTAATTTTTATAATTTTATACTATGTATTTGTGTCATAGTTTATATGATTTCTTAACTTACATGAATTCGTCGTCGTCGTCCGGTAGCATCCTCTAGCAAGAGGGTTGCAGCAGATGAGCAGCTCTTCTCCAGTTCTCTCTGTCTGTTGCTTCCATCATTCTTAAACCAGCCCATTCCACGATGTCATTAAACCACTCTCTAGTTGGTCTTCCACGTCTTCTCTTCCCCTCAGCTTTCCCTTGTAATATAGTTCATGTCAGGTGTCCCAAAGAACCTCTCAGAAGATGTTCTGCAAATCTAGTCTTTTTTTGCATAATATTCTTTAACAGTGTTCTTTCCATCCCAACTCGTCTTAAAACTTCTTGATTTGATATTCATTCTGTATAGCTAATCTTTTCCATCTTTCTATAACACCACATTTCCAATGCATTAATTATTTCCATTTCTCTTTCTTAGTGTCCATGACTCATTTCCATAACTAGCAATACTCCAAACTGTTGCTTTAACTATTCCAATTCTAACGCCTATTTCAATGTTCTTATTTATTAAAATTCTCTTCATTTCCATAAATGCCGATTTAGCTTAACCTATTCTATTTCTAATATCCGACTCTGAAGTTCCTTTCTCTGAGATCCAGCTACCTAAATATTGAAATATTTCCACTTCTAAAATCTTTCCTCTACACATCTTATTTTTACATTATCTCCTATTTTTCTACCCATTATCATTATCTTGGTCTTTTTTGTGTTAATTCTTAGTCCATACTCTTTACAAGAATTTTCAATTCTTTGAATAATTTGTTGTAACCCATTTTCACTTTCTGCCATCACTACTACATCATCCGCATATCTTAAGTTATTAATGATTCTTCCGTTTATTTTTATTCCTTCTGCTACATCCTCAAGTGCCTCTCTAAACATTTTTTCACTATAAAAGTTAAACAATAATGGTGATAACTTGCATCCTTGCCTGACTCCTCTCTCCACAGGGAATTCTCCTGTTTCCTCTCCATTTACACATACTGACTCTATTTGTGACCAATATAATCTCTTTAAAATTTCCAAGTCATAAGAGACAATATCAGTATTTTCTAGAATGTCAAAAAGCCTTTCATGTTTCACTGTATCAAATGCCTTTTCAAAATCTAGAAATCCCAAAAACAACTTTCCACCATGGTTTAGTGTTTTCTCCTCAATAATTCTTTGACAAGTTATAGCCTCTCTAGTTACTCTGTTGGTTCTGAATCGAAACTGTTCCTCATTCATTTCTTTTTCTATTTTATTCCTAATTCTCTCTAAAATTATTTGCACCAGAATTTTTGCTCTGTGAGTTATAAGACTTATAGTTCTAAAATTGTTACAGTCTAAAACTTCCGTCTTTTTTGGAATGAGGATAAAAATTGAATTGATCTTCTAAACTACTCTGGTAATTTTTGTCCTTCATAAATTCCATTAATAATTTGCCATAACACTTCCATACCTTTTTCACCTATATTGCTTATACGTTATATCTGTATACCATCTATTCCAGGGGATTTTCCTTCTTTCATCTTTTGAATTGCTAGATTCAATTCCTCCCTCATGATGCACAGTATCTGCCCACTATGTTCTTTCCTTTGATTTTCTCCTCTTTCTCTGTCTTCGTAAAGTTTACTTACATATTCTTCCCATCTCTGTAATATCTTCTCTTTTGTGGAAGAATGAAAGAGGTGAAATTCTATCAGAATTTCACCTCTTTCATTCTTGATTGCTCTAGTCCTTAGCATCTTTCTCCTTCCTGTCATCATATTAATGTTTTTATAAACACCTTTTATGTCCTTTCTTTCTGCCTTTGCTGTTGTATCTTTACTTATTTCATCTAACCACTCTTCCTTTTCCCTTCTTATCTCTCTTTGTATCTCCCTACTCAAGTCTTTATACTGCTTTTTTTTCCTCCTCTGTTTTACCATTAAATAACGTTCTTCTTTGTGTGATTTTCCTCAAAATATTTTCCGTCATCCACGGTTTCTTTCTTTTCTCTCTTTCCTCCTCTTTTTTAGCTCAATGTAATTCTGTAGCAGTAATTATGCTTTCCTTCAGAATCTTCCATTTTTCACTTGTATCATCATTTTCTTGTATATTTCTCTCGTTCATTTCTTCCTCTACTTTCTTTGAGAATTCATTCGCCGTACTTGGTATCTTCAGCCGCTTCTTGTTCCATGATTTGTTCCATTTCCCTGTAGTTACCTTTTTTAGATTAATCCTTATCTTAGTTGACAACAATATGTGATCTGTATCACAGTCTGCTCCTGGATATGTTGTCACATATCTCCATGAATTACCTGAATTAAATAAAAATATTTTTTTCGGCGGGAAAAATTAAATTAAAAAAATTATTATTATTATTATATACAGGCATCTCCATTGAGTCCGTAGACTCACCGTGGGAGATCTATTTTAAAATCATTAAGCAATAATTGTCAGTACCTGTACAGTATCTGTTATATTTTGCATTGAAATCATTCACCGCCACAGCACACACAACTGACTCTGGCAATTCGTTCCGCACATCATCTTAATACGATAAGTCGCATCCCAAATATTTGAAAGTACACTCTGATTCCCTATGCTTTGTATCCACAATTCCATTTTTATTTACACCCGCCGAAACTAAAGACAGCATTTTCTCTACAGTCACACGTCCATTTGTTTTATTTGCGCCTGGACGCTCCCTCACCTGCATTCTCCCTAACAGTTCTAGTTTCCCTGATTTTGCATATCTAAACTTACTACAGGCTGGAACACTTTTTCTAAATGCCTAACACTAAACACATTTAAGTGCAAATGATCTGCCTTGGCCGAAGCTTTTCGGCCAAGGCAGATGATTTCGGCTATCAAACTCATTTCACGCATCGAGAAACTGCACTCGATTCCTATTCTAAAACAACCTGCACATTGAATCATTTGCAATTATTGCTCTTCTTTGAAGTTCACATATATCATAGCGTGGAAATAGACTCAATGTCTTTACTCTCTCTCTCTCTCTCTCTCTTCTCTTTTGCTACTGTCAGTAATTCTTTCATGTCTTCCTCATATCATACTCCCCCCCCCCCTTTTTTTTTTCGTACCTGCCATAAGAATCAAGTATTTCACTTTACCTTTCTACAAGCTAATGCCAATCGTTGCAGCTAGGAAACATTATTTAGTCATTCCCTCACAAATGACTCATCTTATCATAGAATCTCCCTAAAATTCCCATTCTATTCTCTAGCATTCCTTGACGAGCATTTTTTTCTCTTGGTCTGTTCTTCATTATTCTCTTTTCTCCGTAGCACCACTCGTCAACATTTATTAAGCCTATCAAGGTATACACTTCATCCCATGAAAGACCCCACGTAAGCAAGCTATCTCTCTAATCGCATCTAACTCTTCATTCACTACATCATCCATGCTTTTCAGTATTTCTACCTACACTAGCATCCTTCCTTCTCATCCCCGACACCTCTAGCACATTAGTCTCGAGTCATTAAGTCTTACATTCATCCGTCCTTCACATACTGGCACATTTTCTTGGAACCTTCTCATTTCCTCTCTTACCATTATACTTTTCTCATCCAAATTTCATCCCATTTCTCTCTCTCTCTCTCTCATTTTCTGTTAAATTTTTTATATTAGCTAATCTTATCTGTTGTATCCCAATTTCTTCATTCATCATCTTCATCCTTGTCCTCAAATCCTCTACTTCATTTCTTTTTTCGAGGTAATGAAGACTGTACAACGCAGTGACAGAAAGAAACGATAGGCAATCCTCACGGATCATAAAATTCAATAACTAAGGCATTGTCTTGATTTGTAGCTTGGTAAAAGAAATATCTATATCAGATATCTGATTGTTACATGGACCAGGAATGGCAAGCACCTTAGAAATATCCTTATGACTATTATCTTAGTATAGATTATCAACAAGAGGTGAAGAAGTAACATATAATAATCACCACAGAAAAGCCACCAAGCGCCTCTACAACAAACCTAGGGACTTGACCAACAAACTGACATTTGATAAGACAAACCTAGGGACCTACAGAGAGTTGAAACGCGCCATATATAGACAATTATAATGTATATAATATCCATATAGATATTATAGCAAGATGCAAAATTAGAGGGAATACAAGATACCAAGAAATTATGTCATACCTCTCATACCTCTCCTTATAAAGTAATTCACAAACGAAGTAATCACAACCACTTCTGGCAACGTATTCGCCCATTTACCACCCTCCTGGATTTAAGCTTCAAATTTTCAACTTTGTCGGGTTGAGTACTTCTGTTCAGAACGGTAATATTCAACTTGACCCGTTTTAGTCATGCGCTAACATGGCACATCGAGGCGTAAGAAAACCACATAACAGCAGGTGTGTAGTCGGGCAAGGGCGCGTCAGGGCAACGACCTAGTACTTTTTTAAAACTATCAAAATTTTTAAATTCAACGAGCGAGGATTTAGTGCTATGAACGTTATAATTTAAAAAGTTACGCACAAAACTCTTAATGAAAAACGTTTCTGCTGCGATGCTCATCAAGCTTAATGGACCACCACTTTCCACATGGAATGCGCTTCCTTAGGTTAAGTCATGGCTAGTGCATCACAGCCCAGCTGAAGATCGACAATCGCGACATGTAGCAGAGAAGAAAGATGAGAGCAGGGAAATTTGAAAATTATTTTGACAAGGTAAGCCTAAATGTTAATAGTGTAGTATTTATAATTTTAATTTTAATTGAATTAACACCTAAATGACCATCAATGCAGTCTGCTGGATGATTAAAATTATTCCAATGAAAACAATGAAAGAATTACATAATGGCATGGTGTAATTTTGCATAATAATAATAATTTTTGTTTATGTACAGTACTGTCTGGGTTCTTGGGTTAACCATGTGTTTAGGGTAATCCTTTGCCCGCTGTTATATTGTGTTATTCTCTGTTAGTCTGCCAGATTATCCCACCTAGTTGGGAGGGACCTTAACCACACGATCTCTCTCTCTCTCTTATCTCGTAGGGCGTACCACAAACCTTCTTCTCCTCTCAAAACGACACCTACCACTCTGCCATATGGACGTCGCCATAATAATAATAATACCGCACTTCATGTTCCGGATTTTTGTTTCCCTGGCACTATTTCTTTTAGGACTACATCCCTGCATAACAGTACATTATTATTGTTATTATGTGACATCTCAAGGGAGTCCGAAGACTCATCGAGGGAGTGTGTGCCAACAGCATCGAACGATTGATTTCTTTCCAACTACTAACCGCGCTCAAACTTGCTTAACTTTTTGCGTGAGCATTAGTAGCAGAGGCTCTACCAATCGACCAACCTTTGCTGGCATATAAAATAACGGACGCTACTTACGTGTTAGGAAAAAAAATATTTAATATACGGGAATAAAAAGGCGTTAGTTGATTTTTTTTTTAATTAGCAAAAAGTTAGTTAATATTTAATGATTTTTTCATAGTGTGTCATCCGTTATTTTAATTTTATTATTACCTTTAGTTAATCTGACAAAAAAAAAAACAGCTCTTTTTTTACTAAAACATAAAACTGTTCTTGATTGAAAAAAAATAGTTTTGCGGTACTAGTTGAAAATTTTATCTCTTGAAAATTTGTTAAGCCATTCTGCTAGTTAAATCCAGTATTTAAGTACATTTATTAATAGAGCATGATTGGAGTTCCGTAAAGATGGCGGTTTTTTCGAATATTTCTTGTTCATTAGCATTCGATATGACTTTAACGAAGTTGAAATTTTCACTTCAAGTTTACTCCCGCATACAGAGAGAAAAAAGCAAACTGCGAGTAGAATCATTTCTATATAGTATTTATAGGTGTATTGCTGTTGTATGCAATGCATTCAACTATACGAGTAAGTTTTAATTTGTACGTCGTGCAGTATCTTATTTTCATACTAAAACGTCTGAAAAGGAACTGCCATTACATTTCACAGTTTCAGCAGTGTATTTTTATAAAACGATAAAGAATTCGGTGTGAAAATTTTTATTTTATTTCGTACAAATAACTTTTTAAGGATATAAAATGGATATGTAGGTTGCTGCTATTTAAAATTGTACGTTAATGCAATAGGTTGCAGATGGGGTGAAATTGGGTAAAGCTTTAGTTAACCAAAGGTGATATGGGAATCTTTAAATATATTGATAGTGGGTATAGGTGAATGACTGTCAGTTTACAGTTATGCATCATGGGATGACATTGAAATTGACTTCAGGAAATTAATGAAGTTAAGGATTTGAGATATCAGCAGACTGTGAATTAAGATTCAGAGGTCATATTGCAAAGGTGGCTAGAATTACTTGATCAGGGCTTCCCAAGCTCTTTTGGATTAAGATCCACTTTCTGACAATGTAATTTTTCACAACCCACTCACTTGTAATGCATATTGTAGCTTCCGTATCACAATTGGAAGAATAGCAGAACATTGCACCCTTCGATTGGAAAAGACCCAAGTTCAATTCTCGTCGTGACGAGGGGAATCCTTATATGGGCTTTTTCAGTTGAAGGTGAGTAAGCTGATATCATACTGTGGTAGCAGGGTTTCTCTCTTCCGGAAACTTGGGTTTTTTCATCCTGCATACAGACAAATCGGCCTTCAGAACACACAAATTACAGACAAAAAATACTGTTTTGGTGGTGATGGTGCTGATTGTAGTGGAGATCGTAGTTGGAGAATTCAGTAGTAGTGGAGAGAATGAGATGTATTTAACAAAGTAGAGTTGTGTGCCCTCCCATGATGAGTTCTTGGATTCCTGGAGGTGTCATGTAATAATAATTTAAAAGGAAGGGGGGTTGAATAAAAAAATATCACTATACTACTTTTAAACTTTTTATCGAATACACTTAATTAATCTGTAAATTTATTAATCACATACATAATGAGGTGTATGTAAAGAATGGGCTTGTTTTCTGTTTTTGCTGATCACGTCTTTGACATCCACATTGATATGTGTTATTTTCAGGTGCAAGGTGTTTGATAATTGAAGTTATTTCGAAATTTGTTTTTAATTCCTATCATCACTGAAAATCCAACTTCACACATGTACAAAGTAGTAAAAGGAAGTAACACTCTTAAAGCTACGATAGAAAGAGACCCACTCCAAAATTAGCTTGAGACCCACACTTTGGGAATCTCTGTACTTGATTATTGGTAATTCCATAAGGTGGTTTTATTATTATTATTCAGGCTTTCATGGGGTCAAAAGACTCATCGTGGGAGGTCCTTCCTAAGAAACACAAAGTCTATCAAGACTCATCGAAGGGAAGCCCCCCCCCCCCCTGTAAGAAACACAGTCTATCATACCACTCCTTAAACTCATTGACTGTTCTCGCTCTCACCACTCTATCAGGCAATGCATTCCATGATTCAACCACCCTTCATGCAAAGAAACCACTTCTCACCCTCTTGCTCACAGTTTCCTTTCGTAACTTCCAGGAATGGCCCCTTGTCATCACTCCTTCCTGATGTTCAACGAAGCGAAAGAACCCCCCAGTGTCAACCCTGTAACCACCTCTCAACAGTTTAAAAGTCTCAATCACATCACTTCTCCTTTTATCCACAAACTCTGCAGTCCACACTCCCTCAGCCAATCCTCATAACTAGCATTGTACAGTCCTGAAACCATCTTTGTTATCCACCTTTGTACCCTTTATAGAGTTAATTTATCCCCTTCATATCCTGGACACCAAATATGAGAACAATAGTCCAAGTGTGGGCTGATCAGGGTCTTATACAACGGAATGATAACTGTTTTATCTCTGCAGGTCAGTGTCCTTCTCATTATTGCAGCAATCCTCTGTGTTACCTTAACCACCTTTGCAATATGTCCCCTAAACTTCAGGTTTCTATCAATCATCAACCCCAGATCTCTTGTCTCCCCTACTTCCTCCACTATAACTTCTCCCATAGAGTATGCAGTGTCCCATCGATGTATCCCAAACCTCAAGACCTTACATTTTGCTGCATTAAACTGACATCCCCATTCATTTGCCCATCTATCTAGCTTATTGAAATCCTCTTGCAGGACTACCACATGTGCACTATTACTATTAACCCTTCCCAGCTTTACATCATCTGCAAACAACTGAATATCCCTCTGCAATCTGCTGACAATGTCATTGATATAAAGGTTAAACAATATAGGTCCCAGTACTGAGCCCTGTGGGACCCCACTTGTAATCCTCTGCTTCCTTGAAACTGCCCCACACATACAGAACTCTCTGATACCTATCGGACAGCCAATCCTGAATCCAGTTGACCAATCTGACATCCATACCCATGTGTTCCAACTTGAATATCAGCTTATCATGTGGCACCCTGTCAAATGCCTTCGCTGTCTAAGAAAATTGCAGTATATGCCTTTCCCTCATCTAATGCTCTTGTAACTTTATCATAAAAGGCGAGCATATTGCTAAAACAGGAGTGCCCCTTGACAAATCCATGTTGACTCACAGATAACGTTACCCTCATTTGCCCACTACTGTATACGGTCCTTCACTACTTTTTCCAAGATCTTATTAACTACTGATGACACACAAACTGGCCTATAATTAGACACTTCCAGTCTGCTACTGCCCTTATGCAATAGTACTATATTAACTTTCTTCCATTCCATGGGCACCTTTCCCGCAGCCAAACTTTCATTGAAAAGCCAGGTCAAAGGCACTGTCAGTTCCCTTGTACATTCTCTCAAAACTTGTGGTAAAATACCATCTGCTCCCACAGCTTTACTGACATTCAGAGTACTCAGTATTTGGAACACACACTCTCCCCCTGCACCTCTAAGCCTCAAACCTTTTGCCTCAGATCCTTTCCTATATTGTTAATGAACAAATTAAACAGTATTGGTCCAAAACAGAACTAGTCACAGGCCTTCTTTTTGGATTCTACTCCTAAATTAACTACTCTCTGATATCTCTCCATCAACCACCTTGCTACCCTTCTCACCAATCCTATGTCCATTCCCATATGCTGCAGTTTACTGATTAGAATTCCATGTGATATACTGTGAAAGGTCTTTGCAAAGTCCAGCAGTATCACTCTAAACTCATTTCCTTTATCCAACTCAGCTGTTACTGTATTATAAAACGTGAGGAAGTTAATGAGACATGATCTACTCTTCACCAAACCATGCTGTCCCCATACAGTATGGCATTTCCACTTATCCATTCCTGTATTTTGCTCTTGATCAACTTTTCCAATACTTTGATAACAACTCCTGATATGCTGATTGGTTGGCAATTTGCTTCGTCACTCTTGGAATCTCCTTAATGCAATGGAGATTCCTGCTAAAAAATATATGCTATTTTTTCTTCTTTCCACCCCCTCCAGACTAACCCAGAGGTGAGACTTTGATTGAACAATCTGGTTAAGGGCATTGACATTCCCTTGCCACTTCACGTAACACTTGAGTTGGTATACCATTCAATCCCACAGATGTATTCACATTAAGGTTTTGTAATATGCTATGCACCTCCATTTCATTTACCTCGGTTCTCATATATGCCTTTGACTCTCTCTTTCCTTCAATATCACCACCTGGATGATATATTCTGGCAAAGTGTTCACTTGGTAATTCTACTGTTTTGACTGATTCAGTTTCCTCCTTACTATCGGCAGTCATTAAAATCATTTTGCTATATACATTCTTTTACTAGGAGCACATCAAAAGAACTGTTTGGGATTCTTTTTAGCCTGCATTGTTGCTAACTTCATTTCATAATCTGCTTTTGCCTTTCTTTCCACACCAGTTACCCATCTGGCCTGTACTGTTCATGTGCCTGCAGGTCAACTTTCCCCTTAAATTCCCTCTACGATTGTTTCTTTTTTTGCATCTCCAGCTTAATGATGGTATTCATCCATTTAACTCCCACTTGATTTACTCTGCTGACTAGGTATACAGTCTGCCAGTACCTCCCTAACACTCCTTTACCACTTTCCATGCATTATCAATTGCAGTTTCACATTCTGTGGCACTGATCTCCTAAGCTTGTCATACTTACCAGCCCTATAATTCCACATATGAATTCCACACACAAATTCAACACATTTAGCCAATTTCCAGGTCAAAACAATATGATTACTCTTACAAATTGGTGGCAATGTGGTAATATTCGTTATAGACAAATGCTCAGATGCAATTACCAGATTGCGCTCTTGAACCCCCTAGTATGTTCCATCACATGTGTCTCAGGTAATTATCTTTTAGTAACTACATAAATTTCATTTCCTTCCTTCCTTCTAATCTATGTTCCTATAGTTGAAATCACCCGTAATAATTACATATCATTCACTCATTGGTCTCTTTGCCAATGCATACTATTTTCATCATCTTTTCCATCCCCTGGTCTATAGCAGCATCCAACTGTATATTTTGTTCTGCTCGCTTCAGTCTCACACCAGATAGCCTCAAATGTTCTATTTTCACTGACCTGCAGTTGAACTTCAACTCTCTCTTTCTTTGCCTATTTCGACTCAGTTATTATCAATAACACTCCTTTTCCCCCATCTTTTCTCTCTATCCTCCCTGAACACACTATATTCTTCACATTCTTTCCCACTAACTGTATCATCTTCTGTTAGCCTTGTCTCACTAATGCTAATAACCTTCATCCAGGATGAACCAACAATGCCAAAAATTCTTCCTGCTTGTTCCGAATGCCCCTGCCATTAGAGTACATAAAGTGTGCAAGCCCCTTAGGCCTACCACTATCCTGACCCTTTATACTACCTGTCCTATTCTGGTTTGTTACCCGTGGTACTAACTTAGGCATATTATACACATTCTTACACTCAGCTGCCTCACTGATGTCTGCATATCCACTTTCATATGCAAACCATCTTTATATAAGTCCTTTCACCCATCAAACTCGCTTCGTGCCACTCCTGCATAACCTACGATCGAGTCATTTGCTATTATGGCCTTCCTCAACTCTACTCTGTCATACCATGGCAACAGACTCACTGTCTTAACTCTTTCACTCTATTCTTTTGTTACTTCTAGTAATTCTTTCATGTCCTCTCTCATGCCATACTTTTCTCCTTTTAAATCATTCATTCCATGATAGATTTCTTTTAGGAGGCAAAGTTTGAGAAAAAATTCTGGTGATGTAAAGTAATGCTGGTGATAAGTAAAGTAAAAAAAAATAACCAGAATCTTAAAGAAATACAATCTATGCATGGCTTTCAAGCCCCACCAAAAGCTTATTACCCTTATACATTCTACTAAAATCAACTCCCTTCTCTCTCCATGTTTGGAGTATATAAAGTGCCTTCCTGCAAGTTGGCTCCTATGGACAAAGAGGAAGATCAGCCAACATCCCCATTGGAACACAAAAAATACATCTGCATTCATTACTATAGTTAATGGGAACAATGCTTTAGATACAGCTCATGGAATCAACTGCAAAAGACCACCATGCTCCATCGCAGTAAATTTAGAAGAGAGAGACTATTTTTGGAATCCGCAGCTGCTCTCAGAAATCAGCCAAAGTTAAATATGGTTGCATTAAACTTCCCAAAATATGGAATACACTAATACTTCCAGGTCCCAGGTTACATACTAGGCCACCAACAGGTATCCATGGAGGGTGTCCCACCTAGTTATGACTGGTCTTTCATTCATGTGCTTCTCTTAGTTTTATGTTGCCTGTGTGTGTGTGTGTTATATGTCTCATATTGTACTCCTTGACGATGTCTCAGTGACTGAGAAAAAGTGTTGGAAGAATTAAATATTTTAAATCCTTTCTCAGTGCTGTTTCTCTTCATTAAGCCTCTAATATCACTTAACACACAGATTGTTATAAAAGTCTTTGAATAGGTTGTAATTTCAGCCAGAGAATAGGTCATCATTCACTATTGCTAAGTGTAATGCCATCCATTTTGGTCAGAGAAAATAGAATAATGTTTATATATTGGAGGAACTCTGCTTCAAGAAGTGGAGGAGGCAAAGGATCTTGTCAGATAGAGAATTGAAGATTAGAGTGGTAGTTCCACTACATAAGGCACACTAATTAGGCTGTATTTGGATTTCTGTGCACTGATTTGTTCATCTGGTTATATGATTGATATGGAAACATTAAAGAATGCATAGGTGAATAATCAAGATTGCTTTAGGACTCTGGAATTTTGAGTATGAAGATAGATTTAGGGAATGTGTATGCAGAGATGGTATTAGGAGAAGGAGTGATATGTTGACGTATATGTTAGTGAGAGGAGCCTGTTAGAAAAATAAAAGTAAATTATTGCACAGGATAATAGGTGATGGGAGAAGAAGAGGTCATCCCTAGAAACTGTACAAAGGTCACGTGAATAAGAAAGTGAAATGGAAATATTTTATTTCAACTGGTGAATAAATTCAAGAAATGCATTGCTTGGAGTGAGTAGTGAATGCTTAAGGTTAAGATATACAATAAGTATTGTGGTTTGTGTATATAGTAATAGTAATATTATTATTGTTATTCAGTAACTACACTGAGTAACAAGACTCGTCATATAATTCCTTAAAGCCATTCACCACTGTGTCAGGCCATCCATTTCATGGTCCATCAAAAATACCACTTCTCAAACTCTTACTCGCCACTTCCTTTTGCAATGTCCAGGAATGGCCCTTGTTCGTTATCTATCTATTTCTCTACTATACAAAAAATCTCTCTGGTGTCAATCCTATAAATAGCGCTCATCTGGAAACTATAATGTCTGTCATAGCATCCCATTATCTTCTGTCTACCAAACTGTGCAGTTAGTGTTCATTATTTCATTCTTTCCGCATAGCCAGAGAGATTTTTTTAGTTTTGTGTGGGGTTTTATACAATATAATTGACCCTCTTTTTTTTCCCTCTACTAGTCAAAATGTTCTTCTAATATTATTAATTTTTTGCTATATCCACAAGTCGAAGAATCATCAAGGCCTACACTAATCATTATTTATACAATACTTATTACGTTCTCCTTGAACTCATTCACTGACAGAGCACTCACAAACACCTCTGGCAACCCATTCCACCAATTTACCACCATTGCAGGACTTCTAGTTAATATTAGAACATTGACCAGCAGAGATAAATATGCGTGATTCCATTGTATAACCTTAGTCAGGCCACATTTGGATTATTGCTCTTGAATCTGGTTATCAGAATTTCAAGGGATGCAGTGGGAACTGCATATGGAAACAGATGCATATAAGAAAAGTGATATCAGGACTGTAAAACGTTGATTATATGAATAGAATGAAATAATGAAAACTTAGTCATAATATTCTGGAATTTGTGTAAGAATGTGATTACACTCAAACAATTTCCAGGGGCGGCTCTTGTTCTCATTCTTTCTATCATACAACAGTCCTGCAATCCATTTCACTAATCTGATATCTAAACCCATGTATTGCATCTCAGTGAACTTAAGATGTTACACCTGACATGCTTTTGCTGTTAAGGGATGCTCTGAAACAAAAGCATCCCTTAACAAAAAGAGAATGTTACGATTAAGAAGCTAACTGCAAAAGAGCTTGAGCTAGTTTTCATTCACATTGAGCATGCTAATGAAATTTTGTTTCCTGATCTTGATATGGAACGAAGCTTTGAAGTGTACCGAATTCTTGATAAAGCATCGCCGTCAGCTATCGCAAATTGCATGACAAAATGAAAAAGTTGAGCACGATTCAAACATCTTTATACTTAATTTTTTTTGTAAAAAAGTAGCTCAATCAAATAATTAGACATTAAATACAAATTTAAGCAATTGATTTTTATTAACTTTGATGATTTTATTCTGTAATATAGCTTATTCTGTAATTTTTTTTCCAAATTTACACTAACTGATGGATGAATTATAAGTATTCCTATCATTTATTGTATTTGCTCAATGCGATTTCGCTTAGCACGCATTAATTGATGGACTAATTGATCAAGTTAAGCGAGGTTTTCCTGTATATAGAAACTGTAGCATCTTCTTGAATGTATCAGCCAGACTTCTGATATTAAGGATGGGAAGGAATTTCTGTCATTGCATATTATTATTATTGTTATTATTTAGGCCTCCAAGGAGTCAAAAGACTCATCACAGCAGGTCCTTCCTAGGAAACACAAGTCTATCAAGACTCATTGTGGGAGGTCTCACCTAGGAAACACAAAGTCTATCATACCACTCCTTAAACTCATTGACCATTCTTGCTCTCACCACTCTATAAGGCAATGCATTCCACGGTTCAACCACCCTCCATGCAAAGAAACCACTACTTACCCTCTTTCCCACAATTTCCTTTCGTAATTTCCAGGGATGGCTCCTTGTCATCACTCCTTCCCACTGTTCAACCAAGCAAAAGAACTCCCCAGTGTCTACCCTGTAACCACCTCTCAACAGTTTAAAAGTGTCAATCATATCACCTCTCCTTCTTCTATCCACTAAACTCTACAGTCCACATTCCCTCAGCCGATCCACATAACTAACATTGTACAGTCCTGAAACTGCCTTTGTTATCCGCCTTAGTACCCTTTCCACTGTTAATATATCCCCTTCAAATCCTGCGGACCAAATCTGAGATCAATAGTCTAAGTGTGGTTTGATCAGGGTCTTATACAACGGAATGATAACTGTTTTATCTTTGCAGGTCAGTGTCCGTCTCATTATTGCAGCAATCCTCTGTGTTACCTTCACCACCTTTGCAATATGTCCCCTAAACTTCAGGTTTCTATCAATCATCAACCCCAGATCTCTTGTCTCCCCTACTTCCTCCACTATAACTCCTCCCATAGAGAATGCAGTGTCCCATCGATGTATCCCAAACCTCAAGACCTTACATTTTGCTGCATTAAACCGACACCCCATTCATTTGCCCATCTGTCTAGCTTATTCAAATCCTCTTGCAGGACTACCACATCTGCACCATTACTATTAACCCTTCCCAGCTTCACGTCATCTGCAAACAACTGAATATCCCTCTGCAATCCGCTGGCAATGTCATTGATATAAAGGTTAAACAATATGGGTCCCGATACCGAGTCCTGTGGGACCTCACTTGTAACCCTCTGCCTGCTTGAAACTGCCCCACCATACAGAACTCTCTGATACCTATCGGACAGCCAATCCTGAATCCAGTTGAACAACCCGACATCCAAACCCATGTGCTGCAACTTAAATATCTGCTTATCATGTGGCACCTTGTCAAATGCCTTCGCTAAATCCAAGAAAATGGTAGTATATGCCTTTCCCTCATCTACTGCTCTTGTAACTTTATTATAAAAGGCTATCATATTACTAAAACAAGAGCGCTCCTTCACAAATCCATGTCGACTCTCACAGATAACATTACCCTCATCTGCCCAATGCTGTATATGGTCCTTCACTACTTTCTCCAAGATCTTACTAACTAATGATGACACACAAACTGGCCTATAATTACACACTTTCAGTCTGCTTCCACCCTTAGGCAATGGCACTATCGTACCTTCCTTCTATTCCCTGGGCACCTTTTCCGTTGCCAGAATTTCTTTGAAAAGCAAGGTCAAAGGAGCTGTCAGTTCCTTAGCACATTCTCTCAAAACTCGTGGTGAAATACCATCCAGTCCCACAGCTTTACTGATATCCAGAGTACTCAGTATTTAGAACACGCTCTCCTCTAAACCTCAAACCTGCCCTATCCCTCTAGTATTAAAATTTACTCCTCCAAGATGAAATAGACCAATAAAGTGTTCATTGAACAATTCCACTATGTCCTCTGCATCAGTAACTTTATTCCCATTTTTATCCCACAATGTCATTCTTCCACAATCATTTCTCCTCCTACTGGCCACAAAGCTAAAAAATTCCCTATGATTTTCTTTGGATTTTAGGACCAATCTCTTCTCATATTCCAGTTCTGTCTTCTTTACCATACCAGTCACTCTCGTGGCCTGTGTCTTATTCTCTTCATGCATCTTCTCTTCACCTGTCTCCTTATATTCTTTCATAGCCTCTTTTTCGCATGCAGTTCCGGTTTAATATTGTTTGTCATCCACTTTACACCAAATTGTGTCCTCTTCTTCACTTGTGGAATGCAGCTTACTATTGCTGCTAACAAATATTCCTTCACAATTTCCCAAGCATTAATGATATCCCGGCCTTCCAATTCCTCCCTCCATGAAACTTACCCAAGTTGATGTCTAAGACTATTATAATCACCTGCCTTGTAATTCCACATATGTTCCCGTCTCTTTGATACTCCTGCATACCTGTTCTTCTTTCAAGTCAAAATCACATGGTCACTCTCTCGAACTGGTGGGAGAGATGCTATCTTTATTATTATATACTCGTCTGATGCTACGACCAAATCCAAAACTCTTGAGCACTCTTGTTCCCTCTATTACATGTTGCCTAAGACATTTGTCCCTCAAGAATTCTAGAAATTCCATTCCTTTATTGCTACATGCATCTTCCTCTCCCCAATTTATACTGCTGTAGTTAAAATCTTCCATAACAATCATTCTTTTTGCACTTGCCAAGCTCAATTGTCTAAACATCTCCTGGTCCCCACCTTCTGTGCTCCTGGGTTTGTAGCAACACCCCACTAAATATCCCATCTCGCCTATCTCTACCTCACACCATATGCTTTCAAAATCATTAGTGTCACTACCTTCCAAAGCCTTCATTCTTAGAGGACATAAGTCGTCACTAATCATAAGCAGTTCTCCACCACCACGCTCTCCCTTCCTGTCCTGTCGAAAAATGCTGTACCCTGCTACTTCTATTACTGTTATTATAACCTCTTCTGTCAACCATGTCTCAGTGATCCCAATAATCTTTGGCCAGGCTGATGCTATCAGCACCACCAATTCCCATCCTTTATTCTGGATACCGTTGGCATTAATTTAAAGCATAAAAATGTCACAATTTCTATACCCAACATTATCTTCTCTAGAATCCACTGGGCTCAGCATTAACTGATGTTGTCTCCCCCCCCTCTCCCAAGTACCCTTTCCCACAAGAGGCCACCTATGCTACCATCCACCTTGGGTATTCTAGTTTCCGTGCATTGAAACACTGACTCGTTTAGAACAGCAATCTCTCCAAATGCCTACTTCCTTTCTCATTCAAATGCAAGCGGTCTCTCGCATACAATTACTCTCTGTCCTCAAACGCCTTCCAAGCATCCACATATTCCAATCCTCTCTTCTGACACATTCTAGCTATTATGTTATTCAATATTACTGCTCTTCTACTCAGCTTGTCACTATCATATCTAGGCAACACGCACGCTATCTTTCCTACTACCTCAATCAAGAATCTCATATCTCTACCAACCATCAGAATCATCTCATCCACCCTTTCACCCCTCTTAATTGCCATAGCCACATTTTCTATCGTTTCTCCAAGCAAACACTCCTCACACATCCTATCTTGCACACCATGGATCATTGAGTCGCCATACATTACACCACTTACCACCCTGTTCCTTGATTGCTCCCATGCATCCCTCACTCTCTCTCTTTCCTCTAACACTTTCTCTCTGTGTTCTCCTACTTACCCCTTGCTGACACACTCTATCCCTGGTTCCAGTGCTCACTTGCATTCTTCTCATTCCCTCTTCTATCATTCCCATAACTCTCTCATTCCCTCTCTTCCACTTATCCTATTCTCTCCTCTTGTATCATTCCCATAACTCTCTAATTCTCTCTCTTTCACTTATCCTATTCTCTCCTCTTCTATCATTCCCATAACTCCCTCTCACCCCCCCCCTTCCACTTATCCTATTCTCTCCTCTTCTATCATTCCCGTAACTCCCTCTCATTCCCCCTTCCATTTATCCTATTCTCTCCTCTTCTATCATTCCCATAACCCCCTCTCATTCCCTCCCTTCCACTTATCTTCTTCTATCATTTCCATAACTCACCCTCATTCCCTCCCTTCCACTTATCCTATTCTCTCCTCTTCTATCATTCACATAACTCTCTCTCTCATTCCCTCTCTTCTACTCTTCCCATTCTCTCCTCTTCTATCATTCCAATATCTCTCTCTCATTCCCTCTCTTCTACTCTTCCCATTCTCTCCTCTTCTATCATTCCAATATCTCTCTCTCTCATGCCCTCTCTTCTGCTGTTTCTATACTCTCCTCTTGTATCATTCCCAAACCTCTCTCTCATTCCCTCTCTCTCCTACTGCTTCTTATTCTCTCCTCTTTTATCATTCCCAAAACTTTCTCTCACTCCTACTCTGATTTGCCTTGCATATATCTCTTCCATTCTCCTAATCTCATCTTTCATACTTCTCATCTCATTCACAAGACATTCCACCTCCTCTTTCAGCTCATCTATCCCTCTTTGCAAGTTAGTCACTCCTACTCGCCATTCATTTACCCAATCAAAACCGTCTCCCTAAACTTCATAGTCATTCAAGCCTTCCACACTCCCGACTCTTATTTTCTCATTCATACTTTGCTCATTATTCTCTCCTATCACGCTACTCGTCTCCCGACATTCATTTCACATCCCTGAAGCAACTAGGTCGGCTATCGAAATATCTGATTTAGTTGATTTCCTCCCACAGTGCATTTTGTGCATATATGCACCCCCCCCTTCTCTCACCCACCAGATATCCAACTCCTGGGAATCGTACATGCCACAAACACTGCATGCCACAAAGTCCTTTATGTTATGTATAATAGAATTCTTAAATGGTGGAAGACTTGGTGACACGGCATTTATGATTGCAGCTGGGTGTCTGCCATCTTTCCTTACTACCAAGTAAGTAACTACTAAACTAATTGCTAAAATACACTCGGGTCCTTGTTTTATGCATATCTTTTTCATGTGGTTTTGAAGTTATGCGGTGGATATTTTGCAAATTCGGGGTTTCTCCGTTATACAACAGCATGTTGCAGCACATTCTGGCGTAACGTGTAAGCAGTGAGTGTCTATGAAGTTTAATTTTGCATGTGAGTAAAGTGTTTGTCTTTTCATTATTATAAGTCTAAATTTTGCTAATTTTTATTTTAAAGATTTACTTTGGCCCAATGGAGAAAAAAAAAAGCACCAAAGGAAAGCAATTTCTTTGGAAATGAAAAGTGCAATTTTAGATAGCTTAGCAAAAGGAGAGGGATCTATGGCGATTGGTAAACATTTTAATTTAATTTAAAATCTACCATTTCTGGCACAAAACTAAGTGCCAAATTATCAACGTACTCAAGAGATGCTTTATTAGAAAAAACGGAACGAGCGCTTGTAATTTGGATCGAAGAATTAACTAAAAGAAGAATTCCTATAAGTGGTTATTTAATTACCAAAAAGCTCTTCAGTTTTATGAACAGATGAAGCAATTGGAGCACCTAATTCCGCTTCCAGGCTAATAAAGAATTTTCGGCTAGCAGAGGATGGCTAACCGGCTTTTTAAAAAGGAATGCACTTCATAACGTGAAGATTACAGGCGAGGTTATAGCAGCAAATGAAGAAGCGGTCAAACATTTTCAAGAGAAGTTAGCCAAAATTATTGAAGATGGTGGATATTGTCCCGATCAAGTGTTTAATGCTGACGAAACAGGATTGTTTTGGAAGAAAATGCCTAGTCGAACTTACATTGGAAAGTCTGAGAAAAAAAGCAAGTGGGTTTAAAGCAAGCAAAGATTGAGTAACATTGTTATTTTGTAGCAATGCATCAGGAGATCGAATGTTGAAACCCCTCCTAGTAACTCGATCTCTAAGACCTCGTGCTCTAAAAGTCAAAGATCTGAAAGCTGCCGATACATTGGATGGCTAATACAAAGGCCTGGGTAAAAACTGCTGTATTTACTGCATGGCTCAATAATTGCTTTGTACCAGAAGTGGAAACATATATGAAGCAGAAAGCTCTAGATGTTAAAATTTTAATAATTGTGACAATGCACCAAGTTATCCGCATTTAGAACATCCAAATGTGCAGGTAGTGTTTTTTTCCACCCAATACAACAAGCATTATTCAGCCATTAGATCAAGGCATAATTGCTACTTTTAAAAACATATTACGTTAAGCACACTTTTCAATTTATATTGGATAAACTAAAAAAACGAATCGTTAACAGTAATCGAAGTTTGGAAAAAATTTTCTATTTTGGACTGTTTTAATCATGTTGCATCTGCTATCGTTGAAATAAGACCACAAACTATGCCTGCTGGAAAACAGCTTGGCCTGGATGTGTTGCAAACAGTGCAACCATGCAAACATTTACATTATCAGCTGAAATCATTACTTTGGCACATGAATTTGGTGGAGAAGGTATTGATACATTTAGCCAGAATGATGTAGAAGAATTGCTTGTGGATAATGCCTTAAGTGATGATGATATTATTGGATATTAAAGATCCATAAAACGATAGGTGAAGCGGAAGAAAAACCTGTCCCCCCCCCTCACTGCAAATATAATTCGAGAGGGTCTTGAACTGTGTAATAAATTGTAAAATCATTTTCTTGTTAATGACACCAATTCAGAATGAGCCTTTAAATTCCAACGTGAGCTGAAGAACTGTATGTCTAGATATCATGAGGTGTATAAAAATTAGTAAAATTTTCATCGCAAAGTTTAATTACTGATTACATTGTCAGAAAAAAAAAATCAGCACAGAAAGAGGGTGAAGCTAATTCTGTTTGTGAAGAACTATTGCCTTTACCATACAGATCTGATACGCTGACCATTTCTTCTGGTGATGAAAGTGATTTCGCACCAGTTTGCAAATGTTGCCGAATATTGTCCAATAGCGACGATAATTCTGATGAAAAAATGTAAAAAAAATTCTTACATTTCAATAAAATTAAACGAATAAAGCTTTAGAACAAACTTAGGCATTCTTATTTTCTTGAATTTTCGTAAACTTTTTTATGCAATTTTAGGTTTATTTGAAGTCATTGCTTCGGTTTTATGTGGTTTTAGAACATTATGGAACATATTCCTAATTTTTCAACGCAATTTAGATTCTTTTTTGTACGATTTTTTATACGCGGTTTTCTGTGGAAAGTATTTTCTAGAATTCTCAAGGGACAAATGTCTTAGGCAACATGTAATAGAGGGAACAAGAGGTTTAAGAGTTTTGGATTTGGTTATAGCATCAGAAGAGTTGATAATAACTGAGATGACATCTCTCCCACCAGTTTGAGAGAGTGACCTTATGGTTTTGACTTGGAAAATGGATGGACATGCAAAAGTCTCAAAGAGATGGGAACGTATGTGGAATTATAAGGCAGGTGATTATAATAGTAAAAGACGTCAACTTGGGGAAGTTTTATGGAGGGAGGAATTGGAAGGCCGCGATATCATTAGTGCGTGGGAAATTATGAAACAATATTTGTTAGCAGCAATGGTAAGTTGTATACCACGAATGAACAAGAGGACACAATTTGGAGTAAAGTGGATGACAAACAATATTAAACAGGAAATGCATGCGAAAAAGAGGCTGTGGAAGAGATAAGGAGACAGGATAAGAGAAGTTGCATGAAGAGTATGAGACATAGGCCAGAAGAATGACTAGTATGGTAAGGAAGGCGAAACTGGAATATGAGAAGAGATTAGCCCTAAGATCCAAAGAAAATCCTAGGGAATTTTTTAGCTTTGTGGCCAGTAGGAGGAGAAATGACTGTGGAAGAATGATATTGTGGGATAAAAATGGGAATAGAGTGACTGATGCAGAAGACAAAATAGAATTGTTCAATGACCACTCTATTGGAGTATTTCATCCTGGATGAGTCAGTTTTAATGCTAGACGGATAGGGCAGGTTCAAGGTTTAGAGGTACAGGAGGAGAGTGTGTTTCAAATACTGAGTACTCTGGATGTCAGTACAGCTGTGGTACTGGATGGTATTTCACCACGAGTTTTGAGAGAATGTGCTAAGGAACTGACAGCTCCTTTGACCTTGCTTTTCAAAGAAATTCTGGCAATCGAAAAGGTGCCCAGGGAATGGAAGGAAGGTACGATAGTGCCATTGCCTAAGGGTGGAAGCAGACTGAAAGTGTGTAATTATAGACCAGTTTGTGTGTCATCATTAGTTAGTAAGATCTTGGAGAAAGTAGTGAAGGACCATATACAGCAGTGGGCAGATGAGGGTAATGTTATCTGTGAGAGTCGACATGGATTTGTGAAGGAGCGCTCTTGTTTTAGTAATATGCTAGCCTTTTATAATAAAGTTACAAGAGCAGTAGATGAGGGAAAGGCATATACTACCATTTTCTTGGATTTAGCGAAGGCATTTGACAAGGTGCCACATGATAAGCAGATATTTAAGTTGCAGCACATGGGTTTGGATGTCGGGTTGTTCAACTGGATTCAGGATTGGCTGTCCGATAGGTATCAGAGAGTTCTGTATGGTGGGGCAGTTTCAAGCAGGCAGAGGGTTGCAAGTGAGGTCCCACAGGACTCGGTATCGGGACCCATATTGTTTAACCTTTATATTAATGACATTGTCAGCGGATTGCAGAGGGATGTTCAGTTGTTTGCAGATGACGTGAAGCTGGGAAGGGTTAATAGTAATAGTGCAGATGTGGTAGTCCTGCAAGAGGATTTGAATAAGCTAGACAGATGGGCAAATGAGTGGTGATGTCAGTTTAATGCAGCAAAATGTAAGGTCTTGAGGTTTGGGAAACATCGATGGGACACAGCATACTCTATGGGAAGAGTTATACTTGAGGAAGTAGGGGGAGACAAGAGATCTAGGGTTGATGATTGATAGAAACCTGAAATTCAAGGGACATATTGTAAAGGTAGTTAAGGTAACACAGAGTATTGCTGCAATAATGAGAAGGACACTGACCTGCAGAGATAAAATGGTTATCATTCCATTGTATACGTGTCTGATCAGACTACATTTAGACTATTGATCTCAGATTTGGTCCCCGGGATATGAAGAGGATAAATTGACTGTGGAAAGGGTACAAAGGTGGATAACAAAGATGGTTTCAGGACAGGAATGATAGTTATGAGGATCGGCTGTGGAATGTGGACCGCAGTGTTTGGTGGATAGAAGGAGTGGTGATATGATTGAGACTTTTAAACTGTTGAGAGGTGGTTACAGGGTTGACACTTGGGAGTTCTTTCGCTTGGTTGAACAGCAGGAAGGAGTGATGACAAGAGGCCATCCCATTGGAAGTTACGAAAGGAAACTGGGAGCAAGAGGGTGAGGAGTGGTTTCTTTGAATGGAGGGTGGTTGAACCGTGGAATGCGTTGCCTGATGGAGTGGTGAGGGCAAGAACGGTCAGTGAGTTGAAGGAGTGGTATGATAGACTTTGTGTTTCTTAGGTGGGGGGGGTGAACCTCCCTACAATGAGTCTTTTGACTCCATGGGGGCCTGAATAATAATAATAATAATAGTATCTACTGCACAAAAAGAGACCTGACTATATATGAACACTGTATCACAGATATATATATAAATAAACGCTAAATATAAACATATATATATATATATATATATATATATATAGCGTTTTTATTTAGCGTTTATATTTATATTTCTAATTGTGAAACCACACAGAAAAAATTGCAGCACAATTCACAAAAGAATTCACACATACACCGTTTTAAAAACTCTTTTCCTTACCACCGCTCAAATCACCCGCTGCGTGCTCCAATAATATGAGCAAATGCTGTAGTACTGATATCTAATTAAAGAAACCTGCTCCAACATTTTGTTCTGAGTTTCTTTGTTAGCGATTATTATTCTGATATCAATTCCATGGGTTCTGAAAGTCTTTGCTTCCTTGGTTGTTCATCTAAAGTGTTAAGTTGGCCAAATTATCCAGTTCAATATGGGGGGCATGCAGTCTTTTGCTAACAAGCTATGGGTTTGAATCTCACTGTGGGCTTGGTTTCTTCTTGAATATATTTAGGTGGTAGATGTATTTCATTTCTAATTGTGAAACCACTACCTTGGTTGGCGTCTACGCTGATGTATAGAATAGAGTTTCCAGATTATCTAACCTTTAACCCACCCATGGTATTAATACTGATGGACTAAAGAAAAAAAGAAACATTACTGAAACAATGCTCTGGGTAGTGACACTTCCATAACACACATGTACATGTATAAAAGGAAGTGTGTTGTGCATTAATGGGATACTGAGGTAATGATATGAAGTTAACAGCATCTTCAGGAATTTATTTGCTTTCAAAGCACACAAATGCTTTTGACTACACACTCTACTCATTCTCTACTCTGCAAGCAAACAAAAATCTAGTCATGCCTTCTAACCACACTTTTACATGATTTCCAGATATGACTTTTTGTTCTTTCCTATTTTGTCGTGTAACAAAAAATGTCTTTTGAATTTGACTAATTCACTTTGTTAATATATGATATTTCTGTCATATCCCCTTTCTTCTGCTTTTCAACCAGATCTTGTTACATGCGAACTTTGTTACCTGTTACCCACTGGCCTGGTTGGCTGAGTAGTTAGCGTATCTGCTCTCCAGCCAAAAGGCTGCGGGTTCAAATCCTGCTGTCAGCATGGACGTTTGTGATTGTCTGTGAAAATACTAGTGGTAGTAGACATTTCTGCACGTCAGAAGGAGAATCCATTTTGATAATAGGGTAATCAGTCCGTATTATGGGATGAGTTTATTATTATATGTCGAAAAATTAACTTCTCTTTTATGAATATTGTAGTTTATAAATTGGTAACTATTTTGCTTGTATAATAGTTGGAAAATTTTACGTATAAAGCACGTGATTTCATTGTGTTGGTGACCAATTCGTACATTGCCTTACTTCTTTTCTACCCTTCAACATGAATTACTCTTCTTGGCACTGATCCAACTGAGGTTCTCATATCTGTGGTCGGACAGTAGTTGCGACAGGTTCATTGTAGTCGGTGGAGACAGAGAGTTGTAGAGTAGGTGCCCTCCCTTGTTGAGTCTTTGGACTCCCTGGTGGTGTTATGTAATAATAATAAAAACCTTTAATCTATTTTCCTTTCCACGGACCTGGTTACAGGTCTGTGGAATAGTACTGTGAATACTGTTCACAGAATAATATACACCCAATTCCCTATTTACATGGTAGATTGGTTCCAGAAAAAACCATGTAAATGAAAGCCATGTAAAAAAGAATACAGTGCATATGAAAAAATAGAAGAATGGTTCCAGATGCGAAAACCGATACAAACAATAATTATTTTCAAACAAAACACAAAAATCATTGAATAAAACTCTATTTAATTTTAATGGAATATTTTTTTATTTTAAATAGTTAAAGTATATACATATATATCTTTCTTAAAGAAAATAGTGTGTCACTAATAAAATAGAAATTCGAAAAGGCCCAAATACACCTGCACATATGGTTATTAGTTAAATTTTATTTGTTGTCACTTTCTGACAGTGGCTGCATTCTTTTGTGTGAGACAGGAATTAAATCACTTCCATCACTTGAAACACTTTGGCCATCCTGTTCATACTGCAATGGCAAAATGTTTTCTTCAGTAAAAGGAACTAAATTAGCACTAGTTTCCAATAATTCTGAAGGTTGATTTTTTTTTTTTTTTTTTTTTTTTTTTAACCGTGAACTCTATAATTAATCACTGAGATCCTGTTTTGACTACTGTATGCCCACAGATGCGAGACCCTTTGACACTTCTGTGCACGTCAGAAGGAGAAGCCATTCCAATATTAGGATAATCAATGTGTTTTGTGGGATGAGTGTTTATTATTATACGTTGGAAAATTAGCTTTTCTTTTATGAAAATTCTAGTTCTTAAAGTGGTAACGATTTTGCTTGTACAACAGTTGGAAAATTTATGTATAAAGTACATGATTTCAAGTGTTGTGACCAATTTGTACATCCTTTATTTCTTTTTCCCCTTCAGCATGAATTGACTATTTTTGGCACATTGCCAAGCTCGGTTCTATGAAGTGTGGGCGTACAATAGATATTTGCATAATTCTTCAAATCACACTATACATGACTTCAGTTCACGTTTAAACTATTCAGCTTGTTCAGTATTTGGATCATGTGTAAGAAAATGACTTTGCAATTACTAGTCATTTGAAGCCCTTCTTTGAATCCCTTCTTTAATTAATCCTGTAATGAGTGGAAGCTCTTTATCATCACTTTTTCATTTTCATCAAGATTCTCAAGGACAGCTTCTATTATTTCATCATCGTTAACAGCCTTGTCAACCATCAATTCTTCAATATCTGCAGACAAAAAATCATCAAATGCTTCTCCGCCAACTTCATGTGCTAATCTGGTGATATTGGGATATTCAGTTATATCCAAAGGTACGGGGTTTTTCTTTTTCACACATTCTGGCCAAGTAGCTTTCCTACATGCATTTAAAGTTGATGGTTTCAATTCTCGTAATGCCAACTTAGAAAGTTTGATGCAGTCCAAAATAGAAAATTTGTTCCACACATCAATAACTGTCAGTAAATTATCTTATCTAGTTTATTCAAAACTTATTGGAATGTTCTTCTTATGTAGTAAGTTTTGAAAGTAGCAATCACATCCTGGTCTAGTGGTTGTACTAATGATGTTGTGTTAGGTGGCAGAAAACAAAATTCCACATTCTGGTGTTCTAAAACAGGATGGCCAGGCTCATTGTCTATAATCAACAAAACTTTAAATTCTAGATTTTTTTCCCATCAAATAGCGATTAATGTCCAGAACAAAACATTGATGGAACCATTCATTAAAAATTTCTTTTGTAACCCAATCTTTTTTGTTTTCCTTCAAGTGCACTGGTAATGTGTTAAAATTCACACCTTTCATTGCATGTGGTCTTATGGATCGATTAATGAGTAATGGTTTAAATATACGATATCCTGAAGCATTGCTGCAAAATAATAGTCACATGATCCCTAGCTGCTTTAAAGCTACCAACACTTTTTTGTAATTTTACTATATAAGTTCTACTTGGGATTTTTTTTCCAAAAAAGGCTGGCCTCATCTGCGTTCCAAACTTCATCAGGAGTGTAGCCACCATTTTCAATAATTTTAGACAGTTTTGAAAGAAATTCCCTAGCTGCCGGCTCATCTGCAGATGCAGCTTCTCCTTTTATTTTTACATTATGAAGCTCATATCTTTTGAGAAATTTTTTAAGCCAACCTGTGTTTGCAGAAAAATTTCAATTGTTGTTGGCTCCTTTTCCTAAATCTGTTTGTTCAACTGTAATGCTTTCTATTTCATGATATTTCCATCTAAAAGTATTCCTTTTTTTGTGAGCAGTCTTCTATCCAAATCAGTAGGGCCTTTTCCATCTTCACTTTTATAATATCTCTGGTATACACTGACGACTTGGCACCTAATTTTGTTCCATAAAGAACAGATTTTTTTAATGATCTCTTCATTTTTCTTAATCATTCTCATAGTAGCTTCGTTCAGTTCAAATATTTCCCTAAGGATGTTGAATTTTCTCCAGCTGCTAAATAATCTAACATTTGGATCTTAATTTCTAAAGAAATAGCTTTTCTTCTTCTAACTGAATTATCTGAAATCATGATTAATGGGGTAATGTTATGAAAATATCTGAAAATAAAAATTAATTTTACTAATTTGATATTATGCATACAAAACTTCAAAATTTAATACATGCCTGTATAACTGTATTGCACAAACAAAACAAGACGTGCAAATGTTTCGAATTGTAAACAAGAAATGATTTTTAGCAAACAACTTCTCCTTTCAAGCAGCTTTATATAGGTGGGCCTCCCATAACGGACCAACTTAAATTTGAGGAATTGGCATAGCACCCTTCTGCTTTCCGGGAATCAACGGCAAGTGAATATAACAGATCATCTGTCGGCTTAACTTCAGGAATTGTAATTACAAAAATTGATTGTCTTGTTGTTGCCACAATTGTCTACATTATGTATTGTAGAGTAATCCCTGATATTTAAAACATCGAGGGGGGGGGTTCCCCCAAAATTCAAGTTTGATATGTACCGTTCTAGAAAATGATAATTATAATGGAAATACCCTTTTTAACAGAACTGAACAGAAATTTTAAAAATAAGCTCCATTTGAACCATGTTAAATCAATATATACCGTGTAAAAATATAATTGCTTTTGTTTTCTAAACCATGTTATTTTGAAATCGTGTAAAAAAAAAAAAAAAAGCAATGTAAAACGAGAATTAGGGTAATGTTATGAAGTAACATTACCCTAATTCTCGTGTGATGCTGTATGTATATATACAGTGATGCTGTATATATATATATATATATATATATATATATATATATATATATATATATATATATATATATATGATAGAATGATCATTGACTCGGTTAACATACATAGTTTTATGAAAAAAATTGAATGACTAGAACCGAGATTTAATTAAAAAGGTTTTAATATAAACACACTACTAGTTTCGGCCTGTAACAGCCTTCTTCAGGTGACATTATAAAAGAAAAAACACTAAACATTGAGGGTTAAAAGACTATGAACATCATAGACAGTCTTTATACATAATTAGCATTAAAACGTTGTAGTTGTATTTGAAGCTGTTCTTTCATTTGTTGCATTGTTGGGAGAGTGCGTGCTTGCTGCATCACATGAACGCCAGTACATGATTACAGCTGAATGACTATCCGGGAGGTTGTAGCTTAAGTTCTTATTTAGATGAACAGGATTGAAGATGATTTCTCTCGATTCCACAATTTTTCTCTCTATTTCATCACTGCAACGGAAGATGTTTGTAGATTTTTCCCAGCAGACTTTGTGACTTTGGTTATCATCATTAGGATTAGCCGAGAAGAGGATATGACTTGATAATGCACTTGCTCGCTGTCTCTTGTAAGTAATGTCTCTCATGTGTTCTTCCATACGCATTTCGACAGATTTGTCTGTCTGCCCGAAATAAGGAATATCGCAGTCACATGATATTTTATATACGCCAGGGTATTTGAGTTGATGATGACAAGGTTTTGGGTGGCTAATTAAGGAACGGATCTTTGGAAGTGGAGTGAACAAGGTTCTGATATTGTATTTTTTTAGAACTTTTGCTAATTTATGTGAAACAGTACTTATGTAAGGAATAGATATATTGCTTTTGAATCTATTTGTTTCTTCTGAGTGATGTCTGGGAGGATTAAGAAGGAATTTGTTAATGATTTTCTTGGAATATCCATTAACTTCGAAAGAAGTTTTTAGATGGTTTATTTCTGTAAGCAGTTCATTTGGATCATCAAGAAGAGAACGGGCTCTATGTCCCAAGGTGGAAATTATTCCAAGCTTATGAGGAGGGAAATGATGGGATTGACTGTGCAGATATCTGTTGGTATGTGTGGGTTTTCTATATATCGATATTTTTAGTTTACCAGCAGAAGAGCGAGTCAGTTTGACATCAAGAAAAGGCAAGGAATTATCCTTGAATGGACTGGCTATGGGTAATCCTTTATCTCCTGTTCTTGCAAATATTTACTTAGAAGATTTTGAAACCAAGGCTATCTCTTCCTTTATTTTAACACCTAAAGTTTGGAAACGTTATGTGGATGATGTCTTCATTGTTTGGAGCCATGGACATGAATCCCTTATGGTTTTCCTCGAACATCTCAATAGCCGACATCAAAGTATTAAGTTTACTGCTGAGCTTGAAACGGATAATTCCTTGCCTTTTCTTGATGTCAAACTGACTCGCTCTTCTGCTGGTAAACTAAAAATATCGATATATAGAAAACCCACACACACAACAGATATCTGCACAGTCAATCCCATCATTTCCCTCCTCATAAGCTTGGAATAATTTCCACCTTGGGACATAGAGCCCGTTCTCTTCTTGATGATCCAAATGAACTGCTTACAGAAATAAACCATCTGAAAACTTCTTTCGAAGTTAATGGATATTCCAAGAAAATCATTAACAAATTCCTTCTTAATCCTTCCGGACATCACTCAGAAGAAACAAATAGCTTCAAAAGCAATATATCTATTCCTTACATAAGTACTGTTTCACATAAATTAGCAAAAGTTCTAAAAAAATACAATATCAAAACCTTGTTCACTCCACTTCCAAAGATCCGTTCCTTAATTAGCCACCCAAAACCTTGTCATCATCAACTCAAATACCCTGGCGTATATAAAATATTATGTGACTGCGATATTCCTTATTTCGGGCAGACAGACAAATCTGTCGAAATGCGTATGGAAGAACACATGAGAGACATTACTTACAAGAGACAGCGAGCAAGTGCATTATCAAGTCATATCCTCTTCTCGGCTAATCCTAATGATGATAACCAAAGTCACAAAGTCTGCTGGGAAAAATCTACAAACATCTTCCGTTGCAGTGACGAAATAGAGAGAAAAATTGTGGAATCGAGAGAAATCATCTTCAATCCTGTTCATCTAAATAAGAACTTAAGCTACAACCTCCCGGATAGTCATTCAGCTGTAATCATGTACTGGCGTTCATGTGATGCAGCAAGCATGCACTCTCCCAACAATGCAACAAATGAAAGAACAGCTTCAAATACAGCTACAACGTTTTAATGCTAATTATGTATAAAGACTGTCTATGATGTTCATAGTCTTTTAACCCTCAATGTTTAGTGTTTTTTCTTTTATAATATCACCTGAAGAAGGCTGTTACAGGCCGAAACTAGTAGTGTGTTTATATTAAAACCTTTTTAATTAAATCTCGGTTCTAGTCATTCAATTTTTTTCATAAAATATATATATATATATATATATATATATATATATACATACAGTGATGCTGTATATATGTATTTAAGGAAGTGTGCTTTACATTATAGGATACTGAGGCAATGGGTATGAAGTCAGTAGCCTCTAATATGCAAGTAAATTTACTTTGTAACAAAGCAAAAAAAAAAAAACTCTCTACAACTCTCTCTCTCTCTCAGACATTATGTTACTGATAAAACTGTGTTTTATCTATTGCATAATGATATACAGAGTAATACTTCAGCATTCAGATGTCATGTTAATGTGCATGAAATAATATTCCTTAACACAATTTTTTAACAATGGAAAAGTGAAAATGGGCTAACATCAGTTCTTACTGATGTTAACATTATAATTGTGTGCATGCTATTAGATTGTAAGTTACATTACAGTATTAGAGCCTCCGTAGCTCAGTCAGTATAGACAAAGCCCTTTGGTCAGAAAGACCTGGGTTTCATTCCTATCCATGCCATGAGGAACCTTTTATCTGGTCTCTTTCGAATAAAGGTGAGTTAACCGATCTAATACGAAGGTTTTTCAAATGGAAACTCGGGTTTTTCGTCCAGAATAGGCAAACCGGCCCTGTGAACACAGATCTAGTCATAAAATACATACTTAATCTCTCATTTGGAGGGCTCAACCCATCCTAATGGATGAGAGAGAATTGGGGGGGGGGAATCCCATACATATAAGATTACAGTGTTAAATAATTCAGTTTTCTAGATGTTTTTTAGATCGTTTATGCTCCATTCATGTTTTTGTTTAATGCAAGAAAATTAGTTAACTGTTATCTGGGATAATAAAGGATAACCAGTTGTTTGCTGATGGTGCAAAACTGGGGAGGACAGTAGTTTACATAATTGACGTAGATTGCTGCAGGAGCATTTAAATATGTTGGCATTGTCGGCAAAGGATGATAGTTGTCGATTTAATGTTGCAGATTGTAAGGTAATGTGTATTTTGATGAATAGATTACCTACTTTTTATCATACTGATGATACTAGATTGCAGGAAATTGATGAGGTTAGGAATTTGGGAGTGATGGTGGACAGAGATTTGAAGTATAGAGGACATATTGCAAAAGTTGACAAAATAGCTGACAGAATTACTTGGAAGTTGAAGAACATATTGACAAGTAAAGATAGGGAGGTTATTATTCCTCTTTATAAGGCTATGATTCTGTTACATATTGACTTCTATGCACAGATTTGGTCACCTGGGTTTCTTGGAGATCAGGAGGTGGACAGGATTCAGAGATGAGTGACAAAGTTGGTAACAGATCTGTGGAATGCTCCTTACGAGGGTAGATTAAAGGCTTGTGGGGTTGAGATAACAAGTGGAGGAGAGGGGATATGATAGAAATAAGTTAATAAAGGGATTTTATAAGATAGACATAAAAGAAATTTTTCAATACATGACAAACAGAGAAAGAGAGAACTAGGGATTGTCCCCTAGAATTTGTGTAAGAGTCTGGTTAGTAAGAGTGCTGACTAGATATTTTGTGTGGAGAGTTGTGAGTGAGTGGATTGAGTTGCCAGGAGCAGTTGTGATTACCTCAACAGTGAATGAATGTGAGGAGAGGTAAGATAGATATTGTGTGAATGATGGTTAGCTTTGGTCTCCTGCAATGGGTCGACACCACAGAGATATACCCGTATAATTAAAGATTCATCTTTATAGGCACAAAGATTTGCATGCATGTATATGTCTGCACAATAGGAGGAGGCTACTGTATATTTATGTAAATGGTAAGGTGATCTTGATCATCTTGCTGACAGTCTCATAGTTTTCCAGATTTTTGTTAATGTGAGGAAACCATATTTATATAGGTTAGGGAAATGTTATAGAGCTGTGGCAGAAAAGCCTTTCAGATTTAAATGTACATCTGTATAATAAAGAGTTTTTATGAACTGAATCTGATGATACGAGTAGCATGGAGCTGATATAGTGTAAGTGTTAGGTATATTTTTATGTTCATCCAGAATTAGAAGATTATGATTTTCTATTCAGTCAGTCTTCCATCTATTGTGCCTAGTGGCTGCAATGATGCCTCAGTGATGAAGATGAAATATTAGCTTAATAATTAAATAAAAGTTTATTATTATTATCCCAAGATGTCTGTTTCTTCCTCTGAATGAAAACACAAGTGATAATTAAATCTAAATATCCATACCAGGCTCTTTTAATTTGGTTGTGTGACCTCATTTATTAGTTTAACTGAAATGTACTTTGGCTTTCAATTGCTACTTAAAGTGACATTAGATTAACAATTTATTAAAACATGCCATTTAAACTAACATTATTGCTACACAATTGTCATTGGTCTAGTATTTTCACTTTAGAATATATTAAAAAAATTTTTTTTCTTAGGAACTTGTGAATCCTCCACTGAAGACAAGATTTAGTCAACATGCCATAAACTTGAACGAATCTGTCTATGCAAGTTCAAAATATGCACCTTTAGGTAGAGGTCCATTAGTTGCAAACCACCTTCCATATTACATAGACCCATTAACTTCACAATTTGGAAAGCCCAGCGACTTAGGTATGTGTAATTTTTTTAAATGTTTATGTTACTTTCAAAATGACTTCCATTTTCTAGATGTGATTTTATCAAATTTCACCTAGAATTTCAAATAACTGAAACAGGCTATGCAGTTTTTTTATGTTGAGCCCATACATGAGAGGTTGGTTGATCTACCTGTAGTGCATTAGTACTGTATATGGGTAGTGGGTTGAGAAAGGAGTTTCTTGTTTACATTTGATTTAAAAGCCTGAATATTGTATTCCTTGAGAAATACATAAGGGGGAAGACTGTTTCACAGTACAGCAGTAGCAGGAATGAAGGAGGAGGCAAAGAACTTGTTCTGTGAGTTTCAAAATGTACTGTGAAAGGATGTTGGGTGGCAGCTGTACATGTTCCAACTGGCTTAGTACTGAGTGGGGGAATTATTGATGCTATTTCAGATGAATATATGCTGTGGAAATATTTATAGAATACACAAGTTGCAGAGACCAAATGTCTGTGAATGTGTGAAAGTGGGGTTTGTGAGTTGGTAAGATGGGTCATTTATCAGTCTAATTGCTCTTCTCTGTATTGAGTCAAGCATTTTGAGGGAGTTTTTAGGAAATCCACTCCAAATGTGAAAGCAGTATTTGATAGCTGGGTGGATTTGTGATTTGTATAAGGTCAACATCTGTCCAGAGGTAAAGTAACTTCTTGAGTTAAAGAGAAATCCTAGTTTTTTGGAAGTTGAGGATGCAATGGTTGTGATGTGTTCATGGCAGGAGAGACTTGATGTCAGGGTAATTCCAACAAGAGAAATCTCATCTTGTCTGGAAATTTCAGTGTTATCAAAAATAATTCTGGGGGAAAAATAGTTCTTTTTTGTGAGAAATTAGACAAAACTGGGTTTTACTAGCATTGAAATTGACGAGGTTCTCTGAGCCCCATTGGAGGATGGCTTAGAGATCAGAATTGAGCGCAATGGTGGTTAATGTTCTGCAGGTTGTGGTGAGTTGTTAAGTAAGGTTTATCAAATGAAAGGGAGGAGTGCAATGTGCTGTCATTTGCAAAACTGTATTGGGTTGGAGGCAGTGGTGGCACGTACATAAGCACTGCGACACTGCAGCACCCCCAAGGAAAAAATGAAAAAATTAAATTTTGTTTGTGTTTATAAATAATAACAATGCTTACAACATTATATAAATGCAATACAACATGATAAAGGTTACAGCTTATGTTTTGACATTCATTGAATAGTTAATAATTGGAATTGTTCGATTACGAAACAGATACACTGCGATCTAATGCAGTGTCAGAATTATCACGTTCAACCAATCGCAGCCAGACTCGCCGATATTCATTTGCACTTCTCATTGTACATAACTAGTGAATCTGACACTGCTCTTTTGGGCAGTGTATCATATGCTTGCGCTCGTTATTTCTGTGAGATAAGAAACATTTATTACTGGAGTTTGTTCATGGTGAGGGTGAAATATTTTTAATAAAGCAATTTTTTAGCATGTAAATTTATTTATAAATAAATTGGTTACTGATTAGGAAAAAAAGAATTTTTTAAAAATTTTATTTTGTATATGCAGCACCCCCACTTAAAATTTTCACCAGCCGCCACTGGTTGGAGGCCAACTGAAGTAGGTCATTGATATACAGAAAGAAGAGAGTTGGTGAGAGAACAGAACCTTTGGCATTAGTTGGATGGTGAGCTTATAATGAACTATCTACCACCACACATAGCATGCGTCCAGGCAGAAAGATGGCAATCCAACAGCAGAAGTCCTAAAGAATTCCAAATGATGGTAGTTTGCTTAGCAAGCCTTTGTGCCAGACCTGGTCAAAAGCTTTGCAGATATCAAGTGCAACCACTTGAGATTTGCCAAATTTCTCCATGGCATTTGTCAGAGATGGGTGACAGCTATTAAGCGACCACCAGTGTGGTCACCTAATAGCTGGTTGCCTTCAATGCAGTGTAGAAGTTGAATTCATGGTTTTCTCCATCAAATAGGACTTTAGATAGGACTGAGGTGAGTGAGATTGGTCGGCAGTTAGAGGGCAGTGATTTGTCACCCTTCTTGGGAGTGGGTTGTATATAGGTCATATATAGGTTGTATATATATATATACTGGTTCCAGGCTCTGGGATAGATACCAGTGCAGTAAGAGAGAATGTACAGGCAGCATATTATAGGAGTCAGTTTTGGTGCACAAACCTTCAGGATAATTGGAGGAATGCCATTGTGGCCAGGAGACTTTTTTGTGTCTAATTTAGACAATAGGTTTGTGATCTCTTTCTGGCAAAAGGATATAGGAGAATTGTATGTTGGGTAGCTGAATGGTTGGGGGTCATTTACCATTGTCACTTATGCATGCATTGGAGGCCAAGTGTGAAGCCAGGAGAGTGGCTTTTTTTATTTATTTTTTTATTTTTGGGGTGATGGTGCAATAGAGCCATATGGGTATGATAGGGGTGGGAATAATGTTGAGCAGAAGTTACAACCAATTGCTTTGCAAGAGATCAAAAGGCACAGCAGCTGTTTGGACAGGTTGCAAGTTTCCTGCTTTTTTGCAAATTCTGTTTTGCAAGCATTGATAGTTTTCTTTCATCCATTTTGGGCCTGGGTATAAGCATTGAAGGAGGATGGAGTTGTTTATGTAAGCCAGTTGTGGTATGCTTCATTTTTCATTTTCATTTGTACAGCCTTGGCACATCTTTTGGAGAACCAGGGTTTAGTTAGTGGATGGCATTTCAGAGAAGTGTGGGGAGAATTACTATGGTGATATGTTCAGTGCGTATGTTTGGATTGGAAGACGAAACAATAGTCCAACAATGGGAATGAGGCATAGAAGTCATGGAGGCTATCCCACTTGGCACTGTTATAATGCCAAACATAATTTTGTATGGAAGTGGCTGTGTATGCATTGTTGCATGGGAGAAGAGATGAGCACTAGATTGTGATTGGAATTACCAGGGGGGGGGTCATATCATCATCCCCTAACACCCTAGATCTCTTCCTCACCAACAAGGAAGAGATCTAGAGTGTTAGGGAACGGTTCGGACTATCTGGTATTCTGGTTGGCATCTGAACAAGTTGTGTAAGGTCGTTAGCTGGCAAATGTTTCAGCATCTCTGTCTGCAAGATCTGTACAACTGTAGGAGGAAAGCCAGTTAGTGTTGTGGACATTAAAGTCTCCAAGGAGGAGGATTTCACTGTTAGGAGAGTGGGGCTGGAGAAAATAAATTTTTAAGGAGAGGAAATTAAAGAGCTCAGAGTGGTTGGTAGCATTAGGAGAGCAATAGAGACAGCAAATGAATTTGATTGAGTGGCGAAGGGATATATTCAACCAAAAAAGGTAAAAGTTGGGTGATTGTAGGTTAGGTACTCTCTGGCAATGTATGTCAGAGTGGATATACGCGAAGACGTCACCCTTGGATCGAAAGAAGTTAAAGAGCGTGTGTAGTTTGGAAGGTTGAGATGGAGCGTGCTGGGGGGATGAGATTTGAGTTTCTGCTAAAAAGAGTAGGCGGGGTTTGGTGGACTGAAGATGGCAGCGAACACTATTAAGTTCACCAAACCCCCATCTACTTTTTTCAGCAGAAACTCAAATCCCCCCCCCCCAGCACTTTCCATCTCAGGAGTTGAGGCTATGGATATTAGTGAAGTGGATGTGCAAGGTTCATTGGAGAAGATATTTGACTGCAAGGATATTTCTTGCATATTTCCTATTCATTGCCTGCATACTTATATCTGTGGTGGCTACTGGTGATGTTAGTTGATTTTTGCACTAATTTAACTTGTTTGTAGTTGATGATCCGACTGGTGTCTTCATTTTGACATTTTTCTTCATGTTTTCTTTGAAGATGACATCCTTTTCCCTCTGGGGTTTGGTGTTAAACAAACTCCGGAGCAAATTTTATGACATCGACATTCTAATTTCATGAGGTCTTGCATATCTGTATTAAATGGATCCTTAAACCAATTTGCACTCTTCACAGCACATCTTGGTAATGCATACCATTCACACATCATTCATTCTCTATAAAAAAATTTACATATTTACATATTCGAATATAACTTACAAAGATGGTCTCTGATTATCCCTTCCTCCCCTGTCATGACTCCCATTCTAAGTGTGATCTCTTTTGTACTAATCATGTAAAATCTCATCAGCTTACCTGTATAACATCATCTCTCTTTTCTGTGTACCTTGCAATTTACAATTCCTCACTCTCTTCTCATAATCAAAGTTTTTGAGTCCTGATTATGTTATATTATAAATAAAATATGCCAAGAAATTATATTGTTGGCATATTTTTTTATCCAAGTGTAAGCAAACAAAGTTTGTATGTGAAGTATCTTCATGATAGCCATAGAGATACTTCACATGCAAACTTTATTTGCTTACACTTGGATAAAGGATTAAACCAAGAATATAATTTCTTGGCATATTTAATATAACCAAGTGAAAAAACTTTCAACATTACCTTGATGGACCTGTATTTCATTTAGGGTTTCTCCATGAGTGCAGGTCACAAAGATGCCTCCAATGATCTTGATTTTGAGCCTCTCTGTTCCATGTTATACCCATAGGTTTTCCTGGTTTTCTCTTTATTCTTAGTTGCCAATTAAGTATTCTATAGTCCATCTCTTATCCCTGAGTCTAGCTATGTGGCTACTGATCTCATCTTGCTTTCGTATACTGCAGTTACCACATCTTTTATGCCTGATCTCTCTCTCTTAGTTCCATATTTCTAACATGTTCCATTTTGTAGATGTTACAAATTCTATGTTCTTTTGCATGCTGAGTTATCCTGAGAATTTCTTATTCTTGTCTTGTTGTGTTTCATGTTTCTGATCCATATATGTGTGTGATGGAAGAATGTCACTATTAAATAGTTTTGCCTTCGCAGAGATGTCAAGATTTGTATCAGTAAATGTGTCTTTTATCTGTCGAATGATAATCATGCAGCTTTCTTTCTTTTTATTAGTTCTTCAGATAAATCGTTATTGATTTTTATTGTTTGTCCTAAGTAATTGTAAGAGTCAACTTGTTGTTAGGGATGTTATTAATACATAGGTGACTGTCACTGGCATAGATGTTTTTAATCCATGGTGTTGTTTCTAGATTCACTGCTGTTTGTGTATATTTTTCACCATTTCTTCTAGATATTTTGGGTTTTGAGATAGTACTTGATCATCAGCAAACATAAGGATTTGTAGTTTTTCAAATTTCTTATTCTTCTGTTTAGGTCTGTTTTTCTCAGAATATATTCTGAAGTGTTGGTAAATAGATTTAGAGGGATCACCTTGACAGACCCCTCTCTTTATATCTATACTAGGGGGGCGGCTCTTTCCCCCAGCGCCTATGGCACAGGCCCCCCCCCCAGTTCTGGGCTGAGCTGGTAAGAAAAAAATATTTAGGATGCCTGCAAAAACTTAACTTAAAAAACTAGATTTTATCTGCATATTTAAAGAGGCCTAAAATCTCTCCCAAGTAATGTAACTGATTAACACTTCTGACATTTTAAATGATTCTAAACCATATTAAAATTAGCAACTGATAAATCACTAAGCCCAGAATCCAGTTCCAAATTTAAGATGAGAACTTTGGGATCAGAAATTTGAGATATCCTCAAGAGGATCGTTGATAACCCAGCTAAACATATCCTAGAAACAAACAAAGAATACCCCCATACCCAAATTTCAGAGACTGGGACAACAAGATACGAACAGCCAACCTAAAACCACAAAGTATGTTGATTATCTGTTCACCATTTTGTAACCCTAGGAACAGCCAGCCACACACAACTACTGTGAATAGTAGTGTGTGGCTGGTTAGATTAACAAGTTAGATTTTATCTGCATATTTAAATAGGCCTAAAATCTCTCCCAACTAATGTAACTGATTAACACTTCTGACAGTTTAAATAATTTATTAGCAGCTGATAAATCACTAAAGCAAACAAAGATGTCTTGTTATTAAATGCAAAAAAAAAAAAAAAAAGGTAGTGCTGTTATTGTTTTTTTGTTTGACAACAACACATATCAGCAACTCAAATATAATCCAATGAACCATATTAAAAAGAAAATTGCAGAAGAAATTAAATCTCTTGACAGTCTACCAAAAATAAACAAAAAACAATACACTGGTTCAACTCATAGTCGAAGGAATCAACAGCCCTAATACTCCTAGCCAAGAAAGCAACAGTGACACTCAGTGAGTTGGTAGGTCATTCCATTCCCTTCCTATATCAAAAACATAACACTTAATAAACAAAATTAAGAACATCATGTTAAGTGAAGATGATTATTGACTATTTTGACGTTTGAAGAATAGTGTGTCCTTTTCACACTATTCTTTATATATAGGAGAAATTAGTCCTGACAACATGATGCTATTCGTCCAGTACTATGTTCTTATTACTTAGTGTGATGAAGTAACTTTTACCTCAGGAAAAAAAAAAGAAAAAGGAAATGGCAGTGGGCTTACACTGTTCTCTACTATAGCCAACTTATTGGGCAACAGGTTCTTGGTTCCTCAACTTTTAATCTGGAGTTTGATATTTTGATGATATTTGCATTATTTGGCTCCTTAGTTGCAACTTTAAACACCTTCCTCAACCAAACGAAGAAAACAACACAAATGCATACAGTTTTTACCAGAATGCAATCCCAGGAAAAAAACAGTTGTCATCCTTTGAGCTGCTTGTCCTTCAATGGTTTTAGTGTAAGCTTACATGTAATGGCGAACCCATGCTCTCACCATCACCACCTTTCATAAAAATTAGGTGTCATTAACACTTTCAAAAAAAGAGTAATAAAAATTTTCCTGATGAGTAAGTTCTCAAGAAGGTTACAGATTATGAGCAAAACATTTATAAACAATGTCTACAACAAGAAAAACCAAGTAACAAACCACTTGTAATCAACAACTGTGTTGTTGCTTATAGGTGGTTTGCAATTCTTGACTAAATGGCATCTAAAAATTAAAAACAATTAAAATGAAATCATATCTGTTCCACACATTAAAGGAATATCCAAAAAAAAAAGTAAACAGAATGCTATACAAATACAACCATTATCCCACATTTAAATTTCTCCACAAAATTAAAAAAAAAACTTTTTCACTTTATTCATGTATGGGAGCGATGGACTGCATTTGAGTGGTTATGGTGTGAGTCATTTGGAGAGACTGTTGCTGGAAGGTAGAGAAGTGAGTATAGAGAACGAATCAGATCAAGTGGGAAGTGATGTGGAAGAGCAGGAGAGTACAACAGGAGAGATTGAAGAGGTGGTTATGAATGAGGAAGTAAGTGCCATGAGTATGGAAAATGAGAGAATGGGTGTGCAAGATAAACAGGGAGGGTCAGGGTAGACACAGGTACACAGTGTGAGAAAGATGGATGCTCCAAGAGGATGTGAGAGCATGTGTAGACAGGAAAGGAAACAGATGACCTGGGATCAAGAGGAAACAGTTGGAATTGAAGAGGATTCTAAAATGAATAAGCAGAAAGGGAAATGGCCCCAGTCGTGCATGGAGAGATCACATTGAATGAGTGTTATCAGTGTAACTAGCTGTAAATCCATGAGTGAGCTGTTGTGTTTATATACAAATGCTAGAAGTGTAAGAAACAAGGCAGATGAAGATAGCAACTGAAAGTAAAGAAAATGAGTTTCTTGAGTTTTTGAGGAATAACTACCTCAGACAGTATGTAACAGAAGGCACAGGAGGATTGAGGGTCTTGGATTTGGTCATCTCATCAGAGGATGTAATTATAAATGAAGTGTCAAATCACCCACCAATTGGTGAGAGTGACCATGATGTGATTACCTGGGTGGTTGCCAGCAGTGCGAGGACCTCTGTGGGAAAGGTTTTATGTGGAACTACAAGGGGGGGGTGATTATGAAGATCTCAGGAGACAGCTTGCAGGTGTAGCATGGAATGAGGAGTTAGCTGGAAAAGAGATCAATGCAGCTTGGGGGATTTTCAAAAACTGTTTAGTAGATGCAATGTCTAAATGTATTCCAAGGGTGAGAAGGTTAAATAAGGTGGGTGTGACATGGATGAATAAAGAGATTAAGCATGCGATACAGAGAAAAAGGGCATTGTGGAGGCAGCATAAGAGAAGTGGAAATAACCAATTCCATGAGGTCTACAAAGACCAAGCAAGAAGGGTGACTTGGTTGGTGAGAGTAGCTAAAGAGAGGTATGAACAGCAGTTAGCTAATGAAGCCAAAAAGAATCCAAAGGAGTTCTTTCGATATGTAGCCAGCAAAAGAAATAATGATTATGGAAGGATGATATTGATTTGAGAATATGGTATAAAGACAGCTGTTGCAGAAAGTGTGGTGGTGGAGATACTTAATAAGCAATTCATAAAGATCTTTCAATCTTGTGAATGTGACTTCATGAAGAGATTGAGAGCAGATGATGATGGGGAAGAGAGACTGACTGTAAGTGAGCAAGAGGTATATGGGGAGTTGAGCAAACTAGATGAAAATAAGGCTGTGGGGCTTGATAATATATCACCATGTATTCTGAAGGAATATACCAGGAGTTGATGCCCACCTTGACATATTTTTTTAATACGAGTCTTTCACTCAGTCAAGTTCCTAAGGAGTGGAAGGAGGGCAAGATTGTATCACTATAAAGGAGGGGATAGAATTCAAGCATCAAAACTATAGGTCTATATGTGTGTCAGGTATTATAGTTAAGTTGTTGGGGAAGCTTGTGAGAACTAGGATTCAGAATTGGGTGGACAACAATTGTATTATCTTTGATGGACAGCATGGATTTTCTAAAGGGAGGTCATGTTTTAGTAATCTACTTACTTATTATAATAAGATGACTGCTTCCATGGACAGAGGAGAAGGATACACAGTAATATACTTAGATTTTGCAAAAGCTTTTGATAGATTACTGCATGATAAGTTGATAGTCAAACTGGAGTGGATGGTGTTGGATATTAGATTGGTGCATTGGATTGGAGACTGACTATCTGATAGGTATCAATAAGTTGTGTATGGGGAAGTGATATCCTGGAAAAGGAAAGTTACTAGTGGTGTGCCTTAAGGGTCTGTTTTAGGGCTATTGCTGTTTAACTTGTATATTAATGATATTGGTGAATATATGGATGGAGATATTCAGTTGTTTGCAGACGATGCAAAGTTGGGACGAAGTATGAAGAGTAGAGAAGTTGTTGTGGCCTTACAAGAAGACTTGAATAAATTGAGTGATTGGTCACAGGAATGGGGATGTGAGTTCAAGGTGTTGCAAAATGTAAGGTTTTAAAATTTGGAAAACAAAAATGCGATGCAGAATTTATGCTTGGTGAGGATATATTGTCAGAGGTGGAGGAAATAATTGATCTGGGGGTGAAAGTGGATAAGGATCTGAAATTTAGGGGAAATATTGCCAAAATTGTGAAGACAACACAAAGGCTTCTGAAAATGATGCAGAGGACACTGACTTGTAGAAGTAGGGAGATTCTTGTTCCATTGTATAAGGCTTTGATTAGGTCACATATTGACTATTATTCCCAGATTTGGTCACCTGGTTTTCAGAAGGATGAAGAGATGCTGGAGAGGACCCAGAGGTGACTGACTAACGTAGTTTCTAACCTCTGGAATGTCAAGTATGAGGAAAGATTGAGAAGATGCAACTTGCAGAGTCTGGTGGATAGGAGGCGGAGGGGAGATATGATGGAGACCTACAAGTTATTAAGGGGTTGTTATAAGACCAGTGCTGGAGAGGTTCTACAGAAAATAGTGGGAGATCAGGCGAGAACCAAAGGTCATCCCTGGAAACTTTATAAGGAAGGTATGAGTTGGGGAGTGAGAAGCAGGTTTTTTTCATGCAGAGTTGTGAATGATTGGAATGCCTTGCCTGAGGGTGTGGTGTCTGCAGAGAATTCGAGAGTGTGTCTAAAGCATGGTGTGATGAGCTGTGTGTTTGATAAAAGGACCTCCTAGATTAAGCTTTGGCTCCATGGGGTCTTGGGTAATAATAATAATAATGTATTCTCCCCAACTATGGCCCACCTTTGGATGTACCAAATCCAGTGTTCCTGTAACTTATAGGTAAAATGGGATCGAGGTAAATAGAACGAGGGTAAAGCTAATTCTGTTTGTGAAGAACCATTGCCTTTACCATACAGATCTGATGCGCTGACTATCTCTTCTGGTGATGAAAGTGATTTTGCACCAATTCGCAAACATTGCCGAATATTGTCTAATAGCAATGATAATTCTGATGACAAAAAGTAAAAAAAAAAAAAATGTTACTTTTCAATAAAATTAAATGAATAAAGCTTTAAAACAAACTTAGGCATTCTTATTTTCCTGAATTTTCATAAACTTTTTATGCGTTTTAGGTTTATTTTAATTCATTGCTTCGGTTTTATGTGTTTTTAGAAGATTATGGAACGTATCCCTAATTTTTCAACTTAAGTTAGGCCTTTTTTGTGTGATTTTTTACATGCGGTTTTCTGTGGAACGTATCTACCTCATAAAAAGAGACCCGACTGTATATATATCTACCCTATATATATAAAATGATAAGCCTTTTTATGTCACGTTTGCATGTCACATTTTTTGAAACGTTTTGAAACTCAGGGGCTACCCTGAGTGTCAAGTCTTCAAAATTCAAGTCATCAGAATTCAAGGAGAACCGGCCTACCAGTCCGGAACATGGGAGGTTGGGTGCCGTAGCCCCCCCCCCCCTACTATACACACACACACACACACATACATACATACGTATATGTATGTATGTAGGATTTGATTTCTTCATATGGTATACATTTTTTAAGAAATTGAATGACTAGAAACTGAGAAAAGTAAAAACAAAGTTTATATATACGCACGCACATACATGCATGTATCAATGTAGGAAGTGTGATTTACTCATTTGATATACATTTTTTAAGAAATTGAATGACTAGAAACCGAGAAAAGTGAAAACAAAGTTTAATAGCACAACTAGTTTCAGCTTGTATCAGCCTTCTTCAGGTGCACATTAAAAAAGAAATAACCAGTAAAAACATATGTTTTTACTGGTTATTTCTTTTTCAATATGTATATTATTATTATTATTATTATTATTCAGGCCTCCAAGGAGTCAAAAGACTCATCGAGGGAGGTCCTTCCTAAGACATAAAGTCTGTCAAGACTCATCGAGGGGAGGTCCCCCCCCGAGAAACACAAAGTTTATCATACCACTCTTTAAAGTCACTGACCGTTCTCGCTCCCACCACTCCATCAGGCAATGCATTCCACGGCTCAACCACCCTCCACACAAAGAAACCACTCCTTACCTTCTTGCTCACAGTTTCCTTTCGTAACTTCCAGGGATGGCCTCTTGTCATCACTCCTTCCCGCTGATCAACCAAGCGAAAGAAATCCCCAGTGTCAACCTTGTAACCACCTCTCAACAGTTTAAAAGTCTCAATCATATCACCTCTCCTTCTTCTATCCGCCAAACTCTGGAGTCCACATTCTCTCAGCCGATCCTCATAACTATCCTTGTACAGTCCTGAAACCATCTTTGTCATCCGTCTTTGTATCCTTTCCACAGTTAATTTATCCCCTTCAAATCCTGGGGACCAAATCTGAGAACAATAGTCCAAGTGTGGTCTGATCAGAGACTTATACAACGGAATGATAACCCTCTTATCTCTGCAGGTCAGTGTCCTTCTCATAATAGCAGCAATCCTCTGTGTTACCTTCACCACCTTTGCAATATGTCCCCTAAACTTCAGGTTTCTATCAATCATCAACCCCAGATCTCTTGTCTCCCCTACTTCCTCCAGTATAACTCCTCCCATAGAGTATGCAGAATCCCATCGATGTTTCCCAAACCTCAAGACCTTACATTTTGCTGCATTAAACTGACACCCCCATTCATTTGCCCATCTATCTAGCTTATTTAAATCCTCTTGCAGGGCTACCACATCTGCGCTATTACTAATAATCCTTCCCAGCTTCGCATCATCCGCAAACAACTGAATATCCCCCTGCAATCCACTGGCTATGTCATTGATATAAAGGTTAAACAATATAGGTCCTAGTACTGAGCCCTGTGGGACCCCACTTGTAACCCTCTGCCTCCTGGAAACTGCTCCACCATACACAACTCTCTGATACCTATCAGACAGCCAATCCTGAATCCAGTTGACCAATCTGACATCCAGACCCATGTGCTGCAACTTAAATATCAGCTTATCATGTGGCACCCTGTCAAATGCCTTCGCCAAGTCTAAGAAAATTGCAGTATATGCCTTTCCCTCATCTAATGCTCTTGTAACTTTATTATAAAAGGCTAGCATATTGCTAAAACAAGAGCGTCCTTTCACAAATCCATGTTGATTCTCACAGATAACATTACCCTCATCTGCCCAATGCTGTACACGGTCCCTCACTACTTTCTCCAAGATCTTAACAACTACTGATGACACACAGACTGGCCTATAATTAGACACTTCCAGTCTGTTACCACCCTTATGCAATGGCACTATCTTACCTTCCTTCCATTCCCTGGGCACCTTTGCCAAAGCCAGACTTTCATTGTAAAGCCACGTTAAAGGTATTGTCAATTCGCTAGCACATTCTCTCAAAACTCGTGGCGAAATACCATCCAGTCCCACAGCTTTACTGACATCCAGAGTACTCAGTATCTGAAACACACTCTCCTCCTGTACCTCCAGACCTCGTACCAGTCTTATCCCTCTAGCATTAAAACTGACTCCTCTAGGATGAAATACTCCAATAAAGTGTTCATTGAACAATTCCACTATGTCCTCTGCATCAGTCACTCTATTCCCATTTTTATCCCACAATATCATTCTTCCACAGTCATTTCTCCTCCTACTGGCCACATAGCTAAAAAATTCCCTAGGATTTTCTTTGGATCTTAGGGCCAATCTCCTCTCATATTCCAGTTTCGCTTTCCTTACCACACGAGTCACTCTTCTGGCCTGTGTCTTATATTCTTCACCCATCCTCTCTTCACCTGTCTCCTTATATCTCTTCCATAGCCTCTTTTTCGCATGCAGTTCCTGTTTAATGTTGTTTGTCATCCACTTTACTTCAAATTGCGCCCTCTTCTTCACTCGTGGTATACAACTTACCATTGCTGATAACAAATATTCTTTCACAATTTCCCATGCACTGATGATATCCCGGCCGTCCAATTCCTCCCTCCATGAAACTTCCCGAAGTTGACGTCTAAGACTATTATAATCACCTGCCTTATAATTCCACATAAGTTCCCGTCTCTTTGATACTCCTGCATGTCTATTCATTTTCCATGTCAACACCATATGGTCACTCTCTCCAACTGGTGGGAGAGACGTCAACTCAGTTATTATCAACTCTTCTGATGTTATAACCAAATCCAAAATTTTTGAACCTCTTGTTCCCTCTGTTACATGTTGCCTAAGACATTTGTCCCTCAAGAATTCTAGAAATTCCATTCCCCTATTGTTACATGCATGTTCCTCTCTCCAATTTATACTACTGAAGTTAAAATCTCCCATAACAATCATTCTTCTTGCACTTGCCAAACTTAGCTGTCTAAACATCTCCTGGTCCCCATCCTCTGTGCTCCTGGGTCTGTAGCAACACCCCACTAAATATCCTGTCTTGCCTACCTCTAGCTCACACCATACGCTCTCAAAATCATTTGTCTCACTTCCTTCCAAATTCTCCACTCTTAGAGGACATAGGTCATCACTTATCATAAGCAGCACCCCACCACCACACTTTCCCCTCCTATCCTGACGAAAAATGCTATACCCAGCGACTTCTATTCCTGTTTTTATATCCCGTTCTGTCAACCACGTCTCAGTGATCGCAATAATTTTTGGCCAGGCTGATGCTATCTGCGCCACCAATTCCTCTCCCTTATTCCGGATACTCCTGGCATTAGTATACAGCATATAAATGCCATTGTTTATATACCCAGCATTATCCCTTCTAGACTCCACTGGACTCAGTGTTACCTGACGTTGTCTCCCTTCTCCCAAGTATCCATTCCCACAAGAGGCCACCCCTGCTATCATCCTCCCTGGGACACACTGACTCGTTCAGAACAGCAATCTCTCCAGATGCCTACGTTCTTCCTCATTCAAATGTAAACAGTCTCTCGCATACAATTCCTCTCTTTCCTCAAACGCACTCCAAGCATCCACATATACCAATCCTCTCTTGTCACACATTCTTTCTATTATGCCATTCAATATCACCGCTCTTCTGCTCAGCTCATCATTATCATACCTAGGCAACACGCACACTATTTTTCCTCTCTCTGTCTTCTTCCGTACAGTCTCAAGCAAAAATCTCATATCTCTCGCTGTCCGACTTACATTACCACTCAAGTCATTCGTTCCTACCATCACAATCATCTCTTCCACCCTTTCACCTCTCTTAATTGCCATAGCCACCCTTTCTATTGTTCCTCCTGGCAAACACTCCTCACGCATCCTATCTTGAACACCACGGATCATTGAGTCACCATACATTATACCTCTTACCATTCCCTCGCTCCTATTGTTTCCATTCTCTCCTCTTCTTTCATTCCCATACCTCTCTCTTCTACTGTTTCCATTCTCTCCTCTTCTAGCACTCCCATACATCTCTCTCATTCCCTCTCTCCTACTGTTTCCATTTTCTCCACTTCTAGCACTTCCATATCCCTCTCTCATTCTGTCTCTCCTACTACTGTTTCCATCCGCTCGTCTTCTAGCATTCCCATACCTCTCTCTCATTCCATCTCTCCTACCGTTTCCATTCTCTCCTCTTCTAGCACTTCCATATCTCTCTCTCATTCCGTCTCTCCTACTGTTTCCATCCTCTCGTCTGCTAGCATTCCCATACCTCTCTCTCATTCCCTCTCTTCTACTGTTTCCATTCTCTCCTCTTCTAGCACCCCCATACCTCTCACTCATACTCCTTAAATTCTCTCTCTCTCCTACTCTGATTCGCCTTGCATTTATCTCTTCCATTCTCCTAATCTTATCTTTCATACTTCTGCTCTCATTCACTAGACATTCCACCTCCTCTTTCAACTCATCTATCTCCCTCTGCAGGTCAGTCACTCTTAATCTAAATTCACTCTCCCATACAAAACCATCTCCTAAACTTCCACAGTCACTCACACCTTCCACACTATCAACTATTATTTTCTCATTCACTCCTATCATACTACGTGTCTTCCTATTCTCCGTTCCTGGAGCAACAAAGTCGGATATCGATATATCTAATGTATTTATTTCCTCCAACTGCCTGCATTTGGTGCACATACGCTCTCCACTCTCTTTAACAAGCCACATATGTAATTCCCGAGAAGCATACATGCTGCAAGTACTGCATGCCACAAAGTCCTTTATGATATTGCTAATAATTGAGTTTTTAAATGGCAGAGGACTTGGCGTTACGCCACTTGCGACTGCTGCTGAATCCACCATCATTCCTTACTGCCGAGTAGCGTAATCTTTAATAATTATTCAATTAATAAATAAGAGGGGAAAAAAGTACAAACATCAGAACATTTAAAGTACTAAATATAATTAAATAAATGAAATATAACTAAATAAAAAAATACCCATCGGGCTCGTCCGGGATTTGAACCCGGGACCTCTCGCACCCTAAGCGAGAATCATACCCCTAGACCAACGAGCCACATATATATATATATATGTGTGTGTTTAAAGGAAGATTTACTCGGTTTGGGAACATGTTAAAAGTATTAAATGACTAAAGACTGAGATTAACATTAACATAAAAGAAATAACCAGTAAAAACATATGTTTTTACTGGTTATTTCTTTTTCAATATGTATATGTATATATGTATATATATGTGTGTGTTTAAAGGAAGATTTACTCGGTTTGGGAACATGTTAAAAGTATTAAATGACTAAAGACTGAGATTAACATAAAAGGTTTTAATCACATAACTAGTTTTTGTCTTACATAGGCTTCTTCAGGTGCTAAAAAAACATATAAGAATTCTAGTAAAAAACTGTATAGGAACTGGATCTGAACAGTATTAAAAAACAAAGCAAAAACACTATAGAGGCTAAAGCCTAGATGAGTTTAAAAAGAAGAACAATCTCCAGCTGTATAATACAGTTGGAGATTTCTGCGTTTTTTAATACTATTCAGATCCAGTTGCTCCACAGTTTCTTACTGGGGGATTTTTGTATGTTTTTTAGCACCTGAAGAAGTCTATGTAAGACGAAACTAGTTGTATGATTAAAACCTTTTATGCTAATCTCAGTCTTTAGTTATTTAATACTTTTAATGTGTGTGTGTGCGCATGTACAGTACATAAATATATACATCACAGATTAAAACATTGCGACTGATAAACTATAGAAGAATTCTGTTCATTAATTGCATGACATTCCTGCATCCGAGAAGATTAAAAAAAAAAGTTAATATATAATTTAAATGACCTGCAGTCCTAGTGGTAGTCTGGGGGCCATGGTGACAACGCTATCACCAAACTTAGCTTATTTTGGCTGGTAACCAGCTTGAGGAAAATCAAATTACTCAAAAGTAATTCTCCAAAGAAGTGTCTTTGGACATATCTTTTGGATGTAGTCACCCAGGATTGGATAATGGTTACTGAAAACCAATAAATGGAAAAATCAGAATAGCCATGTGTCAAGTTTGGAGTATGACACACAAAGAAAAAGAACTAGATGCAGAACTAAAGAAAGCAAAATTTTATTTGACATAATCGCTGAAACAAAAAAAAAAAAAAATTAAGCACTACAAAAGAATCAGAATTTTATATACAGATATGTTTTGTGAGGTTGGAAGAGAAGAGAGAGCTATAGCAGGATTAATGATATGGATAAACATTGGAAAGAAAATATACAGAATTATAACTATTTGAGTTAAAGATTATTAGAAAAGAAGAAAAATAAAAAGAGGCTATCAAACATTTATAGGAACATGTGCCCCAGTACAAAGCAAAAATGAAGAGAGTGAAGTATTTCATAAGTTATTACAAGATATGTTAGATAAAAAGAAACCCAAATTATTTATTCAATCAGGTGGTGTATGGAGGTAGGCCTGTGTTTGGAGAGGTCCGAAAGCTTAATTGTTTAGTTTAAAAAAAAAAAAAGTGATATTAGTTAAAAATTGTGTTAGAATTACATTGTATTGTGTTTTTAATTAGATTTAAGTTAATATAGTCTTTCTGCATGGTAAGTTGCATTGCATAGCATAGCATAGCACATGGCACTGATGTGAAACAAAACAATACTGTTCATGGCATCATTGTTTAAAGAATTCAACCGAAGGAACTTTGTACAGTGCAATGTCTGAAAGATGTACACATTACCAACAGCAAATGGAATTTTGTTTGAAAGTGATACTGGTGGGAAAGTGTGCTGAAAATGCTATAAAAGTGAGGGTCAAAAGTGCGGATCAGATCACGAGATTGAAGTGATGGACAGAACAGAGAATATGCATGAAAATGCCTGTGCTGGCGTAATGGCAGCTAGGAATTGAAACAGGGGTTAAAAGTCACACGATGGAGAGTGCAAAAGTGTTGATCGAAAGAATAGTAGTATGATGGATGTAAAGAATTGAAGAGTTGGCTGTAATGAGGGACATAGCTTAGTTATGCAGAGTGATACACAGGATGAAGTGAGAGCTGCAACAAATGCGAAAACATCTGACAAGTGGGTCAGCTGATCATTTAAATCCTCTTGCATGGCTACCCCATCTGCACTGTTACTAATAATCCTTCCCAGCTTTGCATCATCCGCAAACAATTGAATATCCCCTTGCAATCCACTGGCAATGTCATTGATATAAAGGTGAAACAATATAGGTCCTAGTTCTGAGCCCTGTGGGACCCCACTTGTAACCCTCTACCTCCTTGAAACTGCTCCACCATACACCACTCTCTGATACCTATCAGACAGCCAATCCTGAATCCAGTTGACCAATCTGACATCCAGTCCCATGTGCTGCAACTTAAATATCAGTATCATGTGTCACCCTGTCAAATGCCTTTGCTAAGTCTAAGAAAATTGCAGTATATGCCTTTCCCTCATCTAATGTTCTTGTAACTTTATTATAAAAGGCTAGCATATTGCTAAAACAAGAGTGCCATTTCATAAATCCATGTTGACTCTCATCTGCCCAATGCTGTATATGGTCCCTCACTACTTTCTCCAAGATCTTAACAACTACTGATGACACACAGACTGGGCTATAATTAGACACTTCCAGTCTGTTACCACCCTTATGCAATGGCACTATGTTACCTTCCTTCCATTCCCTGGGCACCTTTGCCGAAGCCAGAATTTCATTGAAAAGCCAGGTTAAAGACACTGTCAGTTCCCTAGCACATTCTCTCAAAACTCATGGTGAAATTCCATCCAGTCCCAAAGCTTTACTGACATCCAGAGTACTCAGTATCTGAAACACACTCTCCTCCTGTAGGGCATAGAGCTGTTATTCCAGTCTATCGTGTGGTTCGAAGTTGAAAAGTGATGTGCTAACCCGGAAGTGATCATTCTGTTGTGATTTACATCGCCAACATGTTCTTTCTGTCTTATTTCCAGGCTTCTCGAAGTTTGTCCAATGTAGGAATTGAACTCTTTTCATATCTTCTCATATGTTGCTCTATTAAAAATGGTAAGTAAAATTACAAAGTCAAATCTATCTTTTGCAAAACCATGATGTTCTCCATAGAGTGTCATGTTCCTTTCCACCCATTTTGAATCTTACCTTTAACCAACTTTTCATATATCTTAACCACTATTCATGAGATTGTAATTGGTTTATAGCTTATTATTCTGTCTTTATATAATAGAACTGTCTTGTCCTCCCTCAGAACATTGCCAGGAATGAGACAGATTAAACAACTTACTGAGAAACACTGCTAGTTCTCTAGCACATTTTTGTAACATAAGGGCTGACATGCCATCCATTCCACACTATGTGTTGATATTTTTCAGTATTGTGAGAACCTGTAGTTTATGTACCTTAATTCGATCCAAAGTTTTTCTTTGGATTACAATCCCTATGCTTTGTGATGCTATGCATGCATTCAAATCTCACACTTGGTTTATCCTCCTGATCCTGATGGAATCATACCATGGTATGATATCATGACAGAAGACTGGCAATCTCAACTACTCTCTCTGCTTTTTTGCTTTTTCCACTAACTCCTTCATATCTTCTCTAATTGCATCTTTCTCATCCCTCCCTGTTTGCTAACAGCTTTATTGATATCCTTGATCATTGTGCTCAGGACACATACTTTCATCACATTCTTATCAGGTATGCCTCTTTTCATAGAATCTCCATACAGTACTCTCTCTCTCTTCCCCTCTCCCTCCATGTGAGGTGTATCTGTTCGTGGCAGAGGGGATGTCCCAATGATGGTGTTGGCTCTTTTTTGTTCTTATTCTTTTCTTTGCTTTCCTTTCCAGTATTCACTCTACTTCTCCTGAGACTTTTTTACTATCCTATCTTCCAGACCACCATCTGGAATCCATTGCCACATTGCAAACATGTGGTGCAGCCCATGGATCTCCAGAAAGGGGAATTCTGGTATTATTGCACAATCAGGATTCCCTATCCTCTGCTTTGACAAGATGGGTAGTCCTGAATGGCCTGGCTAGTAGGCTTGCCTTCAAGAGTCAGTAGTTTTGCAGTTAGTCTCCTTTTCCATGGTCCAGGACAGGGTCTAAGGCTTTCTGTGGTGCCAGTATGACATCCATGATAGTCCTGGCATTCCACTCTCAAGCACAGTCATTGCTTGTGAGAAAGTGGGTATGAACGTGTGGCTCTCTGCTGGTTGGGGAGCTTTGGCACAGAAATAAACTTGCTTTGAGAATGATTTTTTTTTTTTTTTTTTTTTTTTTTAATCAGGAAACTCAACAAGCCCCAACCATGTTCAGAAATCATTGCAGCAACAACTGAAAAAAATTAAGACACAAAAACATCAGAGGCAGCAGTAAGCATACCAACCTTTTTTTATATATATATTACACTCATCTGAAGAACATTCACTCAGGAAAATGTCACTCTTCTTCACCCAGACAGATTGACAGGATCTCCAAAATCAAGCAAGAAACTCTCTTCAGGCAGACATTCTTGTAGAAAACTTAAACACAGTCAGAACAACTCCTTTGTTCAACATCTATTAGAGGAATACTACTGACAGTGACCTCTCACAAAACTTTGAACTACTCTTGAGAAGCAGAAGGAGAAGGTTTCTTTGATGTTCCTAACAAAGATATCTACTCCAGAATGAAAGACTAAGGAGATGACAGCAATGAGGAGAATACTCATATATCATATATTTGCTAGCCTGGTTGACCAAGTAGTTAGCATATCTGCTCGTCTACTAACAAGTTGCTAATTCAAATCCTACTATGAACGTGTGTGATTATCTTTTGGGTGGGAGATCAGCCAGTGTGAAACCACCTTCCTGCCATTTGGAGGACCAAACATAAAAAAGTTTCATGGTTGGTCTCTAGAACAGGGTTTCTGAACTAAGTAACAACTAAATTCATAAAAATAAAAAATAAATAAAAAAAATAGAAAATTAAAAAAAAAATAGAAAAAATTCTTAACTTGCCCACTGTACAACTATACGACAGGTTTCCAAAAACATTTTTTGGGTAGGAGCCACATAAAAAAAAAAATCTCTCTCTCTCTCTCTCTCTCTCTATATATATATATATATATATGAAACGTACTATTAACTCGGGCTTGGGATATGTTCATTTTTATAAATTAACTGACTTAAACCCGAGAGTTATAACACAATGACATTTATTTGAAAAAAACGCAACATGTTTCGTCAAGAATGACTTCTTCAGGCGATAAGAACATAGAAAAGATAATAAAAGACACTTAAATTAACATTGACACACTCCAAAGCTATACAATTACAAAGCCATAATATTCGACTGTAAATTACAGTTATTATGAGCTTGAACTACAGTCCGAGTTAATGTTCTATTGTTGTGCACCTGTGCGTGTGTGGAATCACGCGATCTCCAGTATCTAATAATAGAGTTGAAAGAGTCAACCAAATTATAGCTAAGATTATTATTCAAATGCAAAGGGTCTAAGGTGATTTCCCTTGACTCGACAATGCGGCGCTCTATTTCATCATGGCAGATGTGTAGGTTTGAAGTCAATGTCCAATTTATTTCATGTTGGTGGCCTTCGTTGTTCGTGTTTATTGAAAGCAGGAATGGCCCGACAGAGCAGTTGCTCTGGTTCTCTTATAAGCAATATCTCTCTGATGTTCTTCTAGACGTAGTAAGATAGATTTCTCTGTCTGCCCATAGTAAGGCTTTCCGCATTCACAAGTGACCTTGTATACACCTGGGAATTGTAGAAGGTTGTGAGGTTGTTTATAGTTGTTGAAGCGTGATATTATTTTTGGCAGAGTCGAGAAGCACGTTTTTATGTTAAACTTCTTTAGAATTCTGCTCAGCTTTTTGGATAGTGTGCTGATATATGGCAAGACGATATGACCTTTGGAGTCGTCCTGTGTCTCTACGTTGTTACGTTGACGGCGGGATAATTGGTTGTTAATACTTTTTAGAGAGTAGCCATTGTTTTTAAAGGTCCATTTAAGATGTTGTAGTTCCTTTTTCAGTTCTTCTTCATCTGACAGTACAGATCTTGCACGATTCGCTAGAGTTGATATAATACCCAACTTTTGCGCTGGATGGTGATGGGAGGATGCATGCAAATATCTGTCCGTGTGTGTTGGCTTTCTAAAAATAGAGACTTTAATTGATTCAGGCATCTTGGTGAGTTTAACATCTAGGAAGCAGATGGAACTATTTTCTTCAATCTCCATAGTCAATTTTATATCTTGATGGCGGTTGTTTAAGTGGTCGAGAAACTTGTGAAGATTCTCAGTACCATGCTCCCATATGAGGAATATATCGTCCACACATCTAAGCCAAATTTTTGGTTTTAAAGTAAAAGAGGAGATCGCCTTTTCTTCAAAGTCCTCGAAAAAAATGTTGGCTAACACAGGAGAGAGAGGGCTTCCCATAGCTAATCCTTTGACCTGTTTGTATAGTTTTCCTTCGAATTCAAAATAGCCAGAGTTTACACAGTGAGATAACAGAGAGAACATTTTATTTGAAATCTTGTTTTTTAAAATATGGAGAACGCGTGATTCCACACACGCACAGGTGCACAACAATAGAACATTAACTCGGACTGTAGTTCAAGCTCATAATAACTGTAATTTACAGTCGAATATTATGGCTTTGTAATTGTATAGCTTTGGAGTGTGTCAATGTTAATTTAAGTGTCTTTTATTATCTTTTCTATGTTCTTATCGCCTGAAGAAGTCATTCTTGACGAAACATGTTGCGTTTTTTTCAAATAAATGTCATTGTGTTATAACTCTCGGGTTTAAGTCAGTTAATTTATAAAAATGAATATATATATATATATATATATATATATACCCATCAACCTGGTTGGCCAAGTGGTTAGCGTATCTGCTCTCCAGCCAAGAGGCTGCAGGTTCAAATCCTGCATAGGCATGGATGTTTGTGATTGTCTTCTCCCAATATGGACTGGGTCACCATGGTAGTAGTAGACCCAAAACCTCCCGCAATGGTAGAGGCCTTCACCCTGCAGTGGGTAGGAAAACAGGCTGTTAATTAATTTTATTTATTTATTATATATACACACACACACATATAGGGATAGTCAGCTGGTTCCCATCCTTACCTTCAACACACTGATCAATAACATCTGTGAAAGCAGGATATCTAAACCACCTAGTTAAGTTCTACATCCCAAGCCCTTTGCTCTGCTTTAAATGTCAAAAGTCTGGTCATCTTAAACTGTCTGTCATGGCTCTATCATCAGTACGTGATGTGGCAGTAAAGATCGTGAGAATAAAGACTATAAGAGAAAAATACCAAAATGGTGTGTGTGTGTGTGTGTGTGTGTGTGTGTGTGTGAGTGAGTGAGTGAGTGAGAGAGAGAGATCACCCAGTGTACTCCTGAGCATGAAAAAAGCAGAAGGATGAAAAGGAGATCCAAAAAATTGACCTAACTCCAGAGGCGATCAATTGGATTAAAAATCTAAATGTAAAAATATGACTAAATTTTTGTTTGATGCTTGTCATATATTTAATGCCTGTATTTTATCTGTTTGCCTTTGTTTTACTTTATATTTATAATTTTATATATCTGTATCTTATCCATGTGTATTTCATGTTATTCTCTTTTAACCATGTGTATATGCCATACGATAAATAAATAATAAATTGGGACCTTAACATATACATCAGTCCCACCTTCTCACAACTGCTTCTTTAGAATTCATGAAAGAGAAAAATCGATATGGGCTCTATACTAAGGACATGTGGAAAATAGTTTATTTAAATGAAAATTCACAAATTAAAATAAAATAAAACAAAAAAGTACAAGCAGGATTCTCTATAATAATCACATTCACACTATAACCAAGTAATAGAAAAAGCAAATTAATATAATCTTCCTGCATATATAACCTTGCATAGATTTTGAAAAATCCTTTGATTTTCTGTATCATTCAAAAATAATAAACCGTGTAAAACAGCAAGTCATCCCAACAAAGTATATCAGATTATTAAAAACTCAGCAGCCAGTATAAAGTCAGTATTATCAAAACTCAACAGCCAGTATATAGCTTAGAACATCAAGGTAAGGAATTTCATATTGAGAGAGGAGTAAGCAAGGAAATTGTATATCACCCAAATTGTTTTCTACTGCATTAGAAGACCTCTTTAAGAATGTCTTAAATGGTAAACTATGAAATTAGCAGCAGTGGAAAATAACCTCAATCACTTATAAGTTTTGCAGATGACATTGTACTTTTAGCAAAAAATAAAAAAGATACTCAGTGATCTTGATAGAGAAAGCAGGAAAGAAAAAAAAAGTTTAAAGATTAATCTAATTAAAACCAAACTGATAACAAAGTCAATCAAATTTAACTAAAATTAACAGATAATTATTATTATTATGCAACACCTCCAGGGAGTCTGAGGACTCATTGTGGGAGGGAACACTACTCTGCTTCGCTAAATATATCTCATCCTCTCCACTATTACTTAATTCTCCAACTACGACACTACTACCATCAATGCCATCTATCACCCATCATAATTGCATGGAAATTGTGGATTATATATTTATTATTATTATTATTATTATTATTATTATTCAGGCCTCTATGGAGTCAAAAGACTCATTGTGAGAGGTCCTTCCTAAGAACATAAAGTCTGTCAAGACTCATCGAGGGGAGGCCCCCCCCCCCTAAGAAACACAAAGTCTATCATACCACTCTTTAAACTCATTGACCGTTCTCGCTTACCTTGGTCATTTAGTTAATTTTAAAGAAAAACAAAATAAAGAATTAAGTAGAAGACTCACAGAAGGAAACAAAGTATTTTTGTTGTATAAAGATTATTCATTAAGAGATTAACTTATATGCCTAAAAAGAAAGCTCTTTAATATATTGGAATATGCATTTTTCCAGTGCATACCAATGAAAGCGAGACATAGGCAACAACTAAAAAACAGGATTACAGGTTGCATGTGGCCCAAAGAGCCATGGAGAGAAGAATGCTCCACATAATAAAAAAGGGATAAAATACAAAAAAAAAAAAAGTAAAAATACTAGAATTAGAGAGATGGCTGGAGTAGAAGAAATTGTGAAGTGTTGTTAAGCATGTAAAGCATGGAGTGGGGCTAGCCATAATAGCAGGCCGCTAGATGAAAGGTGGACAAAATTAAGCACTCAGTGGATACCAAGAGAAGGAAAGGTTGCCAAAGGATAAGATGGAGAGATGATCTACAAAGGTTTGACCTTAATGTTGGACATTGCTAAAGACAGACAACTGGAAAGTTAAGGAGGCCTGTATCCAGTAATTGGTGGAAAGAGGGTAAAGAAGAAGAAGATACTTATCCAATTCTTCTGCTACTTTCATTTCTTTTCCATGGGTGCTTCTTATGTTGACGTGCCAGTCTGGAATTCTGCTAATGTTGAGTTCTGATTTCTTCCAATATCTGACTTTTTGCTTCTCACCCTGGTTCTCTGATGAAAGCAATGGGACCTTGTTTAACTGGGTAAAACCCCATCTGACATGAAATTCTGTTGTATTACACCGTCATTTTGTATTGTGGTTTAAGCAAATAAGAGTAATACGAGTTAAGCATATTCAGTTGGCTGAATCCCATATTGACGGCCCATCCTTGTTTGTTCAGTATTCAGGTAGATATCTAACAGGAGAACATGAAGATTGGACATTAGAAATATATACATGTTAGCACAAGAATAATGTTAATGTTTAAGAGGTGACTCTCAAGTCCTATCTAGGTGGTGCGCCCTCTATGGGCGGTTGTAGGTGGCCTAGAATGCAAGATGGGATCTCTGATGATTAATGCTTCTCAAATCTTCGGAAATTTAATTGGTTAGATTCTTCCCTTAGTAAACTTCTTCCCATGTTGTTCATTGCAAATAGAAATTCACTGTCAACCGATTTTTGAATACAAGCCCTAACCAATTTTTCGAAAATCTTTTCTTTTTTCCAAATTTTTTTTCCGGTTTCTGAGTTTTGTGTACAGCTTCTTCAATCTCTTCTTTTAAAATGCAAGGTTCCTTATGGAAGTTTCTGGTGTTTTCTTTGTTGAATGAGATCAAATTATCTTTGTATCGATTTAAGCAATAGTCTTTCGATCTATTAATGATATCTGTTGGATCAGTAAGAATACGATTGTTGACATCAGCTATAATGCGTGTAGTGTTTGTAGAGAGCTCCTGAAAACATAAGTGTTATTGTGAGTAAAAATTGGCAGTATTGCTTGAATCTTATGTAGTATTGTTTACTTTTGATAACTTAGCGTGTCTGTGTGATTTTTGTGTGTTTTCTGCATTATTTAATTAGTATTTTGATAAGATACGATAGATAGCATGCACATGGCACCGATAAGAAGAAAAACAATGCCATCCAAATCGCCATCTTTGTTCAAAAATTTTAACATAAGGGAGTTTGTTTAATGTAATGTCTGCGAGATGTATGCTTTGCAAAGAGCGGTTGGAGTTTGGTTTGATATTGATAGTGGAATGAATGTGTGCCAAAAGTGTAAGGAAAGTGAGGATTTTAAGTGTTGTCTCAGGTTGCGAGATTGTTGTCGATGTTGAAAGTCAGAATGTAGAAAATAGTGATATGATAGAAATTTGCGATGTAGTACCAGATAGCTTTGAGAGCGGTGTTGAAAGTGAGAGTGAAGGTGAAAATACAGAGCAAGAGAATGGTTTAATGGATAAAAAAAATGCAGAGTTAGTTTCAATGAGTGAGATCGCACGGTTGCATGGAGTGATACATAGAGCGAAGCGGCAGCTTGAGTGTTTGCAAAATTGTTTACTGAGCGGATCAGCTAATAAAAGTCAAATGTATGATAACAAAAATAAGAGTATCATCGGGAGTATAAGAAAAATGAAGGAGCGAGTGTTGTACAGTGATTCTTTAGTAAGAGGTGTAATAGATGAGAGTTTGTTAAAATTGTACTTACCAGATGCGAAAATTAAGGATGTAAGTGAGTCTATCAGAGCGCAAAAGCAGATGGTGAAAGAAATGATAGTAGTGGCAGGAACGAATGATTTAAAAGGAGAAAAAATTGCTATGAGAGAGGATTTGAAGGAATTATTAGAGGTAGCAAAAGAAAAGAACGAGAGAGTTAAGATAGTGAGTCTGTTGTCACGGTATGACAGAGAAGAGTTGAGAAGGAGGGCCATAATTGCAAATGACACAGGTTATGCAGGAGGAGTGGTGTGGAATTTGTGGACGTGTGGAGTGAGTTTGATGAGCAAAAGGATTTATATAAGGTGCATGGTTTGCATCTGAATGGATTTGGTGTGCAGAGACTGGAAAAAGTGCTGTTGAATGAAGTGGATGTGCAGAATCAGGGAAACTAGAGTTATTAAGGGGCAGGGGAGTGGATATGGGGAGGAGCAGGAAGGGATATTACAGTCTATTACAAAACCTCAATGCAGATACATCTGTGTGATTGGATGGTATTTTGTTTAATTTGAGTCTCGGGTCTGGGTTAGTCCTGAGGGGATGGAAAGAGGGGAAAATAGTTCCACTGCATAAAGGAGGTTCCAAGACTGCTGTTGTAAATTACCGACCAATCAGCATATCAGGAGTCATTATCAAGGTCTTGGAGAAAGTAGTCAAGAGGAAAATACAGGAATGGATAGATGAAAATGAGATACTGTATGGGGGACAGCATGGTTTTGTGAAGGGTAGATCATGCCTCAGTAACTTGCTCATGTTTTATAACACAGTGATGGCTGAACTGGATAAGGTTAATGGGATTACAGTGATTCTGCTGAACCTTGCTAAGGCCTTTGACAGGATACCACATGGAATTCTAATCAGTAAACTGCAGCATATGGGGATGGATATAGGGTTGGTGAGATGGATAGGAGAGTGTTTGATGGAGAGATATCAGAGAGTAGTTTATTCAGGAGTAGAGTCCAAAAGACGGCCTGTGACTAGTGGTGTGCCGCATAGCTCTGTTCTTGGACCACTACTTTTCAATTTGTTCATCAATGATATAGGAAAGGATCTGAGAGGAACTGTTCATTTGTTTGCTGATGATGCAAAGTTGGGTAGAGCAATAGTGAATGCACAGGATGTCAAAATTTTGCAGGATGATTTGGATAGTTTGGAGGACCGGGCTAAGGAGAATGGATGTCAATTTAATGTGGCAAAATGTAAGGTTATGCATTTTGGGGTGAAAAGATTAGCAGCAGTATAACATTGGTGGAACTGTACTCCAGGAGATTGACGAGGCCAGAGATTTGAGAATGTTGGTGGATAGGGAGTTTAAGTTTAGGGGGTACATTGCAAAAGTGGCTAAATCAGCTCATCAAATCACTTGATGAGCTGATTACCAAAGAATACTTTGACGAGCAGAAACAAGCAAGTTATTGTTCCTCTGTATCGAGCCTTGATAAGACCCTGTCTAGACTGTTGTGCCCAGATTTGGGCGCCAGGGTTTCTTTTTGATGGGGAAAAGGTGGAAAGGATCCAGAGACAAGTGACCAAGATGATAGTTGGTCTATGGAATGAACCTTATGAGAATAGGTTGAAGATTTGTGGGTTGCTGAAATTGGTTGATAGGTGGAAAAGGAGTGATATGATTGAGACATTCAAATTACTGAAGGGTTTCTATGAGATTAATTCAGAAGATATTCTCGAGAACAGGACTGTGGTGGGAGGACTAGGGGCCATCCATACAAACTGGGCAAGGGTGTTAGAGCTAGGTTTTAACTTGGAGAATGGTGAATGAGTGGAATAAGCTGCCAGAGTGTTGTCGGTGCCATGACTGTGAATGAGTTCAAGGTGAAGTATGATAGATACTGTGTGAATATTGAATAATTGTTCTTGACATGATGTTAGGGTCTCCCATGATGAGTCTAAGGACTCCTTGGAGTTGCCCGTAATAATAATAATTGAATACTTTAGTTTTTAAATTTTCTAATCAACAGGCTTATTTTGCTACATAGGTAAATTTGCTGACTTGCACATACATTTTTTTGGCAATTATTGCTGCTACTTTTCTGCTTATAGAATGATGTCTAGTAAAATAAATGGTATTGCCTAGATGTGATGATTTGGTTTGATTTTGATTTGAGTGATCTTCAATTTCTCTGCATGTGTTGTTGATAGATTTGTTTTTATCTTTAATGCAACATTTTTTGATAAGCTTGGATAACTTGCTATAGATATGTCTATCATCTTCTGTTGAAAGTCCTTTTGGTTTTATTTCTCGACTTGTTTCAGAGTTTCATTTAATATCCAGGATGTGCTGATTCCGGATTTTTGGGGCAATGTTGACTTTGCAGTTTCCAGGAATATTACTTTGGTTTTATTATTATTATTATTATTATTATTAAACAAGACCTCATGGAGTCAAAGACTCATCTAGGAGGTCCTTTTATCTCACACACATCTCATCATACCGGGTCTTAAACACATTCAAACTCCTTGCAGACACCACACTCTCAGGCAAGGCATTCTAATCATTCACAACTCTGCACGAAAAAAACCTGCCTCTCACTCCCCTACTCACACCCTCTTTATACAGTTTCCAGGGATGACCTCTGGTTCTCCCCTGATCTCCCACTATTTGCTGTAGAACTTCTCCACCATTGATCCTATAACAACCCCTTACCAACTTGTAGGTCTCTATCATATCTCCCCTCTTCCTTCTCTCTCCACTAGACTCTGCAAATTACATCTTTTCAATCTTTCCTCATACTCGACATTCCAGAGGTCAGAAACTACCTTAGACAGTCGCCTTTGGACCCTTTCCAACATCTCTTCATCCTTCTGAAAACCAGGTGACCAAATCTGGGCACAATAGTCCATGTGTGGCCTAATCAAAGCCTTATACAATGGAACAAGAATCTCCCTACTTCTACACCTCAGTGTCCTCCTCATCATTCCCAGAAGTCTTTGTGTTGTCTTCACAATTTTGGCGATGTGTCCCCTAAATTTTAGATCCTTATCCACTATCACTCCCACCATTTTATCCCAAAGTTTTTCTTGGGTCATTTCATCAGTATAATTCTCTAGTTCTAGAAATTTATTTTCCACTTTAATGATGTGTCTCTTAGTAATTCCTGAAATCTAATCTGGGTGGATATGTTATGTTATTGGTTTTCAAACATATTTTCATATCAGCAATGAGGAGTTAGTGATCAGAACCACCATCAGCTCTGGGAAATGCTTTAACATTTTTCATCATAGACCTCCATCTTTTATTAATAAGGATATAATCAATTTGGTTACTAGTTCTGTCTCCAGGTGTACAGTCTTCATTTATGTTGCTTAAAGAAGGTGTTAGTAACCATAAGTTCTCTTTCTATACAAAAGTCAGTCTTTCACTTCATTCATTTTTGGTGTTCAGTCCATGATATCCCAGAACTGTCTTGTGGTCTTCCATCCTTTTTCCAACTTTTGCATTGAAATCACTCTCAGTGATTGCATCTATGCCTAAATTCAGATCCCTGTAGAAGAGGTCAATGAACTCTTCATCTGCATATTGTTGATAGGGTTGTAACTCAACACTGCCTTGCACATACATTTTTTGACAATTATTGATACTCCTTTTCTGCTTATAGAATGATGTCTAGCAAAATAAATGGTATTGCCTAGATGTGATGTAAAGTGTTCCTTGTATTTCCAATGTGTTTCCATGATTCTTAGTATATCGATGTTTAGTCATTTCATTTTGCACTATGTCCAGTTTGCCTGTATGTAATAATTCTTGTATATTCCAAGCACCAATATGTGTAAATTTCCTTAATTGGTGCTTTTTGGTCATAGTTGGATTGTGGCTGAGAAAGGTATTAGTTTTTTGAATATCATAGGTTCTCAGTGGGTGTCGAGATTGGGGGTGCACATTCCTTTCACTTCTGTGCCTGGAGGTACTACCTTGGTTTGCCACATAGTAGAGTCATTTCCCCTTGCCTTCTCTACCACAGAGTTATTGCCAATAATGCTGATTCAACCATGCCAAATAACTGTCCAGACACAATCTCTTTCGTGATGTTGCATATCTTCAGCCTCATGCCTGTACTGGAATGTGCTATTGTCCACTTTCAGGGTATCTCACATAGTCTGGCTTCTACCCAAATGAGACTAGACCAGCTTGGGTGGCTCTGCTGGTTGCTGAGCAACTGCCAGTATAGCTCTCTTGGTTATCAGAGCACACAAGCCTTCTCCTTACCATGTCAAGGTGGAGATACCTTCAGGGAGATTTAAAATTATATTAATTGATAAATTAATGTATTCAGTTATCTTACAATTAATTGTATTGGACCAATTAATATGAGTGCTGATGCACTATGCACTCTTAAAACTTTCATACATCAATAAAAATGCAATCATATGGTCAAATTGATGTGAATTTTGTAGCATGGGTTGCATAAGCCACACGACAGCACACCTAACGTAAATGGGCATGTGACATCACTGATAAACAGGTTCTTCGATACATCCGTAGAGGAAGGCAGCTTCTGGAAAAAGACCCAGCAAAGATATGGCTCGAAACTGTTAACTGGCCACTAAGCCTGTTACCAGGGTGATGATGGTTTCAACTAGTCTTTTATCGTCTTTACTTTTTTTACTTTTAAAGGCATCTCCTTTGCTCAGTAGTGTAGATAACTTGTACTTCCTTTCTCCATCATGACTGGTCATCTCATGATCTTTTTTTGCAACCCTCTGGATTACATCAGCTTCTCCTTGCCCTCCCTCATGTATGTCAAGACTGCCCTCTCTTTTATCTTCCTGGTTATGACCAGTTCATCACTTTCTTGGGGCATCTCTCTCTCGAGGCATCCATTGAACATGTCTAGTCTACTGTAATGATCTATTCTCCAACCAGTCCACAACATGTTCTCACAAATTCAATTGCTCCATAAAGGTCTTCTTCCAAAACTCTTTGAGGGAAGATATACTCACATTCTGCCATTAACCATCCTCTCCACAACTCGTACAACTTTTCGGCCTTTTATTCAATTCTGTTATCATGGATGAATGTCTTGATTACAGTATGTTATTCAAATGTTTAAGAGCTTGAATGACACAATGACTTACATCTTTCTCACACATTCCTCATTTATGAATAATAGATCCAGAGTATCTGAAATGATCTGTTGCCTTGACTTTATTGACTAGGAGGTCAGTCTCTGCATTCTTCATTAATTTCATTGCTAAATTTCTGTCCAGTTCCATTCTTCTTTTGGGAATGCATAGCAGTAAGATTATTGCAAGAAGGTGGTGCCACTCTTTGCTCAATCTTCAACTTGAAGGACCAGAATTTTATTTTCAGAGCACACCTTTTCCTGGCCTCTGGGGAACCAACCCCAGACTGTGCCAGGCCACACAAAGGGGTTAACATTGGGGATCTCTGTCACTTAGGACTGTCTTCCCCTTGCCCATGAACTCCTTCTACCTGCAGAAAGAGAGCTTAAGGTGAGAAAAAGAAAGAACCCCTAGCCTTTTACTCTAATACCATTGGCATCAGATGTAGACAAGAGCTGGTCAAGAAAGAGATCAGAGTAAGGGAAAAGGGAGAACATACTCAACTAGAGGATTCTAGGAATGCCATGAGATGATAGCTTCTAGGACACTAGTGGTTCACAGGTCCTTATTTGGTAGGCACCTTCATCTGCCACATGTGAAACAACTTTCTAGAGATCAGGGTTCTCCAAGAAGATTGTTTTATGAAAAGATGAATGGACTAGATAATGGAAAATCATATACACTGATATTTTGCACTTTCCAAAGACATTCGACAGATTACTGCATGGCATCAGTGTTTAAGGAGATGCTAATGACTAATAAATTAATGAGATGGATAAGAAATTAATAGCTTGATTTTATCAACAAGTTGGTAACCTTCATTCCTTGTTGTTATGTAGGACACCATCCCAGAAAAGGAAGGTAATTAATCACTAGTGAACTACATGGTTCTGTTCTTAGCCCACTAATGATTAGTGTATTTGTTGGTGTGGATTGACGAGGGATATTCAGTTGTTTGCTGATTATGTAAATTTCAGACAGTTATAAGAAGAAATACTGATGGCAGTATCTTTCAGGAAAAACTGAGCTTTACCACTGAAAAAAATTACTTGCTGATTTCAAAGTTCTGCACTTAAATGTGTAGAAGTGTAATACTGTGTACTGTATTAATGGAATTGTATTTCAGGATTTAGGTTGAGATTTAGGATCTAGTTGGTGATGGTTTATATCTGAGATTTATTGGACACATTGCAAGAATTGTGAAGCTTGCAGAGCTTATTGCTGCTATAATAAGGAGGTTATTGTAGAAAGCCTTGAACAAACTATTTTAAGGCTGTTGTGAATAAATTTGGTATCTCAGTTTGCACTGTATTCAAGAAACTCTTGAAAGCATTTAGAAATGAATAATTGAGGAAATATTAGGACTTTGGCATTTTGCTTATGAACAGAGTTTAAGGAAATGTGAATTGCAGATCTTGGTGGATAGGTGAAGTAGATCTGATATGATATGACTTAAGTTAGATTTCATCAAATGGGTACATAAGGAATTCTTAGACTGGACGGAGTGAGCAAGAACATGAGTTGGTTTCCTTTCTCCTCTTTTACAATTTTTCATTCTTATCATCAGCCCCTTCTTCCAGGAATGGAAGTTGTGTAAATGTAGTCAGCAAGGAATAAATGTTTTATATGTAGCTTGCTGGTTGGAATGCACTCTTGAGTGAAAAGAATGTGAATGATCTCTCATACTGTATCTTAAAACAATCAGATATGTTGCCGATTGAGTGAGATAATAATGAAATTTTTTAAAAGTAAGAATAAAAAGTTTAGATTAGTTAACAAAATAGTTGACAGCTTAGGTGTTGGATGTTATTTATAACTATTTTAGAGGTATTATAACTGTTCATTTCAAATCACTAGTCAAAAATCATATTCAAAAAAAAATTCAGACATAATGGTTAGTTTAGATGTTACTTCCTTATTTACTAACGTACCACTAACAGACACTCTTGATTTAATAAAGTCATTCCCCCCCCCCAGATATCTTTGAATTATTCAAATTTACTATGCATGCAGGTTACTTTATTTGGCAAGGAAAAAAATCCGCAAACAGATTAATGGTATATCAATGGTTCTCCCTTTAGCAAACTTACATGGATCACTTTGAAAATAAAGCACTTGCCACAGCTACTTTCAAACCTTAAGTGTGGTTATTCTTCAATGATGATGTGTTTGCTATTTTGCTCATGGACAGGACACCTCTTTGGATTCCTTTGTAACTTACCTTAGCAGCCACAACCTAAAATTCAGTTCATATTAGAAAAATAATGTAATGAAATAGCTGTTTTTCTTTTCTTGCCATGTTAGTCACTTGTCTTTCAGATGGCTCACTATCTCTTTTGCCACTTATAGAAATCCAACACACATAGGAAGACATCTACATAAACAATCACATCATCATCCAGCCTGTCAGTATGAAATTCTCAATCTGCATCATTAAAACAAATTATTTGTTTTAATGATGCAGCTCTTTCCACAGAACTTAGTTTTGTGAGAGCTGTAGACATCAGCCAAGAAGGCAATGGCTATAGCTCTAACAAAATAGATAAAATACTACATACTACACTCTTCCCTTCCCCTTGCGAAACATGCAGTCACACACAAGAACAAAACACCACCATTCTTATTCCCTATATCCAAGGTACCTCTGAAAAGATAGCCAAAGTATGACTGAAAAACACCTTTAAACTATATGTCAAATTAGCAACATTGATCTGCTCTCCTAAGGACAAACTCCATCCCCTAGCACATCCTGGAGTGTATGAAATTTCCTCTGACTTAGCCTACTGTGGACAGACAGGAAGATCCATTAACATCCACCTTGGAGAACATGAGAATACATATGCATCCATTATTATGGCAAGTTAAGACTGGCAGACCACATTTCGGGCACCCCCTCCTCCTCCTCTCACACAGAATTAAGTGGAAGAAAACTAGTCAGTTTTGGGAGACAGTAATCTTAAGATCAATTTCTACACAAGTATAAACACTTCTTTTATACAACTTTAGAGGCTACCAAATTAGGACTTTAGATCTTTTGTCTGTTAATTTGAATTGTTTCACTTATTCAATGTTAGGTGTTGCATTCTCTAATATGGGATGTCAAATGATCTGGACAAACACACACGTACTGTACTTGGAGGAAATCATGTCAATCATATATCACATAGCTTAGTTATATAAATGTTGAAGTCACTTATTAAGATTCCCTTAAAAATAACATATTTTGATGGTGTATGTGATATTGAGTGGATGTGAAAGAATACTTTTCATTCGGTTTCTTTTTGGTATTTTTAGGTTGTTTTTTACATTATTATTTCACACCTCCATGGAGTCATAAAACTCATTGTGAGAGGCCTGTCTTAGAGAGTACAATGTCTATCATACCACTACTTAAACCCATTTACCAACTGCATATTAACCACTCTGTCAGATAGTGAATTCCATGCTTCACTGATTCTCCTTGCTAAAAAGTCACGTTTTGCCCTCCTAATCACCACCTTTTGCAACTTCCAGGAATGGCCTCTTGCCCTTCCCCTGGTTCTACTAGATGAAAAATCCTTCCCATGTCAGTCCTGTAAATACCTCTCCACACTTTAAATATCTTAGTCATGTTCTTTCCCCCCCCCCCATCTTCTATCTATCAAACTCTGCATACCCTCAATCTATCCTCGTGACTAACATTAGAAAGTCCTGATATAATTTTGGTTATCTTCTCTGTACTTTCTCCAAGGCTAACTTCAGATCCTGGTGGCCAGATCTGGCCACAGTATTTCAAATGTGATCAGGACTTTATACTAGAATCACTACCCTTTTATTTCTACTGGTTAAAATCCTTCTTATTATTGCAGCAATTCTCTATGTTACCTTCACTACCTGAACAAAACATGCCATAAGCTTCACATTTTTATCCTCTGTCATCCCAAGATTCCTTGCTTTGTTCACTTCGTGTAGTATAGATCCACCAATAGCATATGCATCCTCCCAATGGTGGGCCCAAATTTCAAAATCTTATATTTACTTGCATTTAACTGCCATCCTCATTCATTGACCCACCTGCATAGCTTATTTAAACCATCCTGAATGGCTACCACATCGGCAATATTACTAATACTCTTTCCAAGCTTCATGTCATCTGCAAATAATTGAATATTGCCATACAATCCAGTGACAATATTATTATTATTATTATTATTTTTACAGAATCTACATGGAGTCCAGAGACTCATCATGAGAGACACAAATACACGCAACTTCTGTCACTACTCTCCTTGAATCTGTTCACCATCAAGGAAATCGTGTTATTCTGCTCATCTTTAACTCATGTTATTACCAATTTTGGTAATCCATTCCATTCCCTCACCACTCTCCATGCAAAAAATCTGGTCTGCATGCCACTACTACACCACATCCTTACACAACTTCAATGGATGGCTCCTAGTTCTCTGGCTAGTTCTATGTCATATATGGAAAAATTTCACTTGCATCAATTTTATAAAATCCTTTTAAGATCTTGAAAGTTATATCACGTCTCCTCTTTTCTGCCTATCAGCTAAACTTCGTAACCCACAAACTTTCAATGTACCTGTCACTGTTTTGGTCACTCGTCTCTGAATCCTCTCTACCACCATCTGGACCCCCAAGAAACCCAGGTGATAAAATCTGTGTGCAGTAGTCAAGCTGTGGCTGAATCATAGCCTTATAAAGAGGGATAAAAACTTCTCTATCTTTTATTCAAATTAAGTGGATATTGAATCCAACATTATTTCAAAGCCGAATAGAGAAACTACAAGCATTTCAGAGAAACAGCAAGAGTTTCATGCCGAATATAGATAGAAATTATAAAAGTTTCAGCAGATCCAAGCATAAGCAAACCTTTCATGACCGGAGTAAAGGTGGGTTAAACTCTGATCACTATCCCTAGTATTTTCTCATAATGTAAAACACATCTCCTAGGAGATGTATGATGTTATACATTATGGAGGGGGGGGGGGTCACTATCCAGCCCGGTTTCGACCTTTGTTTGAGGTCTCATCAGTGAGTAGGCAGACCCAAAAAATACCCAGGTTGTAGTGATGCAGAGGTTATACTTTACCATGCGAATTGCTAGGTGGTGTCACATTACAAAAGGTACCAAGAATTACTGAAATAGAGAGCCAAAAGGGTTTACTTCGGCGATGCGATGCAGAATTATTCAAATTAACTCGATATTGAATCCAACATTATTTCAAAGCCGAATAGAGAAACTTTCAGAGAAACAGCAAGAGTTTCATGCTGAATATAGATAGAAACTATAAAAGTTTTGGCAGATCCAAGCATAAGCAAACCTTTCATGACAGTGATCAGAGCTTAACCCACCTTTACTACGAGTTGCCCCTGTCATGAAAGGTTTGCTTATGCTTGGATCAGCCGAAACTTTTATAGTTTCTATCTATATATGGCATGAAACTTTTTGCTGTTTCTCTGAAACACTTGTAGTTTCTCTATTCGGCTTTGAAATAATGTTGGATTCAATATCCACTTAATTTGAATAATTTTGCATTGCTGAAGTGAAGCCTTTTGGCTCTCTACTTCAGCTTCTCTATCTTGTTAGTGTGTTTTTCAACATCCAAGTAATTTTTTGAGCTATTTTGCCAACTTTTGCAATATGCCCTCTGAACTTAAACTCTTTGTCCCCCATTATTTCCAAGTCCATAGCATCATCAATTCCCTGCAATCCAGTACCATCAATATGATACACCATATGCAACCTTTTCAACCCGAAGTGAATAAATTTATATTTTGCAACATTAAATTGACAATCATTATCCTTTGCCCACAATGCCAATTTATTTAAATCATTCTGCAGAATATCTACATTACCTTTATCAACTATTGTTCTTCCCAGTTTTGCATCATCAGCAAAGAACTAAATATCCCCTCTAAAATCTTTCCCTATATCATTGATATACAAATTAAAGATAACAGCTTTAGTATGAAACCCATAGGTACTCCACTAGTCAACATCATTCTCCTAGATTCCACTCCACCATACACTACTCTGGTGTCTGTCTGTCAACCCCCCCCCCCCTGCAATCTAATAACCTCATATCCATTTCCATTTACTCCAGCTTTTGTAATAGTTTTCCATGTGGTGTTATTATTTTTATTATCCTAAGACCCCCATGGAGTCAGAGCCTCATCTTAGGAGGTCCCTTTGTCACATACACAACTGAATGTGTTTAAGAGAATCTTAAACACATTCAGATTCTCTGCAGACACCACACACACACTCTAAGGTAAGGCATTCCAATCATTCACAACTGTGCATGCAAAAACCTGCTTCTCACTTACTCTTTATACAGCTTCTAGGAATGACCTCTTGTTATCCTCTGATCTCCACCATTTTATGAAAAATTTCTTCAAAACATTGATCCTATAACAACCACTTACCAACTTGTACATCTTTATCATACCCCCCCCCCCCCACACACACACCACTTTCTCCTATCTGCTATACTCTGTAAATTGCATGTTCTCAACCTTTCTTCATATTCAACATTCCAGAGATCAGAAACTATCTTAGTCATTTTTGGAACCTTTCCAACATCTCTTCGTCCTTTTGAAAACCAGATGAACAGATTTGTGCACAGTAGTCCATGTGCCTAATCAGTGGTGAATTCTCCATGCTTGCTGCGCAAGCTCATTAATTTAATATTTATTTGTTAATAAATGCATGCATTTATGAGCATTCCATTTAGAATTTTATTTTTGTAGACAGAAGACATTTTAAGTTTGTGTGGCAATAATTGATTGCGTTGGGTATTGCAGGCCGACGCTAGTCAAGCTACCTTGGCTTGACTAGCGTCGTCAAGCTCTGAGTCTGAGGCTCCCATAACACGATTTATATAACGCGGCATTTCTGTGGAACCTAACATCCGCGTTATACGAGGGTTGCCTGTATATAGTTTTAAATGGTCAGTAATTCATTATTCTACTAATCAGACTTCAATCACACCTCTCATTCCCTGAATGATAACAAGAGCAAGCGCGAATTTCAAGACCATTAGCCCCTGAGCCTAATCATGGTCTTATACAATGGAACAAAAATCTCCCTGCTTCTTCAAGTCAGTTAACCCTTTACCCTGCATCATTCCCAGAAATTTTTGTGTTGTTCTCAATTTTGGCAATGTGTTCTCTAAATTTTAGATCCTTATCTTCCATCATCCCAAAATCTCTCTATTTCCTCCACCTCCAACAGGCATGAATTTTACATCGCAACTTTGTTTCCCAAATTTTAAAACCTTACATTTTGTGACATTGAACTGGCATCCCCACTCCTATGCCCATTCACTCAATCTATTCAAGTCTTGTAAAACCATGAAATCTGGTTTACTCATGGTTCATCCCAACTTTGCATCATCTGCAAACAACTGAATATCCTCATCCAAATCTTCCACAATATGATTAACATGCAGGTTAAACAACAATAGCCCTCAAACCAGATCCCTGAGGCACACCACTAATGACTTTCTTCTTCCGGGATATTTCTTCCTCATCCACAACTTGCTGATACCTATCAGATAGGCAATTTCCGATCTAATGCACTAGTCTAATATCCAACACCATCTGCTCTAGTTTGACTATCAACTTTTCATGCAGTAATCTACCAAAAACCTTTGCACAATCTACGTATACTGCTGTGTATTCATCTTCTTTGTCCAATGAAGCTGTCGCCTTATTGCACTAAGTAAGTAGATTACTAAAACATGACCTCCCTTTAGCAAATCCGTGCTGTCCATCAAAGATAATATCACTGTTGTGAACCCAATTCTGGATCCTGGTTTTCACCAGCCTCTCCAATACTTTAACCACAACAACTGACACCCAGATAGGCCTATAATTTGATGCTTGAGTTCTGTCACCTCTCTTATGAAGTGGTACAATGTTGCCTTCCTTGCACTCCTTTGGAACTTATTTGCTCTTATTTCTTATTATTTCCTCTTCACCCAGTGCAAGACTCATTAATCAAATATGTCAAGACAGATGCTAACTCCCTGGCACATTCCTTCAAAATATGTGGTGATATATTATCAATTCCTTATTAACATCAGGTTTGCTCAATTCCCCATATACTGCTCATTAAATATCTCAACTATATCCTGTGCAGCAGTTGTTCTTATACCATTTTCTCCAATCGGTGTCATCCTTCAATAATCATCTTTTTTTTTTTTTTTTTTTTACAGGCTACATATCGAAAGAACTCTAGGATTCTTTTTGGCTTCATTAGCTAACTGCTGCTCTACTTCACTTTTGCAACTCTTACCAACTAAGTTACCGTCCTTGTCTGTTCTTTGTAATTCTCATGGAATTTATTATTACCACACCTCTTATGTTGCCTCCATAATGCCTTCTTTCTCTGTATCACATGCTTAATCTTTTCATTTGTCCATTTCACACCTTCCTTATTTAATCTTCTGATTCTTGGAATACATTTAGATGCTGCTTCTACTAGACAGTTCTTGAATATCAACCAAGCAGCATTGATCTCCTTTCCAGCCAATTCCTAATTCCTCTCTACACTTGCAAGCTGGCTTCTGAGCTTCTCATAATCACACTACCCTTGTAGTTCTACATATATCCTTTCTGTGCAGAGATCCTCACACTGCTGGCAACCACATGAGCTGATCACTTGCTGGTCACACTTACCGACTGGACGGTGATTTGACACCTCATTTATAGTAACATCCTCCGATGAGATGATCAAATCCATGACTCTCGATCCTCATGTGCATTCTGTTATATACTGCCTGAGGTAGTTGTCCCTCAGGAATTCGAGAAATTTATTTTCTTTACTTCTAGTTGATATCTCATCATTCCAGTCTATATTGTCTTTATTAAATCACCCATAACGATCACCTTTTGCTTATTTGCTTGACTAATTTGGTTATACATTTCATGGTGACTACCATCTTCTTTCCCAGGTCTATAACAACATCCTACTAAGTGTTTCATTCTATTCACCTGTATCTTACACTGTACTTCCTCAAAATGCAGTATTTTCGTCTTGCATCTCTACCTTGTATGGACATAACTTTCTATCATCAATAGCACTCCCACTCCATTTTTTACCCTTTCTACTTTACGAAACACATCTTACCCTTCCATTTCTATTCCTCATCTAACTATGTTTCACTTGTTCCAACCATTCTTGAACAGACTCAATTAATGCAGCCATTTCATTTGCCTTGTTTCTTACACTTCTAGCATTTGTATACAAACACAACAGCTCATTCCTGGATCTATAGCAAGTTTCACTGATACCACTTATTAGATGTGACTTCTCCATACTTAACTTGAGCCGTTTTTTTTCTCCTTATTCGTCTTGGAGCTTTCTTCAAATCCAACTGTTTTCCCTTGATCCCTTCCTTTTTTTGTCTACACATGTATTCACATCATCTGAGAGCATCAACCTTACTCACGATGTGTTCCCCTGCCCACCCTGAAATTCCCTGTTATCCTGTTTGTTTGTCTTGCAGACTTGTTCTCATTCTCTATACTCATGCTATCCACTTAATTCATAACCACCACTTCAGTTTCTCCTTTCTTACTTGATCAGATTCATTCTCTTCACTCATTTCTCTACCTTCCAGCAGCACTCTCCAGATGAATCATCCCAAAACTAATCAAATGCAGTCCATTACTCTTATACAGTTCAGTCATCCTTCAAACTCATTCCACAAATTAACAAACTGCAGACCTTTTTCCTCACACATTTCTGCTAACATATCATTCCCAGTCTTTGTTCTCTGCCTCATTTCATCACTGTCATACCTGGGCAACACATACTACCTTTCCTATCGCACTATTATCTTATATCCTTCTCAACACCTCCTGATATCCAATCTGACATGTTCCTTGTTATCAGTCAAGTCATTTGTCCCTATTACCACTGTCAACGCTATTGCTCGCTTACTCCTCATATTCAGTGCCTCAATCACTCTATTTGTTTTGTCTCCAGGAAAACAAACCGGTGCATTTTCTTGTTTACCACACACAGTACCAACCGTGGATCTTTCATTACCGCTTTCATATTGATTATCATTTATTTTCACATTTTCTCTTTGCCACACATATCTCGAATTCTCTTAATTTCACTCCACATCTGTTTCTTCTCTTGCCTCATCTTAACCAACTCAGCTTGCAAATCTTATGTCACATTTTTGCTCTCATTCACTCTCTCAGTTTTATCCCCAGCCATATACATGCTTGTTTGCCATCAATGTCGCTTGCCACCTTATCTTTAATTACAATCTGTTTTTCAACTTCAGCTACATTCATATTGCTCTCATCATTCTTACCGTCGATTGCTAATTTCATCACATCATTTGTTTACTTTTTCAAAACTTTTTTTACCATTTTTTTTCTGCTCTTTTACATTGTCTCTTTTTGCTGTCAGATGAGCACTCATTCTCCTTGTGGCATTCTCACTACTAACACTTTCAGTTACCAATACATTATCACTCATCAAGTTTTCATTCGGATGATACTTCGCACACACATACACTCTCCTTCCATCTGCCTTAAATATCCATAATTTATCTAAGTAATTGAATAAATACAAATAGCATACCTCGCATTTCATGATACGGCTGAAATCAAAATTAAATTCCTGCAAAGACAAAGCTGATGCCATCTTTCTTTCACTGGTTACTATATTCTGCTCTAAATTTAATGAGTCTGTAAACCAACAAGCCCACACACGCACACTAGAAACACTGCAAGTGCACAACTTTTATAGCAATTCTTACTTATAATCACATACTTATTTACAGTTAATTATTCCAAAAACTTATCTGAAATGGAAGCCTTTACACAAACCTTCCAGCTACCTGTCTGTCACCCCCCCCCCCCCCCATCCATGCTGCTAGCCTCATGTCCATTCCTATTTACTGCAGCTTTTGTAATCGTTTTCCATGTGACATTCTGTCACATGCCTTGGCAAAAGTCAAGCAGTACCATGGTGTAGCCATTAACTTTATCCAATTCTGCTGTTACTTTATTATAAAATGTTAATAAGTTACTAAGACAGGACCTATCCCTTTACATAGTCATGCTGTCCACTATAGTAGTGCTTCCCAACCTTTTCCATGTCACGGCACACCTCACAAGCATAAATAATTTCACGACACACTATGAAGGAACATTTTTCTGTTAACATGATTAATTTCTTCTATTTCATACAGGGATTCAATTAATAAGATCTTTCTTTCAAATATTTTTGCATTATAATACATAAACATTCCAGCTAGACATTCGTTTCAGATAAGTCTTCTTATGCAGTCATAAGCACAAAATAAACAAAACAAATGGAATGAAAATACCTAATCCATACATCCTCAGTGATTGATATTTGACATAGTTTTTATATCGCATCTATGAACTAAATTGTCAGATTTGACTGAGTGAAACTGTGATTAAATTTTTAGAACACTTATTTTATAAAATTAAATTTAATAGAATTAAAATATATGCAAATAAACAAGCCATTGAATAGAAAGATATAAATCACATAAAATCATATAAAACTAAAAATACTACATTATAATCGAGGATATCAAATAGGCATTGTAACTAGGGCATCCAAAATACTAGAACACGCAAAACTGTGTTAGGAAAATGCCTATTAATGACATTTGGAACTGAAGCAGAGTAATGATCTTCTGAGTCGTAGATGCAAAATGTGAGGAAGGGAGGAATGGTGCCTATGACATTCTGGGAGGTTGCCTTCACACGTGTGTAGCTAGAAAAGAGCAATAAAGCGAAAAGGGAACCACTCGGCAGCCTAGCCCTCCGGTACTGTCGCCCCATAATCAGGACTTAGGGGGTTAAATTTTTCGTGGCACACTTCCAGTCCTTTTGCAGCACACTGGTGTGCCGTGGCACATCGGTTGGGAAGCACTGCACTATAGAATATCGCACCCCTATCTGCCCACTGTTGTATTTTACCTTTCACCAACTTTTCCAGTACTTTAACAACCACTCCTGATATATAATTAGTCTGTAATTTGCTACTTTTGTCTTGGAGCCACCCTTATTCAATGGTACTATCTTAACCTTTTTCCATTCTCTTGAAACTCTGCAAGAGCTGAGACTTAGATTTGAACAACTTCATCAGAGGCAATGCCAGTTCTTTCACACATCCATGTAGTATTCGGGTTGATATGGCATCCAGTCCCTGCTTCACAGAACAAGACTCCATGGTCACTCTCCCCAGTTGGAAGCTGAGTGTCTACCTTGTTTAAAGATATATCTTCTGACACTATGAGCAGATCCCACACCCTCATTGTCCCTTCTATAACATGTTGTTTCATGCAATTATCCCTTAGCAACTGTATAAATCCCACTTCCATCTTGATGTGCTCCCTTTTCTTCTTCCAATCAATGTCCCCCATAGTTAAACTCTCCCATTATAATTGATTCAGCCTACACTTGTGCAAATCTGCCATTACGTGGCATCTACATCTTCCTGTGGATCCCCTGGTCTATAGCAGCACCCAACAATGTTTTTTGTCCTATTTGTCTCTCACTCTCTCTCTCTCACCAGACAGCCTCAAATTGAACCATCTTCCTCAGATCTAATCTTCTTTAACTTCTAATTTTGTCGGTTGTAATTCTTCAGCTATCACCAGCAATTTTCCTCCCTGAAAAATATCCTTTATATTCTATCTCTGTAACTATGTCATTTTCAGTCAATCAGGTAATCAGGTCTCACTGATGTTTATAATTTTTGGCCAAGTCGAGCTGACCAATGCCAAAAACTCCTCATTTTTATTCCTGATACTTCTTGCATTCATGTACATGCATTTCAACATCCCTTTGTAACCATAGTTACCCTTGTGTAATGTCATTACCAACCCTTTTAAATTGGACTGAAATTCCATTCAACATTATTGTACACATGCTCATTTATCACAGGGTGGCCAGACACATGCTTGATTTCATCCTCCCTAATATCACTGACAAAGATTAAAAAAGTAAAAGTTCCAGTGCTGATGCCCGTGGGACCACATTTGTGACCTTTCTCTTTCCTGTGAATTAAAGATGCCAAGAAATTATATTCTTGGTTTAATCCTTTATCCAAGTGTAAGCAAACAAAGTTTGCATGTGAATTAACTTCACGACTAGGCTACTTGTATATAGAGGCTAATGATTTCACATCACTTGCCTTAGTATTGCATAATGCAAAGGCACATATCCTTACGGACATGTATAATGCTATGCATTACGGGAATAGCCACTACTCAGACTGGTTTTGACTTTTATTGAGGTCTCATCAGTGGTAGCCAAACCTGGAGGTGTGATACCATGGTTGAAGTAATGCAGAAGTCATTTCCATATACAAGTAGTCAAAAGGTGTCACACCTTATTACTAAAATACTCTGGATTAGAGATAGATGTTCAAACTTTTGACTACTTGTATATGTATATTTTGGTTTTCCTTACTATGCTAGTCTTCACTTTCCTGGCCTGAATATTATATCTTTTTTTTCATCTGCAGTTCTCATTTGTTTCATTAGTTAACCACTTTACACTAGATCATGTTATCTTTTCACTTGCAGAATACAATCTGCATTGCTGCTGATAAATATTTCTTCACTAGTCCTATGCGTTGCTGATATTTCTTCCTTGCAATTCTGTCCCAAGTTCATTCCTAAAATGATTATAGTCACCTGCCTTATAATTCAATATAAATTCTTTTCTCCTTGATACTTCTGCATGTCTATTTAGCCTCCAAGTCAAGACTGCATGGTCACTAAGTTTTAATAAAGGAATAACCGTGAATAGACATATAAATACAAAATTAATAACGGAAAAACTCGCTTAAAAAGATTATTTAATAGTATAATTTTTGCCTGTGGGTCACAGGCATCTTCAGTACAAATTAAACAATAACTGTCAATTCCAAAAAGCACCACATAAGTAGCTAATGTATGATAGCTAAAAAAGGTCAAAAAGTTTCCTAAAAAAATTATGTCATCATCATCATCTTCCTTTTACCCTCTTTTACCTTGCGGTGTCGAGGGTTAGTTAATCGTCGGATCTCAAATATCATCGACATTTTTTAGCTTTGTGTAGCTGATAATTTAAAAGAGACTTACTAGCTTTTAAGTAGATCCGATGAGCTTTTGGGGACCTAAAAATATGTCGATGATATTTTTGCTATATGGAATGGCTCTTCTGATGAACTTCAACAGTTTCTCACTAAGTTAAATGCACTTCATCCAAGGATCCAGTTTACCCTAGGAGTAGAATCAAATAAGCAGTTAGCCTTTTTAGATCTTTTAATTCTTTGCCAACCAGATGGTAACCTACATTTCTCAGTCTATAGAAAGAAGATGCATACAGGCCATTATATCCATGCTAAATCTCATCACCATCCCAGTCAAAAGGCAGGAACTATTAAAACACTGGTTCATCGGGCCCACTCCTTTTGTTCTTCAGAAGATCTATTACAGAAACAACTGCAATATATTACTTCTTCCTTTCTATCTAATGGGATATAAGAATTCCTTCTTCAAAAGAGCTTTGAGTAGTTTTAATATGTCTTCCTCTTCAAATGCAGAAGAAATAACGTGCATTCCTATCTCTTATGTACAAGGCATTAGTGAACGTATAGCAAAAGTTTTAAAACCACTGAATATTTTTGTTGCCTTTCGACTGTTCAAAAAAAATCTCCACCTTTGTCACTTCTAAGGACAAGCTCCCACATCTTAATTATCCAGGTGTCTACCAGATTCCTTGCTCTTGTGGATTATCTTATTTCGGACAAACCAGGAGATCTGCCTCTATTCAGCTAGAAGACCACCAATCTTATATTGAATACCTTGAACCTGAACAGTCTGGACTTGCAGGACATGCCATCACCACTAGACATAGAGTTCATTGGAAAAAGACAAGAGTCCTTCACAAAAGTCGGTTTCTCATTGAACAGCTTTATAAAGAAACGTGTGAAACTTTACTTCACTGTCCTAACTTAAACAGATCTGATGGTTTACATCTATCCCCTTTATGGGAGATAGTACTTTATAAATCAGCTAATCTTTCCTAACTTTTTATTGTACAGCGATACCCCGAAGTTACGCAGTAGGTGGGACCAACGAAAAGCGCGTAAGTTGAATTCGCGTAACTCAGGGTATAATTTTGCATGTAATTTATATATACAAACATACAATTGGGACCAAAGGTTTACAAAAACACCTATATTTTTTAAGAAACATACAGTAATCATAATTGTAGTTTTTCGTACATAAAAAAAAAGGAAGTTATTTCGATGTCGATGGTTTCATAAAATCTTACGGATTCGTCTGATGGCATAATGCCTTTTTTTTTGTCATGCAAAATTACTTCATAGCCAGCCAGTGATTTTTTTATTCCTTGCCTTGTGGCTACAATTCGTTCCTCATTAGAATCTGTGTCCTCCAAAATCTGTAAACCTTTCTTAATTAAGCTGAGACCGTCTGTTAATTTTTTAATTGTCATGTGCTTTTCTGGTAAAACTGGATCTGAGGTTTTGGTGTCTTCAGTAGTAGTGCTTTGCTTACGCATCTCTATGAGCTCGTCGACTGTAAGGTCCTTGTTATGCGAGTCTAACAGCTCGCTGAAATCTTCACTGTCGACTTCTAAATCTAATTGCCTGCCAAGGTTGACAACTTCTTCTATTGCCTCAGCAACTTGATCAGTTTCTGGCAACATTTCCATTTCGCATTTTAAAAAGGATGGACAAAGTTTTTTCCAGACACCATTCAAGGTTTATTGGCAAATTTCACCCCAAGAATTTTCGATAATCCTTACAGCATCTAAAACATTAAACTGTTTCCAAAACTATTTAACAGGCAGTTGCTCATTTTGCCTCATAGCTTCATTCAGACTTGCAAACGAACGGCATGTGTAGTATGCTTTGAATGTTTTGATAACTCCTTGGTCCATCGGTTGAAGTAAGCTGGTTGTATTTGGAGGCAAGAAAACAACTTTTACACGTGGGTCAAAATCGATTAAAGTTGCAGGAGGGTGACCAGGTGCATTATCAATAATGAGCATAACTTTAAACAGAATTTTTTTAAACTCGCAATAATGTTCAACTTCAGGTATGAAGTGGTGACTAAACCAGTCTTCAAAAATAGAAGCTGTCACCCAAGCTTTAGAATTTGACTTCCAAATCACTGGCAAGCCAGCTTTAGATTTTTTTTTCAGAGCTCTTAGATTTTCGGAGCGATAAATTAAGAGAGGTTTTAACTTGCAATCACCAGCTGCATTTCCACCAAGCATTACTGTCAATCGGTCTTTGGAAGCCTTAAAGCCAGGAAACGTTTTTTCTTCACGTGCGATGAAAGTTCTCTTAGGCATCTTTTTCCAGAACAAGCCGGTCTTGTCTACATTAAATGTGGTTTGACTGCTATAGCTACCTTCCTCGATGATAGTCTTAAGTGTCTCAGGAAAAGCAGACGAAGCCTCTTTATCAGCGCTTGCCGCCTCTCCACTCTCCGCGATGCTGTGCCAGTTACGGTGATTTTTAAATTGGTTGAACCAACCATTACTCGCCACGAAATTTTCTTCTTTGGCCGCTTCTCCAGCTTCTACTTTCAGCCTCTCAAAAATCAGCTTGGCTTAGCTACATATCATCATTTGATCAACTGGGCAATTTTTTACTCTCACTTGATTATCACACCATAATTTAAGCATCGTTTCCATCTCGCCAATAATCCCATGACGTTTACGAATTATGCTTGAATTCAATGATTGGGCATTTTTCACAGCAGTGAGAATTCTTTCTTTATCTTTCATGATTGTTCTTATTGTGGATTCTTGTAGATCGAACTTCTTTGATAGCTCACCAATTTTCATTGCTTCAAAATCCTTAATAATGTTGAATTTTGTTTCCAAAGTCAATGTTTTTCTTTTCTTGCTAGCTGTAGAAGAATCGGACTTGCTTCTTTTGGACGACATTATTATTTTTTATGTGATTTTGTAGGCTATAAAAATGTATGAATGGAGGCTGCGTGAAACACGTCAGTGCTTGTTCATAGCATGTGCGACACTGGTGAATGCAGCTGCGCAGAAAGATATGACTAGTGGTGAGGCGTGATGGGAATACGTACATATAAGAAACCGCATAACTCTGGATTCGAGTAAGTCGGGGTATTACTGTATATATAATTTTTTTTTTTTTAGGAAATTTTTTGATTTTTTTAGTTATCTTACACTAGCTACTTAGGTTGCGCTTTTTGGAATTGACAGTTATTGTGTAATTTGTATTGAAGATACCTGTGACACACAGGCAAAAATTATACTATTAAATAAACTTTTTACATGAGTTTTTCCGTTATTAAATTTGTATTTGCATGGTCACTTTTGCCATTGGGGGGGAAACTGATCTCAGTAACAATTAAATCCTCTGATACAAAGACCAAATCCAAAACTCTTGATCATCTTGTTCCCTTCTACTACATGTTGCTTAAGATATTTGTCCCTCAAGAATTCCTCATAAACCAACCAACCCTCAAGAATTCCCAAAATTCCATTCCTTTATGACTGTATGTTGCTTCCTCTGCCCAATTTATACTGCTACAGTTAAAATTTCCCATAATGATCACTCACTTTGCACTCACAAGACTGATCTACCTAAACATTTCCTGCTCATCACTCAGTGTTCCCTGGCCTATAGCAACATCCCACTAAATATCTTGTCCTGTCTACCTCAACCTCTCACCATATACTTTCAAAACTATTAGTGCTATTTCATTCCAAATTGTTCAGTCTGAGAGGATTGAACTCATCATCATAAGTTTCATTCTTCTTCTTCTTTTCAAACTTTTTCTGTCCACTGCTGGATGAAGGCCCCCTCCAGTGCTTTCCACCTTTCTCTGTTCTTGGCAATGGTTGACCAATTTTTCCCAACAAAATTTGACAGTTCATCACTCCACCTTTTAGGATGTCATCGGCCTCGTTTCCTTCTTTTGGAATCCAGTTTGTTAGTATGGTAGTCCATTGCTCATCTTCTCTTCTGGATAGATGTCTGACCCATTTCCATTTTAGTTGCTTATGGTGAAGAATGATGTCAGTGATGTGAGTCTGGCTTCTTATCCAGGCGTTTTGCTTCTTATCTTTTGTGATGCTTAGCATCAACCTCTCCATTTTACTTTGAGTTGTTGTTAGTTTAGCCAGTGCTTTTGTTAGCGACCAAGTTTCACAACCATATGTGATGACTGGAAGTATGCACTGGTTAAATGTCTCCCTTTTTAAACAAAGTGGGACATCATTGTTTTGAAAAATGCTTTTCAGTTTTCTGAATGAACCCAGGCAAGTTGAACTCTCCTATTTATTTCTTTTGGAGTCCACAGTTTAGATCAGTGAGACTCTTTCCAAGAAATATTTTCTATTATTATGTTTTTTGGTGTTACAAAATGATTAAACATGATTTTAGTTTTTTCTCTGTTTATTTTTAGACCGACTTTTCTAGTTTCATGATATTGGTCTTCTATTATTATATTAAGGTCTTCTGTAGACTATATCATTTTGTATAATTTTAAACAGACAATGGAAAAGATCAGTAAATAATGTACGAACATTAAGAAGCTTTGATTTCGACACTGACCACGGAATATTAACTGCCAAAGTGAAGATAAAATTGAACAGGAAAAAACAATATCAGAAAAGAAGAAAATATCAGCCTATCAAAATTAAAAGATAGCTCAAGTAGAAGTCAATTTTTAGAACAGATGTGCTTGAAATTAAAACCCTCCATCTCCCAGAACACGGAAAATACTGGGAAGAAGGAAAAGAAACAGTGTTATTGATTGCAAAAGACACTGCAGGTATCAAACCCAAAATAAACAAACAGTCGATAACCCAAGAAATCGTAGCTACAATAGAAGAGAAAAGAGAGGAGAAGATACTTGTAAACCAACAAAACAATGAAGAGAATACAGAAAAATACCGAGCACTAAAAATAAAGTTGGAATATGAACTGCCAAAGTAAAGATAAAATTCAACAGGAAAAACAATATCAGAAAAGAAGAAAATATCTTCTTTTCTGATAAAAATGACTAACAAAAAAGCCAAAGAAAAATGGTTAGAAGAAAAAGCTAAGAAATGCCAAGAAGCATACCAACAAAACAACCTAAAAGTCTTCCATGACACTATAAGAGAAATTACGAAGGAATTCTCAGGAACTATTAAAACTAAAAGATAGCTCAAGCAGAAGTCAATTTTTAGAACAGATGTGTTTGAAATTAAAACCCTCCATCTTCCAGAAAAGCAGAAAATACTGGGAAGAAGGAAAAGAAACAGTGTTATCAATTGCAAAAGACATTCTAGGTTCCAAACCCAAAATAAACAAACAGTGGATAACCCAAGAAATCATAGCTACCATAGAAGAGAAAAGAGAGGCCAAGATACTTGTAAACCAACAAAACAATGAAGAGAATAGAGAAAAATACAGCGCACTAAAAAAATAAAGTTCATAACCTATGCAAAAAAGCCAAAGAAAAATGGTTAGAAGAAAAAGCTAAGAAATGCCAAGAAGCATACCAACAAAACAACCTAAAAGTCTTCCATGATACTGTAAGAGAAATTACAAAGGAATTCTCAGCAAAAGCAGTAACAATGATAAACAACAAGATGACTGAGACCTGGAATACTGAATATATAAAAAAAATCTGGTCAAACCATTTTAAGACTATCTTCCACCAAGGAAACAAAACTACAATGCCAACAATAGAAGAAAATAATGACCACCCAAAAATTTTACAAGAAGTTAGATACGCAATAAAACAGATGGAAAACAATAAAGCACCAGGCATTGATACTATTCCTACTGAATTGTGGTCATATGGAGGCAGCACATCAATAGAATATTTAACAACCCTATTTAATAAAATACTACAAACAGGAGTGATCCCAGATGACTGGAGAACTGGAAAGATCATCCCAATGTACAAGAAAGGAGACAAAAGAGACCGCAGAAATTACAGACCAATCAATTTATTCTCCCACACCTATAAAATATTTGTAAGAATTATACAAAATAGATTAAAAAACACCTATGAAGAACTGATAGGCATAGAACAAGCTAGTTTCCGAGGAAACTATTCAACAATAGACCAGATTTTCACATTGCACCAACTAGCAGAACTCAGCTGGGAAGACCATAAAGAACTATATTGTTGTTTTGTGGACTTTAAACAAGCTTTTGATAACATCAACAGAGAAATCCTTCTTAAAGTTCTACTAGAAAAAGCAATAGACCAATATATAATACAGTTTCTGATAAAATATTATTCTAAGACAAATGCAATAATTAAAAAGGACACATTCATAACAGAACCCATAGAGATCCAAAAAGGAGTAATGCAAGGATGCCCATTATCCCCATTCCTATTCAATATATATCTAGACGAAGTTGTAAAGAAGGCAATAGACAATGAGCCTGGAATCAATGTCAATGGTTTAAACATAAATAATATCAAATTATTTATGTTCTACCCTCAAATGAACTACAAAGGTTGATAAACAAGCTAAACGAAACCTGTAAAACATATGACATGACAATAAATATACAAAAGACAAAAGTGATGAAAATAGGGAGGAACAGAACTATCATCTCAGCCACCCTAAACGGAGAACAAATAGATGAAGTAGACAACTTCATATAAATTGGATCAAAACTAACAGAAACAATAGATGAACTCAAAACAATCAAACACAGAATAGCGATAGGATGGACCACCATGGGAAAATTACAGAAAATCTGGAAAACAAACAAGATATCTAAGCAAGCCAAAATCAAATTATATGAATCAATAATTATACCAACAGTCATCTATGGGGCAGAAGCATGGACAGTTAAGAAAAGAGAGGAGAAAAAACTTCTGGCATTTGAAATGAAATGCTTAAGAAAAATGGATAGAAAAGAAAACAAATAGCACAGTCAGACAAAAATTATTGTATAAAAAGACAATAATAGAAAAAATTAGAAAACAACAACTGAGATGGTTTGGCCACACTGTATGCATGGATGCAGATAGACTTCCTAACGTCCTAATCAATACTTTTCCAACTGAAAAAAGAAGACCCAGAATTACCTGGCTGAAATTAATAAAGAACATCTCGGGATGCAGAACATATATAAGGAACTTCTTTGAACAGCAAGGAACAGAGAAGACTCAACCTGTCTTAGACGGAAGAGAAGAAGAAGTAAACAAAGTTTGTGCCTGAAAGTATCTTCAGGACTGGGGTAAGGTAGTACAACACTGGGCAACTCGTTGCAAAGGTGGAGCAAGCTAACATCTCTCCTATTTCAGTATTTCCCATAATGCAAAAAACATCTCCTTGCAGATATGTATAATGTTATGCATTAAGGGAAGGGCCACTACCCAGACTAGTTTCGACCTTATGAATAAGTAAAGCCATCTCTAAAAATTCAGACGATCCCTAGGCCACTCAGTTGTGGGTGAAAGACCATCAATCTCAGCGTTGGCTCCACTCAGTGATGGCCTTATCCCCACCACCACCACCGAGCAGAACTGCTCATATTCCGAAGAAAAGCATTCACCGACAAAGCTCCTCACCGGGCTGTGCCGGGAAAATTCTTTCCCCGGATACTCAAATTGCTCTCTTAAAGCAAAAATCTTAAGAGAGCGAACTCATAATAGCCCTGCACCGGTTTCGACCTTTATTGAGGTCTCATCAGTGGGAGCCAAGCTAGAAATACCAGACTAGTTTTGACCTTTATTGAGGTCTCTTCAGTGGGAGCCAGGCCCAAGTGGAGATACCAGGCAGAAGCATTAGCAAGGTCATCTCTACCTATAGGAGTTGCCAAACAGTGCTGCCTTTTTATTAAATTACTCTGGATTTAGAGAAAGATTTATCCAAGTGCGAGCAAGATGTGTTTTGCATTATGGGAGATACTGAGATAGGAGTGATGTTAGCTTGCTCCACCTTTGCAACGAGTTGCCCGGTGTTGTACTACCTTACCTGAGTCCTGAAGATACTTTCAGGTGCAAACTTTGTTTGCTCACACTTGGATAAAGGATTAAACTAAATTTATTATAGTCTAACCAAGTGAAAAATAAACTTCCGAGAAGAAGCAGTGCTTGCAAAAATTATATTATCTGCATATCTTAGGTGTGTTAAATTCTATTATTAATTTTTATGCCAAGGTTTGTCCAGTTTATATTATTAAATATTTCTTGAAGGACTGCTCTAAAGATTTTGGGTGATAGTCTCCTTGTCAGACACCTTTGTTTCATTAGTATATGGTATAGGATATACCATATATAAAGTATTCATTAGTATATGGTATATAGTATAGGATATACTGTATACTAAAAAGTATATAGCATATTTTTTATATAGTATAGTATTTTAGTATATTGACATATACTAAAATTACCTTCTACTTCTATACCTGTTAAGACATCATCTGCTGTCACTCATGTTTCACTGATTCCAATAATCTTGGGATATGCTCAGGCTACCAGTGCCAACAACTTACTTATTTACTTCTTGATTTCTTGACTTTGATACTCATGAATGGGTTGGTGTCATATCCTTTAAGGATATGACATCTGCTGCATATGAGAAGATAGGTTGGGACAGAAACCAAAGAACACAATCACAGGTGTAATATACTGACTTTATGTCCTTAGACCTCAAAGTGACAGTCTTTTTTGAAGAGTAAGAAATCCAAGTTTTTGGACAGAGAAACTGCAATTTCCCTTCTTTTTTTTCCCCCACCCACTGAAGGCTGTAAACCTATAGTACATAATACTATGATTAGGCTAAAAGATTTTTTTATTATTATTTTTATTAGATTATTAGTTTGTTTTTTTTATATGTTATTATTTTTATTGATATTTTAAGAAATCTGGAAACCTGATTTAAAGACCAAACATGGAAGTTTTTTCAATCACTTCAGGCACATATTTTGACAGTTCATGACTGGAGGGAGACCAAATTGTGGCCTTGGCAGTTCCCTCTGTGGCTGCAGAGGGAGCGGGAAACTGTTGAGGCCATGTATGGACAGGAGAACAAGTTCTCTCTGTGTGGGCAATATGTTTGCAAGTCTGTCACCTCTCATGTATGCCCCACTTCCTCTTTATCTCTTTCTCAACAAATACAATGGATCACAACTCAAAGAAATGAGATTTAACTGCAGATCTCAAAAATTCTCCCACAAAAAATAGTTTAAAAAAAATCCAACCATAAAAAAACCAAAAATCCAACCAAAAGAATCATAAAAAAACAACAGAAATCCAACCAAACAACCCACTAATATTAATCTTGAAAAGAAAAAAAAAAGTTTCCACATCCATTTCATCAACATCCATGGCCCAAAAACAGCAATTTGGAGTTCTGATAGGAATAGTACTTCTGGTTTAGATGGTGTTGTAAGCAGTTGCACACACACTTTATATTGCTGTTAGTGGTTGATGGAGTCTGGAGAGCAATAGAGAGAGCACATGAAAAGGACAGGTTGTTTTAGTAGAGAAATTTTCAGCCGAAGGAGACCAAACAGTGGGGATTCAAGGATTTGTAGTCTGTGGCATGGTATGTAGGTTCTGATGAATGCACGTCTGCTCCCCCCCCACACACACAGGTGGAAAGATTTGTGTAAGGGGGAGCAGACGTGCATTCATCAGAACCTACATACCATGCCACAGACTACAAATCCTTGAATCCCCACTCCTTCGGCTGAAAATTTCTCTACTAAAATAACCTGTCCTTTTCATGTGCTCTCTCTATTGCTCTCCAGACTCCATCAACCACTCTGACCTCTTCAACTATTTCACTCTAAAGCTTGACTTTCTACACTCGAAAAACTTCAATAGTGAGGTCATCTTTCCTGGGAACATCAATATTTACAACTCACATTTGCTCCCCTTCTCCAGTTTCAATGATCAAGCAAGCAGGAATGCTGAGCTGTTTGCCATCAGTAGTGACCTATTTCATATCAATCTTCCTACCAGAATACCTGAAAAATCCTCCAATTTGCCAACACACTTGACCTCTTCCTAACTAACAAGCTCCCCTTCCAGGTATACCATGATTTTCAGTTTTCTCAGTTAACTTCTCTTTTGTCACAGAGCAACCTTCACCCACCAGTTCACAGTCTTGTATCCCTTGGCACTACAAGGGTACGAACTGGTAGGACGTTACTGACTTCTATTCTTCCTTCCCATGGTTCAACTACTGCTTCAGTTCTTCTGATTCAAACACCTGCTCAGACCGAACAACAGAAATCAATCTTATAGGAATGAAAGCTTTCAATCCCTTATTTCATTCCAAATTCTCAGCCACCATCTAAGCCTTGGTTCTCAAAAAAAAAAAGTGTGCTAATGCTGTAAAAGAAAAATCCTCTGCTTATCAGGAATGGCTCAAGACCAAAATCCCAGCTGCCCACTCTGCCTACACTGTAGCATGTAACAGTTGTAAAAGAATTATCACCAAGTTCAGGTCAGACTTTGAAAGGGCCAAATGCTGCAAACTCGCTTCCTGCTGTTAACTCTATACCAAGCTCAAATCCACCCAGCCATGGAATGTTGCTCCCATATTTGGGATAGTGCAACGAAATCCTCTCTTAGATTGCTTGATTTTATCTAGAAGAGGGCAGTCTGACTAGTTGATGATCCTTCTCTCACATATCTACGTTAATCTCTCTCTCTCTCTCTCTCTTATAGATGCTCAGTTTCTGCCTTGTGCCTCTCATACATATACTTTTATAGGCAGTGCTCTGATGAATTGGCCACTATTATTCCTCCACTGTCCTCAAAAATCATTAAAACAAGAGCCACTGCTAACCAACACTCTTTTACAGTCCATCTTGAAACTGATCCAACCAACTTTACAGCCTCCTCCTTCATTCCATCTATTTCTGCCCTTTGGAACAGTCTTTCCCACTCTGTCTTTCTCAAAGGTTATAATCCTCAGCTGTTTAAGCAAAATGTGAACATATTCCTCGTTTCTTCTATTCCTCTTGCCCACACATAGCATTAGTGTACTATAGGTCTCGTGGCCTTTCACGTGTATTTCAGATATATATTTTTAAAAAAAAGTGTTGAATAAGTCAGACGCCAATCTCCCATAGGTTAATGAATTCCATCTCCTGCCTTGAGAAATTCACCAACATCGATGTCTAAAGCAGGATTCAAATCCTTCAAATTCACAACCTGTTAGAGAGTGAGTATGCTAACCACTCAGTCATCCAGGTTGCCAGTGCTAATATACTTTTGTGTGAAACATCCCTTTTTAAAAGATTTCTGGAGACAGGATTTGATTTAAAACCCAGTTGTTTTCAAAGAAAAGTCAAATATTGCATTGTCCTCACAACTGCTTAACAGAAATCATTAACCTTATTTATAGAAGCACTTTGTGCATGCACACTTGCTCATTCTTGCATCTTAAATGATGAATATGTACATTTTCTGTTTCATTAGGAGACTATGTCGGAGATTTGATGTTTCCCCCTTCACCAACTGGTGGAAAATTTCGATTTGGAGGACCAACAGAATATGTAGCATGCTTTCAGATGAATAAGTATGTATGATAAATAACAATTTTTTTTCATTTGCATGTTTTGATGTAAGATCTGTTTAACACACAAGAGATTATAGTAGATTTTGACAAAAGAATGCGATAGCATGCATTGAATTTCATGGGATAAGGTTCAACTTGTTTTGAAGTTTATGGGACTTTTTCCTTACATAAGAAAAAAAAAACAAGTAACAACTCGATTTCCTTGCATGAGAAAAAGTGAGCCAAAAAGTTTTTTAATTATATTATTTCTGCATATTTAGGCTCATGTGTACAGAAGTATAAAAATACTATCAAAAAATTAAGTGAGCATAAGAGTAACTTAACAGAGAAATACATTTTTTTCCTTTATAATTTCACATCATTATGAGCTCAAACGTAATGTATTACAGTAAGTATCACTTATCCCTCAGCCTCATGATTTGAATGTGCAGTTTGTGCAGACAATCACAGGTTTGATAGTTTGAAATTTACAAGAAATTTTTGTGGATAATGAAAACAAATGATGAGTAAATGTGAATTGACAAGTCTCCCTGAGTATTATTAATGCATCTTCGGACTCATTCAGAACTCACTCATGATATGAGATACAAGAAGACTGATTTTTTATATTTATTTTTTTATAATGGTTTAATTCACAACACTAACGAAAAAATAAATATTATAATATATTTAATCACTGATATTTTGCTGGTTTTATACTTGCCATTTTCTGAGCACAAATAGATAGTTTGTCACAGTATGCAGACAGCAACAATTAGTTAAAAGTGGGTTAAAAGTGGTTAAAATAAAAATTTTAATAGACAATACAAATAATTAAAGTTCTGATTAGAGCCATCTATTTTTTTTTTGATAGAATACAGAGAGGGTTGACAAGTATTATTCAATCTTAAAATGATTGTCTCTCAGATTTTTGATAAATTTATATAGCCATACTAGTTGAGGTTATGGAGAATGTTTTAAAGCTGCTGCTGATTCCAGAACTAGTCTCTAACTTGTAATGACTTGCAGTGACTTGTAATGCACTTACAAAATTACAGATCATGATCTTACTAATACAGAAAAGAATAGTTTTTAAATTAGACTTTGCAGCCTAATGAAACTTTTAACAAACTTGAGCCTTTTTATGTAGAGCCACCCAGAATATATGGGGCACCAATAATTCACAAACGATACACATCCCCTATGTATAATATATATATAGTGTGATAAGGCTTAAGTGCTGGGAAAAACTCACAATAAAAGTTTAATGGAGTGACAGCACTAGAAAACGATTAAAGAAAGTGTTTATTGATTCCAATATTTCATCTCAGTTACAAAGACATCATCAGAGTACAAAATGATACTTGTAACACACACACACACACACAAAGGCAGTACAAAACTAACTGAAACATGTGGAGGAAAGACTAGTCCTAATTAGATGGGACACTCTCTATGGACACAGTCAGTGGTCTAGTACATAAACTGGGAAGTTTTATGCAACCATAAGAGAAGCAGCAGATTCCAAAAACAGTCTTTCTCTTCTATATTTACTGTGATGGAGCATGATGGTTTTTTTATAATTGATTCTGTGAGCTATTTCCAAAGCATGGTCTGCAAGGCCAGATTACCATGACTGCAGATGTATTTTTTATGTTCTTCCATTTAGATGGTAGCTGATTTTCCTGTCTGTCCATAGTAGGCCAGCTTGCAAGAGCAAGGAATTATATTTAGACCTGGAACTGAGAGGGGAGGGAATTTGTGTCTAGTGGAGCAGATAAGGTTATCTAGTCTCTTCACCAATGTACTCATAAATGACACAGTGGATCTACTGTGTCATTTCTGAGTCTTCACATCTTTTCCCACCGGACACTGTAGGACTATTTAAATAATGTGTGGAAAACGCTTTTCTCATATTTCCTTGCCTAGCATATCTGCTCTCCAGCCAAAAGGCTGCAGGTTCGAATCCCGCCGTGGGCATGGATGTTTGTGATTGTCTGTGAAAATACTAGTGGTGGGTGGTAGATGGCGTGGGTATAGTTCCAGTTCGTTGTAGTTGGTGGATTGAGTGTTAGAGACAGAGAGAGTTGTAGAGTAAGCCCTCCCTCGATGAGTCTTTGGACTCCCTGGAGGTGTCACATAATAATAATAATAATAATAATTTCAAGACAAATATTGGGAACAAAAAGAAGGACTTGCCATGAGCTCCCACCTTTTTTTCCAGCCATAATTAGCCAACCTATTTATGGAAATTTTCGAAACTAATGTATTAAATAACTATCAGAAGAAACCAAAAATTTGTTTACTTTATATTGGTGATATTTTCATCATTTAGTTGGGAACAGTGGATGAGCTGATTGCTTTAGAAGATTATCTGAACAACTTGCATCCCAATATAAAATTCACTCTTGAACTAGAACAACACAAAAAATTACCATTTTTTGTGTAATTTTTACCTCTATGAGGTAAATTTTTACCATTTAGCTGTGTGAGAGTAACTTAAAGTTGCTTTTTTACCTTGGCAAAAAATATCAAGATTCCTACATCCACCAAAACCTTCACATCACCCCCTTGAAGAAACCAGGCATCTATGAGATTCATTGCTCTTTTGGCATTTGTTATATAGGCCAGACAGGAAGATCGGGCCTGGCATTCCACATAACCACTACTGACCATCAAGTACTTTGGCAACAAACAAAAATGTCATGTATTGATCTGAACTGTTTTACAAGAAAATTTAAAGAAGCCTTGCAAATGCTTAGAATCCCTACACAACACAATAAAAATTAAAGGGTTAATTTTACATTAAGTATTGTCTACTTTCATCAAAAATTTAACTACCATGGACCTAGGATATAACATGTGTGATATCACAGAATGTGATAGCAACAACAACAAGCAATGTTCCAACCCACATACAGTAACAAATTTTGGATTTTCAATTATATGTTACAGTTATCAAAAACATCCAATATGTGTAATTAATTGTTAATAGTCCTTTGTTGTGTAAAACTTTTAGGTATACCTGAGGATGCAAGTCATATGACTTATGAAACTTTCAGGTTATAATTGCTTCTTTTTATTAAACTCTTTAATTACATAATAATGTGGTCTCAATACTGAAAACTTACCACAAAGCATAGCTAGTTTTAAATGGGGCTTGAAAATGGCTCAAAGATTGTATTTCTTTAAGATTCTGGATATTTTTTATCATGTGTCTCAGACATAGAGATGGCGATAGCATTAGTATAATCTTTCTAAAGAGAAGGTCATGGATTGGGGAAATTATTGATTTTTGATGCTGTGGGAGCCATTATCATTAGGTAGGTGGGCGACCAAGTTATCTAGAAAGGCCCGACTATTATTAGTTTCCTTTTCCGTAGTGCATTGAATTCTATTCCAAATTTAGAAGAGAAAGACTGATTTTAGAATCTGCTGCTCCTCTTAAATATCAGGCTAATTTAAATAATTAATACAGTTGCATAAAACTTCCCAAAATATGGGAAACGCTAATACTTTGAGATCCCATTTTACATCGTAGGCCACTCTTAATAAACTATGTAAAGACAACAGCATAGTCATTACTAGGTCTGACAAGGAAAGTGCTACCATTATCCTCGACTCCAGTGAATACAATAAGGAAATGGATATCATTCTATCATATGAGACTGCTCTGCCTACAGACGTTTAGATTATGATCCTACAAAGTCACAAATCAATAAACTAAACTGTCTACTCAAAGTTTCTTCCTGGCCTCCTGATATCACAAAAAAAAACTTAAACCCTTCAATTGCCATAATCCCTGGATATATGGCTTGTCTAAGATTCATAAACCCAGTTCCATCCCCCTCCCTCCACTACACATAGTAGATACTATTGATTCTCCCTGCAATAAATTATCCATATAGTTAGCAAAATTTCTTGCTCCCCCCCTTTCATACCATATCATACATAAAAAAAACTTCCAATTTTAAAAGTTCCATTGAAAATATGATTGTTAATGATAGTGATATCTAGTGAGTTTTGACATCACCTCATTGTTCACTAACATACCCTCTGTCTGTTTATAAATTTTGTTCTTTAATATCATTGACCTACTTTCTATTGCTATCCATTCCAGTTATTTCTCTTGGAAGAACAAAATTTATAAACAGATAGAGGATACCGCTATGGGGTCTCCCCCTCTCATGCTCCCTTGCCAATATTTTTATGGAAGGTTTTGAAAAACAAGTTCTTGACTCGGCTCCTCTCAAACCTTCTATCTGATTGAGATATGTAGGACGCCTTTTCTGTTTGGTCTAATGTGGCCCAGACACATTAGATACTTTTCTATGTCACCTCAATAGCCTTCACCCTACCCTAGAATCCAAAAAAAGAAACTAATAATAGTCTGACCTTTTTAGACACCTTTGTTACCTGCCTACCTAATGGTAACCTGCCCTTTTCAGTATATAGGAAACCCACCCACACAGGTAGATACATTCACAAACTTTCCCAATCATCTACCCCTCTCAACAATATGTTGTCATAAAAACACTTACCCATAGACCTTATAACCTTTGTTCCAATGAGACCTCTCTTGCAGCAGAACTTAATCATATACACCGCACTTTTCTGTCTAATGGTTACAGTTCCCACAATAAAAAAAAAAATCAGTCATTTCCTCAATCCACGACCAAAATTTCTTGCTTCCCCCCTTTCATACCACAACATACTAAAATCTTTAGAAAGATTTTAGTAATGCTATCGCCATCCTCTGTGTCTGAGGCACATCAGAAAATTTATCCAGAATCTTAAAGAAATATAATCTTTGCACCACTTCCAAGCCCCACTTAAAACTAGCTATCCTTATCTGCTCTACTAAACACAAATTCCCTTCCCCTCTCAGTTCCAGGTGTATATAGAATCCCTTGTTCCTGCAAGTTGGCCTACTATGGACAGACAGGAAGATCAGCTATCATGGAAGAACAAAAATACATCTGTAGTCATGATTATATAGTCAGTCTGGCCTCACAGACCAAGCTTTGGATACAGCTCACAGAATTAGTTGAAAAAAAAAAAAAACATCATGCTCCATCACAGTAAATTTAGACGAGAAGGACTGTTTTTAGAATCTGCTGCTTCTCTTAAAAATCAGCCTAATTTAAATAAATATGGTTACATAAAACTTCCCAAAATACTAATATTTTGTGATCCCACTTCACATTCTAGGCTGGTGTTGATGGCCTAGAATGTAAAGATAGAGAACATAAAAATATAATGTAAACATAAGAGAGTGTTCCACCTAATTAGGACTCTAGTCTTTCTTCCACATGTTTCAGTTAGTTTTGTACTGCCTTTGTGTGTGTGTGTGTGTTATAAGTCTCATATTATATTCCCTGACGGGGTGTCTGTAACTGAGATGAAATATTTGAAGCATTAAATACTTCTTTTAATCGTTTCTTAGTTCTGTTTCAGTTGAAACATCTTATATGCAAACTTCTTGCTAAATTTGTCTAAATCACTAGTTCTCTCTCTCACACACACAGGCATTTCTTCATCCTTTGTAAAAAAAAAATTCTGTTCAGTTAAAAAGTATAGTAAATAACCATGTTCTAAAAGTTCAGACATAATGATTAGCTTTACTAATATACCATTAACTGAGCCCCTTGATTTGATGAAGAGACTCAGTTAATGATACAGTTGATTTCTCCAGTTAATTTTCCCCCTAATATATTTAAATTCACATTTACAGTGTATTCTTGTTATTTCTCATGAAAAGAAAAAATATACAAAAAAAAAAACGCCTCCCCCCCATTTGGTTAATTTTTTCATAGAACACTTAGAGAACCAAGCACTCGGCTCAGCCATGCTCATACCAGTGGTTTGGCTATCTATCTATCTCAATGGCTTTAACAGGCCTTTAAGGCCCACAACCTTCCAAGCATGCTTGGATTTCGTAACCGAAATACGAGGATAGAATGGTCACTCCTATGCCTCAAGGTATTCTTGGCTGTATCCCTGTGTGTTCAAGGGGCCGGTTTGCCTGCTTGCGGGATGAAAAACACCAGATAAACTGGCGGAAAAAACCCTACTGCCCGCGCCCAAGACCGGCTAACTTGGCTATGACTGAGGAAGATCCTTCAGCTCCTCACGTCTCCGACGGGAATCGAACCTAGGACACTCCTTCCCCAGGCATATGGTTGCGAAGCGCAAAGCCACTAGGCTAACCGCGCGGACAGTGGTTTGGCTGCACTGTGTAAATAATGTTTTTGCTATTTGCCACATGGTCCAGACACATTAGATACATTTTTAGTGCATTTAAATAGCCAACATCCTCAAATCCATTTCACAGTGGAAAAGGAATCAAATAACTGACTACCCCTCCAGGATACACTAATCACAAGTCTTCAAAAATGGTTCATTATCTTTTTCTATTTACAGAAAGCCTACATAAATATCTTCCAGTATGAAGATATTTGCACAAACAATTGCACCATTATCTTTTGCATGTTTTCTCAATTCCCTCCCTCTCCTTACCATAAGGCCTCAACAAAAACTGTTATTTTTCCATATATTCTGGGTGCATCTGAAAAAATATTCCAGAGTGCTTAATAAATACCAGCACCACACCACATTTAAACACAATCACCTGACAAATTCCATCCTTTATCACATCCAGGAATATGTGAAGTGCTCAGTACTTGTGACCTGGCTTGCTAGGAAAGTATTGGACAGACAGGCAGATCAGCATCCATCTGCCTGGAGGAACACAAGTCTTACATCTGTAAACACAACTATGGTCATTCAGGCTTGGACCATGTTTTGGACACCACCCACAGGGTATCATGGAAGAAAACCACCATGCTCCACCGCAGCAAATTCAAGAAATAGAGACTTTTCTTAGAAGCAGCAGCAGCTCTCAGAAACCAACCAAATCTTAATAAATACGGTTGCATTAAGCTTCTGAAGATTTGGGAAATACTCATCACCAGCGGTCCCACCTTACATTCCACGCCACCTACTACCGCCCTTAGAGGGCGCTCCACCTAAATAGGACTTTAGTGTCACCCACGTGGTTGGGCTTAGTATTGTATGATATTCGTGTGCATGTTACATTAGTTGTTTTTGTAATCCCCGTAGATGTCCTAGTGACTAGGATGAAATATAGAAAGTATTAAATTCTATTTTAATCCTTTTTGAGTGTTGTAAAAAATCCATTAAGCCTCCAACATGATAGTTTCATAAAAACTAATGAAATATCAGCACCTAAGTAAATAAATATCTTATTTATTTTCTTATTATTGTCTTGTGTTGTGAATTAAACCATTATAAAAAAAAATTCAAGATGAACTATCAATTCATAATCCTGTCTGCTCATCATACGAAAAGACTGGGGGGTATCAGTTTAATTCAACTAAATGTAAAGTCTTGGTTTGGGATACATTGATGGGAGGCTGTATACTGTTTGGAGGATGTGGGGTCATCCCCTGACTGGTAGAAACCTAAAATTCAGGGAACATATTGCAAAGGTGGTGAAGGTAACCCAGAGGATTGCTATAATATTGAGAAGGAAGCTGACTTGCAGAAATAAGAGTTGTCATTCCATTGTATAAAGCCCTGATCATACCACATCTGGACTATTGTGCTCACATTTTGTCTCCCGGATTTGAAAGGCATAAATTAACCTTTGAAAGAGTTCAGAGATGGATAACAAAGATGATATCATGACTCTACAATGTTAATTATGAGGATAGACAGGGAATATGGACTGCAAAGTTTTGTAGATAGGAGAAGAAGTGATATGATTGAGACAGTTAAACTGTTGATAAGTAGTTACAGAGTTGACACTGTTGAGTTCTTTTGTTTGGAAACAAGGGGAAGGAGCAAGGACAAGGGGCCATCCCTGGAGGTTGTGAAAGTAAGTCATGAGCAAGTGTGAGAAGTAATTTCGTTGCATTTGGGTGGTTGAACCATAGAATGCATTGCTTGATACAGTGGTGAGAGCATGAATGGTGAATGAATTCAAGGAGCGGTACGATAGACTGTTTTCTAGGATGGGTTTCCAATGATGAGTGTTATAGACATACCTGTCTATAACACTCATCATTGTAAGTTATACCTGTCTGTAAGACTAAAACTAAGGATGAACGTTTTTACATGTATATGAAAAATTTTCACAACTACAACCAAAAGCTAAATTTATTGCCAGCATACTAATAAATTATATTACACAAAAAATGTATTATAAATTTCATACAAATTAAATTGCAATATGTTTTTGTCAAAAGTCCTAAAAAATTTCCTAATGATGTAGTTAAGGAATTAATGTACATGTCATGGTCCAGTACTGAAGCCTGTGTAACTCTATTTGTAACATTCCTACTCCCAGATATTGCTCCCCCACCTAAAACTCTCTGATATTTATCAGAGAGCCAGTTACCTGTCCAATTCATTAAATTGGTATTTATACTCATAGGCTGTAATTTACATATAAACTTATTATATGGCACCCTGTCAAATACCTTTGAAAAATCCAAAAAAAAATGCCTGTATATGCCTTACCCTCATTCACTGCCTTGTTTTTCTATTGTAAAAGGAACCAGATTACTAAAATAAGAGCACTCTTTAACAGGTTATTGCCAGCCTGCATAAATAATATTGCCCCCACCTCCCATTCCATATACAAATTCTTACCAGTTTTGCCAAAATCTTAATGACTACAAACAGGTCTCTAGTTTGATACCTCCATTTTACCATCACCTTTATGCAATGGCACTATCTTATCCTACATCTCCAGGAACCTGTCCCATTGCAAGACTTTCTCCTTAATTAGCCAAGTTAATGGCACAGTCAGTTCCATGGCATGTTCCCTTAAAACACAGGTGCAATTCCATCTAGTCCCCCTGCTTTATTGACATTTAGCATACTCAGGATTCAGAACGCATCCTCTACACTTACTTTTAACTTAACCGCTCCTGGTACAGTAGGCATTATTCTAGGAATAATGCCTACTGTACCAGAATGGGACACTCTAATAAAGTGATCATTAAATAGCTCAGCTATGTTATTACATTGGTCACCAGAGTTCCATCTCTATCCACTATCATTATCCTCTTGCTCACCACATAGCAAAAAAAAAAAAAAAAAAAAAAAACCTCCTTATAATTCTTGTTGGATTAGAGTGTTAGTCTCCTCTCACATTCTAACTTTTCTCTCCTTACATTACTAGTCACTTTCCTAGCCTGAGCCTTGTATTACTCATGCAACTTCTCTCTCCCTCTTTATGTTTTCCATAATCTCTTATTCATCTGCAATTCCTGTTATATTTCTTTTGTCATTCATCTGACTCCATATTGTTTTATCTTTTTCATTCAAGGTATACAATCTGCCATTGCTGTCAACAATTTTTTCTTAAGTATCTCCTATTATGCACTGATGATCGCTCTTCCTTCAAGGTCTTTCATCCATTGTACTGTTATAAGCTGGTTTCTAAGTCTGTAATAGTTACCGGCCTTATAATTCCACATAAATTCCTCTGCCTTGATACCTCTACATGCTTGCTCATCCTCAAAGTCAGTTCTATATCATTACTCTCACCAACTGGGGACAAATATGACATCTCAGTTACAAACAGATCCTCTGATGCTTTGAACAAATCCAAATCTCTTGATCCTCATGTTACCTTCACTACATACTGCCTAAGACAGTTATCCCTCAAGAAATCCAAAATTTGATTTCCCTTATTACTGCATGCTGTCTTCTTTGCCCAATTTATATTTTGCTATAGTTGAAGCCCCCCCCCCCACTTAATGAACACTCACTTTGCAGTTGCCAGTCATCACTATATGTATTTCTTGGCCTATAATAACAACATTCCACTAAATATCTTGTATAAGCTTCTATATCACACCATAGACTCTCAAGCCATTAGTATCATTTCCATTGTGATTCACCACTCTGTGAGGGCACGATTTATCTCTTATCATAAGTAACACTCCACCACCACTTTTATCTTTCTTATCCTGCCAAAATATGCTATACCCTTTGATTTCCATTCCTGTTAGAATGTCCTCCTCAGTTAACTAAGTTTTCTCATACCAACAGTCTTTGGAGAGACTGAGTTAACCCTCTCATGCATAAGGGTCTCATATGAGGACACATATATTTTCCCTCATAATAATTATTCATTCATAATTTAGTGCTACTGTATGCATGTAGTCGTCATCTGGAGAGACCGAAGTTTTCTTAGAAACCACACCAGATGGCAGGAGTTTCAACAGAGTTACAGGAATACCAATCTCTCTGCAGTATGGTGATATCAAGAAAGAAGTGGAAAGCTGCTATTTTGTTGATTTGAATTTGGTGATTTTATGAGTCTTCTGGAAAGGTTAGTATGGTTTTATATATTGTTACTCCTTGTAGATGGAGTGTGAATGTTTAATTTGTTCATGTTTATTACCATATTCATAAAATGAACTTGAAAACAACCTGTCCTCACATGAGGACGATATGTTTGTAAGGTAATCTATGCGGCAAATAGTTTGAAATTAGAAAGTTGTACAATATTTTTATAATTTTATTTTATTTTATTTTTGCAAACATAAATGAATAGTAAGTGTGTTAATTGGCATTATCATCTCTTTTACAGATGGATAACTAAAAGCCAGGTCCATTAAGCATAAAAAAGGCCTATTACCACAAAGGACTTACTGAAGAGGAGATTGAAAAACTGTTGGGGGAATCTGAAGATGGTTTGGAGCTGAGTGGTTCTGATGATGATCCTACAGAGAGTGACAGTTCAAGTGAAGACAGTGATGTTCAGTGTCCTTCCCCTGTTGGTCATATTCACAACGTTCAAAGTCCAGCTAGTATGCAAAATACAGATAGCTGGTCATATGCCATTGCAGAAATAACCAGTGTGGTTTAGTGAGAAAGATAATCCCTTTCCACAGTTTAGAGGAAAACACCAAGTAAATATTCACAGAGAGAGCCCTGTAGATTATTTTTCACAGCTGTTTCCAGATGTGAATTGATGGAGGAAATTGTGAAACAAACTAATCTGTATGCATACCTTAAAGGCAAAGATATAGACACTTACTGTGACTGAACTCAAAATTTACCTTGGAATTGTACTTGTCATGACATACATAAAATACCCACTTGTAAGGCAGTATTGGTCTTCTGAACATGGACTGTGCATGGATGTTATAGCTGATGCTATGTCGTGAACAGATGGGAGGACATAAGGCGATATTTGCATTTTGTTGATTTAGACACAGTACCTACCAACAATAAAGACAAAGCAATACGTATAAGACTAGTGCTGTAAAAGTTTCATGATATAATAAAATTAGTTTAATCCTTTATCCAAGTGTGAGCAAACAAAGTTTGCGCCTGAAAGTATCTTCAGGACTAGGGCAAGGTGGTACAACACCAGGGCAGCTCGTTGCAAAGGTGGAGCAAGATACCAACACTCCTATCTCAGTATCTCCTATAATGCAAAACACATTTCCTTGCGGATATGTCTAATGTTATGCATTAAGGGAAGGGCCACTACCCAGACTAGTTTCGACCTTTATTGAGGTCTCTTCAGTGGGAGCCAGGCCCAAGTGGAAATACCAGGCAGAAGCATTAGCAGGTCATCTCTACCTATGCTTCTGCCTGGTGCCTAATGCTACTGCCTGGTATTTCCACTTGGGCCTGGCTCCCACTGAAGAGACCTCAATAAAGGTCGAAACTAGTCTGGGTAGTGGCCCTTCCCTTAATGCATAACATTAGACATATCCGCAAGGAGATGTGTTTTGCATTATGGGAAATACTGAGATAGGCATGTTGGTAGCTTGCTCCACCTTTGCAACGAGTTGCCTGGTGTTGTACCACCTTACCCTAGTCCTGAAGATACTTTCAGGCGCAAACTTTGTTTGCTCACACTTGGATAAAGGATTAAACTAATTTTATTATACTCTAACCAAGTGAAAAATAAACTTTCAACATCAAAAAAGTTTCATGAAACATTCCATGCTGCTGTCAGCCCAGAAGAATTTCAAAGTGTAGATGAGATACGTTCACAACTCAAACAATACTTACCTAAGAAGCCAAAAAAAATGAGGTTTCAAAATGTGGGTGAGGCATTTCAGGCTATGTATATTGTTTTGATCTTTATGTAGGTGCAGATCCTGTAAGACAAAATTCACCCTCATTCAGTGCAAGTGAAAATGTAGTACTTAGACTTTGTCATGATCTTGCTGGTAAGAACTTCAAGGTGTACGCAGACAACTTCTTCATGAGCATCCCTCTAATTAAAAAACTAAAGGAAGATGATATTTATTATGTGGGTACATGTAGAAGAAATCGACTTCAAGGTGCTGACATGAAACTTAAAAATGAAAAGGATTTGCAGAAGATGGGATGAGGAAATATGTCAGTTACCACTTCCTCTGATGGCATTACATCACTAGATGGGTTGATAACTCAATAGTACATGTGGTATCTAGCTACTTAGGAGCGGAACCTGTCAGTGTATGTCAGAGGTTCAGCCAGAAAATAAAAAAGTGTGTTGAAATTCCACTACCTCATAGCATAGCTGTTTATAACAAACATATGGGTGGAGTGGACCTTATGAACTCTCTTGTGGCTTTGATCCTGGTATTGAAATGATACCAGGAACAAATGATGGTATATGAGAATTTTTTCCCATATGTTGAACGTACTTGTTTGTAATACACGAATCATTTGGAAATAGGAAGAAAAAGAAAAATTGGATTTGTTGGAATTCAAATCAAGAGTGGCAACTGCTTTGATATATCAAGGTTTAGCTCAGCTAGGTACAAAGAAACGAGGATGCCCTTCAAGTCAGACACCATCAGCACTAAAGAAACGCAAATTTCACTCTGTACCACATGAGAAATGTTTTGATGGCATTGGCACTTCCCAAAGAAGACAGCAGGTGCTAATGCCAATCGTTGCAGAGATGTACACTGCAGATACATCTGTGGTAGATGTGAGGTTCCAATCTGTCCATAATGTTTTCAGTCTTTCCATACAAAATGAGGCAAAGAGAATAAGACTGTTCTTGATTTACATAGCTGTACTGCAAATTCTGATTGTTCTGCTTTTTTATATGTACTAAGTAATCCAACTTTTGATCATTCATGCAGTGTCTTTCAATGAAAATAAATTCCTTAGTCTAAGTCATTTCCATAGAAATATGTCTGTAGGCATTAGTGCATGATGTCCTTAAATGAGGACATCATTTTTTACATATACAAAACAAAAATTTAGCAAAATTAATGAATTCATGGTAATACTGTAAGATTAAATGGTACTATACCATGCCATTATAATTTTTTATAAATGAATATAAAAATTCATGCATGAGAGGGTTAATCAAATGCCACAAACCTATTCCCTTTATTCCTAATGCTCCTAGCATTTGTATACAGAAAAACCAGTTCATTTGACAGTATTCTTATAGTCATTATCACTCTCCTCATAATTTACCTGTCTGTAAAATAGTGTACACCCTTTCATTTCTCAAACCCCACTATCCCCATATGAGGCTATCCATGATATGTTCCACCCATGCAATCAATTCAGGTTTCTCCACCTTGACACATATACTTGCCAGAAATCAACAGCCTCTCCAAATGCCTATGCCCTTCTGCATTCAAATGTAATCCTTGTCTTGTATACAACAACTCTCGCTACTAGAGAAAGGTTTAAATTATGCCATTGTCCCGAGGTCAGTAAATAAACTAGATATAATCTATCATATCGAGAGAGGTTTAAGATCCCTCCCCGCCAATTTAGCTGAAAGAATATGGATGGAAACTGCCTGTTTACTAAATTCAACCAAAAAATTAAGCAGCAACCTAAACAAAGCTGAAAAACTGGCTCTCAAATCCCTAAAAAATAGCCGTAACATTATTATCACAAAAGCAGATAAAGGGAATGTCACTGTCGTTTTAAATCAGACAACCTACATAGACAAAATGAACCATTTGGTATCGGACCACAACACCTACCAAATGGTAAATTACAACCCCACTCAACGCAACAAAAAGAAAACTACTGAACTACTTAAATCAGTTAACATGTGGCCAGAAGAAAAAATTAATACCGCAGTATGCCCACATGACCAGAATTTATGGCCTGCCAAAAGTACACGAAACAGACACACCATTATGTCCAGTTGTAGAAGGAATGATGTCCGAATTACTACTTAGCCAAAAAATTAGCAGCCACACTCAAGGAATTGGTTGGTCTTTCTCCTTCCTACATAAAAAATACACAATTCATAAGCAAAATTAAAAACATTGCACTCAATGACCAAGATCTATTAGTCAGCTTTGACATAACTTCCCTTTTCACCAATATCCCAATCAATGATACTATCTTGCTCTTACAGAACATATTTCCACACGACATCACGGGCCTCTTTGCCCACATACTCCGCTCCAGATATTTCGTGTGGCAAAATAATTTTTACCTACAGAAAGAGGGTACAGCTACGGGCTCACCAATTTCCCCCCCAATAGCGAACTTTTATATGGAAGACTTTGAGCAACGAGCTCTAGAGGCAGCTTGCCTAAAACCCAAAATGTGGCTCAGATAGGGCGAAGATATTTTCGCCATTTGGCCCCATGGCCACGAAGCACTAAATACATTCCTTAGCCACCTGAACAAACAACACAAACTCATCCAATTCACTATTGAAATAGAAAAAAACAACTCTCTTCCGTTCCTAGACACACTTGTCACACGTCTTCCTTCAGGCTGTCCTTCTTGGTTTACCACAAACCTATACACACAGGCCAGTACATACACAAAACTTCTTATCACCACCCAACAAAAACTAGGGGTCATAAACATCCTTAAACATAGAGCTCAAACTATTTGTTCAAATGAACAAGCTCTTAACCATGAATATGAAACCATCAAGCATACTTTTATAAAAAATGGATACAGTATAAAAACCATTCACAAGATTCTCCACAAAGATACCACTGATAACAAAAAAAGATTTCAAGCATGCTATTGCTATACCATATGTTAGAGGTATTTCTGAAAAAATAGACAGAACACTACACAAATACAACATCAAAACCATCTTTAAACCCCCGACAAAATTAAGACACCTACTCAGTTCTTCCAAGGATCCTCTGCCACACCTATCCTACCCAGGGTTTACAAAATACAATGCACATGCAACATACCATACATAGGGGAAACAGGGCGAACCATTCCACTGAGGAAGGATGAACACAAACGACACATAGAATACCTCCATTTTGGAAAAACCAGCCTTTCTGACCATGCACTCCAAACATACCACAGAATTGATTGGAAAGGTACCAAATCCTACACCGCACCAAAACCTGGTTCGAGCGGAAATTCAAAGAAGCATGTGAAATGCTCAAAAATGATCCGAATCTTAATAAAAATGATGAAAGGGACACAAAACACGTGTTGAAAAGATTATTTTACTGATTAAGAATAAAAATGATGGTCTAACCATTCCAAGAATGTGGAGGGCCCATCTGCAACCTTCATAGCAACCACAAAGAAAAATCTCAATACAAGAAGACTTGGCGAAGTGTTTTTTTTTTTTTTTCCCCTGAACATTCAATAGCGACCTTACTGTACAAATCCAGAAGATAATTGTAATATAACAATATGAACTGTATAATTCCAGAAGAATCCTAATACGTAAGGACTTTAGCAGAGTTTATCGTAGTTTTTTTTTTTTTTTTTAATCACTGGAGGGCAGGCTAAGAAAAAAGATTAGTTAACAACATAGATGTAATTTACCTGTATATAGTGCAACAGCATGTAGCTTGGTTCTTATACACATGTATCCTTCTGATGATGACCTCAATACAGCGGTCGAAACGTCAAGTTATTATTTTATTATTAATCAGTAAAATAATCTTTTCAACACGTGTGTTTTGTGTCCCTAAATTCATAAATATGAATTCCCTTTTTTGTGTTATCTATTGGTGACGAAGGTGTAAAATGGACAGAGTTTTGAAATGGAGAGAGAGAGATTTTTGAGGCAGTTTCCTGCGTTAAGTTAATCGAATTGGACTGGTAATCTACGTTCATAAGTTGTCTAGACCAAGTTTAATGTGTATGGGTTGTTAGTAGCAGTAATCTAGTTTAATACCAACATCCATGTTTGTGATATAGATGAACATAAGATTCTCATGTGTGTTTGAATAGCTTGTCTGTTTGATTATTATTACCCTGCTTTACTTGTATTTTAGTATTAACCTTGATTTGCTTGATTATATGTGTTGTTTAAATTGTAATGCTCTTAGATAAATAATAAATGTGTTTTCCCATGTATACCTGAGTTTGTCTGAGTAAGAGATTGAATTTTACCACTCACGAAAATATCGAACCTATGTTTAGAGAAAAAAAGGCGGAATTTAAGATTGTCAAGGCCCATGACTGTATACTGAGAACTCAATCTACCTAACTACTTAATCTATATAAGGTATTACTTGAATTCTGGGAAACTTTCTTTGGATAAGAGTTTCTGTCTTATAGTTCTGACCAATGCAGCATAAACAAATAAATATCGTCAGAGCTCGAAGAGAGAAACGGCCCCAGAAAGTCAGTTTAGAAGCTAGATCTCAGTAGGCAAAAGGAGAACAATAGAGGTAAAATATTTAAGAAAAAAAACGACATAACAATAGCATTGGCCTAAAATCCTCTATACATAACTTTGTTATAAATGGGGATGATGTCAAAACCCCTGGGCTTAGTCATCTTGCTCTCTGTAGGTATCTATACTTGAAAATTATTATTATTATTTATTAACATCTGACCTCTATGGAGTCAGAGACTCATCGTGGGAGGTACGCACTATTGTACACACATAATGCTCATCCAACCCTGCTTTAAACTGATTCAACATGTCTACATTCACAACACACTCAGGCAATGCATTCCACTCACCAACTACTCTTCATGCTGCTCCTCACTCCTATTTTCACACCCTCCTTATACAGTTTCCAGCAACGGCCTCTTCTACCCTCCCTACCCATCCCATTCTTAGAGTATTTAATAATAACCCCTGACTAGCTTATATGTCTGTCATATCCCTTCCCCTTCCTCCTATTCATGAGGCTCTGCAACTTACATTCTTTCAATCTGTTCTCATACTTCACATTCCAGACCACTACTGACGCCTTCGTGATTCTTTTCTGGGCACTTTCCAACATATCTTCATTACCATGAAAATGAGTTGAAATGCTGGCATAATCATAAGTAATTCTTTTAATTGTTATTCATATTATGGTTTAATGGGATGAGGACAGCACAGGGAATGATTTAAACACATTTTGATGTTCTGATATTTCATCTCTATCATAGAGACATAATCTTAAGCTTATGTTTTAGTTTAGGATTAAAACAAGAATATAATTATATTGTGCATTGTAATTATTGTATGTTGTTATTATATTATTATATTGTACTTGACATAAGCATAATATACATTGTAAGCAGGTGAAAAACTTTCCACAACTCTCTCATCCAGAGTATTTAATAATAAGTTAGTATGCTTTTTTTTATACTTTTATATGTAAAATATATGAATTCTACAATGATTTAACCTTGGTATCTTCTTGAGTCTGGCTCCCACTGATTACCATCTACATGAAAAGGATATAACCAATTTAGAAATCAAGAACAGTAGCCATGAAATTGAAATAATAGCAATCAACAGCATAAAATTAAAAAAGAATTACAGTTGCTCCCTCACATGCTTGAAGGCCTTATCATATTCCTCCAAAATGTAGATATTAAAAACTTATTAGTTACAGTTCACTAATCATATCATGTCCCTTCTGCATTGCCTCATTAAATATATGAGGATTTCACATCCCAGTTAAACAAGAAGCCATATGGAAACATTCTGTGCCATAATGTTAGGTCGTTTCTCCAAGAAACATACTTTTGCAGATATATAAAAACCTTAATAAACATATACCCATTTCACTCTTATTGGAGCTTTGGATGGTCTAACAGGGCTGGAGGGGGGTTCTTATTCTTGCTCCCCTATTTGGGTCATTCTCTAATATCCAAAGGGATGCAGAAGGGCTAAATTCAAAGAAGTGATTCTAACTATATCATAGAGCTGGAAATTGGAGGTATTGAAAACCCTGTATTAGACAAATCAAAAGGTAACCCCAAAAGTGGAAAAGTAAGATATGCATGTTTAAAAATATGTCTTGACAATTTTCAGCTAACTGATATATAGAGGATTTACAACACTAATCTTCAGGCTTACACTAATCATGGTATCGGTTCCCATATTGCTTGAATTTATAGCTCTTCTTCCTATATAAAACAGATTAATTTAGATAAAACATCTTAACATCGACATATCAGATCATAATCTATTATTACTTAATTTCCACAAGTAGAGATCAGTTCCAGATAATGGAGACTTCAACCAGATTTCCCATCAATTGTTTCAACCAAACTCCACACCATCTGTTCAAAGTGGAATAATGTTGACTGGGATATGTGGGCTAAATTTGAAAAAGCAGTAGAACAGAATATAATCGAATGGGGAAAGCAACAGGCTCTCCTCAAAAGAAAAAAGTTGAAAGACCTGCATAAAAAGCGAAGCTGGTTTATAGCAAACCAAGCACAGAATTCTGCAATATCATTAGAAACATTAACACAGAGATAGACATGGAAAAGCAGAAACAATTGAAAGAAAGAAATTTTGAAATAAGAATACATCAGCACTTAGCAGATAGCCCTTCAGTTGCATTCTTCAGTAGTTTACCAAATCTGTGTGGATAGTGAAGACATCTTTGATCCTTTCAAAAACAGTATCAACATCTCTTTGAGGACAGTAGTACTGTGAAAACTGTAACTCTTGGAACGGTAATGCCTTTCCTGTTCATATCCAAGATGGGTTCAACATACCCATTACAGCAGTTGAAGTTATTACAACCTGTAAAAAAAAAAATGCCAGAAAAGAAAAAAATATTCCCAGAGGCCTGCTGGTCTGTTGATAGAACTTGACTGTGATGCCTTGGATTTTATTCTTCTCATTCTAGTTATATTCTTTAATTCTTCTCTCTATTTCTCTCTACAGATCATATACCATGTGAATTTGAAGTAAGGATCATTTCTTAATGAATAATTGGAGGCCTATACTATCTAATACTAACTGCAAAGTCTTTTCTCACATTCTCACCAACAGATCCAAAGTAAGAATGGGCTACATAATCAGAAGCATACATACAAGAGTATATGTTTCTGCTATGTGATCTTCTCTGCCTAGTTAAATGAGAAAAAAACAGCCATTTGCACTATTCTCAGTGGATCTTACTCAAGTATTTGATAATGTCCAGTAACCTTTCAGGACATACTGGAAACTAAGCTTAAGATCACAAGTGAAAAACAGAATATAAATACAAAAGCAGAACACAACAGTACCTAAAAAAATGGTAGAGGAAGTAATTCCTGAAAGAGAGAAGATCAACAAGAAATGGATAACTCTTGTATGCTTCTGATTATGAAACCCTGATCTGAAACCCTGAAATTGGTACAAGAAAAAAGAAAACTGAAACTTAAAAGAGTGATTTCAGAGGCAGCAGATAAGTTATACCATCAAAAATGCATTGAAGTATGGAAAACAGCAAGATCTGATAAAGTCAAATAGCTGGAGGACCAATGCAAAGACATTGAACAGTACTATTTGGAGAACACAAAACTAGTGAGGTCTAGAAACCCTGAAATTGGTACAAGAAAAAAGAAAACTGAAACTTAAAAAAGCGATTTCAGAGGCAGCAAATAAGTTATACCATCAAAAATGCATTGAAGTATGGAAAACAGCAAGATCTGATAAAGTCAAATAGCTGGAGGACCAATGCAAAGACATTGAATAGTACTATTTGGAGAACACAAAACTAGTGAGGTCTATAAACTTATAAGAAATGTCAATAAGAAGTGGCAAATAAGATCAGTAGTGGTCAAAGATGAAGATAAAGTATTGATGAGCACGACTGAAATCATACACAGATGGACAAGATATTGCAGCGAACTATATAAAAATCAACTAAAGACTGCAACAAAAGTAATCAAAGATCTAAAAGCAATCTCTCCACCAACAGAGATCTTTGAAAATGACATCTTAGAAGAGGAGGTGAACAAGGGTATAAAACATCTCAAAAACAACAAGAGTCCTGGAAATTATTATTATTATTATTCAGGCCTCCATGGAGTCAAAAGACTCATCGTGGGAGGTCCTTCCTAAGAAACACAAAGTCTATCAAGACTCATCGAGGGGCGGTCTCCCCCCCCCCCTCCCCAAGAAACACAAAGTCTATCATACCACTCCTTAAACTCATTGACTGTTCTCGCTCTCACCACTCCATCAGGCAATGCATTCCATGCTTCAACCATCCTCCATGCAAAGAAACCACTCCTCACCCTCTTTCTCACAGATTCCTTTCTTAACTTCCGGGGATGGCCTCTTGTCATCATTCTTTCCAGCTGTTCAACTAAGCAAAAGAACTCCCCAGTATCAACCCTGTAACCACCTCTCAACAGTTTAAAAGTCTCAATCATATCACCTCTCCTTCTTCTATCCACCAAACTCTGCAGTCCACATTCCCTCAGCGGATCCTCATAACTATCATTGTACAGTCTTGAAACCATCTTTGTTATCTGCCTTTTGTACCCTTTCCACAGTTAATTTATCCCCTTCAAATCCTGGGGACCAAATCTGAGAACAGTAATCTAAGTGTGGTCTGATCAGGGTCTTATACAATGGAATGATAACTGTTTTATCTCTGCAGGTTAGTGTCCTTCTCATTATTGCAGTAATCCTCTGTGTTACCTTCACCACCTTTGCAATATGTCCCTTGAATTTCAGGTTTCTATGAATCATCAACCCCCCAGATCTCTTGTCTCACCTACTACCTGCAGTAACTCCTCCCGTAGAGTATGCAGTGTCCCATCGATGTTTCCCAAACCTCAAGACCTTACATTTTGCTGCATTAAACCGACACCCTCATTCATTTGCCAATCTATCTAGCTTATTCAAATCCTCTTGCAGGGCTGCCGCATCTGCACCATTACTAATAATCCTTTCCAGCTTTGCATCATCCGCAAACAACTGAATATCCCATTGCAATCCACGGACAATGTCATTGATATAAAGGTTAAATAATATAGGTCCCAGTACTGAGCCTTGTGGGACCCCATTTGTAACCCTCTGCTTCCTTGAAATTGCCCCACCATACACAACTCTGATACCTATCGGACAGCCAATCCTGAATCCAGTTGACCAATTTGACATCCAGACCCATGTGCTTCAACATGAATATCAGCTTATCATGTGGCACCCTGCCAAATGCCTTCGCTATGTCTAAGAAAATGGCAGTATATGCCTTTCCCCTCATCTAATGCTCTAACTTTATCATAAAAGACTAGCATATTGCTAAAACAAGAGCGCCCCTTCACAAATCCATGTTGACTCTCACAGATAGCATTAACCTCATCTGCCCAATGCTGTATACAGTCATTCACTACTTTCTTCAAGATCTTACTAACTACTGATGACACACAAACTAGTCTATAATTAGACACTTCCAGTCTGCTACCGCCCTTATTCAATGGCACTATCTTACCTTCCTTCCATTCCATGGGCACCTTTCCCGCAGCCAGACTTTCATTGAAAAGCCAGGTCAAAGGCACTGTCAGTTCCTTAGCACATTCTCTCAAAACTCGTGGTGAAATACCATCCAGTCCCACAGCTTTACTGACATCCAGAGTACTCAGCATTTGAAACACACTCTCCTCTAAACCTCGAACCTGCCCAATCCCTCTAGCATTAAAACTGACTCCTCCAGGATGAAATACTCCAATAAAGTGTTCATTGAAAAATTCCACTATGTCCTCTGCATCAGTCACTCTATTCCCATTTTTATCCCATAATATCATTCTTCCATAGTCATTTCTCCTCCTCCTGGCCACATATCTAAAATATTCTCTAGGATTTTCTTTGGATCTTAGGGCAAATCTCTCAGTTTCGCTTTCCTTATCACACTTATCACTCTTATCATTAGTGACTATTATCACACTAGTCACTCTTCTGATATGTGTCTTATATTCTTCATGCATCTTCTCTTCACCTGTCTCCTTATATCTCTTTCATAGCCTCTTTTTTGCATGCAATTTCATTTTAATATTGTTTGACCACTTTACTCCACATTCTGTCCTCTTGTTCACTCGTGGTACACAATTCACCATTGCTGCTAACAAATATTCTTTCATAATTTCCCACACACTAATGATATCTCGGCCTTCCAATTCCTCCCTCCACGAAACTTAGACTATTATAATCACCTAACAAAATAATAGGCGAGATGCTGAAATATGGGGGAGAATTGGTTGTAAAAGAAATGCATAAGCTATGTAATGAAATGGAGATCAGGGTATGCCCCTGAAGAGTGGCAAAAAATTCTGTCCTGGTTGAGCTTTATAAAAAGGCGGTGCTTTAGAATACACTAATGAGTCATCTTTGCAAAGTGGTGATGAAAATACAGAATGCCTGAAGAGTCATATGGAGACACATCTTCCTGATGAGCAAGATCGAAGTATACAGTGTAACAATTACTCGTACTAAGTTTAATAGCAGAGAAAGCTTGAAGAAAGAACAAAAAGATATGCTGCTGTTTTGTGTACTTCCAAAACGCCTTTGATAATACTGACCAAAATATAACATGGGTAGTCTTGGAATCCTATGGTGTGGAAGACAAATTGATCTGCCTGTTGAAAGATATAAATTGCCAAGCACAAGAAACAGTCAGGATAGCAGGTGTGACTGGAGATTGGTTTGCCACTAGTCAAGGCAAAAGAAAGGGGACCGAATATCACCAGTCATCGTCATCGCACATCTGGGAAGAACATTTGATAAGATTAAAAAAAAATGTGGAGGCATTTCAATAAATGGCATGAGAATAAACTATCTCTGCTTTGCAGATGACATTGTCCTGATTGAAGAAGATGCAGCAAGGTTGGAATGGACACTGCAAACACTATACACAGAAAGAAAAAGATATGGGCTTAATGTTAATTTTGAAAAAACTAATACAGTGATATTCAGACAACTGGAGTTACTGGACAAAGTTACCATAGAAGGATTTTAACTGGAAAATGTGGAACACTTCACATATCTTGGTTGCTACATGACGCATGACTTGTACCCAAAAAAGAGGTAAAAATTAGAATAGCCAAAGCAACAGCTTTCTTAAAAGCCATGCACAAAATATGGAAGAGCTGAGCTATAAAGATACACACTAAACTGCATATTGTGGAAACCTGTATCTTCAGCAGCATGCTCTATGGATGTTAGGCCTGTGTACTTCTGAAAGAATCTGAATGGAGGATATTAGCATTTGAGAGGAAATGCTATAGAAAGATCTTGAGAATAAGCTGGATCCAGAAAATGAACCATGAGGAAATATATAGATGAATACAACCAAAACAAAACCTGATCCAGAAAATAATCAAAAGGAAATTACATTTACTTGGCCATATATGTAGAATGAACAATGAGAAGAAATCAAAAATGCTGCTTTTTTTTTGAATGATTGAAGGATAAAACAAAAGAGGAAGACAGAACAGAAGGCAATGACATCGCCAAATGATGTGGAAACCCTGTACACAGTTATCTAGCACCAAATAGAATGCAATGGAACAATCATATCAAGATGGCATCAGACACCTATAGGCATTGAACCCATAGTGGTTGTTGATTCTTTCTGTTCCACATGATCAGCAAATCAGGGTAAACAAAATTCAAAAAACAAAAGGCTTTATCCACCATCAAAAGAGTCTACCTGCCTCTTAGTCAATGAGCTCATGTCATACTCCATCAAAATTCAAAAAAGTAGTCAATCAAGGTTGTCCTCCTACTCCCTTACTCTTTTCTCTGCTTCTGGAATCTTTTTTACAGGAAATTGCCAATTAGTATAATGTGCAAGGGATAACCGTTATCCCTTGCGCATTATGCATTGTGGATATACATGGACAAAAGCAATGACCATATTAGTTGCCTAACTGCCACTAATCAAAATCAGTGGCCTGCCAGTGCTGACAAGACAAAATTAAAAAGTTTTGTAAGATGGGATCTAAGAGTCATTCTCTTTGGACTGACCCCTAAAAGAGAACTGCTCACCTTACTTGGAATTCCTTTTTTCCACCTTTTCAATATTACCAGTTCAAGAACTTGTATACAAAAACATTTAAACCTTAAAAGACTGGAAAATTGGGCCACTTCCCTTTTCTTCTGAAGTCACAGTATTTAAAACTATAATCTTCTATGCTCAGCTGTACATAATAAATATTATAGATGTTATAGAAGTTAAAGAAAAATAGTTATATAGTAAACCGTGCAGCGTTTTGGTCCAGTCATTACCAGAAAATTTAAAAAAAAAAGGAATTTCTTCAATTATAGGCGTCCAGTATTAAAATTCTTCTATTTTTAAGTAATATGGTCTCAAAAATTCATAACATGTTGTATACCAATCATACATGTGGACCTTCTCTGTTATTGCCTGGGTTTTCATCACATTTCAGTGGCCCAAGAGCCAAAATTAAGACTGCAACAACATTCTGGCACTGACATTATTTTCATTAATAACAACAGAACTTGGTGTAAGAAAAGCTTTAATCTCTTTTGCCATTAACTTCCACACTTGGGTGCTAACAGTGACAATCTATTTAATAACTCACTGAAGTTTCGAGGATACTCTAACAGAAGAGATCTTACTTGGATAATCGCATATGGTCATCCTTCAGTAAATGTCCTAAAATGAGGGTACTTCAACATCACAGATTCAATCTGCGATATCTGTTACAGATTGGAAATAGTAGGAAAAAAAAAAAAAAGCATTCTATATTCTCTGGCTGTCCTCAATACCCTTCGTATTTGGAACTGATTATGTAATATGTTGGGTGTTCCATTACTTACAACAAAACGTGTTCTTTTTTTGTAATACCCACCTGTCAGCAATTGGAAGATAATATTGATCTTTAGAGATATCTGTAACAAAACTTTAAGCAGCAAATTACACGATAACCACAGTAATTAACTTCAATGAAAGTACAGATATTTCATACTGAGAATAACAGTACATCATCAGTGTGTGGAAACAAGCAAATCAAAGAACAGGAATACAAAGTACATGCAACAGTTGGTTTACCAATTAAAAATGGTTGGTGCAAGCTAGAAATTAATATATTAAAAACAATATTAAAACTATTTTGATGTTTACATAAAATGAGAATTTCCCAAACTTTCGGGAGAAAGCGACAATCCTTCTGATTCAGGTTAGGCCAATGTAAAAGAACTTGCTAACTTTTTTTGAAAAGATGCTCATATTTAAAATTGCTTCTATGGAGAAGACAAACTTCAATCCCACTGGATACTATGTTCAGTATCAATACTATACTGTGCTAGACCAGATTTTTGATGTTTCAAGTATTCAGTGTAATATTGATGTTCATTAATTTTTTTTCCACAAAATGACCTGTCTGCTCAAAGTATGTCAAATTATGTTGCATGTCAATTACAAGGAATCTGGTAAACACCTGATTCCTTGTAATTTTTTTAATTCGAGTCTTGCACTTGGTCAAGGTCCTAAAGAGTGGAAGGAGGGCAAGATTGTGCCACTTCATTAAGGAGGTGATCGAACTCAAGCATCAAACTATAGGCCTATCTCTGTGTCAGGTGTTGTGGTTAAGTTGTTGGAGAAGCTTGTGAGAACTAGGATCCAAAGTTGGGTTGACAACTCTGGATATGGTATAATCTTTGATGGACAGCATGGATTTGCTAAAGGGAGGTCATGTTTTAGTAATCTACTTTATGGAAGGAAGCAGTCACTTTATTACAATAAAGTGACTGCTTCCTTCGTACAGAGGACAATGATACACAGTAGTATACTTAGATTTTGCAAAAGCTTTTGATAGAGTACCTCATGATAAGTTGACAGTCATACTAAAGCAGATGGGGTTGGATATTAGATTAGTGTATTGGATTGGAGACTGGCTATCTGATAGGTATCAACAAGTTATGTGGGGGTGCGATATCCTGGAAAAGGAAAGTTACTAGTGGTGTGCCTTAGAGGTCTGTTTTAGGGCCTGTGCTGTTTAACTTGTATATTAATGATATTGGTGAATATATGGCTGGAGATATTCAGTTGTTTGCAGATGATGCAAAGTTGGGACGAAGTATGAAGAGTAGAGAAGTTGTTGTGGCCTTACAAGAAGACTTGAATAAATTGACTGATTGGGCACGGAAATGGGGATGCGAGTTCAATATTACAAAATGGAAGGTTTTTAAAATTTGGAAAACAAAGATGGGATGCAGAATTTATACTTGGTGAGAATATATTGTTTGAGGTAGAGGAAATAAGAGATCTGGGGTTGATAGTGGATAAGGATCTAAAATTTAGGGGACACATCACCAAAATTGTGAAGTACGGAGACGTGAAAAGGTGTTGTCGAATGTAGTGGAAGTGAATGTACAGAACCAGGGAAACTAGAGTTATTGAGGGGGAGGGGAGTGGATATGCAGATTTTAGGGAGACAGTTGAGTGTGTGAATGTGTGTAATATGTCCAAACGAGTAGGAAAGACAACGAATCAGAATGGGATAGTTAGTATAAGGCATTAAAATAGGGATGGGACAAATCGGCTTCTGCAATTCATGTATACAAATGCCAGAAGTATTAGGAACAAGAGGGAAGAATTTTTGGCCTTGGTTGGCACTTTCAGACCACAGATTATTGGCATTAGTGAAACATGGCTGACAGAAGATGACACAGCTAGTGGGATTGAATGTGAGGAGTATGGTGTGTTCAGGAGAGACAGGGAGAATAAAATGGGGGGAGGTGTGTTATTGATGATAGCGGATGAGCTTCAGCCAAGGAGAATAGAAGTGGAACTGCAGGATAGAGAAAAGAGCACATTTGAGGCTATTTGGTGTGAGATTGAAACTAGCAGAACGAAATATACAGTTGGGTGCTGCTATAGACCAGGTGATGGAATAGATGGTGGAGATAGTATGCATAAGCAAATAGAAGAAATGAGTGGAAGGAGGGTAATTATTATGGGAGATTTCAACTATGGTAACATTGATTGGAAGGAGGACACATGGGAGGAAGGAATTGGATTTTATGCGGTTATTAAGGGATAACTATGTGCGACAGCATGTAATAGAAAATACTAGGGGTCAGAAAGTGCTTGACCTGATAATTGCATCTGAGAATTTGGCTGTAACGAATATGACGACGTTGCCACCAATTGGTGAGAGTGATCATGGGGTCTTGACTTGGGAGGTGGCTAAAGGTGTGGAATTTACAATTAAGACAGAGTACATGTGGAATTATCGAGCTGATAAGTATGACAAGCTTAGGAGATTGATTGGTACAGTGCCATGGCATGTACAACTGCAAGGACTAGAAGTTGACAGTGCATGGGAGGCGGTTAAAAAGTGTTTGCATGAAGCAATGGCTGACTGTATACCTAGAGTCCGAATAATAAATCAAGTAGGAGTTAAATGGATGAATAACACCATTAAGCTTGAGCTGCAAAAAAAGAAACAACTATCGAGGGAATTTAAGGAGAAAGGTGACCAGCAGGCACATGAACAGTATAAAATCCTGGCTAGAAGGGTAATGAGTGTGGTAAGAAAAGCAAAAAGGATTACGAAAGAACATTGGCCATGCAGGCTAAAGAGAATCCTAAACAGTTTTTTCGATATGTTGCAAGTAAAAGAAAAAATGCATATGGCAGAATGATTTTAAAGAATGCTGATGGTAGGGAGGTAACCGAATCAGTTGATATAGTGGAATTACTGTGCTAGCACTTTGCAAGTGTATATCATCCAGGTGGTGACATTGCAGAAATGAATGAACCAATAGATTATAGGGGAATTGTGGTGAATGAGGTAGAGGTGAGTAGTCTATTGCAAAACCTCAATGTGAATACATCTGTGGGATTGGATGGTATACCAGCTCGTGTCGTACGTGAAGCGGCTAAAGAACTGTCAATACCCTTGACCATTTTGTTTAATCTGAGTCTCGGGTCTGGGTTAGTCCCGAGGGGGGAGGGTGGAAAGAGGGGAAAATAGTTCCACTTCATAAAGGAGGTTCCAAGACTACTGTTGTAAATTACCGACCGATTAGCATATCAGGAATCATTGTCAAGGTCTTGGAGAAACTAGTCAAGAGAAGAATACAGGATTGGATAGATGAAAATGGGATACTGTATGAGGGGCAACATGGTTTTGTAAAGGGTAGATCATGCCTCAGTAACTTGCTCACGTTTTATAACACAGTGAAGGCTGAACTGGATAAGGGTAATGGGTTTACAGTGATTCTACTGGACCTTGCCAAGGCCTTTGACAGGATACCACATGGAACTCTAATCAGTAAACTGGAGCAGATGGGGATGGATATAGGGTTGGTGAGTTGGATAGGAGGGTGGTTGATGGAGAGATACCAGAGAGTGGTTTATTCAGGAATGGAGTCTAAAAGACGGCTTGTGACTAGTGGTGTGCCTCAAGGTTCTGTTTTTGGACCACTACTTTTCAATTTGTTCATTAATGATATAGGAAAGGATCTGAGAGGAAGTGTTCACTTGTTTGCTGATGATGCAAAGTTGGGTAGAGCCATTGTGAGTGCACAGGATGTCAAAATTTTGCAGAATGATTTGGATAGTTTTGAGAACTGGGCTAGAGAAAATGGATGTCAATTTAATGTGGCAAAGTGTAAGGTTATGCATTTTGGAGTGAAAAGATTAGCAACAGTATATCACATCGGTGGAACCGTATTCCAGGAGATTGATGAGGCCAGGGATTTGGGAGTGTTGGTGGATAGGGAATGGAAGTTTAGGGGGCACATTGCAAAAGTGGCTAAATCAGCTCATCAAATCACTTGGTTACTGAAAAATACTTTAACAAGCAGAGACAAACAAGTTATTGTTCCTCTATATCGAGCCCTGATAAGACCTCATCTGGACTACTGTGCCCAGATATGGGCGCCAGGGTTTCTTCTTGATGGGGAGGAGGAGGTGGAGACGATCCAGAGACGAGTGACCAAGATGGTGGCAGGTCTGTGGAATGAACCTTATGAGAACAGATTGAAGATTTGTGGGTTGCAAAAATTGGTTGATAGGCGGAAAAGGGGTGATATGATTGAGACATTCAAATTACTGAAGGGTTTCTATAAGATTAATCCAGAAGATATTTTTGAGAATAGGACTGGTGGTGGCAGGAGGACTAGGGGCCATACATGTAAGCTGGGCAAGAATGTGGTTAACAAGGGTGTTAGGGCTAGATTTTTTACTTGGCGAGTGGTAAACGAGTGGAATAAGCTGCCATAGTCTGTTGTGGATGCTATGACCATGAATGAGTTCAAGGTGAGGTATGATAGATACTGTGTGAATGTCGAATAGTTGTTCTTGACATGACGTTAGGGCCTCCCTCGATGAGTCTGTCAACTCTTTGGAGTTGCCCGAAATAATAATAATAACAACACAAACGCTTCTGGGAATGATGTGGTGGACACTGACGTGTAGAAGTAGGGAGATTCTTGTTCTGTTGTATAAGGCTTTGATTAGGCCACACATGGACTATTGTGCCCAGATTTGGTCACCGAGTTTTCAGAAGGATGAAGAGATGTTGGAAAGGGTTGAGAGGTGACTGACTTAGGTAGTTTCTGACCTCTGGAATGTTAAGTGTGAGGAAAGATTGAAAAGATGTAATTTGCAGAATCTGGTGGACAGGAGGAAGAGGGGAGATATGATAGAGACCACAAGTTGGTAAGGGGTTGTTATAAGATCAATGTTGGAGAAGTTCTACAGAGAACAGTGGGAGATCAGGGGAGAACCAGAGGTCATCCCTGGAAACTGTATAAAGAGGGTGTGAGTAGGGGAGTGAGAGGCAGGTTTTTTTCGTGCAGAGTTGTGAATGATTGGAATGCCTTGCATGAGAACATGGTGTCTGCAAGGAGTTTGAGTGTGTTTAAGACACAGTATGATGAGATGTGTGTGCGGTAAAAGGACCTCCCAGATGAGTCTTTGACTCCATGAGGTCTTGGGGTAATAATAATAATAATACTTTCAGTGCATAAATTTATGGCATAATAAAGTCATTAGTACACAGAGCTAGAACTATTTGATCAAGTGACTTTTTACTCCAAAAAAATAATTATTTTAATAGAATTAAATGCATTTCAATTTATTAATAATGGTTACAGTTCTAATCAAATAAACAAGTTGTTATTCCCCACGCCTAATATTAGACAAGGTAATTAGAAAGGCTGTATCTGAAAAGATTAGTACTGCAAATATCATTTACCAACTTTATATAAACGAATATTAAAACTAGCTTCTCTAATTTGTTCACCAAAAGATGAGATTCACCCATTTTCAGTACCAGGAGTATTGCTGTTGTTGATAGTCTCCCAGGTTTTTAGCTAAAAAAAAGAAAGAAGAACACCATAATTATTTAGTCATGAACCAGTATTAACAAAGTAAATTAGCTAACCATCTGATCAAAACTCAAATGCAGTTAGATGGAGGACTGTTTGTCACTTTCCAAGTGACAGATTATTCTCAGAATTATGAATATACTTATGCTTTGCAGAATACTCCTAACCTAAATAAATATGGCTGCAAAAACACTTCTAACATAAAAATAAAGTTATATTTCACTGTGCTTAGATGGCACAGTTAAAATAATTAAATTGCTTGTTTAATGTTGTGTGTTCTTATTACAACTACTTTGTTTATCACATTATCTTTTCTTTAACATCAGTTACTGTAAGGCAAAGTATTGGAATAAAATAATTACAATTTTTTTACTTCTGTGTTGTGAATGACTTTTAAATTCTTAAGCAGCCTGTTTAACTAACACATAAGTTTAAATAAACTCATCAATCAGATTTTTATTTCCATAGATGTCTGATGATAATAAGAAAAATAATTTATAAAATTTATTATGATTTTCATTGATATATTGAATTTTTTAATTTTAATGATTTTTTTTTTTTTTCAGAGGTGATTCTTTTGAGAAGCATAAAGTAGCTGGAAAGTTATTTGATGTAGATAATACAGGCAAATATGTCCGAGAAATAATGACATGGTGTGAAGATAAGAAAAATTTGTATCTTGTTCCTGCAGTGGCAGATGATGTAAGAGAAAGGACTCAGCATCAACTGGGAAAGGGTCTATATCCGTAAGTAGTATTTTATTTTTATTTTTTTCAGTGCTCTTGAATAGGAGTACTAAAGGTGTTGTAGAAATGTTCGAGTTTAACACTAAATACGGGTATAGACCATATTGGTCTGTTCTGGTCACATTATCCATCCAATATCCTCTTTTGAAGTCTACCCTACCTTCTCTTTCCAATTGGCTTATATTTTAGTATTTGTTTAGGATGTCGGGTGTTGGCCATTCAGTTTACATGTTCAATCTATTTTTGTTTATAATTGTTTACTTTTTCTTCTATTGATTTTGATTTTAGTTCTTTTAAAATGTCTTCATTCCTTTTTTGATCTAATAATGTGTATTTTGCAGTTCTCGTAAATCTCATTTCACTTGTTTATCTTGTTTATTGCCCAAATTTCACTGTCATATAATAATGTGGGCACTGCTATAGTATTGTATATTTTCAAGCCTGTTTCTTTTTGTACTATATTTGGATTGAGTGTTCTATTTTAATCCGTAAAAAATTTGAAGTTTTTAATTTTATGTCTTTTTCTCCTTCATATGATATTTCACATCCAAGATAACTGAAAGTATGTATTTGTTTATTATTTTATTATTAATAACTATTTTGCTTCTAACTGGAGTTTGTCCACAAAATGCCATTGTTTTAGTTTTATCTATGGAAATTTTCATTCCAAACTGTTCTACTATAATGTTTAAATTGTATATTACTCTTTATAGTAATATAGATAATATATCTATATTATCTATAGATATATTATAGATAATAATATCTATAGATAATAGATATTATTATTATCTATAATATAATTGTCTTCCTTATCTGATATTATTACCTTATCATCTGCAAATAATGGAGTATTTATTTTGTAATTTCGGGAAATTTCAATACCTTGATTGTTTAAAGTGTTACACTGTATTAATATTTTATTAATGTAAATATTGAAAAGTGTTGGATACAGAGGGCATCCCTGTCTTACTCCTTGGTTTATAGATTGTTTTTCAGAACTTTTCATTTATTTCTATTTTTATTTCATTATCTTTATATATATTCAATATTGCATGTAGTAAAATATTAGGTATATTTATTCTTTGTAATATATCAAACAGTATACAGGTATCTCTTGCTTAACACGGTTTTGCTTAACACTGGATTTGATTAACGCAGCGAAATTAATTGTGGCAATTCCTTGATATATGCGGCAAGAGTTTTGATTAACGTGCCTTTAACCCTGCAGAGCTTGCAGCTGATCTGACAGATACATGAAAATGTCTAATATAAATATTCTTACACAATTCAGTGTATAGCTTGGAAGTCATGAGTAGCTGTGCATTCGTATGTTACGAGTAGTCCGTGTGGTTAGCCTAGTGGCTTTGCGCTTCGCAACCATATGCATCGGGAAGGAGTGTCCTGGGTTCGATTCCCATCGTCGATGTGAGGAGTTTAAGGATCTTCCTCAGCCATAGCCAAGTTAGCCGGTCTTGGGCATGGATAGCAGGGTCCCCCCCCCAGTTTATCTGGGGTTTTTCATCCTGCAAGCAGGCAAACCGGCTCCGTAAACACACACGGATCTACAGCCATGAATACTTAACCTCCCATGAGGTGGCTTAACTTGCCCCAATAGGGACAGGGGAGAAAAGGGAGGAAACTCCATATGAATAAATAAATAAATATGTTACGAGTGACATTCTGCACTGTTTTTTGCTGTCAGTTTGGTTTAACATGTTATGTAAAGGTTTGTGATATTTGAAAGAATGGTATCTGAGAGATACCATGACCTTCGATGTCAGTATAGTGTGGTTTAGTTTTTTTTTTATTTTTTATTCTTTGTTCAATAATTTCTAGATTGTAACTGAAAATAAATAAACCATCATGTATTACTGAAATAGAGAGCCAAAGCTTATTTATCATACATGTCCTCTAGGAGATGTGCTTTACATTATGGAAAATACTAAGGAAAGTGATCTGGAACTTACTCCACCTTTACTACGAGTTGCCCATAAGGTTACTTATGCTTGCATCTACTGAAACGTTTACTTTCTATATATTCGGCACGAAACTCTTGTAGTTTCTATATTCGGCTATGAAATAATGTTGGATTCAATACCCACTTAATTTGTACCATCATGTATTATATTTGCAGTGTTTTTTCTTTATGTTTTATTGCTTGTTTGCCGATATCTGGAGAGTAATTTTGCTTGTTATCATAGAATCTATGCCGATAAGAAAAAATTAAAACTATTCAAACGACTCTTGATAACTTTTTTTGATAAAAAAAAAAATTGCAGTAAATAATGTAGGTACAAGTATTTATTAAACATTTACTTTGCATTCATTTTTTATCTTTCCTAAAAGAGTATCATATGAAACGAATTATTAATACAGTAATCGATCATGGATGAATTGTAATTTTTACCATTGATTATTAGATTTGATTAACGCGATTTTGATATATGCGGTAAAATCGAAGGATTGATTAACTGAGTTATTATTATTATTACCCCAAGACCTCATGGAGTCAAAGACTCATCTGGGAGGTCCTTTTACCGCACACACATCTCATCATACTGTGTCTTAAACACACTCAAACTCCTTGCAGACACCATGTTCTCATGCAAGGCATTCCAATCATTCACAACTCTGCACGAAAAAAACCTGCCTCTCACTCCCCTACTCACACCCTCTTTATACAGTTTCCAGGGATGACCTCTAGTTCTGCCATGATCTCCCACTATTCTCTGTAGAACTTCTCCACCATTGATCTTATAACAACCCCTTACCAACTTGTAGGTCTCTATCATATCTCCCCTCTTCCTCCTCTCCACCAGACTCTGCAAATTATATCTTTTCAATCTTTCCTCATACTCAACATTCCAGAGGTCAGAAACTACCTTAGTCAGTCGCCTTTGGACCCTTTCCAACATCTCTTCATCCTTCTGAAAACCCGGTGACCAAATCTGGGCACAATAGTCCGTCTGGCCTAATCAAAGCCTTATACAACGGAACAAGAATCTCCCTACTTCTACACATCAGTGTCCTTCGCATCATTCCCAGAAGCCTTTGTGTTGTCTTCACAATTTTGGCAATGTGTCCCCTAAATTTTAAATCCTTATCCACTATCACCCCCAGATCTCTTATTTCCTTTACCTCCAACAATATATTCTCACCAAGCATAAATTCTGCATCCCATCTTTGTTTTCTAAATTTTAAAACCTTACATTTTGCAACATTGAACCCACATCCCCATTTTCGTGCCCAATCACTCAATTTATTCAAGTCTTCTTGCAAAGCCACAACATCCTGTATATCTTTTTACTTTGTGAAATGCTTTTTCGTAATGTATGTAAAAAATACTATGTAAAAATGTACTACAGACTATGTAAAAAAAAAAAATTAAAATTACAAAAAAAAAATGAAATTGTTAAAAATAGAAAGAAGTCCTTCTTACAATACAAAAATAATGCACTATAGATTGGCAATAACCTTTTGTTGGTGGAAGCAATATAAAAATAAAAATTGGCTTCCTTGTCTTGTGTAGTGTAAACTACAACTGATCTTGTAAATACTGGGTTATTTTAAGTGGTGAATGTGGATGTTTAGGAAGTTTCAGGTGCTCATAGATTTCATTGATTGGATAGAAGGTGACTTTTATATTTTGTTATAAAAATATTTCATATATAGGCCTGTTTGTCTCTTATTCAGCAGTGAATTTGATTTGAGGGTGAAGGTTATTGAGGTAGGTGAAGAAGGCTTCTAATTGGGTAATTAGAACTGGGCCAGACGATGAAAATATCGACTTCTCCAAATTTTAGGCTGTGTTCTTTAATACCGAAATGCTTTTTTTCCCCCCCAAACCACTGCATGAATAGATTCACTAACAACAGAGAGAAAGGAGAAGATTTCATCACCAATTAGAAGAAATAAAGTAATGGATGGATTCTCCAGAAATCCATTTGCAGAAACATGCCTTATCATAAAAAGACAGAGTTGTCCTGGTTTAGGAGAGGCTAATCATCAGCAGTAGCCAAATTTCAGCTCACAAGCCACATGCAGCACACAGGTTGTTCATTGTGGCTCTCGAAGCAATTTTGGTTTTTATTTTGTTTATCATAAAAGACTAAAATTCGCGATACATGTATATTTTTTAACACAAACGTATAACAAATATTATGTCTTTCTATATATATATACAACAGTATATGGTGCTTATTGTGATCACTTTGGGACAGTTGCTTTTCGATAACATTAAGCAAAGGATATAAAAAATTGCATCATTTATTTAAATTTATTGTTATGAACATTATTTAATTTAATTTATTGTTATAAACAACTTTTTAATAAGCAACAACATAAAATTTATTTTAAAAACTTATCTAGTGTTGCCTCTTATATGTTTAAATAGAGTAGTTAATGAATAAATTGCCCATACTCATAATGCGTTTCAAATTTGTTGCTCTTTGTTGCACATGGTGATGAAGTATTTGTAGAGCTTCTTACATCTGGGCATTGGTTGGAGAAACTTCTAAAATTTATTCTTCTATACTTGTATTAGGTTCGCTTTCGTCAGCTAGTTTAAAGTTCTCATTGGAAGCAGCTTGACATATTTCCGACACTGTCACTGTAGCCATCACTTCAATGTTGTCAAACTAGAGCAGATGGGGTTGAATATTAGATTAGTACATTGGATCGGAGACTGGCTGTCTGATAGGTATCAACAGGTTGTGTATGGGGAAGCAATATCCAGGAAAAAGAAAATCACTAGTGGAGTGCCTCAGGGGTCTGTTTTATGGTCATTACTGTTTAACTTGTATATTAATGATATAGGTGAAGATTTGGATGGAGATATTCAGTTGTTTGCAGATGATGCAAGGGACGAACCATAAAGAGTAGTGAAGATGTTGTGGCCTTACAAGAAGACTTGAATAAATTGAGTGATTGGGGATGTGAGTATTTTAAAACCTTACAAAATGTAATGTTTTAAAATTTGGAAAACAATGGATGTTTTTTTTGGATGGGATGCAGAATTTATGCTTGGTGAGGATATATTGTTGGAGGTGGAGGAAATAAGATCTGGGGGTGATAGTGGATAAGGATGTAAAATTTAGGAGATACATAGCTAAAATTGTGAAGACAACACAAAGGCTTCTGGGAATGATGCAGAGGACACTTACGTGTAGAAGTAGGGAGATTCTTGTTCCATTGTATAAGGATTTGATTAGGCCACACATGGACTATTGTGCCCAGATTTGGTCACCTGGTTTTCAGAAGGAAAGTTGTGAGCAAACAAAGTTTACAAACTTTGTTTGCTCACACTTGGATAAAGGATTAAGTTAAATTTATTATACTCTAACCAAGTGAAAAATAAACTTTCAACATCTTTCTCTAAATCCAGAGTAATTTATTAAAAAAGGGTTGCACACCATTTGGCAACTCCTATAGGTAAAGATGACCTGCTAATGTTTCTGCCTGTTATCTCCACTTGGGCCTGGCTCCCGCTGAAGAGACCTCAATAAAGGTCGAAACTAGTCTGGGTTGTGGCCCTTCCCTTAATGCATAACATTAGACATATCCGCAAGGAGATGTGTTTTGCATTATGGGAGATACTGGGATAGGAGTGTTGGTAGCTTGCTCCACCTTTGCAAGGAGTGCCCTGGTGTTGTACCTCCTTACCCCAGTCTTGAAGATACTTTCAGGCGCAAACTTTGTTTGCTCACACTTGGATAAAGGATTAAGCTAAATTTATTATATTAAGAAAACATATAAACTGTGAAACAAATACATAGTACAAACTTATGAAAATTGCAAATTGTACGTAAACTTCATTGCACATAATACATAAATGTTTGAGGTAAATTAAAGTGCACACTTTAATCGTCATCACTGTCTTCAAAAATAAATATTTCATAGATGTTCTTTATTTACGAGTGGCCAGACGTCTTCATTACTTGAAATCTCTTGGACATCATTTCTATAATTGTCATTGCATACTTTCAGCTAGTTTAGTTATCAAGAGGTCAGTAATAAGACCCTGTTTTACCACTATGGTGCAATTTTTTATTAAGTTCATAATATGGAGCTAAATAAATATCCAGTTGTCTCGTGAATTTTCCAGAGCGCTCCAATGAAGGGGTATTATCCATAAAATAACTTCCTAACTTTCTTGCCAAGTCCAATCCTTCTGCTAATTTCTTTAAACTGAATTCTTTAATAGATTTATCACAATCAGAATCTTCTTCAGAAATTTACCTGACATTTGATACATCATCATTTATTAATTGTACCAGTTCCTCCTCATTTAAATCTGTTTCCTCATCAATTAATTCACTACTTTCGTTTTCAACCATATTGCAAAAGCCCTCTCCACCAAAAATGTATGCAACATTTATTATATGATTTAGCTCGGCACCCACTGGAGGTAGGACATTTTGTTGCACAACAGCAGCAGGCCATATTTTTTTCTAGAAAGCATTCAGAGAAGGGTTGTAATTCCTTGATGGACAGAGAAATAATTTTCACACAGTTCAATATTGAAAACTCTTTCCACGTTTAAGGCAATGTCATGTTTGGATTAGATTCCATTTTTTTCAAAATTAATTGGAATGTTCGACGAATATAATATGACTTAAATGTTGATATTATTCCTTGGTTGAGTGGTTGAATAAGTGAAGTAGTATTAGGCGGCAAAAAAGTTATTTTAATATTCGGATGTCTTATATTTGTTGGGTGGCCTGGTGCATTATCTAAAATAAGTAGAATTCTGAAGTCAATATTCTTTTTTTTTGTGTAACTTTCTGCATCGAGTACAAAACACTTGATTCCCAATTTTCAAACATGCTAGCTGTAACCCATGCCTTTTTGCTGGTCTGCCAATAAACAGGTAGGGTGGACTTGTTGAGCCATTTCATAGGAAAATTTTAATTTTCTCTTCAAGAGAAATGGAGTTTCTTTAGTTTTTTTTTCAATGTTGTTTTTTTCGCTTTCGTTGAAGTTTTAGTGACGATTACTAGAAAAATAATTTTTTTACATAAAAATTGCATTACATATTAATTACGTAACTCACCAGAAAATAAAGTGCTCAGCTTGAGATTAACACATTTGTAATTTTTAATGTACATTCCTGGCAGAAAACAATGACAATTTTCAACAATAAACACTTTATACGGTAAACAATTGACACACATGCATGTTAAAGGGTATTTCCCTAATATAAATTCGCTACTTATAACTACATTCATGATACGGGCAGACACAAATTTAACGAAGATAAAATTTTATTTTTAAGTCACACAGTGAAAAATATATGAAAAGATAAAGGGTTACTACAATTTGTAGAATTTGTTATATCAAAACCGCATTGTATAAGTACCACGTTGAACAAGGGTTATTACAATTTGTAGACTGCGTTATATCGAAACTGTGTTATATAAGTACCGTGTTATACGAGGGTTGCCTATTTTGATGACAATTTTTCGCTTTAATTTAAGATCCCACTTAACTTTCCAATTGTTGGAAATGGCATTAGTCATCCAAGCATTTCCACATTTCCAGTAGTCAACAGGCAAACTTTTGACACCTTTAAAACACCTAGGATTTTTGCATTTTCCAATCATTAGGAACTCTCGTTTCTCACTTTTCATATTAGCGCAACAAAGAACTGTTACTTGCTTTTTTGAAGATATAAATCCTTTAGTACTTTCATATATAAACAAGTAACTATGCTCATTTATTACACAAAAATAGTCCTGTTTCATCTACATTGTAAATATCCTCAGGAGAATATTCAACAATAATTTTTGGCCACTCGCGCTTGATCCATGCATCAGCTGATAAAAAAAATCAGCACTCTTTTCTTCTTGTATGCTTGTACACAATATTCTCTCCCTTTTTCCACCTGTTAAATCATCCATCAGTTGCAGTGAAATTTTTTTGCCCATCGTTTTTGTAAGTTCTGCTTTTTGACACATCAAATTAATCGAAGAATTCTTTTCACAAACATTACTAAACCAAATTTTTAATGCTGATTCATCTTACGTATCCTTACCATATCAAGCTCTCTTCCAATCTATGTTTTCTCACCAGTAAGAGCTGAAGTTTCAATGTTTGATCTGTTTTTTTTAAGATCTTACACAAGAGTGGTTGTGACATTTTTAAATGTACAGCCGCACTATGCCGACTCATTTTGGGCAACTTATCATAGTATTCCAAAATTCTTTGCTTTTATTGAAAAGATAAATTGTTACATTTTTTTACTTGCATTCTGCAATAATGCTAAGGGCTGTTTTAACGAGCACTTAAAGTCAAATTCACTTACTGAAAGAGAGCATGAAAATAAACTGTATTTATTTTTGACTGTATTTCTACCCACCTGCATTTGCCTGAAAGATTAAAAATATTAAGATTATAAGAAGATTAACACAAAAGTTAGATTTTTTTTAAAATTTATATTTGTGTAATGCTGAGAAAGAGGAGTGAAGTGTACTGTCATTAGGAATTATGTACTGGATTTGCAGTTGACTGAAGAAGGCCACTGATGTATCGAAAAAGCAGTTGAAAAAACTATGGAGCCTTATGGAACACTGGCATCAGTAGTTAGAGTTTGGAGGGTGGGTGGGGGGTAAAGATTCCTTCACCATCACATGCAATATGCATCCATATAGAAAGCTGGAAACCTAGTTACAGAATTCAGAAGACAGATTGTATGATGCCATAAAGTATGCCATAAAGGCCTATTAAAACTGTATTTAATAGGCCTTTATGGCATACCTGATGAAATTTCTTATATCAAGAACAACCACTTGAGATTTCTCATCACAGCTATGGTATTTTTCCAAAGGTGGATGATATAAGCAAGATGATCTGAAGCAAGTGAAATTGGGTGGTAATGTGATGACTAAAGATTTTTTGCTCCTCTTAGGAATGGGTTTAATATGGGCTAATTTCCAGGCTGCTGGTTAAATACTAATGGAATAGTCGAGAATAATCAAAACCTATATAGCACATTCTGCAGTTCTGGTGTACAAATCTTTAGAACAATCAAAGAAATGCCACCGTGACTAGGAAATGTTTTGATATCCAGTTTGGACACAAGATTCTTGTGATCTCTTTTTGTCAGAAAATCAGAAGGCATAATGTTTAATGAGAATGGTAGGAGGTCATAGATAAGGATTGTCTATACAGGATTAATTTGAGGAAAAGTAAGAAGGAAGATTGACTTTTCTGTAGTAATGCTGCAGTAGAACTGCTGGGTGCAGAAGAGGTGTTAAGCAGGGTTAGATAAAAGTTATGGTCAGTAGTTTTGCTAAAAGACTAGAAAGTGTAACTGCAAATTCTGAAATAGCTGCAGCAGATTATTAGCCCTTTCAAAATCAATTTTGAATGTGTTTATAATTTTCTGCAGCTATTTCAGAATTTGGGAGAAACATAAAAGGGAGATAGTGGTTTCAATGAAAATCAATTGCAATATGCCTAGTTCTTCTCTTGTACAGCCTTGTCACACTGCTTTGAGAACTAGAGCACAGATAAGGGCCTCATGGTATAAATGACACCAAAAGAGGAAAAAATACATTTATTAAACTTACTGATATTTCATTGGTATCTGATATCTAAATAAAGAAGTTCTGCATACTTCTCACAGTTATAATTGTGCTCTGAACAGTTCAAATTGCAACTGAAACTTAACTAATGGGACACCCTGATGGGTTTGATAAACCATAAAGTTAAGATAGGGAAAGTGCTTCGTAGCTGATCTGATTCGAAAAATAGCCTCTCAGACCAATGTGTGTGGAACAGAGCATGGCCTGCCATTCCTGACTTGCCATACAGATGATCGCAAATGAAATTTTTGTGTTCTTCAAGGCTGATGTTAACTGATCTACCAGTCACTCCAAAGTAATCCAAACTTCAAGCACAAAGAACTTTATACATTCGAGGATGTGCAAAAGGATGAAATAGATCTCTAGAAGAACTGATAAAAGTAAAAGCTGAATGAAAGATATATGAAGTTGAAAGTGGCATTGAAATCATATTTGCAGAGAATTTTGGCTATAGTTTCAATTGCTCTGGATGCTCCTTCATGTAGGATTAGGTGGATTAAATTGCTGATTCTAAAAATAGTCTCTCAGATCCACATTAGAAGTCATTATAGGTCTGAGAGACTATTTTTAGAATCAGTGTTGCTATGAAGCACTCTCCTAAACTCAACAACTTGGCAACATTAGTGTGCCAAAGTTCTGGGAGAGCCATCATTTTGAGACCTGAAAGCCTGACGTCTGCAAGTTAATTTTCTGGTTGTCTGTTCCATAGAGAATGCCATGTAAGGACATTAGTTCAGTTTAGTTAAAATTTGAATTGTTTATCATGTTTATTTAGTACAGTAATGCATGCTTCTCACTGTTATAATCGTGCTCTGAAGACTCTTGGTAGAAAACCAGCAAAATATTAGCAACTTTAATAAATTTATTTTTTAAATAACCTAAGCCTTTTCATACTCAGGCACAGATAATGGATGAAAATTTCTTTTTCCTAACATGGCCAGTGGCCTGTTCTGGTCGCATGCCATCTCTTTCTTGGTCTTCTGATTCATCTTTTTCCATTTATTTTATATCTATAATATTTTCAGTAGTCTGCTGTTGTCCATTCGATCATCATCATCATCATACATATCAAGGATTTAGGCCTAGTATGGCCTGTTCCGGCCTTAGAAGTCATCGTTGAATCGTTTAAGAGGACGTCCTGGTTTTCTTTTTCCTAATGGCTTGTACTTTAAGGCTTGTTTTGGTAATCTTTCTGTTTTCATTCTTTGAACATGTTCCATCCATCTATGTTTATATTTTTTAATTTTTTCAATTACTGGTTCTTGGTTTAATTCTTTCATAATATCTTCGTTTCTTTTGTGATCAAATAGGGTATACTTTGCAGTTTTTCTCATAAACTTCATTTCTGCTGTTCTTAATCTTTGTTTGTCTTTTTGTTTTATTGTCCAGATTTCGCTGTCATACATTAAGACCGGTAGGGCTAATGTATTGTATACTTTTAGCCTGGTTTGTTTTTGAACTAGGTTTGGTTTAAATATAGAGTTAATTACTCCTGTTATTTTTACATATTTTGCAATTTTTATGTTTATATCTTTTTCATTTTCATAAGTGATCATACATCCTAGGTAGTTAAATGAATTCACCTGTTCTAAGATCTTGTTATCTAATACTATTTTAGTTCTTGCTGGATCTTGTCCTTTAAAGGCCATAGTTTTTGATTTTTCCGTTGATATTATCATACCATAATCTTTGGATATCTCATTTAGATTTAAAATAGCTTTCTGTAAGTTATCTTCAGAATTTGTAATTATTATTTGGTCGTCTGCAAAGAGGAGAGTGTTTAAGTTAACTGTAGGTGAAAGTTTAATTCCTTGATGTAAATTTTTACTCCATTTTATTATTATTTCATTTAAGTAGATATTAAAAAGAGTTGCTGAGAGGGGACATCCCTGTCAGACCCCTTGGTTTATCTCTCTTGTATATGATAGCTCATGATTTAATCTTATTTGTATTTGATTATTTTCATATATACTTGTGACAGCTTTTAGGATATTATTTGGTATTTGTCTTTCTTTTAATATGTTAAATAATATGTTTCTTTTAACTTTGTCAAATGCTTTTTCAAAGTCAATAAATGCAATATGTGTTTCTAAATTATATTCTCTTCTTTTCTCTATTATTAATTTTAGGCAGAAGGCTGGGTCTGTACATGATCGTCCTTTTCTAAATCCATTTTGTACCTCTAGAATAAAGTTTTCGGAATATTTCATTAGTTTGTTATTTAAGATTCTGCTGTATATTTTGTAACATGAATTTAGTATACTGATACCTCTATAGTTTTTAGGGTCATCTCTATTACCTTTCTTAAAGATAGGAATCACAAGTGCTTTTTTCCTTTCTATTGGGGGGATACCAGTTGAGTAAATTTTATTTAAAAATAATAAGAGTCTTCCTTTGAATCTTGTTCCTGCATATTTATATAGTTCTGAACCTAGCTTATCTTCTCCAGGTGATTTTCCGTTTCTTGTTTCTTTCAGGCTGATTTAAGTTATTATTATTACATGACACCTCCAGGGAGTCCAAAGACTTATCGAGGGAGGGCACCCACTCTACAATTCTCTGTCCACCAGTCAATCCACCAACTACAACGAACCGCAACTACACCAATGCCATCTACCGCCCACCATCTAGTATTTTCACAATCACAAACATCCATGTCCACAGCAGGATTTGAACCCCCAGCCTTTTGGCTGGAGAGTGGATACACTAACAACTCGGCCAACCAGGCCGGCATGTTCTGTCCATTTTGTTTATACTGTCTTATGTAGTAATTAATTGATTTTATGTTCAGGAATTGTAAAATTTCTTCATTTGTTTTATGGTCCCACTTGGTATATCTGCTTTTTTTCTGAGAAATTTCATTTCTGCTGTTTCAATTCATTTTTCATCTTTCCTTTTTATGGTCCATGTTTCACTTCCATATAGTAAAGTTGGTTTTAGACAAGATATTATATAGTCTGATTCTAGTGTGTTTTTGTACTAGGGATGGCTTTAATATATTATTTATTATTGTTACGTCATTACTTTTCTATATTTTCACTACTATTATTTCTCTTGTGCATACTAAGAATATCTCTAACCTAATTCTCTGGGGCCCGTTCCCCTTTTTGGACTCTGACGATATTTGTTTGTTTCAGCTGCACCAGTCAGAGCCCAAGGACAGAAATTTCTTGTCCTAAGAAAGTTTCCCAGAATTTAAGTGTTACCTAACCTTGTTAAAGGAATTAAGTAGCTTTAGACATCTCAGCATACAGTCATTGCCAAATTACTCTTAACTCCCCTTATATTCCCCTTATGCATAGATCTGTAATCTTATGAGTGGTAAAATCAGTCTCATGCTCAGACAAAACTCAGGCTTACATAGAAAAACATATTTATTAAATGACTAAAGAGATTACAATTAAGTTTAATGTCAAAGGCAAATCATTGAAATCATTACTAAATCACTAGTTAAGCAAATAAGAAATATTCAAACTGACAAGTATACTATTCATTCCATGGGTGAATTAGGTTCACACATAGCACAAAATATAAGATCAATTTCTAAACTAAACTTTCTGTTATTTTGACCCCTTTACATTAAATTAGGAACTGCACAATCTTAAGTTCTCAGACTACCAGTCCAACACAATCACTAAATCACTGAGCACAAAGTTACTTTAAAGTTCTTTTTCTTCCTAGTCAGAATCTTGTTCCTTCTTTCCTCTAAAGTTAATTATTACATACGTAAAAGAGTTTCAGTACTTTATCACCTTGACGTGAAGAAGTCGTGGTTCTTTCGTCTGTCCTTTGTGAGGGGATATCTTTCTGCTACGGTAGATTGCCACCACGTGGAAGTCACGTGCTCGTTACGAAATGGCCACTTTTCTTTGCTGGACACTCGCTCATCTCATGGATTGCTGTTGCTAGTTTGACCTCCATCAAAAGGAGAATCCTTTGCTATCTCAACATTGGTGAAAGCTTTACCGATGGCCCAATTTGGAGAACTGCCGTCATCTTGTGTATAGCATGCCCGACTCCTTCAGTTAGCAACCGGGAAGGAGATTACCGTCTGGCGCCGTTCAATTGGTCAGCACTGCTGGTCCACACTAGAAAACAGGAACAGAAAAAAAAAACAGGGGTTTCAAACACACGTGAACTCATACTTATCCTGTTACAGCACCCTCTTTCCACATTCGAATCTTATTCATGGCTCCTTCCTATTCGCTCTTACGAAGTGGTGTCATACCTCTCTCTTCGATGAGCGCTCTATTCGTAGAACGCGAATTCCGTTCGCTTTCCACGAACACTTTTGCTTCGGGCGTTACATCATTGTGGGCAGCTAGCTAGCAACCTTTGGACCTTTGTTTGCACTCAGACATACATTCTTACATAGTGTATATGTTTGACATCAATAATTTTAAACAATATAATTCTATTTAGACATACAATTTTCTCCTCTATTTTACTTCTTTCTAAGGTAATTCTAACATGTTTTCTTTTATATTTTGCTTTCTTAACTAAGAGTACAAGTATTTCTAGCTCAGAATTTTGTTTCTTGTTAAATCTTGAATGAATGATTCTTTTGTTGAAAGAGTCCTCATTCAAGATCTAACATTATGCTATTTACTTTGACAAAGTTTGATATTTTAGTGTCTATATCTTTTTCATCTTCATATGATAAATCACTTCCCAAGTATTTGAAAGTGTTTACGTGTTCTAATATTTTATTATCTATCACTATTTGACTTCTTATTGGGTTTTTGAATGCCATTATTTTTGTGTTTTCTTTAGATATTGTCATATTATATTGTTTTGAGATATCATTAAATGATTTTAATAATCTTTGTAAATCATCTTATGTAGCTAATACTATTTGATCATCTGCAAATAATAGTGTATCTATCTTCATTTGTGGGGTTATTTGTATCCAAATGGGTTATACTGTTTCCAGATTGTTATAATTTTATTTATATATATATATTGAAAAGCAGAGATGAGAGGGTGCATCCTTGTCATACTCCTCTTGAAATATAATAAATTTACTTTAATCCTTTATCCAAGTGTGAGCAAACAAAGTTTGCGCCTGAAAATATCTTCAGGACTGGGGTCAGGTAGTACAACACCGGGTAACTCGCAACTCGTAGCAAAGGTTAAAAAGGTTAAACCTTTTGGCAATTCCTATAGGTAAAGATGACCTCGCCATTGCTTCTGCCTAGTATCTCTACTTCTGGGCCTGGCTCCCATTGAAGAGACCTCAATAAAGGTCGAAACTAGTCTGAGTAGTGGCCCTTCCCTTAATGCATAACATTATACATATCCACAAGGAGATGTGCTTTGCATTATGGGAGATACTGAGATAGGAGTGATGTTAGCTTGCTCCACCTTTGCTACGAGTTGCCTGGTGTTGTGCTACCTGACCCCAGTCCTGAAGATATTTTCAGGTGCAAACTTTGTTTGCTCACAAAAGATAAAGGATTAAACTAAATTTATTATAGCTTAACCAAGTGAAAAATAAACTTTCAACTTCTTGAAATATCTTTCCATTCTGAGGTGTGTTCTAATTTAACTGCTATTTTATTTCCTGTATATATTTCTTGAATGGATTGTAAGAGTTGGTTTGGTATATTTAAGTTGGTTAATATTTTAAACAATTTTTGTCTACTAAAAATTAATAGTCAAAGGCTTTTTCATAATCAATAACGGCCGCATGTGTTTCTTTTTGAAATTCTCTTCTCTTTTGTATTAATAATTTTAGAGTAAAAATTGGATGTATGCAGGATCGGCTTTTTACGGAAACTGTTTTGTTCTTTTAGTAGTTTGTCCTCTATAATACTGTTAAGCTTCTCTTTTAATATTCCTGTATTTAGCAGACTAATTCCCCTATAGTTATTGCAGTCGTCTTTATCTCCCATTTCACAGATTGGGATAACCAGTGCTTTTTTCCAAGAGTTAGGAGTTTTTCCAGACATCAAAACCATATTAAAAAATTTCAAAAATCTTTCATTAAATTTTTCTTCTGCGTTTTTGTATAGTTCTATGTTTATATCATCTTCTCCTGATGTTTTCCTATTAAGAAAGAGGAGAGGAGGTAAAAAACTACTTGTGAAGTGCAAGGTGAAAATTTAAATTTGGAAATAAATGTTACCATATCATGCCTGATGTCGTGAAAATTTTTAAGTTTGTTATACAGTCAGGATATTTTAGCTAGAAAGCAAGATCTCTCCCTCTGTCTCCACTTTTGACAAACTATTTCTTAAACCATTTGAAAGATACCTTGTTCTCATCCATTCATTCCCAATCCTCTCCATAGTTTCATTACATTTATGATATTTTTTCTGTTTGTTTTCATTTTGAAAATGAACTTACCACTTCCCTACATTGGAACAATAGCATTCACCCATGCATTCAGTTCACCATGGAAAAGCAAAATCCTGGAAATTTGTCATTTGTGGACATTCTTCTTACTTGCACAGTCTTTAGAACTTTGTCAATCATTCATACATTCATCAAAAGTCTGCTTGTCATGCATCCCAAAAAAAAACTGGTGTTATCAAGTAATTAATTAATAGAGCATATAATGTATGCTTCTCTTCCTAAAGTTTACAACAAGAACTTCTCAAAAACTTTAATGGAATTAAATGGTTACAACCGTTATCAAATCCAACAGATAAATGATTCCTATGTTCCAACACCTAAGGATTCTTTGACAGACCACACGGTTTCAGTCCCTTATGTTTCTGGAATCTCTGAACTTATCAGTAGAATTTTGAAGAAGTATCACCTTGATCCCACATATTTTCTTATCACCAAAATATCTCATCTGTTACAAAAGACAAACTGTGAATTCTATCATCAGATTCCTTGTAAATATAATTTGACATGCTTTGGACAGATAGGCTGTTCTGTGGATGGAAAAAAAAAAAATTATGAACCCCTTTTCAAAGATAGTTGTGAAGTCCTTTCACATCAGCCTAACCTGAATCAGAATGATTGTCTCTCTCCATTCCAAAAGTATGGGAGATTTTGATCTTATCTAAACATCAAGAACAGTTTTAATATTGTTTTTAATATATCAATTTCAAGCTTGTGGCAACCAATTTTAATGGGTAAACTGATTGTTGTATGTACCTTGTATTCCTGTTTTTTTTTATTTGCTTGTATCAACACACTGATGATATGCTATAAGTTATAGTATGAAAATCTGTGCCTTCATTAAAGTTAATAAGTATGGCTATTTTGTATATAATGTGTGTGTGTTTTAATTTCATCCCCAAATGACAAAGAAGAAAGTTTTTTCTATATATGTTAGCAATGTTACTCGTCTCCTCTGATTTTTATTAGCATATTAACATTCTTGTCTCTCTCTCTCTCTCTCTCTCTATATATATATATATATATAATGATGATGGATTACATAAATTCCTTTAATTATATGCATATCGTAACCTGGACAAGGTCTTGCTCTTAGGTTACACATAGAAAATTCAAAATTTTCTATTATAATGTGAAGCTTAGAGAAAAGAATTTAGAATTTAAAAAAAAATAGAAGTAGTCAAGTTAAAAAATAAAGCTTTTCAGAGATTTATGAAAACTAGAATCATACTGCCAGCTGCACCTTTGGATAAGGTACTCTAAACTTGTCCTCCCTCGTTTTCTCATTATTATAAGTGTTTTTGCTCAAATTAATCAATAAATGCAAATCTTAACAGTGGTAATAAGGAGCTGATGACTGCTCCACAACCTGCAAGTACTTGTAGTGCATCAAATCAGTTATCTTTCCAATTAAAAATCAGCCACAAGCCACATGTAAGTCACGATATGTCTACCGTGCAAAGCAAAAATGGTGACAAGAAAGGCCAACGACGAAATAGCACCTTGTGGCTTGCCACCATAGCGTCGTCATCTTCTGACAAACCCATTGATAATATAAAGTGCCACAGCTGTAAAACTGATGTCATGAATAAAAAAAAAGGGTAAAAAAAAAAGATTGTGCAATTTTTGTTGCCACTGGCTACATGCTTCCTGTGCAAAAATAGACGAATTGGTGCACAAAAATTTGACCTCATCCAACACTTTTTCTGTTTGCTATGCCTCTCTTCTGTTTAACAGCTCCTAAACTTAGGCAAACAAGTCTAGGTATTATATAGGAATTACATCAGCCAGTTTCCAGGTAGAAAGAAAATAGTGAAATCTTAAGATTGCATTTATTATACTGGTCAGGTGCACTACAGCTTTCTGAGGTAGCAGCTTGATCACCCTGTTTGAGATGCCGTCTGGTCCAGGAGCTTTATTGTTCTTAAGTTTTTTAATAATATCATATAATTCAACAGGTGATGCGGGTGCAATATGGTCAGCACTGGTATCTGGGAGTTTTAAAGCGTGTCTGACCTGTCTGTGGATTTTGTACAAGTGATTGAAATCTAAGTTGTTATAAGAGGGTTTGCACTGCTCCTCTAGATTCTTCACTATGGCCTCTGCCTTATCTACATCTGTGTGAACTAAGCCCTGGTTTGAGATTATGGGGGGAACTGTTTTTATTTCTGATGTTTCTCAGTATCCCCCAGATAGAGTGATCAATAGATGAGATAGAGGATAACTTTTTATCCCAAACTTGGTTTCTATGAGTTTTAAAGTGCATCTCTTAACTGCCCCATTTATCCTGTTTAGATACCAAGGTTTTAGTAATACAGAGCCTTATCAACTTTACCTATACAAGTTGCTACAAGGTGTTTTTATTTTGAATAAGAATCTCTGGAGGAGATATAGATGTAAATAAGTTTTTTTACCTTGCTACTCACTGAGGAGACCTCAAAAAAGGTTGAAACCGGTCTGGGTAGTGACCCCACCCATAATGTATTGCAGTATACATCTCTTAGTGAGATGTGCTTTACATTATGGAAAATACTAAGAATAGTGATCAATAAAACCACCTTTACAATGAGTTGCCCTGGTGTTGCATCACCTTTAGACTTGAACTAAGTTCAGACGCAAACTTAACTGTTTGCTTACTTATATATATATCCTTAATAAGCCACCCAAAACCTTGTCATCATCATCTTAAATATCCTGGTGTGTACAAATTATGGTGTGATTGTGATATTCCTTATTTTGGGCTGACGGACAAATCTATTGAATTATGTATGCAGGAACACATGAGGGACATTGCTTACAAGAGACAGCGAGCCAGTGCCTTATCAAGCCATATCCTTTTCTCGGCTGATCCTAATGATGAAAACCCAAGTCATACAGTCCGCTGGGACAGATCTATTAACATCTTTCGTTGCCATGATGAATTGGAGAGAAAAATCGTAGAATCTAGGGAAATCATCCTCAACCCTGTAAATCTAAATAATAACTTGAGCTACAACCTCCCAGATAGTCATTCAGCTGTAATCATGTACTAGCGTTCATGTGATGCGGCAAGCATGCACTCTCCCAACAATTCAACAAACGATATCATTTTCGCTGATTGAAATATTTTTGATATGAGAAAAATATTTTTGATAATGAAATATTGAAATATTTTTGATATGAGAAACGAAGTCTATGGTGTTTTTGATGAACGATGAAGATTTATTGTAGAACCACTTGAGGTATTCTGCAAGATGTTTTGAAAGCTTATAAGTAGGACCATCAATTCCTTCCACAATTGGGTGAAGAGGAGTGTTTTCCTTGTGGATCTTCGGAACTCCATAAATGCGTGGTATAAGAGGATGTAGAGAGTGTAAAGAAAGGCGAATATTGTGAGGAAGTTCAAATGTAGTCTTTAACAGATTGTTTGTCAATGCCACAGTCATCCTCAATTCTGAAGATTACCACAATAAAATGCTTCATTTGCTTGAAGACAACATTACATATTAGTCAGCCAAGCGCTGCGGACGCGATTTGAAGAGCTCCTGATTCAGATAAGTTTTACTAGGAATAATTAAGTATATATGTGTAATTGTTTAAATAAGAGCAGCTGTAAACGTTGTACTCTACCGATATTATTAGTGTGGGGGTTTTTTCTTGCCTAAACTAAATTACAAAATCGTTATTATTAGACCTAGTAACCTTCAGAGAAAAAAAAAATGACGGCGGCATTGTCATTCCATGATTTTAATTTAGATTTCAGTCGTTTCGTTAAGTGTGAGGTCTGTTATATGTATTCCTTCGATTACATAAATGATTTGGGGATGTTTAGTGTGGATGGAAGAAGGGTGTGTGTGTGTGTGAAGTGTGACCTGAATGAGGAAGTGATGAATGCGAATATGAAATTGATGACAGAAAGTGCTAGTACCGATTGTGTCACGTGTGCACGTTTGAAAGAGAAGGATGGTGAGAAAGATAGGAAAAAAAAAAGATTAAAATATCTGGAAAAAAAGAAAAAGAGCGATTTGACAACCGTAACGGATATTAAAAGGGACAAAAGTGAGGTGGAAAGAAATGAAATTGAGAGAACAAATAAAAGTAGAAATGCCGTGATGCAGAAATCGCAAGTAAAAAAAATCAAAAGAATAAATGATAGCGAAAAAAGAATGAATGATGGTGAAAGTTGGACGCATGTTGGAACGAAAGTACTGAACCAAAGAAAGATGAATGACAGTAAAAGTGAGAAGAATGATAGTGAAAGTTGGACGCATGTTAGTCCGAAAGTACGGAACCAAAGAAAGATAAATGAGAGTGAAAGTGAGAAGAATGATAGTGAAAGTTGGACGTATGTTGGACCAAAAGTATGGAAACAAAGAAGGATGAATGAGAGGGAAAGTGAGAAGATGGGGTTGAGAGTTAGAAAGTTAGAAAGATTTAATGATAGAAAGAATGTGTCGCGAGGTTCGGAAGGTGAATTGGATTGGATGAAGCAAGAAATGAAATGGATGCGGAATGAAATTAAGAGAATTCAGGTCAAAACTATTAAAATAAATCATGATAGCATGAAAGAGTTAACGAAAGATGAGCGAGTGGCGTTGTATGGCGACCCCATTATTAAAGGTGTGCTAGAGGATGAAATGCACAAGGTATGTTTTCCAGGTGGTAAAATGAGTAGAGTGATTGAGGCATTGAATATGAGGCAGAAGCGAGCAAAAGAGTTAATTGTATTAATTGGTACAAATGATTTGAGAGAGAACAAAGAGCATGTCAAAATGAATGTCAGGAGACTGCTTGGAAAGATAAAAGAGAATAGTGTGACAGGAAGGGTAGTCAGTGTGTTGCTTAGGTATGATTGTGGTGAAATGAGGCGGAGAGCAAGGATTATGAATGATATTCTGGCTGAAATGTGTGAGGAGATGGGAGTACAGTTTGTTAATGTGTGGAATGAGTTTGAGGGACGAAGTGAGCTGTATGGGAGCAATGGACTGCATTTGAGTGGTTATGGCGTGAGTCACTTGGAGAGACTGCTAATGGAAAGTAGAGAAGTGAATAGAGAGAATGAATCAGATCGAGAGGGCAGTGATGTGGAAGAGCAGGAGAGTAAGACAGGAGAGATTGAAGAAGTGGATATGAATGGGGAAGTGAGTGGTATGAGTATAGAAAATGAAAGAATGGGTGTGCAAGAGGAGCAGGGAAACGGGGAGGCTCAGGGTGGACAGGGGTACGCAGCGTGAGAATGGTGGATGCTCCAAGAGGAGGTGAGAGCATGTGTAGGCAGGAAAGTAATGGGGTGACCAGGGATCAAGAGGAAACAGATGGAATTGCAAAGGGTTCTAAAATGAAGAAGCAGAAAGGGAAATGGCCCCAGTCCAGCATGGAGAGATCACATCGAGTGAGTGGTATCAGTGGAACTAGCTGTAGATCCAGAAATGAGTTCTTGTGTTTGTATACCAATGCTAGAAGTATAAGAAACAAGGTGGATGAAATGGTTGCACTAATTGTGTCTTTGCACCCAGCGATTGTCGGAATAAGTGAGACATGGTTAGATGAGGACGACATCCTGACAGGAATAGAGATGGAAAGGTATGATGTGTTTCGTGAGGATAGAAGGGGTAAAAAGGGAGGGGGAGTGCTATTGATGATAGAGAAAGAGTTATGTCCATACAAGGTAGAGATGCAAGAGGGAAATTGGGCCAGTGGTTTTGAAGCAGTATGGTGTGAGATAGAGGTGAATAGAATCAAATACTTGGTGGGATGTTGTTATAGACCTGGTAATGTGGATGGTGGTGATAGTGAAATGTATAGTCAAATAAGCCAAGCAAATAAGAAAAGGGTGATCATTATGGGTGATTTTAATTATGGCAATATAGACTGGAATGAAGAGATAGCAACTAAGTAAAGAAAGTAAAGAAAATGAGTAAACAAGTAAAGAAAACGAGTTTCTTGAGTTTTTGAGGGATAACTACCTCAGACAGTATGTAACAGAGGGCACACGAGGATTAAGGGTCTTGGATTTGGTCATCTCATCAGAGGATATAATTACCAATGAGGTGTCAAATCATCCACCAATTGGTGAGAGTGACCATGATGTGATTATTTGGGTGGTTGCCAGCAGTGCGAGGACCTCTGTGGGAAAAGGTTTTATGTGGAACTACAAGGGGGGGGGGTGATTATGAAGAACTCAGGAGACAGCTTGCAGGTGTAGCATGGAATGAGGAGTTAGCTGGAAAAGAGATCAATGCAGCTTGGGGGATTTTCAAAAAAAAATATTTAGTAGATGCAATGTCTGAACGTGTACCATGGGTAAGAAGGATAAATAAGGTAGGTGTTAGATGGATGAATAAAGAGATTAAGCATGCAATACAGAGAAAAAGGGCATTATGGAGGCAGCATAAGAGAAGTGGAAGTAACCAATTTCATGAGGTCTACAAAGACCAGGCAAGGAGGGTGACTTGGTTGGTGAGAGTGGCTAAAGAGAGGTATGAACAGCAGTTAGCTAATTAAGCCAAAAAGAATCCTAGGGAGTTCTTTCGATATGTAGACAGCAAAAGAAAGAATGATTATGGAAGGATGACATTGATTGGAGGAAATGGCATAAAGACAGCTGTTGTAGAATTTGTGGTGGAGATACTTAATGAGCAGTTCATAAAGATCTTTCAATCTTGTGAATGTGACTTCATGGAGAGATTAAGAGCAGTTGATGATGGGGAGGAGAGACTGTCTGTAAGTGAGCAAGAGGTGTTTGGAGAGTTGAGTAAACTAGATGTAAATAAGGCTGTGGGACTTGATAATATATCATCGCGTATTCTGAAGGAATGTGCCAGAGAGTTGACACCTCCCTTGACATATTTTTTTTTTAATACGAGTCTTGCACTTGGTCAAGTTCCTAAAGAGTGGAAGGAGGGCAAGATTGTGCCACTTCATAAAGGAGGTGATCGAACTCAAGCATCAAACTGTAGACCTATCTGTGTGTCAGGTGTTGTGGTTAAGTTGTTGGAGAAGCTTGTGAGAACTAGGATCCAGAGTTGGGTTGACAACAGTGGTATAATCTTTGATGGACTGCATGGATTTGCTAAGGGAGGTCATGTTTTAGTAATCTACTTACTTATAATAAAGTGACTGCTTCCTTGGACAGAGGAGAAGGATACGCAGTAATATACTTGGATTTTGCAAAAGCTTTTGATAGAGTACCTCATGATAAGTTGACAGTCAAACTAGAGCAGATGGGGTTGGATATTAGATTAGTGCATTGGATTGGAGACTGGCTATCTGATAGGTATCAACAAGTTGTGTATGGGGGTGCAATATCCAGGAAAAGGAAAGGTACTAGTGGAGTGCCTCAGGGGTCTGTTTTAGGGCCATTACTATTTAACTTGTATATTAATGATATTGGCGAAGATTTGGATGGAGACATTCAGTTGTTTGCAGATGATGCAAAGTTGAGACGAACCATAAAGAGTAGTGAAGATGTTGTGGCCTTGCAAGAAGACTTGAATAAATTGAGTGATTGGGCAAGCAAATGGGGATGTGAGTTCAATGTTGCAAAATGTAAGGTTTTAAAATTTGGAAAACAAAGATGGGATGCAGAATTTATGCTTGGTGAGAATATATTGTTGGAAGTAGAGGAAATAAGAGATCTGGGGGTGATAGTGGATAAGGATCTAAAATTTAGGGGACACATCGCCAAAATTGTGAAGACAACACAAAGACTTCTGGGAATAATGCGGAGGACACTGACGTGTAGAAGTAGGGAGATTCTTGTTCCATTGTATAAGGCTTTGATTATGCCACACATAGACTAGCCCAGATTTGGTCACCTGGTTTTCAGTAGGATGAAGAGATGTTGGAAAGGGTCCAAAGGCGAATGACTAAGGTAGTTTCTGAACTCTAGAATGTCGAGTATGAGGAAAGATTGAAAAGATGTAATTTGCAGAGTCTAGTGGAGAGAAGGAAGAGGGGGAGATATGATAGAGACCTACAAGTTGTTAAGGGGTTGTTATAGGATCAATGGTGGAGAAGTTCTACAGAGAATAGTGGGAGATCAGGGGAGAACCAGAGGTCATCCCTGGAAACTGTATAAAGAGGGTGTGAGTAGGGGAGTGAGAGGCAGGTATTTTTTGTGCAGAGTTGTGAGTGATTGGAATGCCTTGCCTGAGAGTGTAGTGTCTGCAAGGAGTTTGAATGTGTTTAAGACACAGTATGATGAGATGTGTGTGAGATAAAAGGACCTCCTAGATGAGTCTTTGACTCCATGAGGTCTTGTTTAATAATAATAATAATAATAATTCTTCAGGATGATCCAACAAGGGAACTACAAAACTGCACAAACAATCTGTTAAAGACTACATTTGAACTTCCGCACAATATTCGCCTTTCTTTATGCTCTCTACACCCTCTTATACCACACATTTATGGAGTTCCGAAGATCCACAAGGAAATCACTCCTCTTCGCCCAATTGTGGAAGTAATTGATGGTCCTACTTATAAGATTTCGAAAAATCTTGCAGAATACCTCAAGTGTTTCTCCAATAAATCTTCATCGTATATCAAAAATATTTCAATCAGTGAAAATGATATCATAGCAAGTGTTGACATTATCTCATTATTTAGCAACGTCCCTATGGAGGAGGAAGTAACATTACTAAAGGACAAATTGTCTAAAAAGATATTTGCTTTATTAAAGCATTATATTCAATTGGCTACTTCAGATATAGGGACCCCATTTACAAACATAACCAAGGCCTAGCAATGGGTCACCATTTATCCCGGTTCTAGCAAACATTTTCCTGGAAGATTTTGAAATGAAAGCCATATCGTCCTTCTCACTTAAGCCGAAACTTTGGAGACGTTATGTTGTCGACATTTTCTTCATTTGGAGTCACAGACACACATCTCTCGTGAATTTTCTTCATCTTAACAACCAGCATTCTAATATAAAATTCACTGCTGAACTAGAATGAAATAACTGCCTTCCATTCCTGGATGTATTTCTTACACGATACTCTGATAGATTTAAAATCTCTATATACAGAAAACCCACTCATACCAACAGATATCCGCACTGTCAATCTCATCACTTTCCCCCACAAAAGCTTGGAACTTTTTCTACCTTAGGACACAGAGCATGCTCTCTTTTAAATGAACCAGATGAGCTCAAAAAAGAAATTAATCACCTTTCTCTTATCTTTAAACAAAATAGATATTCTGAAAAAACGATTAAGAAATTTCTTCTGGATCTTAGGAGTGTACTACAGAAACTGCTGATTTTAAAGGTAGCATCTCAGTACCTTACATTAGTTCAGTCTCCAATAAATTGGCTAAAGTCCTTAAAAAATACAACATCAAGACGTTTTTCACTACATCCCTAAAGTCTGTTCTCTTATAAGCCATCCGAAGCCTATTAATCACAACCTGAAATGGATATTTCAGGTTGTGATTAATAGGCTTCGAAATATCCATTTCAGGTGTTTACAAGTTGTGGTGCAATTGTAATATTCCTTATTTTGGACAGATTAACAAATCTGTTGAACTTTGTATAGAGGAGCATAAGAGAGACATCTCCTATAAAAGATCACATGCATCTGCCCTATCCAGTCATGTTCTTTTCTCGAACAATCCTCATGATGATCTACAGAGTCACTCAGTTTGCTGGGATAAATCCGAAAACATTTTTCGCTGCAGTGATGAGTTTGAAAGGAAAATCGTGGAGTCCAGGGAAATCCTCCTTAATCCTCAACATTTGAACAACAATTTGAGTTACAACATCCCTGATAGCCATGCTGCAGTTGTTCAATACTGGCGTTCACAAGAACTTGCAAGCTCGCATGCAACAAACAATAGTGCATTAGATAGAACAACTTGGAAAAATACAATGTTTTTGTGTCAATTATGTATTGCATTTTTTGCCTGTAATTCTCAGTTTTTTGTAACTTCAATTTTTATTACTGTGTTCTAACTTTAGTGGATACCTGAAGAAGGCTGTAAAAGGCTGAAACTAGTTGTATCATTTTCATTAAAACTTCATATTTTATCTCGGTTTAAGTCATTAAATATTTATTCTTTAATATATATATATATATATATGTGTGTGTGTGGCGATTAGTTTTTACTCGGTTGTTATACATTTCAAAAAATAGATTCAATGACTCCAAGACCGAGATAACATATAAAGATTTTAATGATAAATACTACTAGTTTCGGCATATAGCAGCCTTCTTCAGGTATTTATAAAGGAAAGGAATACTAATAATCATTGAATTATTTAAACAAACTGGAAATTACAGGTACAAATTGCCTCACATAATCGATACATAAAAACGTTGTATTTTTCAAGTTGTTCCAACTGGCGTGCCATTGTTTGTTGCAATTGTGCATGCAAGTTCATGTGAACGCCAATATTGAATAACTGCAGCATGGCTATCTGGGATGTTATAACTTAAATTATTATTTAAGTGGACCGGGTTCAGTAGGATTTCCCTTGATTCTACGATTTTTCTTTCAAACTCATCTTCACAGCGAAAAATATTTTCTGATCTATTCCAGCATACAAGAGTGGCTTTGTTGGTCATGGCAATTTCACATATGGAATTCGATTGAAGATTGTTTGCATTTCAACTCAATTGTTATTTATGTTTTTATCTTTCGGTCGCATGATCTTTGGTTAATACCGCACCAATCATATGCACATCTTAATAACCTGCCATTGCTGTCTGTTCGCATTAGGCTTAATTACCGTAAAGGGAGAAAAGTCATAAAACAGAAAAATGTTCAGGGTCTGGTGCATAAAAATGTTTCGGGGCTGGGCCCCGGAGAGCCCGGCTGAATTTAATCACTGCCTCTGTTATTCATTATCTATATGGATCACATTATGAAGGAAAGTGGTATTAAACCTGATATGAAAATTGGAGATGTTAATCTCAGCTCTTTACTTTATGCAGAGATGTTATACCTCTAAATAAATCCAGTACAAGTTTGCAAGATTCTCTGACAGAATTGAATAACTGTTGTAATAAATTTGGTATGAATCTCACCAGTTTTTGTCTTTTTTGTTTCAGTCACTCCTATTATGTCGATCTGGTACTTACCCAATTCCTCAGCTAGCTCCATTTATTTGCCATTGACGCTTCTTATGTTGATAGCACCAATCTTTTACTCTGTTGATGTTGAGTTGGGGTGTGTTTCAGTATTTGTTCCAGTAGTAGCTTACTTTTTGATGTTCATCCTGGTTCCCTGGTGAAACTGGGCAACGCCCCAGCCGGCATGAAATTCTGTCGTGTTGTTCCATTCCTTCAGTATCCAGGTAGATACCTAACAGGGTGTACCATGAGAAGGTGAGGACTGGACATTAGGTTGGAAGGCCTGGTCGCTTCTCCGCATTCCATTAAAGGCTGTATGGAGGTCTTCTCTCAGTTATACATACAGCTTTGAACTTTTAAGTACCCAAATTTTTTCATATACAGACTCTTTCATATATTTCTTTTACTTATATTTTTATCATTTTCATCAATATTTTTTCATATAAAGTAAAAATGTAGTTCAACTTTAGCTTTTGGACACTAGTCTAATAAAGTGAGTGTAATAAACTTAACTCTGATTAGAAAAAACACTAAGTTACTTAAGGAATTTGAAAAAACTCGGCTGATGGCTAAACATAAATAACTTCCTAGCAAATTAATATTTTATTCTAGAAGAGCTTTATAACTGCATTTTTATTTGCATATTTGCAAGTTCTTTATTATAATGATTATTGTATTGCTTTTCTTTGAAAGGAATAAAATATTAGAGAATTTGCCAGAAAACTACCAGTTTGGAGTACGTATTGATCCAGAAAGACATATTATGGATCAGCTGTTGAGGGATCGCATCAGTGATCCAATTTTTATACCCAAGAGAGGAGCTCGAAAAAAACAAGCACTGTTAAACCAGTTAAGGAATAAATTAAAAATGGCTAATTATCAACACTTTAATGATCTCAGGACAGCCTTTTGTGAGTATGCTCAAGTAAGTTGCATTTATGTTAATGCTAAAATTAGGCTTATTGTTGACTTTCATCAAATACTGGTATTTTCAGAACAAATAGAAAATGTCCTGTCCTGTCAGGTGTCTTCTCCCTCTAGGAGATCATATACCATGTGTCTCCACTGTGTCCTACTCTATGCCTCTCTGCTGCACTCCTTGTAGGAAAAATGTTATTATTATTATTATTCAGGTCTCCATGGGGTCAAAAGACTCATCGTGGGAGGTTCTTCTTAGAAAACACAAAGTCTATTACTACTCCTTGAACTCACTGTCCGTTCTTGCTCTAACCACTCTCTCAGGCAGTGCATTCCACAGTTCAACCACACTCCATGCAAAGAAACCACTCCTCAGCCTCCTACTCCCAGCTTCCTTTCGTAACTTCCAGGAATGGCCCCTTGTCATTGCTCCTTTCTGCCGTTCCACAAAGCGAAAGGACTCCCCAATGTCTACCCTGTAACTGCCTCTCAACATTTTAAAAGTCTCGATCACATCACCTCTTCTCCTTCTATCCACCAAACTCTGCAGTCCACATTCCCTCAGTTGATCCTCATAACTGACATTGTACAGTCCTGAAACCATCTTTGTTATCCTTTACACAGTTAATTTATCCCCTTCAAATCCTGGGAACCAAGTTTGACTAACCCGAACATTTAAACCCATCTGCTGCAACTTAAATATTATCCTATCATGCAGCACTATGTCAAACGGCTTTGCAAAATCCAAAAAATGGCAGTATATGCCTTTCCCTCATCAACTGCTCTTGTCACTTTATTATAAAAGGCAATCATATTACTAAAGCAAGAGCACCCATTAACAAATTCATGTTGATTCTCACAGATAACATTATCCTCATCTGCCTACCACTGTATATAGTCCCTCACTAATTTCTCCAAGACCTTAACAACTATTGATGACACACAAACTGGCCTATAATTAGACACTTCCAGGTCTGCTACTGCCCATGTACAGCAGCAGCAGCACTATCTTACCTTCCTTCCGTTCCTTGGGTACCTTTCCTGCCACAAGACCTTTATTGAAGAGCCAAGTCAACGGAGCTGTCAGTTCTTTAGCACATTCTCTCAAAACCTGTGGTAAAATACCATCTAGTTCCACAGCTTTCCTGATATCCAGAGTACTCAGTATTTGGAACATACTCTCCTCTTGCCTAAACCCTGAATTTGCCCTTCTTCTTCTTCTTCTCTTCCGTCTAAGATGGATTGAGTCTTCTCTTGAGTAGGATCTTCCAGTCTTCTCTATTCCTTGCTGTTCGAAAAAGTTCTGCATCCCGAGATGTTCTTTATTAATTTCAGCCAGGTAATTCTGGGTCTTCTTTTTTCAGTTGGAAAAGTATTGATTAGGACGTTAGGAAGTCTATCTGCATCCATGCATACAGTGTGGCCAAACCATCTCAGTTGTTGTTTTCTAATTTTTTCTATTATTGTCTTTTTATACAATAGTTCTGACTGTGATGTTTGTTTTCTTTTCTATCCAACTTGTTCTATTTATTTTTCTTAAGCATTTCGTTTCAAATGCCTTTTTTTAACTGTCCACGCTTCTGCTCCATAGATGACTGTTGGTATAATTATTGCTTCATATAATTTGATTTTGGCTTGCTTAGATATCTTGTTTGTTTTCCAGATTTTCTGTAATTTTCCCATGGTGGTCCATCCTATCGCTATTCTGTGTTTGATTGTTTTGAGTTCATCAATTGTTTCTGTTATGATCCAATTTATATGAAGTGTCTACTTGTTCTATTTGTTCTCCGTTTAGGGTGGCTGAGATGGTAGTTCTGTTCCTCCCTATTTTCATCACTTTTGTCTTTTGTATATTTATTGTCATGTCATATGTTTTACAGGTTTCGTTTAGCTTGTTGATCAACTTTTGTAGTTCATTTGGGGTTCTTGCAAGAAGGGACGAGATCATCTGCATATTTGATATTATTTATGTTTAAACCATTGACATTGATTCCAGGCTCATTGTCTATTGCCTTCTTTACAACTTCTTCTAGATATATGTTGAATAGGCATGGGGATAATAGGCATCCTTGCATTACTCCTTTTTGGATCTCTGTGGGTTCTGTTGTGAGTGTGTCCTTTTTAATTATTGCATTTGTCTTAAAGCAATATTTTATCAGAAACTGTATTACATATTTGTCTATTGCTTTTTCTAGTATAATTTTAAGAAGGATTTCTCTGTTGATGTTATCGAAAGCTTGTTTAAAGTCCACAAAACAACAATATAGTTCTTTATGATCTTCCAGGCTAAGCTCTGCTAGTTGGTGCAATGTGAAAATCTGGTCTATTGTTGAATAGTTTCCTCGGAAACCATGCCTATGCCTATCAGTTCTTCATAAGTGTTTTTCAATCTGTTCTGTATAATTCTTATTAATATTTTATAGGTGTGAGGGAGTAAATTGATTGGTCTGTAATTTCTGCAGTCTCTTTTGTCTCCTTTCTTGTATATTGAGATGATCTTTCCATTTCTCCAGTCATCTGGGATCTCTCCTGTTTGTAGTATTTTATTGAATAGGGTTGTTAAATATTCTGTTGATGTGCTGTCTCCATATGACCACAGTTCAGTAGGGATAGTATCAATGCCTGGTGCTTTATTGTTTTTCATCTGTTTTATTGCGTATCTAACTTCTTGTAAAATTTTTGGGTGGTCATTATTTTCTTCTATTGTTGGCATTGTAGTTTTGTTTCCTTGGTGGAAGATAGTCTTAAAATGGTTTGACCAGATTTTTTTTATATATTCAGTATTCCCGGTCTCAGTCATCTTGTTGTTTATCATTGTTACTACTTTTGCTGAGAATTCCTTTGTAATTTCTCTTACAGTATCATGGAAGACTTTTAGTGGCATTTCTTAGCTTTTTCTTCTAACCATTTTTCTTTGGCTTTTTTGCATAGGTTATGAACTTTATTTTTTTAGTGCGCTGTATTTTTCTCTATTCTCTTCATTGTTTTGTTGGTTTACAAGTATCTTGGCCTCTCTTTTCTCTTCTATGGTAGCTATGATTTCTTGGGTTATCCACTGTTTATTTATTTTGGGTTTGGAACCTAGAGTGTCTTTTGCAATTGATAACACTGTTTCTTTTCCTTCTTCCCAGTATTTTCTGCTTTTCTGGAAGATGGAGGGTTTTAATTTCAAACACATCTGTTCTAAAAATCGACTTCTGCTTGAGCTATCTTTTAGTTTTGATAGGTTGATGTTTTCTTCTTTTCTGATATTATTTTTCCTGTTGAATTTTATCTTCAGTTTGGCTGTTAATATTTCGTGGTCAGGGTCAAAATCAAAACTTCTTAATGTTCGTACATAATTTACTGATCTTTTCCATTGTTTGTTTATGATGATATAATCTATGCAGTTCTTTATATTACCATCTGGGGATGTCCATGTATATTTATTATTAGGGTGTTGATAGAACAGTGTGTTTGTAATCATTAGATCATTTGCTTTACAGAAGCGGAGTAATTGTTCTCCTCTGTCATTAAGCTCTCCGTATCCAAATTTTCCCATCACATCTTTTTTGTCCGCTGTGAACTGTCCTATTTTAGCATTAAAATCTCCCATCATTGTCATGAGTTCTCTATTTTTGGGATTATCTATTTCCTGTTGTAGTTCTTCAGAGAAATTTTCTATTTCTTCCTCTGAATGGTTACTGTCTGGTGCATGTATTTGGATTATATTAATTGTTTGAGCTTTTTCTTTTGCTTGAAGTTTGGCTGTTATTATTCTAGGAGATACTGGGTTTATTTCAATTACTGAGTGTGTAAGTTTCTTTTCAATTAATAATGCAACTCCTCTTGCCCTATCCATCTAGTATTAAAACCTTCTTCTCCAGGATGAAATACTCCAATAAAGTGCTCATTGAACAACACTATGTCATCTGCATCAGTCACTTTATTCTCATTTTTATCCCACAATGTCATTCTTTCACAGTCATTTCTCCTCCTACTGGCCAAATAGCTAAAAAATTCCCCCACAATTTTCTTTGGATCTTAGTGCCAATCTCTTCTCATATTCTAGTTTTGCCTTCCTCATCATACTAGTCACTCTCTTGATCTGATCTTCTATATTTTTCATCCACTCCAGTCTTTGTCTCTTCCTCTCCTCTTTCCCTCAACAGTTTCTTTGAGATTTCTAAGAATATGTCCAAAATAGCAAACTTTTTTCTTTTTAATTTCTGTTATCAGACTTCTGTTCATCATCTCTAGTATCTCTTTGTCTTTCCATGATATCCTCATAATTCTTCGCAACATCTACATTTCAAAGGCTTCCAGTTTTTTTACACTTAGATTGGAGAATGTCCAATATGAATTTAACATGTCTCTACTCCATATAATAATGTGGACCATATGTAACATTTAGAGATTCTTACTCTTGTTTTCAGATTTAATTCTCTAGATGTCAGCAGATTTTTCATATTATTGAAAGATGACCTTCAGATTACCCTCAAGGGCTCTTTAGTGATTATGGGAACGGCAAACTCGAGGTATCTGATGCTGGACCATGCCTTACTATATGTAATATACATCTGTATATTATCTGTAGATTGGTCCCTACCAGAACCATCACCAGATTAGATCACACCCTGAGGCACACAATTAAATATCGACTCTGATGGATTATAAGACAAATATATATGACAAATATAAACAAAATATATTGCTATTTTGTTTTTATTACAACAGAAACGTTAATGCAAAACAATTACGTAATAATATTAATTAAATGTTTGCTCTATGGGGATATCGCACAATAAAACTGTTCGCAAATAATTTTTAATCAGTTTAAGCTTGGAAAAACTTCTTTCCACACTTGCTACGCTAACAGGAATTGTTAACAATATCCTTAGAGAGGTAGTTATGTTGGGATTTTGGTTATATATATATATATATATATAATATATATATTATATATATATGTCTATGTCTGGTCATCGACTTATGACCTATGCGACTTACGACCACAAAAAAAATTAATTAATTAATTAATAAATGAATAATAAATCAGGCAGCTGCACATACAATAACTATGGGATACGATAGTTATCTTACGATAACCCGCGTACGATAACTATCTCTCACATACACTTAGTCGCTTTCAAGCATCTGTTGTGTGTGGTGTATTAATTAAAATTCTACTGAAATACTACCCATAAAATGTCTAGTAAAAGGAAAATGCCTTCATCTACAGATATGCCAGCTAAGAAGTCAAGGAAAACTATTGATTTAGAGTGCAAAATGAAAGTTATCCAGAAGTATGAAGGCGGAAAGAAAGCGAATACGATAGCATGTGACTTGAAGTTATCACATTCCACGGTATCGGTGATACTTAAGGACAAAGAAAGAATTCGGGAAGCTATGAAAGGTTCCGCACCTATGAAGTCTACAATTTTAACCAAACAACGACAGGGACCCATTCGCCATAATCGCGCTGGAGACGATTACACAGAAGATTTTCAGGCTAGTATAGGATGCATTTTAAAAAAAGATTTGCTTTGCATAATGTAAGTGTCACAGGAGAAGCTGGAAGTGCAGATGAAGATGAAGCCCAAAAATTCGTTGATAGTTTCGACTCTTTAATCAAAGAAGAAGGTTATCTACCGGAACAAATATATGTAACGTAGATGAAACCGGCTTGCAATGGAAATGCATGCCTAATCGTACGTACATACACCAAGAAGCAAAAAGGATGCCAGGATTCAAAGCTTTTAAGGATCGGTTGACTTTGTTGCTTGGGGCGAATGCCGCGGGTTTTAAGCTGAAGCCTTTTCTCATTTATCGTTCAGAAAACCCTCATTTAAGCACAGCATTTAAGCACATCAACAAACACAGACTGCCAGTTTACTACCATTCAAACCCTAAAACTTGAATGACTCAAACTGTTCGAAGACTGGTTCATGAACTGCTTTATTCCCCAGGCTCGTGAATATTGAGTGGAGAGAGGTATCCCTTTCAAGATTTTATTGATTATGGACAATGCCCCTGGCCACCCTCCTCATCTGGATGACCTTCAACATGATGTTAGAGTGGTTTTTATTCCATCTAACACAACCGCTCTCATTCAACCCATGGATCAGGGTGCTATTTCAGCATTCAAGGCTCACTGCCTCAGAACGACATTTGCATAAGCCATCGAAGCGATAGATTCTGATGCTGATTTATCTTTGCGAGACCGAGACTTTTGAAAGCAGTACAACATTCTTCAGTGTATCAAGAATATTTCAACCGCATGGGAATGTGTAACAAAGAATTGTATGTCGGGAATTTGGAATTTGACTAATTCCAAATTCCAAATTTTAGACACTTTGAAAGTGTCTAAAATGTTATGCGAATATATTAATAAATATATGGCTGACATATGACCAGATCGACCTACGATCTGTCAGCCAGAACGAAAGTCGGTTGTAAGTCGACGACCAAGTGTGTGTGTGTGTGTGTGTGTGTGTGTGTGTGTGTGTGTGTGTGTGAGATAAAATTTGGTGAGGACCACGTTTTCTCGTATTATTTTTGAGATAATTTTTAATTCTTTGAATAAATCTATTGCATCTACATCAGATGAAAAATATCTTGTTGCCCTAATATGGCGCCTATCGCAATATGGCTGAACAAGCGCTCTGCATTAAGCAGCGCCGTGAGGCAGGCTGCCTCTATTCTACACCCTGTCGATGATACTGGTCCTTACTCTTCTTTCTTGCTTTCTTTCTTTCTTGTTCCTCTTGCTCCTTCCTACCCCTAATGCTATTAGAGTAGTTGAGGGCTAGAGGTAAAACTTTCCTATTATACTCTGTTTTTTCATCTCACACAGTGGGAGTCTGCTTTTCCTCCCAAAAGGCAGATTTGGAGGCCTTAAAGTAGCAGCCCCACCACTAAACTCACCCTGTGAAAGGTTAGTAGCCTATCCAGGGGAAATTTACAATTACTCGCAAAGCTCTGAATCAGAAAAATAGGATGGATTTAATTGGAATTGACCTAGCTAATGGACAGGGACTTCTCCTTGAAAAATTAAAAATAGCTACTTGGAATGTCCATGGAATCACACAAAATTGATGAGCCTAACAGAGAACTAAAAAATAGAAACATTGATATAGCAGCAATAACTGGGACAAAAAAGAAAAAGAAGGGATCTCAAATTCTGGAAGATAATGTCACACTCTTTTCCTGAGTTCCAGAAGACAAATTGGCTTCATCTGGGGTTACAATTTGGATTAATAACAAATGGAAAAACAAAATTTCAGATTATACTTGGGTATCAGGCAGAATAATCAAAGTTAGAATGAAAATTACGAATCAAACATTCAGTATTTTCAGAATTTATGCACCAGTAGATGGAAGAAACAGAAGAATTTTACGGAAAACTTCAGGAACGTATTGATGAAACAAATAAAAGTGAAGCAACACTTTTGATGAGATTTCAACCCTAGAGTGGGAAGTAACCCGATAACAGGATGCATTGGATCAGAGGAAGAATTGGGAAGCAAGAGGAACTAAATCAATAATAGATTACATTATTATTAACAACAAATTAAATAATAATATCAAGGATGCAAGGGTTTTTATAGGGAGCGAAACTGATAGTCATCACATGTTAGTTGAAGGCATATTTGAAATAAAAAGAACCAAATACTTCAAAAGAAAAAAAGATAAGAACCAACATTTAATAAACAGTTTAAAATTTACCTCCTAGAACAGGAGAGTATTAGAAACTTATATAAAAGCAGAATAAGAGATAAAACAAAACCAACCACTAACAGTATTGAAAATGACTGGAAAAAAAATAAAGGAAACCATACTAAATGCAGCAGAAGAAAGTTTAGGATACAAATCAAGGATAAACAAAAAACGGTGCAGAACTTGGAATGATGACTTAAAGGAATTAATCGAAAGGTAAAAATAGGTTTTTAAAATCTATTTGCATAGTAAAAACACTGCTGACTATATACAATATAAGAAACTACAGGCTGAAGTCAGGAAGCTTTCGAGAAGTATATGCAGAATAGAGTGGAGTAAATATGTTAAATCATTAGAGCAGGATATCACTGGACCACAAAGAATAGGTTTTAAAATTTTCAGGCAACTACAAACAGCAGAAAATGACCAATTAAGAAATAATCTAATTTCCAAAGAGGATTGGATAGAACACTCTAAAATATTGTGGAATGAAAAACAAGAAATAGAAAACAATGACAAAACTCACAAAATTGAAGATATCAGTATATAGGAAAGTACAGAAGCAATAGTAATGGAAGAATTAGAAAAAGAATTTAGCAAACTCAAGAAACAGAATGGGGCCTGGATGGAATATGCTTTGAGCTCTTTAAATATGCAGACAATAGCTTAAAAGAAAACCTACTTAAACTCTTCAATAATATCTGGAAATATCAAAAGATCCTAAAAGAATGGGAACTGGAGTAGTAATAAATATTCATAAAAAAGGTCCCAAGGACAAATGTGGGAATTTTAGAGGCATTACACTCTTAATAATAGCATCTCAACTATACAAACATCTCAAAGAACAGACTAATTAAATGTACAAAAAATTATTTAGAAGAAGAAGAACAGTGTGGTTTTAGAAGAGGGAGAGGATGCACAGATGCCTCTTTCACAATGCAATGGATCATAGAAAAAAGAAAAAAAAAATTAACCTCTCCACTTTCTTCTATTAATTGACTACGAAAAGGCATATGATAACTTGAACAGAAATCTACTCTGGAAAATATTACAAGACGATAAAATACCTCCTTAATTAATTAAAGCAATAAAAAGTGTATACAGAGAAACAAAAATTTGCATCAAATTTGCAGATGGAACATTATCAGAACCTATAACTATAAATAAAGGAGTAAGACAAGACTGTGGCTTATCTCCAATCCCATTCAACATTTATATAAACAGAATCCTAAAAGAAGCAACTATCAAAGATGTTATTAAACTACAAATAATATACAGCTAAATACGATACTTTATGCAGATAATCTAGTACTAATTTCAAATTCAGAAGATAAACTCCAAATTGCAACTAGCCATCTAAATGAAATAGCAAAAAAAATTTCAAATGAAAATCTCTGAAACAAAAACAAAAGCTATGGCAATGTGTGGAAACACTATTCTAAAAGTCAAAATTATGCTTAACAGTAAAATAATAGAAGAAGTTACAGAATTCAAATTAGGAAATATAATCTCGCAATACAATACTGATTCATAATTGGAAGCAAGACTACAAATTTACAATAGAATGAATGGCATAATTAAAAGAAATTTTGGAAAACAAATGACTAAAGAAACTCAATTAAGATTACATAATATGACCTCAAAAGCATCTCTCAAATTTGGAAGTGAAACTTGGATTCTAAAACAAAGAAACAGATAAATATTGGAAGCAGCATAGATGAAATTTCTAAGACCTCCCCTGGGACTCACTAGATTAGATAAAAAGAAACACATAGAAATAAGAGAACGATTAGATACAAAAAAAAAAAAAAAAAAAAAACATTATACAAGAAATAGAAGAATACCAGCAAAATTGGCTACACCACATAGAAAGGATGAATAACAATAGGATTCCTAAACTGGCACTAGAATATACCTAGAAGAAGAAGAGACCGTGGACATCTAAGATCAAGATTGAAAGATCAACTTCATCTGCAGAGCAGGAATAGGACATAAAAACCTATACCTAAATTGTTCAGACGATGCCCTTGAGATTTCAGTCCTAATTTCATCTTCTTTCCTGCCATTCTCTGTGATCAAGTGTCCAAGGTATATATATATATATGTTTGCACTTGTTCTAATTTATTTCCTTTTCTCTTGATGTTTATTTTAGTTATTTCCTTTTCCCTTGAAATTACCATGATTTTTGTCTTTTTATAGTTGAAACTGAGGTCATATGGTTCACTGCACTTGAGGGTTTCATCTATAAGAATCTTGAGGTCATATTTGTTTTCAGCTAGAAGAACAGTGTCATTTGCATATCTTAGGTTATTAATACTAGGTATTAATTCTGGGAAAATTCCCATGTTACTCCTCTAAAATAAACCATTATTTTAATGGCTAATATAGCCTATTTTTGTTTTAGGAGTGCCCCTTTTTTTACATGTCATTGGCTCTTTACCCAAAATCTTAGGGCATTACTGAAGTGTTATAAAATAAAGTTTTATAATACTTCAGTAATGCCCTAAGATTTTGGGTAAAGAGCCAATGACATTGTAAAAAAAAAAAAATAGGCTATATTAGCCATTAAAATAATAATTAGGTTATTAATATTACTGTCCCCTATAGCGATTCCTTTGAGGTTACTAATTTTATTAAATATTTCTTTTGTGTATAGGTTAAAGAGAATCAGAGACAAGACAGCCTTGTCTCGCACACCTTTCTGAACTGGGAATTCTTCTGACTTGTTGAACATTTAATCTCAAAGATGCAATCTGTTCCTGGTAAAGATTAGTTATTAGCCTAATGTCTTTTCCATCCATGCCTATTTTTGAAAGGATTTTAATTAATTGCTCATGTTGAACATTGTCAAATGCCTTTTTTGTAATCTATGAAGCAGAAGTGCACATCTTTTTGTTTTTCTAGATATCTTTCTATGATGCTTCTGATGTTAAAAATATCTTCTCTTGCTCTTACATTTTCCTTGAAGCCACTTTATGTATTATTTATTTCTATGTTTATTTTTCTTTTTCTTTCAAGAATAACAAGAACTTTCTTTCAAGAACATATAAGAGGACTTTTGATACTTGACTAATGAGGCTAATTGTCCTGAAGTCTTCTCATCTTGTAGCTTTTGTTTTTTTGGGATTTGGAATTGAGTGATTCATATCTTTGGGTAGAAATCCAGTCTCGTATATCTTATTGCATAATTTTGTTAGGAATTTCAGTCCTCCCTCTAGAGTCCTCAATCATTCTGCTGAGATATTATCTGTTCCTGCAGCTTTATGTGGTTTTAGTTTTCTGATGGCATTTTCACCATCACAAAGTAAAATGGATAGGCCTTTTAAATCTGTCTGTTCGGGAATATTATTTCTTTGTTGCTTGTATAATTGCCTTGTGTATTCAATCCATTTTTTCCATGACTTCTTTCTTACCCATTAGAATATGGTGTCTTGAATCTCTAATCACACTTGCCTGTATTTGTCCTGCTTGTCATTTATCTTATGTTTTCATGCATTTCTATGCTTCTGTGCCTTTCTATCAAGGTTTTCTATGTCTGTACATTTGTTCCTAATCCATTCCTCTTTGGCTTTCCTGCATTCATTTTTTATTTCTTTGTTCCATCAACTCTAATATTTTTTCATTTATCCAAGGTTTATTCCTTTTCCTTTTTAATTGTGAGAGCATATTTTTGGCTGCTTTGTTGATGCTATTTTTGAATGTTTGCCAGTTCATGTTAATTTCATCATCTGTGTGAGTTGTAGTGTCAGACTTGTTAAGGGATTTTGTAAATTCTTTTATTACTATTATTATTATTATTGTTCCGGGAAACTCCAAGGAGTCGACAGACTCATCGAGGGAGGCCCTAACATCATGTCTGGAACAACTATTCAACATTCACACAGTATCTATCATATCTTGCCTTGAACTCATTCACGGTCGTAGCACCCCCAACAGACTCTGGAAGCTTATTCCACTCATTCACCACTCTCCAAGTAAAAAACCTAGCTCTAACACCCTTGTCAACCATGCTCTTGCCCAGCTTCCATGCATGGCCCCTAGTCCTCCCACCACCACTAGTCATATTTTCAAAAATATCTTCTGGATCAATCTTATAAAAACCCTTCAGTAATTTGAATGTCTCAATCATATTACCCCTCCTTCGCCTATCGTCCAATTTCTGCAACCCACAAATCCTCAACCTATTCTCATAAGGTTCATTCCACAGTCCTGCTATCATCTTGGTCACTCGTCTCTGGACCCTCTCCACTTCCTCCCCATCACGAAGAAACCCTGGTGCCCATAACTGTGCACAGAAGTCCAGATGGGGCCTTATCAAGGCTCGATACAGAGGAACAACAACTTGTTTGTCTCTGCATGTTAAAGTATTTTTCATAAGCCAAGTGATTTGGTGAGCTGTTTTAGTCACTTTTGCAATGTGCCCCCTAAACTTCAACTACCTATCCACCAGCACTCCCAAATCCCTGGCCTCATCAATCTCCTGGAGTACGGTTCCACCAATGCGATATACTGCTGCTGTTCTTTTCACCCCAAAGTGCATAACCTTACACTTTGCCACATTAAACTGACATCCATTTTTTCTTAGCCCAGTCCTCCAAACTATCCAAATCATCCTGTAAAATTTTGACATCCTGTGCACTCACAATTGCTCTACCCAACTTTGCATCATCAGCAAACAAGTGAACACTTCCTCTCAAATCTTTTCCAATATCATTGATGAACAAATTGAAAAGCAGTGGTCCAAGAACAGAGCCCTGCGGCACTCCACTAGTCACAAGACGTCTTTTTGACTCCACTCCTGAATAAACCACTCTCTGGTATCTCTCCTTCAACCACCCTCCTATCCATCTTACCAACCCTATATCTATCCCCATCTGCTCCAGTTTACTGATTAGAGTTCCATGTGGTATCCTGTCAAAAGCCTTGGCAAGGTCCAGTAGTATCACTGTAAACCCATTACCCCTATCCAGTTCAGCCATCACTGTGTTATAAAACGTGAGCAAGTTACTGAGGCATGATCTACCCTTCACAAAACCATGTTGTCCCCCATACAATATCCCGTTTTCATCTATCCAATCCTGTATTCTTTTCTTGACTAATTTCTCTAAGACCTTGACAATGATTCCTGATATGCTAATCGGTCGGTAATTTACAACAGCAATCTTGGAACCACCTTTATGCAGTGGAACTATTTTCCCCTCCTTCCACCCGCTCGGGACTAACCCGGACCCGAGACTCAAATTAAACAAAACGATCAAGGGTACTGACAATTCTTTAGCTGCTTCTCGTACTACACGAGCTGGTATACCATCCAATCCCACAGATGTATTGACATTGAGGTTATGCAATAGACTACTCACCTCCACTTCATTCACCACAATTCCCGTATAATCTACTGGTTTATTCGTTTCTGCAATGTCACCACCTGGATGATATTAGTTAAAGACAAGAAGTTAAAGACAGCTATAAAGCTGTCTTTAACTTCTTGGTTGTTAAGCGAGTCTGAATTATAGGTTTCACTTATGAGTTGGTTGGCTTGGTATCTTAAATTTTATTTTGATTTTTGCAATCACTAGGTTGTGGTCCGATCCTATGTCTGCTCTAGGATATGTTTTTGTTTGTGTTATTCCATTTCAGAATCTTTTGTTTATTATTATATAATCAATTTGGTTTCTATAGATGTGCCCAGGGCTTTTCCATGTATATAGTCTTCTGGGAGGATGTTTAAATAATGTGTTTGCAATTGTTAGGGTCACTGGTTTCACAGAATTGAATCAATTTTTCACCTCTTTCATTCCTAATTCCAAGCCCTTGGTTTTCCATGCAAAATAAGATTTTTTTCTTAACCCATTTTTGCTTTTAGGTTGCTTCATTATAATAATATCATCTGACTCAGCACTAGAGATTGCAGTTTGGATGTCTTCATAAAACCATTCCAACTCTTCATCTGGATGGTCTTGAGTTGATGCATACGCTTAGATAATATACAAGTTAAATGGTTGTGCAGCTCCCACTGATGAGACCTCATTGAAGGTCGAAACCGGTCCGGGTAGTGGCCCCTTGCCTTTAATAGATAGCATCATACATCCACACACACACACACACACACACACACACACAAAGCCAAGCTAAATTACATTTCACACAGTATGCTGAAGAGACAATGATTTGATCAACAGTTATTCTACTGGCCTGACCTCTAATGAAAATAAAATAAAATTACAATAAATAAATGAAATAAAATAAATTAACTACATCAAAAAGCTATATTCCTAAGGCAACATCAGAGAAACATTCTTTCATATAGATAGTTTTGTTACAGTAAAACAGATGTCCTAATTTAACATAGATTTAAGATCCTGGATTATCTATGGTCATATTTATAATTAACTCTTAAGAAGGAAGTTTTGGGTAGAATATGTTCCTTCCATATACTTGGGATTTTTAGACCATCATTATTGTTAAGATTAGGGTGATTGATAAGAATATCACAGGCCTCCTTAAATTTACATTCATACCATATTTTGGTGTGATGAAAAGCACCTGTTGTTTGCATCACACCGAAACGTGGTATGAACGTAAATTTAAGGAGGCCTGTGACATTCTTATCAATCACCCTAATCTTAACAATAATGATGGTCTAAAAATCCTAAACATATGGAAAGCACATATTCTACCCCCACTTAACCTTTCACCCTAAAAGTTAATTATAAATAGGACCATAGATTATCCAGGTTCCTAAATCTAATATAACAATTGTCATGTTAAACTGGGATATGTAACAAAAATATCTATATGAAAGAATGTTTCTCTGATGTTGTGTTAAATAGAATATAGCTTTGATGTAGTTAATTTATTTTATTTCATTTATTTATTATAATTTTTTTTTAATTTTAATTTTTATATTCACTAGAGGTCAGGCCAGTAGAATAACTGTTGATCAAATCATTGTCTGTTAAGCATGCTATGTGAAATATAATTTAGCTTCTCTCTCTCTCTCTCTCTCTCTCTCTCTCTCTCTCTCTATATATATATATATATATATATATATATGTGTGTGTGTGTCTATATATATATGTGTGTGTGTATACACTCCAGATGATGACCTTAATATGAAGATCGAAATGTCAGGAAATTAAACTAATTATGACACAGTTGCAGAGTCCATAATTTGTATAAAAAGTGATTTTTTTTCTTATTATTATGCCTGTATCTGTTCACCTCACTTCACTTATACCTTCAACATCTACCTTCATCACTTGTAATTCTTGGATTAAGTTGTCTAATTTGTCCACCTCATAGAGTGTATACTGACGTTCCACGTTACTATTTTCAAAAGATGGCTCCTGTTTTTCAGACAAGTTACAATTCCCGGTGTCAAGCTCTTCTTCATAGAAAACATAATCATTGTCAAAAAGTGTAACTTACATGTTAAGTAATTCTTGTATGATATAATTTTGTATTTCCCTTTCGTTTATTTTGATTATAGCACATGCTATACATAATTATTTCAAATTTATTGACTAAATTTAATAAATTTAGTTTAATCCTTTATCCAAGTGTGAGCAAACAAAGTTTGCGCCTGAAAATATCTTCAGGACTGGGGTAAGGCAGTACAACACCGGGCAACTCGTAGCAAAGGTGGAGCAAACTAACATCACTCCTATCTCAGTATCTCCCATAATACAAAACACAACTCCTTGTGGATATGTATAATGTTATGCATTAAGGGAAGAGCCACTACCCAGACTAGTTTTGACTTTTAATGAGGTCTCTTCAGTGGGAGCCAGGCCCAGAGGTGGAGATACCAGGCAGAAGCAATGGCAGGTCATCTTTACATATAGGAGTTGCCAAATGGTGTGCCACCTTTTTATTAAATTACTCTGGATTTAGAGAAAGATGTTGAAAATTTATTTTTCACTTGGTTAGACTATAATAAATTTAGTTTAATCCTTTATCCAAGTGTGAGCAAACAAAGTTTGCGCCTGAAAATATCTTCATGACTGGGGTAAGGTAGTACAACACCAGGCAACTCGTAGCAAAGGTGGAGCAAACTAACATCACTCCTATCTCAGTATCTCCCATAATGTAAAACATCTCCTTGTGGATATGTATAATGTTGTGCATTTAGGGAAGGGCCACTACCCAGACTAGTTTCGACCTTTATCGAGGTCTCTTCAGTGGGTCTCTTGCATTATGGGAGATACTGAGATATGAGCGATGTTAGTTTGCCCCACCTTTGCAAGGAGTGTCCTGGTGTTGTACCACCTTACTCCAGTCCTGAAGATACTTTCAGGCGCAAACTTTGTTTGCTCACACTTGCATAAAGGATTAAACTGAATTTATTATAGTCTTACCAAGTGAAAAATAAACTTTCAACATCTTTCTCTAAATCCAGAGTAATTTAATAAAAAGGTGGTACACTGTTTGGCAACTCCTATAGGTAAAGATGACCTGCCATTGCTTCTGCCTGGTATCTCCACCTCTGGGTAGTGGCCCTTCCCTTAATGCATAACATTATACATATCCACAAGGAGTTGTGTTTTGCATTATGGGAGATACTGAGATAGGAGTGATGTTAGTTTGCTCCACCTTTGCTACGAGTTGCCCGGTGTTGTACTACCTTACCCCAGTCCTAAGATATTTTCAGGCACAAACTTTGTTTGCTCACACCTGGATAAAGGATTAAACTAAATTTATTATAGTCTAACCAAGTGAAAAATGAATAAATTTAATTGATAACATGATGCCATCATGGGACTCATATTTTTTGGTATTTCTTTCAGAAGGAACTTAGTTGAAACTCCTTCAACTAAGTTCCTTCAAATTGCGTGTAGTTTTTGTGCAAAACAGTCATTAAGTTTTCGGTGCCTTGAAGTATTTACCACCGCAGTAAGATTCCATTTTTTCCTGTTTTTACTCTTTCCATTGAACTATCAGTCGTATTAATGTAAGTTGGTAAATACAGCTTTCCCTTGCTTAGTGTGGTTTTGCTTAATGCGGATTTGATTATCGCGGCGAAATTAATTGCGGCAATCCCTTGATGTACGCGGCAAGAGTTTTGATTAATGCACCTTTAACCCTGAGGAACTCGCAGCTGATCTGACAGATACAAGCAAAATGTTTAATATAAATATTCTTACACAATTCATTGTATAGCTTGGAGGTCATGAGTAGCTGTGCATTCACATGTTACGAGTGATATTCCACATTGTTTTTTGCTGTCAGTTTGGTTTAACACATGTTATGTAAAGTTTTGTGATATTTGACAGTAAACTGTATCTGAGAGATACTGCGGCCTCTGATGTATAGTATGGTTTAGTTTTTTTTTTTTTATTCTTTGTTCAATAATTTTTAGATTTTAACTGAAATAAATAAATCATCATGTATTACAAAAAAGAGCCAAAGACTTATTTATCATTCATGTCCTCTAGGAGATGTGCTTTACATTTATGAAAAATACTAAGGAAAGTGATCTGGATCTTACTCCACCTTTACTACGAGTTGCCCATAAGGTTATTTATGCTTGCATCAGCCGAAACTTTTAGTTTCTATATATTCGGCACGAAATTCTAGTAGTTTCTCTATTCGGCTTTGAAATTATGTTGGATTCAATATCCACTTAATTTGTACCATCATGTATTATATTTGCAGTGTTTTTTTCTTTATGTTTTCTTACTTGTATGCCGAAGTATGGTGAGTCATTTTGCTTGTTATCGTAGAATTTATGCCGATAAGAAAAAAACTATAACTGCTCAAATGACTCTTGATAACTTCTTTTGATAGAAAAATTGCAGTAAATATTGTAGGTACAAGCATTTATTAAACATTTACTTTGCATTCATTTTTTATCTTTCCTAAAAGAGTACCATGTAAAACGAATTATTAATACAGTAATCGATCATGGATGAATTGTAATTTTTACCATTGATTATTAGATTTGATTAATGCGATTTTGATATACGCTGTAACGTTGAGGGGTTAATTAACTGCGTTAATCGAGGGATACCTGTATATTATTATTCCATCTAGATGGATGACTGAGTGGAAACAATATGCTAATCTCATATCCTGTTGTTTCTCATAGCACAAGCATGTGCATAGTTCATCACTTAGTTGAGGAGACACTGTGATAGTGTATATAGTTTGCCAGAGGATGAAGATCATGTCAGAATTTTAACATGGTAGTAGAGAAAAAGATAATTTTTGATATAAATTATTAGAGTATTTGTTCTGAATTTGTAAGGAATTTGTCTGGTTAGATCATAATTGTATGTGAATAATTTGTTTTGAGTTTTTTATGTTTTTAATATATCTTGTACTGTGATTTCATAATGGCAGCTATTGTAAGTCTGTTTTGCTGATAGGTTATCACTCAGTCCACCAATATTCAAGAACTACGTTTTACACTGTATACTACAAGGTTTTGTGGCATGTGGTACTTATGATTTGCATCCCTGAAGGTAGAAATATGGTAGGTAAGATATAAGAGGTAAATACCATTGTGGTTCTAAACTAATCTGATTACACAGGTAAGCTTGCCTCTTTACTTTCAAATTGGTCTACCTATCTCATTATAGAATATGATCCCACCAGCTCCCAAATCAGAACGCTCCATAGGCTCCTTAAGAAGGTTACTTCTTGGACTGTGGAAGTGACTAACAGACTAAAACCTTTTAACTCTAGACCCCCCCCCCCCAGATATATGGACTACCAAAAATCCATAAGCAAAATGTACCATTATGTCCCGTTGTGGATAGCACTGATTTCCCCACATATAAATTAGCCAAACATTTAGCCAAAGTGCTTACACAATATACTGGCAGCACACCTTCACACTTAAAAAAACTCGGCCTACTTTAAAGCAAGTATAGAAACCTCTCACTCCAATACACTGAACATAATGGTCAATTTTGATGTATCCTCCTTCTCCTTCGCCAATGTCCCACTCAAAGATACTTTAGACCTCATCCAAGCCAAATTTCCTCCTGATTTCTCAACCCTATTTCAGTTCACTATGAACTTAGGCTATTTCATTTGGCAACGAAAATTGTACAATTAGATAGAAGGGACAGCCATGGATTCTCTACTCTCTCTACCTCTGGCCAATGGAGACCTTTGAAGAAAAAGCCTTAAACTCTGCTCCACATAAACCCACTATTTGGCTCTGCTATGTGGATGATGTGTTTGCAATTTGGTTGCATGGCCTGGATACACTCCACAATTTTGTGACACGCTTAAACAATCAACACCCCGGGATCCAGTTACCTTGGAAAAGAAAAATAACAGTTTCCCTTTACTAGACACTGATGAATCCTTGACTTTCTCTGTTTACAGAAAACCTACACACACACAGGTAGATACATTCACCAGCAGTCATCACCCCCCCCCCCCAACAATGTGGGATTATAAAAACTCTATATAACAGGGAAAATCAATTCATATAACAATGCCATAACATCAATCACTTCAGATAACAATGTCCTAACTACTGAACTTGACCATATCCTTAACACCTTCTTAGCCCCCCCACAAATCCAAAAAATATTAAAACAAGTTAACCACAAACCCCCACTCTCCAACTTCATAACAGTGATTACTCTCAATCACTCTATCACCAATCCATATATCCAGGGTACATCTGAAAAAGTAAAAAAAATCCTAAGAAAATATGACTACACGACTAGTTACAAACTATGTAAGAAATTGGTATCTCTTATCCACTCCACCAAAGACCAGTCACTTCCCCCAGACCTACCTGGAGTATACCAAGTCCTTTGCAGTTGCAAACTGTCCTATGGCCAAACAGGCAGGACAGCCAATATCAGGATATCCAAACACAAGTATTACATCTGGTTCCACCGATACAGCCAATCAGGACACTTGCTCACCATGCATTGGACACCCACCACAGAATACGCTGAAGAAGGCCACTTTATTACATTGCAGCAAGTACGAGTATGAAAGATTATTCCTTGAATCAGCTTCAGCCCTGAAAAATTTCCCAAATATCAACAAATTTTGATGCATGAGACTGCCCCAAATTTGAGAAGCTTACATTCTGAGATCATCAGTCCAACAGCCAAGACAACCCAATTTATCCCATAGGGTGCACCTTTAGGACTCTAGGACTGATTTCAGTTACCTTTCTTCAGCCTCGTTTGCTTAGTGTGAGTTCCTGCATGCACATATCATTGTTTTGTGAACCTTGAAGATAGCAATGTAACATTGCTGAAAGATAGGTAGTTATTTATTGAAGTTTCTATAATTAATAATTTACTTTACATTGTCATTTCCTAAAAAATTGGAAGTATGTCTAACCAACATATACGTTTATCTACAAGAATTAGGTAAGAGATTGGGGAATGTATTTTTGCATAAAATTTATAAAATGGGAATTCCTCAGCGACAGATATCAGCATTAGTTTAAATGGCTGTGGTAGCAGTCAGAAAGGAGTGAATGCCAGCCAAAGAGATGTGAGTAACATGAGTATCACCTTTATATCTTTCTCATCTTTACAAAGGTAAAGGTGAGGAAGATGAGATTATGTGGAAATGGATATTGCATCAGAGAATGTAATAAATTTAAAGGATGGTAACAATTGGGTAGGAAACTGTCAAATGAGAGTAGGTTGCTTGGAGAGAGGTAGATATACTGAGAGAAGAAATGGAATATATGAAAATTGAGTTCAGAAGCTCAAAAGAAGACATTAAGAGACTGGAAAAGCTAGCTGATTTAAAGGAAGCGAACAAGAGTGTGAGTGAGACTGGAATGTTGATGTTATGGGAATGATAGAAGGAAAGAGAATAGGAGAACCAGAATGACTGGGAAAGTGAGATTGTACAGAAGCTAGGGATGGAAAGACAACAGTAAGGCAGGAGTGCAAGGAGAGAGACAGAGGGGGGATACAGGTGAGCAAGAAATGAATGGAGCAGCAAGAGGTGTGATGCATGGAGATTCAGTGATTCATGGAGTGCAAAATAGAATGCTAGAGGAGTATGCTTGCCTGGAGCAGTGATAGAGAGTGTGACTGTTGCAAGTACTGTCTGATCACAGATTATTGTTATTATTACCCCAAAACCTCATGGAGTCAAAGACTCATCTGGAAGGTCCTTTTATCACACACACATCTCATCATACCGTGTCTTAAACACACTCAAACTCCTTGCAGACACCACATCTTAGGCAAAGCATTCCAATCATTCACAACTCTGCACGAACAAACCTGCCTCTCACTTCCCTACTCACACCCTCTTTATACAGTTTCCAGGGATGACCTCTGGTTCTCCCCTGATCTTCCACTATTCTCTGTAGAACTTCTCCACCATTGATATTATGACATCCCCTTACCAACTTGTAGGTCTCTGTCATATCTCCCCTCTTCCTCATCTCCACCAGACTCAGCAAATTACATCTTCTCAATCTTTCCTCATACTCAACATTCCAGAGGTCAGAAACTACCTTAGTCAGTCGCCTTTGGACCCTTTCAAACATCTCTTCATCCTTCTGAAAACCCGGTGACCAAATCTGGGCACAATAGTCCATGTGTGGACTAATCAAAGCCTTATACAACGGAACAAAAATCTCCCTACTTCTACACGTCAGTGTCCTCCGCATCATTCCCAGAAGCCTTTATGTTGTCTTCACAATTTTGGCAATGTGTCCCCTAAATTTTAGATCCTTATCCACTATCACCCCAGATCTCTTATTTCCTCTACCTCCAACAATATATTCTCACCAAGCATAAATTCTGCATCCCATCTTTGTTTTCTCTAGTCTTTGTTCAAGTGTTTTACTTCTGACCCAGATACAAGACCCTCAGCTGGCAATGTGCAAGATTATTCAATTCATGTTGAAGGCGAGAAAGGAATAAGTCGATGTATGAATAATTACCAACATGTGAAATCGCATGCTTTATACATAAATTTTCCAACTGTTGTACAAGCAAAATAGTTCATCATCATCAGGGTGTACAGGATATGATAGTATTACATGAAAAATTTCCATCATTACTAACTTCCTATCTACAATTTTCCTCCAAATCAATCTATTACTTGTCAAGGCTCCAACATTGTCAGATCTTATATTTCTATCTTCTCAGGCACTTTTTGTCATATCAATCCACCTATATCTTCATCTTCCTCTGTGTCTTTTTCCTACCAACCTGACAGAGAACACTTGTTTTGCTAATCTTTCCTCTCCCATTCTATTTAAGTGACCTGAGATTAGCTCTGCTAACACATTCCTGGATGCTGACAACATCAAGTTCTTTCCTAATATACTCATTTTAACATGATATTGCCATTGATGCCATCTGTTCATGCCTATAATCTTTCTCAGGACTCTCATATCTGCGGTCTCTAGTCTTTGGTCAAACATTTTACTTTTGACCCAGCTCTGAGATCCATAAGTTAAAACTCGTTTGAACACTGTCTTGTATACAGCTAATTTAGTGTTCTGACTAATTTCTCTCTTATTCTATATGAATTTATTCAATTGAATTTCTACCATACCAGCTTTGTTGATTCTATTGTCTGTTTCCATATTTAATTTACCATCTTCACTAAAAATCATGCCTAAGTAGTTGAAAGGTTTACTTGTTCTATAGGTTCTCCATTGACAATGCAGTTGATAATTTTCAATATTTCTGCCTATTTTCATTATCTTTGCCTTTTTAATGCTGACCTTCATACCATATCTACAACAGTTATTCACTTTAGTCAGGTAATCTTGCAGACTTGTAGTAGATTTATTTAGAAGTATAACATCATCTGCATAAAGCAAAGAGCTGACATTAACATCTCCAATTTTGATATCAGGTTTAATACCACTTTCCTTCATAATGTGATCCATATAGATAATGAATAACAGAGGGGATAATGTAAATCCTTGTCTGACACCAGATTTAACATTAAACTTCCTTCCTGTACTTCCTTCAATTCTAACTGCTTACAACTCAAAGACTAAGTATTGTTTGATATAATGCCCCATTGACACCATATAACTGTAGTGTTTTGAATAGCTTCCCTCTCTTGGCACCTTGTCATATGCCTTTTCCAGATCTATAAAACTTAAATACAGATCTTTGTTATATTCCCATGATTTCTCAACTATTTGTCATAAAGTGAAAACTGATCCTGACAGCCTCTATATGGTCTGAACCCAGCTTTTTTTTCACCAAGCTTCCCTTCCACAATCGTCAACCGTTTCTCAAGTATACTGGCATAAATCTTACCAGGAACACTCAGTAGAGAAATACCTCTGTCATTTTCACATTCAGTTTTATTTCCCTGTTTTTATATATGGGCACTATGAGAGCTCTACTCCAATCATCTGGAAGTCGTCCTTCTGTTCAGGCCTTCTAAACTCTGCAGTGCAGCCACTGTAAGACTTTTATGCCTCCATACTTGAGCATTTCTGGTCGAATATCATCTACTCCAGCTGGCTTTTCACATTTCAGAATTTTAATTGCTTTTTCTACTTTAATTATGGATCTGTATTCCTGACTGCATCTATGTTGAGTGTTTTTTACCACTGTGCTGTCACTGATTGTTTCATTTAGCAATTTTTCAAAGTAATTACACCATACATCAAGGATATCTTTTTTCTCCAGTTTTCATGTCACCTTTATTATCTCTAATTCCTTTTACAACATTCTTTCCTTCATTTCTGAGATTTTTCAATAACCTCTAGAATATTTTGCCACCTTCTTGATATTTATTTTCTATGTTCTTACCAAAGTCTTCCCACGAATTTTGTTTAGCTTGTTTTACATTCTTACATTTGTCCCTGTTCTATTCTCTAAGATCATAAGCTGACTTTATTTGTCAGGAACTTTTGATATGCTTTCTTGTTTTCCTTCACTTCCTCTTTAGCTTCCTGTGTCCACTATGGAGTTCCAATTTTTCTATCCTTACAGACAACCTCATGCCTCTCTGGCTGAATCAATGTTTTCTTCAGGATTTTCTACTAAATCTCCAAAATCCTGTTCTCAAACTCTTTCATTTTTCTTGAATAATGTTTGTATATTTCAGTCTACAGTTCACATCTGAGAGCTGCTCAACTTTTATTCGCTTTAAAATTTTCTTACATGTTCTTCTTTTCAGTATGAAATTCAATTTTATCCTGCTCAAGACTAAATGGTGGTCACTTCCAATTTCAAATCCTCTGTATTCTCTAGTGTTCTTCACCAGAGAGAAACACATCACTATCAACAATAACATAGTCAATGAGACTTTTCTTATTCCTTGGTTCTTCTCTCCATGTGAATTTGTGTACATTTTTATGTTGGAGCATGGTGTTAGTAATAACCAGTCCATGTCCTGAGCAAAGCTAATACTTTGCCATTATTATTAGCTTTGCTTTTTTCTCCAAATTTTCCCAATATATTTTTGTATGTCTGACAATCATTTCCTACTCTGCTATTTAGATCCCCTACAAGGACCAATTTTTCATTGTGTCAGTTGCTTTCTCTAAATCCTCAAAAAATTCCTTTGCTTCTACCTTAGCAGAACCTTCTGTCAGACCATAGGCACAAATAAGTCTCATTGTCCAGTTCCCCATTCTGATATTTGCCCATATCACCCTGCTTGAGACTCCCTGCCATTCAAGAAGATTAGCCTTGTATTTAGTGTTTAATACTATGGCTACTCCTTTTCCTTGATTGTCATTGCCTGAATATAACAATTTGTATTTATTGCTCAGAAAGATCTCACCAATTTTTGCCTTTTTTGTTTCAGTCACCCCTATTATGTCAATCTGGTACTTATAGAATTCCTCAGCTATCTCCACATGTTTGCCATTCATTCTTCTTTATGTTGATAGTACCAATCTTGAACTCTGGTGATATTTTTAATGAATGGTCCTTTACAAGTTTGACACGATCCAAAATAGAAAATTTCTTCCACACATCAATAACTGTCAGTAAATTATCCTTATCAAATTCCAATACATTTTGGATAAACAAAATATATTGGAATTTTCTTCTTATGTAGTAAGTTTTGAAGGTAGAAATTACACTCTGGTTGTATTAAGGATGTTGTATTAAGTGATAGAAAACAAAATTCTAAATTCTGCATTTGGGTGTTCTAAAACAGGATAGCCAGGTGTGCTTCATTGTCTATAATCAATAAAACTTTACAGTTCAGATTTTTTTTCCATTAAATAGCTTTTAACTTTTGGAACAAAACATTTATGGAACCATTCATTAAAAAGTTCTTTTGTAACCCAGCCTTTTTTTTGTTTCCCTTCCAGTGCACTGGTAACATGTTTTTGCACTTGGCATTATTTTCCAAAAAAGGCTGGTCTTGTCTATGTTCCAAACTTGATCAGGAGTGTAGCCATCATTTTCAATAATTTTGGAGAGTTTTGAAAGAAATTCCCTAGCTGCCAGCTCATCTGCAGATGCAGCTTCTCTTTTTATTTTTACATTATGAAGCGCATATCTTTTGAGAAATTTTGTAAGCCAACCTGTGTTTTACAGAAAAATCACAATTGTTGTTTGATTTTGTTGGCTGGTTTTGATATTCCTTTTTGTGAGCAATCTTCTATCCACGTCATAATAAATTTAGTTTAATCCTTTATCCAAGTGTGAGCAAACAAAGTTTGCACCAGAGAGTATCTTCAGGACTGGGGTAAGGTGGTACAACACCCAGTCCTGAAGATACTCTCAGGTGCAAACTTTGTTTGCTCACACTTGGATAAAGGATTAAACTAAATTTATTATACTCTAACCAAGTGAAAAATAAACTTTCAACATCTATCCACATCACTATGATCTTTTCCGTTTTCACTTTTATAATGATTGATGACGACTTGACAGTTAATTTTGTTCCATTAAAGAACAGATTTTCTAATGGCCTCTTAATTTTTCTTAATCATTCTCATGGTAGCTTCGTTCAGTCCAAAATATTTCCCTAAGGATGTTGAACCTTCTCCAGCTGCTAAACAACCTAAAATTTGAATCTTAGTTTCTAAAGTAATAGGTTTTCTTTTCTTCTTCTGTCTAACTTAATTATTTGACATCATGATTAATGGGGTAATGTTATGAAAATATCTGAAAATATTCAATAATTAATTTTACTAATTTGATATTACACATACAAAACTTGAATTACATTGGTAAGTTGTATTTAATACATTCCTGTATAACTCTGTTGCACGAACAAAACTTTTATGAACAAAACACAAGACGTGTAAACATTTCGAATTATAAACATCATCATCATCATCATCATCAAATTCCTGCCATGTACCCTCAAGGGGTGTACAGGATATGACAGTACTACATGAAAAAATTACATCATTACTAACTTCCTATCTACAATTTTCCTCCAAATCAGTCTGTTACTTGTCAAGACTCCAACATTATCAGATCTTATATTTCTGTCGTCTAAGGCACTTTGTACCGTATCAATCCACCTATATCTTGGCTTCCTCTGGGTCGTTTTCCTGCCAACCTAGCAGAGAACACTTGTTTTGCTAATCTTTCCTCTCCCATTCTATTTAAGTGACCATACCATCTGAGATTAGCTCTGCTAACGCATTCCTGGATGCTGACAATGTCAAGTTCTTTCCTAATATCCTCATTTTTTATATGATATTGCCATTGATGCCATCTGTTCACGCCTCTAATCTTTCTCAGGACTCTCATATCTGCGGTCTCTAGTCTTTGGTCAAGTGTTTTACTTCTGACCCAGCTCTCAGATCCATAAGTTAAAATTGGTTTGAACACAGTCTTGTATACAGCTAATTTAGTGTTCCGACTAATTTCTTTCTTATTCCATATGAATTTATTCAATTGACTTCCCACGATACCAGCTTTGCTGATTCTGTTGTCTATTTCTATATTTAGTTTACCATCTTCAGTAAAAATTATGCCTAAGTAGCTGAAATGTTTTACTTGTTCCACAGGTTCTCCATTCACAACACAGTTGACATTTTCAATGATTCTGCCTATTTTCATTGTCTTTGTCTTTTTATTGCTGACCTTCATACCATATCTATTACAACAGCTATTCAATTTAGTCAGAGAATCTTGCAGACTTGTAGCGGATTTATTTAGAAGTATAACATCATCCGCATAAAGCAAAGAGCTGATATTAACATCTCCAATTTTGATATCAGGTTTAATACCACATTCCTTCATAACGTGAATCCATATAGATAATGAATAACAGAGGGGATAATGTACATCCTTGTCTCACACCAGATTTAACATTAAACCATCTTCCTGTACTTCCTTCAATTCTAACTGCTGACTCACAACTCAAATAAAGACCAAGTATTGCTTGATATAATGCCCCATTGACACCATATAACTGCAGCGTATTGAATAGCTTCTCTCTTGGCACCTTGTCAAAAGCCTTTTCCAAATCGACAAAACTTAAATACAGATCTTTGTTATATTCCCATGCTTTCTCGACTATTTGTCGTAAAGTGAAGATCTGATCCTGACAGCCTCTATTTGGCCTGAATCCAGCTTGTTCTTCACCAAGCTTTTCTTCCACAATTCTTCTCAACCGTTTCTCAAGTATATTTGCATAGATCTTACCAGGAACACTCAGTAGAGAAATACCTCTGTCATTTTCACATTCAGTTTTATTTCCCTGTTTTATATATGGGCACTATGAGAGCTCTACTCCAATCATCTGGAAGTCGTCCCTCTCTCCAGGCTTTCTGAACTATGCAGTGCAGCCACTGTAAGACTCTTATACCACCATACTTCAGCATTTCTGGTCGAATATCATCTACTCCTGCTGCCTTTCCACATTTCAAGCCTTTTGATGGCTTTTTCTACTTCAAGTATGGATATGTATTTCTGACTGCATGCCTGGTCAGTGTTTTTTTATCACTGTGCTGTCATCACTGCTTGTTTCATTTAACAGTTTTTCAAAGTAATTACTCCATACTTCAAGGATATCTTTTTCTCCTGTTTTCATGTCACCTTTTACAGCACTCATCTCTAATTCCTTTAACAGCACTCTTTCCTCCATTCCTAAGCTTCTTCAACAACCTCCAGAATATTTTGCCACCTTCTTGATATTTATTTTCTATATTCTTGCCAAAGTCCACCCATGACTTTTGTTTAGCTAGTTTTACACACTGTTTAGCTTTCTTACATTTGTCTCTGTATTCTGTAAGAGTAAAAGCTGATTTATTTGCCAGGAACTTTTGATATGCTTTCTTCTTTTCCTTCACTGCCTCTTTAACTTCCTGTGTCCACCAGGGAGTTCTGATTTTTTTATCCTTGCAGACAACCTCACCACATGCCTCTCTGGCAGAATCAATCAATGTTTCCTTCAGAGTTTGCCACTGAATCTCCAAGGTTTGATTCCTGTTCTCAAACTCTTTCATTTTCTTTTCAATAATATTTCTGTATTTTAGTCTGCAGTTCACATCTGAGAGCTGCTCAACTCTTATTCGCTTTAAAACTTTCTTACATGTTATTCTTTTCAATATGAAATTCAATTTTATCCTGCTCAAGACTAAATAGTGATCACTTCCAATTTCAAATCCTCTGTACACTCTGGTGTCCTGCACCAGGGAGAAAACATCACTATCAACAATAACATAGTTAATGAGACTTTTCTTATTCCTAGCCTCTTCTCTCCATGTGAATTTGTGCACATTTTTATGTTGGAACATGGTGTTAGTAATAACTAGTCCATGTCCTGAGCAGAAATCCAACAGATATTTGCCATTATTATTAGCTTTGCTCTTTTCTCCAAATTTTCCCAAAATATTTTTGTATGTCTCACAATCATTTCCTACTCTACTATTTAGATCCCCAACAAGGACCAACTTTTCCTTTTTCATTGTGTCAGTTGCTTTTTCTAAAGCCTCAAAAAATTCCTCCACTTCTACCTTAGTAGAACCTTCTGTGGGACCATAGGCACAAATAAGTCTCATTGTCCAGTTTCTCATTCTCATATTTGCCCACATTACTCTACTTGAGACTGACTGCCATTCAAGAAGATTAGCCTCGTATTTTGTGTTGAATACTATGACTACTCCTTCTTTTCCTTGATTGTCATTGCCTGAATATAACATTTTGTATTGCTCAGAAAGATCTCACCAGTTTTGGTCTTTTTTGTTTCAGTCACCCCTATTATGTCGATCTGGTACTTATCTAATTCCTCAGCTAGCTCCATTTCTTTGCCATTCAGGCTTCTTATGTTGATAGTACCGATCTTTAACTCTGGTGATGTTGAGTTGGGGTTTGTTTTCAGATTTGTAAACATTTCTTGTTTATAATTTCAGAATTATAAACAAGAAATGATTATTTAGCAAACAGCTTAACTCCTTCCAAGCAGCCTTATATAGGTGCGCGTCCTGTAACAGACCAACTTATCTTTGAGAAATCAGCATAGCACCCTTTTATCAGAACTGAATTCAAACAGAAATTTTAAAAATAAGCGCCATTTGAACTGTGTTAGATCAAAATATTCTGTATAAAAATAGAATTGCTTTTGTTTTCTAAATCATGTTATTTCAAAATCATGTAAAAAAAAAAAAAGCCCTGTAAAAAGAGAATTAGCTGTATATATATATATATATCATCATCAAATTCCTGATATATACCGTCAAGGGGTGTACAGGATATGATAGTACTACATGAAAAAAAAAAAAAAAATATATATATATATATATATATATTTTAAATCTTTAGATTTTTTCAACATTCATTTTTGTGTTGTGGCAAGCATCATAAACATCTTTACCATTAGTTCCCCTTACTATTGCTCGCACACAACACCTTGAACATGACGTTTCCATAAGGTAATTATTATTATTACATGACACCTTCAGGGAGTCCAAAGACTCATCGAGGGAATGTTTTTTCATTATCTGGATCACATCCATAAAGACATTTTAATGTCGGCATGAAGGTGGGCAAAGCAATTGGAGGATGGATCCTAATGCCTTTATAGTCTGAAAGAAATAGATGACACTCTTAGCATCAAGAACTTGATGAAGAGAAGAAAGAAGCCACTGGCCAGTCATCTCTTGATAATTTCATACTGAAGGCTAAACAGCCAATTATACTTTTTTTTTCCCATAATATTTTTACTTTATTATATTTTATTTTGCATTGATAACTATATACTGAAATCTAATTTGTGTAAGCGTTTGTCTAGCAGAAAAAATAAATAAAAATAAAAATGTTAATGCACTACTTGCATACACATATTGTAAACCCTAAACAGGGCATGATTTAATTGACAAGGGGAGGGGGGAGGTAAAATTTGAGTTACTTAGTTTGCTCTGTCTGCTGGCTTGTTTGTTTTAGATAATTTAATTGTATAACTTTTGAAGGATCTCTTTTTTTTATATATGAACTTCCATTTTAGTGCTATATTGAATGGTTGATAAACCTGATTATTACTATTATTACGGGCAACTCCAGGGAGTCATTAGACTCATCGAGGGAGGCCCCAAATCATATTCATCACAACTATTCGACATTCATACAGTATCTATCATACCTCGCTTTAAACTCATTCACTGTCACAGCATCCACCACAGACTCAGGGAGCGCATTCCACTCATTCACTACTCTAAAAGTAAAGAACCCAGCTCTAACACCTTTACTAACCACACTTTTGCCCAGTTTCCATGGATGTCCCCTAGTCCTCCCACAACCAGCCCTGTTCTCAAAAATATCTTCTGAATTAATTTTATAGAAACCTTTCAGTAATTTGAATGTCTCAATCATATCTCCCCTCCTCTGCCTATCAACCAATTTTTGCAACCCACAAATCCTCAACCTGTTCTCATACGGTTCATTCCACAGACCTGCTATCATCCTGATTATTAAAAATTCATATAATTAATTTTTGTATTTTGCGTTATGCAAGAAGCAGAGGCCACTTTATGATCTGATATGATTACTCAGTTTCCTGCAGCCTTATTTTGTATATCCTAAGGAGGTCGACAACTGAAGCTAGGGAAATTTGCTGAAATTATTCTTGACTAAAATAAATTGGATACATTGCAAAAAAAAACAACAACCATAAATTGGTTTTGTTTACTTAGTAAGATTTAATTTTCAAATGAACACAGTACATACAATACTAGCCTAGATCTTCATTCAGTTTGTGTGACTTACTAACAACTTAAAAAAAAGTGAGAATTTTAATGACAGCTAACAACTCCTTATACAGATAGACAGTCATATATATACAGACTCTTCTTCTGCCCTACAGATGCAAGCAAACCTATTATTGACCATGGAAACTTGAAAGCCTGTTGCATATATAACGTAGTCAGTTAAAGAAAAATATTTTATATGTAGAGATTATATATAATTTTTTTAATAATATTTGCATTAAAGCATTTAATGCTTTATTATGGTATCTATAAATAACTTAAAACTACTCTATTGATCAGAACATTTGAAATATCAGAATTTTTTAATACTCTTTTAGGATAATGATGGAAAGATCAGTTTGAAGAATTTGCAATGCATTTGTAAGAGTTTGGGTATTCCTATATCTCTTGAGGTATTACCTGATTTGTTGGCTGAATGTGATATAGAGAAAGATGGCTATATCAGCTATGAAGAGTTTATTCATTATTTGAACTGGAAAGATAAATTGCCGGAAATCTCACAGTCCTTTCAAAGTTAGTTTAGTTTTGAAATGTATTGATATGTATTGTACATAAATATTATTATGCAGAAGGAGAACTTGCATTAAGAGTACTTTTGCTTTAATGAATTAATTTATGGATAAATATAAATTAATAATGTGAGATTGCCAGATTAGTTAAGATCTTGATCATATAATAGACATATATGGTAGTTTGATCAACCTGTACTTGTTGGTCTCCATGCAAAGAACCTACTCCTCATTCCTCTGCTCATAACTCCTTGTCAAATTACAATATCACTATCATCCTGCAGTATAATGAGTATCAAAATTACAAACTGGGATATAACATTTCTATGTGCTTTAGGGTGGAAAAAAGTATATTGACAAATTTGATTATAAAAGGTAAGCCATCTCAGTTTTAAGTTTGATTGATGGCATTTTCCTAATTGCTTTGAAGTTTTGTGCTTCCAGAATTAATTCCTGTTTTGTAGTGTTATTATTATTGTTGACATCTGACCTCCATGTAGTCAGAGACTCATTGTGGGAGGTATACACTATTTGCACACAAAGCTCATTCAACTGTGCCTTAAACTGATTTAATGTGTTTACATTCACAACACACTCAGGCATTGCATTCTACTCAGCAACCACTCTCCATGCAAAGAACCTACTCCTCACTCCTCTGCTCACATCCTCCGTATACAGTTTTCAGGGATGGCCTCTTGTTCTGCCCCCACCCCCCATTATATGAGGTTTGTCTGGGAAATTCTGAAACTTTTTAAATACAAATTTTCCTGTCTAACTTAGAAGCTGTTTGGCTTTGTTGCCTTCAAAGTACTCTCTTCACTTTGTGTACACTGCTGCCAGCATTTTTTCCATCCTTTGAATCATTTCTGGAACACTTCTTCTGGGATACTGCACAGTTCTGCTAGCGATTTTTTTCTTTATTGAGTCATTCGACTGAAAACGTCGGCCTTTCAATGTCAATTTCAATTTGGAGGATAAAAAAAAGTGTGCTGGTACAAGGTCAAGCAAGTGAGCAGGGTGTGGAATGACTGTTGTCTTGTGTTTTACCAGAAATCGATGGATTAAGTCAGCAGTTAGAATTGAAGGAAGTACAGGAAGATGGTTTAATGTTAAATCTGGTGTGAGACAAGGATGTACATTAACCCCTCTGTTATTCATTATCTATATGGATCACATTATGAAGGAAAGTGGTATTAAACATGATATCAAAATTGGAGATGTTAATATCAGCTCTTTGCTTTATGCGGACGATGTTATACTTCTAAATAAATCTACTACAAGTCTGCAAGATTACCTGACTAAAGTGAATAACTGTTGTAGATATGGTATGAAGGTCAGCATTAAAAAGGCAAAGATAATGAAAATAGGCAGAAATATTGAAAATTATCAACTGCATTGTCAATGGAGAACCTATAGAACAAGTAAACCTTTCAGCTACTTAGGCATGATTTTTAGTGAAGATGGTAAATTAAATATGGAAATAGACAATAGAATCAACAAAGCTGGTATGGTAGAAATTCAATTGAATAAATTCATATGGAATAAGAGAGAAATTAGTCGGAACACTAAATTAGCTGTATACAAGACAGTGTTCAAACGAGTTTTAACTTATGGATCTGAGAGCTGGGTCAGAAGTAAAACACTTGACCAAAGACTAGAGACCGCAGATATGAGAGTCCTGAGAAAGATTAGAGGCGTGAACAGATGGCATCAATGGCAATATCATATTAAAAACGTGGATATTAGGAAAGAACTTGACATTGTCAGCATCCAGGAATGCGTTAGCAGAGCTAATCTCAGGTGGTATGGTCACCTAAACAGAATGGGCAAGGAAAGATTAGCAAAACAAGTGTTCTCTGCCAGGTTGGCAGCAAAACGACCCAGAGGAAGACCAAGATATAGGTGGATTGATACGGTACAAAGTGCCTTAGAGGATAGAAATATAAGATCTGATTATGTTGGAGTCTTGACAAGTAACAGGCTGATTTGGAGGAAAATTGTAGATAGGAAGTTAGTAATGATATAATTTTTTCATGTAGTACTATCATATCCTGTACACCCCTTGTGGGTACATAACAGGAATTTGATGATGATGATGATGATCGATGGATTAGTAATGATGTGTGTGCAGGCATATTATCATGATGAAGCATCCATCGGTTTTCACTCCAAGCATCAGGCTTTTTTTCTGATGCCTCACAAAGACATTGCATTGGCTCAAGATAATACCATTGTTCACTGTCTTGCCTTGTGGAAGAAATTCATGGTGAACAATACCCTCAGAAAACTGCCATCATCACTTTGACATTTGACTGCACTTGTCTCGCTTTTTTTGGATCATGATGACACTTTTTCAATGCCACAGTAATGATGTTTTCTAAAAAGTTTTCATTCTTGTAAGTTTGACTGAAAAGCATTTGGTTCACATCAGCATGAATTTGTTTTTGATCATCAGTCAAAAGGTGAGGCACAAATTTGGCTGCAGTGCAAAGCATGCCTGAAGTTTCCATAAGAATCTCATGACAAGCAGTTTTTGAAATGTTTACTTATTTAGCTACCTCATGAACAGTTAGAATGACTCCATTAACTTTTTCATCATTTTCATCAATGTTCAGTGTTGATGGTTGTCCTGAACAGGGATCATCAATCACTGAAGTTTGGCCATCTTTGAAATTGCTACCGCTCCATACATTTGAGTCTGGCCTAAATCCTCATTACCAAATGCTCTTTTTAGCATTTCAAATGTTTCCGTGAAAGATTTTCCCAATTTGAAACAAAACTTCAACACAAATTCATTGATCGTGAAAATCACCCATTGTAAACACAACAAAAAATTGCGACATGCACCGAAAATGTGTTGACACAAACAGATGCAGTACAGTAACTAAGAAAAATATCATGTTGCAGTTTTTGCTATATTACTTCCCAATGTTGTTGCTAGATTACAGCTAGTAGTGCTTGTTGGTGCGATAATTCAAAAGTTCAAGAATTTCCTGGACAAACCTCATATGAAAATTTTCTTCCATGTCGACATGATAACAACTCCTGACTAACTTATATGTCTAAATAGACTGCACAGATAGACAGGTAAGTGGAACTATCAGTTCACTGTAACTCCTATTCACAAGGCTTTGCAATTTACATTCTTTCAGTCTGTCTTCATGCTTCACATTCTTCCAGAGACCACTGATCACTTTTGTGAATCTTCTCTGAACCCTTTCTAACTTACCCTCATCACCATGAAAACCCAGTAACCAAATCTGTGCATAATAATCCATATAAGGCCTAATCAAGGCTTTATATAATGGAATCATAACCTCTTTATTTCTGCATGTCATGGTCCTCCACATTATTGCCATTATCTGATGTAACATCTTCACAACTTGTGCAATGTGGCCCCTGAATTTCAGGTCCTTGTCTACCACCACTCCCAGATCTCTCACTTGCTCTACCTCCTTTAAAATTTCCCTACCAAATGTTTACCTTGCATCCCGTTGTTGCTTACAAATATCAAAACCTTACACTTTGCAACAGTTAACTGATAGTTCCACTTACCTGTCTATTTTTGTGCAGCTATTCAAGTCCTCCTGTGAAATAAGATTTTAACATCTGCATTACTCTCATTTTTGCATCATCCACAAACAGTTGCATATCATCATTTAAACTCATCCCAATATTATTAATATAGAAATTGGACAATGATGGCTCCAATAGACCCCTACAGCACACAACTAGTGACTTTCCTCTTTGGAATAATGTACTCCTTCATACAACTTTCTGATACCTATCTAACAGCTAGTCACTGATCCAACTCACTAGTATGTTATATCCAATCCCATGTGTTTCAATTTATTTAACAGCTGCTTGTGTGGCAGTCATATGCATCTCCCTTGTCCAAGACAGTTTATCACCTTGTTATAGTACATGAATAAGCTAGTAAAACATGATCTCCCTTTAGCAAACCCATGCTGACAACTACAGAGAATTACTGCTATTATCAATCCATTTCTGTATCCTAATTCTCACTGATCTCTCTAGTACCTTCAAGACAACTCTGGATGTACAGATTGGCCTATTTGTAGCCACAGCATTATCACCACCTTTATGCAATAGAACAATTTTGCCTTCTTTCCACTCCCTTGAAACCTGTGCTGTTGTAAGACTCTTATTAAACAGGCATGCCAACTACTGCCAATTCCCTGGAACATTCCCTTAAGACATGTGATGATTTGTCATCAAATCCTGTCACCTTATTGACATTAAGCTTATTTATTTCCTCATATACCTCCTGCTCATTCACAATTAAGCCATCCTCTACACTTGTGGTTTTCATGATTTCACTCTGAGGAGGTTGAAACACCCTTATAAATTGTTCAGTAAATACCTCAACAATTTCATCCATTAACGTAATCTTACCATAATCATTTCGCCATCTACTTGCCACATATCTGAAAAACTCTTTAGGGTTTTCTTGGCCTGATTTGCTGATTTCCACTCATATTGTAGTTTTGCAGTTCTTACCAACTAAGTCACCTTCCTGGCCTGCTCTTTATATTCCTCATGTAATTAATTATTATGCTTAATCCCTTTATTCATCCAATTGACACCCACTTTATTCAGTCTTTTGACCTTTGGAATACAATCGCACATTTAAATATCTTTTTCAGAACCACATCCTCTGATGAAATTATCAGATCAAACTCTCTAACTTCATGTGCCCTCCTTTACATACTGCTTAAGATAGTTGTCCCTCAAAAACTCAAATTCATTTTCCTTATTCATAAATGCTATCTCTTCATTACAGTCTATACTGCCATAATTAAAATCACCCTTCCATTTCTAATCCTGTTATGATATGTTTTGCTTCTTATTCCAACAATTTCTGGGCAAGTAATTACCAGTTGTTGGTAATTCCACCCACAAACCATCATAAACCTGTCGTGCATTAGTACTATGAGTGGTATAAGTGTTGGATAATCTTATATCTTGCCTGGCAACAAAACTTTTTTTTTCTCCAAGTAACTTGGTAATTGATGGAGTGCCATCAATTACTTGATGGCACTCCATAATGACACAGATGTCAGTGAGTGTCTTTCATCATATGGAGTGCCATCAATTACTTGATGGCACTCCATATGATTAATTAATGAAGTGCCATCAATTACTTGATGGCACTTCATTAATTACTAAGTTACTTGGAGGAAAAAAAAAAGCAAAAATCTTAGAGAGAAAAAAAAATCCGCTGAAGGCAAATTCAAATGATGAATTTGCCTTCAGCAGCTTGGAAAACAGAGATGCTGTTCACTTGGAAATCTGCTATGGCCGATTGAAAAATTAGCTCATATCCACTATTCTGGTGAATGTATTCCTGTAAACTCTCTACGAAACTTTTAAAGAGTCTGCATTCGGCTTTGAAATAATGCTGGATTTAATATCCACTTAATTTTTATAAATTTTGCATTACCGAACTGAAGCCTTTTGGCTCTTTATTTTAGGAAATAAAATTGAATATAGATAGAGGTTGTCAAGATTAGCTGTGACAAATATGACAAGACTCTGTACTTTGTTTTGTAGATCTGGAAAAGACATATGACAAGGTGTCCAGAGAAAAGCTTTTCAAAACACTACATTTATTTGGTGTAAATGGAACATTGTACAGAGCAGTATATAATATATATTTAAGTTGTCAGTCAGTAATTAGAATTGAATGAAACACAGGCAAATAGATGGTTTAATGCAAAATCAGGAGTACAACAAGAATGCACATTATTTCACCTCTTATTCATCATCTACAGTATATATGGATCACATGAAAGAAATTAGCATTAGGCCTGATGTTAGAACTGGAAATGTCAAACTTATCTCTTTGCTTTATGCAGGTGATGTGGTACTCCTAAACATATCTAGTCCAAGTCTCTAGGATTCTTTAACTAAATTGAATAGCAGCTGTAACAAATTTTGCATGAAAATTAAAAAGACCAAAACCATGAAAATAGGCAGAAGCGTTGAATTCTGCACATCAACTGCATTCTGAATGGAGATCCTATAGAACAAGTAAAATATTTCAGCTATTTATGCACAGTTTTTAGTGAAGATGGCAAGTTAAACCTAGAAATAGACAATAGAATAAGCAAAGCTAGTGTGGTTGGTAGCCAGCTGAATAAATTTGTATTGAATAAGAGAGAAATTATCCAAAAAGCCAAACTAGTAGCATACAAGACATTTTTCAAATCAGTTTTAATTTATGGATCTGAGAGTTGGGTTAGAAATAAAGCACTCGATCAAGACTAGAGACCACAGATATAATGGTTTGAGAAAAATTAGGGGAGTAACAGATGTCATCAGTGGCAGAATCATATTAAAAATGAAGACATTAGGAGAGAACTTGACATTGTTTGCATTCAAGAATGTGCAAGCAGAGCTAATCTAATCTAATCTAATCTAATGTGGTATGGCCACTTAAATAGAATGCATGAGGGAAAGGTTAGCAAAACATATGTTTGATGCCAAGATGACACGAAAGAGATCTAGAAGACCAAGGTCTAGGTGGATTGATTCAATCAGAAGTGCTTTAGAAGCACGAAATGTTAGATATGACAATATTGGAGTGCTGACAGGTAATAGACTGATTTGGAGGAAAATTGTGGGTAGGAAGTTAATAATAATGTAAACTTAATCATGCAGTGCTGTTATAGTAGCTTGCTTGAGGATACATATCAGGAAATTGATAATGATGGTAATGGTTATGGATGAAACTTTATTTTGTACCTAATAGTCAACTATCATAGGACTCTCCTCTTTACTTTAAGTTTTTTGTGGATATCGACAGTCCTCTGATTGTTGACCAGATGAATTTTTTTTTTATATAACAGTAAATTGCACACTTTCTCATTTGACAAATCTTGTGCTTCACAAAAGAAAAAACTTCTAGAATGTCTAATTCTCTAACCTTAAATACTGATCTCCAAGTCTATTCTTAATTACCTCATTAATTTTGGAACCAGCCAAACTTAATCATCCTATCTGGTATCTCCCAGTCCTAGATATAAGACATTAAATGTCATTAAGAATCATGTTTTCATCTTTAAAAAAATTATATTTAGTATTTCACTTCAGCCATTAATTTTCTTCTGATCGACTATACCCAGTACAAATCCATATGACCACTAAATGTTCTGTTATGATAGGTTTCACGGTATAAAAAGAACACAGATGGTTAAGAAAATAACTATTTATTAACTTAAAAGCTAATATTTCGCTGGTAATATATCCAACATCTTCAGAGCACACAACACAAAGTTTGTTACAAAGGCAAGACAACCACAATCCGGTGTAACAGTGGGGACAGTATAAGTGATTGCAGCGTGCAACACAAGACTAAAGTCCTAATATGGCGCCATCTAGGTTAAAAAAAAAAAAAAATCAAAGTTTTGAAATAGTAGTCCAAATGATAAAAAATAAAAGTAATAAATATTAATTTGGTCTTAGGATGACTGTCTCCCAAATCTTTGGTAGATTTATACAGCCATACTTATTAAGGTTTGGGGTATGTTTCAAGGCTTCTGTTGATTCCAGAAACAACCTCTCTGACTTGTAGAAGCTTCTGTGCATTACTTTTGTTTCTTTCCAATTGATCCTGTGTGTAATGCACAGAAGCTTCTACAAGTCAGAGAGGTTGTTTCTGGAATCAACAGAAGCCTTGAAACATACCCCAAACCTTAACAAGTATGGCTGTATAAATCTACCAAAGATTTGGGAGACAGTCACCCTAAGACCAAATTAATATTTATTACTTTTATTTTTTATCATTTGGACTACTATTTCAAAACTTTGATTTTTTTTTTTTTTTTTTTTACCTAGATGGCGCCATATTAGGCCTTTAGTCTTGTGTTGCACGCTGCAATCACTTATACTGTCCCCACTGTTACACCGGATTGTGGTTGTCTTGCCTTTGTAACAAACTTTATGTTGTGTGCTCTGAAGATGCTGGATATATTACCAGCGAAATATTAGCTTTTCAGTTAATAAATAGTTATTTTCTTAACCATCTGTGTTCTTTTTATATCATGAAACCTATCATAACATGTCTGACGAACACATAAGCCTATCCACGCACTAAATGTTCTCTCATTTGGTATGGTGTCTCTGAGATTATTATTATTAAGAGAGACCTCCAGGGAGTCAGGGACTTATTGAAGGAGGCCACCAGGGGCGAATATTCTGGGTGTGCTAGGTGTGCAGTGCTCATCCACGAAATAACAGTATCACTGATATTATATTTTTGCATTTATTCCCGTTAAAGACTCACCCAATTTTTTGCAGACTTCACTCGATTCCTAAAATTAAACACAATATACTGTACCAATGCTTCATTGTCCTCTTCACGAGGATAATAAAGCATTAGTGCTTCATGAAAGGCGCTTTTCGCTGCATAAACGTTGCGTCACATTCGCGTTAATAGCCTGGGTGTGCTTTCAAAATGCATACACCTTTGAGCCATTCAAAAAGATGTAAAGAGGGCACAGTGTGTCAAATTCTTAGCTTTGTATTATTTTTAAACCGCTGAGAAGGCGTGACTAGGTGAGCTTAAATTTTGAGCTCGCTCAGCACCTAGCGTCAGTGATTGGTTATTGTCTCAACCAATCCAATTGAACATTGTCACTGTCATGAGTTGAGATATTACTATATCCGATGGCTTTCCCCCCACCCCCCCCCCCCCCCACCCCCCCCCCCCCCCACCCCCCCCCCCCCCCACCCCCCCCCCCCCCCACCCCCCCCCCCCCCCACCCCCCCCCCCCCCCACCCCCCCCCCCCCCCACCCCCCCCCCCCCCCACCCCCCCCCCCCCCCACCCCCCCCCCCCCCCACCCCCCCCCCCCCCCACCCCCCCCCCCCCCCACCCCCCCCCCCCCCCACCCCCCCCCCCCCCCACCCCCCCCCCCCCCCACCCCCCCCCCCCCCCACCCCCCCCCCCCCCCACCCCCCCCCCCCCCCACCCCCCCCCCCCCCCACCCCCCCCCCCCCCCACCCCCCCCCCCCCCCACCCCCCCCCCCCCCCACCCCCCCCCCCCCCCACCCCCCCCCCCCCCCACCCCCCCCCCCCCCCACCCCCCCCCCCCCCCACCCCCCCCCCCCCCCACCCCCCCCCCCCCCCACCCCCCCCCCCCCCCACCCCCCCCCCCCCCCACCCCCCCCCCCCATCTTCCTACATTCATTCCCCGTTCCTGGAGCAACAAAGTCGGATATCGATATTTCTAATGCACTTATTGTTCAAGAGGTTGAAACTTTAACTTATTGTTAAAGTTTCAAGAAGACATTTTCGGAAATAATGTGGGATTTAATATCCCCTTAATTTAAATAATGTTACATCACTGAAGTGAAGCCTATTGGCTCTTTTATTTAAGTAATTTATGGGTGCACCTTTTTGACAACTCATATAGCAAAGTGCAGGTATCCCTTGCAACCTATAGGACACACATATCACAAATGATAATTATTAATTATTCCTTACCATTAATGAAAGTATTTCTACTCACACTTATTCTTTCCTATTCGCATGTCTTATAAATGATGGTTCACATATTTTCATCTTTGAATATTTCAAATATACCAACCAAATATAGCATTCTCCTTCATTGTTTTCTAATAAATCCTAAAAACAGATTGTTCCCCCACTCTACGCAGAAGTATTCAAAGTTATCCTGCAATTAATTGCATTGGACCAATTAAGATGAGCACTGATGCACTATACCCTCTCAAAACTTTCATACATCGATAAAATGCAATCACAAGGTCATGCGCTTCCATGGAGGGGGGGGGGGGGCACTTCCCCCCAGGATAGATTAAAAAATTCCACAAATTCTAATCGTAAAATTGAGTGAGATATGTAATCTTACACCCTCGACCCTGGGAACGCTTTGTCTGTCGTAAAATTTTATTATGTGTTGGCCTGTTTCGGCTGGTCCACGGTGGGATAGCCATAGAACATGTGTTTTATTGCAGCAATAGAACACATGTTTTATTGCAGCAATAAAACACGTGATCCTGTTTTTGGATCATCTTTTTCTCATTTGTGAACAGTGACCGGTTAGTGTGCCCTCTGTGTCTAGGGAGTTACTAAGTGTGAATTATAAATTTATAGTGAAACAAATTTAAACAGAAAAATACATTTTAAAAGTTAATTGTATGTAATTTAATATTATTTTATTTGTTAGTTTTACGATTTTTTTGCTTTTAAACTGAAATAATTTAATTTAGGATGAATTAGTTAGTTGATTTTTAATAAAATATGCCGGTCAATTTTTTTTATATATGAAATTCTGGTAAAAACTATTAATTCTGAATACCTTTTTTTTTCCAAGAATTAAAGATAATTAAAATCGATGCAAAATGAAAATAACGTATTTATAGTTTACAAAGACGAATAATTTCATAAAAAAAAACTAAAAGACGTTTACTGATGTAATTATTTAAATAATCAATAATTATAAAAATTTATCGATGTAATAAATTTTACATCGGGGAGGGAGCTTAGAGACAAGCTTCTCCCCCTGGAAAATTTTCTGTGGACGCACGCCCATGTATATGGTCAAAGCACCTCCATAGCGCAATTGGAAGAACGATGGTACATTGCGCCCTTCGATTGGAATAGGTCTATGTTCGATTCTCGTTGCGATGGGAGGAATCTTTATCTGGATGATTTCAATCGAAGGTGAGTTAGCCAATCTCATACGGAGGTAGCAGGGTTTTTTCTCCCGGAAACTCGGGTTTTTCATCCCACATGCAGGCAAATCGGCCCTTCAGAACACACACAATTTACAGACAAAAAATACTAGGTGTGGTGGTGGTGGATGGTAGATGGAGATGATTCGTAGTACAGGTTTGGTATAGTGTTTGAGACAGTTGTAGGTGTCCTCCCGCGATGAGTCTTCGGACTCCTCGGAGGTATCAGAAATAATAATAATAAATTGATGTGAAATCTGTAGCACGGATTGCATAACCCACATGACAGCACACACCCAACTGAAATGAGCATGCGAAGCCACTGATAAACATATACAGGTATCCCTTGCTTAACGCGGTGAAATTAATTGTGGCAATCCTTTGATATACGCGGAAAGAGTTTTGATTAATGTGCCTTTAATCATGCGGAGCTCACATCTGATCAGACAGATACATGCAAAATGCTTAACATAAATATTCTTACACAATTCAGCTTGGAGGTCATGAGTAGCTGTGCATTCATATGTTACGAGTGATATTGCGCACTGTTTTTTGCTGTCAATTTGGTTTAACGCATGTTATGTAAAGGTTTGTGATATTTGATAGTAAATTGTATCTGAGAGATACCGTGACTCCGATGTCAGTATAGTATAGTTTAGTTGGGTTTTTTATTCTTTGTTCAATAATTTTTAGATTGTAACTGAAAATAAATAAACCATCATGTATTACTCAAATAAAGAGCCAAAGGCTTATTTATCATACATGTCCTCTAGGAGATGTGCTTTACATTATGGAAAATACTAAGGAAAGTGATGTGGAGCTTACTCCACCTTTATTATAAGTTGCCCATAAGGTTGCTTATGCTTGCATCCACCGAAACTTTTAGTTTCTATATATTCAGCACGAAACTCTTGTAGTTTCTATATTCGGCTATGGAAAATGTTGGATTCAATATCCATTTAATTTGTACAATCATGTATTATATTTGCAGTGTTTTTTCTTTATGTTTTATTGTTTGTTTGCCGAGGTCTAGAGAGTCGTTGTGCTTATTATTGTAGAATCTATGCCGATAAGAAAAAAAATTAAAACTGTTCAAACGACCCTTGATAACTTCTTTTGATAAAAAAAATTGCAGTGAATAATGTAGGTACAAGTATTTATTAAATATTTACTTTGCATTCATTTTTTATCTTTCCTAAAAGAGTACCATATAAAACTAATTATTAATACAGTAATTGATCATGGATGAATTATAATTTTTACCATTGATTATTAGATTTGATTAACGCGATTTTGATATATGCGGTAATCGAGGGATTAATTAACTGCATTAATCGAGGGATACCTGTACATTTTTATTTCTTTTTACAAGACATTATGTAATAGCATGTAAATGAAAATGAAGTCAGCTACAAAATCAATTAGGGCAAAATATCAGTAAATTATCTCTGAAGAACCCATACCTTTACAGAGTTCACATACCTCATGATGGATTTTAACATCTGGACCATTTCTTCTGCAGTTTCATGCCACATAGTAGCACAGGCATAAATGTGTGTGACACCTATATTACTGTTGTCTACACCAGGGTCTGCTGCCTCTTCGACTGTCTCGCCCAATTCAACGTCTGAAGGAGCTTTGTCGTAAGATGAATATTCCTGTATGAAAATAAACAAAACTATAAATTTCAAGTGGTAATCTTATATTATTTCAAGTGGATGTCTCAAGTATCAGGTACGTTTAGATTATTATTATTATTATATTGAGTTTTCTACCATAGGAATGGCTACCCGGTGACATCTCTGCTCCCGTTTTTATAGTTTTAAAGTGGTTCTAACTCCTGTTTTTAACTTAAAATTGTTGCAAAGTAATTCTACTGGTCACGCTGAAGACAGTGATATATGATTCAATGAAATCAGCTAATTAGAATCCAAATTTTGAGTGCTGAAAATTGAACAGAGTGCATCATGTGTCTGAAGGATTTATCATCCGACAGAAATTATATAACCTGTAGAAAATGTAGAAATCTTCACTTTACATGTTCCAGCCTTTCAGAAACAACCTGGCAGCGCAAATACAATGAAAAGCTGAAACAAAACAAAGAAACGTTGCCACCCAACGCAGCCTATTATACTGGAGGTAGAATCAGACGATGAACAGAATAGAATAGGCAAAAAAAAATACAGGTGAATCCTATAATTTGAATTCATTAAATATACTACTAGGAAACAGTTTAAAGACTATAAAAGTCAACTTAGAAGGTCTTGTCCCAGGACTCTGACAAGCGAACAAACAAATAAAAAAATGTAGCGAATATGAGGATTTTGTTAAATACAATAATTTAGCAATAGAAGAAGTCTTGCAAATGGTAAAAGACATTTTGATGAAAGAGACATCCGAATTCCTTCAAAAACTTAATTCCTAAAACTACAATACGAACTTTTAAATTAGCAACAACATAAAGAAGATCTTGTCATAAACTGTCTTCCTGAAACTGCACCCACAGAAAATCTCAGACATAGTTTTAAAGTTAGGCCATGCAATTGACATCCCCTACAGCATAACGACATTCAGACAATAAATCGGATTCCCAGGAAAAACAAAAAACAAGGTTTGCCATGATCTGCACCAGTCATAGTTCATCTTACAAGGAAGTCCACAAGAAACTAGTGGCAACTAGTTGCCAAGGACTTGAACGCATCACAAGGCAATACACCAATCTTCCTATAAGAGAATTTAACACCATTCAACCAAAATCTGTTGTACCAAGCAAGAAAAGCAAAAAAAAAAAAAACTATCAATTTTTGTGGATCAGAGACACCAAGATATTCTTAAGGAAGTCACTAACTTCAAAGTCGATACAAATCAGAAGCTGGGAAGACAGAGATTGGCTGTCACAGTGAAATAAAAGACTCCTAATTAGATCAGAAAGAAGATCTCAACACAACAAAAACGAATGAGAACCGTAAGACATGTTATAATACCAGAATACATCAGCAATTGTACTTTTGACTCACTCGAAGCATGAAAACAACACAGTACAAACGAGAGGACTCTTCATATTAATATCAGAAGCACTAGAAAACATTGGTTAATGCTGCAAGCTTATCTGAAGAATTACACCGGTGTTATTGATATATTAGTCCTAACATCCGTTAATAATGATGAAGCAACTGCCTTCCAAATTCCATGCTTTCAAGAACATAGATCCTGCCGACAAACAAAAAGAGGGGTGGAATATTAATATTTATCGAACATAAATTAATAGCAAAATAAACTTTCTCAGTTTGGGCATGCTGAAACCCTTTGCATCGAAATCATTAATACTGCCAATTGACAGCACCCCTTAATAATAAATGCTATTTACAGGCCACCAAACTTAAACGTGATAAAATTCCTGCATGAACTCGACTGCTGACTTTCTAGCCAAAATTATGCTCACCCGAATATCTAATGATAGTGATATAAACATAAACATTGCAAACGAAAACGATAACAACACTGTACAATACCTCGTCAGCAAAAGTTGGTTGATTGGTAGAGCCTCTGCTACTAATGGCTCACGAAAAAAGTTAATCAAGTTTGAGTGTGGTTAGTAGTTGGAACCACAATGTCCCCAACCACAAAAGAAGCAGAACTTCTCTCTCTTTAATATATCAAACCAAACAAAGGCCCAGGAATCGATGGTATAAGACCTAAGGATATCAAGCAACATGCAACTAGCCTAGGCCCTATCCTACTAAAATTAATAAATATTTAAAATTGGACAAATACCAAGTATGTTCAAGACGGCCATAATCACACCCATATACAAACATGGAAAAAATTTTAATCAATAACACAGTGCAACACAATTTTTGCTGACTTTTATATGAGACTTGTTTTCTACTGATTTGGGTGTGCTGATTTCAAATATCAAACCCATTTTTCTCTATCACGTCAGGTTTTTCCTCTATGGCATTTTCTTTTTGCTAATTTGTAAGTTTTTGATAGATTTAAGGAGGCAGTACTATTTAGAGGATCAAAAAAATCGATTTTTTAATATTATTTTCTGAAAGTATGTATGTACTTTTAAAAATCTGTTCCTAACTTTTTATCAAGAAATTCGTAAAATTCCCGAAGATATAGCCTATTATTCAAAGCGGTGCGCAGATCAGAATCGAAGCACCAACTGCTCTCGCTTGTTAGTAAACGAATAAATGCGTAAGAACCTGCAACGGTGCGTACTGGCGCTTTGAATGCGAGAGAGGCCGATAATTAGATACATAACTGCTTAACAATATTCATTAAAAATTACGAGAATATTTATAAAAAAATAACAATTTTACTTACACGTGAGTTTCAGGGAATAAATTTTTGTTTGTAGCAATTTCTGCTGTGTTCTGTTTTGGCAATCCCTTTGAATACTCCAACAGCAGTCGGCAACCATGTGAGAATCCCATCTTCCTTGGTACCGATCTTCCATAGTTTTTAAGTCTTGACAAGCGAGAGCAGTGAGCGCTCCGATTCTGATCTGCGCACTGCTTTGAATAATAGGCTATATCTTCGGGAATTTTTCGAATGTCTTGATAAAAAGTTAGGAACAGATTTTTAAACGTACATACTTTTAGAAAATATTAAAAAATCGATTTTTTTGATCCTCTAAATAGTACTGCCTCCTTAAAACTATCGAAAACTTACAAATTAGCAAAAAGAAAATGCCATAGAAGGAAAACCTGACGTGATAGAGAAAAATGGATTTGATATTTGAAATCAGCACACCCAAATTAGTAAAAAACAAGTGTCAGATCATAATCAGCAGAAAAATTTTTTTTTTTTTTTGTTAGCCAGTGTAATTACACACTCATAGCAACACTACCAATTATCAATCAAATCATGGAGCAGGTCATACTAAGGAAACTCTCAACATATAAAGAGAACTTTCATATTATTCCTAAAGTACAATACGGTTTTCAGAAAAATAAGGGGACAACATCTCTCTTGGAAAACTTTACACACGTAATTAATACCGCCTTAAATAAAAACAAAATGGTCATGGGCAGTGCTTTTTTCTGGAAAAAAAGGTGCCAGTACTCACCATGAAGATGTCATTACAACAACTTCCACACTTTTAACATATCCTCCGATATACCCTCATCGTCTCTAGATCGTTCTTGCTTTTGGTATCGACTGCAGAATGACGACTTCAGAGCAGCCGTGAGTCCACATATTTGCTAGGGTTGAACTGAGTGAGAGGAGGTCCTACCATCCTGATGAACATCAGTGCATTAGTTGTTCGTACAAGCAGAGATGACCCAAATAAAGTTACTATAAGACTCCTCTGAGAGAAACCCTTTCACAACATATTGCAATTGTGCCCAAAGTGTGCTTTAGAGGAAGTAGTATGTCCGGGAACTTTATTTTCTTGAAGATATTCACGGAAACCACGAACTGCTTCTCTTTCATTTAAGCGACATTTGCGTGCTAACTTTTTAATTTCAGCTTCACCATTAGATGCTTCACAGGATTTTTTGGCCAATACTTGGAATCTGAAATCTTAGCACATTCAGGCAAATCAGCATCATCTCCTTCAAGCAGATGCTTTCCAACAGTTTCTTTCAGACTTTTATAGAAAGCAGATGAACTTATCAGGACTGTGTCTTTCATTTTTGTGGAGCTCAATCCCTTTAAACTTCATGTTCTTCTGACTTTGAAGAGAAATACTATAGCACAGACCAGGATTTTCAATTTCTTCAAAAGTTGAACTGTATTCTTTATCTTCCTGTCTGCTTTGTACAAGTCAATATTTCTCTCTTGTAAATTTAGACTTAGTTCACTAAGCTCTTGTAGAGCATCACACATAAGGCTCAAATCAAGAACAAACTTGCATGACGTTATTTTTCTTAAAAGGCCCTCATAAAGAAAGCGATCTGTTTTGCTTCTTCTGCTGTCTTCTTTTGCCTCCAGAAAGTGACGGACGTGTGCAAGATTTGGGATTCAAAGTCTTCATCAATAAGTAACGATATTTTGTTCTTGGAGTTCACTATATTGTAATGTTTTTCTCATTTCATTTGCAAGACTAGGTTTCAAAGTCTTACACGCTGCAGAAACAATGCGAAAGCTAGAAGCAACCCAGCAAGTGCTTAAAATTCTGCCAATTTTAAGAAGTTGAAGTTCTAGAGTCGCTGCTCATTCCTTTAGTTCCCTAGCATTCGTAGGTGAAACATGATAAGTCACAAAAAGTTTGTCCATGAAACTCTTAAAACGATTCACTCCTGCCACATTGTTCACTGTGTCACTAACAGACATTCAAGGCGATGGTTAGCACAATGCCAGAAAATAACACTAGGAAACTTCTCTTCATTAGCCGCCTTACACCATTATGCACACCAAACAACGTCTGCTCCATCACAAGTTACAGACAATAAATACTCCTTTCCGTAATCTTCAGATAATCCTAAACACTCAAGATGATTAATTAAAGAGTTTAGAATTCCTCTAGCAGTTACATCTGATAATTCGATCAAATCTAGGAAGACTCACAGGAGCTGAAGGTTCAGGGAGAACTACACGAACAATAACAATCAATGTTGTATTACTCACAGTTGTCGATTCATGAATAAGTAACGATATTTTGTTCTTGGAGTTCACAATATTGTAATGTTTTACTCATTTCATTTGCGATATGGTTCACAATGTCAATGCAAGCATTTGCAGAAATAAGAATATATCCCATGTCTAGGCCATTAAGTCCCTGTAAATTTATTTCGTCTTCAAAGTTGTTAAATGATTTCTCCTCGCAACTTTGTAAACACTTTTCCTGTTATGTCTTTATTATGAGAAAAAGTATTTAGGAAAACTTTCTCTAATGTTTCGTTTTTTGCTTCAGATTTTATTTTTTTGCACGCTTTGTGCGCTGCACTCTCCTTATGATCGTAAATCATTTCTGATCGTATGTCATTTCTTAATGACATTAACTGTTGTCTGCGAGATTCTCCAAAATGACTGATTTTAACCATTTGCCCACTCCACTGAAATTTTCGTTCCCATGTGTTTATCGACGGCAAGACTTCCAACATCACGACACCCTTTGCAGTCCAACATTTTATTCTTGACATACAGCCACTCGTTTCTCTCGCAGAAGTCATTTTTCTGCAAAAGTTTCCAACATTCTGGCCAATCATTATCAGAATCTGCTTCCTTTTGACCACGTGGATCCTCGGTCTTGGTTTCGTGATCGTCTTCACCAAGTGTATTTTCGGTGCTAGTTTTCTGTTTTACAGGATCACAAGTAGATTGAATAATTTCTGCTTCTTCAGTCGTCCTTTTTTTACTCATTGGCATAGAGTAACTACTTATTTTATTCATTTTGAACAATGATTGCACTGATTAAACTTAGATTAATTCAAAACACGCGTGAACACTTGCCTGTTGCAGAGTGAATATAGAACTGATATTGGAAGCAATCGGAAGTGAACACAACTTCCTGTTTCCGGTTGCGTACCAACCTATGAAACAGGAAAGCAGGGTACCAAGTTGTGAGTAATCAAAACTGAAAATTCAATTCGTGAACACAGTACCATCTACCGGAATATTTATAATACATTTTGCTATTAATATTATAAATCGCAAATTTTTAAAAACTTAAGAAAAACAGTGCCGGTACTGCGTACCGCCAGAAAAATAGCACTTGTCATGGTAATCTTTATCGATTTGACTAAAGCATTTGACACACTCGCACATCAAAAGTTATTAGAAACGCTAAACGTGTTGGAATAGATGGGCCTCTGCCCAGGTTGTTTATAAACTATCTTCAAAATAGAAAAATCACACGTACAGGGTCAAACAGCAGTAGAGAGCTACCAGTAACCTGTGGAGTGCCACAGGGAGCTGTTCTCTTCCCAACTCTATTCAACATTCATATGCACGATATTAAGCAGCTACCTCTCAAAGGCAAGATCTTTCAATACACAGACGATACAGCTATAATATCCATCCATAATAATGCAAGCATAGCAGAAACAAATATGCAATTTTTTAATATATGAAATTGTGCTAAAAACTATTAATTCTGAATACCTTTCCCCCCCCCCCAAGAATTAAAGATCGTTAAAATCGATGCAAAATGAAAATAATGTATTTATAGTTTACATCGACAAATAATTACATAAAAAAGGCTAAAAGACGTTTATTGATGTAATTATTTAATTAAAGCAATAATTATAAAAATTTATTGATATAATTATTTGTCTCCAAGCTCCCCCCTCCTGGAAATCATGACAGCACACCCAACCGAAATGATCACGCGATGCCACTGATATATATATATATATATATATATATATATATATATATACATCCAACATAAAAAAACACAGAACAGTAAAACCACTACCATCAGTCAGGTAGAAACAATACAATACCTTGGAATTTACTTTGATGCAGATATGAACTGGAATAGCCACAGAAACACAATCTACAAAACAAACTCCGAACATTAACTGGCAAACTCTACAGGTTAAAGGAAATAGTTCCCACTAAAAACACTGTTATACAAAGCGTTATCAATATATAGGAAGTTACGTTAAAACGATTTATGCTTTGTGTGCACACTACAAACTAAATAGATTAATGTAATTACAGTACAAATTGATAAAACTGATCTTTTGGGAACAAAGAGACAAAATCGGCTATATATATATACTGCAATGTCAAAACACAAACTACTAACAGCAAAACACTTATGTCACTATGCAGCTATGCTAAAATATTATTTCGATGCCAACTACAAGACAGTCAGAAATACCGTATACACAAATACAAGACCTCAGAAACTAATTATATCACATATAAATATAATAATCACTCTGGAAAGGCCATTCCCAGCTTCTGCATCCCAGATATGCTAAATAAACTACCTTTTGAATACTGGAACCTTACAAACTACAATACCTGAAAAGAGCCCTAAGCACATACTATGAACAAGAAACACGCACCCTACTCACCTTACAAACTTAAATGAAACACGATATATCAGTTCAGGCTTTCCAGCTCAGCGATGCATCATGACATTGCAAATTATCATCTGTGTGTGTGTGTGTGTGTGTGTGTGCACGCGCGCGTGAATGAATTTCTCAACCTACGGCTGTAGTGGATATCAGACCTATCAAACATCACCTTACTTCCAACACAGCAATCAAACCAATAAACAATAACTAACTGGTGTCATCCTCTGATATGCTTAAAGAAAAAGCTTCAAGGATGCACGCTGAGAAATTACATCTCAACCGAGATTTAAAAAAAGAAAACAACAACAAAAAATCCATATATATGAGCACCTAAATTACATTTAGGTGCTAATATATATCTACAGCGCTTAAATTCGTTAAAGCAAAAATTGTAAATATATATAACTTATTCTTATTGTATAAATGCTGTAAAAAATGCAATATTATTCAACCGCAAATATAAATTACCAATTACAGTAACTATTATTAATACATTATACAGAAAAAAAGGGAAATTCGTATAAATGTTATTGTTACAAAAAAAAAAAAAAACGTGTTGTAAACTCATAATATATAATCATAATTTTAATAATATAGAAGGACTGAATTTAAAAAAAAAAAAGAGAGAGAGAATGACAGACCCCGAGGGTGGCTACATACTACACGCAGCAGGCTATCATACTTATTCTTGAATTCATTCACACTGCTTGCACTCATAACATCCAATGGCAATCCATTCCAATCACGCACCACCCTATGGGAGATTATATTTATATTCTATTATATTAGTATTTTTTGACATAGCATGTGTCTTTTGCACGAAGGAAAACCTAGGTTCAAATTTAGTCGATGACTAGAGGAACATTTTCTAAGTCTTTTTTCGACTAGTTCCCGAGTTAGTCGATCAAGCCGATTTTTTTCTCCCGGAAATTCAGATTTTTCATCCCTCAAACTCAAGAAAATAGGCCGTAGAACCCACATTATCTTAGACAATAAATATATAGTATTAGGATTAGGGACCACGAGATGGTGGCAGTTGTCAGCCACCTCTCTTCACTGTATGCTGAATATTGTTAGTGATAGTCTTGGGCCAGCTATCTCTACTAGGCTTCAGATGTAGATTGAACTGCCCCTTCAGTCTCAAAAAAGTTAGATATGCTAAATCGGCCTCACCTACTAATCAAAGGAGTTAACTTTTTTTTTTTAATCGACGAATGTGTTTTATAAATGCTTTCTACAATTTTAATTAACTAACACACCATGCATGGGGAAATATCTGGGATCAAGATTGAATCCACTGAATCAAATTGAAAATTATTTATTTGTGATGGTTTGGGTAGGTTAAAATTGCTGGTGTAGCAACGAAGGCTATAAGACCTAAAGATTGCTTCACCAGTAGTTCTAACCAACCCAATTAATTGCCCTAGGTCTTCTGGCCGGTTTGCCTGATTTGCAGGATTAAAAACTAAAATTAAAGTTTTCGGAAGGGGGAAAAAAACTGCTATATGAGACCAACTAAGTCGCTTTCGGCGGAAAAGCCCTCGTCTGCCATCTATAAAAATATTGCCACATTCTTTTAGAAATCTGTTTAAAAAATGAAAGGAACAGTGAAATAAACCGAAACGAACAGAGAGGTACTGCGGAAATAGAACTGGCAGCGATTCAGAAAGCATTAAAAATAGATGGCGAATGGGAATCCTGTGAGATACCTGATATCTGAACTGGAAGTTAATGTTGGTTACTCTTGCTGGATAAATGGATGAGCGAATCTTAATGTGTTATGAAGCAAACCCAAAGCAACTTTCTTTCGAGAAAATAACAATGTTGAAATGGTTAAGACATAATTTTTAAGCGAGAGTTAAGGATGGAGCATATATTGAAACAGTTTAAACATGAATATAAAGCAAGAAGTCCAGAAGGAATGTTTCTATTTGAGAATGATTCTTTTAAACTTTTTATCTTTTGTCAGGTGTTTTCTTATAGCTGCAGCCTAGTCTCTAAGACGTTCCATATTTCATGTCTTCTTAAGGTGAACTGCTGGAGCAATATGAAATGTGATGGGAATCCGAGAATGTAAAGTTCGATATGAAAAATCAAACCCTGAAATGATTAAAGGAAATACGAGGTGGTATCAAAAAGTTTCGAGACTAGGTTTGTAAACATGCCAACAGATGGCAGCCCAAGGCTGCACGCACAGTCACAGGGAGCACCTACCTTCATAAGTCAGTGTGCCAAAAGACATGATCCTGTGTACATCGGGAGCTGTGCAACTAATGCTATTCTGACCACATGTGTTACCATACCTGCGATTTCATCATGGACAGCAAGTTAGAACAAAGAGCAAACGTGAAATTCCGCATGAAACTGGACAAATCTGCCACAGAGATGTTTGACACGATTTGGCAAGTTTACAGCGATGCTGCTATGAGTCGTTCGAGGTGTTCTGAGTGGCACGCGTGCTTCAAGCGCGGAAAAACATCACTGGAAGACGACGAGAGATCAGGAAGAGCTTCAATGAGCTCAACTGCCAAAAAGGTCGAAACCATTCGGCAACTTGTGCATGAGGATCATCGGAGAACACTCCACAACATTGCTGCCATTGTCGGTGTGTCATACAGAACAGTCCAGGCAATCCTCATGTGTGATTTGAACATGCGCCGTGTTGCTGCCAAGTTCGTCTTCAGGCTGCTGACCCAGTAGCAGAAGGAACACCGCGTCGAAGTCTGCCAAGAACTCCGTCAGTGTGCCGTGGATGTCGAGGATCATTACCGGTGACGAAACTTGGGTGTATGGGTACGACCCTGAAACGAAGCAACAGTCTTCACACTGGAAGAGACCATCATCTCCACGACCGAAAAAGGCGAGGCAGGTCCGCAGCTCGACCAAGTGCATGCTCATCGTCTTTTTCGACATTCGCGGCATTGTACATCCAGAATTCATCCTCACGGGCCAGACCGTCAATAGCGAGTTCTACTGCCAGGTTTTAAGGCGTCTGAGGGAGGACATTCAGCAAAAAAGCGACCACATCTGTGGCGCGTGAAAAACTGGATGCTCCACGACGACAATACACCTTGTCACCGAACTCTCCTCACACGTGAGTTTCTCGATAGAAACAACATTATCTCACTTACGCACCCACCCTACTCGCCAGATTTGGCTCCTGAAGACTTCGCCCTCTTCCCAAAGATGAAGATCCAGCTCAAAGGTCACCATTTTGACACTACTGCAGAGATCCAGCGAGAATCGCAGAAGGTGCTTGACATGCTTCGAAAAGAAGACTCCCAGGACACATTCCAGAAGTGGCAAGAAGTTTGAAGGTGATAGTGTGTAAACGTAGATAAATAAAGTACTTTCTCGTAAACAGAGCTAGTGTCGAAACTTTTTGATACCACCTCGTACATTCCATTTAAAAACTAGTAAACAGTCGGTAAATGATAAACGATTGGATATTATGGCGTGATATTATATGACAGGTTGACAAATTGCCTTACCGTGCGCCGTCATGTTCGATTGATCAATCGGCCTCAGAAATGAGAAAGACATTGAGAAAAAATGCAGAACTACACAACTATCATATCAGAAACCCAAACTATCAAAACTAATTCCCATAAATTCTTTCGACAGCCTGGAATTTGAACAAAATAAACTATCACTGTATTCCTAACCAATTGTAATGTCATAAAAATTCAAATGCTTCCCATATATATGACCTTAATGCTAATCGTCTACCTGCCATATCATGTTGCACCAAAAAACGAAATTTGTTTATCCAACCGTTTACTAGTTTTAAAAATGGGAAATACCATTCGTCCAACTTAAAAATATTTCTTTCTCTAGTACTTTAAGTTTCGAATTTTACCATTGCATTGGTTCTTTATACTCATACATGTATTTCCTTTAATCGTTTCAGGGATTGTTTTCATATCGAACTTGACATTCCATATTGCTTCTATGTCACCGAAATGCATTAGAAAACACGTGATAAAATATCAACATTTTAAAAGAATCATTCTTCGATAGCAAGATCCCGTACAGTCACCATCTGCTCCTCAGTTACATATTCATGTTTAAATTATTTCAAATTCTGTTCCATCCGCTGCAACTTTTATAGTCTTGAGGGAAAGCTGCTTTGCTCCATAATGCATAAGCTTGGTGGTTATATATTTACAGCCCATGGGATATACTTGCCTGTCGGATTAATCGGAGCTTCTAGTAGTCAGGATTTAATTAGCTATGGAGGAAGATGTTACTTGGTAACTGGTCCAATGGGATTATTATCCCAATATATAAAGGAGGTTCAAGAAAGGTGTGCAGTAACTATAGAGGAACAATACTGTTGTGTCACTGTGGGAAAGACACCGACAAAAAGGAAAAAGGGATAAAATCTTAGAGAAATGCAGGTTGTTATTAGAAGAGGGAGATCAACCTGATGATTCGATTTTTTTTGCATTAGAGAAATGATGGAAAGACATCAATTTTTGACATTCTGGATTTGGAAAACCCTTCGAGTACAACGAAAAATGTCTGAGAAAGTGTTCTAATTTCCAATGTATACTCAAAATTTCCGTTCCAGAATTAACATTCTTCCAAACCGCATCTTTATAATCATTCATACTTATCTGTCATCTACTCTAGTAGTAAGCATCTCACAAAAATGGGATAAAATGCAGCCTATCATCCAATGCACTTACTTCAGTTTTCTCAAAAATAACAGAACAAACCATCGACGGCCAGCTATTTCACCATCTGGAGATTTGGCCATACTCGAACCACAGCAGATCTGACCGTGAGAACCGTCGTGAAAAGTCGAAACTCATATAGTTACTTTATTTAAAATTTCCAGGACATATGATCAGATCTGGTACAGAGGTCTATTTTCCAAAGTGCCATTTTTGGTCAGCCTTTCAAGTTTTGCAACTGGTTTGCAGTTTCCTCACTGGTCGTTCACTACATGTCATGGCGAATGGGTTCCTCTCTTTTCAGATTTCTCCAATAATGAGTACCCCCAAATTTTCTTTACTTTAATCGATATAAGTTAACGTTTCTCGCAGGGGTAAAATTGTTCCATTTTCCCGAAGTTTCCCCTGTATGTTTGGGGTTGATTCAGGTGTTAGAGAGGTTGATGAGGGCTAGGATTAAGAATTGGGTTATTAGTAATATTCTCTATGAGTCAACATGGATTTGTTAAGGGGGCTATATTTCATTAATCTGCTTAGGTGCTACCAGGTAATGAACTCACTAAATAAGGGAGATGCCTACACAGTGGTATACTTGGATGATTTTTTAAAGGCCCTGGATAGATTGCCACCTGATAAGCTGGTAACTGAAATGCAACGGACTGGACCAGATAAGTGACTAGCGAGTTGGATAGCTGACTGACTATCAGATCGGTATCAGCAGGTTGTGTACAGGAAGCGGAAACTCAAAAGGAAGTCACTAGCAAAGTGCCCAGGGATTTATTTCAGGGTCATTGTTGTTTACCTTGTTAGTGATAATGTGACAGGCTTAACTACAAATATACAACTGTTTGCAAATGATGCAAAGTTAGGAATTATGAGGATATTCTAAGACAACCTTGTGGGGTTCATAGAGTGTGTTATATGAAGATAGACAGGGAATGCAATTTGCAGAACCTTGTAAGCGTTATGTAGAGATTTTTCACAGAGCAGTAGAAAACAAGAGGTCATTGCTGGAGGCTGTATAAGCAGCATGTGAGCAAGAGAGTGAGGAACAGGTTCTTTCCATAGTGAGCAGGATGAAAATGATTTGAGTTTAGAACCAGTGAATGGGCCTAAGGCACAGTTCGATAAATAACCTTTTTGCGAGAGAGTGTAGACCTCCAGCGATAAGCCTTTTGGACTCCTTGGAAGTCTGATATTAATAATGAATAATAACAATTTAACTGCCTATTTGTGTATGGAATCTCATATCTTTCATCATTCCTCTGTTCATTGCGAGAGTCAACACTGCTTTCTCAAGGATTATACATCTACAGCTGTTCAAGACATGTCAACAGGTCTCTGGCCCTTAACCATTTGTCCACACACTAACAACCATGTGCAAGACTGATAACATACATGTCTGATGCTATATGTATTATAATCCAAATGCACAAGGGTGGAACAAAGGCTGATGTATTTAATTATCAACATATTGGTATCTCTGGACGGGTGATAAGATTTTGGAAAAGTTGTCAAGAGATGGCATACAGAAATGGGTTGGTGGACAACGTATACTTTGCAAAGAACAACATGGGTTTACTGAAGGATGGTCATGTTAGATTAACTTGCTTGCACATTTTATATCACGGTGAGTTTAGACAACAAGAATGGTTACACCATTATACTTCTAGACTTTGCTAAAGCTTTTGAGAGAATTCAGAATGCCGCATAATTTGGAGTACAAATTACAAATGGGTAGTTGGAATAAGAGATCGCTAAGTGACATGTCGAAAAAGTGGTGTATGGGGAATACGGGTCAACAAGGTTTAAAGTGGTGAGCATTGTAACCAGAAAGAACAGTCCTGGCACTGTTATTGCCAATCTTTATATCAACAATGTTGAGAAAGATTTAACAGATGACACACACAACTATTTGAAGTTGACGCAAAAATAGTCAGGGTAATCAGGAATACACAGAGATATGCAGTATTTGCAGAACTAAGTAACTAAGACCAGGTGGAGCCTGCGAATAAGTTGCACTCACATTTTACCGTTGTTTTTCGTGCAAAATAATCAGTAAACGGAAAACTAACAGCGAGTACTAAGGAGCCGATTACTTCTGCACAACCTGTAAGTGCCTACAGTCCATCAAATCAGTTATTCCTGCAATTAAAAAACATCCATGCCTACCGTGCGATGGTGGCAACAAAGGCCAACGACGAAATCGCACTTTCGTCGTTGGCTAATGACAATGTGAAGTGCTGCAGTTGCAAAACCGAAGTTACCGATTAAAAAAAAATGTATATCGTGCGATTTCTGTTGCCACTGGTTGCACACTTCTTGTGTAAAAATAGATGAATTAGCACACAAGCTTTTTAATCGTTTACAACGCCCCTTTTTTTTCGGTTCGCTGTGCCTGCCTTCCATTAAACAGCTTCGAAATGAGACGAAAAACTCGAACAACACCTTAATAACATGATCGAAACCGTCTCTTTCATAATCCAAACACTGGAAACAACTCGAGCTACTCGACGATCAGCATCGCATCGCAAGTGCGCCCTTGCCCGCTAATGGACTCCGCGACCTAATCGCATCAACAGTGCATAGCACGATGGAGGCCGAAAACAGGAGACTAAATGCCATTATTTTGAACTTTCCGACGGAAAACAGTAAATCATTAAAAGAAGACATCAGCATATTAGCAGGAGAATGCAACTTTGATCCAAGAAATATCGTAAGATGCCATCGTTTTGTTTTGGAATCATAAATAAAAGAAAGAACGAAACAAGCTTTCCACGTCTCGTGAAAGTGACCTGTGAAACACCAACAAGCATAACCAAATTAATAACAGCGATAAATAACAAGTTCAATGACAATTTCCCGCAATTGCGCATACGTGCTCGATCTGAGGATTCTATCTTCGAAGACAACTTGAAGAAAAACGCCAAAATGGAGACAACAGTTGGATCATCGTCTACAAAGAAGTTAAATTAGTGCAAAATTCAAGTGACACCAATAGCAGCCACCATGGAGACCAGTATGCAGATGCATAGGAAACGTACAAGATCCTCACAAAATCTTGCACATCCACTTCACTAATATCTGTGGTACAACTCCAACCTTAGTATCCACTACGATTATCAGTCCATCAAACCCCATCTACTCTTTTTAGAAAAAATTCAAATCTCACCAACCCCTAAGCACTATCCATCTCAACCCTACAAACTACTCTTTAACTCTTTTCGACTTAAGGGGTGGCATCAGTGCATATATCCACTCTGACATACCTTGCCAGAGTGCACATAACCTAGAACGCCCAACTTTGACCTTCTTTGGTTGAAAACATCCCTTCCCCACTAAATTAAATTCATTTGCTGTCTCTATCGCTACCCCAATGCAACCAATCACTCTGAGTTCTTTTTCCTCTCCTTAGAAATTTCTTCAATCACACTTTCCCAACAGCAAAATAATTCTCCTAGGAGATTTTAATGTCCACAACACCAATTGGCTTTCCTCCTCCAGTTGTATAGATCTTGCAGGCAGAGATGCTGAAACATTTGCCATCACTAACAACCTTACACAAATTATTCACATGCCAACCAGAATACCAGATAACCCGAATCACTCCCCAAACACCCTAGATCTCTTCGTCACCAATGACCCTTCCAAATATACTGTGAATGTAGTGAGCCATCTGGGTAATTCAAACCACAATCTGGTGCTCATCTCCACTCCCATGCAACAATGCATACACAGCCACTTCCACAAGAGTAGATGCTGAAACATTTGCCATCACTAACAACCTTACACAAATTATAACAGATTGGTATTATAACAGTGCCAAGTGGGACAGCCTCCGTAACTTTTATGCCTAGCATAAACACATCACAACCATTGCATCCTCAGCTTCCAAAAAACTAGGATTTCTCTTTCACTCAAGACATTACTTTACCTCTAAACAGCTGTTAACCTTATACAAATCACAAATCCGCCTAGCTATCGAACACTGCTCTCACATTTGGAGTGGGGCTCCTTAAAGCTCCCTCAAAATGCTTGACTTAATACAGAGGAGAGCAATCAGATTGATAAATGACCCATTTCTTACCAACTCACTCCACCAAATTTCACACAGACGTTTGGTCTCTGTAACGTGTGTATTCTATAAATATTTCCATGGCAATTTTCTTCTGAAATAGCATCAATAATTCCTCCACTCAGTACTAAGCCTACTAGAACACACAGCTGCCACCCAACATCTTTTCACAGTACACCTTGAAACTCACAGAACAAGTTTCTTTTCCTCTTTCATCCCTGCTACTGCTGTACTGTAGAAGAGTCTTGCCCCTGATGTTTCCTAAGGAATACAATATATAGACATTTTAATTCAAATGTCAACAAGTTTCTCCTTTCCAAACCCACTACCCATATACATTTTTAACATGTTCATTGCCAAACACGCGATACGAGTTCTCACCAAACGGCCGATCACGCGTTATCGCGTGGACGTCGCTAACTGAATAAAAAAATTAAAAAAATTTGGCCACCACACGAAATTTCAATTTTCAGCTTGGCAATGAAAGTGTTAATGTACTATTGGTTGATCAACAACCTCTCATGTATGGGCTCAATATATATATATATGTTAAAGATACCAAGCTATTTTAAATATAAACCTGGTTTTTTACTCCACTGGAGTAAAAAACCAGGTTTATATTTAAAATAGCTTGGTATCTTTAATATATATATATATAAGATAAGAGCGATTTGAATAAGCTGGAATTGTGGGCATATGAAAATGTTAGTAAATTTAAAGCTATGCATTTTGGTGTGGTGTGACATATTATATGACAGAACAGCCTTACTAGGTTAGGGATCTTGGAATTTTAATTGGCAGGAAGTTAAAGTTTAGAAGTCAAAAAGCAAAACTTGCGGATATGACTCGAAGGATGATTGCAATAGGGAATGAATATTACTATAAGTCATTTTGCCTCTTTACAAGGCCTCACTTGGACTATTACACTGAGATCTGGTCTTTGTGGTGATTCTGAATACAACATAGTACAAAATAGCGTTAAAATGACAACAGGATTTTGGAACTGCGAGCAAATTACTCAAACATGACCATCTCTTAATAAACTCATGATGTTCGTTGCGAAGTGTAGTTTGTCTGTCAACCCATTTCAGTGTGCATTCTATTACCAACTATTTCAAAAATTTTGCCACCACTCCACAAATACCCACCATGAGGACAGGTTGAGAATTTTTACTGCAGAAGCTAGCAAATAGAAGAAAGAGGGGTGATATGATAGAGAGCTACAAACTTCTTCAAAGGGTCATATCTTTCGTATGTGCAACACCAAAACTATATATACATTCATATACAAAATTTTCAAATTTACATATACCCAAATATGTCAACATGTATTTTCAAATTTTCCCATGACTTTTGTTTCACATTTCGGCATCATTTTGCATTTTTCTCTATATTCTCTAAGAATGTATGCCGACTTATATCCTGGAATTTTCGGTATGATTTTTTTTTTTCTTTTTCATAGACTACTTAATGTTCATATTTTAATATATTTTAAAATTCTTGAGTTCACAGTTTGAGTTTAAATCTTACTATATTAATTTTCAAATATAATATACTGCAAAAATCCAACAGATTAGTAAGAGTACTACCAAATTAGAGATTGAGGTGTTCTACATAAAAACAAGCTATATTTTCTTCATGCGAAAAGGAGCAACATATATCACAAAAAAAGGGCGGAAATATGGTTCTTAGTTATTTACCTCTTTTGTGGCTATCTCATCTGCTTCATCTCGTCTTCTGTTCAAAGCAAGGGATTGGTCAATGAATGGACCACAGTACATTGGAATCACGAACAATCTATAGTAAAGGGAAGAACATGATTTTGTTTAATAGCTTTATTTAACATGTTAATTTTTTTGGTTTTAATTTTTCTTGAAAAAACCATGGATTTTTTCCTTTAAGAAAAATCTTTCATTTCCCAATTCATCAAATATTCGGGAAACGATTGTTAGACTTCTGTTCTACACTAATTTCATAGCTTCATAATTATTGTTAATTTTCTTTAAGAAACACAGAATCAGTTTCAACAACAGAGTTTAGGAATGGTATGAGAAAACAGCTGTTTCTTATAGTAAATCAGAAAATTTTGCTAAATTTCTACCTTCCCCATATGCTTCTAGACTACTTCTTCACACTATGTGATCAAATACATAATTTTGCTTTTTACTGATCGCAATGTATTCATTTTGTTTTTCAAAAGATGCTCGAAGATTCATTAGGTAAAATGAAAGTCATTGTTTTAATTATAACTTAAGCAGAAAAGATGCAATCCTAGACATCTAAGACCAGTCTAGAAATAAAGAAGTTATATCATACCAGATTTCTTTTTTTAAAAAAATAAATCCTTCGCAAAATAACTTAAATGAAATCTTAGGGAGTTCTGTCTAAATAAAATGAACGCCTAACGATAGATCTCTTCTGTAGTAGCAACAACGACTGTACAGTTAACCCCTTAGCATACAAAGACGTCTGTGCCACGGCTTTTGTTTATTGCACCAAAATTGATTTTGAATTTTGGTTTCACATATAAATACAACCGAATATAGACGCTAGACAATCTTGTGCCTATTTCCTTTCAGCCGAGAAAAGTTGCCAACGGCGTGTATCGGCTATTTCGTTTGCGTTTGCACAAATTCATCATTATTTTTCAAATAATGATGAATTTGATCCAGCAAATCACCCTCGCCCAAAAAATTGGCAGAAAAACGAGCGCTTTCTGATTTTTAATGGGCACGTTAAGGGGTTAATATTGTTAACAAATTACACTCCCAGACAAGTCGCATTTTACAGAAGTAAAATGCAAATAAAAAGAAGTAAAACCCAGCCAATTTCGAGTTGCCTTCTTTCCGTCTACTTGAAGAATATTCATCAATGGTCTCTTCAGGAATTTACAGCAGTCCTCGTTTATGTAATTTAAATTATTTTGAAACGATTTAGAGGCTTGTGTATCGTGTGGAAATAGCATTCACATGGATAGCGCTAAGCCGCCTGACGAGAGACGTTCTAAGTTCGATTCTAGTTACCAACTAGAGGAACATTTTCTAACCCATTCGTCAACCAGTTCTCGAGATAATCGATCTCTAGCAAGGACAGACAGGGTTTTTCCTACCGGACACTCAAATTTTAATCTCGCAACTCAAGAAAACCAACCGTAGAACTATTTTAGACAATAATATATAGCATTAGAGTTAGAACCCACATGATGACCGCAGTTATCTGTCAGACTGTCTTTCCCGGATGTCAATGAAAATCACTGATGGTCTTGGATCAGCTATCTGTGATAGCTAATCCAAAAGTTAGGGCTAACAGCATTCCCTTTGATGATTAAAAAAAGGGTTAGAAAAATAATAAAATAATACTATTATTTTATTATTATTATTATTAAAAAGAAAGCAAACAGAATCTTAACCTCAGATAAACAATGGTATACAAAACAGCATTCTCCTCGAGAACAATCGTTAGAAGGAAATTTTTTAAAAAAATCACCTACAAAACACACGTGTTGAATGCTGCTGAATGGGCTCTTGAGCAGCCCATTTAGCAACAAACTATATTCATTCCATTCGTCCAGAACTGGAAGTGAAAAATGCTTTCTCGCAGCTAAATCCTAAAAACTAGCACAGAGACAGATAACATCAGGCTAAAAGACCTTATAACATATTTTGACCAACTATATCCATCCAGTACTTTTGAAACTGATAAATACATTACTCGATAAGAGCATTACCCTCAATGAATTAAAAAAACAGCAGTAATTACACCTCTCGAAAAAGAACGCGAAAAAATGGCATACAAAACGACATACCCCATTTCCAATTTACCTGTCATCTTAAAAACCATAGGAAAAAAAAAAACTTATACAATATATTGCAAAATTACTTATGTACAATAAAATCTTCCCAAAATAATACGGATTCTAAAAGCACTTTAATGGCATTATTAGAAGACATTATGGACACCATATATAGAAAGCTTTAGATAAAAACAAATTCGCCATAAATACGTTTAGATCTAAGAACAGCATTCGATACTCTCTACCACAAAATATCACTGAACAAATACGAAATACACCATTTCCATAGATCTACACAGGCAAGAAAAGGCTGATATCTAAAAAATTAATAAAGCATGCATAAAGGACAAAAGTGATAGTAATACAAACTTCAGTTATTCGTAAGTATAATTATCTTAATTATTTTATGGCATCCAAAAAAATGGAGATATTGGAAAGGGTTCAGGTATGATTGAATAAGGTGGTTTCCAGTCTCTGGCACGGTGAGTATAAAGAGTCATTCAGGAAATATAATTTGCAGACTGGTGATAAGGAGAGGGAGGGGGGATTGATTATATGAATGGGACATAACTGCTAGGGTTATTCGCATATTAATATTGAAGAGGTTTTACATAGAATGAGAAAACACAAAGGAAGAAGTCATCTCTGAAAGTTGTGTAAGGAGGGAGTAAGGGGATTAAGGACAGGTTATTTGCATAGAAAATGGTGCGTGATTGGAATGCATTGCTCATGAGTGTGGTAGTGCATAGAAAGTGAATGTATTTAAAAGCACGGTATGAAGAACTACGAGGGTGGTCTGAAAAGTTCTCGGCCTAACAATGAAAAAAACGAATTTATAATTTCAAAATTATTTTCATTTTTCAATATATAATCTCCCTTAAGACTAATACATTTATTCCAGCGATGCTCCAGCACCATTATCCCGTTCCTGTTGTGGTTCTCAGTAAGATCTGCAAAATACCCCTCTACAGCTGCAATCACCTCTTGATTCGAAGAAAAATGATGACCAGCGAGGAAGAGCTTTAGTTTTGAGAAGTTTTGGGAAGAGATAGAAGTCAGAGCGAGCCAAATCTGGGGAATAGGGTGGATGTTCCAACAATTCATAGTGCAGATCCCTTAATTTTCCCATTGCCAAAACACCTTTGTGGGCAGGTGCATTCTCCTGATGAAAGATGATTTTTTTTCTTCTGCAAACCGAGTTTTCCCTCACGAATTTTTTCGTCCAGTCTGGTTAAAAGATCGGAATAATATCCCCCGGTTACTGTTTTACCCTTTTCAAGATAATTAATAAACGAAATGCCTTCAGCATCCCAAAAACACCGATGCAATGACCTTTCCTCCTGATTGAACCGACTTTCTCTTCTTTCGCCTTAACAATCGACTTCTGGCCACTGTTTTGACTGTTGTTTGGATTCTGGTGTGTAATGGTGAATACAAGTCTTATCCATAGTAATAGATCGATGCACAAAATCAGTTTTATTCTTGTTAAACGCTCCAAGTTCAGAGATTTTCATGCAAGTGTTTTTGATCTGCTGTGAACAAGCGCGGCACCCATCTTGCACAAAGCTTTTTCATTTGCAATTCTTCGAGCAAATATATTCTACACGTTCTTTTGAAATGCCTATAGTCTCAGCAATTTCACGCATTTGACTCTCAGGTCATCCAATACCATATCGTACCCTTGATCAATGATTTCTGGTGTTGTTACACTTTTTTGGACGTCCTTTACGTGGATCATCTTCCAGATGCTCCACATTTAAACTCAGCAGCCCATTTCATAATTGTCAAAAACGAAGGAGAAGAGTGACCATAAACTTTTATGAACTTCGAATGAATTTCTTTTGGCGTTAAACCTTCTTTTACAAAGAATTTTATAACCGCACGATACTCAATTTTATCCATTTCGAGGGATAGAGACAACACTTTTGCTTCAGACAGCTGTATTAAAAAATCTTGCCGATAGTGTTGCTATCTATGGTCTAGGCCGAGAACTTTCAAGAACACCCTTGTATATGTGTGAGAGTGGATCCTCCTGCGATGAGTCATTGGACTTCATGAAGGACTGATGATGACGATTCGTTTTTTTCTAAAAACTATTAAAAACACAGGATGTACATTAGATTAATCTGATAAGGATCGGGTAGATTGCTAAAAGTGGTAAAATAATGACTGCACTCATTAAAGAGAAGAAGTGTTCTCTAAAATATGAATAACAGTTAAAAAGAACCATAGTCCTCGTACTATGGCACGATATAGCCCTGCAACTGGAAGGAATGTGAAATAATTGTCCTATGAGGAGGCGACCAAGAACAACTTGCTTTATTGTTTTCGTGAAGGCCTGTCTGCTACAGTTTAATATGAGGCTTACTGCTCTGGTATGGCGGCGAAGAATTTCTATTGCAGGATATCTGCCACTGGGATATTCATTTTTAATTGATCTGCCTATAATTAATATAAGGGACACAGAGATAATGATAGCTTGTATGGGACGAGCTGACTTAGTTGTAGTATCTACAGCCTCATTCATCTTGATCCCGACGTAGCTTGGGATTCGACATAGGCGCAGTCCAAGTAGAACTCCTTTATATATGATGCTGGATCCACGAGAGCACTGGATGTAGCTGGTAAGAGGATATAAATAGGAGTTTAACTTCTCTTATATAAATAAGAAAGAAAAAAGTTACCCATCCATAATCATTCTTCCTCTTATTTGCCACATAACAAAAGTACTCGGGGATTTCCTTTGGCCTGTTCGGCTAATTTCTTCTCTTAATCTGATTTTACCTTCCTTACCTGATCCCTGTATTAATCGTGTGTCTGCTTATCACTGTTCTCTTTATATACTATCCAGAACACTTTTTCTGTAGCTCCTGCTTAATGATATTACTCCATCTAAGCTCTACTTGTTTATCCCTTCTGACCGTAGGATATACAATCGGATACTGTTTATTACAGATACCCCTTGACTATCTTCCATGCACCATTAGTATCCATCCCTTGCAAGTTTTTACGCGATGACACAGCTTCTAGCTTCCTCTTAAGCTTGTCATATTCACCTACATTTTAGGTTCCCACATATACTCCTTCTTGACAGAAAATTCCACGTATTACAACCTCCCACGTCAAGACTGCATGATCACACTCCACCTGATTTACAACTTCCCATGGACAGTTCTCTGATCCTGTGACCAGATCTAATATTTTCATACCCTGAGTCCATCCATCACATGCTGCCTCAATAATTATCTCTCCGTAGTTGGATAAATTCCATTTCCTTCCTGCCAGTGGATTATTCCTCCTTCCAATCCATTTCACAATAGTTGAAACCCCCCATAATAATTACCCGAATTGCACTCATTGCACTAATTTTGTGATGCATATCTTCTATATCATCCCAGGAACCCTCTGGCCTATAGCAGCAATATTTTGTCCTACTGGCCTCAATCTCACACTACAATCAATGTCTCGAAAGAAGTGCAGTCTACCTTCCTGTCTGGTATCCTTTTTTTGGCTGCAACTCGTCTGCCATCATCAGAAGTACCCCCTCTCACAACCTATCTTCTCTACATTCTATCCTAGTAATTCCATGACACCCAGTCTTCTGCCAAAAAGAAATCGAAGAATTCTTAATAACCTGAACACAATCAAGGCATCAGGTCTGGATGGTATTCCACCTATTGTGTTAAAAATTGTACCCCAGAACCAACGCCTAACCTGCATTGCCTCTTCAATCTCTCTTATTCAAATAGCCTGTACTATAAAAAAAAGGAAACAGGCCCACATCCAGTCCATTCCAAAGAAAGATGATAAAAGTCAGCCATTGGAATATCGTCCAATTGCTGTTACTTCTATTCTTTCTAAAATTATGGAGAAAGTAATCAAGAACCAACTATTGAACCACCTAGAGACCTATCAACTAATCAGAGACCAGTAGTATGGATTCTGCTACTCCCAATCTACATCTGATCTTACATTCCCCACCAACCTCTGGACTCAAGGCACGGAAAAATTTCGAGAAACTCATGTCGTTGCCTTCGACCTTTACTATTGTTAATTTTGGGCACTCCATGTAGTCAAAACACTTATGTTTTGGATGGAATGATAGAATGGGAGAACCATTCTATCATTCCATCCATTAGCATATCATCCTACTACACACATCTTAAAGCTATTCACTGTTGGGGCGCTCCACAACATCTGGCAATCCATTCCACTCGTTCACCACTCTCCAAGTAAAGAACCTAGTCCACACACCCTTACTAACCACACTATTAGAGAATTTCCAAGTGCGATTTCTTTTCCCTCTACTTCCCAATGTGTTTAAAAATTTCTTTTGTGTCAATCTTATAGTATCCCTTTAGTAACTTATAACGTTAAATCACATCCCCTCTCCTCCAGCTGTCAGCTAGACTCTACAACTCACACCCTCAATCTATCCTCAGAGGGAATATTCCACAGACCCGTCACCAGCTTGGTCATTCGTCTCAATTCTCTCCAATAAACGCAGATGACCAACTCTGCGCACAGCAGTCAACATGATGCCAAATCATGGCCTTATAAAATATCAGATATTAACCATAAAATAATATGTCCTCTGAATTTCAAATCTCTATCCACGCTACCCCGAGTCCCTAGCCTCATCAATTTCGTGTACACTAGTACCATCAATATGATACAGAGTGTGTAATATTTTCATTCTGAAGTGCAGTACCTTACATTTTACAACCAATATCCTTTTTCCGCACTGCCAATTTATATAAATCATCTTCTAGGATATCTATATCACCTTTATCAACTATTGCCCTGCCTAGCATCATCGGCAAACAACTGAATACTCCCTTTCAATTCTTCTGATATATATCCTTAATGTAAAAATGAAAGAGCAGTGGTCCTAGTAAAGAGACCTGGGGCACTCCACTAGTCACCTTCATTTGCCTTGATTCTGCTCCAACATACACCACCCTCTGATGTCTCATACCCATTCCCATCTGCTCCAAATAACGTAATAGTTTTCCATGCAGTATTCCGTCACATGTCTTTGCAAAGTCCAGCAATACCATGGTGTAGCCATTTCTTTTACCCAATCCTTTGGTCACCTTATTATAAAATGCGAACAAATTACTGAGGCAGGACCTACCTTAAACAAAACCATGCTGTCCTCTATAAAGTACCATATTCCTATCCACCCATTCCTGAATTTTACTTTTAACAAACTTTTCCATACTTGAACCATTACAGAAGAAATACTAACTGGTCTGTAATTTGCTACTTCTGTCTTGGGGTCAGCTTTATGTAATGGAACTATCTTATCCTCTTTTCCCTTCCTTGGAACCTTGCTATAGCTGTGACTTAGAATAAACAACTTCATCAGATGCACTGCCAGTTCACTTGCACATGCTCGTAGCACACGAGCAGACATGCCATCAAGACCTACTGCTGTATTCACGTTTATATTTTTCAATATACTGAGGAGTACCTCCAAATCTGTGCAGAGATTAAACTAGTATCTACAGACAAACACCCAGTCCATCCCAAAGAAATGTGATAAAAGTCAACTGCTGGCCTATCATCCAAACGCTCTCACTTTTGTTCGCTCTAAAATTTAGATCATCAACAACCAACTCTTGAAGCACTTGGAGACCAATCAACTAATCAGTGCCCAGCAGTATGGATTCAACTCACTAGCAATCTACAAGATGCCTCTGCAACTGCAGATGGCAAGTGGCAAATATACCTCAATGCTCACATCGGTCTCTGTTACTTCAGTAACTGAGGCATTTCAAAGACATTTGATGTGGTTTGACACATGAGCCTACTTAACTTTCTTAATGGTCGCTCACTACATGTCATGGTGGATGGTTTCCCTCAACTCAGATTTCCCCACGAATGCAGTACTAGTACTCCAGGGTTCTGTTCTTTCATCCACTCTTTCTCTTGTATATAAATTACCTGTTCTAACATACTTTCGATTCTATCAACATCTTTGTCGATGACAGTACACGTCATTCCACCTTTTCATTTGAAAAATCTTGTAGTGCTCATATATTAGAATACTCACGATGCACCATGGCCAGTGACCTGAATTCTTATCCATTAGCTATATCCCAATGGGACAACCTGGTAGAACTTTGATGCCACCAAAACTCAGCCCTGTCTGATCTCTCTCCCATCCCTCTCCTTACCTTCAATAATACTGAGATATCCAAACACGACCAGATCTCTCTTTTTGGATTGATCTGCACCAGGAGAGTTCGGACACGACCACTTTTCAACTATAGCTTCTGCATCCGCCAAACAACTTGGTGCTTTTTCACACAAGACCCTACTTCAAATCTACACATATATACAAATCCCTAATCAGCCCAACCATGGAATATTGCTCCCATATTTGGGAGCAATATTGCCAGATTCTATTCAGAAGGCAATCCAGCTAATTAATGATCTCTCTCTCACAGACTTTCATTTCTTCCTTGTGCTTCTTCTGCAGATACATTCATGGACAATGTTTGGCTGAATTGTGCACTATTATTCCTCCACTCTCTTCCAAAAATCATTAGAATCTTCAAACTCACCGAACCAGCTTCACTGCTTCTGCTTTCATTCCTTCGAAACACTCCCCGCCTCTGCCTTCTCCAACGATTACAACCTTCAGCTGTTCAACCAAAACGTGAAAAGATTCCTCCTTTCTATTCCTTTTTGCTCGCACATTAATTTTCTCTAGGTCATGTGGCCTTTCGTGTGTGGATCAGATATACAAATATATATATCATCTGCTCTTAAACAAGTCCCACTAATGCCTATAATGTTTGGCGAAATTACATTAAACAATGCCAAAAAAAGGCCTTCCTTTTATTCCTGATGCTTCCGGCATTAGTATATAGAAATCATAACATCCTCTTAGGCCCCCAACCACTTTTACATACTAAATTGGCTACTCCATCTGAAATTGTTGCCTTAGAGACTAGATACTATTGTTTTGGTCATTCTTACACTCATTAGTCTAATGCCAGCTTACCCACCTGCATATACCCTAACTGCTTTAGTTTTCCTGATGTTGCGCTTCAGTACACTCTCTAGACACCTAATCTGAATCCATTTAACTGCAGTCGACCAAATTCGGCCCATTTGTGTGCAAATTACATCATTTCAAGAGGATTTAAATACACTTGATAATTGGACAAGTTTTGGAGTTTGAGTTCAATGTTGCAAAGTGTAAGGTTTCAAAATTCGGGAAGCAAAGATGGGGTGGGTGCGGAGTTTAAGACTGGCAAGGGTATCTTAGGAAAGATTAAGGAAGTGAGGGAGCTGGAAATGACAGTGACCTAAAATTCTAGGGTTATTTTACTGGAATTGCGAGACCAGCACAGCGGCAATGATGCGCAGAACCCTGACATGTAAATGCAAGCATGTCGTGATTCCAATGTATAAGACTTGGATCAGATGGCAGTAGTATGGATCCCACTAGTGACCAAATCAAGATAAGATAAGGAATCATGATGGGATTGGTTGTTCATTTGATGACGTCATGAGATTGGAATGTTTGGAATTTCCCTGTGGGCATATAAGTCAGTTCTTGTGTTTTGTTTCGCGTATGGAATTATGGGTGATAGTTGAGATAAGGATTCGTATTGTGATTGGTGGGGCACTAGTGACCAGATGAAGATCAAGATAAGATAAGGAATCGTGTCGTGGGTGTGTGTTGTTTTCAGATGTAGATAAGTGATGTCATTTGTTAGTTGTAAATAAGTGACATTGTTGTTTTGAATGGAAAGGGATATATGTATATTAGTGTATAAGGAATCATGTCGTGATTGGTGGGACACTTCTGACCAGATCAATATCAAGATAAGATAAGGAATCGTGACATGAATGTTTGTTGTTTTCAGATGAAGATAAGTGATGTCATTTGTTAGTTGTAAATAAGTGACGTTATTGTTTTGAATGGAAAAGGGAGATACATTAGTGGATAAGGAATCGTGTCGTGATTGGTTTGACACTTCTGACAAGTTCAAGATAAGATAAGGAATCGTGACGTGATTGTTTGTTGTTATAGAGTTTGGAATGTCTGGAATTTCGCTGGGGCCCTCGTCTGTCAGGGACATCACGTGTTGTGTTGTGTTAGGTTCGCTTATAGCATTGTGGATGTGTTTTTAAAGATAAGATTCGCGATGTTGTGTTTGGAAATTTCTGGGGAACATATGTCTCTCTGTGATATCACATGGTGTTTTGGTTTGGCTATGGAATTGTGGGCGACGTTTTTGGGATAAGATATCTTGAAATTTTCCCAGGGTGACACATGTCCGTCATTGTCGTCATGTTTTGTCTTTGGTTGTCTATTGATGGGTGTACTAATTTTCCAATACATTTTGGGGTGTTTATTTCCTGATAAAGGATGGGAATTCTTAGAGTAGAGTCGAGTCGTGATGGCGGCCGTGTTTAGGATTTTTCTGAATAATTTACCTATATACTAATATCACTCAAATATACAGTTGTTTTTTTTAATATATTTTGGGGTATTTCTTTCCTGTTAAACGGTGGGAATTTTTAGAGCATAGTAGAGTCTAGTGGTGGCTGTGATTAGGCTTTTCTGAATAATTCAATTATATGCTGGTGTCCCTCAAACATACTTTTTTTTTGCTCTGATGTTATCACTATCAGTTGTAGGTGACATCACTAAAAGATTATTGGCAAATGACAACCTCTTTTCGAATTAACGTTATCTTGTTTACTAATGTTTGAGTAATGGTGTTTTTTAGTTTACATGAAGAGAAAAAACCAAACGGTATTTTAAAAAATAAATTTAAAATAAACGGAGACTTAATCCTTACAATAACTTTTTTCTATGTAGTCCAGAAATTCTAATGATAATTTAAATTTATTTTAAAATATGAAGCCTGTGTAGCTCAGTGGATGTGGCGTTTGCACACCACAGCGCTTGGCCACACGAAGGAAGACTTGGTTTCGAGTCTAGTCGGCGACTAGAGGAAATATTTCTAAGCCTTTTTTCGACCGGTTCAGGAATTAATCGATCTCTGACATGGGCAAGCGGGTTTTTGCCCCCCGAAACTCGGGATTTTCGTCCCGTAAACTCAAGAAAATCGAGCATAGAACCCACATTATTTCAGACATTAAATATATTGTGTTAGGGACCACGAGATGGCGGCACATTTGAGCCATCTCTCTTCGCTGTGTACCGCTTAATTAGTGATAGCCTTGGGCAAACTATCTCTGATTGGTACCAGTGGAGATTGAACTGCCCACTCAGTCTCTAAAAGTTAGATAGGGCTAAATGGCCTCGCCTACTCCCGTATACGGGAATAAAAAGGCGTTAGCTGATTTTTTTTTTTTTTGCAAATAGATATTCCAAAATAGTTGAATTTTTATCCACAGCTGAACACACACACAAAAAAAAAAACACAAGGTTGAAAGAACGAAATTTCTGTAATAACCTGAAAAACTATTTTACTTTTGTTCCTTAGATTTTCTTTCAATTTGGTACAATGTTAATTCCTTCACATTGGGTCATTCTGTGTTTTGCTGACTAATACATCCGGCAGCAATCGTTAATTGTTGTGTCTACGTGTGAACTTTGCTGACTGGGAGGGTTTGGAATTCTCCTGGTCTTATTTGAGGGCTTGATAATACATTCCAAACGTCATCTTTTTCACGACTCATATTCTCCCTTGGATGTTGTGTGCAGTATTATCAGTTTCTATAGTTCACTACTTAATTTAGATTACTATCTGATTGGTTCTCTGTTTAATTCCTTCCTACAGTTGCTCATGCTGTTTTCCCAAGCTTGGTGGGAAAGTCTATGTGCCTTTTTGTTTAGGGTAAGTGTTATTTCCTTTTTCATATTCTTGTTCAAAAGTTCAAAACCTTGTTTGTCTCATATCTGTTACTTAAAATTACGAATACTAAAGAAAAAATAAATTCCAGTTACAGAAATAGGATAAGAGCACAAGAAATCGTAGGTAAAATTAATAGTGATTGGTTTAAAAAAATAATAAATAGAAGCATTAATTTACTACAGCAATAATTTCCCACAGGAACCAAGAGTTCCAACCTAAACACACGTTTTCTCACCTACATACAATTTTTTTGCGACCGGATAAGAGACACATCTTTAAGATAAGACTTAATGAGAAATCTAGTGTTGGAAAATAAATTCACGTACATTTCATTGATTTATCAATATTGCTCAGTTCTTCTGTTAGAATATGTAGTTAAACTGAATTTTAAAAGTAAACTACAGAAAATAACCATTCAATTTGAAAAAAAAAATCATTTCACTTATCAGAATTCCATACTCTAACAGCACTAGGAATTCGAAACAGGAAATGACACTTACCGTAAACAAAAAAGCACATAGACATTCCCACCAAGCTTGGGAAAACATAGCATGAGCAACTGTGGGAAGGAATTAAACAGAAAACCAATCAGATAGTAACCTAAATTAAGTAGTGAACTACAGAAACTGACAATACTATGCACATCAAAGGGAGAATATGAGTCATGAAAAAGATGACGTTTGGAATGTACTATCAAACCCTCAAATAAGACCAGGTGAATTCCAATCCCTCACAGTCAGAAAAGTTCACACGTAGACAAAACAATTAACGATCGCTGCCGGATATATTAGCCAGCAAAACACAGAATTACCCAATGCAAAGGAATTAACGTTGTACCAAACGGGCAGAAAATCTAAGGAACAAAAGTCAATTAGTTTTTCAGGTTATTATAGAAATTTTGTTCTTTCAACCTTGTGTTTTTTTTGTGTGTGTGTTCAGCTGTGGATAAAAATTCAACTATTTTGGAATATCTATTTGCATTAAGAAGAATCATTCTGGAAAACTGTAAATAAATTTAAATTATTATTAGAATTTCTAGACTACATGCAAAAAAGTTATTGTAAGTGTTTAAGTCCCCGTTTATTTTAAATTTATTTTTTAAAATACCATTTGGTTTTTTTCTCTTCATGTAAACTAAAAAACACCATTACTCAAACATTAGTAAACAAGATAACGTTAATTCGAAAAGAGGTTGTCATTTGCCAATAATCTTTTAGTGATGTCACCTACAACTGATAGTGATAACATCAGAGCAAAAAAAAAGTGTTTGAGGGACACCAGAATATAATTGAATTATTCAGAAAAGCCTAATCACAGCCACCACTAGACTTTACTATGCTCTAAAAATTCCCACCGTTTAACAGGAAAGAAATACCCCAAAATATATTAAAAAAAACAACTGTATATTTGAGTGATATTAGTATATAGGTAAATTATTCAGAAAAATCCTAAACACGGCCGCCATCACGACTCGACTCTACTCTACTCTAAGAATTCCCATCCTTTAACAGGAAATAAACAAAATGTATTGGAAAATTAGTACACCCATCAATAGACAACCAAAGACAAAACATGACGACAATGACGGACGTGTGTCACCCTGGGAAAATTTCAAGATATCTTATCCCAAAAACGTCGCCCACAATTCCATAGCCAAACCAAAACACCATGTGATATCACAGAGAGACATGTGTTCCCCAGAAATTTCCAAACACAACATCGCGAATCTTATTTTTAAAAATACACCCACAATTCTTTAAGCGAACCTAACACAACACAACACGTGATGTCCCTGACAGACGAGCGCCCCAGCGAAATTCCAGACATTCCAAACTCTATAACAACAAACAATCACGTCACGATTCCTTATCTTATCTTGAACTTGTCAGAAGTGTCAAACCAATCACGACACGATTCCTTATCCACTAATGTATCTCCCTTTTCCATTCAAAACAATAACGTCACTTATTTACAACTAACAAATGACATCACTTATCTTCATCTGAAAACAACAAACATTCATGTCCTTATCTTATCTTGATCTGGTCAGAAGTGTCCCACCAATCACGACACGATTCCTTATACACTAATATATATCCCTTTCCATTCAAAACAACAATGTCTCTTATTTACAACTAACAAATTACATCACTTATCTACATCTGAAAACAACACACACCCACGACACGATTCCTTATCTTATCTTGATCTTCATCTGGTCACTAGTGCCCCACCAATCACAATACGAATCCTTATCTCAACTATCACCCATAATTCCATACGCGAACGAAAACACAAGAACTGATGTCACTGACATATATGCCCACTGGGAAATTCCAAACATTCCAATCTCATGACGTCATGCCCACAATGACATCATCAAATGAACAACTAATCAAGTCACGAGTCCTTATCTTATCTTGATCTGGTCACTGGTGGGACCATACTATTGACTGCATAGAGATTAGCGGCGTCATCTGGTTTTTAAAGGATTAAGTAATGTTACGAATAGTCCAGGAACGATTCACTATGATTTTATCCAGCGTTAAGGAATGCAAATTGCTGAGTCTAGTGGATAGGAGGACATGACATGACTCTTAGCTTGCTAAGAGGTTTTCATCACATTAATGTGGATGAATTTTTCATAGAATGGATGGAGACAGAGGAAGAACAAGAAGAAAACTGTATAGGTAACGGTGTGACGGTGGGAGTAAGTTTTTTGCAGGGGGGGGGGGGTGGTAAGTGCACAAGCATGAATGCATTTCAGTCACGGAATAATGAGTTGTATTGTGTGACTTGGACCTTCTGCAACTGTTGGAGTGTTAGATCGTTTCAACATACAATAATTTAATTTGATATTTCCTTCAGTTTCTTTTAGATCTGTGAATTAGGAAGAGGAGGGAAAATGTTTCCGACATTCTGACAAAGCTCTTCAAGAGTATCTGCAATTGTACATCCATTGTGTTCTAGGATTGAAAGCCAGTGTGTGTTGGGGGGGTATATTTACCCTTCATTTTCTGGATTATGTCCTATGCCGATTTTGTATTCGTTTTTCATGTTACAGGCGCGATAACATTGTCATGTTATCGAGCCTATGTAGCTCAGTGGATGTGGCGTTTGCCCACCATGGCTTGAACGCACGAAGGAAGACTTTGTTTCGAATCTAGTCCTCGAGTAGAAAATTTTCTAAACCTTTTTTCGACCAGTTCCCGAGTTAGTCGATCTCTGGCACGGGCAAGCGGGTTTTTTCTCCCGGAAACTCGGGTTTTTCGTCCGGTAAGCTCAAGAAAATCGGCCTTAGAATCTACATCATGTCAGACATTAATATTGTGATACGTTTAGGGATCACGAGATGGCGGCACTTGTTGAGCCATCTCCCTTCACTGTGTGCCACTTAATTAATGATAGCCTTGGGCCACCTATCTCAGATTGGCTGCCAGTTCAACTTCCCACTCAGTTCAATCCCTGGATTGAACTTCCCACTCCAAAAGTTAGATGGCGTAAACGGCATAGCCTACTCCCTGTACGGGATTAAAAAGGCGTTAGCTGATTTTTGTTTTTGTTATTGTCATATTATATGTGAGTTGGATCCAGGAATCCTTCATGGTGACTTGTTAAGTTGATAACAAAGAAGGAATAGGAATATAGTGGATTATTTCCTGTGTTTAAGAGGTAATGTTGTTGTTGTGAACAATCTCGTCATTATAGTGCTTTTAATGCTACCTGGAAGATTTGTATACCATCGCTTTAAGAGGCTAGAGATCAGACAGGTATAGCAAAGGCAGGAAGGGTAACTTATGTTTAGAATAACACTGCCAAGTAATAATAAAGAAATTGCTATTCCTTTGATGATGCCCCAGCACAGCTGGGCAGGCTGATGTAGAAAGTTAGCCATTTTGATAAACCTGATACATCAAGATGTATCAGGTTTATGGAATGGTGAATATGAAGATAGATTAAGGAACCTTTAACTGCAACTATGAAGGAATACACAGAAAAAGTGGAGTAGATATTGTACAGATATACAAGTTGCAGAAAGAATTTTTCGGAAAATATAGAGGATAGGAGGAGAAGAAAGCAAGCGGGATCGCCTGTGGAAAAAGAGTAAGATTGCGGTTTGCAAGGGAATGAGAAGCAGATTTTTCTCATGGTGAGTGAATAAAAATGAATGTTGCCTGAGCACACATTCATTTTTGGGAATCCCAAGGAGTGCACCCACAGTGAATGATTTAAGATAACTATTGCATGTTATATATGAGATAAGCATTTATAGAACTTTCTCTATCGTGTTGTCCTGAATATGTTCACCATTTTAATGAAGAACTTCCTTAAGTCCCCTATGATCAAAATTAAAGTCTGATAATTCTAATTCTTAAAAGTGATAAAGTGAAGTGCATTGTTCACACTTCAATACTGAAATTTAGGTCATTTCAGATATTTATCTGTTTGCAACCTTTATACCATTTCAGTAGTAATTTAATCTTGGCCAATGTAACTTAAGTAACACTGCTTAAATTTCCATATCTCACTGTCGGTTCGGAATGTTGTTTTCTTCATTTCAACAGTATAACTGTCCTCATTTAATTAAGAACGCTACTTTTTTTAAAAAAAAAAAACTACGTTAGTAAGTTGGTCACAGTTACAACTGTGAGCTTTACAGTTACTAATATACCTTAGTAATAATAAATTACTAATGTACTCGAAAGCACATTTAAAGAAATGCGATCAAAAGAATACATACTTGTCAGTAGATGCAAGTCGCTCGCACTTGGGTATCCAAAGATGAACAGTGATCCATGCTTGCGATAAAAGACAGCACATCATTGCCAACACATACATATCGAGAATGGAATTTCTGTTTATGTCCTTCTGTGGACATGTCCAAAATAGGTAACGCGAAATATCGATTGCGAAACAAGTGTCTTTTAGTTTAGCATGGCATGCCATGACGAGGAATGTCACCGAAACAGGAACGGTGATTGTGACTGGAAAAGCAAAACTGAAGCTTTGGATGCAAATCTTGCATGCAAATCGGGCTAATACAAAGCCGATGTAAGCAGCCGTGGCCTGAACGAGGAAGGCATACAACGGGATCATTCCATTCGAAACGATTGGCAAAACTATATTTGGCAGTCTTGGTGAAGTGAATGATTGCTCGGGGGAACAAGTCCAGGAGACGTTGATCTGGCGTGATTCAAAACTTTCTGAAATATTCCTAAAAAGTATTTCAATCAAGTGACCTTGATCAGAGATCAGTACAGCAACAGCAACTGTAGCAGGTATTAAAAGAGCCTTCCAGAGAGGTATGAAGACGTAAGAAAAGTGACGGCTATTCTCCAAGTCTTTTTTTAATTTGTGCAATTTTCTTATACAAGGAAGCAGTGAATGCTCATCAATGAAATTCTCCCACCACTTAACGGATATCAGAATCATAACTATGGGTATGTACCAATGCGATTTGTCCACAAATAAAGAAAGCCCAAAGCATTGTGCCGCAATGGACAGAACATCAAAAACTGCTTTCACTGCTACCTTCGGTTGCTTTGTATCACGTGAGAAAAAGGAGATTACTCCTGGAAGAAGATACATGCAGCTTGTCAGCAGTGTTGCTTTCACCACGTCTAACTCGGGAAGGACATAAAACAGCAGGAAAATCAATCCGATGGTATGCACGGTTTCAATCACGAACACCTGAGATGAAAAATAAGGAAAAAATACGTTTTTAACCACTTAATAGTAATCATTATAGGAGCTGCAATATAATGGATTATATTATACATTCAGTGAATACTCATTTTAAAAAGTTGTTTTAATTTCGAATTAAAATTCTGAAGTACTGCATTACAATGATAATCACTAAAAGTTGTACTCGAGCCACAGACGGAAGAAAGAGGTAATCGTAAATAAATATTGAATGGAATTCACAAAATTCACTTAAAAAATCTTTGAAATCAATAAAAAAAATGTACAATGAGAGGCATCTACAACTCACAAAGTCATGGGTGTTGCAGTCAGCAGAGGTTAAATCAAATTGTTTCGCCAGTTCACCAATCCAGTCTCAAAAGGCTCACAACTGCTGTTGTGAGCCTTTTGAGACTCACAACAGCAGTTGTGAGCCTTTTGAGACTCACAACTGCTGTTCATAGTGTTGGTCACTGTTAGCTTTCGTTGTACGGGCAGTACACTCCCACATGTACACCCTCTGTCCAAAAAAAAAAACGAACTTTTCGAAAATAGAAGAAATTAGTGGTGTCACCTGTTGTATCTTTTTTTTTTTGTCGAAAGAGGTAACCTTCATTAGTGTTGTGTCAATTGATTATGACATTTGTTTCATTAGAAGCCGAGTTATAGTGCCAAGAGTGACAGTGTGTTTTGACGAACGGTCGGAAGAGTTTCAAACAGAAAGTTGCGATTGACTTTTGTGTTAAACTTGGTAAAAGTTTTACCGAAACGCATCAGATGCTTCAAAAAGCATATGGTGATGAATGCTTATCCTACTGAAGTTTACGAGTGGTTTAAGCGATTTCAAGGTGGTCGTGAGACGCTTGACGACAAAAAAGCTGGGCCATCCAAAAACTGGACTGAGCGAAGTTAACATCCAAAAAGTGCGTGATTTCATCAAAGAAAACTCAAAATTGTCTGTGAGATTGAATGAAGATGAATTGGGGATTCCAAAATCAACTGTGCACAACATTTTGACCGAGAGTTTGGGCCTTCGTAAATTGAATTCGCGATTTGTTTCCCACAAGTTGACCTACGACCAAAAAATGTATCGAATTGAACACTGCAAGGACCTCATTAAGGACTCAGACTTCCTTGAAACGATCGTTTACTGATGACGAAACGCGGTGTTTTGAGTATGAGCCCGAAACAAAGCGCCAGAGTGCTGAGTGGAGACCACCAGAAGCGGGGTATCCGAAAAAAAGTCGCTTGGAAAAGTCAAAAGTAAAGACAATGCTGATTTGTTTCTACGATTCCATGGGCATTATCCACAAAGAATTCGTTCCGCCTGGCAAACGGTCAATGGTGAGTTTTATGTCGAAGTTTTGAAGCGATTGATAGCGAGAGTTGGTCGCGTACAGCGTGAATATCGTGACGACCGACCGTTCGTGTCACTATAACTCGGCGTCTAATGAAACAAATGTCATAAACAGTTTACCAAACACTAATGAAGGTTGCCGCTTTCGACAACAAAAAGATACAAAAGTGGCGCCACTAGTTTCTTCTATTTTCGAAAAGTTCGGTTTCTTTTTGGACAGAGGATATATGTACAGTACTAGATTCCTCCACGGCACAATCAGAACACACCTGAATGCACTCTGATTATCTTCTTAACTCGTTTTGGAGGCATTCAGAGACATGTTCAAATAACGTCAAACATGCAAAGACGCCAGTGTCATTCGATGGAAGTGGTACAAGGTTTCCTCAAGAGAATTTGGACATTTACTACAACAAAAACAGATAAAATGGCAAGATACTGATGACGGACATGATATATCTGCTTTGTCATTTACTGTATTTCTTGTATGCATTTCAATACATTATCTGCTTTGTCATTTATGGAGAAGATTTTTAATGTTAAGATTTTCTCTCCAATGATTCTAAAGCAGCTGATGTAGACTAAAATTTTTCAGGACAATCAAAGCTATGCACCTTTTCACCGGAATCGGTATAATTGTTTTCATCAATATAATATCGTTCGTATTTAGAATAATGTCTATAATTTCAGAGTCAGTACAGTGACAGACAACAGGTGTTTCTTCGTCAATGTTCATCCAAATGGACATTGACGGTGTAGCAAGTTCATCCAATTGCGATACCTTTAGAACACGTCCAGAAACACTTTTGCATACTAAAGGAAATCTTCTTTCTCCTTTCCTTTATCACATCAAACATTCAAAATTATTGCTAACCTTTTCATCCGAAATTATCAAACGTTAATGTACCACAACTTATGCCAGCATTTATTTTTTACTCTCTTCCATCCCATAGCCACTAACAAGAAAGCAAAGCACACGTTTCATGCTAAATTCCTTGATATATGTCTCTACAGGCTTACCAGCATTTACATCTAACAAGCGTTTCACGAAAAGTGAGCGACTCTTGTCCTCCACAGATCATAATATTCCTTAGTCTTGAGGCTGGCAAGGAATGTACAGTTTGGTGGTAAATACATCGTACAAACGTTTTTATTACACAGAAGTTCCGCTCTAAGGTGAGCGGAACTCCTGTGTAATAAAACACAGAACAGTTGTCAAGAATCAGAAGAATTTTGCGATCCTCTGGTAAGCTCGCAGATGTGCACTGTGCTGGCCCTACGTTTTCCGAACCACCCTAACATAATCTGTGGTACAGCCATTTTTTTTTTTTTTTTTTTTTGCACGGTATCTCAAGTAAATTTGAATGCCTTTCAGCATTTAGGACTGTAGAGCATTTAGTTTTCATATCACCAGCGGCTTACATCTGTGCTCGCCTGGTGCGTTTGGGAAGCTTAGGACAGCAACTCTATCCTTGGATTATCTAAATATTGTTGGCCTTCCTTCTTTCATACTCTGCTGTCCCTTCGCGGTGTGCATCTCCAATGTAATAGTTTCATCAGCATTATATTACACACCTAATCGGGACTGAGGACGTCAGCCGTAAATTTGCCTAATTCGTCCACACATTCGAAGCTTCTTCGTGGTTTGTAGACCGTTTTTCACCAGAACTTTATGGAGAGAAATACCGATATGCTTCTTAAACAATTGAAGCTAACCTTCAGTACAGTACTACTAAGCGCGAGTATCTGCTTAAATTCTTCTGTGCATTTGTGGCGGCTCAGTAAACTAGGCTGTGGTCATAAGATTTTCAAGTTCGCTCTCGTAATTTCTTCCGGACTAAAGGAGGTGCACGACCATCCACTGTCAAAACAATGGTGGTGTACCTGTAATTAACAAGCATACATACGTTATAATATCGCATAGGAATAGTGATATGTTGAAGCGCAGTCAGTTTCGATAAAATCCTTTCGTTGAAAGATGTGAATTCGAATTCCATCTTTCCATCTAGGAATTCGACGAACCTTTATCGCGAGTTTTGAACTGAGGGTGAGTTAACTGGTCTCAGAGTGGTGGCAGGGTTTTCTCTCAGCGGAAACTCAAGTTTTCATTCTGCAATTAAGGCAAAGAGGCCAGGAGAATACATGAAACTGACACACCCCCTCTCAAAACACACACATGCACACTGACATAAGGTTAGTATTATCCTTATTCTAAAATTACAATTAGGAAAGTCAATGATACTTGGCAGGGTCTGTATTTACCATGGAATACTATTATTAGGGGTGTGTTGACGATCAGTAACGGTCAAGAAAATGAATTTAATTCATCTTACTTCATGATCTAATCTGCAATGCTTTATAAATCGGAGGGGGAAAAAAACTTTTTTTCCAGTGTAACAGTTAAAACAGAGATAGAGGCAATGTGGCCTCTAAATTAACCCACTCTCCTCTATTATCCCTAAGTCTCTAGCTTTATCAACTACCTGCAGCAAATTCCTATTAATATAAAACGAAGTCTGCAATATTTTCAGCCGAAAATGCATACCTTGCATTAACATTCCCCATAGAATCAGCCTGCAAGAACTCTGTATCAGAAATGTCTGATCACCAGACCCAACTAAGCATCGTCAACATGTAATTGAAAGTATCGCTCCAGACCATCGACAATGTCATTAGTATACAAGTTAAACAGGAGTGGTCCAAGCACAGAACCATGTAGTGCCTACTTGTCGCCCTCATTCTCATAGCTTTCAATATCACCATGCATCACTGTCTGATAATTAAGCTTCAATCCGTGCCACAATCCTATTTTGCACACTCTCTTGTAAGGAATTCTGTCAACTGCTTTGGCAAACGTGTGAGTAAATTGGTATAGATTTTTTGTGTATCCCTTCCCCTTATTCAACCCGCTGTGAATCTATTGTTAAACGTGAGTAGATTGATAAAATAAGACCTACTTTTCACAAATCAAAATGTCGTCTAGAAGAGATCAACGTCTTATCTACCTCTCTCTCAATGTCATTCGTCATTAGCTTCTCTAATACTTTAATAACGACTGCACACATACAGATTGGTCTATAATTATCTGCACGAGTTCTAGCTGCCCTCTTGTATTGTTGAATTATTTTGTCTTCTTTCCTTCTGCTGGTCAGGAATCGCGTTCGTCTTGAGACTCAAGTTAAACAACTAGGTTAGGGGCGTAGCTAGTTCCCTAGTATAATCCTTTCAACACGTCTGATATTCCATACACACTGTAGTAGTAACATTAAGCTTCCGTAATATTTTAACACCTCTAACCCTTCATCCGAATCCATCTCAGCTTCCACAGAACTAATGTGTCTGTCAAGATTATAAACCTTACCAAAATGATCACTTAATAACTCTCAGCTGTTTCTAGAGCATCCGACACTTTCCTGCCATCTGTCTTTGCTAAGATTAACCTGATCATTCTTCCTTTTACTCGCCATGCAGCGAAAGAATTCTACAGGAAAGTGAAATCTGAGTATGAAAAGAAGCTAGATGAACAGGTAGAAGGAAATCACTTTCTTCGCCACATGTGTCGCTTGCCTGATTCTGTTATTTGTACTGGTCATATTATTGACCATCACTTTTCATACGATGCACGTATATTCTATAACATTTTCTTTTTATCTAACTCGAGCTTTAACGCTTCTCACCCATTTCACATCTCTCCGACTCATTCTTCTGACGTGCGGAACGCAGTCAGTCAGTTACAGCTTCCTTTAAACACTCCGTTACCACTTCTCATGCACTCCTAATTCCTCCACCGTGCAACTTCTTATACTACAGCTGAAAGCTACCTTCGCAGTGTATCATCATCACCAGCTTTGCAGTGGCACAAATACCCTTTTTACATGGATTGCCAAAACAAAGTCTCGTTGTCACTTTCACCAACTGGAGGCAAGAATTACTTGTTTCACGGTGAGATTCTCGATCGTTATCACCAGATCTACATCGGTTTCCTTATGAAAACCTCTCTTCTCCTTATGCAAAGCTGTTCTAAGTCTCTTGAGGTTTTGTGGAGGGAAGATTGAGAACAGCAACATGTCTACCTAGAACACATCGCAGACATACTCAACAGAATTAAGGTAAGAAGACCTGGCTGGTCAGTCCATACATACGACAGCTTCTCTCTCTCTCTCTGAAGATATTGGTCTAGAGCTTCGCTCGATGAGGACGAGCATGATTGTCTTGTAGGTTAAATGTTCGCCCTAACCTGCGTATGGATGAACATATGAGTCCAGGACCTCGTCTCTATAACTTGTAGCATCCATGATTCCGCTAGGAAGCACATATAGGTGAGCTTTGCAGGAGCAACGATTGTTATCACCAACTGAACTCCTGGACACTATTATGAACAGCATGAAACATCTTTTTGAGTGCTGTATTGCGGGGGGGGGATTTCTTATTGAGGCACTTTCACGATCTCATTTTGATCTCTGTTTTTCACCATTGTCTTCATTTACTCAAGTTACTGAATTAAGCTATTTATTTACAATTTTCGTGGATGCTAACTGCGCATCTCTTATCATACTGCTTTTCACCCAATTACATTAAAAAAATTTAACACAGTTTTTGAGTTACCGTCATTTTTCTCTTTGTTCCTTAATTTATGTAAACCAGTGTATTTACTATTCCTTGACATTCGAACTTGCTAAATTTACATTAAACTTGCCAAGAAATTATATTCTTGTTTAATTCTTTATCCAATCCACGTGTAAGCAAAGTTTGCACGTGAAGTATTTTCATGACTAGGTTGATATAGGTAAATGCAGCAGAGGCTAATGACTTCACAGCATAATTGTGATATGCAAGTTTAATTTGTAACCAAGTGAAAAAACTTTCTATATCTATCTGTCATCAGAGTATTTTAATGATAAAATGATACATCTTTTTACTACTTTTATATGGGAAATATATGATTTTGTATTAATTCAATGTTGATATTCTTCCGGGTTCCCGCTAATGATATTTATATATTCGTCTTGGAGCTGCCCAGTTTGGACTTGTTTTCTGCTGTGCAGAGCCAATGCTTGGCGCTCAACTAGTTTGTGTACAGCTGAGGCTTGGCATGGGCGCGGACGACTTGCCTGTGGCTGTGCGAAACAATAAAAGGCTATTGAAAACTAGCATTATATACACCTGAAAGAATGCATTTATGGACTACTAAGGTAACTGATATATCTTTTTTTTTTAATGTTGCTCCCACCCATAAAAGGCTATTTGCAACATATAGTACATTTTGTATAGTGGGTGGGCTAAGGATTTTTTTCTATTTCTATCAATTATATATATCAGTGGTGTCACGTGTCCATTTCGGTTGGCTTATGCAACCCGCGCTGCAAAATTCACGTCAGTTTGACTGTACGGTTGCATTTCTATCGATGTCTGAAAGTTTTACGAGTGAATAACGCATCAGCGCTCATCCAATGAAATTAATTGTAGGATGACTTTGAATATTTAATTTATCAATTAATTGTAACCAAATCTGCGTAGTGGGGAAACAATGTGTTTGTTTTAATATATAGTAGAAAACAATAATGAAGGAGAAAGCTCTATTTGGTTGGTATATTTGAATTACTCAACTATATAAAATATGTGAACACCGTCATTAAGAGTCAGGTGGGAATGGGAAACGTAAAGTAACGAATAAGTGTGAGTAGAAATACTTTCATTAATGGAACATGAATTATTCATTAACATTTGTGATGTGTGTGTCCCATAAGTTGCTCGGTACTGCGAATAGCATACGATCCTAAAAAGTCAAGACATGCATAAGTGAATTTATAATGGCATAATTAAACAAAAAAAAAAAAAAAAAACTTACGCGGAGAGGGAAAGAGATTTGTTTGCAAAGTAATAAATAATTAACAGTCACTACATACATTTAGTAGATCAGTTAAAAACTATAGGTAGAGGCTAATCAAATGAACTAATAATGTTGATCAGGTGATTCATTTAGGCGTGGTAAGAATACACGTGGTCTGATGGAGAAATTAATCATCCCATATAAAAGTAGTAAAAAGTCACTTCGTTTTTTTTTAAGAAGTTTCTTTTGTTTAAAGAAACAAAAGAAACTTTTGTTTCTTTAAACAAAAGAAATCCGATCATTATCGGAAATATCCAGACTTTCTGCAATCCTACATTCATTAGTTTTATTATTATTATTATTTATTTATTTTAGTGTCAGCGGCTCTTTGGTCTTATCAATAAACGCTATCTCACATATGCTAGTATTTTATTGTTGATCCAAATTTTCTCATAATACACGGAAGTATTCATCTTTATTCAGGAATAGATAAATTTTTAATCTACGTCTGTTGTTTCCAAAGACTAGGAAAAAAACGTCGCCATACCGTTAAAAAACTTTCCAACCTCAACAGATGCTATACTGCACAAGCAAGAAAAACAAGTAACTATGTTCATCACATTTAACATCTATGTATTATATTTAGGAACAATTAGTGTAATTACTGACAACTCGAACGACACATTTAATGGAAGAACACTCTGCTCCCGCAGACTATGATGCAAGCATATAAACGGAACAGATTAGTGTATCCATGCTTATTCCAAAAGCCTTTCTCTCTGGTGAATAATAAACAAGGATAACAAAAAAAAAAAAAGTCTTGACTGCACTTCACATCCAGTTAACCAATCTACTGTATTGTATTGTGAAATAGAGAAGTGCCATGTGCTCAGTTTTTGCATCTTTGTGCTTTCTCAGTAAATTTGGAAGAGGTCGGGGCTTACCTACTTCGACTACAGACATGCAATCTGCAAAGGTTCTGCCAGAAAATGGGACATTCATTAGATCGTCAGCACTATTTCCCATTGTAAATATGGGCAAAAAAACTTATAAATTTATCGAATATTATATATAAAAACTTTCCTACCATGCCAGTTCACACTTCACGCAGTAAACAAAACAGCAACTGATGACAAAACATGACAACGTTCAATTTGATTGTTTGACAATAAACAATAACCAATCAAAGCCACTGATTTCTAGGTGCTACTGTCTCAACGCTCACCCTCGCCTTCTGGGCGGTTTAAGACCACTGGAACGCTAAGAATTTGACCAGCCCCTCAGCTCGGAGAAAAACCTGAAGGTGGTTCTTCGAGGTGTTTCTGAGGACATACTTAGATGAAATCGCTGCTGATCTCCGCTATCAAGACCCACCACCCATCAAGGTCAGCTGAATGATCAGAGCTGAAAAGAGCCCGATGCCTCTGGACTTGGTTGAAATCCATCAGGCCTACAAAAACATATATGAGTTGACATTGATCTGTGGACTTAAGATCAATCCTGAACCCTGAATCCAGAAAAGGGCTTCAACAGAACAGTGCCACAAATGCCAGAAATTTGGCCATGCTCAGAAACTGTGCCGAGAGCAGAGTTTAAGTGTGGGGAGAGCCACCCCATCCCACCAACACCTGCACTAAGCTGAAAACCACCCCGGCTGAATGTGCTAACTGCAGTGCCCCTGACCCGGCCAATTACCAGGGATGTATTCAACACAAGAAGAACAGACAGTCGGAAACAGCCAAACAGTCTTCCTCCTCTAGTACACGAATATCAGAAGCTCCTGCACCACGGCCAGAAGCTCATCGGCCACAATCACTTTCAAGAAAACAGACCACCAACGGCAGACAAAAACTTATGTAGATGTGGCCCGTTTCAACAAGTCATCACAAAAACAGAATCAGCCAGCAGCACCTACTAACCTGACCGCTGTTATTACTGCCTCTCTAGCAAACATGCAACAAGATTCCAGCATGTCTAACCCTTCAGTAACCTCCACGAAAAGATCCCTATGTGAAACACAAGTCATCCTCACAGCACTTATAGACGAATAGAATCAAACTAATTCCAGTCTCTCTACAGATCGTTGCATGGAATACAAATGGCCTCAGAAACAAAATTTTGGAGCTCCAAGACTTTACTCAGAGATATCAGACAGATATTGTTCTAATAAGTGAGACACATCTAAGACCCTCGGACAGCCCTAAAATTAGGGGATATCACTCATACAGAACGGACAGGCTAACCTACAGAGGTGGCGGCACTGCCATCTTTATTAAAAATTAAATTATACCATTATTATTATTGTTGTTACGCAACACCTACAGGGAGGGCACCTACTCTATAGTTCTCCGACTCCACCAACCACAACTACCTTCATCTACACCAACGCCATCTACCGCCGACCACTAGTACTTTCACAGACATTCACATATTATATTATATCAAACACAATTCCGTAAATACCCCTCCAACCTCTAACCTTGAGGTCACAGGCGTGAAGGTTTTCTCAAACTCGGCTGCAGACTGAAAATCTACACGGCCTACAAACCGCCGTTAAAAACCCTACTACATGCAGATCTAAATGCCGTCCTGGGCACTAGAGAACAAATCATTATTGCCGGGGATCTAAATTCGAAACATCCTGCATGGAACTGTAGAACCACACAAGAACGGCCAAATCCTCTTCAGGTTGTGGTTCAGTACTGTACTGTGATGGGTTGGTTCAGGCCGCTCTGAACCAACCCATCAACAGTACATTCGGCACTGCTGACATCCTGAATCCTGCAAAATATCAAATTCCAGTACAGCCTAAAATCGCTGAATGAGCTGACATCTGATCACAATCGAATTCTACTCCAGTGGGAAAACAACATCTGTCTTCTCCCTCTCACTCATTTATATCTTGGGAGAAATTATCAAAAGTATTCCCAGACTACATCGGTCTTGTTCCTGATACAAGTTCAGGAGATGTCGAAACGGCAGTCACAAGTCTCACCCAACAAATTAACTCAGCTATAAAGGCAGTCACCTCCTCCACAACTGTCCCCAAGCCCGGTCGTCTGCCAGAAAACATTATGAACCTGATGAGAGAAGAAAAAAAAAAAAAAAAAAGGCAAGAAAGAGATTCCACAACAGCCGTGCGCAGCATAAAAAATTTCTTAACAGACTAAATGGTGAAGTGAGGGATGCGCTCAAATCCCACAGAGACCAACTGTGGGGAAGAAAAGTTAGCCTCTATTTCATGTACTGATCATCTGGAAACTACTGAAGAATATCAGAAACAAAAGCAGATCCCTTCCCCCCCCCCTCTACTTTCTGACCTACGCCTTGTTCACACAGACGTAGAAAAGGCAGAAGTCATAGCAAAAAAATTAAACGAGCAGTACAAACCTTCATATGAAAACTTAAACTTCAATCACTTGTATAAAATTCACAGACACGTCAGATACTCATTAAAACTCCCTGATACCGGTGCTGACCATATTGCACCCACATCATCTGCTGAAATATATGATATCATAAAAAATTTAAAGAACAAAAAAAGCTCCTGGTCCAGATGACATCACAAATAAAGTGATCAAGCTGCTGCCCCGAAAAGCTGTAGTGCACCTGACCATAATAATAAATGCAATCTTAAGGTTTCACTATTTTCCTCCCATTTGAAAACTGGCTGATGTAATCCAATGCATAAGTCGGCCATCATGACCCACACCTGCCTCAAAATTATCGTCCCATCTCCAACTAAAATTGCAGAGAAAGTCATCCTCTCACGACTTTACGCTTCAGTAAATGAACTAAACATCCTTTCAAAAGAACAATTTGGTTTTCGGCAATACCATAGTACTGCTCAACAAATCCTCAGAATAGTTTAATATATCACCACCAGATACAACTGGCATAAATACACTGGAGCTGTTTTTCTTGATTTATCCAAAGCATTTGACAAAATTTGAAAATAAGAAGGATTGCTTATCTCAGCCGATATCTCATTGAAAATGGTACACCTAATTAGATCATATCTACAGAATAGAAGCATGCAAGATAAATGGTACAACCTCATCCCAGCGCCATGTCTTGTCCAGAGTTCCAAAAGGATCCTTACTAGCTCCATTACTGTTCTCTATATACATGTCGTTCATCTACATGCAGATGATACAGCATTATTAGCCAGATCTCTTCGGCCACACCTTGTTACTAAAAAACTTCAAGAAAACTTCTAAAGTTAGAGAAATGGTTCTCCAAATGGAGACTACGAGTAAATCCCCAAAAGAGCACAGCCATTCTCTTCACGAAAAGATCGATATCTCCTGCAGGAGACGTCTGTTCTGTTCGGTACTAAAATTCCGTGGCAGACAGAAACAAAATACCTTGGTGTAGTGCTGGACAAAAAATTAACTTTTAACCAGCACATCAGGACTACGTGTGAAAAGGCATCTAAAGCCATCGCCCAGATCTACCCCCTAATTAACAGGAACAGCAAGCTAAATATCAGAATCAAATTGCTCTTATACCAGCAGACGATTCGTCCATAATCACTTACGCCTCTCCAGGGTGGAGAGGCGTAAGCGATTGGAGCCATACCTCCTATAGTAATTTGCTCAAACTGCAACGTGTACAAAACAAGTGCTTACGAATGATTCTAAACGCTCCATGATTCGTCAGAGAAAACCAACTTCATCGAGATACAAATGTTCCTTATATCTTTTCTTTCCCACAATCTTTAGCAACAAAGTTTTTTTCCTAAAAACGTCCATACAGCTCAATGATCTGGTCCAGCAAGCTGTAACCTACGATGCAACGGATCTATTCAAACATAAAAACCAAAAGCCATTTTAATTTCCCGTAGTGATACATAATCTTCATGCCCGTTCAGGGCGAGCAAACTGCTCATAAAATTTTTCCCTTCACTGTATCCCTAACAGATAGCAGGGAATATGAAAAGCATCTGCTTCATCCCTAAAGCCATTAATGTCAATAGCCAATTTGACCCGCTGCGCCATCTGTACGTGTTTTCAAATGGCTCAAAGGCGTATATATTTGTGACTGCACACCCGCTCCATTAACGCGAATGTGGTGCAAAGCTTACACGTCGAAAAGTATCCTCTTCATGAAGCATTAGTATATTGCGTTTAATTTTAGGAATTACGTGAAGCCAGGAAACAATGAAGGTAATATAATCTTCAACGGGAATAAATGCAAAAATATATCGGTGATATTGATGTTCCATGAATGTGTACCACACACCTAGCACACCCTGAATATTCGCCCTTGATGTGTGTGTGTGTGTGTGTGTGTGTGTTTAATTTATTTTTTTTACATAATCCGAAACTCTGCTCTAGACGCCAAACATGGAAATTTTTCAACCCACTTCAGGCCTCGATTAAGGGAAAAGGGGGGGGGGGAGGTATGAAATCATCAACATCTATATGTAAATAGCCTAGTGGTCGTAAAGATACTTCATGTGCAAACTTTGTTTGTTCCCTTGAATAAAGGATTCAACAAGAAATTAATTGCCCACGGCGGGATTCGAACCAGCAGTCTTTTGGCTGGAGAGCGGATACTTAGCCATAGAAAGTTTTTCATTTGTTCTCGGCTAGTTTAATTGAAAACTAGCCGAGAACAAATGAAAAACTTTCTATGGCTAAGTATCCGCTCTCCAGTCAAAAGACTGCGAGTTCGAATCCCGCCGTGGGCATGGATGTTTGTAACTTTCTGTGAAAATACTAGTAGTGGTGGTAGTAGGCGGTAGATGGCGATGGTGTAGTTGCTGTTCGTTGCAGTTGGTGGATTGAGTAGTGGAGACAGAGAGTTGTAGAGTAGGTGCCCTCCCTCGATGAGTCTTTGGACTCCCTAAAGGTGTCAAATAATAATAATAATAATAAATTCATCATTCCTTGAAGTCTTGTTTGATATCATTCTGTAATCTCGTTAACCCGCAGATAATGTTCTAGGTAATGTTTTTAATACTCCACCACTATTCGGTCAACAGCACGGCAGGTAAAGTTCTTTAAACCGTGCAAATCAGGCTCTCATTAGATCAACAAGAGACATCAGCATGTTCACAACTGGCTGTAAGCTTTCTGATACGCGAGATTATCACTTTTTAATTATCTTTTAGTTTCATTATTTTTTCCTTTCATGAATCAACAGTTTAATTTCTTTTAATTAATTAAACTAAACACACATGATATTTTTATTTTTAATTAACTTTTCTACTGGAAAGTTCCCACTTATTCATTCCTACTCTAAATACGGCTAACAAACACGTCAGCGAGCCACGCCTTACTAGTAAGGAATGTAGGTCCTAAATTAATGCGAGTTTAAGACTCCTGGCCTACGTTAAAGTTTTATGAACGACTGGTCATCTTATAAAAAAATTGCTTCATACTTACCAACATAAAAGTTCCTGGTTTTGGCATCACAAACGATTTAAAAATGCATATCCTCAGAGAACGCAGGAAAACTAGGGATTCTGGTATTAAGATAATAAAAATTAGCGCCCACATCCATGCAGCTCTGTCTTGATCAGTAAGGGTGAATGCATAATTTCTGTCACCATTGAGTACTTAAAAAAATAAACAAAAAGCCATTAAAATTTAATAAAATAATAATAAATATTAAATAATAAAAACAATTACTACAGAAATGAAATCTTAAATGCTAGGGTAATAACAGAAAACAATGGAAGTTCGCAAATAAATTAATCGGCAATGACATGCTGCAAAAACAAATCATTCGTACACTTGAAAATGTTCATGATAATATAGTAAACGAGCAAAAAAGAATAGCTGAAGAATTCAATAATCATTTTAACACTGTCAGCGGAAACCACTCCTGTGAATTACACTGCTAACTTAACTAGAATGCATGTTTCCTCCACTTCTGAAAATAAAATGAAAAGTAATAGCTAAACCTAACCTGAAAACAACTTAACCCGATAAAACTAAAATCCAAGAGTTAATATTTTTCCAACAGACTTAATGATTAGAATCAAACTGCATTTTCCACAGCAACAGCAAACATATTCATTCTTATGAATGGAATTGTGAAATCTTTGGGGAAAGGAGCATCCAGAGTAGCAATCCTTTTAAATTAAAAAAAAAAAAAAATCCGCTAAAGCTTTTATTCTCCTATAGAGAGTAAGCGAGGTCGTTTTGGCTGTGTCTAACTTTTGGAGACTGGGTGGGCATCCAGTGAAAAGACTGCAGGCAAAGTCGCCATCTCGTGGTCTCTAACACAATATACGTATTGTCTGAAATAGTGTGGTTCTCCGATTGATTTTAAGGGCGAAACACCCGCTTGCCTATGTCAGAGATCAACTAACTCGGGAAGCGGTCGAAGAATGGCTTAGAAAGCGTTCCTCTAATCGGTGACTAGAATTGAACTTGGGTTTTTCTTCGGGCGGCCTAGCGCTGTGTATGCAAAATTCAGGATGACAAGATCAATCATCAGAAGGCCTAACATCATCGAAGAACGAGTCAAAAACAATGGATCGGGATTGCGTCATGAAATCATGGAATTAATTATTTAAATTAAGGGGATATTAAATCCTACATTGTTTTAAAACGGAATGAGAAACTCAAAGATCGGAATCAAAGAGTTTCATGCCGAATATAGTAACTACAAAAGTATCGGCGACTACTAGCGTGAGCTAAAGCACGTAGTTCAAGTACGTAGTACAAACTAGGGCAACTCGTAGCAAAGACGGAGAAAGTTCTGATCGCTATTCTTAGTATTTCTCATAATGTAAAACCCATCTCCTAGGAGATGTATGATGTTATACGTTATGGTGGGAGGTCATTATTTAAATTAAGGGGATTTAATATCCCCTTATTAAATGTTTACATCGCCGAAATGAAGCCTATTGGCTCTTTATTTTAAATAATGGAATTATTTTTTAAAAAAAAAAGGAAAGAAAAAGGCAAGGATCATAATATAATAGGAAATTAAAGAAATAACTCAGAAACGTGAGTAATGTCGTAGGTGTCAGGTTTAGCTGACATTTCCTCCAACTAGGGAAGATTATCAGGCACCAATGCTTTCCAGGGTCCCGTTTGTGGAATCAGGCCATACCACGAAGGTGGAGTTGATTGGGAAAGGCTACAAATTGCACATCAGGATATACTTGCGCATTTTCTATTTAAATTTATCGAATCACTGGGACTATTTTGAGGACAAAATCAGATAAAACAAAATTGCATGCGGCTTTTGAAAAACGGCGTGGTGTTAAATACTGACAACGAATGGTGTCAAGTACGCAACAATGTTATTACGAAACGAACTTTTCTGCCGGCGATTATTTCCTTGTCGGTTTGTTATCGAATGGGCGATAAGAATGAAAATGCAACTACTTCCCTATATTCATTGATTTGTCGAAAACTTAATCACTTCATAGGCAAATTTATTTGAATCCAATCCACAGAAAAAAGCTTGTAAAATTATCGCACATTTGGTGTCGTAAAGGTCTGACAACAAACCAAACATGCTACTTTTGCAAACTATTTGAGGCCTCCAGTAAACAAGTCGATGGTCTTACAGCGGACGAAGAAAACGGCCCACCACCTACACCCAATAAGCATCCATCGCAGTGGGATCGAGTGGGTTGTTTTCTCGTGAACTTTTGTGGCATTCATTTGAAAGCCGTTTCGAAATATCCACATAGGAAAATAAGATCACGTTTCACGTTCTTTATGGAACGCTTCTTCAACAGGGGAAAAAAAGTATAAAATGGTATCATACTTAAAGAAAACGAATCGAACAGCGGTTGCAGGGCATAACTCTTGTATCACATAACAAATATTTGAAAAACAGAGTACTTCGTGTGCTCTTCGCTTGTTATGGCAAGCGCGTCCCTGGCTTATGTTTATTTCCTTCCCGACATCTTGGGCGTATTCTGCCATGGGAAAAACGGGTGAAACATACCGAGAGAAAAAAATGAATAGGATGAACATGATGTCGAGAAGTTGACAGGATGTAAATTTTCCACTTTTCGAAGTCAGTTCTGAATATGTAAATAAAAAATATATAACGCAACTGACTTTCGTCGAAATCTCACTTCTTTTTTTCGAGAAGAAAAGGAAGTGAGATTTCGATGAAAGTCAGTTGCGTTATGCTCGATTCTTATACAGACTTGGCGCACTTTCGGAATATACTAAATGAAGTGATACAGAAATCGTAAAGAGGAATTCTGTATTCTATGCTATACGGAATTCTTACAATGATAGACAACAAGTCGATGAGAGTGACTGTTGCTACATGGGGAAGAGGAGTCGACCTCAACACCACAGCGTGATCTCAGCTGCTTTGGTTCCCCACAGAATACTCAGAAGAATCATTAACGAAAATATCGAGTGTTTGAAGATTAGTTAAATATAATGTCAACAATTTTTGTGAGCCATTAGAAGTGTCTTCACGTTTCTTCCTCCTTTATTCGTGCAGTTGTTTTTTTTTTTTTTTTTTTTACATTGGAGCTTTAGAACTGTGAATATTAACATTTCCAAGGAAAATTAATTATTAAGAAAACTGGAATGGATAAAAAAAAATCAGCATTTGGAGAAAGAAACTTTTCAAACAAATGGCATTAGAAGAGCAATGCAGACGATAAACGAATTTCCGAGAAAATGGCAGAGATTTTAATCAACAGAAAAGAGGATCGGATGAGGAAAAAACTATTAACGTCGGCGACGACATCTGCTGTAAAAATACGAGAATCCATATTGTTGTGCTATCATTCTGGTTTAGTTTGGGCCATCACTGCTTGTATAGGCGATACAGGATAAGTTATAATTGTGGAGGATGCGTTTTTAGCACAAATGAATATTTTCTCGATCTTCTTATGGCGAATGATCAGGAGAAGCATGCGGTAGGTAGTGTTTGGGAATAGCGGGAGATTTGCCCTGATCGTCTAAACTAGAGTGAGGAAAAGCCTGATTCCAAAAAGTCTGCCTTCCCTTAGATGTTATGGTGAGAGAGAAAAGAGAGAGAGACAGAAATGGAGTAGTAGCTTTGCCCATCGGCCTCGGCAACGACCAGAAAGTTCGACTGTCATTGGAGCAGACAGTAAGATTACTGCATTTCCGAGCTGAATGAGAAACTGGAATTTTTGACTTGAGCCATTGAATGGATGCTGAATTTTTGTTACTTTGGCCGATTTGTTAGAGAACTAGGGCTTTGACAGAAGTCCTGGAGTTGCAGTGGAGATAAGGATTTGTTCAGAACAGGCGTTCAGTTCAGGAAGAGAAAACAAAATGAGACTGGGCATAGAAATCTTCCCGATGTGCGGCATTATTACAAATGAACCATATTTTAATGAGAGCATCAACAGAGGAGCGCATTACTGTTATACAATTCTGGCAATCTCAGTGTAAATGGAACCGCAGTGACTATTTTTATTGAAGCAAGTCTTGAAAAGCATCGATTTGATTTTTTTAAAAAAGGTAAGGCTTTTATTAAAATTTCTATTTTATGTAAATTTCCGAATATCCTAGATAAGTGTTTACTATTATCACTTCTTTCAAATGTTACACTTAAAGCGAGCTATTAACAATTAAAAAAATAAGCTGATTTCAAAACACTGTTTATTAAAAACTGCCGAAATGCTTCGTAGCTGCTACTTACTTAAATCGCTGCTGCAGAACGGAAGACACGGGGACCTTTTGATGAGAGCAGTTATAAAGAATACGGTGGTTTTCGAAACTGTGCAGCATGCCAGCAACGCTACAAATGTGAAAATGTAGACCAACACTTTCAATATTTTAATTCCGGTTTCAAACGACTTCGTACTGAAAGTCTCGTCATCATCTTCGGGCGGCAACTCACGAAATGCGTCCCACTTTTTAGTAGCATCTTCGTCACTAGAGGTGGGGAAAAGAAAGCACAGAGCATATAAGCACACCAGTGGCAGGATTCTTTTCAGTAGTTCAGAATCTGAGAAAAAGTTAACAGCTTAGACGAGCGCGCATTTTCCTATTAAACAAAATCGACAAGTTTCGCACCGATGAAACAGACCGAGTAGGAGCATCGAAGGCAATCCTTCGCACGTTCAGATCTTGTTAGCAATCTCATTTAGGGATCCAAATGGCATTTCTAACGAGAGAAAAGTGACGAGTCTGTTTCATGGGGGCAAATTTCTTCATATTTTGATTTCTTTAGTTAGTCGATAAACGCTCCCGTTCAGCACCATTAAGCAGTGCCATAACGCGGGCGTGGCGAAAGAGGCACCCGCCACGGGCGCAAAACGTAAAAAATAAAAATAAATAAATAGATATAAAAGTCCGCTATTTTATATTGTATTTCTAAATTTCGGCAATACGCCGCTTTAGACACACAAATTCTGCAACTCATTTTGATGGGGTTAATAGGAAGTATTTAACATATTGCATTTAGTAAAATTTAACTTGTTACATTTAAATTTTTCAAATTTTTGTCATTTTTGGGTTACGGGGGCACAAGTTAGACACTTGCCACAGACACTTCATACCCTCGTTACTGTACTGCCATTAAGTTTTGAAATGGGAAAATTACAAATGTTTAAGTTTTACTGTTTGTAATCGCTTAACGTGTTTAGGCATGGCAATCAATATACAAAAGGACGTGTGCTGTGCAATATCCATCTGCCTCCATATACAGTATATAAGGGCCTTAGTCGAGAAGTTACTTCACGCGCAAACTTTGTTTATTCAACACTTGGGTAGGATTAAAACAAGAACATAATTTACTTTTAGCTATGCCATCTGGAAGTCAGTTTAAACTAGAGTTGTCCTTTCGTATGGAATTACGGTGAATAGGAACAGTCCCTGAAGCTGAAAATATTCATTTAACTTTTATTATGAATATTTTCACTATTCTTCCCGAAGCCAGTGCGCCGGACCTAAAATAACAGGTGCATTTGCTTGCTGTATTTCTTTTGCACGAATCCGAGGATATTTCTTTGCTGCGCAAAATTTACGAGGATCCATGATGAAATTCATTGCATAATCATAACGTTTAAGCTTCTTATGTTCCACTTGCATGTTTGAGGATGCACGCAATATTCACTGAGTTGCCTCATTCCTAATTTTTCTGGAATATAAACTTTCGAAGTGAAAGTTAGTGATGCTAATAACGAATTAGCAGATTCCTCCAACAGTTTTTCGAGCATCTGTACCTCACTGGAGACCCTCTTCTTTAACGAACTGAACAGTACTGGTTGCCCAAGCGCCACGAAACCTTCCTCGGCCAATCACCTCCTACGACATACATTCTCGCATGTTCATAACAAACAACGCGTGCGAAATAAAAAAGAAATATAAAAGTTTTCGATTTCTCTCGTACTCCTTCGCACCTTGGATTTCTGTTCAATGCTACTATTCGCGAGCTTCCTTTGTCTTTATAGGAATCATCCCATGGAAGACGAAAACTGACGCTATTGTTTTTTTTTTTTTTAGTTTCTGCTGCATATTTAAACTTTCTCTTAATTCCTAAAAAAACGAAAGTGCAAGAAATTCTTTGCTTTATCCAGTTAAAGTCCAGTTTCTCTTTAAGGGAGGAAAGAACTCTACCAGCTCCGACTAAAGGCGGCTAGTTCTACCTGGGGGGAAAGGGTACAGACAACATTTCTGATGTCCTCATCGAAATTCGAATCAATTATTGCCTTATTATTAGCTCAAATATAAAAAAAATCCTCGCAGATTCTTGAGCATACAATCGCGCGCTGTTGTAAATACATTTTCAATCAACCAACATGTGCAATTACACTGGTTAAATGCATCCAGTTTATCAACACTCATTCTCGGTTCCGATTCGACATTTTTCGTGATAATCCCCTCCTGTGAAAGGTTGTAAACGTATCGCGCATTTGTAGTACAGTAGGTGAACACACAATAAGCAGGATGTGGCTTCGCATCAGACGATGAAATTCATTTCCCGCCCCAAGATTCACAAACATCCATGCCTCTGTGGGATTCGAACCAACACCCTGTGGTGGAAAGCATTCGGTCAAGCAAGTAGAAGGACTGAAAATTTGTCCTACTAACTCACCGTCATTTATCCATGACGGGGCAGTACTATGGATGAAACGTAGTTAAGCAGCAAAAGCTAATATCCCAGGAACTACAATGGTGCATAAAAGGAGTGGCCACACTTTTCTTTATTGTATTTAATCTGAACAGTTAACGGCGCACACACACACACTATACCAGAGGCTTCAGTCTTTCGTGGATGAGGTTGTATATTAAAATAAACGAGGTTGTGCAACAATCAAGAGATTTTCGACTCCAATCCTAAGAAAGATGTGTTGAGAAAGTATTTCCACTTAGTTACAAAAAGTACAAATTACACTAAAACGGAAATTATATTTTTTGCTAATCCATTACCAAAGTGCAAGCAAGCAATGTTTGGGAGTATAATTGGCATAATTTACGTTATAAACAAACAAGAACTTTCTCTGATCCCGAGTAATTTAATAATGCAGTGACACACCATTTTACTACTTGTACATGGAAAATATATTATTTCTGCGTTGATTTAATCTTTGGTATCTTCCTGAATCCAGCTTCCAATGATAAGACCTAAATAACGGTCGTTTGAGCAATGCTCCTTCACATAATGCATAGACAAGTCCAAAAGGAAGTGTGATGTGCATTACTGGATAGAGGCAACGGATATGAAGTCAAAGCCCCTTGTCGCGAAGATATTTCAGGCGTAAAAGATTAACACGAGAATATAATTCCTTGTCTAGTATAAGATATACTGTATATCTGTCTCTGTCAAAAGATCAGCAAACGAAAAATTGCAGACGGTGTACAGATTTATCACAACCATTTTGGGAAATTTTGTCACTGCAATAAATGCTTGTTACGGTTAATAATGTATTTGGGGAATGTATTATATCTGTTGATTGTGTAAGTGTTTTAGTGGGTCGTTTGCCTGTTTTGAGGGGAAAACCTAATACCTCGGTATGAGACGCGATAACCGATCTTCAGATATAAACACCTTACAAAGGTTCGCGTCCTAAATGGGATTCGAACCTAGGTTTCCTTGGGTGTTGCACCCCTTTAAAGAGGCGAAATTTTCCCAAGAGTCAACAGACTGTATATTTGCCTTTTTATTAGTGCTCTTCATTAAAGATTTCAGAGACCTGACAGCTGTTTAGAAATACTAACTTCCAAAAGAGGAACTGAAACTCTCGCAGCGGCCGGTGTTTGAAAAACGGCATATGTTTTGTTATTAAACTCTCGGTAGGTGTATAAATCGTGATTAATAAAAAAAAATGAGCCTAAACATGCGTGCGAGGAATCTTACTAAAAGGAATAACAACAGATATATATTAGTATGCGTTTTATGGTAGTCAATTTATTTATAATTTATTTATAATATATTTATAAATATGTTATAAATAAATGTAAATACGTGTATATATCAACCAACACGAAAGGTTGAAAATTCTACAGCAGATCAGTGCCGTCGGGGGACGCAATCTAAAAATACTTTTACATTAATATGCGGGTATCGTAGTGCTGAGAGCAAAGCATTACTTACCCTTCTCCATTGAGGAGAGGAGAACCATCATCTGCCTCTACAACATAGTCTTGCATATCCATCTCGCCTTGATCCTGAAGTGGAGGTTAATATCAGCTAACAATAGCTAACCAATCTGCAAATCAACACAAAAACATCAAACATTTAGTACTCTGAAAATATGCAGCAGGAAGTTTAAATAAACCATTAAGTTGATTCAATTAGACTGAAAGTCATTAACTTAATAGAAAAAAAAATAGAGCTCTTGTCAACAGAATTACGTTTGATGGAGGAGAAGACGTTTTGTCATTAACTTTGTCTGTGGATAAAAGATTAAAAATAATGCAATTATTACTGGAATGTTCCTTTTAGAAAACTAGAAATAATAAAGCTGGTAACTATTGGAAAACAATACGTATTGGTTCATTTATTAATCCGTTTAATACTGAATAATTTATCAGTACATTATTTTCCGAAATTTGCTATTATCACGTTTCTATTCCACAAGCTTCCAACGCCTCCGTGTCCGTGAAGAGTTTGATGCGATTCCTTACAATTGGCTTAAACGTCTGAAAACCACGAAGTGTTAATATTAGCGCAACTTACAAGAAATAAAATATCAGTATGGTTATTTTCACAATGAATTTCTGCCGCTTCTTCAAATTAATCAAAATATAAAGCCACACATATAAAAAAAAAAAAAATTAAAAATTTTGATAGAAGGACCGTGTTGTCTCAAGACGATAACTAAAACAGAAAATCAACGCCAAAGTGTATCTATACATTTTTTTTTTTTAAATATTTCGTTTGTAATAATTCCTAACGTTCATTTTTTGTCTAAAATTTATGCATGCTACTGCTTAGATTGTGGATCGAGAAATACTGCGGCGTGCAATAGTGCTCGCTTGCATCGAAGTCATACAATCGGGAAAAACGGCAAAGGGCAATTTTACCCAAAGCAACACACTTGAGATTTAACTGAAACATGAATGAAACTGAAATGTGGCAGCATCATTTTTGAAGTCAAACTAAATACCCAAGCAGGAACTGGTTATGAGAGCTTGATGGTGGGGAGGGTGGAATGTGCGGAACAATCGCCGAAGGATTATATTACACGTGTGGAAATCTAGCTTGACTTTTGGCAAGCGCTGAGCTGACCTGTCCCGAAATACCCGCATATCACTATCGTCAATGCCGCATCAATTAATAATGATGGGTATTTGAGTATTTCTCGGTAAGTCAGGAAATAGCCAAATTCTCCAATATATTCATGAAGAAAAAAAAAAAAAAAAAAAAAAAACGTTTAGAAGAAAATACTGCACGTTTTTATTTAAAAAAAACTCCATAAACATTAAATCGTGTAACATTTTCAAATTTTGCTTAAATAAATGAGTTTATTATTTAATTTTTTTAAGTACCACTTCGGTGTGGTATTGTCCCGAGTTCAGCATTTCATCTGTATCTTCACTGCAGACTTCTTAGAGTCAGCGGGTTTGTTGTTCCCACCCTTTTCAAAGTTCGAACCTTCACTCGTCAGAATTTATTTCAAACTCCTTTCGGATTGGATTCGACGAGTTAAATTCTAAAGATCGCTAAATGTTTTACAGTTATTGAAATAACTGAAAATATAATACATGTGTGTGTAAAAATGTTGATAAAAGGCATCCAAGTGCTCAATTTTCGTCAAAAATTGAATCAGATCGTTGAACTACCTTCCTAATCAACTGACTCAATCCGGTCACAATAAATCAAATCAACAATTTAAAAAAAAACGCAAACATGTATATAATATTTTGCGGCATTTAAGTCGTTTATTGGGTAAAAAATAGACTACGTTGTTTCAGTTATTAGAATTAAATACTTTATTCTAGGTTGGACGTTGTGGTCTCAGTCAGTCAGCAAGCCTGCCGTTGAAGGATCCGTATCTCGATAGCCTCGCTTCTGTGACATGTTTCATAAATTCATAATGGAAAATTTACACCAGTCGTAAAAGCGAGGGGAGGGATAAAGTGTTGTGTACGAGGGGTGAATTCTCCATGTTTGCTATGCTTGCTGCGCAAGCTCATTACTTGAGAAAGAAGTAATATTTATTTGTTAATAAATGCATTCATTTATAAGCATTCCATTCAGGCTTTTATTTTTGTAGACAGAAGACGTCTTAAGCTTGCGCGGCAATAATTGAGCTTTGCGTTGTGTATCGAAGACCGATCCTTGCTCGTCTAGTCAAAGCTACCTTGGCTTGCTCGGTTGAAGGAGCTTACAGGTCCTCGCAGCAGCAGCACTGGGTTTTCATGCGCGACCATAGCCATTTCACGTCGTCTCACTCTGTTACTTAAACCCAGGCCATACGATGTCAACGTAGCTCTAGCTAGTGAGCTTCAGCAGCCTTTACAAGTGTGCGTGTTGCTTGGGAAAATTAAGTTACAACCAACTTTTTATGACGATGTTATTGACTTCATAGAAGAACCGTAAGGTAGAATTTGTATTCAAGTAGCTAAATTGAAAAAGATAGAATATCATTTGTAAAATAAATGTTGTATTTGTATGATTAAATGTAAATACATTTCTAAATATATACAGTAGTTTTAAATGGTCAGTAATTCATTATTCCGCTAGACTTTAATCACACCTCTCACTCCCTGAATAACAAGAGCAAGCGTGAATTTCAAGACCAGCATTTGCCCTGTTGTCTACTGTATTTCTTTTTAAACATCGAAAATACTACCACCATAACGTGTCTGAGAGTATGTCCGTCCTATAGACTGATAATAAAAACATCCATCTCTTCTTTTCATGCATCTCACGAAATTATTTTTCTTTATCATCGTCCGGATAGTAGGATTTAACAGAACGATACATCGCACGCTTTCTTAAGTAGAATACAATAACTACCGTCATTTTTTCTTTTTTTTTTAAATTTTGAACTGATATCGAGTGCAATCAGTTATTATAAAAGCACACTTTCAATGTCATTAAAAATAATGGGAATTATTTTCTTGTTGTCCCTCTCTATGTATAAAACAGTTCAGATTGAAAAATAGGTGTGAGTAATGTGACGACACATTACTCGCAACTATGACAACGACATCTTCTACTTATGAGGCAAAGCAGTCAGTGTGTGTCCCATAGTAAATAGAGGTGTCGCACAGTGGTTAATCCCATTCTGAGGGTCTGTTTAAGCACGCATTTCTCTGACTGCTTTATTTTTGTTGGACGGAAAACTCGTGTTTTAGGGAAGAAAAAAAAAACTTACCTAACAGTGGCAGAACAAGCTAAACGAGAATGCATTAAAAGGTCCACCTAGAAACAATAAACGAGATAATCGTTATTTCCAATGACAGATAATTACCGCTTATCCCTGTGACTTGACTGTAATGCTATTCATTGATAACTGACCTAATAATATTCATGAAAGCAGTCAAGGCTTGATAACGTTTCTATAGGTTACCCTCCCCTCGATATCTTTCCTTCAATATTATTCTTCCCCTTCTTAGATAAATATTTATCGAAACAGTCTAGATTTATGTAGACCAACCTTCAATCATTTTTATGTTGCGGCCCACTTAACTGAGTTCATGAGGATGCTGGATTGGTGTCTCTTCTCACAAAAGTTATGCATTTTAATAATTGAAACTAGTGGTTGTTGGAAATTACAGCTGAAAAACTAAACGCTATGAGGTGCATTATGGCTGATCATTGCATGTGTTCTAGCCTTCTGCGGGATGAAAATTCGCAGTTTCCGGGAGGAAAATCGAAACTAATTAAAAACTAATCAAACAAAAGCAAACTAAACATTCTCAGACTAAATCTATTATTCTGACGCCTTCTGCTTCCAAAAAATCTTCGGTCTCAATAACTTTCATTTTTAACCGGTTATAAGAGTAATTAAAAAGAAAAAAAAACACTAAAAACATAAGTAATAATTAATTGAAGAAAAAATGAAGCAGGACAAAGTGGGATTTAATAATTATTTTTCCAGGTAGGAATCTTCGTTCATTGTTGACCCGACAATTTCCAGCGCCCTTGAGGTATGACATGCCAATATTCTGTCGCACACCAGCTCGAATCTCCATACAGCTATCATGCAAGTCATTCTAGTTGTTTACCTTCTGAAAACTAAAGTTTCTCATGCTAAATCTATTATTCTTCTGCTTTATGCTTCCAAAAATCTTCGGTCTCAATAACTTTCATTTTTAACCGGTTATATTATATTCCAAGGAAAATATCTTCCACACACCTGTATATTCAACATTTAGACATCATGTGTTAAGCCAGGAGTGCCAAACATACGGTCCACGGTCATGTTCAATCCGGCCCGCAGCTCAATTTAATAAAAAAAAAATTATTTTCTCATTTTAAATTATTCTGTTAAGATATACTTATAGAGGTTAAGCCCTAAACAGTTTATCTTTAACCCTTAACGGTTAAGGGTTAAAGATAAACTGTTTAAGGCTTAACTTTTCGCTGCGTTAGTATATATGAAAAAAAAAAAAATGAACAGCCTATATTTCTACCCACTGCAGGGTGAAAGTTTGGGTCTACTACTCCCATAGTGACCCAGTCCATATTGGAAGAGTGGACAATCACAAACATCCATGCCTACGCGAGATTCGAACCGGCAGCCTTTTGGCTGGAGAGCGGATACGCTAATCGGCCAACCAGCAAGGCAAATAAGTAAGTATATATACTTGTCAGTGACAGTGTAGTGCTTTCTAAAGATAAGTTTAGTTTTACAAAGTATTTCATGTAAATAAATATGAAATGGGTTTTTAGGAATAATTCTCCTTATCCGGCCAGCGAGATCTAGTTTGTGCTTCAATCCAGCCAGCAAAGCCAAACGAGTTCGACACCTCCGTGTTAAGCAGTACTGACAGGCGCACCTTCCTGATTACGACCCTTGGCTCGAGTATCTCTCCCGAAGACTTCGCATTCCAATCCCATTGTAACAGCATAAATGAAAGCGAGATTATGTGCCAAGTGGCCACAAAATCCTCTCAAGCAAGTGCATCCTTAGTTACTCTTGCTTGTAAGAAAGGGAGGGGAAAACAATTTTAACTTGTTCTTTTTCAGGAAATCATACTTTTGCTGTTGGTTCTTCCTGTTAATTGTCAACACAAATTTCACCTTCCCAACCTATATTTGTGCATTGGAAATACATAACACTCTGCTTCAGATATTTCACTAACATCGGATAAGAGTAAACGTAACGCAAGTTCATGTAATGTATAATATTTCGTGCTTTTTTTTTTTTTTTTTTTTACATAAATGCAGCTTAAGTTTCATTAAAATGACAAGTTCCTTACCGCTTGTTCTCCTCGAAGTCCTTATACAATACTTACATAACAAGTGAATTATGATCACTTAATGGAACACGCAATCTACCTACTTACTGCAGCAAAAAGCTGCGCATACCAATTAGATTAGCATAGTGTAAGTGGGCACACGATTGTGTAAACCAAACGAGTATTAGAGATGCAATCGTGGGGAAAAAAATGGAACAATATCAAGAAAGTTCGAAAAAAGGAAGAAAAAGCATAATCGTTGGGTATACCTTCTCGGCTGCATACATTCTCGATTGCTCACGACCACTGGGACCAATGCATGTACGGAATGGTGCCTAACAAACGACATAACCTCCCATAGTCAAAACGAAAGTGAATATTTGATAAGTGGAGGACGCAATGCTTCGTACGGGCTAATGAACAGATGACGCAGCTATAGTTGGCTTCGTGATAGAACACGGTGAGTGCTGGAACAAGATCCAAAATAATGCGCACTCCTCTTGACAGTACATACATGGTTCCAGAATCGAAGATCCACAAGATCATCGTCGAAATTCGATTCAAATGAGATTCAGGCTCATCGATTTCACGTGAACCCCGCTCCTCCATTTTGTGAACAGTGAAGGCACGTCTGTATTAGCACACAATCCTTACGAGATAAATATGACTTCTACTACAAATATTTCACAACAGCCATAACAGAATAGAAAATGCAGAACTGTAAGCACGCACTTCTGCTGGATTCAACTTTAACATACTTCAAATTGTAGTACAGCTTTATTAAAATAATTTTACAGACCTTTTATAATTACTTCATAAGAAGAAATTTCTTTCTGCATGTCAGTCGCTTCGGTGCTGTTTACCAATGAGCTTCCTTGTCCTCATGCTAAACTGCAACTGGAATGAATGCCATAATCTTTGTTGAAAAGATTGATAAATTATCACCTGATGTATCAATCGCCGAAAGGATTAAAATTGCAGTAGCTTGTAGAGGGGTAACTGCTTCTGGTATAACGATAAAATGACAAATGAGTCGTTCGTTATGGGCGAGTCATCGGTTTATCTGCTTCACCAACGATCGATAAGTGTTTATGAAAATACGGCCTTTGTGTCTGGTATTTTATGAGCACACACTCACCGAGATAAGTGCGCTTATCTTTATCGCATGCTGTCGGTGCTATCAAATGATTACATAATTAGTACGCTTCCAGCTCGGATTTTTGGGCGCTGGTCATGAATTCAGCACATGAACAGATTATTACGAAACCACTTCTACAATGACGTCAGGTTTGCAGTCATCGCATTCCTTTTTCACCAGCAGATTTGCAAGTTCAGTGGGCGGTTGTACGACAGCAGGTATTAAAAATGAAAATACAGCAAAGTACGCGTGCTTTGTTTACAAAGTACGCGTTAACGTACTTTATTATACGCATTAAATGAAAGAAGTAACTGCTATTTTTTAATCTTGGCCAGAAATAAGACACTAAACAAAAATATTATTCGTATATTAATTAATATTATGGCCATGCTATTTATTTTACGAAATTGTCCTGAGCATTACGAAAGTCATATGAAATTATGGCTGCTAGTAGTCCTTTATGATCCCTACACCTTTAGGCTAAAGTCCAACGGACTCTTTGGTCGGCCAAATTCATCATCATCAAATTCCTGCCATGTACCCTCAAGAGGTGTACAGGATATGATAGTACTACATGAAAAATTCACATCACCACTAACTTCCTATCTACAATTTTCCTCCAAATCCAAAAATCCTCACACACACCAGTTTATTAAATTGTTTATTATTATGAAGCAAAAAAAAAAAAAAAAAAAACAATGAACGAGCCAGATTTTTTTTTTTTTTCAGACAGAAGAGCATAGGGTATTTGTCTATTCCCACTGGGAGTGAAAATGTCCCATAAGATCTTTTTGTCCCCCACATTTTGGAATGAGACTCATTCGCATTATAGCGGCATTCAATTCGAGGAAAGATTCTCAATTTGGCCGAGTAGTCTCGATTTAAAAAAAGAAACCTTTCTCGTCTCTTTTATTCGAATAGTGCAAAAATGTAACAGCGCAATAAGAATTACATTTAAATATAAATGGAACATTTCAACTTCTTCCCACAAAACCTCGCAAATGTCCCTGTTCCGATAAAATTACCTTTTCACCCTCCACAGCGCCAGCATTTCGAACATCCGTTGAAACCATTTACTTTTTTCAAGTGATGTTGCTTGAATGAAAAATAAAACAAAAAGTTTGTTCTTATTACAAAGAACGACAGCACACGAAAAGTTTCGCATGAGTGTGACGACTTCCCTGTAATGCTGCGGGACTGAAACCTTTCGCCCGAATGGCGATTTGGCCTAATACGCAGCCAGTCAGACCGTAGCTTGTAGGAAGCGTATGTTGCCCACCCACAATGGCGTGCTATTACCCAACGTTTCGGCCACTATTTGGACTATTAATCGACAGCGAATTTCTTCGACAGTTAACTCTATTGAAAAAAAATCGCCTCGTAATTTATATAATGCTTTATTGAAGATAAAGCAATGTCACAACAGCTCAAAAACAGAAAGAAGAAATAATTACTAACCAGTTGCAGTCAGTTTCTCAACGCAAATTTTAGTATCACGACAAACTTCAAGTTCATTATTATTAGTAAGGAACACTTCATGAAATGTAGATTTGTTTAAATTTTATAAGCGAAAACGTAAACGAATCTACCGAAATATCAAGGAATGCTACACAAGGAATGATAAACAAGTCTCGAGAAGTGAAAATACAGTAAATATTAATATTTAAATAATAAAAAAAAAAGACGCCGAGCTAGCATTAGTGATAAGGGCAGACGAATATGCGAAGGATTTTAAGTGAAGAGGGAAACCGGCGCATCAGTTGTAATCTTAACATATTCATCCTAATAAACAGGGCCGACGGAAGCGGGCATTCAGAGCATGCGGGCGATGCTTCGAAGGGGGGGCACTGCCGCCGGGGAACGGTTCATAAGTTCATTTTTAAGAAACAAAATTTTTATCATAAAAACAAAAAAATTCTTAGAATGATCAATATTGAAATAAATAAGGCTAGATACACCGAATAAAAATTTTTAAAAAATTGTATACTGCCGGCTGTTTACAATTTTGCAGCGAGAGCAGGCTAAATGCTTGCCTGCAGAATCTAAAGTGAAACGGTGAACGGTTTTTATGCGCAGAAACGAATTTTCCTACAAAACATTTGTTGCTACGTAACCAGTCATATGGTACTGTAAAAATTCGATTGTAGCTTAAATATTCCAAAGCACATTACATTCGATTGTTTACTTAGGTTAAATCCCATGTGGATATTGTAAAAATAAACTTTGTTTGTCTCTAAAACAAACTGTATAGTTTGTTTTAGATGGTATTGTAAATAACACTCTGGAAGTTAACTGTTATACTGCTTTAATAAGAATATGTTAGAGTGTTAAAAACAAAGGCAATGTTTTTATCATGCATGTAATAGATCTACGTGGCGGCATTAGAAAGATTGTTATTAAAATTTGTTTGTATGAGAAAGGCTTGCAGGCTCTAAGCGTAAACATTTGCTAAGTCAGTCAGAAAGGTTTAAATAACTTTCCGATGGCCGGCAACTTACAATTAAAAGAAAGCAGAGGAGAACAAAAGGCGTGCCGAACTTGAAACTTAAGATGAAAGAATCGTACTGATTCTTTGGGGGTTGCCAAACATCATGCAAGGTCTCAGAGGAGGTATAATAAAAAGGGACTGAAGCAAACAGAAGGGGTTGCCCGGATCTAGAGATTGCTGCAGAAGTATACAGGACCCGGTTCCAGAGACGTCCAGAGAAAGACAGGAGAGGCTACCCAGTTCCAGACGCTGTCAAAGAGGAGATCAACTGATTGCGAAGTTTGATCCCGTTATGGAAAATCATGTCGAAAGGGCCCTACAAGGAAACAACAGAGTACACTATTTGAGTAAAGACAGTCAAAATGATATATTGGAAACTTTAAGTAACGCAATCAGGGATACAATTTTATTATCAATTCGAAAATCTAAATATTATTCCATAATTTTAGACTGCACACCTGATGCAAGTAAAACAGAACAAATGACCATTATTATTCGCTTTGTTTCCTGTGACAATGGAATTGTCAAGATCAGGGAAAACCTTTTAGGTTTTGCAGATGTATCAGATTCCACAGGACATGGTTTATGTACAACAATAATGGAACAACTGGAAAAATGAAATATTCCCATTGAAGACATGCGAGGTCAAGAGTATGACAATGGGGCAAATATGAAAGGGGAAAAAATATGGACTCCAAAATTTGCTTTTGAACAAAAATCCTCGAGCTTTTTACGTGCCATGTGCTGCTCATACCCTAAATTTAATCATCAACTATGCAGCCAAAGTGAATGCAGATACAATTAGTTTCTTTATAATTATTCAAGAAATATATAATTTCTTTTCATTCTCTTACAAACGTTGGGCAATCCTTTTAAAGTTCGTAAAAAATGTAACATTGAAACAGCCATCAGAAACGCGATGGGAAAGTAAAATTAATGCAATTCGTCCTCTACGATATCAGTTAGGAGAAATTTACGATGCACTTTTTGAAATTTTAAATAATGAAAATTTTAATAAAGAAACAGCATGAAGCAAACATTTTGTGCTAAAATAAAGGACTACAAATTTTTTTGCTCTCTTATAACTTGGCATGATTTACTTAACAGAATAAACCCTGTGAGTAAAATGCTTCCAAGACAAAAATATGAACATTATACTTGCTTTAGAATCTATCGAAAACTTAAAAATATTCTTACAAGAGTATCGATCAGATACAAATTTTAAAGAAGTTCTAAAAATGGCAAAAGAACTGAATTAAGAGGTGGATGGAGAACAAGAATTTAAAATTGGTAAGGAAGTTCGACGATGAAAGAAGACACGACAATTTGACTACGAGCATCATAACGAAACGCCACAATCGCCAGAAGATAAATTTAGAGTAAATGTGTTTTATACACTTTTAGACGTTGCAATGTGTTCGTTAATAGAACGTTTTGAACAACTAAAAACATATTATGATAATATCAATTTCTTGTATAGATTACTACAAATTAATAACGAAGATTTAGAAAAGAATTTTTTTATAAGAAAAAATTATGACGATTCAGAGATTTTCTTGAAGGACGGCGACAATAAAGACGTAAATGCAATAGTTTATGACGACAATATGACGAGTTATGTGCTTCCGGGATATTTTTCGAAAGGATAATTTAAATATTCAAAACCCTTTCGATATTCTTAATTTTATTGTGTCCAATAATTTATCTTTCCCTAACTTTTCAATTGATTTAAGAATACTATTAACCTTACCTGTTAGTGTAGCGAGCGTTCCTTTTCCAAGTTGAAATTGATTAAAACCTACTTAAGAACAAGTATGTCACAAAAAAGACTTGTTAGTTTGGCGTTAATAGCTATTGAAAATGATATATGTGCGGAATTAGACGTTAAGACCATTATTTCTAATTTTGTGAATATGAAATCAAGAACCCTAAAATTTTAATAAAAAATTTCAATTATATTTATGTAATTTGATTTATTGTCTGTTATTCTGTGAAGATTTTATTTTTTGAATACTTATATTAAATGGTCTAATTATTTCTGAATTCTTTTCTCGTTTTCTCATCTATTTTGAGTTTCTTTTATATATTTTCCTAAAAGATAGTTCCACTTATAAAAATTATTACAAGTTACTAAGAATTTAGTAAAATGCAAGAATTTTTTAAACTTTAGTTCAAAGAAATTTTAACTTGAATTAAAATTCATTTTAATTTCGTTAGCGATTCGGGTAGGTGAGAAGGCTATAATCCCTGTATCATTATATTCAACGATTAAAGTGAAGTGGCTTTGTCAAAATTTGCTTTAACTTTTAAGAATTTTTTGAATATTCGGGTTTTTAACGATTATCCTGCCTAGTCAACATCCCCCGGTTCGTTACATTTAGCGAACCAGCGTGTGTCTGGTCTGTCAAAATTTATTTAAGGAATTTCAAATAATTTAAATTTTTATTATCGTAAAAGAACCACACACGCCCGGATCGTTACAGGGGCGCTTAGATAGAAATTGCATGCAGGCGGCAAAGACCCTAGCGCCGGCACTGCTAATAAAGCCTTCTCACAGCGACTGGCAAGATGTGAAACTGTTTCAGGAAGAATGGCAGGGCAAAACCCGCAAAAATGTTCAGCACTAACTTTTCGATGTCTTCTCTCATGCACTGAAAGATTTGCATTTCACCATATGTTAGATCAGACAAAAGCTTATCCCCTGTTCAAATGCGCGCTTTCTGGTATTACGTACGATTTAGTTTGAAGAAATGTGGAACTGAATAGATGCACCCAGATTACTAAACAATTTATCATAAATTTTCTTAAAGTGAATAAAATTTGCTGTTGAGGATAGCCATCGTCCAACAGTTTAAGTTCAATATGAGATCTATAATGATACTTTTACTCCAGCTCTATTGTGTTTCGCACACAAAGTTAGCAGAAAATAATACAGGAAAACCTCGCTTAGAGCGATTAATTAATCCATCAATTAATGCGCGCTAAGCGAAATCGCGTTAAGCAAATACAATAAACGATAGGAATAATTATAATTCATCCATCAGCTAGCCCAAATTAGAAAAAAAATTACGTTATAAGCTATATTAGAGGATAAAATCATCAAAGTTAATAAAAATCAATTGCATAAATTTTTATTTAATGTCTAAGCATTTGATTGCGCTACTTTTTTACAAAAAAAAATAAGTAAAGTTTTTTGAATCGTGATCGATTTTTTGATCTTGTCATGCAATTTGCGATAGCTGGCGATCGCTTTATCAAGATTTCGGCGGACTTCGAAGCTTCGTTCAATATCAGGACCAGCAACAAACAAACTTTCCTTATCATGCTCAATGTCATTGAAAACTAGCTCAAGTTCTTTTGCAGGTTGCTTCTTAGTTGTAACATTCTCTTCTTGTTCGCACTTCTTATCTTCTTTGTCATATGCACGCTGATTTTCTAGTTGAAGATCATTCTCGCTTAACTGTTATGAATGGGAATCGAGCAAGTTTCTCACGTCTTCATTATCCAGTTCATTAAATCCAAGTTCTTTTCCAATTCTGCTGATTTCTTCAATAATTTAGATCTCAGAATTTGCGCACGACAAACTAATATACGAGGGTGGTCTGAAAGGTTCTCGGCCTCTACCATAGATGGTAATACTATCGGCAAGATTTTTTTCTAAGTTGGTGCATCTGTCATAAGCATCCATGTGAAATTACAAGTCATTCTATCAAGTAGTTTTTTTATACACCTGTCTGAAGCAAAAGTGATCTGTGTCCCTTGAAATGGATAAAACTGAGTATCGTGCAGTTATAAAATTCTTTGTAAAAGAAGGTTTAACGTCAAAAGAAATTCATTCGAAGTTTATAAAAGTTTATGGGCACTCTTCTCCTTCGTGTTCGACAATTAATGGGCTGCCGAGTTTAAAAGTGGCCGTACCAGTCTTGAAGGTGATCCACGTGAAGGACGTCCAAAAAGTGTAACACCACCAGAAATCATTGATCAAGTGCACGATATGGTATTGGATGACCGGCGAGTCAAAGCGCGTGAAATTGTTGAGACTATAGGCATTTCAAAAGAACGTGTAGGATATATTTTGCATGAAGAATTCTATATGAAAAAGCTATGCGCAAGATGGGTGCCACGCTTGTTCACAGCAGATTAAAAACGCATTCGCATGAAAATCTCTGAACAGTGCTGGAAAGCGTTTTAACAAGAACAAAACTGATTTTGTGCGTCGATTTATTACTATGGATGAGACTTAGATTCACCATTACACACCAGAATCCAAACAGCAGTTAAAACAGTGGTCAGAGGTCGGTTGTTGCTCCAAAGAAGACAAAGTCTGTTCCATCAGCAGGAAAGAAATCGGCCTTTTGGGATGATATAGGCATTTTGTTTATTAATCATCTTGAAAAGGGTAAAACAATAACCGGGGAATATCACTCCGACCTTTTAACCAGACTGGACGAAAAAATTCGTGAGAAAAGACCCGGTTTGCAGAAGAAAAAAATCGCCTTTCATCAGGAGAATGCACCTGTCCACAAAGGTGTTTTGGCAATGGGAAAATTAAGGGATCTGCACTATGAATTGTTGGAACATCCACCCTATTCCCCAGATTTGGCTCCCTCTGACTTCTATCTCTTCCCAAAACTAAAACTCTTCCTTGCTGGTTAGCATTTTTCTTCGAATCAAGAGGTCATTGCAGCTGTAGAGGAGTATTTTGCAGATTTTACTGAGTACCAGTACAGGGACGGGATAATGGCGCTGGAGCATCGCTGGAATAAATGTATTAGTCTTAAGGGAGATTATATTGAAAAATAAAAATAATTTTGAAATTATAAATTCGTTTTTTCATTGTTAGCCCGAGAACGTTTCAGACCACCCTCGTAGGCTTGAGTTTAAAGTCGCCTTCTGCATTGCCTCTTAATAAAAGCGTAAGACGATCTTTAGATTCTTTGTATCCTTGATGAGATGCTTCAGTTTTAGCTAGGAGTTTTTGTTGGCATATGCTTTCAAGAGACCAATTTCGTTGACGTTGAATATTTTCCGATCGTCATAATCACCCTCCTGAATTATCCTTTGTAATTCTTCAGGAAACTTGGCCGCAGAATCTTTATTAGCACTAGCAGATTCCCCAGTTATTCTTACTTTATGCAGCCCAGTTCGATTTTTAAAATGGTCAAACCATCACAGTAAAACTTTCACATTCCTCTTGAAATTTGGTCTCTTTCAATGAGGTAAAAATATAGAGAGCTTTTGCCTGAATTCCGTGTACTAAGCGGTATTCTTTTTTGGTTACAGTTCTCAATCCAGAGTGACAGAAGACGTTCACTCTCGATGTATTCTGTCTTCTATTTCGGGTAATCTGCATGTTTAAAGAAGCAGGAGCACCTTTTTACTTGTTCTTTGCATTCTTTGCTCTTATTTAATATGGTCCGAACTGTAGACTCGCTGTATCCCAGGTCTCGTACAATCATTGTATTACTAGCGCTACTTTCATGTCTCTTAATGACTTCCAGCTTTTCCACTCGCTGCAGATTGGCGACAAAAAATTTCTCGTAACGTAAAATTTCCCATAACGTAAAAAAATCGCGTTAACTGATTAACCACTCGCGTAAAGCGGGAAATAGTATCATTTCACTCAATCGTGCTAAGCGCATATCCACATATCGAATTCGCGTTAAGCGACGTTTTCCTGTACTAATACTTTGAAAATACAGTCAGAGCTTAGGATTTGCATAACAATTTTGGCCATAAAAACTGCTATCGATATGTAACATAAGGAATTGTATACATTCGTCCGTTATTGATTAAGGAATAAAACCTGTCTGCTGTTTACGATGGTCCCAACAATAATCAGCACGAAATATGAACATTTGATGCTTATGAAATATTTCTTCTAGCGTCCTCCGATCAGTTCCCTGTAGGACAACATGAGTATCAGAACAATGTCCACATTCAGAATGGTTGCCTTGACGGCCAATGAGAACTGTTCGATAATCCATCGTTCCAGGTCTGCTGCGATGGTTAAATTTAGTGTCCATACAGGCGCCATTGGCACAATGAAAGTTGTTCCTTGGAAATTCGGATCGGCCTTCCAGTGTTGTCATTCTCTCTGTAAAAGGAAGAACCCTTACTTAAGTTGAAACTGATTCTCTATCATTATAGACAAGGCATTTACAGCTTAAGTGTTCAAGATGGTCCTCAACAGTTAATTTTGTTGCCTTTACGAAAATATATGATAATTTGTTACGTAATCTGGGATACTCCCATCAGTTCCGCATTTCCTTACACTAAATCTTATTCAATATCAGTACAGTATCGAGGGTAAGAAGGGCCTGTGGCAAGTGTCTAACTTGCGCTCACCTAATCCAAAAATGACAAAAATTTTGAAAAATTTAAATGTAACAAGTTAAATTTTACTAAATGCAATATGTTAAATACTTCCTATTAACCCCATCAAAATGACTTGCAGAATTTGTGTGTGTCTAAAGCGGCGTATTGCCGACATTTAAAAATACAATATAAAATAGCGGACCTTCATATCTATTTATTTATTTTTAACGTTTTGCGCCCCAAACTTAGTTGCGCCCATAGCCGGCGCCTCTTTCGCCACGCCCTCGTTACGGCACTATTCAATATCAAATCTTATGCAGACCTTCCAGTGTCGCCATCCCTCTGTAAACGGGAGAAGAACCCAGTTACCCATACTTTTGTCTTGCTTTAACTAATCCACAGGCTGAACATATACTGACAGATTTTGCAATTTGGTACATACCACAATAAAATTATCACAATAATCTATAAGTAGGGAATAAGGAAACATCATCGGCAGAGACGAAGCATTTACACTGTCCCGGTACGAAATGGAAACACTGTGAACCTGGGGATATCTAGAAATGCAATCGACAGTAGTTCACGTGAAAAAAAAAAAAAAAAAAAATTATACCAAGATGACAGTTCTACTGCACTCTTCTTTCATAGGATTGGAAAAAATCTATCTATTAGCAATCCAGATCTAGTAGTCGACATCCCCCCCCCCCCCGAGAGATATTCTCGAACAACCTCGCAGGCTTGGGATGACGAAGCACTGGCAAGGTATATTGTTTGAGAGACGATTTAAGGATTCTGCCCCAGCTGCACTTCTGTATTTCAGATAAACCCTAGAAAATATCATTTGTCAAAATATCAAATACTTAGTCATTTGTCTCTCGGACAGCCCACAGACCTGAGAACCTTGATTATATCTTCCAAGTGAGGATGGAGCCAGATGTTCAGCATTTTATGAACAGTTCGTAATCGAGGTAGACTTGTAAGCACGTCACAGTTATGTATCGGTAAAGGATTGCTATCTTTAGATCCTGCGTCTCTAAATATTAACATGCCTTATCTGAAAGTTTAAAAAAATATTCGTTTATTTGTTTTTCCAATGGAATTTTGACTAGATTATGTTTTCCTTCCTTAGAAGGATGATACCTTCTGAGGGGAAGTATTGGCATTTAATGCAACTGGTTTATCATCTCTCTTCGCATCTTCAAGAAGAGAAATGGCCTGAGTATCGTCTGTAAATCGCGTGTGTTCTCTAGCCGGTCTGTACATTATGCAGGATAAAACTCTGTCAACTCTATACGAGACCAGCGAAGTCACTTTCATTTACAAGTCCTCTAAGAGCCCCTCATCAAAAGGTGCTGAACCCAAATCAAAGAACAGCATTGCAACGTTTTCGCGACTGCTGCTCTTCTGGGAATCGATCATTTAAAATGACGTGCTGTCACTTCAATGATGACTTCCCTCCCTCCTCCATTAGGAGATCATTCAGCACATAAATAAGTGAAACTCTTTCTTCGACCCCTACTGTTTCATCTTTCTACTACACCTATATTTCGCATATTCCATACACGATGAAGAATCGCCGAAACGTTTTATTTCCATGTTACGGTTCTTTTTAGGCCTGGAGATGGCAAGGAGGAATTTTTAGCTTTTTCATTAAGATATTAGATAATTTTCAATTAGGTTCTTTGTATGTTGTTTTATTTGTGTGTTTATTTTTGAATAAGAAGAAACAGGATCGGATTTTCTTAATACAAAATGTTGCGTATAAATATAGTGAAAATGTGTTTTCCATTTAACACTTTTTAATACTACGTTCTGTCAAAATCCGGTTTTCGGTTGGATTCATTTTTCAGTATTAGCAGTTAAAGCGGCTTCTAAATAAGTGTTCATAAATTGATTTTCAGGTAAATACGATTTAAAAATCCAGAAAAATGCGGGAATCTTTTATAAAGTAATAGAAAATCGAATATAATGTGGAATACTTATTAAGCACTTGCATTTGTGAATGATGCAGCGATATTCACTGCTAATATCTGTGCAAGGAGCAGTAAAAAAAAAAAAGGGGGGGGGGAATCGCAGAAACTAATTTCATGCTTTCTAGTTGAGTTGAAAAACTCAACTAGAAAGCACGAAATTACTACTACTGTACAGCTTCCTTAAGTTCAGTTATTCACAATGCATTTTTGTTGAAAAGCCCTCGGTTCGAATCCCCGTCTAGAATACAGAGCCTTTATAAATCTGAAGGTGAGTTAGCTGGACTCATACGGTGGTGGAGGGTTTTTTCTTCCAGTAATTCTGATTTTTCTTTATCCAAAAAGTAGACAAACCAAACAGGAGAAAACACGCAAGTTACAGATATAGCATACTAGCCTCGTAGCCTGAGTTTTTGCGGCGTTATTCCGAACAATTACTACTAGACGAATTCTGCTGGATAGGAGTTCCAGTCGACGAGTAAACGTTGCTAATCCAAAGCAATATTTGAAACAACTTCGGACTAATATCGAAAAGACACAGGGTGACAGACAGTTAACTGGGAATACCAAGTGACACGTTTTATATTAACGTGATTGGATACGCAGCAGTCACTAATTTGGAAATGCTCACACTAAGAGTACTCTTACTAATATCACTAGTACTGCTAAACAAATTCGAACCAACCCAGTGGAAGTGAAAGAGGCGGAAATTGTTATGAATTACAAATTAATTACAATTAGGACAAGGAGACCACTGTACTGTCTGTTAATCATCAAATCTTGCTGATTTGCTTGCTTCTGTAGGAAGTAAACCCTTTCACTGCAGTATGCCACTGGTTAACTCACTTTCATCTGAAAAAGCCTTATAAAAGGTTCTTTGTTCTACACGGAATTCGAACCCAGGTCTTTCCTATGGTTGGAAAGATCTGGATTCGAAGTATTTCCATCAATGATATCGACTGAGATATGGAGACTCCTGAAGGGATTACACAGTGGTGTCACAGAATTTGACAAGGAAAAAATAAACTGTTCTCAAAAATCCTTAGGGACTATTCAATGCGACAAAATAAAATAAAAAAAAGTTTTAAATTTCAGTTCAGAGGAATATCGGGTTTCTACTGACATTAACTTTCAGTTCTACTGATATGCTACCGCCCACCGAAGTGATGGCCGTTTTCATCCTGTCCTCAGTTCTGCAAATTGCAACCAGCGTTTCTCAACCTTTCTTCAGTAATCGTGCTTAAAGGACTTTCTTTAGTCTTTTTTTTCTTTTCTTTTTTCGAATTGTCGTATACTTTTTCGAATCGTGCCCTGTAATTTCCTATACCAATATATTATTTTTATATAAGTGTTTGCTCCGCTTCACTAATAATAAATTATTAGTGAATTTTTATTAATAAAAAGATTATGCGAGAGGGGGAGCGATTTTCTCGTTTCCCTATTGGATGACGTATAATGAAACATGGCAATAAAAAAGCAGTATATCGTTATGCAGTGAATGCATACCTCAAAAGGATATTCTGTTATTTACTGACGATTTTAAAAATTTCCTCATTTTTCATTTGGTAGAGTAACATTGCTAGCTAGCATGATTTCTAATATTTTTTCGTAACGAAAACTAATTCCCCGGGGGATTAGTTTTTACGAAACACTGGTCTAGACCTATTCTTGAGTTTCTATGTAAAGTCAATATTTCTTCTGCTTCCAGCAGACTTCACTCCCAAAAAACCCTTTGAGGTTAGGGGGGGTGACGCAACAAAATGTCGAATGTGGAATGTAACAGCATGTGACGATTATTTATTATATAAATGCAGTTGTCACCGTTCAAATTGGTATAATATTTAAGTATTTGTTTCTCAAATCAATTTTTTTTTTTTTTTTTTTTTGTTGTTGTTGTTGGTCAAGCCTAATATTATAAAGGAAAAACCTGCTTCGTGTAAGCGGACTATTTCATATGATACAAAAAAAAAAAAAAAAAAAAAAAAAACATGAATGAGTATTACAAGCAGTACTGCTTGATACATGAAATGAATCCCGGTAACCTGAAAACATACCTGTTTTAAACTTTTTATCGTTATGTTGTTTTTATTTTGCTTATTTTAGTTATGTTCGTCTTATCCCATCTACAAGAGTATGTCACTCCAGCCTTATAATTACAGCACGGCTTATCCATATTTATTAACTATAACTGTCAGACCTTCGAATCTAAAAATATGAAATATTCAGAATATTTGTTATTCAAACTCTAGCAAATCACATTACAATAACAACCTGAACGATGTCAATAAAGAGATAACTAATATGAACTACTGGTTTCTGCATCTGGCAAAGAATTGGAGTGTCGGACAAACGACTTTGAATTCCGTGCTGTTGATCATGCACAAAGCAATATCTACATTCATTTAAGCGTTTTATCTTCTAAATATTTAAAGAATTGTTCGATTATCAAGCCTTTATCTCAGAAGGAAAACAACGGTGCTGATAACCAATCTGGCACGAGCACAACAGCGGAATTCTTCGTAAGATAACCACTCGAGTGAAAGGAACGGAAATAAAATAACTCCCATGCCAAGGATAACGAAAGGAAGAACAACCCTCCTTTCTGATCACTTACTTCTTTCTTCTATTTTTAAGACAGTTCCTTCAACTGAAGGAGCCGCTGATCAGGAGAATTCTTAAAATATTTCCGACACTCCGCTTGGCGACTATCACAAAGTTGTCTTTCACTTTCCTTCATGCATTTTAAACTTGAATATAACATGAAAAATTCAAATTTATAAGCGTGACGCCAAACTAAAGAATTTTCACTTTTTTATTTATCATTAATAAAATCACAATTAAAAAAAACATCAATGAATAAAATTATGCTCTTATGTTTTTCATCGCTAGCTGTACGATATCCTCTTCGAGGAGAAAACTCTCGACAGCCAGTCTCGACTTCCTCAACAGCAAAGAAAGATAATAATCAGATGGCCCAGGTGTCATCCTAGACTTTACTCTTACTGGATGAGGGGAAAGACCATCTTAAGACTTCGGATTTTTTTTTTTTTCTCTCCCGTCGGAAGTGCTACGTGCAGTGATTAGGCGTTGCATTACTGGAGAAACGTCTCTTTCGATTGTTCAGCAGCAGAACAGCATCCACTCGCTCGACTTGTTGAGAACTTGAGCCTGTTTAATGGTGCTCGTGCTTTGCCTTGTTGATTCCGCAACATTTTCTGCATAATCGTTAAAACTACTATCGTCAAAATATTTCTAAATAGGTAAATCGTCAAGGTGGAGCATTTAAAGGTTTCTCTTCGAAATTAAAAATCGTTATGAGTTTCATTAAAAGTTAAAAAGTAATTCAAGAATATTTTCTGTTTTAAAGTTAACGGAAGCAAAGAGGACATGATGACAGCGAGAGTACAAACTGTAAAAAATCGAGGGAAACCCTGAGAAAGCATCTAATAGACAGGATTCCATGAGGTTTCATTTTCCTTGTGAAATTAAACCACTGAGAATCTATTAGTTTTTTCTCCCCCCCCCCCCGACTTTTTCCTAAAAATATGCTATCAGCTTATAACAAAATCTGAACCCAATGAAGCCAAATTAATTGCAGTAATCATTTAGACATATTGATCCCTCGGCATAGATACATGTACATATATGTGTGTGTGTGTGTTTTAAGGAGGAGAAAAATCAAACTCTCCATCCCTTTTGGACTTGCTTTTACTTCAATTATGGAACGATTTTTCTTTATACTGAAAATGCGTTTTTAATTTTTGACGTTATGCTAATCTCTGAACTGTTCTGTTTCATTATTAATACGCTACGTATTTAAATATAGCTCTGAACTACATCGGCCACGTTATCGTTTTATTTTGAGCATACGTCTAACGTTTCCCATTCCTCCTTATTTTATTCATTATATTTATTTAAGGAAAGAATGATAATTATTTAAGTTCTATTTATTCGTGATTTTATTTTGCGTCCTGCGATTGGGAAAAAAACCCGAGTTCAGTTCTGGTCATAATGATGTAAGGAATCTTTATGCTGGCTTTTTCAAATGGAAGAATTAGCCGGACTGAAGCGGAAGTAGTAAGATGTTCCTCTCCCATAAAACTGACCAGAGAACACACGCAATTACAAACAAAAATACTATAATGTATAGTGGATGGGAAGGTGCGGATGGTGGATGGTGCTAGTTGCTGTCCCGTAATGTATCGGGAAGAAATCCGGAAGTGTGGTGTAATAATAATATAGATTATAAATTAACGTTTTTACCTATGACCCAGCGGCTCCATTACATCAAGTGATTTGAGAGAACCGCGGTCGAATCTCTAGTCAAATGTAAGCAGTTCTCCAGGACCCAGCCAAGCCAAAGCTCAGCTAGACGGTTGACTTATACAGGAAACTTCTTCCTGAATATTTGAAGTTTTCTGTCCTTCCTTCCTTCATTAGTCTAAAAGTGTGCATTTGACAGAAAAAGCACAATGGAAGGACAACAAGTAGATATTTCGAGCCGAGATGACATTTAACTCGCTAACTTCCAAAAATGTTAAGGCAGGGAAAGGTTTATGCATCAGGTCTCATTTACACATTGGGCATCCGTGAATATCCATACGAGCAAAATAATCCTGACTGAATGAAGAAAAATCGCTGTTTGAACAAAGCAAAAAAAAAAAAAAATCGGGAATTTCAAGTTTGTCCCAGTATTTGCATTTTTTTTTTTTTTTTTCGAAGCAGAGTTGGATTTCAATCTGAATTTCAGATCTGCTCCAATTGAAAGTGTGAGCAGAATGTTGTAAAAAAAAAAAACGCTTGTGAATTACTGAACAATTTTCTCCACTGGTTGCACGATTACTGATTATTGAAAGTATGACAAACTTAAAATGAATTACACAGTTGATAAGAGAATAAAATCCAACAAGGAAATTGTCGTTTTTACTTTCAATATCGATAAGTGGATGACTAAAATACAAGGAAAAAAGATAACTTCCATAGTGATGCTAGATTAACTTTCGAAATACAAAACTGAATTGGAGGAAGTCGCGGCCGAGCTGTTTGAGCGATACTCTAGGTTTGATAGGAAAATCACCTTCGCACACGGCATTTGTTCCGTAATGAATAAGGGGGTGCGGTGCGATTATAAAAAGCATTTCCATTAAATTGTTCCCAGCTACTTAAACATTTAAACACCGAAGCGGTTTTATAGTATTCATACCAATATCAAGCCAGTATCCGACATATTTCTAATAATTGCAATACATAATGCTTAAATAATGTATACTAGTGCTTAATTATTCTCACGTCTGAATGTACAGAGGCAAGAGAAGGTAAACCTATTCATCATTCTTGAATCACTCCCTGATAACAGACACCACACTACCTATAAGTAATCCGTTCCGGTCATTCAACACATGCCAGGTAAAGAAAAATCTTTATCTTATAAAATCCCTTTATTATCTTGCATGTATCAACATGTATGTTGTTCATATTCGATGGAGTAAAAACAGTTGTTTGCGTGAAGAAGGAAGACGTGAAAAATGAGATTACTGGCAGCGATTAAAAAAAAAAAAACACACATCGATGTTGTGAAAAAGAAACAGTTATATCATTGATTAAAATAACTAGATGGTAAAAAATATCGAGATGAAAATACCACCAAAGAACAAAAAAAGTAATGGCCAAGAAATTCACTAACAGCTAAAATTAAAGCGAATGTATATATAACACCCATTTTTGTGCATGTTATGAGTCAGTTTAATGATTAGCATGGCTTCGTCAGACATTATCGCTAACATCACATCCATTTCATGAAGAAGATGTATATTCAACTAGGGGACTCTGTACGTGTTCATCTCGAGATTTCACAAAGCTTCCATGTTTTTTATGTTCTGCCAATTTTTAGGAGCGTTTAACAAAATGCATAAGCACTTACAAGAGCCGCTTGTCTTGACAGTAGCAAATTATGCGGTCTCTGGCTGAACGAATTTAACTGAAAATTTGGCACTTGAAATACTCAAATGTCTGTCGAACCTTTCTCATTTTTGTTTCAACTGGACGATTTTCAGAAGAAAATGTAATTATTATTATCTCTGCCTAGACAACATTTAAAAAAATTAATTTTTGTTTCATTCAGAATATTTTCATTAAAAAAACGATTCTAAGTGATTGGAGAGAATTTAATGAAATTTGATTTTTCTTCGAATTTGTGGGAAATCATTTCAATTTTGATTTCGCTCAAATCGCATAATGCCACTACGACGAGAAACTTTCCACCCCAATATAGAGTGAAGGAGTAGATATTTTTATGCTCCGATGATCACCTTTAGAGCTTTTGTGAGGACTCTGGGTTCCTCGCATCCTGGCACCTCTATCCCTAAAGTTCTGGTGCTGGAAAGGACTGGAATCATTTTACTCATTTTTTTTTTAATCTTTACGCATAAAAAAAAAAAAAGAAAGAAAAATAAACTCTAAGTCAACCGACTTACAGTTACGTTAGGATAAATGTTAGAATAAAGCCTACCTGGCAAGAAATCCCGCTCTAGTGGGAAAAAAGAACATCCACACTAGAGCCAACAAGTTAGTAGTGAACACAACAATTAGTATTAAAAAAAGATCAAAGCTGGAAAGCGCAGGCCTGCTATGTACTTTTCTATCCTGAAATAGTTACCGTAGGCGGACACAGTTGCATTGACTTGGAAGCATCATATTCCTCCAATTTATACTGGCTACAAAAACGCGACTCGTTACATGGCACGAGGCACCTTGCCCATGGGCATGTCTGTTGAATTCTTTCTGTGATGAAACTGAAAATTAAACTGAGCTGTGTTGAATTCTTTCTGTGATGCGCGCCATCACAGAAACTGCGCGCACTTTTTGTGATGGCGCGCAGTTCTCTTATCGCATTTTCCTGAATCTCCACTGTGGTTTGGAAACGACGTCCTTTCATAGTGATTTTAAGTTTGGGAAACAGGAAAAAGTCTGCTGGGGTAAGACCGGATAATAGGGTGGATGGGGCCCGACGGATGTCTGATGTTTTACCATATACTGCGGATGAGGAGCAATGCGTGAGCCAGCGCATTGTCGTGGTGCAACATCCAATTTTCCCACAATACAAGCCTCTTCCTGCGCATAGCATCCCTCAAACTTCCTCGTACAACTCTTTGTTTACCATCTGAATACATGGTACAAATTCATAATGGACAATGCTTTTCCAATAAAAAAAACACAACCAACATCAGCTTGATCTTTGACCGACTCATTCGTGCTTTTTTTTGGTCGAGGAGATCCTTTCTCTACCCAATGCGATGATTGCATCTTGGTTTCAACATCATAGCGGTGGCGGCCCGTACATAAACACTGCGACACTGCAGCACCCCCAACGAAAAAATTAAAATGTGTTTGTGTTTATAAATAATAACAATGCTTACAACATTATATAAATGCAATACAACATGTTAAAGGTTACAGCTTATGTTTTGACATTGATTGAATAGTTAATTGGAAATGTTCGATTAACGCTTTAGATTACGAAACAAATACACTGCGATCTGACGCCGATAGTTTGCGCTTGTCATTGCACGTTACGTCATTCCCAACTGTAACTGCTCAAGCGGTGGTGTATTTTTAGTATGCTTACGCACCTTATTTCTGTGAGATATGAAACGTTTATTATTGGTGTGTATGCGTGGTGATCTATTTTTTGTAAATCTTATTTTATTTTGTTAAAATAACATATAATTATTTATTTATTATAGATACAAGGCTTTTCAATCATCGTTACACGAAACAAATGCACTGCGATCTAACGCCGTTATTCGTTTGCCTTGTGTTGTACGTTACGTCATTAGATACACTGTCGCTTGGGCAGTGTATCTCATGCCTGCGCTCGTTATTTCTGTGAGATAAGAAACGTTTATTATTAGCGCGTGTTCGTGGTGAACTTTTTTTTTTTGTAAATCTTATTTTATTTTGTTAAAATAACATATAATTATTTATTTATTATAGATACAAGGCTGAATTATGACGAGTGTCACTGTTGAAAATATGTAAAGAATTATATTTTTTCAATTATATTGAAATATATAAATGAAATCGAATACTCATGCTATTCATTGCAAAGTAGATTCACTGTCATGTTATGATAGTTAAAAAAAAATACACAAAAGTACCATTGAAATCGAATACGAATTAAATTGAATACTCATCGAGGGACGAGTCTTTGGACTCCCTGGAGGAGTCAAATAATAATAATAATTATCGTTACACGAAACAAATACACTGCGATCTAACGCCGATATTCGTTTGCATTTGTCATTGCTATTGATACGAAACTTTTATTACTGGTGTTTGTTCGTGGCGAGGATGAAATATTTTTAATAAAGCAATTTTTAATATGTAAATTTATTTATTAATAAATTCGTTACTGATTAGGAAAAAAGTTATATATATATATATGCAGCACCCCCCACTTACAATTTTCACCGGCCGCCACTGCATCATAGTCATAAATTCAAGTCTCATCTCCTGTTGTGTTCTTAGGAAAGTTTTCATTACCATTTGAACAAGCAAGCAGTTCCTGGCTGATTTCGATACGGTTCCCTTTCTGATCGTCAGTCAACAAACACGGCACGAATTTTTCACTGACACAACACATCTGAAGTTTTCAGTCAAAATTTGATGGCAAGTCCATCAAATTTCGTTGTTTAACTGTCCGACTTCTCGGACAGTTAAACAACGATTTCCACGAATCACAGCACGAACTCTTTCTACGTGGTCGTCGTCTGTTTATGTGGAAGGTCGTCCAGTCAATGACCGACGTTATGCTCTTTTTAAGACGCTTAAACACTCATAGCACTGCGTTCAGCTCATACAGTCCTCCCCGTATGCTTGGTTAAGTAATTGAAATGTTGTCTCTAAAATGTTTACCAAGTTTGCAGCAAACTTTCACACACACGTTGTTCTTCAAGCTCTTTCGTTGTCACTTCGTCACTAATCCGACGAACAGTTTGTGCACGTGCTCACTTCAGCGGATGTAACTCGACGACTAATGATCATAGCAGAACAGGACACATGGCAGTTTGTTGACAAAACCTGCCGTTAGGTGCGCTCAGTAACAGCAGCGAACGCTCTGTACTGGTTGGCGCGCTATTTAAAAAGTTCGGTTTTTTTCGAACACCCCTTTGTGTGTGATTGAGAGAGAGATATATACACATACACTAGCCCAGGAACACTTTCCTCTCCCCCGCACTTTTAGTGATATGCTCCGATAAGTCCATGAGTTCCATAAAGTGATCACTTGTGCTGTATTGTGGGTGGAGATTTCCTTTGTAAAAACCATTTGAAAAAGGAAAATATTGATCATCTTTTTTTGGAAAAGAATTTGCTACATTACTTTTATTACTAGAATAGCCCTTTATAATTATGCATACTCTTCTATGCTTTATTCAAGTTAAAAAAATTGTTTAGAAAGCTATTTTTTATAACATAAAAAATAAAATCTATTTTGTCATTTCCGAGCTATTCGTCAGCAGGCAAAATCTACTAGCGGGGCGAGCGTATTTCTCGAGTCGAGCCCTAAGCATGATATAGTGGTCATTTAAGGAAAAAGAAGTTATCTTCCCTAACTGAACAGGTCATGAAGACCACGGCAATGCCTTCCAAACTATGCAAGAATGCCTACATAACTTCATGGGGTTCGATTAGCGACACATTTTTGTCAGCAGTTCCTGGTTAGTTGATGGCACAGATAACGAGGTTTGCTCTCGGAAAAACATTCGAGTTTTAATTCAGAAAACACTGTAATATACCACTTAGAATTAGGCACACAAGACAGAGGAGACTTGAATAACACTGTTGTCTAGAAAGAGCCTCATTTCCTTTAATGACAAAGGCAGAATCTAGCCTACAACTGATTTCTAAAAAAAAAAAAAAAAAAGTTTTTACATGACACCTCCAAGGACTAATCGCAGGAGGGTACTCCACTCCATACTCACTGTCTAAACTACTTAAGCCTCCACTACACATCATCTGCAACACCATCTACGCGCACTAAATATATTTTGTCTGCAAACTGCGTGAGTACTCGGGGCGATCTTCCTGTATGCGGGATAAAAAAAAAACTACTTCCTCCGTATAAGACCGGTTAACTCACTTTCAATTGAAAACGCCCACAAAAGATTTCCTTTATCACGACAAGAATTGAACGCAGGTCTTTTCCAATCGAAAGACCCAATGAGGCACCAAGTTAGAACTAGAGGAGTAGCCTCCTAGTTTCCCTGGAGAATAAAACGGGACTTGAAATATCCGAAGAACGAATCCTTTTTGATCCTCAAACAAATATTCTGAAGTGAAACGAAGTATTTATTTTATTTTATTTTATTTTTTTTTGTAAATACATTTCTATCCTACTTGAAACTGATATTCAGATTTTAGAATATTTATCTTCGACGATTTCTTCTACAGGCACAAATTTTTTTTCCCCACTCCAGTATATCGTTTCGGTTCGGAACAAAAAATTTAATTCGGAAAATTCACTCTGTCTGGAAAAAAAAAAAAAAAAAAAAATATATATATATATATATATATATATATATATTTTTTTTTTTCCCAGACAATTTTTTCCAGACTGGTATACAACAAGGATCAGTCCTCGGTTCACTGTATTCCATCTGTACATTAATGAACATTGAGAAGGATTTGACCGGCGACATACAGCCATTTGCTGATGATGCAAAGATAGGTAGTGGTAATTAGGAATGTAGCTGATATGCAGTACTTGCAGAATGAGTTCAATAGGTTGAAATTGTGGACATGGGAAAATGGATGTCATTTCAATGTCAGTAAAAGTAAAGTCATGCACCTTGGCATGGTTAGATATCCAATGTCGTATTATATTGGTGGGATTAGGCTAGAATAAACTGATGAGGCTAGGAACCTTGGACTATTAGTAAATAGGAAGTTGAAGGTCAGGGACTATGCGGCAAAGATTGCAAATACAACTCAAAAGATAATTGCAATGCTGAAAGGAACGTTCACATTTAAAGATAAGGATGTTATTTTGCCTCTAAGACCTCACTTGGACTATTGTGCGCAGGTCTGGTCTCCTGGTTTCCGCTGATTCTGATACAGTGAAGAGAGTGCAAAGGACAGTGTCAAAAATATCAGGATTGTGGAATACTGATTATGAAGACAGATTGAGAATTTGTAGACTGCAGACACTAGCAAACAGGAGAAAGAGGGATGATTTGTTTGAAACAACCTTCTGAATGAGTCATACAGGATTTCAATTGATGGAATTTTTCAATTTATGGAAGGTACGGAAAGGAGAAGAGGGCATCCTTGGAAGCTGAGAATGAAGGTCGCCAAGAAGGGTGTGAGGGCTAGATTTTTCTCTCAGAGGGTGGTGCGTGGTTGGAATTGATTGCCTTTGGATGTGGCGTGTGCAAGCAGTATGAATGAATTCAAGAACAAGCAGGATTGTTGGTGTGTGTGTGTGTGTAGTATGTGGCTTTCCTCGATGATTCTGTGACTCCCTGAAGGTCTCTGATGATAATAATAATTCTAATAACACCAAAAAATTCCATCCGAGATTATTAATTCGTACGATTTGATTATGAAAAATTTTGGTTCAAAACCCTTTCAACCCTTAGAATAAAAGACGTTAGATGACATATTATTGTCATTTCAAATCAAGTTTAAAATCAAAAATCTTTATCGTCGTAACACCCTAACCCGATTTAAAATCAGTAAAGTACTCTAAATTCATTTAAGCTTATCTTTTGGAGATTAATTGCTCGTTGCAACATTACATTATCTTGTGATAAGCTTGCCTGTTAATTCGATTAATTCCGAAAAAATAAAATAAAATAAATAAGGTGTCTAGTCTACTGAGTACTGATCAGGATTGGGGAGCTAATTATGGATGAGAAGAGAGAGAGAGAAGGGACCAAAATATCTCGACTGAGGCCTGCAAAGCAACATTCCAAAACCAGAAATCTGAACCCTATAACATAACCAGACTGCACAATGGGTAACCAGTGGTGGGACTGCAATGCTACCAGCCAAAACTGCACACGTAACCCCCACTAGGTAGCGGTATGGTGCAGTCTGCATTGAATGCAGCTTCAGCGTTGTGGTATACTAGCCAGTACTGCTACTAGCTCTAGTCCGCACAGCACATTGACTATTGCAAAATACAACTGTTGCTACAAAATGAATTATATAAAATACTGTCGAGCCGTATTGTATTACAAAAAAGAAAATAACGTTTTTTTAGATGAATATATAAAAATTTAAGAACGGCGATAATAAAACAGGAACTTTCCTGTTATACTGGAGGGGCTGCAGCCCTTATGGACGAGCCCCCACTGTGGGTACCCTAACCTTATAACCTGTGAAAAACCGAATGTAAACGAGTGTTAGGAGAAATCCATTATTATCATTTTTTCTATGCACCGTCGATGAGACTATTTTTCGGGTGTGCGAACGCTTTTAATCGTTTGCACAATTTCATAAACAAAATGTCTGCCGATGTGAAGTAGTCGCTATTTAATTATTTTCGCAAAACGAGTCTAATTCCTTTTCTTAACACCAAAGATTACGTCTATTGACATACCTGTCGGCTCTCGCTTATACGTGAGTTCTGTTCCACAGGTAAACAGTGCCGCTGATGGCGAAAATCACCATAGTGACAAGCAGAAATTTTGTATATCATTCTGCGTCTGGTATCGGCTGAACTTTTTTTTTATGTGACTCCCTCCCACGAAAGATTGCAAACCTATAGTATATTACTAACATACTACAGGTTTACTTTACAAGCGTAGTATATTAGTAATAATTGGTACTAATATACTCAGTCCCACAGTGAGTGGGCTAAGGATTTTTTTTCCCTATTTTTTGCATTTTCATTTTCATTTCACCGCAGAAGTTAAATATTCATATTCGCAATGAAACTGCGAATATGAATATTTAACTTCTGCGGTGATCACCGATAACGTTACTGGTAACTAAGAAATGGCGTGAAATAATGTACTGCGTCCATAGCAACCACATGACATTTAATAAATTACATCACGTTCATTTTTAATTTTTCACGTTTCTTCGTTCATTCACAATATTGCCAAATTATTATTCGACGGCAATTCTCAGAATGATTTTCTGATCCCCACAACTAGAAAAGCAAGCACTGGCTGGTTATGACGACAGTGTACTAAATGAAAATGCCCAGGTGCGACAGTCTCGCAGTAAGTTGTTATTACAAAACTGATATCACATAGTAGTTAAAACAACTAGGTTCTACCCAAATTTATTTTGCTAAGATATGCTGATATGCCATATTTTGATGAATCTAGAACGCATGGTAAGCACTGTATTAAAAACAGAGTAATGGAGAAATAACACTTTATAGCAACCACTGAGGATATTAAGATGACAATGAAACTGGCTGGCTAATGGTTCAAAATTAAAATTATTTTAAATGATTTACTTACAGCGTGTTATAATTCGACGCTTCACATTATCCACAGATTAATAGGAATTATTTGAGGATGTTTATTTTAGGTATGTGATGTTTATTTACTTAACTGGCGGTTCCTTCGAATATGGAATAAACAACGCCTCATTATTTTTGTTTTATAGTCAACTTGAGCTTTAATTGACGAGTTATTAACTTTCTCTTAAATATACGGCGACGCCTTGTTCGCCACCTAGTGTATATTTTTCTATCTCATGTCCGTTATATACTAGCGTGTTCCGATTTCTACAACTATTCTGTAGGGACGGAGATTAAACATATACATATATAATGAATTTAAATGACTCTGTACCGAGAAAGAAAAGTTTAATGTTAAGATACGACTAGTTTCATTGAAATTCAACTTCTTCAGGTATCACAGCAAAGAATTAAATAAAAAATAACAGGGACAAGATAAAATACATTAACAGATCTAGTATAAAACACACAAGTACATTTAAAAACAGGAATGCGTGCTTCAGTTCCAATTGAAGTTGACTACGTGCGTGAGCTGACATGAGTGCGCCAGTATTGGACAGTGGCAATGTGTGCATCAGAAATATTGTAGCTAAGGCTGTTATTAATATGAGATGAATCTAGTGAAATTTCTCTAGATTCGATGATCTTTCTTTCGAGTTCATCACAGCACACATGGATATTAGAAGTTTGTGGTGTTGGCGGGCTTCATCCGAGTTGACAGAGAAGAGAACGTGGCTAGAGAGAGCGCTGGCCCTGGTTCTCTTGTAGGAAATGTCTCTTCGGTGTTCTTCCATGCGTAAAAGGATGGATTTAGCTGTCTGGCCGTAGTATGGTTTGCCGCAATCACACAAAATCTTGTAGACTCCTGGATACTGTGTAGGAAGATGTTTCATTTTAGGTCTACTTAGTATGGAGCGAAGTTTAGGACACGTAGTGAAGCAAGTTCTAATGTTGAATTTCTGAAACATTTTGGCTAGTTTTGGGGAGAAAGAGCTGATGTATGGTAACGAAATAAAAGCTCTTGGTGGAGAAGAATCTTCACCAGCTGTTGAGCGGTGGACAGAGAGAAATTTATTAATCTTTTTAAGAGAGAATCCATTGTTAACAAAAGGCTTTTTAAGAAAATTGAGTTCATATTCAATTTCTGTTTCATCTGTTAATAAAGATCTGGCTCGATGTGCCAGGGTTGAAATAATACCAAACTTTTGTGGAGGGTAGTGATGGGAAGAAGCATGAAGGTATCTGTCTGTGTAAGTGGGTTTTCCAAAAATGGAGATTTTGGTATTTTCAGCGCATCTCGTAAATTTTAAGTCCAGAAAGGGAAGACAGTCGTCGGATTCCAGTTCACAGGTGAAATTGATTTTCTGTATTGATTTCATGTATTCACATTAAGGTTCTGTAACAGACTATTCACCTCCACTTCATTCACCACAATTCCCATATAACCTAATGGTTTCTTCAACGTCACCACCTGGATGATATACTCTTGCAAAGTGCTCACTCAGTAATTCCACTATATCGACTGATTCAGTGACCTCCCTACCATCGGCGTTCCTTAAAATCATTCTGCCGTGTACAGTTTTTCTTTTATCAGTAGCATCTTGAAAGAACTTTGGGATTTAATGCAAGCTAAAGAGTTTGGCAAACTCTTTAGCTTGCATGGCTAATTTCCTTTCATAATCCGTTTTTGCTTTTCTCACCACACTCGTTACCCTTCTGGCCTGCGCTTTATACCGTTCATGTGCCTGCAGATCACCTTTCTCCTTAAATTATTTCCAGTTTCTTTTTCTGCAACTCAAGTTTAATGGTGTTATTCATCCATTTAACCCCTACTTGATTTACTATTCGGACTCTAGGTATAGTCAGTCAGTCAGTCATAACCTCCTGCAAATGTTCCCTGACCACTTCCCTTGCCCTATCAACATCCAGCCCTTGCAGTTTTACATGCCATGGCACTGAACCAAGCAAGCTCCTAAGCTTGTCATACTTGCCAGCACGGTAATTCCACATACACCCTGTCTTAATCGAAAATTTCACACATTTGGCAACCTCCCAGGTAAAGACCCTATGATCACGCTCACCAATAGGTGGCAACATGGTCATATTCATTACAAATTCTCAGATGCTATTATTAGGTCAAGAACTCTCGAACCCCTAGCATTTTCCATTACATACTGTCTCAGATAGTTATCCCTCAGTAATTGGATAAAATCCAGTTCCTTCCTCACATGTGTCCTCTCCTCCTTCCAGTCAATGTTACCATAGTTGAAATCTGCCATAATAATTACCCTCCTTCCACTCATTTCATCAATTTGCCTATGCATACTATCTCCACCATCTATTCCATCACCTGGTCTATAGCAGCACCCAAATGTACATTTTGTTCTTAGTCTCAATCTCACACCAGATAGCCTCAAATGAGCTCCTTTCACTATCCTACAACTTCTATTCTCCTTGGTTGCAGTTCATCAGCTATCATCAATAACACTCCTCCCCCATGTCATTCTCTCTGTCCTTCCCAGGGCAGATTTTATCATTAGGCGAACCTAGGCAATCACCTGTGGGCGCCAAGACTTCGGGGAACCAGATTTTGCTACATATAAAACTATGTAAAACTAACAGGAACTCCTGTATTCCATAAAATTCATGTATGTAAGCATACCATTTCTTTGCTGGACGTGTATATACGTCCAGCAAACCTGGATAGTATTCTGTCCAACTGCTGAAAGAACATGGATAAGAAGTGTAGTTTGACAGTTATGTCCATTAGAAGGGGCAATAATCCTTCACGCTGAAAAGAATACTTAACTAGATTACCTGGAGTAACTAACTACGTTTAGTTGCCTACAGCAAGAAACGTTTGCTCGGTAACCGGAATCTAAGTTATATCAGACTAAATACCTACGAGTTATATTCATTTTGCTGCTTGTTTTTATCGTATAATTATCGTTTCTAATGGCAGCGCAAAATAAGAAATCCTTTCATACTTTCTTCACTTCATACTGTATCCCTATGGAAGATCAATATCACTATCAATTTTTTGGATAATTATTTTAATCACCAATAGTTTTTAAAATTCTCCCAGAACTTGATTGAAGATAATTATTTTTGTCAAACAATTATTTTATAAATTCATGAAAATCCGAATCTAAAAATGAATACAGCCTCCATCTGTTCCAAATTAAGTTTTCTTTTTTATTCATAATCTTAGTTCGAAGGTTCGCACTTTTAAATTTTGCTTTATAGAGAATCGTATGTAAATGTTGAATCATACCATGTAATGCATAATTTTTTATAAACGTAATCTGTAGGTTTTTGCATTTCAACTTTCTTGGTTTCCCCCAATCACTCCCTATAAATCGAAATAAACGGCAGTTATGAAGTCAACTGTTATGTGCATATTTTCGGTATTATGCGGCAGTTTTAAAGTATTCCTATTGATGTTTTCCATACACTTTATCCTTCGAAACATGTGTAGGTGGATGCGTCAAAATGAAATTTTATTTCCAAAATTTTCATAACAGAATTAATTCGCCTTTAATGGCTAACCCCCCCCCCCAAAAAAAAATCACTACACACACACACACACACACACAAAATACTGCTAGTAACATATGTGCACTTTCTTTTTGTTTGAAATCGTTATTTTTCCAAAATAATTGTACTGTTGCAGTTTTAAGCAAAAGACAAAGGCGAAGAATCTCTCATAAAATACCATTGGATATAAATTTTTGATATTAAAAAGACTCACAATCGGAAACTCCAAGTAACGCAGTTTAACATCATTTGTTGTTCAATAAAAAAAAAAAAAAAATCGTTCTTAAAATTGAAATGTGCGACCCATATAATTTTATTTTGCAAGGAAAGAAAGCAAAATGTTATATTTATTTCAATAAATGTTATTTAAAATATATAAATATTTGACATAATATTTCCAATGTAAACAAACGTTTTGATTATTTATTTTCGCACATGTGAAATTCGTTTTTATTTGGGAAGAGAGACAATAAATAAATTGTGCAGCAAAAAAAGAGTCAAATATCATAGGACAGTAAAGAAATTCCAATGGGGGGGCGGAAATAATTGCATTTTACCAAATAGAATGCTGATGAAGTTTCATCAGCATTCTGCCTTTTTATTATGTCAAAGGAATTTTGAGTATATTTGCGAACAGATATATTCAACATAACTTAGTGCTGTAAAAGTGCCGCATTTGAAGAAATATTAGCGGTATAATAATAAAATAGCAAAATTCATAATGCTTTAGAATAACTTGATAATACCAAAACAAGATGAGACAACAACATCTGTAGAAATCTATTATTAGAGTCCTTTTAATTATGAACTCTATAAAGATTATTTAATAAATTTGTTGTATTTTTGTGTTTTTAATTAAATAAACTGGTTTCATTTTGTCACAGATGGTTTTCGCTTCTGAACTACCGGTTTTTATAAATATTACTAAATTCCAATCTCCTTTGCTGGAAATTTTCTCTTACTAAATGTTTACCTTTGTTGACCAATAATTGACTTAGATTAATCCAGAGGGGTCAGTTTAATCCATACCGTTCTTAAGAATATTTCACCCTGTGATTTCCCAGAATCCTGTTAGGAAAGAACAGATCGCTGAGTATTGAACTTGCGATCATTTTGAAACACGTTTCTGAGACAACAGAGGTTTTCGTGTGTGCTGCTGCTATTTGTATTAATTAGGGGGTAGGAGCAGTTTCTATATCACATAAACAGAGCATTTGATTTTCAAGTTTATTATTATTTATAAATTAAATTGATTTTTCAGTTCATTTTTTTGTGCATTAAGATTCTAGTCATTTTAGGGTAAAATGTCGAGTAAAAAAGTGGATGTTAGCGAGCATAGCAAGTCATCACTACTATTCATTGCTTCTACATTTTAACTAAAGCTGGAATTATTATACTTATTACTGCAACTTAAAAAAATCAAATCTGGAGTTGAATAAAGCTTAATAATTGTGCGATAAAGTTGGAACTGAATTAATCCTCTCTCTCTCTCTCTCTCTCTCTATATATATATATATATATATATATATATATATATATATATATTCTGTCAACCAGGAAGGCATACTGTGCATGTTACTGCAAACTGAAACGTTTTATATTTAGATCCATGTTGTAATTCCATAATTTGCTACAATTTTTATTACCGCAAATTCAAAATTTTTATTTTTAGTGAGAATATCTGTACTTTACAGTTAAAGTTCCTATTTTTACCTTGATTAGCAAGCTCAATTTGACTGCATTTAAATTCTTTTCTTTTTTTTTTTTTAAACTTTTATCCTTATACAATTATTTAAGAAGCAACTTGCACCAAAATAAAACAAGTGACCTGTCGTTATTATGCATTGAATCAGATATAATGGACTCGATTAATTATGATGACATTATAGATATATTTGCTAAAACCAAAGCCAGGAAAAAAAAACTTTTAGTTATTGATTTTTTTAATTTAAATTTTAACTGATTTATTTTTATACTTTTTTAAAAATGCAAATATATGTATACCAATGTTGTATTGTGTTATTAAAATTAGTTATGGAAATGTTCTTTTATTTTCAATAAACTAAAAAAAAAGTGCTTATTTTTGAGGTCTCATAATGATGTTGCGCCTCGGATCTCCAAAAGTATAAATGTGGCCCTGGATACTGCCTGTTTGTAATGCTAGCGGTGAACGCCCATTTTCTGTACTGAAACGCGTTACACAATTCGTTAAGTCAGATGCATTTGAGAAATTTGTCAATTATGTTCATAGAAAACGATATTGTTGAATTATTAGATTATAAATGTATTATAGATAAGTTATATAGTTATAACTTATAAGGTTTATATAATTGATAAATACTTCATTAAGTAAATGTATAAAAATTTATTTGTGAATTACTGAATAGTTTAAAGTCCATATTTTTATAATTAAGTTTATTTTTATTTATAAATATTTCAGTTACTGGATTTTGAAAACGGATAAAAAGAAATCGGGTTTTCAATATCGCAAACGTAAAGTGGAAAAGGAAGAAAGTTTGAAAAAACAAGAAGGGGCATTTTTAAAATATCTTTGCCGGGAAGATCGTAATCGCATACAAGAAGAAAATCTTAAAGATTATTCGTTGGATAATTCGTCTATAGTTTCGTTTAATGAATTGGAGAATTCTACAGATACCAAAAATTGGATTAAAACATAGAAGGAGAAATCTACAGATCATATGGGTATTGTGGATTCTGAAGCTGGTTGTTCTACAGATCCAATCATAAAGGATTTGATTTCACAAATTTAAATTATAATGATCCAGCGACTTGGTGTCCTGTAAAATTTGCCAATATCAACCAATTACGTCAACTATTAGTTGAACATGGACCTGAACAGATTCGTGATTTTGATTTTCCGAAAGATGATAATAATAGAAGATTTTCAATGACTCATTATATTCGAAGACTCTTTAACGGCGAGACAATGCGGCGTTTGTGGTTATTGTCAAAATCCACGGATTCTGCATATTGCTTCTGCTGCTTATTATTTGATCAATGGCGGATTAACTTTGCTGATTCTGGATTGAGGGACTGGAAAAATGCTTCTTCTATTTTAGCTGCGCATGAAAAAAGTCAAAGACACGTTGAAAATTACCATAAGTGGAAAGAATTAGAAATTCGAATAAAAGAAAAGAAAATCATTGATGAAGAGAACTTGCTAGTTATTAGAAAAGAGGAGAAACATTGGGTGCAAGTATTAGAACGACTCTTTGCTTTAGTTCAGACGTTAGCTATTCAAAATTTAGCATTTCGAGGAACAAATGAAAAATTGTTTTCGCATGGAAACGGACATTTTTTGAAATTTGTCGAATTTCTAGCCAAATTTGATCCAATAATGAATGAATATCTTCGAAGAATAAAAGATACATATGTGCATTATCTTGGAAAAGATATTCAAAATGAAATAATAAACATCTCCGCCAATGCGATAAAAAAGAAATTTTAGAATCTGTTGTTGCCACAAAATATTTTTCCATAATTATTGACTGTACGTCCGACATTGGTCACACGAAGCAAAAAAGCATAATACTTTGATTCGTAGACAATAGTAATAGCACGGTTTCTATAAAAGAACACTTTTTGGGATTTATAGAAATAAAAAATACCACTGGAGAATTTTTATCAAATGAAATACTAGGAACTCTAGACAAATTTTCATTACCAATACAAGATTTACGAGGTCAACGATATTAACCCGAGAGCAATGTATATACCCTGCAGTTCACATTGATTAAATTTAGTAGTGAATTGCACTTCTGATACTTTAGATGCCACTGCATTTTTTGATGCGGTACATCGTCTATATGTATTTTTTTTCGGTTCGACTCGTCGATGGGAATACCTCAAAAGACACAAGTAATTTTACACTCAAACCAGTCTGTGATACACGATGGAAGAGTCGAATTGACTCATTAAAGCCCCTAAGATATATAATTTGTCCGATGTTTTTGAAGCACTGCAAGAAATATCTCAAGATGATAGTTTATGTGGATTAAGTGGAAATACCATGAAATTAGACGGAAGTAGTCTTCGTAAAACATTAAGGAAGTTCAAATTTATCGCATCCTTAGTAATGTGGTATAATATACTTTTTGAAATAAACTTAACAAGTAAACAACTTCAGAATACAAGCCTTGGTATAAATGGTGCCATAAATTGTATTAATGATACAAACAATTTCTTAGTGAAAATCCGAAATGAGGATGAATTTGAAAAGATATTAACAGATGCGGAAAAAATCGCTTAAGTGTAATGCCTATTTTGAACAAGAAACTGTTAGACTTAGAAAAAAAAAAAGAAACAATTTGTGTATATGAAGCAGAGGATGAATTCATAACAGATTTTAAAGAAAAATTTAAGGTAGATTTTTATTTTTCAATTATTGATACCGCAATTGCATTTGTTGATAAAAAAATTCAAGCACATTGTTGGATTCTGATTATATAGAGATTGAAGTAATTATTATTTGTTTCAGAATCCAACATGATCTTCCATCACATAGGCAAAACTTGTAAATATTATTTAATGTAAATCACTTATTTTACAATTAAATATTCATATAACTACCTTAATTTTGTCTAATAGTAAATTAATTAATCAAAGATATATGTATTAATAATGAAAATACTGTATTAAATATTATTAAGTTATTTTATTTATTGCTATGTTAATATTATAGAATTTGTACTTGATAATTTTAACTGCGTATTAATTGAAATGTAAATATTCTCTATTTATTTCTGTTATAGAAGTTTAGAGTTATGCAATAGCTCAATTTTATTATATTTTATTTGTTGTCATGGAGACGCATGAAGAAGCGAGGAACAGAGCGTGAGCTAGGACAAGGATAATAAAAAAATGATATAGAGGTAACAAAAGAGAGTTGGAAAGGAAATTTTGAAGTGAAAGGAAGCAAGGGTATAAACTAGAGAGGTGAAAGTAAATAAAAAGTTCTCAAGGGAAGAAGTTAAAGGGGATAATAATTATAAGCGAAAAAAGACGAAGTGAATTTTATAGTTAGCTGAAAGTAAAGTCAGCAGTGATAATTAAAGGAATTTAATGGCGCAATCAGATAATATGAAGAAATTGGACGTTCAGTGAATAATTCTGATTAAACCCAGTTAATCTAGAATTGCGACTTAATTCTAAATCGCCCTAAGCAGAACTGCACAGTGTTTAATTATTTAATGAGTGGTAACAAGGATAATCAAAGTACCTTACAGTTGATATCCATAGTCGTGAAGCGTGATTAATAGTGTTTTAGTTATAACTGCGGAGAAGTCTTATAAATGTGTTCTTAAGTGCAACAAATATATTTTGAAAGTTATTCGCAACGTAATTGATGTACTAGGAACTGTTTCTAGTAAGCACTGATATATTGATCATTTTCAATGTATGAAGAATTGAATGTTAGTTACGCTACGTTTAACCTAACCTTAACTGTGGAAATTCTTTGCGAATGAGAATTTGAAAATAAGAATTGTTGAGAGATATTTACAGCAATTAGTGCCTGCGGTGTTCTTTAAGCGTATAGCATAGCTGAGAACTGTGTGGAAACCATTCAGATGGGAAGTTCTATTGTATTTAATTAAGTGTAGGAATTTTGTGACTCAGAAACTGAGAAAGTGTATGTAATGTTTGGAAGATTGAACTAATGTGATTGACTTGACCTAATATTTAACTTTATTCTATTGTTTAAAATTAGAGGTAGAATTTATGTATGTGTCATATAACTTATATTAAATGTTTTATTTTGTTAATCTAATTATTGTGTTTGCCTGAATTCCTTTTTATTGCACCGTTCATAAAAATTCGAATCTTGCGGGAATCCCAAGTGGAAAATAAAATACCTCGGCCAGAATGAATGAGGAGACTGCTAACTAACTATGAATTGATCCTGCTATTTTATATAGACTAATCTAAGGATAGAGTGGCGCAGTATAATAGAAATTTCTCTACCCTTGGATTGGTGATCAATTTACAATTAGTTGTTTTTTTTATGAAAGTGACTTGTAACAAGATGGCGGATTCGAACATGAAGAAGAGAACGTCACAACATTTATTTTTCAATTATTGATACCGCAATTGCATCTGTTGATAAAAAAATTCAAGCACATGTCTACAAATAACGAAAAGTTTGGTTTTCTCTTAAATATATATACATTTCAAAAAATTACTTCAGCAGAACTGCTTAAAAAATGTTTGATATTGGAAAATTATTTAACACATGATAATTCTAGAGATATTGACCGAACAGATTTATGTAGTGAATTACAAATAATAGCAAGGCGAATTCCAGAAAATACTTCCTCATTAGATGTCCTGTCATATATATGCAAAAATAGTTTAAAAAATCGTGTTCCAAATGTGTTTATTGCTCTGAGAATTTTTTCGACATTGCCAGTATCGGTAGCAAGTTCAGAAAGGAGTTTCTCGAAATTAAAACTTACAAAAACCTATACTCGCTCTACGATGGCTCAGGAACGACTCACTGGTCTAGCATTAATATCTATAGAGCATGAAATTACATCTACAATCAATATAGATGAATTAATTCAAAACTTTGCCAAAGCAAAAGCCCGAAAGATTAATTTTTCATAATTTTTGTATTTAAGATGTAATAATTTTCTTGCTATACGGATATTAGGAGTAATCATATATGTATACAAATGTATTGGTTTTGATTAATAAATTTTATATATAAATGTTCGTAATGATATTATTTTTATAAATATCCACATGTGTACGTGTGCTTGTGCGAGTATGACAAAATACAGTATATATACAGCAATCCCTCGACTAGTGCGCTCTTTAAAACAGGCGCATTAATCGAAAACGCACTAATTTAATATAATAACCTATGGAAAAAAGCATAATTCGTTCCTCAAATTTCTTTTTTGAACCTTAATTTTTTTATAAAAGAATTACGGTGTCTCAGGGCCTAGTTAAAGTAAAATGATGAAGCTGAAAGACTATAATACATATTCAGAATATAACTGCTATTATTATTCTACTTCTTAACAAAGAATTGAGCTAACGTAGTTTGGCGGTCATTTTGTTTCTTTTTTTCATACAACCGACGATATGGCCCTATTGCCTCTTCTGCAAATTTTACTGCTGCTCTATTCATCAGGGTCAGCCTCTGCATTGCTGCTTCAAATCTTCTTGTACGAAAAATATTATGCGCCGCCGATATTGTTATAATCCGCTTGCAGGCAATTTTTATGACCGATCATAAACAGCGGTAGTCTCTTTCTCAAATGTTGAAAGGTTTCGATGTGTGAAAATTAACGATACACAAATGTTATTAGGCGTCTGGGTCCGAGCTTTTCGACATATTCTCAAATATTATTCTCCTCAGAATATTTCCACTATAAAATATTTATTCATAAAAAATGTTTAGAAAACTAAAATGACAAATTCCAGGAACTTCTCGCGGAACCCAGTTTGGGAAACCCTGGTATACATAGTAGTGTACATGGAAGTAGTGTAGTATGCCATTAAAAATAACTTTGTAGAATGTTTTAAATCGGTAACTAAATTATTTCATTCTGGTGAGTGATTTTTTTTTAAATAGTTAGGCATAAAAATGTATAGACAGAAAATTAAGATCTGTAACATTTATTTTTAAGATGTATATCACTTATCGAATTTTAGAGGCGCACTAATCGAATTTGGGTATCGAAAAAAATGACGCACTAATTACTGCATAGAGACATTGTATAGGGGCACCTAAATTTTCTTTGCCTGGGGGCATCAGATACTCTCGCACCGGCCCTCGTCCATCCTGAACATACTATACCCTACACCTTCTATCCCACTAACTATATCATCTTCTGTCAGCCATGTTTCACTAATGGCAATAACCTGTGGCCAGGAAGAGCCAACCGAGGCCAAAAATTCTTTCTTCTTGTTCCTAATACTCCTGGCATTAGTATACATGAAATGCAGAGGTCCATTTGTCCCACCCCTATCTTGGTGCATTATACTAACTATCCCATTCTGATTTCTTGTCCTTCCTACTGGCTCGGGCACATTATGAACATTCTTACACTCAACTGCCTCACTGATGTCTGCAAATCCACTACCTGTCCTCCTTAATAGTTCTAGTTTCCCTGATTTTGCACATCCACTCTCACTTCACTCAGCAACGCTTTTTCCAGTCTTCGCACACGAAATCCATTCAAATATAAGTCATCCATCTTGTACAAATCCTTTCGCCCATCAAACTCACTCCACACCGGCTGCATAACCTGCAGCCGGTGTGGAGTGAGTTTCGAAGGAGGGCCATAATCGCAAAGTCATTTGCGATTATGGCCCTCCTTCTAAACTCTTCTCTGTCATACCGCAGAAACAGACTCACTATCCTAACTCTGTCATTCTTTTCTTTCGCTACCTCTAATAATTCCTTCACGTCCTCTCTCATATCAAATTTACCTATTTTCAAATCATTCGTTCCAGCTACGATTATCATTTATTTCACCCTCTGCGCTCTAATACTATCACTTACATCATTAATTTTCGCACCCGGTAAGTACGATTTAGTTAAACTCTCATCAATCACATCTCTTACTAACGAGTCACCGTACAACACTCTTTCCTTCATTTCTGAAACACTCCCGACCATACGCTTATTATTCCTTTCGTACACTTGCTTATTTCCGTTTGCCGAGGCGCTCGGGAAAGAATTTTGCAGTCTCTCTAACTGCAGCTTCGCCCTATGTATTACTCCGCGTTATAAATTGTTTAAATCATTCCGATACTTCCTGCGTGTTTTAAATTACCATTTAAATTTTAAAATATGAGTGACGGTAGAAAGCGATTTAGTAGTGAATATAAGAAGAAAAGAAAAGGAAGCGAAAATTAACGAAGTAGTATCAAAGACAAGAAAACTGGACAGTTTTTTTGCGTCGGTATCTGCTAATAGTAATTGTGATTTGGAAAAAGAACAAGAAGTGGTTGATGAGACGGAAATTGAATCTGTTTCAAATGGCATGCCTACAACAAATCCCAACAATTTGGCAGCACATGTGATAGTGAGTCATGACTCAGCTGAGTGGATTCTAAATGACGTAACACGCGATTATATCGCAGTTAACGGTTGACAACAAAATTTAGACAGTGATCTTTCAAAATCACAAAGAGCTTATCCTGACAGGGTAAGACATGTTTCTACGGAACTCATTGAGAGGAATCTGATCAATGGCAAAAAAATCATAAGAGATTTTCTTGTTTACTCTCCTAGTACCGGAAAGATCTTCTGTGCGCCTTTTTGGTGGAGGGGGAGCTGACGATAGTCACTTTGTCAGTGGATTTAATGACTGGAAAAATGCAGAAGCACGAGTGAGTCATCACGAGACAGCAACTAGTCATATGAACTGTCTGATAGCTCTGAAACAAAGAGCAAATCTTGCAGGGAGAATTGACTTACAAATAACTCAGCAACTGGGAGAAGAAATTAAGTACTGGAAGGCGGTGTTAAAACGAGTCGTTGCAGCTGTAAAAACATTGGCCAATAGAGGACTTGCTTTGAGGGGAAAGGGTGACATTTTCGGTTCTTTGCATAATGGAAATGTAATGATGTGTCTAGAGTTAATTAGTGAATTTGATCCCTTTCTTGCTGAATTGCGAAAAGTAAAAGATTTCGTTTCCTATCTTTCCTTTGCCACGTATGAGGAATTTATTAAAATAATGGGCGAGAAAGTAATCAAATTTATTGTGGAAGAACTTAAAATAGCTAAGTACTATTCCATAAGTGTTGACTCAACACCAGACTTGTCTCATGTTGATCAGCTGTCCTTCATTGTACGATATGTGAAAGAACATGGAACTCCTGTGGAGCGTTTCATCAGCTTGGAATTGATGTAGCAAATTGGAGAGGACAGGCATATGAGAATGCTAGTAACATGTCAGGCAAGTACACAGGACTGCAAGCAAGAATTCTTGAAATAAATCCATTGGCAGAATTCACACCGTGCGCTGGACATTCTCTGTCTCTAATTTGTACTTGCGCTGCCGAATCCTGTCGGTACTCTTCCGCATTTTTTTGATGTCCTTCAGAAACTGTACGTATTTTTCACATCTTCAGCACATCGGTGGAGTGTTCTAAGAAAGCACCTGGAAACTTCTGCAAAAGTAATCAAACGTCCTTCGCCTACTCGTTTGTCAGCTCGTGATGATGCCTGTCGGAGTCTTCGTGAGGGACGGAAGGAAATAATTTCCACTTTGTCCGAAATTAAAAATGACACCACACAGAAGAAAGTTACGCGATTTGAAGCAAGTGGGATTCTACGGCAACTTCCAGAGGCTAGGATCATGACCTGCCTATGGGGTGATATTCTCGCAAGAATGAATGCCACAAGCAAGAAATTACAAAGTGTAAAATTGATATTGGAACTATGTGTGAACTGTATGGGTCCCTCGAAGAATATTTCAAAGAACTAGATTTACTCTATGAAGAATAGGGCAAGAAACTTAGTGGAGTTGACTTGTATGAGGAAGAGAAAAAGAGGGAAAATAAGCCCACCAGGTTTTTTGACGATAGCGCAGAGGAAAGTAACGAAAATGAAGACGAGTACAATCCATCAGTCAATTTCAAAACTGATACCAATGACACAATTTTGCACGGTCTCTCATTCGAAATGAATCGAAGAAAAGTGTCGCATGAAACCTCTCGAAGGAGTTCCCTTTTCGACTGATATTGAACCTGAATTTGTTAACGAATGTCTGCACTTCAGAGCGCACCTGAAATCAAGTGGCCTAGAAATAAATACATTCCTACAACTTACACAGAAAATTCGACAGAAAGCTCTACAGTGTATATAGATCCCAATCTGGACACTGCTGTTACGATTTTTCTGTGTAAGATGGCAACAAATCGCTCAGCTGAACGATCGTTTTCAGTCCTAAAAAGGATGAAGGACTGCCACAGAACAACTACGACGAGAAAGGCTCAGCAACTTGGAAGCTCTACAAATTGAGAGCGATATTACAAGGGCACTGGACTACGAGGACGTGATAAATACCTTCGCCGAGCGAGCAGCAAGACGTAGAATATTCTAGGACATTTTGGGTGAGTAATAATATATATACAGGGTGTTCGGGATAAATTTGACAGTTTCGTAAGGAAAAAGAAAATCTTCTTTGTATCTATTAAATTTAATGAATTGACAAAAAAACATTACAGGCAGAGTTAATTACAATACTGTCAACAAGATTTACTCAAAATAACCACCATTAGCATCGATCACAGCTTCAATTCTGCTTCGGAACCTCGAACAAGCTGATGCTACAGTCTCCCTGGGAAGGGCCGCAAAAACTGTTTTAATTTTATCCATTAACTGGGCTTTTGTATTACTGGAAGTGCGATTGGTGTCTTTTTTCAACTGCGCCCCATACAAAATAATCCATGGGGTTAAGGTCTGGGGAGTTTGGAGGCCAAACATTTGGACTGGTGAAGTCGTAGAAATTTTCAGACAACCATTTTTGACTTTTCCCAGAGGTGTGGCAAGGGGCCGAATCCTGCTGCCATACATACGGCCTACCATTGGCTACCCTTGTTATCCAGGGCTTGACTACAGTTAGCAACTCCACGAACAAAGCCCGAATTCCAATGCCAGGGTTCTTCAACACCTGTTCCTGCAGATTTGCGAGGAATTCTGCTGTACGAACGCAATCAGATCGTCTGCTAGGGATCTTTCTTCTTGCTACATCCTCGTAGTCACCATTGCAAGTCTCTAGTTCATGCCTGATTGTTTTTACTGTATTCAGGGAGCATTGGGCAGCAGTCGTAATATCCTTATTTTGGTGGCGGGCACGAATCATCATGATACAAGTTATTCTCTTCCATGATTCAGGTGGGTTCCAGCTATCCATCCTTTCTGACATCTTGTATATGAATGAAGAAGGGTCCAAACTTTTAAATGAAGAGAAGTGTGTGTTAATACATGTAACTTACGGAAAAATATAATTAATTATAAATATGTCAAATTTATCCCGAACACCCTGTGTGTATATATATATATATATATATATATATATATATATATATATGTGTGTGTGTGTGTGTGGCTGCTATATACTTAAATATCGAAACCGGGGGAGAAGATTTAAAAAATAAAATTCAAAAAAAAAAAAAAAAAAAACTTGGGAATGCATATCATCATCAGAAGATATCGAGAATTTCCAATTTGTTCAAACTCAAAATTTTTATCCAACAAAAGTGGACTCAGAAATGGGAATTCAATTATTAAAAACGGCATCGAATGTTTGTTTATATACTTGCAGTGTTACATACTAATTCATCGTTGAAAAAAACCGAATTTGCCAATTACCACTAATTTCAAGAATCTGCTAGTTTTATTGAACATGTTAAATCGACAGAGTTTAAAGAAAGAAAGAAATTCAGCCGTCATATTTTCCATGCGATTTCTATGCATTAAACCAAATGTTAACTAAGATAGCACCAATAAACCTCATAACATTAACAAATGAAATTATCTATTCACAACAGTGTTTAAAAGCTAATGAATCAGAAAGGTGGGAATAGATATTTTCTGAAGCAACTTATATATATATATATATATATATATATATATATATATATATATATATATCAGAGTTATACTAGGATTCCATCGCTGATTCGTTAACGCTAGTCAACCTTATCATTGTTTACATATTTTAATATTATATGTATATAACTTCCTATTTGGTTTTACTCGACAGTCAAGTATGACGATTCAGCAGCTGGCGACTAGCGTAGTACATCGCGTTCACTATTTTTATTTATTTATTGAACATCCACGTTTGCACTGATTATATTAGAATGCGTTAATTAGTTATCAGTAGATAAGATATTACAATTAGATAATTAGTTATCAGTAGAAAATTGTTGATAGAATTGTTTCCCTTTTGGATGAGCAGAGCTAAGCTATCTGATTTAGTGCCTCCGTAGCGCAATTGGAAGAACGACGGTTCATTGCGCCCTTCGATTGGAATAGGCCTAAGTTCGATTCTCGTCGCGACGGGAGGAATCTTTATCTGGACGATTTCAATCGAAGGTGAGTTGGCCGATCTCATACGGCGGTAGCAGGGTTTTCCTCCCGGAAACTCTGGTTTTTCATCCCGCATACAGACAAATCGCCCCTTTCAGAACACACGCAATTTACAGACAAAAAAAAAAAACTAGTTGTGGTGGTGGTGGAAGTGGGCGGTAGATGGCGATGATTCGTAGTAAAGGTTCGGTGTAGTGGTTTAGACAGTTGTAGGTGTTCTTCCGCGATGAGTCTTCGGACTCCTTGGAGGTATCAGGAATAATAATGATAATAATAATAATAGCGCAGTCAGAAGAACGCCGTGATAATGTGGCTTTGAATTAAGAAAACGCCTCGTTTCAATCTTCGTCGCAAGAGGAATCTTTACATTCAACCTTTTTAGTTGAAGGTGGACTAGTGGATCTAATACGGAGGCAACACGCATTTTTTTTTTTTTTACCCGAGGAAACTCGGTTCTTTTCATCCACACACACAAGCAAATCGGTCTGAGAACACATGCAAATAACACACAAAAATACAATTGTCCTTCCTCTTTATAGCGTTTTTATCCCGTTCGGTGCAGGGTCCACTATGATTATGTAACTGTGGGAAACCCCCAACCGGATTGTCGCGGAGTCTAGCGTTGATGGGAGGGGAACAATTTTTTTTTTTAATGACTGCAGATGCGTGTGTTCACGGGGGCCAGTTTCCCTGCTCTGGGGGACGAAAAACTCGAGTTTCCGGGTGAAAAAAAAAAGTCTTACTTCTGTATAAGACCGGCTAATTCACACCTTTAGTCGAAAGAGACCAGATTACTCACGCCTTGGACAGGGATCGAACCCTGTTCTTTCCACCCAAAATGCTTCGTCTATACCCACAAAGCTACGGAGGCTCTAACAGACAAAATATAATTACTGAGTAGTGTAGTTACCAGCTATATCTCCTGTCTGGTTGGTCGAGTGGTTAGCGCATCCGCTCTCTGGCCAAAAGGCTGCGGGTTCGAATCCTGCCGTGGGCATGGAAGTGTGTGATAGTCTGTGAAAATACTAGTGGTAGTGGCCGGTAGGTGGCGTTGGTGGATTGAGTGGGGAGAGTTGTGGAGTGGGTGTCCACCCTCGATGAGTCTTTGTAGGTGTCGCGTAATAATAATAAATGGTGGATTGTTTCTGTGGAGTGGTGCAGAGTGTCCTCCGGACATGAGTCTGCTAACACCATGAAGGTGTTATGTAAAAATAGTATATATTTTTTAAAATTCTCGTTTGTAGGATCGTTCGCAGCACTTACTACTTTCTTAATATTGGTGTGACTCAAGAACAGATAAACTGATTTTGAACGTCTTTCATGAAAATCCGTTAAGCACTTAATTTTTGTTGATAAAATCTTTTAAACATCGAAAATACCCTTCGGGTAATTTCAGTGGTCTCATCTCGACAGTAATGTTCTCTTTAAGTAGCATGTTTTTATCGCTAGTAGGCCTCTGCACTGTTACACTTGACGCACTTCCCTATTTATTTATTTCACTACAGAGTGAAAGCAGTATCTTCTGCATTTACAACAACTTGACAGAATTACATAAGACATACAACTATTAGTCTTCTAGCCTCAACCACATGTATAATGACTGCTGAAATTTAGTACTGTTTGTTAGTTTCGTTTGTGTTTACATAAGCAAATAATAATAACAGATGTCAGAAAATGAAAGAGACTAAGTTACAACTGCAAATATAACAATCATTACAAAAAGCAGATTACGTTACAAAAGTTAAACGGAAACACACCATTTTATTTTTATAACTATCGGAAACTTAATTTTTTTAATTAAAAATAGTAATAATTGAACAAATGCTTTACAAACCATTCTTTATTTTATTATTATTATTTTTACATTCCCTTGTAGGGAGTAGGCGAGGCCTTTAAACCCTGTCTAGTTTTTGGAGACTGAGTGGACAGTTCAATCTCTACCGGTAGCCAATCAGAGATAGCTGACCCATATCTATCACTAATTGGCAGCCACCAATGAAGAGGCCGGAAAACAAGTGCAGCCATCTCTTGGTACCTAACCCTTATTTGCTTTCCAATACATATCGGTAACGCGTTTTTGTTCACGCTTCTATTTCAAAGAGCCTGTATAGCTCACTAGAAGTGGTGGATGCCGTCCACCAGCAGAAGGATGAGCATAAGAAGTTCTATTCCACTCGCTGACTAGAGAGTAGTATAGCATGCACTTCTGATCAGACTAGGATCAAGATAAGGAATCGTGACGTGATTGGTTGTTCAGATGACGGCATTGTGTGTGTGTGTGACATCATGAGTTTGGAATGTTTGGAATTTTTCTGGGGAATATCTGTGTGACATCACGTTTTTGTTCGCGTATGGAATTGTGGGTTATGGTTGGATTTAAGGATTCGTGTCGTGATTTGTGGGGAAGATTAAACCAAATAGGGGTAGGGTGAATGGGGGGAAGCAACATTAGTGTCGTGGATGTATGTTGTTATCAGATGAAGATAAGTGACGTTATTGTTTTGAATAGAAAAGGAAGATATATTAGTTGATGAGGATTCGTGTTGTGATTGGTAGGACACTTTAAACCAAATAGCAGTAGGGTGATTGGGGGAAGCGACATCACTGTCATGGATATGTGTTGTTATCAGATGAAGATTAGTGACGTAATTGTTAGTTGCAAATAAGTGACATTATTATTTTGAATGGAAAAGTAAGATATATTAGTGGATAAGGATTCATGGTGTAATTGGTGGGACACTTTAAACAAAATATGGGTAGAGAGAATGGGGGAAGCGACATCAGTGTCATGGAATGTGTGTTAAGAGGTGTAGATAAGTAAATGGTTTGCATATTGCATTATGGGTGATGGATAGTGATAAGATAGAATTTGGAATGTTTGGAATTTTGCTCGGGGGGGGGGCTCCCATCTGTCAGGAACATCACGCAGCATGTTTGGTTCACGTGTAGCCTTGTGGGTGCTGTTTTCAGATAAGGAGTTATGTGTTTGGAAATTTCTGGGGAACATATGCCTGTGACATCACGTGGTGTTTTGCTTTGCCTATGGAATTGTGGGCGATGTCCCCTCATTATATGCTGGTGTCCCCTCAAACACACACGTTTTTTTCATAACTCATCCATATTTTATTCTAATTCTAATTCATATTTTATTCATAACTCGTCGGAATATTTTGATTTGTCTAAATTTAATATCTTAAAGTTCAATTAATAAATAAATAAATTGTGTGTGAATTCACTGATTTCAAAAGTGATCTTATTTAAATATGCATAACACCTCAACGACACCATTTGTTCATTTAAATTTACACATTTTTTTTCACAGATATCATTTACAATGTAATATGCAGAAATAGAATTTACAGACATCATCACTGTATGTGGTGTTTTTATTTTTCTAACATTTCTCTGATGAGACATGTGCGGTTGGGTGATATTGATACTGCTTCCCATTCGAAAAGTTAACAAATTACTATAATCCTAATACAGTAGTTAGTTTTGGAAGTATCAAAGCTTTACAGAAACATAATTTGCCACATGAAACCGTGAAAAGCTGGTTAGCAACACACCCCCTGCTTATGTGAGACATAAACCCATATGGATTAATTCATCCAAAGGGAGATGAGTGAGCTCGCCATTTGCGGATATCTTTTAGTGATGTCACCTCAAACTGATAACCAACGAGATGAACGATCTCGGCATTTTTAGATGTCAGAAATTGTTGGGATGGAAAAAAAAGCATTACGTGGTGGAGGTGAAAGTCTAGTCAACAGGTTGACAGTGGTCTTCCCTGCTAGGTACCCCTACCCTACACATCCCAGAAGATGTCTGCTCATCCATACGGAGATGAGCAAGCTCGCCGTTTTCGGATTTCTTTTAGTCATGTCACCTCCAACTGATACTTTAAATAAATAAAGTACTTAAGGGTCAAAGCTGTATAACTGAGAGGAGACCTCCACATAGCCTTTAAAGGAATGCGGAGAACCGACCAGGGCTTCTGACCTAATGTCCAATCCTCACCTTCTCGTGGTGCACCCTGTTGGGTATCTACTTTGATACTGAACGAACGAGGATGGGCTGGCAATTTGGGATTTAGCCGACCAAATTGTATTCTTATCGGTTTAACCAAAATAAAAAATGATGGTACAACATGACAAAATTTCATGCCGGCTTGGGCGTCGCCTGGTTAAACAAGGCCCCCGTTGTTTTCGCCAGGGAACCAGGGCGACCAGCGAAAAGTCAGCTACTGAAACAAATCTGAAAACACACCCCAACTCAACATCACCAGAGTTAAAGATCGGTACTATCAACGTAAGAAGCCTGAATGGCAAAGAAATGGAGCTAGCTGAGGAATTAGATAAGTACCAGATCGACATAATAGGGGTGACTGAAACGAAAAAGACCAAAACTGGTGAGATCTTTCTGAGCAATAAATACAAAATGTTATATTCAGGCAATGACAATCAAGGAAAAGAAGGGGTAGCCATAGTATTCAACACAAAATATGAGGCTAATCTTCTTGAATGGCAGTCAGTCTCAAGTAGAGTAATGTGGGCAAATATGAGAATGGGGAACTGGACAATGAGACTTATTTGTGCCTATGGTCCCACAGAAGGTTCTACTAAGGTAGAAGTGGAGGAATTTTTTGACGCTTTAGAAAAAGCAACTGACACAATGAAAAAGGAAAAGTTGGTCCTTGTTGGGGATCTAAATAGCAAAGTAGGAAATGATTGTAAGACATACAAAAATATTTTGGGAAAATTTGGAGAAAAGAGCAAAGCTAATAATAATGGCAAATATCTGTTGGATTTCTGCTCAGGACATGGACTGGTTATTACTAACACCATGTTCCAACATAAAAATGTGCACAAATTCACATGGAGAGAAGAGGCTAGGAATAAGAAAAGTCTCATTGACTATGTTATAGTTGATAGTGATGTTTTCTCCCTGGTGCAGGACACCAGAGTGTACAGAGGATTTGAAATTGGAAGTGATCACTATTTAGTCTTGAGCAGGATAAAATTGAATTTCATATTGAAAAGAATAACATGTAATAAAGTTTTAAAGCGAATAAAAGTTGAGCAGCTCTCAGATGTGAACTGTACACTAAAATACAGAAAGATTATTGAAAAGAAAATGAAAGGGTTTGAGAACAGGAATCAAACCTTGGAGATTCAGTGGCAAACTCTGAAGAAAACATTGATTGATTCTGCCAGAGAGGCATGTGGTGAGATTGTGTGCAAGGATAAAAAAATCAGAACTCCCTGTTGGACACAGGAAGTTAAAGAGGCAGTGAAGGAAAAGAAGAAAGCATATCAAAAGTTCCTGGCAAATAAGTCAGCTTTTACTCTTACAAAATACAGAGACAAATGTAAGAAAGCCAAACAGTGTGTAAAACTAGCTAAACAAAAGTCATGGGAGGAATTTGGCAAGAATATAGAAAATAAATATCAAGAAGGTGGCAAAATATTCTGGAGGTTGTTGAAGAAGCTTAGGAATGGAGGAAAGAGGGCTGTAAAAGGAGTTAGAGATGATAAAGGTGACATGAAAACAAGAGAAAAAGATATCCTTGAAGTATGGAGTAATTACTTTGAAAAACTGCTAAATGAAACAAGCAGTGATGACAGCAAAGTGATAAAAAACACTGACCAGGCATGCAATCAGGAATACTTATCCATACTTAAAGTAGAAAAAGCCATCAAAGGCTTGAAATGTGGAAAGGCAGCAGGAGTAGATGATATTCGACCAGAAATGCTGAAGTATGGTGGTATAAAAGTCTTACAGTGGCTGCACTGCATAGTTCAGAAAGCCTGGACAGAGGGACGAATTCCCGATGATTGGAGTAGAGCTCTCATAGTACCCATATATAAAAAGGGAAATAAAACTGAATGTGAAAATTACAGAAGTATTTCCCTACTGAGTGTTCCTGGCAAGATCTATGCAAGTATACTTGAGAAACGGTTGAGAAGAATTGTGGAAGAAAAGCTTGGTGAAGAACAAACTGGATTCAGGCCAAATAGAGGCTGTCAGGATCAGATCTTCACTTTACAACAAATAGTCGAGAAAGCATGGGAATATAACAAAGATCTGTATTTAAGTTTTGTCGATTTGGAAAAGGCATATGACAAGGTGCCAAGAGAGAAGTTATTCAATATGCTGCAGTTATATGGTGTCAATGGGGCATTATATCAAGCAATACTTAGTCTTTATTTGAGTTGTAAGTCAGCAGTTAGAATTGAAGGAAATACAGGAAGATGGTTTAATGTTAAATCTGGTGTGAGAAAAGGATGTACATTATTCCCTCTGTTATTCATTATCTATATGGATCACATTATGAAGGAATGTGGTATTAAACCTGATATCAAAATTGGAGATGTTAATGCGGATGATGTTATACTTCTAAATAAATCCTCTACAAATCTGCAAGATTCTCTGACTAAATTGAATAGCTGTTGTAATAGATATGGTATGATGGTCAGCAATAAAAAGACAAAGACAATGAAAATAGGCAGAATCATTGAAAATGTCAACTGTGTTGTGAATGGAGAACCTATGGAACAAGTAAAACATTTCAGCTACTTAGGCATGATTTTTACTGAAGATGGTAAATTAAATATAGAAATAGACAACAGAATCAGCAAAGCTGGTATAGTGGGAAGTCAATTGAATAAATTCATATGGAATAAGAAAGAAATTAGTCGGAACACTAAATTAGCTGTATACAAGACAGTGTTCAAACCAGTTTTAACTTGTGGATCTGAGAGCTGGGTCAGAAGTAAAACACTTGACCAAAGACTAGAGACCGCAGATATGAGAGTCCTGAGAAAGATTCGAGGCGTGAACAGATGGCATCAATGGCAATATCATATTAAAAATGAGGATATTAGGAAAGAACTTGATATTGTCAGCATCCAGGAATGCGTTAGCAGAGCTAATCTCAGGTGGTATGGTCACTTAAATAGAATGGGAGAGGAAAGATTAGTAAAACAAGTGTTCTCTGCCAGGTTGGCAGGAAAACGATCCAGAGGAAGACCGAGATATAGGTGGATTGATATGGTACAAAGTGCCTTAGACGATAGAAATATAAGATTTGATAATGTTGGAGTCTTGACAAGTAACAGACTGATTTGGAGGAAAATTGTAGAAGGAAGTTAATAATGATGTAATTTTTTCATGTAGTACTGTCATATCCTGTACACCCCTTGAGGGTACATGGCAGGAATTTGATGATGATGATTTTTTTTCTTGTAAAATTTCTTGCCCCAAATTAACCAGACTTTTTTTCTTTTGAAAATCCACTCATTGAATTATAAGTTTTATTCATTCATGCAAGCCCTCAAATATTTCAACAAACCGTGTCAACTCTTGGAAGCAAAAGGAATCGGGTATTAAATTAATAGCCAGAATTTTTAGTGGAGAAGATTTCACCTGAAAAGGGACAATTTTGTTACCATATCTGTAGATACTGCCACCAGACTAGAACAAAAAGTTGTGGTTAAAGTACGACTGTTAGAATTCGGTTATTTTACAGAGAGACTGTAGATATTTTAACCCATCATGTTACCAAACTCTTAAAAAAAATCATCATTAATTACAGGATATCAGTTTCCCCAGTTTTTTTCCCTTCTTGGTGTAGAAAAGAAGGGAAAAAAACTGGGGAAACTGATATCCTGTAATTAATTATTTTAGAAAATTGTCTAATGCAACCTATTGACAATGTCTGAGTTATCTGTAAACATTTCGTTCACATACTCAAACCGCGAAGTGATAATCTCTAATAGAATGTTGGTCTCATAAGAACACAGAAGGACCGTTCAAAACATCAAAAGGGAGGATACGAGTCATGAAAACACAACACGTTGGAACTTGGTAACATGGAATTAAACTAATTACAAAGTATTCTATAGAACTAATATTCATTTGAAATATAAGAAAACGCTAACGAAGAGGTCCAAACCAAACACACGATTTCTCACCTAGGTACAACAAAATAGCGACCGGTAATGAGACATCTTTAAGATAAGATAAATATCACAATTTATTTATTTATTTATTTATTTATTTATTTGCTCAGTTATTCTGTTAGAATATGTAGTTAACTGAATTTGAAAAGTAAAATAGAGAAAAATAACCAATCAATTTGAAAAAATATATATATATAGAGAGAGAGAGTCATTTCAAAAACTCTGCATCGAGGGATGCAAAGTTACAGGTCGCTGGTAGATATTATTACAGGAAGTAACACATAGCCTCAACAAAATTGCGCTTAGACTTCAACTCTATGATCTCATTTTGGACAGACGAAACATACAGTAACTATAAGGAAAAAAAAAGTCAACTGCATTTTCAGAGCTTGTGTTTGTTTTGAGCTGTGAATATGTGGTTAAAAATCAACAATTTGGAAATATCTATTGTTTTCAGAAAACCTCGCTAGTATCAAGATGCAACATTCTGGAAAGACTAAGTAATTTAAAATATCAGTAGAATTTCTAGACTACATACAAAAGTAGTAATCCATATGGGTTTATGTCTCACATAAGTAGGCTGTGTTGCTAACAACTTTTCACGGTTTCATGTGGCAAATTTGTATGTTTCTCTAAAGCTTTCATACTTCCAAAACTAACTACTGTATTAGGATTATAGTAATCTGTTAACTTTTCTAATTCAAATGCAGTATCAATATCACCCAACCGCATGTCTCATCAGAGAAATGTTACAAAAAGAAAAACACCACATACAGTGATTTATGTAAATTCCTATTTCTGCATATTACATTGTAAATAATATCTGTGAAAAAAAAGTGTGAATTTAAATGAACAAATGGTGTCATTGATGTGTTATGCATATTTAAGTAAGATCACTTTTGAAATCACAGTGAATTCACACACAATTTATTTATTTATTAATTGAACTTTACGAGCTAAAATTTTAGACAAATCAAAATATTCAGATGAGTTATGAATAAAATATGAATTAGAATATAGAATAAAATACGGATGAGTTATGAAACAAAAAGTGTTTGAGGGGACACCAACATATAATTAATTATGTGTGTGTGTGTGTAACCCTGGGAAATTACAGGATATGTTATCTCAAAACATCGCCCACAATTCCATAGGCAAACCAAAACACCATGAGATGTCACAGAGACATATGTTCCCAAGAAATTTCCAAACACATAACTCCTTATCTCAAAACATCACCCACAAGGCTATACGCGAACCAACACTACATGATGTCCCTGACAGATGCCCCCCCCCGAGCAAAATTCCAAACATTACAAACTCTATCTTATCACTACCCATCACCCATAATGCTATACGCAAACTATTTACTTACCTACACCTCATAACACACACATTCCATGACACTGATGTCGCTTCTCCCATTCACCTTACCCTTATTTTGTTTAAAGTGTCCCACCAATCACACCACGAATCCTCATCCACTAATATCTTCCTTTTCCATTCAAAACAATAATGTCACTTATTTACAACTAACAATTACGTTACTAATCTTCATCTGATAACAACACACATCCAAGACACTAACGTCACTTCCCCCATTCACCCTGCCCCTATTTGGTTTATTATTATTATTATTACTACTACTATTCAGGCCTCCATGGAGTCAAAAGACTCATCGTGGGAGGTCCTTCCCAAGAACATAAAGTCTGTCAAGACTCATCGAGGGAAGGTCCCCCCCCCTAAGAAACACAAAGTCCATCACACCACTCCCTAAACCCATTGACTGCTCCCACCACCCCATCAGGCAATGCACTCCATGGCCCAACCACCCTCCACGCAAAGACACCACCCCTTATCCTCTTGCTCACAGTTTCCATTCGCAACCCACATGGATGGCTCCCTGTCATCACCCCCCCCCGCTGTTCAACCAAGCAAAATAACTCCCCAGTGTCAACCCTGTAACCACTTCTCAACAGCTTAAAAGTCTCAATCATATCACCTCTCCCTCTTCTATCCACCAAACTCTGCAGTCCACACTCCCCCAGCCGATCCCCATAACCATCTTCGTCATCCGTCTCCCCTCCACAGCCAATCCATCCCCCCCAAATCCTGGGGACTAAATCTGAGAACAACAGTCCAAGTGTGGTGTGATCAGAGACCCACACAACGGAATGATAACACTCCCATCTCTGCAGGTCAGTGTCCCCCCCCCCTCATAATTGCAGCAATCCTCTCTGTTACCTTCACCACCCTTGCAATATGTGTCCTAAACCCCAGGTCTCCACCAATCATCAACCCCAGATCTCCCATCTGCCCCACCTCCTCCAGTACAACTCCTCCCACAGAGTATGCAGCATCCCATTGATGCCCCCAACCCCAGGACCCCACACCCTGCTGCACCAAACCGACACCCCCATTCACCCGCCCATCCAAATCCCCCCACAGGGCCACCACATCTGCACCACCACTAACAATCCCCCCCCAGCCCCACACCATCCGCAAACAACCGAATATCCCCCCCGCAATGTCATTGATACAAAGGTTAAACAATATAGGTCCCAGCACTGAGCCCCTTGGGATCCCACCCATAACCCTCTGCCTCCTTGAAACTGCTCCACGACACACAACTCTCTGATACCCACCAGACAGCCAATCCCGAATCCAGTTAACCAATCCAACATCCAGACACATGTGCTGCAACCCAAATATCAGCCCATCATGTGGCACCCCCATCAAACACCCCCGCTAAGTCCAAGAAAACTGCAGCACATGCCCCTCCCTCATCCAATGCTCCTGCAACTCCACCACAAAAGGCCAGCATACCACCAAAACAAGAGCGCCCTTTCACAAATCCGTGTTGACTCTCACAGACAACACCACCCCCATCTGCCCTGTGCCGTACATTGTCCCCCACCACCCTCTCCAAGATCCCAACAACTACCGATGACACAGACCGGCCCACAACCAGACACCTCCAGTCTGCCACCATCCCCATGCAACAGCACCATCCCCCCCCCCCATCCCGGGGAAACCCTGCCGAAACCAGACTTTCATTGAAAAGCCAGGTTAAAGGCTCTGTCAGTTCCGTAGCACATTCTCTCAAAACTCGTGGTGAAACACCATCCAGTCCCACAGCCCCATCGACATCCAGAGCACTCAGCATCCAAAACACACTCTCCCCTGCACCTCCAAACCCTGAACTACCCCCTTCCCTCTAGCATTAAAACTGCCCCACCAATCACGACACGAATCCCTATCTCCAACCATCACCCACAATTCCATATGCAAACAAAACAAACAACGTGACGTCACAAATACAGATGTTCCCCAAAAAAGGAGTATTGTTGATGATAGCTGATGAGCTGCAGCCAAGGAGAACAGAAGTTGAATTGCAGGATAGAGAAAAGAGTACATTTGAGGCCATTTGGTGTGAGATTGTGGCTAGCAGAACAAAATATACAATTGGGTGCTGCTATAGACCAGGTGATGGAAAAGATGGTGGTGACAGTATGCACAAGCAAATAGAAGACATGAGTGGAAGGAGGATAATTATTATGGGAGATTTCAACTATGGTTGCAGTGATTGGAGTGAGGACAGAACACACGGGAGGAAGGAATTGGATTTTATGCAGTTATTAAGGGATAACTATCTGCGATAGCATGTAATGAAAAATATTAGGGGTCGGAGAGTGCTTGACCTAGTAATTACATCTGAGGATTTGGCTGTAACAAATATGACCACATTGCCACCAATCGGTGAGAGTGATCATAGGGTCTTGACTTGGGAGGTGGCTAAAGGCGTGGAATTTACAATTAACATTTACAATTTGACAGGGTACATGTGGAATTATCGGGCTGGAAAGTACGATAAGCTTAGGAGTTTGATTGGTTCAGTGCCATGGCGTACAACTGCAAGGACTAGAAGTTGATAGTGCATGGGAGGCAGTTAAGAAGTGTTTGCATGAAGCAATGGCTGACTGTATACCTAGAGTCCAAATAATAAATCAAGTAGGGGTTAAATGGATGAATAACACCATTAAGCTTGAGCTACAAAAAAAGAAACAACTATGGAGGGAATTTAAGGAGAAAGGTGACCGGCAGGCACATGAACGGTATAAAGCGCAGGATCAGAAGGTAACGAGTATGGTAAGAAAAGCAAAAAAGGATTACAAAAGAACAATGGCCATGCAGGCTAAAGAGAATCCTAAACGGTTTTTTCGATATGTTGCAAGTAAAAGGAAAAATGTATATGGCAGAATGATTTTAAAGAATGCCGATGGTAGGGAGGTAACTGAATCAGTTGATATAGTTGAGTTACTGAGTGAGCACTTTGCAAGAATATATCATCCAGGTGGAGACATTGCAGAAACGAATGAACCAGTAGATTATACGGGACCTGTGGTGAACGAAGTGGAGGTGAGTAGTCTATTGCATAACCTCAATGTCAATACATCTGTGGGATTGGATGGTATACCAGCTCTTGTCGTACGAGAAGCAGCTAAAGAATTGTCAGTACCCTTGACCATTTTGTTTAATTTGAGTCTCGGGTCTGGGTTAGTCCCGAGGGGGTGGAAAGAGGGGAAAATAGTTCCACTGCATAAAGGAGGTTCCAAGACTGCTGTTGTAAATTACCGACCGATTAGCATATCAGGAATCATTGTCAAGGTCTTAGAGAAATTAGTCAAGGAAAGAATACAGGATTGGATAGATGAAAATAGGATATTGTATGGGGGACAACATGGTTTTGTGAAGGGTAGATCAGGCCTCAGTAACTTGCTCACGTTTTATAACACAGTGACGGCTGAACTGGATAAGGGTAATGGGTTTACAGTGATTCTACTGGACCTTGCCAAGGCCATTGACAGGATACCACATGGAACCCTAATCAGTAAACTGGAGCAGATGGGGGATGGATATAGGGTTGGTGAGATGGATAGGAGGGTGGTTGATGGAGAGATACCAGAGAGTGGTTTATTCAGGTGTTGAGTCCAAAAGACGGCTTGTTACTAGTGGTGTGCTACAGGGCTCTGTTCTTGGACCACTGCTTTCAATTTGTTCATCAATGATATAGGTAAGGATCTGAAAGGAAGTGTTCACTTGTTTGCTGATGATGCAAACTTGGGTAGAGCAATTGTGAGTGCACGAGATGTCAAATTTTTACAGGATGATTTAGATAGTTTGGAGGACTGGGCTAGGAAAAATGGATGTCAATTTAATGTGGAAAAGTGTAAGGTTATGCACTTTTGGGTGAAAAGAATAGCAGCAGTATATCACATTGGTGGAACCGTACTCCAGGAGATTGATGAGGCCAGGGATTTGGGAGTGTTGGTGGATAGGGAATTGAAGTTTAGGAGGCACATTGCAAAAGTGGCTAAATCAGCTCATCAAATCACTTGGCTTCTGAAAAATACTTTAACATGCAGAGACAAACAAGTTGTTGTTTTGCTGTATCGAGCCTTGATAAGACCCCATCTGGACTACTGTGCCCAGCTATGGGCACCAGGGTTTCTTCGTGATGAGGAGGAAGTGGAGAGGATCCAGAGACGAGTGACCAAGATGATTGCAGGTCTGTGGAATGAACCTTATGAGAACAGGTTGAAGATTTATGGGTTACAGAAATTGGTCGATAGGCGGACGAGGGGTGATATGATTGAGACATTCAAATTACTGAAAGGTTTCTATAAGATTAATCCAGAAGATATTTTTGAAAATAGGACTGGTGGTGGGAGGACTGGGGGCCATGCATGGAAGCTGGGCAAGAATGTGGTTGACAAGGGTGTTAGAGCTAGGTTTTTTACTTGGAGAGTAGTGAATGAGTGGAATAAGCTGCCAGAGTCTGTTGTGGATGCTACAACCGTGAATGAGTTGAAGGCAAGGTATGATAGCTACTGTGTGAATGTCGAATAGTTGTTCTTGACATGATGTTAGGGCCTCCCTCGATGAGTCTGTCGACTCCTTGGAGTTGCCTGAAATAATAATAATCCTCTGAGTTGTATTTGCCTTTTTTGCTATGTGACCTTTGAACTTCGAATTCCTGCCCAGCATTAAAACAAGATCCCTAGCTTCATCTGTCTCTTGCAGCATAACCCAGCTAATACAATTATGCCAAAGTTTACCACTTTGTTACGTCTGACACAGTCGCGTCGCATGCTCATTTCGGTTGGGTGTGCTGTCATGTGGGTTATGCAGCCCGTGCTACAAATATCACATCACTTTGACCGTATGCATGGGCGTGCGTCCACAGAAAATTTTCCACGGGGGGGGAGCTTGGAGACAAATAATTACATCAATAAATTTTTATAATTATTGATTTAATTAAATAATTACATCAATAAACGTCTTTTAGCTTTTTTTTGATGTAATTACTTGTGGATGTAAACTATAAATACATTATTTAAATTAAGGGGATATTGAATTCTGCATTATTTCACCAAATAAGAAACTAAGATAGGAATCAAAGAGTTTCATGCCGAATATAGTAAACTATAAAAGTTTGGTGAATCCATGCATAAGCCAACACCTGGTAGTACAAACTGGGGCAACTCGTTGCAAAGGTGGGATAAGCTCTGATCACTTAGCATTTTTCCATAATGTAAAACACAACTCTTAAGAGATATATGCTGTTATACATTATATACATTATGGAAGGAGGTCACTACCCAGACTGGTTTCAACCTTTATTGAGATCTCATCAGTGAGTTGGTAGACCTGGATAATACTCAGGTTGTAGCGATGAGAACTTATATATATATACTTCACAATACGAGTTGCATAAAAAGGTGCACCCAATAAATTACTGAAATAAAGAGCCAAAAGGCTTTATTTCGGCGATGTGAAATTATTTAAATTAAGGGGATATTGAATCCCACATTATTTCAAAGCAGAATAAGAAACTCTAAGATAGGAATCGCTTACGCTTGGATTTGCCGAACTTTTATAGTTTACTAAATTCGGCATGAAACTCTGATTCCTATCTTATTCTTATTCAGCTTTGAAATAATGTGGGATTCAAAATCCCTTTAATTTAAATAATTTCACATCGCCGAAATGAAGCCTTGTATGCCCATTCTCTCTTCATCTCTTATATTACCACTGTTTCCATTGCCAAGCATTTTAGTCTCTTCAATACAACTCTCCTGATCTTTCACTTTACATCTTATTTCAGATCTCTTGCTTTCATCACGTACAGCACTCCATCTAGCAACAGTTCCTCCATGCCTACCTTGAAGGTACCCAGCTATTAAGCGACCACCAGTACGGATTCCGTCGATGCCGATCAACAGGTGATCTGCTCTCATATATCACCCATCTCTGGACATATCTCATGGAAAAATTGAGCGAATTACAAGTGGTTGCACTTGATATCTCTAAAGCCTTTGACCGTGTCTGGCACAAAGGCTTTAGAGATATCAAGCAAAATTAAGCAAACTTCCATCATTTGCACTGTCTCAGGACTTCTGCAGATGGAGTGCCAGCTTTCTGTCTGGATGCACACTATGTGTGATGGTAGATGGCTCCCTATCCTCCCACCATCCAACTAATGCTGGGTCCCACAAGGTTCAGTTCTCTCACAGACCCTCTTCCTTCTGTACATCAATGACCTACTTCAGTTGGCCTCCACCCCAATACACAGTTTTGCAGATGACAGCACATTGCACTCCTCCCTTTCATTTGATAAACCTTACCCTACACAACTCACTTCAACCCACAGAACATCAACCACAACTTCCCTTAATTCAGACCTCCAAGACATCCTCCAATGGGGTTCAGATAACCTCGTCAACTATAACGCTAGTAAAACCCAGTTCTGTCTTATTTCCCACAAAAAAGAACCAATTTCCCTCCAGTATTATTTTTGATAACACTCAAATTCCCAGACAAGATGAAATCTATCTTCTTGGAATTACCATGACATCAGGCCTCTCCTGGCATAAACACATCACAATCATTGCATCCTCAGCTTCCAAAAAACTAAGTTTTCTCTTTTGCTCAAGACGTCACTTCACTTCAAAACAGCTGTTAACCTTATACAAATCACAAATCCACCCAGCTATCGAATATTGTTATCACATTTGGAGTGAGGCTCCTAAATGCTCCCTCAAAATGCTTGACTCAATACAAAGGAGAGCAATTAGACTGATAAATGATCCATCTCTTACCAACTCATTCTCCCCCCCCTACTTTCACACAAATGTTTAGTTTCTGCAATTTGTATATTCTATAAATATTTTCATGGAAAATGCTCATCTGAAACAGCATCAATAATTCCCCCACTCTGTACTAAACCCATTGGAACACATACAGCCACTGCCCAACATCCCTTCACAGTACACCTTGAAACCCACAGAACAAGTATCTTTTCCTCCTCCTTCATCCCTGTTACTGCAGTACTGTGGAACAGTTTTCCCCCCCTGATGTATTTTCCAAGGAATACAACATACAGGCTTTTAATTAAAATGTAAACAAGTTTCTCCTTTCAAATCCCACTACCCATATACGGTACTATAGGTTGACCAGCCAACCTCTCGTGTATGGGCACAACATAAAAAAAATTCCACAAACTGCAGCACTCCCTTCTCCTCTCATTTACATTTGATAATGCTGGAATCCAGTAATTATTCTAAATTTTAATCATAATGTGTTTCTCAAAGACTATTTCATCAGTAGTTTCTAATTCATTCTAAACAGGCAGAGGATAGGTAAAGTAGTCAGTGTGTTGGCCAGGTATGACAGCAATGAGTCAGAGTAACAATTATGACATGTTAACAGAAATGTGTGAAAAGAAAATAAGGAGTTAGAGAGTAAGGCAGGAGAGATTAAAGTGGTGCTTACTGAAGAAGTGGGTAGCATGGGTGCAGAGAATGATAGAGCAAGTGTGCAAGACAAAGAGGGGAAATGAGGAGGCTCAAGGTAGACAGGGTAACACTGTGCAAGAAAAATTGATGCTCCAGAAGGATGTGAATAGTATGGGTAGATAAAAAGGAAAGGGGATGACTTGGGATGTAGGAAAAACAGTTGGATTTGAAGAAGGTTCTGGGATGAGCGAGGAGAAAAAGAATTGGCTTGACAAAGATATGGAAAAGTCACATCTAATAAGCGATATCAGTGAAACTTGTTATAGATCCAGGAATTGTCTGTTATGTTTGTATATAAATACTAGAAGTATCAGAAACAAGTGAAATGAAATGGTTGCGTTGACTGTGTTCATTCACATAAAAATTGTTGGAATAAGTGAGAATGGTTGGATGAGGATGACATCCTAACAAGAATAGCAATTGAAGGATATGATACATTTCGTGAATTATTGAGAAACAGCTAGGTCCATGCAAGGTAGAGATGTAAGAGAGAAATAGTGGTGGTGGTTTTGAGGCAGAATGGTGTAAGATAGAGGTGAATACAATAAAATACTTTGTTAGATGTTGCTATAGACTTGATAATGTGGAGGATTGTGACCAGGAAATGTATAAGCAAATTAACCAAACAAATGGGAAAAGGGTGATCATTATGAATAATTTTAATTATGGCAATATAGATTTGTATGACAAGATAACAACTAGAAGTAAAGAAAATGACTTTCTTGAGGAGATAACTACCTCAGGCAGTATGTAACAGAGCACACAAGAATTGAAGGTTTTGAATTTGATCATCTCAGAGGATGCTAGTATAAATGAGGTGTCAAATCTCCCTCCAGTTGGTGAGAGCAACCATGAAGTGATTACCTGTTATGCTTGTATACAAATGCTAGAAGTATCAGAAACAAGTGAAATGAAATGGTTGCATTGACTGTGTTCGTTCATATAAAAATTGTTGGAATAAGTGAGAATGGTTGCTAACCATGACTTCTGTGAGGAAAAAGGTATATGTGGAACTAGGCTGGTGAGTGTGAGAAACTCAGGAGACAGCTTGCAGCTGTAGCATAGAATGAGGACTTAGGTGGAAAGGAGAAACAATGCTGCTTGGGTGATATTCAAGAATTCTTCACTTATAGCACCACAGAACAATCAAACATGACATTGAAAAACTTTGTTTCAATATCATTTAACAGACATAGTCCCTTTTTCCACACTTGTAGCTTGGTGCATCAATTAAGCATAATACCTACCCACACCATGACCCCAGCATCACCATATCTATGCCTTTCAAAAAATTCTTGTGATGGTAAACAGTACCACTTTCACAACAGATTACTTGTCGTTTAGAATCAAAGGAAAGACAAATGATTCATTTGTAAAAGAGTACATTAGCCCTTCGGTCCTGTCCAATTTTTATGGATACAACACCAGTGAAAAGTGCTCTATGATGAGATGTGGATAAAGGGACACAGACTACAGGCCTTAAGGCATATAGGCCTACTTGTCCCAGATGTTAGAGATGACAGAGTTTGTTGAGATATCCATGTATCCGTGCTTGAATGGAGCAGACTTGCAAACTGTGCCATGGTACATTGATTATGCTTTGCTGTTATCACCAAAAATCTGTCTTTGTGCTTAGTAGTAGTAAAGAGGGCAACCGCTTAGCAAATATCTGGAATGCATTCCATTGGTTTGAAACACAGTCCAGAGCCTCAATATAATGCTATGAGAGATTCCAAATCTCACATAGCATTATATAGAAATATATTGGTAATTCTGCAGCCTTTTTCTAACGTTCCAATAATTCTTTCCCACGTGAAATCATCTAGATGATATCATTGAGATATTACAAGACATCCAAGTTTGCAACTTTATTCATACATAAAAAAGGGCTTTCTTCAAACATAATTTGCTTAGTGCAGCCTTTTATCCTGTTGAGTGCTACCACATGACCCCTTTGCACATGATTTGAAAATATTAATTGGTACCTGCTTTCTACTCGAATCAGTTATACCAATTGCCACAAGCTGATTCATCTAAATATGTAGCTACAATCTTCAGAAATAGTATTTGTCCTTAGGTTTTGGATATGAGTGTATAAGGCTCTGATTAGGCCACATATGGACAACAATGAACATATTTGATCAGCAGGTTTTCAAAAGGATAAAGAGATGTTGGAGAGGGTCCAGAGGCAATTGACTAAAATAGTTTCTGATCTCGGGAACGATGAACATAAAGAAAAGTTGAGATGATGCAATTTGCAGAGTCTAGTGGATATGAGAAAGAGGGATGTTATGATAACAGCTGTACAAGTTGGTAAGGGATTGTTATAGGAATAACACTGAAGAGATTTTTCATAAAATGGTGGAAGATTGAGGGAGAACAAGAGGTCATCCTTGGAAGTTGCATAAGGAGAATGTGAGCAAGGCAGTGAGAAGCACTTTTTCTTCATGTATAATTGTGAATAATTGAAATGCATTGCCTGAGAGTGTGGTGTCTGCAGAGAATTTGAATGTATTTAAAGCATAGTATGATGAGTTGTGGATATGACAAAAGGGATCTCCTAGATGAGTTAGAAAGTATTTTTAACTTGGGTATGGTTATGTTAAAGATACCAAGCAATTTTAAACCTGGTTTTACTCCATTTTTTCCAAGTAAGCAAACAGACAAAATGTCAAGTTTGCGCCTGCAATTTATGCAAGACTAGCTGATCTCACAGGTAGTGCAAGACCAAGGCAACTCGTGGTAAAAGTGGAGCAAGCTCTGATCACTAATCTTAATATTTACCCTTAATGCCAAAACACACCTCCAAGAAGGGGATGTATGATGTTTTGTATTAAAGGCAAGGGGCCACTACCCAGACCGGTTTCGACCTTTATTGAGGTCTCATCAGTGGGAGCTAGGCTAGAAATACCAAGATTTAGTAATGCAGAGCTTGTAAGTATTTTACCAAAACAAGTTACCATAAGGTGTTATAACCTTATTAAATAAAAATCTCGAAGGAGATACAGATGTAGAAAGTATTTTTAACTTGGGTATAGTTATGTTAAAGATATCAAGTAATTTTAAACCTGGTTTTACTCCATTTTTTCCAAGTAAGCAAACAGACAAAATGTCAAGTTTGCGCATGCAATTTATGCAAGACTAGCTGATCCCACAGGTAGTGCAAGACCAAGGCAACTCCCTTCTTGGAGATGTGTTTTGGCATTAAGGGTAAATATTAAGATTAGTGATCAGAGCTTGCTCCACTTTTACCACGAGTTGCCTTGGTCTTGCACTACCTGTGGGATCAGCTAGTCTTGCATAAATTGCAGGTGCAAACTTGACATTTTGTCTGTTTGCTTACTTGGAAAAAATGGAGTAAAACCAGGTTTAAAATTGCTTGGTATCTTTAACATAACTATACCCAAGTTAAAAATACTTTCTACATCTATATCTCCTCCGAGATTTTTATTTAATAAGGTTATAACACCTTATGGTAACTTGTTTTGGTAAAATACTTACAAGCTCTGCATTACTAAATCTTGGTATTTCTAGCCTAGCTCCCACTGATGAGACTTATTCGCCAAGACGTGAAAGAGAGCTCCAGTTCCAGTTCGAAGAAGAAAGAGCCTGTGCCTACCAGTCCAAAAGAGGATCCAGTTCCTGCGGCCCGAAGAGAGAGCTCCATGCTCAGATTCCTCTGTAGAACCCAAGCTTTGGTAAGACCTCTTTCTCTTTTTTTTTTCTCATCTGTTGTTTTGCCCACATTTTCTGGTCTCGCATTGTTTGCCGCGAGGAACGCCCTGCGTTCCTCGACTTTGCCCTCCCTTACATCCACTCTCTACAATTAGTAGTCAGGAATTTCTGTAACTATGTCGCATTTTTTGCCTAGAACTAAGATGCTCGGTATCGAGCTCACGAAGCCTGTAGATCAGCGGACGTTAGCGGGAGCTCTAATCGAGACAGTAGGGGCTGAAAATATATACGGATTCATACCATATGGGAACAACAGATTTCAAGTAGTGATCAAAAACGACCTAACAAAAAAGAAATTACTAGAGGGTTTTATTTGTTGTGGACAAACAATCAGACCATTCCTCGTAGGAAGCCTACGCAAAATGCTAAAAATAACCAGGTTTCCACTAGAATACCTAGAGAATGAACCTGAAATCAAGAAATTCTTCAGTCAATGGGGGAAAATCCACGAGATTAAAGCACTTGAGCACGCCGACTATAAAGGATGGAAAACAGGAGACGTTGAAATCCAGATTGACATGAAAAAATAAGTCCCCAATTTTGTTTTTTTGGGGGGAACGAGGGTAATGGTGAACTACCCAGGTGTGAAAAAAAGGTGCTTTAGATGTAACTCGGAGGAACACCTTGGGGCAGATTGCCCTCGAATACAATGCAGAAATTGCAAATCATCAAAGCATAAAACAGAAAGCTGTACAGAACCCTGTCTTAAGTGTGGGGCTCTGACCCACAAAGTGGACAAATGTCTGAACAAGACACACTCAGAAGTAATAGGAGGGACCATAACACCGATTAGGGCTACGCCCATCGGGAACCCTGAGAAAGTATCAAGGAGCGATTTTCCGGAGCTTTGCCAACAGGCTGAAAAGGAAGCAGAAACGGAAACGAAAACCCCAAAGATACCCAAGGCAAGCCGCCACACACAGAACATCGCCAGCATCAATGTGGCAAACCATGAAGCTCGCAGGAAAGAGGAAGAGGTCACACCCAGCGCCCCAACAAAGCGCGCAAGAGAAACGGAATCACAGGAAAAGAAAAAAGCGAAACAAAGCAGTATGATGTCATCGGAGGACGAAACAGAGTACACAGAGACCACAGGTCAACGTCGAACAATAGGCACAAAGCCCCTCGACAATGACGTTACAATGTTAGAGAGCCTACCCCCAGTAATGGATCAATTGGCACAACCCCAAGTCCACGAAATGGACTCTGACGAAGACAGGGACTCTACAGACAGGCTCGTCATTGTCTCGGATGCTCAAAGTGCAACCAGCTCCAACGAGGAACCAGAACCGGCTTTCATAAAACAAACACCAGATAACGCCCCACCCTCATTCTAACACCACCATGGAAGTTAAAATCGCAACTTTAAACACTAACGGACTACGCAACCCCTTTGCGCAAAGCGCTGTCTGGAGGCTAATGTTAACACACAAAATTAATATCCTCCTGATACAAGAAACCCATTTCTATAAGCATTGGGACATGGAGAACTTCTCAAGAAGCTATCCGGTCACCAGCTACTGGTGCTCCGGGGACGCTCACTCGCGAGGGGTGGGGATACTAATTCTCCCCCCAATCGCGGGGGGTTCTTCAACGTCCAAAAAGACGCCACAGGACGCCTAGTAACGGTGAACTGGAAGTACGGTGGCCGTACCATCCGACTTGCTGCAGTTTACGCCCCGAACAGTCCATACCACAGAATTGGTTTCTTCTCTGCCCTTGAAAACTATCTCCTGGGAGCAGAACACCTAACAGTTGCAGGAGACTGGAACTGTGTGGAAGACACACGTCTAGACAAAATAGGCGGGAACACAAACACCGGAATTGGCGGCATTGCCGCTTTAAATCGATGCTGTATAAATGTTGACCTCGTCGATATCTGGAGGCGGAATAACCCCGCCAAAGTAGAAACTACGTGGGGCCGCGGCCAGATATCGACAAGACTAGACAGGGTGTACGTGTCCCAAAACTTAGAACAATATGTTCAGAGGATACGTCACACCGCAGTGCATTACTTGACAACCAACCACAAGATGGTCATACTAAAAATCACGCTCCCAGAGGTGATGGAAACAGCCAGAGGTCCTTGGAGGCTCCCCCCCACCTTCCCCAGTCTTTTCAGCGACCAGCTACAGAACCTATGTGACAGATGGACAAACACCAACTGGGACTGGGAAAACTGGCTGACCTTCAAGAGGCAGGCTAGGGAACTGTCCCAAAAATGCGGACGCGAAAGGGCCTACCAACAACGCAAACGGCTGAGGGATCTCTACAGGGAACTAGGCTGGTACCAGACAAACGAACGGAGCGGAGTTCCCTGCGGAGATCTCATCAGACAAGTAGAAATAGAACTGCAGCAAGAGCGGCAGAGTAGAGTCGAGGACCTCGACTTTCGAACAAGACTCTATCTCAGACATTTGGAAACACCTTCTGCCGCATTCTACAACCAACAACGGGTGGCGGCTAATGATGAGAAAACTATTCACCAGATCGAGGAGAAGGGCCAGATTTTACGCTCAACCCACGAAATACTCCGTCACTTTCATCAGCAGTATATCGGTATCTTCTCTGACCGGCAGGGCACGGATGACTTCAGTGAGTGGGACGCAACACGTTTTCCTGATCATCTTAGTGCCCTGCAGGACAGACCGATAACTGCAGCCGAATTAAAGGCCACGTGCAGAATGATGAAAACAAAGAAGACCCCAGGGCCAGACGGACTGGGGATAGAATTCTATAGATCTATCTGGGAATTTGCATTGGCAGCGTTAATAAACATCTTTAACGAATTCCTCACTTTGGGAAACATCCCCGAGGAATTCATTAAGAGCGACACCATCTTTATCCCCAAAAAGACCGAGATCGGACTTTGTTGAATAACTGGCATCCAATCTCCCTAACCAACGTAGACTACAAGATTTTTGCAAAAATTATCTGCACGCGCCTTAAGGGCAGTATCGAAAAAATAATAACAAGCTCACAGGTCTACGGGATCCCTGGTAGATCTATGGAATTCAATCTCTTTTTGTTAAGAGACTTGATCAAACTGGCCAAAGAGAAAAAATACCCCCTGGCACTTCTCTCCACCGACCTGGAGAAAGCGTTTGACAGCGTCAACCACAGGTACTTGTAGAACATCCTACAAAAAACAGGCGTGGGCCCGAGACTTCGGCGTACAATTAAAAACATGCATGCGGAAGCCACGACCCAACTATCTATTAATGGGTTTCTAACAGAACCAATCCGCATAAAGAGAGGGGTTAGGCAAGGCTGCCCGCTAAGCCCCCTCCTCTTCTCCCTAGTATTAGAACCCATAATCAAAAGAATTGATAACACCCCTGCAATTAACAGTATTCCACTGCCCCAAGGCTCCAGACAATGCAAAATAGTGGCATATGCGGACGATGTAGTGGCTACACTCAGAGACTCTGAGTCCATCTATATCTATCTGCACACGCTGCAAAAATTCAGCATAGTCAGTGGTCTTCGCGTTAACGCACAAAAAACCAAAATCAAAAGTTTTGGAAATTTCCATAGCACTGGACTTCCCTACGGTTTAACGCTACAGACACAGCCCCTAACTATACTAGGCGTGCCCTTTTCAGACACCCTAGCACTACCAATCCAAAAATTGCAGGAGACAAGCAGGGAAAGGATAAGGCTGTTCAAACCAACCTTCTTCTCCTTTTATGGCAGAGCGACGGTAATAAAAACAATCGTCACCCCAATGCTGATGCACAGTGTCAATATCACAGGCATCACACTGGCACAAGAAAATAAGTTATCAAAAGAACTCCTGGATTTCTTCTGGAATGGTAGAAAATGCGAAGTAAAGAAAGAATACCTACAACTCAAACAGGAAGAAGGGAGTTATGCTCTGCCCGATCACAAACGCTTGCTACAAGCAAACACGTTCAAAACTGTACGGAAGGCCTTAAACTCCAACCACATTTCTGGCCTACTAATTAGATATTTTATAGGACTTTTCCTCCCCCTCTTTGGGATCACGGACTATGCTGGACCCTGCGCAAGGGGGGTGCCCAAGTGGTACCGTACAGTAGTGAAATCGATCACAACACTCAGAGACAGAGGAATAGCAATCCTCACACACAAACCCAAAGCAGTATACTGGGATTTCTTCCAACTTTCCAGGCGTGATACACCCAATCTTAGTACAAATAATGAAATTCTCTTCAGAAACATCAAAAATAGCTGGGGACAGCCTTTTCATCGGGATCTAGCCTGGAGAATAGCCTACGGGCGGCTCCCGGTGAAACAGGTGAAATCCCGGTATGTACCTAACCCGTGCGACCCATTCTGCGATGTCTGCCGGGACGTGGAAACGGTGGACCACTTCTTTTATTTTTGCCCACCAGCCCAACGCATCTGGCGGAGACTCAGCACAGCATTGGGAATCCCCATGCTGACAGTAGAAGAGGTTGTTCGACTACAATTCCCGCCACCAGTCCAAAAAACCCAAAAGTTTGCTATCTTACTAATCAATGTACTAAAATATCACATCTGGAAAGTACGGAAAAAATCCCAGGTACGAGACGCAAATTTAATGTATGCAAGAATAAGAAAAGGTTTCTTTTTCTACTTACCCAAATTTCTTGCACAAGAAAGGCACTTACTAGGAGACTTTAAATTTGTGAATCAATACTGCAAACCACCGACAATATGCTTTCTTATACAGGGACGCATCAAGCCCTGTATATCTCTTTAGAACCCAAAAAACCCACCATCCCCCCCCCCCCACCCCCCCACCCCAGGAAAAAGAATAACCACTCTGTCTCCCCTAGCCACAAAGCTTTCACTGGCACGGTTTCTTTACTCCAAACAAGGGGGGGAGAGCTGAGAACCCGGGCGGCGAAGGCTTACTGCGAGGCGGTGCCGCTCCTCGTGAGCGGCATCTCCCAGGCCAGTCTCTTCCCCATTCTAAGTCCCAGTGGTACCAGGTATACAAGTTCCTCAGTAAGTTCCTATTCATTCCTACGTACCGGACCTTAAGTCCTGTTATTTTAGATTTAAAATAAATATTTAAATAAGTCCTATTATTTACATCTTGTCTTTAAAAAAAAAAAAAAAAAAAAAAAATTATTTACCTGGAATAAAAATAAGGATATTATATCTAGTAACAAAAAGAACCTCCATTAACACTGGAGTAAATTATTACTTTAGATAAAATAATATGTGAACTATAGACAAAAGTCTATGTTTAACCTTTTTTCTGAACAGATAAATTGAGATTATATGTTACAGACCAATTAGCCAATAAGGCTAAACAGGTTGACTGAGGCCTCTTTTTACCTCCTACTATCCTACTCTATCTTATATCATACTCCTCTTTTACTGTCTGCTGATCCTCAGCATGCTTATTCGCCAAAGGCCAATGATGAGAGACATGAACTCCCATTCTACCTCAATAAAGGTCGAAACCGGTCTGGGTAGTGGCCCCTTGCCTTTACAAAACATCATACATCCCCTTCTTGGAGATGTGTTTTGGCATTAAGGGTAAATATTAAGATTAGTGATCAGAGCTTGCTCCACTTTTACCACGAGTTGCCTTGGTCTTGCACTACCTGTGGGATCAGCTAGTCTTGCATAAATTGCAGGCACAAACTTGACATTTTGTCTGTTTGCTTACTTGGAAAAAATGGAGTAAAACCAGGTTTAAAATTGCTCGGTATCTTTAACATAACTAGATGAGTTATGTGAACAAGTGCAAAGCAAGTGATTTTGGTAACTATAGCAATATAAATTGTGCAGAGTATGTGTTACACAGTATCAAGGGAACAAAATTTCTCCAATTCTTAAGGGAATAAAAGGAATTAAACTCTTTCTGATGTGAGGACTGGCTGGTGAGAGTGACAATGTAGTCAAGTATGAATAGACATGCAGAAGTATCAAGGAGAAAGGAATTTATGGAAAATATTAAGGTAGCTAATCTATAATAATCTTAGAAATCAGCTTGGGGCTATTCCATGAGTGTAAGAATTGATGATAAAGAAATGGAAGTTTTAGTACATGAAAGTTAGTTAATTATTAATCAGCAACAAGGCAAACTGCATATAAGTGCAAAAAGATAATTTAGTGTGAAATCAAACATTAACTGTACATGAAAAGTAATTGCAAGAGGAATATAAAAATCAAGCCGGAATAGTGACTAGCATAGCAGGACAAAAATGGAAAAATAAAAGATTAGCATTGCAATCCAAGAAAAATCCTATCAAATTCTCTCATTATGGGGATGATATGAGGAAAATTGATTGTAGAGGAATGACACTGTAGGATGAAAATAAGGGTTGAGTGACCAGCACGGATGACACAGTGCAGGTGTTTAATCAAACTTTATTGGGGAATTTCATCTTGAAAAAGCAGGTGTTATTCTGAAGGAATTTTTTTTTTTTTGGGGGGGGGGAAGTTGAAGGTTTAGAAGTGCATCAGAGGAAAGCATTTGAAATGCAAAGTACTTTAATAGTCGATAACGCAGCAGGACTGGATGGAATTTCACCACATTTTAAGAGATTGTGCTAAGCAACTCACAATGCCATTGACCTAGTAGTTCAGGGGAAGAGTAGCTACAGGGCCCACAGAGTGGAGGGAGGACAAGAAAGTGCTGCAACATTAGGATGGTGGCAGAATGGTGTCATCAAACTACAGACTAGTTTGTATTTCTTCTGTAGTTAAGATTTTGGAGAAATTACTGAGAGATCATATTACAAAACTGGGTATATGAGAATAATATCTGTAAGGGATCAGCAAGGATTTATTATGGGATGTTCTTGTTTGATTAATCTGATTATCTTTTATAACAAAGTAACATGAACATTTGACATGGAGTAAGATGTATACTACTTTTTTTTTTCTTTTTTTTTTTCAAAACATTTGACAGGTACCACATAAGCTGATATTTAAGTTGCAACATATGGGTTTAAGATATCAGATTGGTGAAATGAACTGGCTGCATAACAGATCTCAGGGAGCTGTGTGTGTGGAGGAAGGGGTGGATGGTATCAAAGAAACATGGGTAACAAGTGGATTCCATAATGCCAACAAGGTGTTAAAGTTTGTAGATGATATAAAATGGAGAAGAGATACTGGTGAAGTGCCAATGCAGTGGTTCACTGGAAGGATTTGAATAAGCTGAAAAGGTGGACAAATGAGGGAATATTAGTTTAATATGACTAAATGTAAGGTTATGAAATATGGGATCCACAAACAGGAAGATGCATAAGTTGCAGCCTTCATCTCCAGAAATGTTGAAGAACCCATGACAAGGCTTAGTTACAGTTTGGATATATATATATATATATATATATATATATATGCGAATATTTATTTTACAGTTCAAATGAACTGTAAAATAAATATGAACAATTTGAACATAAATATTTATATTTATGTTCAAATTGTTATTCACGATATTTATTTCTGCTATATCTAAATTTTTTTTTCAATAAGAATTGGCGTTAAAATATCACGTTTTTAAACTCCTCAGAGGAGGTTGCAATAGGGGATTAATCTTATTCACATTCCTCCCAGCGAGGAAAGAAGAAAAAAAAAAAAAAGCACCTTTTGTTCAAGGTTTCATCCACTTAAATAAATAGAAAAAAAGAATACATTATCATTGTGCCCAAACCACAAGTCTTCAAATTAATAAAATAAAAATGCAATGCTGAGTGCATATTTGGATGAAATGTGCACAATGGGAAGAGTTGGATGATCTCAATATCAGTTTTCAGTGGCAACAAATAGTGGGGCTATGTCACCAGTCTTAACTATTCTGGCAAATAAGTGGTTTTCAGGAGAGTGTTATGAGTAATGTGATTGAAGGGGGAAGAAGGCGAGCATGAGGTAATATTATTATCATCATCTGACCTCCATGAAGTCGGAGACTCATCATGCAAGGTACACATTAATGCACACAATGCTCATCCAATCTTGTCTTAAACTGATTCGATGTGTCTACACTGGCCACCACTGCACTAACGCAATCTACCACTGACCAGTATTTTCACAAACATGCATGCCCACGGCACAACACATTCAGACAATACATCCCACTCACCAACTACTCTCTATGCAAAGATTCTTCCCCTCACTCCTCTGTTCATACCCTCCTTATACAGTTTCCAGAGATGGCCTCTTGTTCTACCCCTCTTCTCATTCTATGAAAAATATTTTTCATGTCAACTTGATAGGCCAATCGCTGTTGGTCGAGTGGTTGGCGTATCCACTCTCCAGCCAAAAGCCTGTGGGTTCGAATCCTGCCGTGGGCATGAATGTTTGTGAAAATACTGGTCAGTGGTGGCCAGTGAAAATTTTAAGTGAGGGTGCTGCGTATACAAAAAAAAAATAAAATTTATTTTTTTGCTAATCAGTAACCAATTTATTAATAAATAAATCTGCATATTAAAAAATTGCTATATTAAAAATATTTCACCCTCACCACAAACAAACACCAATAATAAAAGTATTATATCTCACAGAAATAACGCGCACAAGCATACGATACACTGCCCAAACGAGCAGTGTTGGAATCACTGGTAATGTGCAATGAGAAGTGCAAACAAATATCGGCGAGACCAGCTGCAATTGGCCTAATGTGATCATTCCGACACTGCGTTAGATCGCAGTGCAATCTAAAGCATTAATCGAACAATTCCAATTATTAACTATTCAATCAATGTCAAAACATAAGCTGTAACCTTTAACATGTCGTATTGCATTTATATAATGTTGTAAGCATTGTTATTATTTATAAACACAAACAAAATTTAATTTTTTCATTTTTTCCTTGGGGGTGCTGCAGTGTCGCAGTGCTTATGTATGAGCCACCACTGTGTTAGTGTGGAGGATGAAGGTAATTGCAATTGTTGGAATGTTGGAGATGGAGAGTTGTAGAATAAGTGCCCGCCCTCGATGAGTCTTTGTGCTCCCTGGAGGTGTTACATAATAATAAAAACTGTATAAGGAGGATGTGAGTAGAGGAGTGAGAAGATTCTTTACATGGAGAGTGGTTGTTGAGTGGAATGCATTGCCCGAGTGTGTAGTGAATGTACATACATTGAATCAGCACTGAGTGCAATAGTGTGTGTACCTCTAACAATGCATCTCAGACTCCATGGAGGTCAGATGTTAATAATAATAACAACAATCCCTGACTAGCTTATGTCTCAGTCATATCCCATCCCTCTCTTCCTCCTATTTGCAAGGCTTTGCAACTTACATTTTCTCAATCTGTCCTCATACTCCACATTCCAAAGAAGACCACTGACTAGATTTGTGAACCTTCTCTGAACCCTTTCTAACATATCCTCACCACCTTGAAAACCCAGTGACCAAATCTGTGCACAATAATCCATGTGAGGGCTGATCAAGGCCTTATACAATGGAATCATAACCTCTCTATTTCTGCATGTCAGGGTCCTCTGCATCATTACCATTATCCGATATGATGTCTTCACAACTTGTGCAATGTGGCCCCTGAATTTCAGGTCCTTGTCCGCCATCACTCCTAGATCTCTCATCTCCTCTACTTCGTTTAAAGTTTCCTCCAAGTGTATGCTTTGCATTCCATCATTGCTTACCAAATCTCAAACCTTACACTTTGCAACACTAAACTGACAGTTCCACTTACCTGCCCATTCATGCAATCTATTGAAGTCCTGTTGCAAGGCCATAACATCCACTTGATTCTGTATTACTATTCCCAATTTTGCATCATCTGCAAACAGCTGCATAACACCAGTTAAACCCATTCCAATATCATGTGACTTTCCTCTTTTGGGATACTGCACCCCCATATACAACTTTCTGATACCTATCTGACAGCCAGTCACTGATCCAACTCAAAAATCTGTTATCCAATCCGATCTCTTTCAATTTATGTAACAGTTTGATGTGTGGCAGTCTATGAAAAGCTTTTGCAAAATCCAAGTACACCACTGTATATGCATCACCCCTATCCATGGTATTTGTTATAGTATGCAAGTAAGTTAGTAAAACATCTCTCTTTTTATAATAAAATAAAATGATAATAAAACATGATTTCCCTTTTATAACAAACCCATGTTGATAACTACGGAGAATACTGCTGTTATCACCCATTTCTGCATCCTACTTCTCACTAATCTCTCTCCAGTACCTTCACCACAAATGTGGATGATACGAAAGCAATGTTCGATACAAATGATCTGAGAGGTAGTGTGAAATCAAGTAGTGAGAGAGAGAGTTGAGGTTATTGTTAGAAAATGTGTAGCAGAAAAGTGTGAGGGAGAAGATAGTGTTTAGTTCAGATATAATACAGAATTTAGGAGGAGAAATGCAGCAATAAAAATATCATGCATGTTGAAAGAGGTTCTGGAATGTGAATACTTTAAGCGCATTTGAGAACAGAAAAATCAAAAGAACATAATCAAGAGATGGAATGCATCTGAACATGGAAGTGCATAAGCATCTGGAAAGATTGTTGTTCTAGGAGCAAATGAGGATGTAAATGATAGGAATCCAGGGTTGCAGATTGGATGGCAGCAAGGCTTCTTGTGGGGATGGTCACCATATACCATATGGTGACCATCAAATAAATGCCAGGAATATCAAGGATAAAAGAAGTAAAGTGGTAGCACTAACAGCCTCAGCACTAATATTCCAAAACTGAGGGAACACAAGTATCAAGGTTTTGGATATGGTCCTTCTATCTTCAAAAGTATCTGATTGTAACTGAGATGTCAAACTTGTCCTCTCATTGGTGAAAGTGACATGTAGTCTTGACTTTGAGTCTGAACAGACATACAGAAGTATCAAGAAGAAAGGAATTTATGTGGAATTATAAGACAGGTGACTATAATAATCTTAGAAATCAGATTGGGAACAGTTCCATAGATGGAAAAACTGCAAGGGCGAGATAAAGATATCAGCAGTGAATGGAGCTAGTGAAGAAATATTTATCAACAACAATGGCAAATTTAATTTCTTATGTGAAGAAAATAATACAATTTGGATTAAAGTGGAGATGAATAATGAAACCAATCAGGAAATAATGCAGATGAAAAAGAGGTTATGAAAAAAGTGTGAAGAGAATGGAGAGCAGTTGCATGAGGTATAAGACTCAAGTCAGGAAAGTGACTAATATAGTAAGGAAGATAAAAATGAAATATGAGAGTAGCACTACAGTCCAATGAAAATCCTAAAGAATTCTTTCATTATGTGGCCAGTAGGAGGAGAAATGATTACAGATGAATAACCTTATTAAATGGAAAAAAAAAAAGGGGGGGGGAGACAATAGACCAATGCAATGATATAGCAGAACTGTTTAATGATCACTGTATTGGAGTAATGTATCCTGGAAAAGGTTTTATTCCTGAGGATAGACAGGGAGGGTTGATGGCTTAGAAGTGAATATGGAAAATGTGTTCCAAATACTAAGAGCACTCTGGAAGTCATTAAGGCACTCGATGGCATTTATTATTATTATAACTAAATCTTTACCACAAAAAACCTGTCATAACTCTCCTAAAACTTATTCACTGTCAGTCGTATTTATGACTAATTCTGGCAATCTACCACACTCACTCACCAGTCCAAACAAAAAAAAATGTATTCCACACTCTTACACAACTTCCAGGGTCTCTATTTGTCATGTATTGAAAAATGTCCTCAATTTTATAAAACTGCATCAATTTTATAAAACCCCTTTAATATCTTATAAGTTTCTATCATGTCTTTACTTTTTTTTTCTGACTCTCAACCAAACTTTGTAACCCACATACTTTCAACCTATCCTCATAGGGAGCATTCCACAAACTTGTCACCAACTTAGTCACTTGTCTCTGAGGGTTCAGAGACAAGGGACTAAGAAACCCAGGTAATGAAATCTGTACACAGTAGTTGAATGTGGCTGAATCATCTATCTATATACACACACATATACAGACAGTCCCATGGTTACAGACGAGATACGTTCCTGAGAATGTCTTTAGGTTGGATTTGTATGTAACTCAGATCCTTGATGAACAGCACATATACAGTAATAATAATATAATCGCTCATATGTGGCAATAATAATACAGTGTAATAATAATACTCCTGTACTGTAACAATAAGTTACAGAAACTATTGTGCTCTTTCTTTTAATTCAAACAAACAGAATATAAAAACAAACTCTTAAAAAAAAGTTTAGCTAGGAGATAGAAGAAATTTCAAGAAATAATATTAAAGGTTGCATCAATGAATTGCTTACTGGAAGGGGGATTTTTGAGGCAAGAAGGTAGGCTAACATTAATTGGGAGATGATGATGGAGAGGATGGAGTGGGTGCTGGAGTATCAGGATTTGATTCTGTTGCTGGAGGAGAAGAGCTTACCACTGAAGTTGGTTTCTTGAAAAAGTTATCTAGGGTTGTTTTACAGCCTTTTTCTTTTTCTTTTTTCATAATAAATGGCCTTGTAGCAGTTGATGTTCTCACTAACTGCACGGTAAACCTTTGCAAGCTGCTCAATATTAGGATCTTGCTCCTCCTTTTGTCACATTGAAACAGGATGCAAATCCTGCCTATGAAGCAGGATTGAAGCAAATCTTACTTCAATGAGATGAAAGGCTTAAGTTAATTCTTTTGTCATAAACTTTCTTGGCTCTGGATCTTCTGATTCTTCATGCTCTTGTGTTTTTATCAACTGCTTCTCTATCTCCATAAGGTCTTCATTGGTTAATTCTTGTGAATAGGACTCAGGATGAAGTCAACGATATCATTTTCATTGATGTCCAATTGCAGTGCATTACCATTATCCACCACTTGTTTACATGTACGGAAGAAACTAGTTCCCAAATTATTAATTTAATTATCCTCATGGGGAGGATAATTAAATTAATAATTTAATTATCCTTATGGAGCAGTGATTAATTTTTTTTTTTTTAATCTCCTTCCATGGCCTGACTGCATATGTTCAACTAAATGTACTGACTGAACCATAGAAAATAGATGCATACTATGTGTGACAAAAATACAGATCTCAATGAGATCTACAAAAAACTACGTGACAGCATATGTCTATTTGCTACAGGTGATTTACGATATGCAAAAAATCAGTGTTTCAAGGCTGAGGAACATTGGTAGGTGCTCTGTTGAGGGGAGAGGCTCACCCTGCTCAGGTGAGAAACTATGGCCTACCATGAGAGCTGGTGTGAGTCAGAAGCATCCTGTTCATGGTATATGTGCAGTGAATTTATTGCTTTACCATACTGCAGTTGAACAATACCTGGCCACTATTATGCAAAGATCTTTCGTTATTACCATTATTATTATTGCTATCATTATATTAATATCCGTGTTTATTAGTAGTCTATTAGATTTTTAACAGTTTTTATAATTATTAGTAGATATTTTATTTTTTTCTAATATGTCATGATGAAGAGCAAGTTCTATTAGTTGCTCAGCTCCTGCAGTAAGGCATATGAGACTAAACAGAGTGAAATTATTGGGTTTTTTGGGATAAGAATGAATAGTCTGCTTTCTCTTACAATTGTCATATAAGATATTCCACTGATTCAACAGTTGTGATCAGTACTATGACTATAGTATGTGAGCACTGTAAAGCACTTAAATACAGACTTGAATCTCCCAGAACATGTTGTTTGAATGGAAAGGTGAAACTAAATGAAATCACACCTCCTCCTGAACCATCTATGTCCTCTAAGAGTGGAGACTTTGGAAGGCAGTGACACCAATGATTTTGAAAGCATATGGTGTGAGGTAGAGGCAGGCAAGACAGGATATTTAGTAGGGTGTTGCTAGAGACCCAGGAGCACAGAGGGTGGGAACCAGGCAATGTTTAGACAGTTGAGTTTGGCAAGTGCAAGAAGAATGATTGTTTTGGGAGATTTTAACTACAGTAGTATAAATTGGGGAGAGGAAGACACATGTAGCAATAAGGGAATGGAATTTCTAGAATTCTTGAGGGACAAATGTCTTAGGCAACATGTAATAGAGGGAACAAGAGGTTCAAGAGTTTTGGATTTGGTTATAGCATCAGAAGAGTTGATAATAACTGAGATGACATCTCTCCCACCAGTTGGAGAGAGTAACCATATGGTTTTGACTTTGAATAGACATGCAGGAGTATCAAAGAGACGGGAATGTATGTGGAATTATAAGACAGGTGATTATAATAGTCTAAGACGTCAACTTGGGGAAGTTTCATGGAGGAATTGGAAGGAAGGATATCATTAGTGCGTGGGAAATTATGAAAGAATATTTGTCAGCAGCAATGGTAAGTTGTATACTACACGAGTGAACAAGAGGACACAATTTGGAGTAAAGTGGATGGCAAACAATATTAAACAGGAATTGCATGCGAAAAAGAGGCTATGGAAGAGATATAAGGAGACAGGTGAAGAGAAGATGCATGAAGAGTAAAAGACAAGCCAGAAGAGTGACTAGTATGGTAAGGAAGATGAAACTAGAATATGTGAGGAGATTGGCCCTAAAATCCAAAGAAAATCCTAGGGAATTTTTTAGATATGTGGCAAGTAGGAGGAGAAATGACTGTAATGATATTGTGGGATAAAAATGGGAATAGAATGACTGATTCAGAGGACATACTGAAATTGTTCAATGAACACTTTATTGGAGTATTTCATCCTGGAGGAGTCAGTTTTAATGCTAGAAGGATAGGGCAGGTTCGAGGTTTAGAGGTACAGGAGGCGTGTGTGTTCTACATACTGAGTACTCTGGATGAAATACTCCAAATGAGGGTAATGTTATCTGTGAGAGTCAACATGGATTTGTGAAGGGGTGCTCTTGTTTTAGCAATATGCTAGCCTTTTATGATAAAGTTACAAGAGCATTAGATGAGTTAAAGGCATATACTGCCATTTTCTTAGACTTAGCAAAGGCATTTGACAGCATGCCACATGATAAGCTGATATTTAAGTTGCAGCACATGGGTCTGGATGTCAGATTGGTCAATTGGATTTAGGATTGGCTGTCCGATAGGTATCAGAGGGTTGTGTATGGTGGGGCAGTTTCAAGGAAGCAGAGGGTTACAAGTGGGATCACACAGGGCTCAGTACTGGGATCTATATTGTTTAACCTTTATATCAATGACATTGACAGTGGATTGCAAGGGAATATTCAGTTGTTTGCAGATGATGCGAAGCTGGGAAGGATTATAAGTAATAGCGCAGATGTGGCAGCCCTGCAAGAGGATTTGAATAAGCTCGATAGCTGGGCAAATGAATGGGGCATTGGTTTAATGGAGCAAAATCTAAGGTCTTGAGGTTTGGGAAACATCGATGGGACACTGCTTACTCTATGGGAGGAGTTATACTGGAGGAAGTAGGGGAGACGAGATCTGGGGTTGATGATTGATAGAAATCTGAAATTTAGGGTACATATTGCAAAAGTGGTGAAGGTAACGCAGAGGATTGCTGCAATAATGAGAAGGATGCTGACCTGCAGAGATAAAACAGTTACCATTCCGTTGTATAAGACCCTGATAAGACCAGACTTGGACTATTGTTCTCAGATTTGGTCCCCAGGATTTGAAGAGGATAAATTAACTGTGGAAAGGGTACAAAGGCAGATAACAAAGATGGTTTCAGGACTGTACAATGATAGTTATGAGGATTGGCTAAGGGAATGTGGATTGCAGAGTTTGGTGGATAGAAGGAGAGGTGATATGATTGAGACTTTTAAACTGTTGAGAGGTGGTTACAGGGTTGACACTGGGGAGTTCTTTCGCTTGGTTGAACAGCGGGAAGGAGTGATGACAAGAGGCCATCCCTGGAAGTTACGAAAGGAAACTGTGAGCAAGAGGGTGAGAAGTGGTTTCTTTGCATGGAGGGTGGTTGAACCATGGAATGTATTGCCTGATGGAGTGGTGAGAGCGAGAACGGTCAATGAGTTTAAGGAGTGGTATGATAGACTTTGTGTTTCTTTGGAAGGACCTCCCACAATGAGTCTTTTGACTCCATGGAGGCCTGAATAATAATAATAATAATTATCACTCATTACAATGCAACATCCACAGTCTCACTGATTTATTGAAACTATTCAAGATTATACAAATCTGCATTTCAAATGTTATCATTTGTTGCAAAGTAAATAGTTATTATTATTAACTAACACCTCCAGGAAGTCCAAAGACTCATCGAGGGAGGGTACCTACTCTATAACTCTCCATCTCCACCAATCCACCTACCGCAACTACCTTCATTATCTACACCAATGCCATCTACTGCCGTCCACCACCACCACTAGTATTTTCACAGACAAATATCCATGCCCACAGCAGGATTCGAACCCGCAGCCTTTTGGCTGGATAACGGATATGCTAACCACTCAGTCAACCAGGCTGGCAGTTGAAGGGGATTCATGCCTACTTTCAAGGTGCAAGGTCAAGTGTACCATTTGGCTGGAGGTTTTTTGCCATCAAACCAAATGATCATAAATTTTTACAAAATATTTAATTTCAAACCTGCACAAACAAGAACTCTCCATTGTAAACAGATCACAGGGTTAAACTCAGAAATTGTAATTTGATTTACAAGGAATTTTACATCAGCATAACATATCAGTGGCACTGTGTGCCCATTTTGGTTGGGTGTGTTGTCATGGCTTATGCAACTCACATTACAAAATTCAGATTGCAGTTTAATCGATGTATGCAAGTATTAAGAGTGTGTAGTACATCAGTGCTCATCTTAGTTGGTCTAATGTAATTAATTTTAGATAACTTTGAATACTTTAATTTATCAATTAATTGTAACCAAATCTGTGCAGAGTGGGAGACAATGTGTTTGTTTTAAGATATATTAGAAAACAATAATGAAGGAGAATGCTATATTTGGTTGGTATATTTGAGTTACTCAAAAGGTGTAAAATTTGGAAGAGGAGAACGAGGCTTACCTCCTATGACTACAATACTGTTTACCATTGTAAATATGGGCAAAAAAAGTTTTATCAAAAATTATATATTAAAAACTTGTCTATATTATATATAAAAACTTGCCTACCATGTCAGTTCACACTTCATGCACGCAAAACAGTTGAAACCAGAAAACAAAAACAGCAACTTATGACCACTGACAATGCTCAATTGGATTGGTTGACACAATAACCAATCACAGCCTCTAAGTGCTATTGTCTCAGAGCTCACCCTGCCTCGCCTTCTTAGTGGTTTAAAACTACTAGAACACTAAGAATTTGATCCACTGCGGCATCTGTATATCTTTTTAAAGAGCTCAAAGGTGTATGTATTTTGAACTCACACCTGGGCTATTGACGTGAATGTGATGCAATGTTTACACATCGAAATGTATCCTCTCTGTGAAACATTAGTATATCATGTTCACTTTTAGGAATCACATGAAGCTGGAAACAATTACAGGAGTCTTTAACAGAAATAAATGCAAAAATACAATACCAATGATATTGCTATTTGGTGGATGAGCACCGCACACCTAGCACACCAGGAATATTCGCCTCTGTAACTTATATAAATATATACAAACTTTTAAGTTAGCTATAAAGAATGCTAACAATGTGAAACACTAAGACTGGCTTTATACAAACCAAGTACTGTCATAATAAATTTAGTTTAATCCTTTATCCTAGTGTGAGCAAACAAAGTTTTCACCTGAAAATATCTTCAGGACTGGGGTAAGGTAGTAACAACACTGGGCAACTCATAGCAAAGGTGGGCCAAGCTAACATCACTCCTATCTCAGTATCTCCCATAATGCAAAACACATCTCCTTGCAGATATGTATAATATTATGCATTAAGGGAAGGACCACTACCCTGACTAGTTTCAACCTTTATTGAGGTCTCTTCAGTGGGAGCCAGGCCCAGAAGTGGAGATACCAGGTAGAAGCAATGGCAAAGTCATCTTCACTTATAGGAGTTGCCAAACGGTGTGCCACAAATGTTAATGCATAACATTATGCATATCTGCAAGGAGATGTGTTTTGTATTATGGGAGATACTAAGATAGGAGTGATGTTAGCTTGGTCCACCTTTGCTACGAGTTGCATGGTGTTGTACTACCTTACCCCAGTCCTGAAGATATTTTCAGGCACAAACTTTGTTTGCTCCCACTTGAATAAAGGATTAAACTAAATTTATTATAGTCTAACAAAGTGAAAAATAAACTTTCAACATCTTTCTCTAAATCCAGAGTAATTTAATAAAAAGGTGGCACACTGTTTGGTAACTCCTATAGGTAAAAATGACCTTGCCATTGCTTCTGCCTGGTATCTCCACTTCTGGGCCTGGCTCCCACAGAAGAGACCTCAATAAAGGTCGAAACTAGTCTGGGTAGTGGCCCTTCCCTTAATGCATAACATTATACATATCTGCAAGGAGATGTGTTTTGCATTATGGGAGATAGGAGTGATGTTAGCTTGGTCCAGCTTTGCTACGAGTTTTCCGGTGTTGTACTACCTTACCCCAGGTCCTGAAGATATTTTCAGGCGCAAACTTTGTTTGTTCACACTTGGATAAAGGATTAAACTAAATTTATTATAGTCTAACCAAATGAAAAATAAACTTTTCAAGTACTGTCAGGATATCATGCAGGCAAATAATGCATCCACAACTAAGGAAGTAGCAACTGTCATGACTGGGAAATAATTTACTGTACTAGGCAAGACTGAAATGGATATGAAGGACAGAGAGCCTATGATGCACTCCAATATCCACTTTATTTTGCAGAAAAGAGAGAGGATGGATATTGCATCGATTTACCACAAATGAATCCAAGAAGTGAGGAATCTACAAGTAGGAAAACCATTTCAGCAATCAATTTTTTTGCATATCGCATGATGGTATGGATGGAAAATTTAAATCCACTACATAAATGTGGTCAACTCATCAATCAATACTGAGTTCACATATATGCTAAAATTGAGTCCAAGCATCTCACATATGTTCAAACCAAAGTAAACTTCAGGTAGAAAATTATACACATCTCCACAATGCATTGTGTGCTGAGGAAAATGCTTCAAACATTGACCAAATTCAAATATTGCCTTCTTTCAAGGGAGGCTCCCTCCTCCCCCATTATTTCCACAAATAGACTCAGGATGTAATGGTCTATGATAGAGCGTATGGTGGCTGACCTTTTCATTACCTTCATGTGCAACAGTAATTGGCCAGAAATTTTGGAAAACTTGCTACCTGATAAGACTTATGACAGGCATGACATCATTGCAAGTTTTTCAAGGCAAGCTGAAGAAATTGATGAATCTTATCACAAAGCACAAGATTTTGGAGCATACAGGTGCTATATGTATTCAGTAGAATGGCAAAAAATGGGATTGGCACACTCTCGCATATTGATTTGGCTTAAATATAAAATCAGAAGTCAAGAAATCAATTCCATTATAAGTGTCGAGATACCTTCTCCTCAATGTGACAAAGAGCTGTTTGATATCATAATAAAACATGTGGTGCACAGTCCATGCAGACTTGTTAATCCATACTCATTGTGCATGAAGTCAGGAAGGTGCAAGAAGAGATATCCAAGATCTATCAATGAAACTCAAACAAGTGAGGATGAATATCCACAATATCATCGACGTGCTCCTTCGGATGGCAGCTGAATTGCTACCATACATAATAGCCAAGGAAATTTGGAAACTGATAATCGCCATGTAGTGCCTCATAATCTGGTTTTGTCATGAATCCTACATGCACTAATAAATGTAGAAATTTGCAGTTCCATGAAATCCATCAAATATGTATATGCAAGTATATAACAAGGGCTCAGACCAAGCTATATTTTGTTTGCAAAATGAACATAGCAAAGTAGATCTATACCAAACCAGATGATACATCAGTGCCTCTGAAGCCATTTGGCGAATTTTATCTTTTGATATTCATGAGCACCATCCAACTATAGTTCATCTCACAATTTATCTTCAAAATGGTTAAAAAGTATATTTCACAGAAAGTAACACACTTAGCATAGTGGAGACACCAATGGACACAACATTAACAGTTTTTTTTTAAAGCTATGCATCGAATATAATTTTGCCCAAACACTAGCCTATAATGAAGTACCTACATAGTACACCTGGCATCAAAACAAATTTGAATGAAAAAGACAAGGTGCCAATGTGGATGGTTATCCTGGTGTGAAAAACAGCGATGCTCTAGGTCATTTTTATAGTGTACATCCCAATAATGCTGAATGCTCTTAATGCATGCGAAAGGAGCAAAATCATTCAACAATTTAATAACGGTTAATGGTGTAGTACATCTGACATACCAGATGCATGCGAGGCTTTGAATCTGATAGAAGATGATTCTCACTGGGCGAATGTCTCAGTGATGCAATCATTTCCAACTCACCGTCATCTTTGCGTTTTGTTCCCTGTAATGTTGGTTCACTGCAACATCACTTACCCTCTATCACTATGGTCAATTACAAAAATCAGTTTTTGGGAGATATCTTACACCAAGTACATTCTACTCAGGCTCAGTTTAATGAATCAATATATAATAAGGCATTATTGAGACTTGAATCGATTGTTAAGTCAATAAGTGACAAAAGTGTTAAAGATTTTGGTCTTCCGATACATACCAAACAGTCCTTTGCCTCTAGATACAAATTTAATCCTGGAAACCTCATACAATTTCAATGAACTTTGGGATTTATTAAGTTGGCATAAACAATCACTAACTTCAGATCAAGCTGAAGTGTTCCACATTGTTTTAACAAGCTGTGAAAATCAATTAGGCGAACTGTTTTTCTTGGATGCTCCAGTAGTACTGGGAAAACATTTTTACTAAGTTTGTTATTAGCTAAGTTGAGAAGCCAAGATAAAATCACTCTTGCTGTGGCATCCTTAAGTATAGCAGCTACTCTATTGCAAGGCAGTTAAAACTGCTCATTCTACTTCCAAAGTACCACTTACAAATGTGACTACTGACACCTATATGCAATGCAATATATCAAAACAAAGTAATTTGTCAAAATTATTACCAAAGATTGACTGTTTGGGATGAATGCAGTGTCCCATAAAAGATTTGTTGAAGTGATCAGCAGAACACTGAGAGATATCAGATCAGACAATCGAAGAATGGGTGAATGGATAGACGGATCGAAGAACTGTTTTATTTGCCAGTGATTTTTGACAAACACTGCCTGTGCTATTCCACAAAACCAGGGCAGACAAAGTTAATGCCTGCCTTAAGAAATCACCACTATGGCATGATTATTATTATTACACCTCCAAGTGAGTCCAAGGGCACCTACTCTTCAGCTCTCTGTTTCCACCACTCAATCCACTAACTACAGAGAACCGCATCATCTACACCAGTGGTTCTCAAACTTTTTTGTCTGGCGGCACACTAAAATCAATAAATAAATTTCACGGCACCCCTAGTATTATTTGCTTTTTATAGAGAGTAAAGTGCCGATTAATTGATTCTGAAAGACACATATATATAACCCATAAATAAATTGATATTACAGATACTAAAGATATGAAGGAAAGCGTGTTTAAAAGAAAACAGGTTTTATTTAAACTAAATTAGTTTATTTTCAAACAACCCAAAAACATACAAAACAAAAGCTATTATAAAGGTTCAGATAATAAAATATGAACTTAATGTGAAATATGTGCCTGATGTTGTTTGCATATTTCTTTGATATTAGGCCTTGTTTTTGAGAGACATATTCTCATCTCATTTTCAAGGGCCTTTAGTCTTTCTCTCTTCTTTGTTTTAATATTTACGAGTGCAGAAAAACCCAGTTCACACAAATAAGATGTAGAAAATTGCAATAAGATGTTAAGTGCTTTGAAACCTATATTGGGGTACTCCTTCATAGTTGTTATCCAAAATGAATTCAGACACATTTCTAAATGCTTCAATCTCAACGTATGATCGTTATGTGATGGTAGGAACGAATGACTTGAGTGGTAATGTAAGTCGGGCAGCGAGAGATATGAGATTTTTGCTTGAGACTGTACGGAAGAAGACAGAGAGAGGAAAAATAGTGTGCGTGTTGCCTAGGTATGATAATGATGAGCTGAGCAGAAGAGCGGTGATATTGAATGGCATAATAGCGAGAATGTGTGACAAGAGAGGACTGGTATATGTGGATGCTTGGAGTGCGTTTGAGGAAAGAGAGGAGTTGTTTGCGAGAGACCGTTTGCATTTGAATGAGGAAGGACGTAGGCATCTGGAGAGATTGCTGTTCTGAACGAGTCAGTGTGTCCCAGGGAGGATGATAGCAGGGGTGGCCTCTTGTGGGAATGGATACTTGGGAGAAGGGAGACAATGTCAGGTAAGACTGAGCCCAGTGGAGTCTAGAAGGGATAATGCTGGGTATAGAAACAATGGCATTTATATGCTGTATACTAATGCCAGGAGTATCCGGAATAAGGGAGAGGAATTGGTGGCGCAGATAGCATCAGCCTGGCCAAAAATTATTGCGATCACTGAGACGTGGTTGACAGAAGGGGATATAAAAACAGGATAGAAGTCTTTGGGTATAGCATTTTTCGCCAGGATAGGAGGGGAAAGCGTGGTGGTGGGGTGCTGCTTATGATAAGTGATGACCTATGTCCTCTAAGAGTGGAGAATTTGGAAGGTAGTGAGACAAATGATTTTGAGAGCGTATGGTGTGAGGTAGAGGTAGGCAAGACAGGATATTTAGTGGGGTGTTGCTACAGACCCAGGAGCACAGAGGATGGGGACCAGGAGATGTTTAGACAGCTAAGTTTGGCAAGTGCAAGAAGAATGATTGTTATGGGAGATTTTAACTTCAGTAGTATAAATTGGAGAGAGGAAGATGCATGTAACAATAGGGGAATGGAATTTCTAGAATTCTTGAGGGACAAATGTCTTAGGCAACATGTAACAGAGGGAACAAGAGGTTCAAAAATTTTGGATTTGGTTATAGCATCAGAAGAGTTGATAATAACTGAGTTGACGTCTCTCCCACCAGTTGGAGAGAGTGACCATATGGTTTTGACTTGGAAAATGAATAGACATGCAGGAGTATCAAAGAGACGGGAACTTATGTGGAATTATAAGGCAGGTGATTATAATAGTCTTAGACGTCAACTTCGGGAAGTTTCATGGAGGGAGGAATTGGAAGGCCGGGATATCACCAGTGCGTGGGAAATTGTGAAAGAATATTTGTTATCAGCAATGGTAAGTTGTATACCACGAGTGAAGAAGAGGGCGCAATTTGGAGTAAAGTGGATGAAAAACAATATTAAACAGGAATTGCATGCGAAAAAGAGGCTATGGAAGAGATATAAGGAGACAGGTGAAGAGATGCATGAGGAATATAAGACACAGGCCAGAAGAGTGACTCGTGTGGTAAGGAAAGCGAAACTGGAATATGAGAGGAGATTGGCCCTAAGATCCAAAGAAAATCCTAGGGAATTTTTTAGCTATGTGGCCAGTAGGAGGAGAAATGACTGTGGAAGAATGATATTGTGGGATAAAAATGGGAATAGAGTGACTGATGCAGAGGACATAGTGGAATTGTTCAATGAACACTTTATTGGAGTATTTCATCCTAGAAGAGTCAGTTTTAATGCTAGAGGGATAGGACTGGTACGAGGTCTGGAGGTACAGGAGGAGAGTGTGTTTCAGATACTGAGTACTCTGGATGTCAGTAAAGCTGTGGGACTGGATGGTATTTCGCCACGAGTTTTGAGAGAATGTTCTAGGGAATTGACAATACCTTTAACGTGGCTTTTCAATGAAAGTCTGGCTTTGGCAAAGGTGCCCAGGGAATGGAAGGAAGGTAAGATAGTGCCATTGCATAAGGGTGGTAACAGACTGGAAGTGTCTAATTATAGGCCAGTCTGTGTGTCATCAGTAGTTGTTAAGATCTTGGAGAAAGTAGTGAGGGACCGTGTACAGCATTGGGCAGATGAGGGTAATGTTATCTGTGAGAATCAACATGGATTTGTGAAAGGACGCTCTTGTTTTAGCAATATGCTAGCCTTTTATAATAAAGTTACAAGAGCATTAGATGAGGGAAAGGCATATACTGCAATTTTCTTAGACTTGGCGAAGGCATTTGACAGGGTGCCACATGATAAGCTGATATTTAAGTTGCAGCACATGGGTCTGGATGTCAGATTGGTCAATTGGATTCAGGATTGGCTGTCTGATAGGTATCAGAGAGTTGTGTATGGTGGAGCAGTTTCCAGGAGGCAGAGGGTTACAAGTGGGGTCCCACAGGGCTCAGTACTAGGACCTATATTGTTTAACCTTTATATCAATGACATAGCCAGTGGATTGCAGGGGGATATTCAGTTGTTTGCGGATGATGTGAAGCTTGGAAGGATTATTAGTAATAGTGCAGATGTGGTGGCCCTGCAAGAGGATTTGAATAAGCTAGATAGATGGGCAAATGAATGGGGGTGTCAGTTTAATGCAGCAAAATGTAAGGTCTTGAGGTTTGGGAAACATCGATGGGATGCTGCATACTCTATGGGAGGAATTATACTGGAGGAAGTAGGGGAGACAAGAGATCTGGGGTTGATGATTGATAGAAACCTGAAGTTTAGGGGACATATTGCAAAGGTGGTGAAGGTAACACAGAGGATTGCTGCTATTATGAGAAGGACACTGACCTGCAGAGATAAGAGGGTTATCATTCCGTTGTATAAGTCTCTGATCGGACCACACTTGGACTATTGTTCTCAGATTTGGTCCCCAGGATTTGAAGGGGATAAATTAACCGTGGAAAGGATACAAAGACGGATGACAAAGATGGTTTCAGGACTGTACAAGGATAGTTATGAGGATCGGCTGAGAGAATGTGGACTGCAGAGTTTGGTGGATAGAAGAAGGAGAGGTGATATGATTGAGACTTTTAAACTGTTGAGAGGTGGTTACAGGGTTGACACTGGGGAGTTCTTTCGCTTGGTTGATCAGCGGGAAGGAGTGATGACAAGAGGCCATCCCTGGAAGTTACGAAAGGAAACTGTGAGCAAGAGGGTAAGGAGTGGTTTCTTTGTGTGGAGGGTGGTTGAGCCGTGGAATGCATTGCCTGATGGAGTGGTGGGAGCGAGAACGGTCAGTGGGTTTAAGGAGTGGTATGATAAACTTTGTGTTTCTCAGGGGGGGACTTCCCCTCGATGAGTCTTGACAGACTTTATGTCTTAGAAAGGACCTCCCTCGATGAGTCTTTTGACTCCTTGGAGGCCTGAATAATAATAATAATAATAATAATAATAATATCAATTAATTCTTCGGCTTCTATAAGACTTAACTCACTCATTGCTGATGTTGACTCTACAAATGGATTTCGAATCCAATTGTATAAATTGACTGAAATGTCTGGAAAACAATGGTCAATTTTTTCTTCTAACGATATTAAATGACTGTAAATAAGCTTTTGCAGATCAGTGTTCTTACATTTTCTGGAGGAAACTTTAAGGAACATTTCTACATTGTTGGTGCTTAATTTTATCTTCCACATCATCATCAAATTCCTGCCATGTACCCTCAAGGGGTGTACAGGATATGACAGTACTACATGAAAAAATTACATCATTACTAACTTCCTATCTACAATTTTCCTCCAAATCAGTCTATTACCTGTCAAGACTCCAATATTATCAGATCTTATATTTCTATCGTCTAAGGCACTTTGTACCGTATCAATCCACCTATATCTTGGTCTTCCTCTGGGTCATTTTCCTGCCAACCTGGCAGAGAACACTTGTTTTGCTAATCTTTCCTCTCCCATTCTATTTAAATGACCATACCACCTGAGATTAGCTCTGCTAACGCATTCCTGGATGCTGACAATGTCAAGTTCTTTCCTAATATCCTCATTTTTAATATGATATTGCCATTGATGCCATCTGTTCACGCCTCGAATCTTTCTCAGGACTCTCATATCTGCAGTCTCTAGTCTTTGGTCAAGTGTTTTACTTCTGACCCAGCTCTCAGATCCATAAGTTAAAACTGGTTTGAACACTGTCTTGTATACAGCTAATTTAGTGTTCCGACTAATTTCTTTCTTATTCCATATGAATTTAATCAATTGACTTCCCACCATACCAGCTTTGCTGATTCTGTTGTCTATTTCTATATTTAATTTACCATCTTCAGTAAAAATCGTGCCTAAGTAGCTGAAATGTTTTACTTGTTCCACAGGTTCTCCATTCACAACACAGTTGACATTTTCAATGATTCTGCTTATTTTCATTGTCTTTGTCTTTTTATTGCTGACCATCATACCATATCTATTACAACAGCTATTCAATTTAGTCAGAGAATCTTGCAGACTTGTAGCGGATTTATTTAGAAGTATAACATCATCCGCATAAAGCAAAGAGCTGACATTAACATCTCCAATTTTGATATCAGGTTTAATACCACTTTCCTTCATAATATGATCCATATAGATAATGAATAACAGAGGGGATAATGTACATCCTTGTCTCATCCCAGATTTCACATTAAACCATCTTCCTGTTCTTCCTTCAATTCTAACTGCTGACTTACAACTCAAATAAAGACTAAGTATTGCTTGATATAATGTCCCATTGACACCATATAACTGCAGCGTATTGAATAGCTTCTTTCTTGGCACCTTGTCATATGCCTTTTCCAAATCGACAAAACCTAAATACAGATCTGTGTTATATATCCATGCTTTCTCGACTATTTGTCGTAAAGTGAAGATCTGATCCTGACAGCCTCTATTTGGCCTGAATCCAGCTTGTTCTTTACCAAGCTTTTCTTCCACAATTCTTCTCAACCGTTTCTCAAGTATACTAGCATTGATCTTGCCAGGAACACTCAGTAGGGATAAACCTCCGTAATTTTCACATTCAGTTTTATTTCCCTTTTTATAAATGGGTACTATGAGAGCTCTACTCCAATCATTGGGAATTCGTTCCTCTGTCCAGGCTTTCTGAACTATGCAGTGCAGCCACTGTAAGACTTTTATACCACCATACTTCAGCATTTCTGGTCGAATATCATCTACTCCTGCTACCTTTCCACATTTCAAGCCTTTGATGGCTTTTTCTACTTAATATGGATATGTATTCCTGACTGCATGCCTGGTCAGTGTTTTTTTATCACTGTGCTGTCATCACTGCTTGTTTCATTTAGCAGTTTTTCAAAGTAATTACTCGATACTTCAAGGATATCTTTTTCTCCTGTTTTCATGTCACCTTTATCATCTCTAACTCCTTTTACAGCACTCTTTCCTCCATTCTTAAGCTTCTTCAACAACCTCCAGAATATTTTGCCACCTGCTTGATATTTATTTTCTATATTCTTTCCAAAATCCTCCCATGACTGTTGTTTAGCTAGTTTTTTTACACACTGTTTAGCTTTCTTACATTTGTCTCTGTATTCTGTAAGAGTAAAAGCTGACTTATTTGTCAAGAACTTTTGATATGCTTTCTTCTTTTCCTTCACTGCCTCTTTAACTTCCTGTGTCCACCAGGGAGTTCTGATTTTTTTATCCTTGTAGACAACCTCACCACATGGCTCTCTGGCAGAATCAATCAATGTTTTCTTCAGAGTTTGCCACTGAATCGCCAAGGTTTGATTCCTGTTCTCAAACTCTTTCATTTTCTTTTCAATAATCTTTCTGTATTTTAGTGTACAGTTCACATCTGAGAGCTGCTCAACTTTTATTCGCTTTAAAACTTTATTACATGTTATTCTTTTCGATATGAAATTCAATTTTATCCTGCTCAAGACTAAATAGTGATCACTTCCAATTTCAAATCCTCTGTACACTCTGGTGTCCTGCACCAGGGAGAAAACATCACTATCAACAATAACATAGTCAATGAGACTTTTCTTATTCCTAGTCTCTTCTCTCCATTTGAATTTGTGCACATTTTTATGTTGGAACATGGTGTTAGTAATAACCAGTCCATGTCCTGAGCAGAAATCCAACAGATATTTGCCATTATTATTAGCTTTGCTCTTTTCTCCAAATTTTCCCAAAATATTTTTGTATGTCTCACAATCATTTCCTACTTTGCTATTTAGATCCCCAACAAGGACCAACTTTTCCTTTTTCATTGTGTCAGTTGCTTTTTCTAAAGTGTCAAAAAATTCCTCCACTTCTACCTTAGTAGAACCTTCTGTGGGACCATAGGCACAAATAAGTCTCATTGTCCAGTTCCCCATTCTCATATTTGCCCACATTACTCTACTTGAGACTCACTGCCATTCAAGAAGATTAGCCTCATATTTTGTGTTGAATACTATGGCTACTCCTTCTTTTCCTTGATTGTCATTGCCTGAATATAACATTTTGTATTTATTGCTCAGAAAGATCTCACCAGTTTTGGTCTTTTTTGTTTCAGTCACCCCTATTATGTCGATCTGGTACTTATCTAATTCCTCAGCTAGCTCCATTTCTTTGCCATTCAGGCTTCTTACGTTGATAGTACCGATCTTTAACTCTGGTGATGTTGAGTTGGGGTTTGTTTTCAGATTTGTTGCAATAGCTGACTTTTCGCTGTTCGCCCTGGTTCCCTGGCGAAAACAATGGGGGCCTTGTTTAACCGGGCGACGCCCCAGCCGGCATGAAATTTTGTCATGTTGTACCATCATTTTTTATTTTGGTTTAACCGATAAGAATACAATTTGGTCGGCTAAATCCCAAATTGCCAGCCCATCCTCGTTCGTTCAGTATCAAAGTAGATACCCAACAGGGTGCACCACGAGAAGGTGAGGATTGGACATTAGGTCAGAAGCCCTGGTCGGTTCTCCGCATTCCTTTAAAGGCTATGTGGAGGTCTCCTCTCAGTTATACAGCTTTGACCCTTAAGCACCCGTTATCTTCCACATTTTTATTTCATCTTTAAAAGCTTTAATTTTATCTGTAGATGTCAAAATATTCTCATTTCTTCCTTGCATGTTGGAGTTCAGATTGTTCAGATGATCGAATATGTCTGTTAAATAGGCTAGTTAGGAATAACAAAAATCATCTTGTAATAATTTATAGAATTCTGGTTTGTCTTCATTTTGGAAAAACATTAATATTTCTTCTTTAAGTTCAAAAAAACGATCCGATACACGACCATTTGAAAGCCATCTTACTTCGGTATGAAGAAGAAGATTCTTGTAATGAGATTGCATCTCTTCACATAGCCCTGCAAATATTCTAGATTTTAATGGTCTGGCATTGATATGATTAACCATCTGAATGATTTCTTCTAATACACTTTTTAATTCCAAGCCTATTGTCTTTGTCACCAATGATTCACGATGAATGAAGCAATGAGTCGTTATAATGTTCTCATTTTCTTTTCTAGCAAAGGAAGGAAACCCTTTTGTAATTCCAACCATAGAAGGTGCACTATCTGTACATATACCCACACAAGTTTTCCAAGATAGACCATTTGTATTAAAATATGTGTTCATTATATCAAAAACATCTTTTCCCGTCGTAGTTTTTTCGAATTCCTTGCAGCATAGAAATTCTTCGATAATATTATCATCTTCAATGAATCGAGTAAAAACAAGTACGTGTGCTTTACCACCGATATCAGTTGACTCATCTAACTGTAAACTGAAAAATTTTGATTCGATTATTTTGGTTATAACTGACTTTTCAATATCGACTGACAGATCATTAATATGTCTACTCATAGTATCATTTGATAATGGAATCTTCTTTATTTCTTCTTCTGCCTCAGTACCAAAAATTGTTCTCACAATTGCTGAACAGGTCGGACGAATCAAGGATCTACGCAATTATTTCAGCGACTAAATAACTCGCTTCTTGAACTCAGTCGGAAATTGTAAACTTTCTTACAAAACTTTTACTTTGTTTTTCTTGTAATCTTATTAACTCTTTGAAATATTCAGGATTTTTATCCGACAAGTTGTCATGTTTTTTGGAGAAATGTTGCAATAATTTGCTAGGAACCATAGCCTCATTTGATAGAACCAAACCACACACAGTACACTTCGGTCTGGGAATTAATTTATCTCCACACCGTAAATCCCATTTTTAGATAGCTCTCTTGATATAAACGAGTTCTTACGTTCTTTTTCATTGTTCCCTGTTTACATGAACTTATTCTTTCTGTTGTTTCATTAGTGCTTTTTTGTTGCTGAACGTTAAAAATAGTCAAATCTTCATTAATGCAAGTATCAGTTTTTGATAATTTATTAGTGTGAATTGGTTCGTAAACTTTGCTACAAGTAGACATTTCTTGATCGTCAGAATCTTCACTTCTTGTTTTAAGGAAAAAATTATTCAGGATTTTGAAGGGCATATGTAACTTTAATATTTTATTTTAAAATTTATTTCAAGTAAATAATTTTTTTTTCTGGATGGAAAAAGGAAAAACATTTGTTTACGATGTCTCTCATTATAGATGGAATATATAACAATAAGAAAAACCTCTACTCACCGAATTTAATGACTTTAATATCATGCTTTGTTTATTCTCACCGACGACAAAAGACTCATGATTTTTGTTTAGGGTAAATGATCATGTATAATACTTGTCACACTGAACAGAGAAATACTAAAACAGACAGCAGGACAACTAACCATTCATTAGTTCATTTTCCCCAGTATTTATGTGCCATCACATATCTAGTTACTATGACACGCGGCGATCTAATGAAATCCCAGGATATAATATAAGAGTGATACAAAAAATGATAATTTTTTTGTTTTTGATTTAGTTATTTGTGGCAATTGAATATTTTGCTTTTTTCAAATAAACGATTCAAAATTTCGCAGCACCCTTGTGGCATACTTGCAGCACCCTAGGGTGCCACGCCACCCAGTTTGAGAACCACTGATCTACACCAATGCCATCTACTGCCCGCTGCTTCCACTAGTATTTTCACAGACAATCACAAACATCCACGTCCACAGCCGGATTCGAACCCATGGACTTTTGGATGGAGAGCAAATATGGCAAATACTACTCGGTCAACCAGGCCAGCAACTATGGACCTAGACTTCTGTAAACATTTTGCATATTGCTCATAGTAGAATGACTACTTGTGATATATACAAAGACAGTTCAAGTCTTCTACTTCACATTTTTTGTGTATCAAAATAATAGTAGCTTTTTTTTTCAAAGAAGATAATTTGCTGTAGCAAAAAAAAAACACTGAAGTGCCACACACATTACACCGGAAATCATGTGGAACACTCAAAGCTGCAAGAGAGGGGATGTAGTCAGAGCCGAAACTCAAAAAAACAGGCGAGGAAGCAATCCACAAAATGCTGACTAAACTTTTCACTCTGAAGAAAAGTATGTATTGTGCAGAGTAAAACATTTAACCTGTTTCCCCCAGAATCTGGCCATGTTACATCTAGCCCAAATAATCTCTGGTTATGCTCCTAACTTGTAGTTTAACTGCAAGTATTTGTTTATTGATGTTTGACCTTTTTTGAGGATGAGAGAGTTTTCAATCGTTTGATGTATGAGTTTACAAGTGAATTTTCATCTTTCTTCTTTGATATGTTTTATTGTTTTGTAAAGTTCAGTATACAGAGCTCAACAAATTATGAAAAACCCTACTGACCACGAAAAAAAAATTTACTCACCCACTATCTTAATGCTAGGTCCCAATAAGTCAACAGGAGTTCCACAAAATGATTAACAGTGCTGAATCTTGTTGGAGAGGTTATTTATTTTTTATTAAACAAAAAATATTACAAAATTATTACAGGCAGGGATCAGAAAGTTTTGGAGAAGCAAAATCCACAAATGAAGAGGAAATTTACTAGTATGTCTCAAGAGCTTGTTTTAGACTCACCGATGCTTATCTTGTATCCTAATGATATTGGGAAAGATTTAAATGGTGATGTGCAGTTGTGATGTGCAGTTTGCAGATGAAGATGATGCAATGTCGGGAAGAACTATGAAAAATAGACCAGATGCTATGACTTAACACGATTTGAATAAATAGACTGGGGGGGGGGGGGATGGGCACATAAGGTTAGTTACCTGTTCAATGTTTCAAACTAAGATTTTAATATTCATTAAGCAAAGATGGTATTCAGGGTATTAATTTGGTGGGGATATCTTAGACAAGACAGAAAAGATGAAGGACATGGGAATGATTATTAGGTTAAGTGATAAATTGAATCCGTTATTATCAGATTAATGTAGAAGTTTTTCCCAGCATGATGGGGGAAGAGGAGGAGAGAGAACAATAGGTCATCTTGAGGTAATCAGGGATGCTATATAGTAGTGATGTTCAACCTTTTTTTACTACTCGAGCTACTTTTCTATAAAAAGTTACTCGGAGATCTACTCTCTTACACAGATCCCGATTCCCCAACCTGATATCTGATTACGCACAAATAAACAACTAAAAAAAACACACAACTAAAAACTTTGTGTATTTAAAAATGTATCACTTTTAATTATTTTAATATAACAAATATTTTAATACAACAAAAAAAACAAATATATTGGAATAAAATATTTCTCTATTTTGGAAAACCAAAGTTAGAAAAAACAACAGATTGATTACAAACTCACAAGTTACAGGAAATGCTGGTTGATTAAAAAAAAAAAAAAAAGTTAATGTGAAATTTGGCATTGTTTGGACCTCGCAATATTTTCATAGTCAAGTTGATATGAAGAAGTGGCCAATCGCAGACAATCACTCAAATGATCATTTGTAATTTGGTTTCTTAATTGATTTTTTATGACGGTCATATTTGAAGCGGATTCTGACAAGTATGTCAATCCGAAACATGACAGAATTTTTCGCACAATATCAGTTAATATTGGGAATTTTTCATGTGCATACTTCCAAATGACTTCATTGTTTATTGATTTTAAATGTAAACTATTCTGAATGTTTATTATCTCAAGTTCTACTTCAGCTTGGTTTATATCAAACAGCCCACTAATTTTATTTGAAATTTCTGTGATGTTCAAGTTTTCTTGAAATGGATTATTGATAAAAGACACAATCGTTTCGGTTTTATTAAAATCTTTAAATCATTTCTTCCTCAACTGATTCTATTTCACGAATAAATTCTTTTAAATCACAGCGAAGCATTTCTTGATTTTGTTCAAAAAATTTTAATAAATATGGGAGATGTCTAAATTCGCAGTCATTTATATTTTTCTTTAATAAAAAGAAGTATTGTTGGAAACTTTTTATTGAACTTAACATGTCAATTAAATTTTTATCTCTACCTTGTAACTCTAAATTTAAATTGTTTAATTTTGCACAGAAATCTACTAAAAATGATAAGTGTAACAACCATCTTTTATCACTCAATTGTAAATAAATATCTCCTTTTTCATCAAGAAAAATTTTTATATCGTTAATTAATACAAGAAATCTTTCTAAAAATTGATGCCACTGAGCCAAAAACTGAGCCAGCGAACATTATTGTACAACAGAAGTTCCCTATCATCATCTGCCTGTAATTTAAATAATCGCCATTGCAGGGCTTTTCCTCGAACAGAATTTACAATTTTAAATGTAATATCCAAAACATCTTTTGTGTTTAATCTCTTACTATACAGTACTTGTTGGTGGATAATACAGTGGTATTAAAATATCTGGATATTTGTCATCGTTTTTACATAATGAAATGAAGCCTGATTTATTACCTATCATTGCAAGAGAATCATCAGTAGTAATAGACACAAGTTTAAAAAGCAGAAGTTTGCATTGTTTCACAAATTAATCAAATGCCGAAAAAATGTCTTCTCCCCTAGTCCATCCCAATAATGGTATAAGTTTCAAAAGTTCTTCTTTACTTGAATAATCTTGAAATACCATGCGAATAAATACCATTAACTGAGCAATATCAGTGAAGTGATTGATTCATCAAATTGTAATGAAAACGCAACACATTGGTGAATGTCTGACATTAACCTGGCCTGGAAACTTTTCTCTGGCAATTGGATCTCTTCCTTTCAGCAATTTGAAACCTTATCTGCGGCCTAGAAGTAGTCTCTCTCTAGCGGCGTCTCGAACCGAGAAGCTCCTTTCTGGAAGCGGGAAACTCCTCTCTCAAGCAACGTGGATCCGTGCAGTCTCTCTGACAGCAACTCTGGACCGGGCAGTCTCCTCTCTGACAGCAACTCTGGAACTGGGACCCCTTCTGCTTGCTTCAGTCCCTTTTTATTAGGCCTCCTCTGAGACCTTGCATGAAGTTTGGCAACCCCCAAAGAATCGGTATGAGTCTTTCATCTTAAGTTTCAAGTTCGGCATGCCTTTTGTTCTCCTCCGCTTTCTTTTGATTGTAAGTTGCCGGCCATCAGAAAGTTGTTTGAACTCTTTCTGACTGACTTCAGAGATGTTTACACTTAGAGCCTGCAAGCCTTTCTCAAACGTACAAGTTTCAATAACAATCTTTCTAATGCTGCCATGTATAGCTTCGGCAACAAAAACATTGCCTTTGTTTTTAACACTCTAACATATTCTTATTAAAGCAGTATATACAGTTAGCTTCAAAAGAGTTTTTTACAAAAACATCTAATACAAACTATACCGAGACAAAGTTTATTTTTTTACAATATTCACATGGGACGTGACCTAAGTAAAAAATCGATGTAATGTGGCTTTGGAATATTTAATATTTAAGCTACAATCGAGTTTTTCCATTTTGCTTATAATCGTATTCACTCGGCTCGCTGTATGACTTCCACTGATCCAAATTAATTCATTTACCCGGACTTAAGGAAATTACCGATTTGACAATTTTAATGAAAAATAAATAAACAATAGCAATACACTTAAAGCGAATTAAAAATAATACAAAATAAGGATAAATAAAATATTATGTTTTCAGTTTTAATTAAATTTGTAAGGAGGAATACACAAGAGATCGACCAAAAATCGCTCCTCCGCGATCGACAGGTTGAACACCCCTGGTAATTATAACAATGAGCAAATTGCTGAGACATGATCAACCCTTTATTAGTTTAACCTATGCCTGTTCCTTTGCAATGAACAGCATGGTTTACTAAAGGGTGTATCAAATATAGAAGTTTTCTCTCAAAAACAATATAAGTGTTCACCTACATGGAAGCTCTAATGCACACTCCTTTGCCCAAAATTATTAAAAATTGTCAATGGTGAAGTACACCAAAGAGACAGAAAAATTACATTAACACAACTAAATATTGGGAAAATAGTCTGAACTGCAGACAAACTGTTGCATAGTGTCTATCCATCTATTGATAACATAACAGAAAAGTCACCTTCTTGGTTCAGGGAAAGAGCTACCCTCACACTTTGAAATGACACCATGTCAATAATGAATGAGTTGATTCTTAATAGGATTCATAGATGTCTGCTAGTGTTTACAAATCAGTAGATACTCCTGTGGATGAAGATAATGCAGTTCATTTTATCATGGAATTTTTAAATTTGCTTAATCCATCTGGATTTCCCGGTCATGAAATTAAATTGAAAACAGGTGTTCCTATTATGCTGCTCCTAAATCTGCATCCCCCCCCCCAAAAAAAAATCTTTGCAATGGAACTAGGCTTCAAGCAAAATCGTTGAAACCGAATATGATAAAAGCTGCAATGTTTACAGGTCCTGATATCGGAGAAACTGTCTTCATTCCTTGGATACCCCTCATTCCTTCCGACTATCCATTTGCATTCAAACAGTTACATATTCCAATAAGAGTTTGCTTTGCAATGAGGATTAATAAAGCCCAACGACAGACCCTTAAATATGCAGGTTTACATATAAGAGGTGAATATTTGTACATGGGCAGTTATATGTAACATGTTCTTGAATTAGCAGTCCTGAGGATTTAATTATTTTTGTCGAGAATGATGAAACTTCTAATGTTGTTTACAGAGAAATGTAATAATACTTACAATTTTACAACATAACGAAAGAACCAGCACCAAATACTCAAGTAAATACCCTGAAGTGACCACCAGCAGTATAAGTTCACCTCGGTAAAACAGTAGGGCTCAGCTAGTAGTCTTATAAAGAGGGATAATAACTTCCTTATCTTTACTTGTTAGCATGTTTTTTTAACAATATCCAAATAACCCTTTAAGCTATTTCACCAACTTTCGCAACATGCCTTCTAAACTTCCATTCTCTGTCCACCATAATTCCAAAGCCCTAGCCTCGTCAATTTCCTGTATCAATATTATAACACCCATGTAACCTTTTCAACCTGAAGTGCATAATCTTACATTTTATAACATTAAATTGATAATCATTATCCTTTCCACACAATGCCAATTTGTTTAAATCATCCTGCATGCTACCTACATCACCTTTATCCCGGTCCATCGAGAAAGGGGGAGTAATATTCTCTGGGCTCACAATTCCCAGGGATCCATAATTTCTGAACTTGAGGATCTGCTAAGAGCTTTTTTTTTGTTTTACAGGGCATGGCATTGGCTCTCAATGTCACTGTCTTCTAAGAGTCAACTATTGCTCTCCCAAGTTTTGCATCATCAGCAAGCAACTGAATACCCCCCCCCCCCACACACACACTTAAATCTTTCTCTAAATCATCGATATATATATAAATTAAGGAGTAGTGGCCCTAGAACAGAACTCTGAGGTACTTCACAGTCACTCTCATTCTCCTAGAGACCATACACTATTATCTGGTGTCTGTCATTCCCCCCTCCCCACACACACACACAATCAATGCTACCAGCTTCATATCCATACCCATTTGCTCCAAGTTTTGTAATAGTTTACTCATGTGGTTTTCTGTCAAATGCCTTTGCAAAGTCCAGTAGTATCATCGTGTAGCTATTTCCTTTATCCAATTCCACTGTAATTTTAATAAAATGTGAATAAAGTACTAACGAGCATCGGTGGTTCAGTGGTAGAATGCTTGCCTGCCACGCGGGTGGCCCGGGTTCGATTCCCAGCCGATGCAAGTTTTTTTTGGCCTGCCTGGTTGGCCGAGTGGTTAGCGTATCCGCTCTCCAGCCAAAAGGTTGTGGGCTCGAATCCCGCCGTGAGCATGGATATTTGTTTGTGAAAAATACTAGTGGTGATGATGGGCGATAGGTGGCATTGGTGTAGATGATGATAGTTGCGGTTCGTTGAAGTTGGTGGAGACAGAGTTGTAGAGTAGGTGCCCTCCCTCGATTAGTCTTTGGACTCCCTGGAGGTGTTATGTAATAGTAACTTACTAAGACAGGACCTACCTTTTATAAAGTTATGCTGCCCACTATAAAGTATCATATCCCTATCTACCCACTGTTCGCTTTTACCTTTAACCAACTTTTCCAATACTTTAACTACTCCCAATATATTAATTGATCTGTAGTTTGCTACCTCTGTCTTCGAGCTGCCTTTATGCTATGAAACTATCCTACCCTCTTTCCACTCCCCCATGGAACTCTTGCCAGAGCTGAGACTTATCTTGGACACCTTGATTAGAGGCAATGCCAATTCTCCTGCATATTTTACTGTGTTTTAATATAATGTGAAAAGAAACTGATAGCAACTTTCCCAGCAGCTAGACTCACTAGCTACTGGGAAAGTATCCAATGAGTGCCACTGCACAAGATTGATGGTGGTAGAATGCAAATGTCAAACTAAAAAGTACATCATATATAAAACTGGGTAGATAAGGATATATTGGTGTAGATCAACATGGGAATGTTAAGAAGCACTTATTTCAGTATTTTGCTTACCTTTTAAAATAAAGTGACAAGAGCAGTTGACAAGGGAAAAGGATATGTTGATGTTTTTGTTTTTTTTTTTATTTTGCAAAAGGCATTCGGTAGAGTATCACAGGATAAGTATATTTAAGTTAAAGTGTATGGGGTAGATATAAGACTAGTGAACTGGATTGAAACTGGCTGTACAAAAGATATCAGTTGTGTATGGTGCAGCTGTATCAAGGAAGAGGAAGGTCACAATTGGAATTCCACAAGGATCAGTACTGGGACCTTTGCTTTTAACCCTTATGTCAATGATACTGTCACTTGGTTATATGGAGATATTCAGTTATTTACAGATGAAAGGGTTATTAATATTAATAGTGCTGATGTGGTATCACTTTCAAAAGTTTTAAATAAGCTGAACAGATTGGCAAATTAATGGGGATGTCAGTCTAATGCAACTAAATGTAAAAATCTTAAAATTTTGGGATCTGGTGATGAAAGGAAGCATACTCTACTGGTGTATCTATGATAGATACACCAGTAGATACACCAGTAGATACTGGTGTATCTATCATAGATACACCAGTATCAGGCAAATTTTGCACACACTCACAGCAAAATATTAGAGGGAATATTGATTGGCTGTTACGACATACAGAGCAGAAACCTGCATGTCATAATAGGCAATATACATTAGGAAATAACAGATAAAATGCAAAACACAGAAAGAAGAATGGAAAGATGTCTGCTAAACATAAGACTCAGAGATAAAATCAAAAATGAAGAAATAAAAGCTAAAACAAAATTTTTAGATATTGGATTAGAAAGAAATGCTTTGAAACAGAAATACTTTGAAAGAAATGGAAATGAGCAAGGCACATCACAAGACTCAAGGATAATAGATGGACAAAAGCTTTACTGAAGTGGCAACCAGTGGTGGCCGGTGAAAATTTTAAGTGGGGTGGCTGCATATACAAAATAAAAAAAAATTATTTTTTTCCTAATCAGTAACCAATTTATTAATAAATAAATTTACATATTAAAAAATTGCTTTATTAAAAATATTTCACCCTCACTACGAACAAACACCAATAATAAAAGTTTCGTGTCTCACAGAAATAACACATGCATGCATACAATTTATCTGTAAGCGACACTGCCCAAACCAGAAGTGTTGAAATCACTTGTAACGTGCAATGACAAGCACAAACAAATATCGACGAGTCTAGCTGCAATTGGCAGAACATAATAATTCTGACACTGCGTTAGATCGCAGTGCATTTGTTTTGTGTAACGAGAATTGAAAAAATATACCATAATTCTTTTCATATTTTCAACAGTGACACTCATCATAATTCAGTCTTGTATCTATAATAAATAAATAATTATATGTTATTTTAACAAAATAAAATAAGATTCACAAAAAATAGTTCACCCTCACCACAAACACGTACCAATAATCAAAGTTTCATATCTCACAGAAATAACGCGCGCAAACATACAATTTATCTCTAAGTGATACTGCCCAAACGAAAAGTGTCCGAATCACTTGTAACGTGCAATCACAAGCGCAAACAAATATCAGCGAGTCTAGCTGCAATTGGCCGAACGTGATAATTCTGACACTGCATTAGATTGCAGTGCATTTGTTTCATAATCTAAAGCGTTAATCGAACAATTCCAATTATTCAGTCAATGTCAAAACATAAGCTGTAACCTTTATTATGTGCATTTATATAATGTTGTAAGCATTGTTATTATTTATAAACACAAACAAAATTTAATTTTTGCCCTTGGGGGTGCTGCAGTGTTGCAGTGTTTATGTATGAGCTGTCACTGGTGGCAACCATATGAAAGTAAAAGTTCAGCTGGAAGACCTGAAAGAAGATGGTCAGATGATATAAGAAAAACAATTGGAACGCTTTAGCACCAACAACCTCAGGATAGAAACGGATGAAGAGAAAGTACCTGCAGCCTATGAACTAAAACTCAAATGAACTATTATAAAAGATAGAAGAGGACCTATTATTTTATATTAGCAACATGTGCGGAGCAATAACTGAGAATCAATCAATTAAATAGCAGACGTGTCACGTAATTTGATGTGTCGCCTGACTGAATAATAATAAATACTTGTTTCTATCATTAAATACAATAAGAATAGTTACTGCATTTAATAACTTAATAAACAACTATAACAGTTACCAGTTTATTGTCAGTTTCAAAAATCAAAAGCAATAAAATTTTATTAAGTCCATACCTAAAGAAAACAATGTACAACTATACAAATGATAAAATACAAAATACAAATAAGTTACTTGTTTGAAAGAGATTTTTATATAAGCTGAATTCTACTTGTCTTATATAAATTTAATTCTAGTTGTCTTTAATGTTGTTTATGATCTGGTATACTTTTCCCAAATGTGCAGCAAAAACACTGTTGCAATGAAGACAATGCTCATGACTAGAACTGGCACAGGACCACTATAAAGAATTTCAATTTAAAATGTATAACTATTTAATACTTATTTTTTACCAATTACATTAGTTTTTCTTTCATGTTTGTATTTATCCTAAAAATAATTTGAAAGTGATAAGGATAAGGCAAAAATAGCAATGATTTTAATTATATCTTCTTTATTATTAACATCCAACTACATGGAGTCAGACTCATTATGGGCATTACGCACTATCACACACAATGCTCATCCAACCATGCCTTAAACTGTTTCAATGCATCCATATTCACAACAACACAGTGAGCTAATGCATTCCACTCACCAACCATTCTCCATGCAAAGAACCTACTCCTCACTCCTCTGCTCACACCCTCCTTTATACAGTTTCCAGAGATGGCCCTTTGTTGTATACCTCTCTCTATTCTATGAAAAATTTCTTCCATGTCAATCTGCTAACCCCTTGACTAACTTATTGATATATCAATCATATCCCTCCTCTTATTCACAAAGGCTTGCAATTTACATTCTTTCAATCTGTCTTCATACTCCATATTACAATAACCACTAACCACCTTTGTGAGCGTTCTCAATCACTTTCTAACATATCCTCGTCACCATGAAAACCTAGTGACAAAATCTGTGCACAGTGATCCATATGAAACCTTACGCAATGCTATCATAACCTCTATCTCTGCACGTCAGGATCATTCTCCTGATGTGGAGAATCCTGCACATCAGGATCCTCCACAACAATGCCATTATCCGATGCGATGACTTCAAAACTTATGCAATGCAACCCCTGAATTTCAGGTTCTTGTCCACCACCACTCCCGGATTACTCATCTCCTTTACTTCCTTTAAAATTTCCCCACCAAATACCTTGCATCCCATTGTTGCTTACAATTTCAAAAAATTACACTTTGCGACATTGCAAAGTGTAATTGTTTTGCATAATTTTTGTACAATTGTGTGGTTTTTTTAAGGATTTTAATGTCTCGGTATTGTCTCCATGTGTGTTGATTATATTTGACATGGCAACTGCCAGTTTCACTAATACACCTAGCCCTTTCCCATTTAAAGACATTATCATAACCTACTTGATGATTTTGTAGCTTGCTATGCATGTGGTATGTATGTATGTATGTGTGCATCCTGTTGTTTAAAAATGTGTCAGGTGAGAGACAGAAATGGATGTGTGTGTGTGTGCACAAAATGTAGGTAGTGGGAAGCTAGGAGACAAGAGTGTCTCGATTTCAGGATTTTGTAGCAGCAAAGATAGTGATTCAGAAACTGGTGATTTTCAGTTTGTGGATGCCAGTAGTGTGTTTGAGGTTGGAGAGAATGTTAAACACATACATATAGATTTAGCCTTGGGTTAGTGGATAGAGATGTTTGTATGATGGTCATGATTGTGCTTGTGAATGCCAATTGAAAGCAGAAAACCAGAACTCCTGAGAAAGGAGATGGAAGGAATAAACACCAAGTTGAGAAGGGTGAATGAAGATCTTGGAAAGATAGAGGTTGGCTAGTTTGAGAGGAACAAGAGTAGGTTTATGACAATGGTGTCAGAGAGCAAGGGAAAGAGGAAGGTGAGAGAATCAGAGAGACAGGGGAAGAGAGACAATTGCAGTCATGAGAGTGAAGAAGTAAGTCATCAGAGAGCAAGGGAAAGAAGAAGAGAGAATGGGAGAAACAATGAAAGAGAGGAAATTGCAGAAGGCCAAGAGTGTGTGGAAGCAAGGGAGAGAGAGAGAGGAGGAGGGAGAGTGGGAGAGAAACAACAGAGAATGGAAATTGTAAGAGTCAGGGATGCCAGTGAAAGAAGGATGAATGAATCTGTTCGGCGTGTCATGTATGGAGATTCGATGATTCAAGGTGTGTAGAATAGTGTCAGAGAAGTGCTTGTTTAGCAGGACAATAAAGAGTGTGGCAATAGCAGTGAAGAAGGGTGAAAGTATGGAGGAGATGATGCAATAGTTGGGCCAAATGACCTGAGAGGAAGTGGGAATCATGTAGCACAAGATTTGAAGCTGATGTTAGCATTAATGCAGGAGAAACGTGTCCGAGGAAAGATAGTGAGTGTGTTGCCCCAGTATGATAATGTGAAGTGAAGGAGAATAGCAGCGATGACGAATGAGATGATAGCAAGAGTGTGTCGGAAAATAGGTCTGGAATATGAGTATGTATGGGGTACATTTGAGGATAGAAAAGAGCTGAATGCAAGGACACATTGCATTTGAATGCAGAAAGGTGTAGGAATTTCGACAGACTGTTGTTTTCTGGGAAAGTAGAATTGCACAGTTGGAATGTTGTAGGAATGCCTCATGTGTGGGATAGTGACTTGAGAAATAAGAAGGTGTACACTACAGTACAAAGCCAGGTGGAAAATGACGAAAAGTAGTAATGGCTGCATTAATTTTTCTGCATACAAATGCTAGGAACATTAGGAATAAAGGGAATGAATTTGTGGCATTGACTGACTCAACCTCTCCAACAGTTGTTGGTATTAGTGAAACTTAGTTAACTGATGAGGTTGTTCTAGCAGGGATAGAAATCAAAGGGTAAAGCATATTTCAGAAGGAAAGGGAAGGTAAAAGTGGTGGTGGTGGAGTGTTACTCATGAAATGAGATGAATTGTGCATGCTCAGGGTGGAGATTCTCAGTGGAAATAACACTAATGGCTTTGAGAGTATATGGTGTGAGATATTTAGTGGAATATTGCGGGAGACCAGGAAATATAGATGGTGATGAGCAGGAAATGTTTAGGCAAATTAGTAAATTAATGCAAAGCAAACAATAGACAGAGGGGACAGTACACAGTAATTAGAGAACAGAATTTTTGGATTTCTTGAGGAATAACTGTCTTAGGCAGATGCAGTGAAGGGAACACCAAGATCAAGAGTTTTAGATTTGACTGTGACTGAGATAACATACTTTCCCCCTGTTGGTGAGAGTGCCCATGTATTCCTAACTTGAAGGATGAATAGGCATGTGGAGGTATCAAAACAGAAGAAAGTTATGTGGGGTTATAAGGCAGGTGACTATCAGACTTAGAAACCAGCTTGCAGCAATACATTGGATGCAAGAATTTGAAAGAGGGGACATTAGTGCATGGAAGATACTTAAGAAAAAATTGTTTAAAACAATGACAGACTGTAGACCTCAAGTGAAGGAGATAAAGCAATTTCGTGTCAAATGGATGAAAAAGGAATAAAAGTGGAATTGCAGAAGAACAACAGATTATGGAAGGCATATAAAAAGAGAGGTGGAGAGCAGTTGCATGAGGAATATAATGCTCAGAAGTTGAGGAAACAAGGGATTTGGGGATGATCGTAGATAGAGATTTGAAGTTCCAATGACATATTGCAAAGGTTGTGAAGACATCTCAGAGAATTGCGGCAATGCTGAGGAGAACACTGACCACAAAAGATAAATTTGTGCTTTGATCAGAGCACATCTGGATTTCTGTGCTCAGATCTGGTCACTGGGATTTGAAGGGGATGAAATAAGCTTGGAGAGGGTGCAGAGACAGATAATAAAAATGAGATCAAGACCTGTACAACATTAATTATGAGGATAGACTGAGGGCATGCGGATTGCATAGTTTGGTAGATTGAAGGCAGGGGGGGGGGGGACACGATCAAGACATTTATGCTGTTCAGTGGTTATTATCATATTAACACTGAGGAGATTTTTCATATGGTAGAATGAGGGTCCATCCCTGGAAGTTGCAAAAGAAGTTGGTGAGTAAAAGGGTAGGAAGTATTTTTCATGGAGAGTGGTAAGAGCATGGAATCGTGTGGACCTTCCACGATGAGTCTTGTGATTCCATGGAGGTCAGGAAAATAATAATAATAATTATATTCTGCATTATGTTTTCCATATACTTGCATATAAACCTTTGCTCACACTTGGATCAAGAATATAATTTGTTAACTGTAATTGTAACCAAGCAAAAATACACTTACATCTTTAATTTAAAGCCACTAAAGGGTACTATCAGCATGCAACATGTAGCCTCTCACAGTCAAGTCAATGCCACCTTCCTGAAGTATAGCTTGTTTCCACAAATGGAACTCTGGCATATATAGCAAGTACTGATGCCAAAAGGTATACCATCTCTATTTGAAGTAACTGCCAAATTCTAGGTGGTAAATGTTCTTTCATTACCTGGTGAAATACCATCAACTTGTTTACTGGAGATCTGAAGCAACTTATCGACATGTTTTGTCTTCAGAGCAAGGACATGAAAAATACACTGAAAGGACTAAGTGTTTCCCCATTCCAGGGTGCAACAGTAAAATGGTTCTTTCAATCCAACTAGTTAGTGCACAGGACTAAACGTGATAGTAATGAATCTGGACGCTACCTGATCAGCTAGTCATAAGTCCTACTGTCACCTACTCTGCTGGTCTGTGCCTAAAGGAAGTCCAAACATGATGACATGCAAGGAGAATGGTCAAGACCACACGTAGTCAAGAGACTGGCTTTCCTCCATGTGGACAATATGTCTGCAAGTATTTCACGTTGCATTGTGTGCCTCTACTCTTTAACTCTTCTCTCTAAATACAATGAAGAACAGAATACTGAAATAGGATTATACTGTGAACTGCAAGACATCTCCCACGAAATATAAAATAAAATAAAAATCCAACCAAAAAACAAACAATCCTTGAAAAAAAAAAAAGTTCCATATCCACTGCACAAATATTCACAGCCTCCACAGCAATTTAACCAATGTGCACCACCATCTAACCATCTACAGCAGTGTTTCCCAACATGGGGGCATATGCCCCACAGGAGGGCAATTTGAATATTTTAGGAGGCAATTAGAAAATGATGTTGCATTCATCACCTCATCACCGATGTAATCAAAAAATCACAATCAACAATAAATTATTGATGTTACAACCCTGACTTTCTGAGAAAAAAAGCTGACCACACTAGTACAGCAGTCAACATAAATACTTGGCAGCATAAGTGTGTTAAGGTTAGATCACAGCATCTGTCACCTCTGAAAAGTAAACAGTGCCACTTTGTGCATAAAACTTGAACATGCAAAAATGTTTTTTATGTGACATTGATACGGTAAAAAAGTTCCTCAGAAGATAGAAATATAAGATCTGATAATGCTAGTCTTGACAGTAACAAATTCATTTGGAGGAAAATTGTAGACAGGAAGATAGTAATGATGTAAATTTTCATGATATACTATCGTATCCTGTACTCCCCTTTAGGGTCCATGTTAGGAATTTGATGATGATTATTATTACTGACACCTCCAAGGAGTCCAAAGGCTCATCTAGGGAGGGACCTACTCTACAACTCTCAATCTCAAAAAAAAACAACTCAAAAAGCACCAACTACACCAAACAGCATCATCTACACCAATACCATCTACTACCTGCCAACACCACTAATATTTTCACAGACAATCACAAATATCCATGCCCAGAGCAGAATTTGAACCTACAGCCTTTTTGGTTGGGGAGCGGGTACACTAACCACTCAGCTAATCAGAGGATAAAACTGCTGACCATGTAAGACTACTGCTTCACAACGATGTCACAGGGGAATTGCCTGAAAAGATTCATGGAACTATTTGATATTCTTAGTGAGTTTTTGAATGACAAACCTGAAAAAAAACTCTTACAAACAGTTGATGGTCAACCATTTGTGAGTTATTTGACAGATATCTCTGAAAAGCTGAATATGTTAAATAAGCAACTGCGAGGAGCAAATAAGACCCTTGTTGATGCAAAGGCTAAGATATTTGGCTTCATTATATTTCTGCAATTTTGCCAAAAGAATGTTTCAGCCAAAATATTTCACTAATTTTATTGGCTAAATAGGTGTGAGGTGGCTGATGCTGCTGTACTTGCTATTGCAGATCACTTGAGCAAAATGGCATGTGATTTTTATGACAGGTTTTCTGATTTAAAAGAAATTGATTTTCCATCTTGGAGAACTCAGTCAATGCTAGTGCACTTGACTGTTGTGGCCATGCAATATCAAGAGGAATTCTCAGAAATGTAAAATGATCTGTCTATTAGAACTTTACTCAACATAAAAGGAACAATGGCATGGCTTTGTGACAAGAGAGAAACGAAATACCCAAATTCAACTAGTTTTGCAAGAAAATTACTGTTGCCCTGCCCATCGTCATATTTAGTTGAATGTGGCTTTAGTGCTGTAAATGACTTGTTACTGAAAAAAAGAAATCATCTAGATATCACAAACTGTGGGAATTTGAGATTGAAATTGACTAAATTAGTACCTCAAATAAAAACTCTTTTGCAGCAGACATCAAGCTTCAGGATCACATTAACTTGGATTTTATTTTCCCGAGTTAAGTTTGATTTATGTTTTATAATATACGAAGTGTAATATAAAATTTATATTCATTGAAGAAAGTCAAATTAAAAACAGTTTTACCTATGTTCTTTTTTTATTTGAAGTACCTATTTATATTACACTTTTTCAGAACTTGGTTGACTATTATGCCAGAGGGGACATCAAAATCTTTGAGGTGTTGAGATGGGGGCATGATCCAAAAAAGATTGGTAACTAGTGATTTACAGTCATCAAAAATCAGACTTATTATTCCTAGCTCTTGGTGGAGTTATACTGAAAGTAGCACTTGAGGTTATACTGAAAGAAGTGGAAGAAGCAAAGATCTTGGAGTGATTGTAGATAGAAATTTGAAGTGCAGAGGGCATATTGTAAAGATTGTGAAAACATCTCAGAGAATTATTAACATCTGACCATGGAGTCACTCATCATGGGAGGTACACAGTATCACACAAAGCACATTCAACTTATTCAATATGTTTACATTCACAACACAGTAAGGTAATGCATTCCACTCACCAACCACACTTCATCCAGAGAAGCTACTCCTGACTCCTGTGCTCACACCCTCCTTACACATTTCCCAGAATGGCCCCTCATTCTATCCCCCCATCTCTCCAATTCTATGAAAAATTTCTTCTATGTTAACCCAATAATCCCTGACTAACTCATCTGTATCAATCATATCCCCTCTTCCTATTCACGAGGCTTTGCAATTTACATTCTTTCAATCTGTATTTATACTCCACATTCCAACAACCACTGACCACCTTTGTTAATCCTCACTGGATCCTTTCTAACATATTCTCATCACCATGAAAACCCGGTGACCAAATCTGTGCACAATAATCTATATGATGCCTATCAAGGATACAGTGGAATTATAACCTCGTTTTTCTGCGTGTCAAGGACCTCCACATCATTGTCATTATCTCATGTGATGACTTTATAACATGTGCAACGTAGCCCTTAATTTCAGATCCTTGTCCACCACCAATAAGAGAACTCTCGTCTTCTCTATCTCTTTTAAAGTTTCCCAATCAAGTGTATACTCTTCATCCCATCATTGCTTACCAAATTTCAAAACCTTGCACTCTGCCACATCAAACTGATGGTTCTGCTTACCTGCCCATTCATTCTGTCTATGCATATCCAGTTAAACCCATAACATATTATTAATCTAAAATGTCTACAACAATGGCTCCAATACAGACCACTGCATCACACAACTAGTGACTTTCCCATTTCAGGATACTGCACCCCTATATACAACTCTGATACTTATTTGACAGTAAGTCACAGATCCAACTCACTAGTCCCTTAACTAATCCCAGCCATTTCAGTTTATTAAACAGCTTGTCTGGCAGTCTATCAAAAGCCTTACAAAATCTAAGTATACCACTGTATATGAATCTTCCATTGTCCGAAACATTTGTACGTTATATTGGTACGTAAGTTGATAAAACATGATCTCCCTTTAACAAACCCATACTAACAACCACAGAAAATGCTGCTATTATCAAATCATTTCTGTATGCTAGTTCTCACCAATCTCTCTAATACCTTAATCACAACTCCAGATACACAGATTGACTATAATTTGTAGCCACAGCATTATTATTATTATTATCCTAAGAACCCATGCAGTAAAAGACTCATCTAGGAAGTAGTTTCATCATACACACGGTGATTTAAACACACTCAAATTCTCTGCAGACACCACACTCTCAGACAAGGCATTCCAATCATTCCCAACTCTGCATGCAAAATACCTGCTTCTCACTCCCCTGCACACACCCACTTAGTTCTCCTCTGATCTCCCACTGCTTGCTGTAAAACCTCTCCAACACTGATCCCATAACAACCCCTTACTAACTTGTAGATCTCTATCACATCACCCATCTTCCACTTATCCACTAGACTCTGTAAATTGAATCTCCTCAACCTTTCCTCATATTCGACATTCCAGAAATCAGAAACTACCTTAGTAAGTCAACTCTAAACCCTGTCTACCATCCCTTTGTCCTTTTGAAAACTAAGTGACCATCTGTGCAGACATCCATGTGTGGCCTAATCAAAGCCTTATACAATGGAACAAGAATCTCCTTACTTCCACAAGTCAGCGTCCTCTGCATCTTTCTTAGAATTCTTTGTGTTGTCCTCACAATTTTGGCAATGTGTCCCATAAATTTCAGATCCCTATCCACTATCAACCCCAAGATCTCTTATATCCTCCAGTGGCGGCTCGTGGCTTGAAATCATGGGGGTGCTGCAACTTTCGAAATACACACACACACACACCCTGTAAGTACAGTGTGTGTGTGTGTGTTTGGATAAAATATCAAAATTATGGTAAAAATTAAAAAAAAAAAATTAAACATGAAAAAATATTGTTTATTATTGATAAAATTATACAGTTCAGTATGATTCAAAATTACTTAAAAATAAAATCCATTCCTTTAATTGTAATTAAAGGAATGGATTTACAATTTTTGAACATTACAATTAAATCCTTTAATTGTAATGTCCAAATATTTAAAGAGATGGAGTAAACACGATAAGCACTACGAACACTCTACTACTGGCGCAAACTGCATATAAACAACAGTGGAACTGCGCGACGGACAGTGCCGCATTACGCTAATAGCTCGCATCTCACTTTTACGTGCATATCTTGCGCACGTAGCAATAAGACAATGTGGTAAACACAGTGCTGCAAGCATCCTTCGCCCTCCTAAGTGCTACAAGATGGATTTTTATTATTTTTTTATAAAAAATAAGAGAATTGTATAGGATTGTTGATGATAAAATTAAATATCACAAGCAAATATAAATAAATTAATAAATATATTTATATATCAAGAATATCCTGTACATTCCTTGAGGGTACATGTCAGGAATTTAATGATGATGATATATCAAGAAAAATTGGGGGTGCTGCAGTTCTGTAGTGCCTATGCATGAGCTGCCCCTGTTCCTCCACCTCTAACAGTATATCCCTACCAAGCATAAATTCTACATCCCATCTTTGTTCCCCAAATTTTACAACCTTATATTTTGCAACAATGAACTCGCATCCCCATTCCTGTGCCCATTCACTCAATTTATTCAAGTCCTCTTGTAAGGCGACAACATCTCTACTCTTCATAGTTCATCTCAACTTTGCATCTGCAAATAACGTAACATCCCCATTCAAATCTTTGCCAATATCATTAACATACAGGTTAAACAGCAATGGCCCTAAAACAGACCCCTGAGACACACCAATAGCGACTTTCCTTTTCCTGGATATCACTCCCCCATACAACTTGTTGATACCTATCAGATAGCTAGTCTCCAATTCAATGCACTAATCTAATATCCAACCCCATCCACTCTAGTTTGACTATCAACTTATCATGTGGTAATCTATCAAAAGCCTTTGTGAAATCTAAGTATCCCACTGCATATCCCTCTCCTCTGTCCACGGACGCTATCAACTTATTGTAATAAGTAAGTAGATTACTAAAACAAGAACTCCCAAATCTATGCTGTCCATCAAAGATAATACCATTGTTGTCAACCCACTTCTGAATACTAGTTCTCACTAGCTTCTCCAAGAAGCTAACCACAACACCTGACACACAGATAGGCCTATAATTTGATGCTCGAGTTCTATCACCTGCCTTATGAAGCAGCATAATCTTGCCCTCCTTCCAGTCCTCTGGAACTCGACCCAGTGCAAGACTGATTAAAAAAATATGTCAGGGTAGATGTCAACTCCCTGGCATATACCTTCAGAATACTTGGTGATATATTATCAAGTCAGACAGCCTTATTAACATCAAGTTTGCTCAATTCCCCATATATCTTTGGCTCACTTACTGTCAGTAAGTGAGCCACGTGAGCTACGAAACACATCGTACCTTTCTCTCTATTCCTGTCAGGATGTCAACCTCATCCAACCATGTCTCACTTATTCCAACAATTTTTGACTGAACAGACTCAATTAATGCAACTATTTCATTTGCCTTGTTTTTTTATACACTTACGAAATGAAACTGTGAGCAAGAGGGTGAGGAGTGGTTTCTTTGCATGGAGGGTGGTTGAACCATGGAATGCATTGTCTGATGGAGTGGTGAGAGCGAGAACGGTCAATGAGTTCAAGGAGTGGTATGATAGACTTTGTGTTTCTTAGGGGGGGCCTCCCCTCGATGAGTCTTGATAGACTGTGTTTCTTAGGAAGGACCTCCCACGATGAGTCTTTTGACTCCATGGAGGCCTGAATAATAATAGGAATACAAATACAGCAGCTTATTCCTGGATCTATAGCTAGTTCCTTCCACCGACACCACTTATTTGATATAACTTCTCCATGCTTAACTCGAGCCATTTCTTTTCTCCTTATTCATCTTCGAACCCTCTTCAGATCGAAGAAGGTTAGAAGATGAATAAGTTTTTTCCCTTGATCCCAGGTCATCCCTTTCCCTTTTTGTCTACACACGCATTCACATCCTCTTGGAGCATCTATTTCTACCATATGTACCTCAGCCACTACTACGGAAAATGCTAGCAACCTCCCTTCATCTTATAATGCCATATAAGATCAGGTAATGGCCATACGAACAAGTTATTACTAAAGTCTGAATGACATTCTACAATATGCTCAAGTCACTGGTGAGGAAAGGTTAATGTTTGGAACTATCATTTTGGTAAGCACGTAGACAAAGTGTAAGACTACTGTGGTAACAATTGTAATATCAAGTGCCTAAACATCTCTACCTACTAGAGCAATGAAATCAGAAAAAGAAAGTCGGATAGAATAGTGAACATTGAAACTGAGGATAATGATTTTCTCCAAGCCATGTTTCAAAGTTTAAAGAAAGAAAATCAAAGTTATAAGATACAGATTTTTAACCAAGATCAAAAAGAGGAGATTCTGGGTTAGACACTCTCCAATATGAGATATCAAAATGAACTTATGCAAAAATGCTACCTCTGAAACAAAAGCATCTTAAGATTATTTAATTACCAACCTAGATGCCAAGGTGGACAGCATCACTGCTTTACTTAAAGGCAAGGGTTTAAGTTCCACTGTAGGATGAAAGTTGGTGAATATCCAAGTGGCATATGATTTTCACTGCTCAGAGATCAACTCCTATGTTGATCCACTCACTATGTATAGGAGGCTTGAAGTGGCTCGAAAAAGTACCGTCTTGATCTCTATAGCAATTGCCAAATTATGCAATCCTTAACCTGCCCGTGATACTAATGGATTACATATTTATTATTACTTCTGGTGGGCAGAATTAATATGAAATTGAGGAAAATAAGATAAGTGGTGAAGGTTGGAAGAAAGACCGCATATATATAAATGATTTTGGAAGGCTTTTGGAAGGTTTACTTTCTCCTATACAAAGTCAAGCAAAGTGCAATACATTACATCTGTTGGGAAAAAGTAAAGATAAATTGGTATAGGCAAAAAATATGCAGTGATCAATTCTTTATTATGAAATATCCATACACATTTTTAATTTCATTCAATTCCTCTATAAACTAGCCTCTGCAACAACTCCATGCACCACTACTATTTGAATCCAACCAATACAATGCCAAAACCTGACAGCATAATTATTTTTAGGTGACCTAATAGTCTTCTAAATCATATTCATTAGGTTCAATCCATTATGCTATCTAAATTTAATGATATGGAATAACTGATTTAAAGCTTACCCTTAGAATAAATGTTGGTACTTTCTATGATGTTCAATTAACTATGAAAATATCTCATATTGCACAGTAAAAGAAAAAGTGGAAAGGAAACCAACTTCGTCTGGGAGTCCAAATATGGTTTTTGGCTATTTGAAACTTATAACAGACTTCCATGTTGAATCAGTGGCTGGCTGTCGGATAGGTATCAGAAAGTTGTATATTGGGGGTGCAGTATCCCAAAAGAGAAAGGCCACCAGCGGTGTGCCACAGGGGTCAGTTTTGTGACCACTGTTGTTCAATTTGTATGTTAATGATATTAGACTGGGTTTAACTAGTGATATCCAGCTGTTTGCAGATTATGCAAAACTGAGGAGAGCAATCCACAGTTAAGTAGATTTAATGCCTTACAAGAGGACTTGAATTGATTGCATGAATGGGCAGGTAAGTGGATCTATCAGTTCAATGTTGCCAAGTGTAAGGTTTTGAGATTTGGTAAGCAATGATGGGATGCAAAGTATACACTTGGTGCAGAAACTTTAACAGAAGTAGAGGAGATGAGAAATCTAAGAGTGATTGGTGGACAAAGACCTGAAATTCAGGGGCTACATTGTACAAGTTGTGAAGACATCGCATCGTATAATGGCAATGATGCAGAGGACTCTGACATGCAGAAAGAGAGGCTATGATTCCATTGTAAGGCCTTGATCAGGCCTCATATGGATTACTGTGCACAGATTTGGTCACCAGGTTTTCATGGTGATGAGGATATGTTGGAAAGGGTCCAGAGAAGATTCACAAAGGTAGTCAGTGGTCTTTGGAATGTGGAGTACGAGGACAAATTGAGAGAATGCAAGTTGCAGAGCCTCGTGAATAAGAGGAAGAAGGAGGATATGATTAAGACATAAGCTAGTCAGGGCATGTTATGAGGTTGACATGGAGGTGAGATTTCACAGAATGGGAGAGGGGGAGGCCATAGAACATGAGGCCATTGCTGGAAACTGTATAAGGAGGGTGCGAACAGAGGAGTGAGGAGCAGGTTCTTTGCATGGAGGGTGGTTGGCAAGTGGAATGCATTGCCTGAGTGCATTGTGTATGCAGCATTGTATTATGGAGGTCAAACCATAATAATAATAACAAGCAAAAAAAAGGTTGTGTTAAACTAGGAAATGAAATTCATCTGCCACCTAATGGTGACAAAGTTTGGTTTCATCACAGATGGGTGTGAATGCCCAATCTTGATCCTTACAGATACTGACTTATACATCTCTTCCAGCTTGATAGTTTAATGTCTGTTGTCCCAAAGATACACACACACACACACACACACAAAGGCTGCTAATATGCTTGCCACTGCAAGGTGTAGGCAACTGCAGATTAATGGACTTAAGTTTGGCAGATATTCAAATTGTGGTATCCTGATCCCAGACTTTCATCATAATTTTATACTTCTAGGATTCAGCTACAGCAAATAGTGATTATTTCCTTGGCTATGTGAAGTTTTTCCCACCCACTCATTCTGACTCTTAGTCCATTTGTACACACCATCACTATCATCTCATTCATATCCAAATGTGCACTCCTCTTTGTAGTCATAGTCAATGTATATGCTGTACCAATTCCACTTAAATTATCACCAATCTTGTAATGCTGTATAGCATTCATAACATATGATTCTGCACAAATTCAGATTACACACAATTATCATGTTGTTTAGCTGTACGATAATTTAAAACTATCGTTTACGTTAATTAAAGGAAATATTGCTGGTACCTGAACTTACACTTTAATTCCTGAAGAATCCTCTGAATAAAATCTCCACATCCCTTTGGTATTAACATGAGCAGACCTTGACCTGCTAGTTGCAGTAAGAGTTTTCCTAGAAAACAAGAGTGTGAAGTATTAAAAATAATCTCTTGTTAAGGGAATCTTTTATTATTATTTTTTATTCTGAAAACTCAAACTGTGATACCATGAACTAAAATATACATTAATGCATGCCTTCTAACTTAAATAAAAAGAAATTTAAACGAATTATAGTACTTCAGATAAATTCAGATACTTAAACTGAAATATGAAAATTGAACACAGCAATCCAACTCAATCAAATGTGCAAAGGAACGATGGAGAGAAGATGTAAATATTATGGTACTTCAATGAGAATTCAAGATTTCTGTCAACAATTTCAGTTCCATTTGTTCGGGATATAATTTGATTCTGTTCTTGTCTTCCCTTTTAAAGCAGCCTTAAAACAAGCATGTTTATGAATTATCAAATATCACTGAATTCACAGTCAGCAAACAAAAGATAGTGGATGAAGTTATGGGAGTAAGCAGTTGACAGTACAGTTAAGTTGCTTGAATGGTAACAGTAAGAGTGGTAAGGCAAGGTGCGTAGATGACAGTGAGTTAGCGGCAGTGAGTGGTAAGACACCACACATGCAAGGTAGTGAAAGTGCAATTAGCATAAATGGCAGTCAGAAAGTATCGAAGAGTTGCAAGCAGAATTAGTAAAGATGAGACAAAAAAAAGGCAATAATTTTTGGGAATTAAGTCTTAGCCAAGTTAGTTTAATGAAACAATGGATGTGAGCCCCATATGGGCAGATACAGCACTATCTTGTGAAACAAATATAAAGTTATTGGTTATAATGTGTGTGTGTATATATATATATATATATATATATATATATTTTTTTTTTTAAATCAAATCATGTATGTCCTCCTGCCCAATTTGCCTGGTTACAGGATGAAAAACTTGAGTTTTCCAGGAAGAAAACATCCTGCCACCTCAGTATGAGACCAGCTAACCCACCTTCAAATTGAAAAGCCCCAATAGAGGTTCTTCACATCATAGATGGGATTTGAGCCCAGGTCTATCCAAATATAGGGCATCGGCCATTAAACCAAAATTTTTTTAGAAATCTGAATCTCATGAACTGAAGTAGAAATGGAATCAGCAAATTCAGGCTAAATTTAGGAAGAACAGGAGTATAATAATAGACCATACACTTATACTCCATATCAATGGAGAAAAATACATAGAACAATTAAAGCGATATACTATAATTTATTGACTTACAGAAAGCCTTTTGACTAATTAGCATGATGCTCTCTGGAAAATACTACAGCATTATGGAACAGATTGCAAGTAGTATTTTGATAGATAGTGACAATACAGTACTGCTGACGAAATATTGAATACCCAGGACGAACTGATTCTCAACAATAGATCAATTCATTCTTATAGATAACAAAGCTTCAAACAAATGTAATGGAAGTAGCTGTTTTGATTTGTTGCATGTGGTACAGATGGCGATAGATATATAGTAAGAGATTGATAAATAGATAATGATGAGGTAACACTTATGGAATATTTGAATAAGTTGGACAGATGGGAAATGAATGTGGGTCCATTTAATTAAACTAAATATAAAGTATTGAAATTTGAGATACATCAATGGAATTCTGCATACTCTGCTGAAGGAACTGTACTAGAAGAATTGGAGGCAGCAAGGGACTGGGGTAATGATTGAGAGGAAACTTGAAGTTCAGAGGATATATATCCCCAAGGTGGTGAAGGTAACCCAGAAGATTGCTGCAATATTGAGAAGGATGCTGACCTGCAAAGACAGAAGAGTAATAACTCCCAATTATATATTTGGTTTAATCCTTTATCCAAGTGTAAGCAAACAAAGTTTGCACCTGAAGTATTTTCAGGACTGGGGCAACTCGTGATAAAGGTGGTGTAAGTTCTCATCACTTGCCTTAGCATCTCCCATGATGCAAAGCACATCTCCTTGCAGACATGTATAATGCTGTGCATTAAGGGAAGGGCCGCTACCCAGACCGGTTTCAACCTTTACTGAAGTCTCATCAGTAGGAGCCAGATCCAGAGGTGGTGATACTAAGGTGGAAGTAATGGAGAAGTCATATTTCCATATACCAGCTGCCAAAAGGTGTCACACCTTATTATTAAAATTCTCAGGATTAGAGATAAGTTGATGGAAGGTTTTTCACTTGGCTATGTAACAAATTATATATTTGGTTTAATCTTTTATCCAAGTGTAAGCAAATGAAGTTTGCGCCTTATGTATTTTCAGGACTGGGGCAACTCGTGGTAAAGGTGGTGTAAGTTCTCATCGCTTGCCTTAGTATCTCCCATAATACAAAGCACATCTCCTTGTGGAGATGTATAATGCTATGCATTAAGTGGGCCAGTTTGCTTACACTTGGATAAAGGATTAAACAAATATATAATTGGTAGCATAGCCAAGTGAAAAAACTTCCATCAACTTATCTAATCCAGAGAATTTTAATAATAAGGTGTGACACCTTTTGGCAGCTGGTATATGGAAATATGACTTCTCCATTACTTCCACCTTAGTATCACCACCTCTGGGTCTGGCTTCCACTCATGAGATCTCAATAAAGGTCAAAACCGGTCTGGGTAGTGGCCCTTTCCTTAATGCATAGCATTATAAAGGTCTGCAAGGAGATGTGCTTTGTATTATGGGAGATACCAAGGCAAGTGATGAGAACTTATACTACCTTTACCACGAGTTACCCCAGTCCTGAAAATACTTCAGGCGCAAACTTTGTTTGCTTACACTTGGATAAAGGATTAAACTAAATATATAATTGGTAGCATAGCCAAGTGAAAAAACTTCCATCAAGAGTAATAACTCCATTGTATAAAGCCCTGATCAGACCATATCTGGATTACTATGCTCATATTTGGTCACTGTGACTCTTGATGGAAGTTTTTTCACTTGGCTATGCTACCAATTATATTTAGTTTAATCCTTTATCCAAGTGTAAGCAAACAAAGTTTGCGCCTGAAGTATTTTCAGGACTGGGGTAACTCGTGGTAAAGGTAGTATAAGTTCTCATCACTTGCCTTGGTATCTCCCATAATACAAAGCACATCTCCTTGCAGACCTTTATAATGCTATGCATTAAGGAAAGGGCCACTACCCAGACCGGTTTTGATCTTTATTGAGATCTCATCAGTGGAAGCCAGACCCAGAGGTGGTGATACTAAGGTGGAAGTAATGGAGAAGTCATATTTCCATATACCAGCTGCCAAAAGGTGTCACACCTTATTATTAAAATTCTCTCGATTAGAGATAAGTTGATGGAACTTGGATGGGGTACAAAGTCAGATAACAAAAATGATATCAGGACTGTGTAACATTAGCTATGATGGCCTGTGGGCATGCAGACTGCAGTTTGCTCAATAGGAGGACAGGTGATAATTGAGACCTTTGACACTCAGAAGTTCTTTCATATAGTAGATCAAGAGGAAGGAGCAAGAACAAGGGCCATCCCTGGAAGTTACAAATGGAAGTTGTAAGAGGATGAGGAGTGGCTTTTTACATGGAGGGTTGTTAGACTGTGTAATGCATTGCCTAATAGGTGAGTGAGAGCATGAATGTTAAATAGATTTATGCTGTTTAAGATGGGCCTCCCATGATGAGTCGAATGCAATAGAGGTCCTAAATAATTATTATTATAGCAAAATAATACAACTGAATCCTGAAATTTTTCCGTCTGAAATGAGGTTGAAATTAAGAGGAGCCACAGATACTCCCTTTGTCAATGAAAAATGGAGTGAAATAAGGGTGTAAATCATCACACTTTTACAGTCATGGAGAACTGTAATATTGGGTGACAGCAAAAAGAATAATAAACCACTTAAAGTTTACCAATGATACTAATCTCTTAGAAGAAAATAAATCAGATCTTCCAAAAGTCACCAACAAAGTTAGTTAATACTCTTAAAAAATACAGCTGAATCATAAGTAACCAAAAATAAAAGATGGCAACAAATCTGTGCTACAGACCATGAAGGAAATTTTTATTATTATCCAGGCCTCCATGGAGTCAAAAGCCTCATCGTGGGAGGTCCTTTCTAAGAAACACAAGTATATCAAGACTCATCGAGGGGAGGTCCCTCCTAGAAAACACAAAGTCTATCATACCACTCCTTAAACGCATTGACCATGGTTCAACCATGGAATGCATTGCCTGATAGAGTGGTGAGAGCAAGAACGGTCAATGCGTTTAAGGAGTGATATGATAGACTTTGTGTTTCCTAGGAGGGTCCTCCCTCGATGATAGGCTGCATGATCAGGAAAGATTATACAACCTATCCTGTCAATTCACATTACATCTATAGCCTCTACATGCTCAAAAAACTTGCTATTCTTTTTCATTATAAACATTACTTTTCTGCAGAATGCCTTGCAACACTTCATAAATCTGATATCTACCCAACCATAAAATACTGCTCACATCTGGAAGTGAGGTGGGGAGAGGGGAAATTACTCAAAACCACATTCAGAATGTAAATCATATCCAGAAAAGGACTCTACCATTCACTTAACAGATGACCCTCCTCTCGGTGACTTTCTTTGGTCATTTTCCTGTAGACACCCTGTTTCTGCATTGTGGCTTTTCTATATGTACTTCCATGAAAATGGCTTCACTGAACTAATCATCATTAGTCCTCTATTCCAGTTGCTAGTCTGCATCTACATATCAATTACAGACTCACCAAACCAACTTCTCTTTTCTTTCTTCATTCCCCCATGCCTCTGTCCTTTGGAATCATCTTTCCTATACCACTTTTCCTAATGTCTATACTACCAACTTTTCAGGAAAGACATTAATAGATTCCTTTCTTCTTTCTAATCACTTGCCCACACACAGAGCTGTTGTGTTGTAGGTCTAGATACCTCTCATGTATGTAGGATTGATATTAAAAAAATCCTTATCCTTGTATAAAAGACATAATAAAAAAGACATGCGGAATTTCCTATTAAAAAGGATATATGTGGAATTACAAAACAGGTGATTATGACAAGCTGAAGAGACAGCTTTCATCAGAGCAATGGCATAAGAATTTAGAGGAAGAGAGATGTTGTTGGTACATGGGAGGTGGTCAATGGGTGTTTGAAGAAAGCAGTATCTAAATATATACTTAGAGTCAGAATGATAAATCAGGTAGGAGTTAGGTGGATGAATAGTTTCATTAAGCAGGAGTTGAAAACAAAGAAAACACTGTGGAAGGATTATAAAGAAAAGGTGATCAGCATGCCCATAAGCAGTATAAGGCACAGGCAAGAAGGATAGACTGGTGTGGTAAGGAAGACCAAAGCTAATTATGAGAGAAAGTTAGCTGACAAGTTCAAAAGAAACTCTAAGGAGTTCTGTCACTATGCGGCAAGTAAAATGAGGAATGACTATGGAAGAATGACTTTAAAAAGTGCTGATGATAGGAGGTAACAGAACCAAACGAAATAGTTGAATTACTGAGTAAGAATTTTTGATGAAATGTACCATCTAGGATTCTAGATGATGACATTGACTGATAGGAGAATAGAGGCTGAAGAAATGGATGTGCTTAAAATATTGCAGAACCTCAATACTAACAAAGCCATGGAATTAGATAGCATATCAGCCTGTGGCTCAGTACTTAGTCCTCTGTTGTTTAATTTGTATATCAATGGTATAGGAAATGATTTGACAGGAAATTTTCAGTTGTTTGCTGATGCTAAACTGAGAAGAGAATAGTAAATGATGTGATGCAGAGATCCTGCAGGAAGACTTAAACAGATTAGCAGTATGGACAAAATGTAATGGCTGCCAGTTTAATGTGGGAAGTGTAAGATAATATGCACTTTGGGAGGAGATCAGAAGGTGTATACTACATTGATGGAACCGAACTGCAGGAAACTTATGAAACCAGGGAGTTGAAGTTAAGAGGGCATATTGTGAAGGTAACCAAAACAGCACATCAGATATGCAGTTGTTGAAGAACACACTAGCAAGTAGGGTTAGAGAGGTTATTGTTTCCCTATATAAGGCCACATCTGGACTCCCAGATTCCATGGTGATAAAGAAGTTAAGGAGAGGATCAAGAGAAGAGTGACAAAGATTGTGGTAGGTCTGTGGCTCCCTATGAGAGTAGACTGATGGTCTGTAGGCTTCAAAATTAGCTGATACATGAAAAAGAGGAGATATGATAGAAATATTTCAGTTCTTAAAGAAATTTTAAGTCTGTATGCGGGTTTTTCATCCCGCATACAGACAAATAGGCCCTTCAGAATACATGTAATTTACAAGACAAAAATACTTGTTGTGGTGGTAGTGAGTGGTAGATGGCACTGAAGTAGTTGATTTGTGGTAGTGGTGGAGACAGTGAGTTGTACAGTGGGTGTTCTCCTGCGATGAGTCTTTCGACTCCTTGGAGGTGTCACGAATAATTTATTTTTAACCGAACTCTCAGATACACAAGTTAAAATTGGTATGAACAGTCTATATACTACCAATTTAGTGTTTTGGCTAATTTCTCTCTAATTCGATATAAATTGATTCAAACCAGCTCCCCACCCCAGCTTTGTTTATTCTATTGTCCATTTCATATTTAATTTACCATCTTTACTAAAATTGTCCCTAAACAGCTCAGCTATTTTACTTGTTCTCTAGGTTATGGATTATAGGGTGTAGGTTCCACTGAGAATGCAGTTGAATCCATGTTCCTGCTTATTTTCAGAGTTTGTGTGTGTGTGGGGGGGGGGATTTTATTGCCAATTTTCATGTCAAATTTGTTACAGATGTTATTCAATTTAGTTAAAGAATAAGACTTTCATGAGATTTGTTTAAGAGTAAATCTGCACAATGCAAAGAACCAAGTTTGATATCTCTGATTTCTCATAAAGTTTAATGCCACTTCTACAATTTATTAGTAATCTGTATAGATCACAAATGGATACACATGGCACCTTTGTCATACAGTTGATTTAACATCAAATCACTTTCCTGTACTGCCTTCAATTCTAACCTGAGTTACAACTTAAATATAGACTATGTGCTGATCTATATAATGTTCCAATTACAAAAAATAACCATAGCATTTTGAAGAGCTTTTGATACCTTGTCATATGCTTTTCTAAATCCCATCTATTCATCCGTTTCATATTACATTCAATGGCTTGTCATAGCCAAGTAACTTGGCTTCTTAGAAACCTGTTTAATGTTTATGAGTGAAGTTTATACATTTGCATTATCAGCTATGTCTGTAAATTAAGTGCATTCATATACTCAAGGTTTAGCCTGTCTTGCAGTAGTTCCCCAGTGGCGCAATTGGTTTGCACATGATACTTGTATTTGTAAGTATTTGTGAGTTATGTCGAGGTTGTGAGTTTGAGCCTCACCTGGGAAAAATGTTTTTTTTAGTGGTGTGCCTCGGGAGTCTGTTTTAGGGCCATTGCTGTTTAACCTGTATGTTAATGATATTGGCAAAGATTTGGATGAGGATATTCAGTTGTTTGCAGATGATGCAAAGTTGGGACAAACTATGAAGAGTAGAAAAGATGTTGTGGCCTTACAAGAAGACTTTTTTATTTATTTATTATTATTCCATAGTATTATTACACCAAATCACAGAGGTCAAGTTCATGTATTTTATACAGCACCTTTTCTGGGTGTTATAGATAAAGTTGAGTATCATGCGGTTATAAAATTCTTTGTTAAAGAAGGTTTAACAGCAAAAGAAATTCATTCAAAGTTCATAGGTGCTCTTTTCCTTCGTTTTTGACCATTAAGAAATGGGCTGCCGAGTTTAAACGTGGCCGTACCAACCTTGAAGGTGATCCACATGAACCACATCCAAAAAAGTGTAACAACACCAGGAATCATTGATCAAGTGCACGATATGGTATTGGATGACTGGCGAATCAAAGTGCTTGAAATTGCTGAGACTATAGGCATTTCAAAAGAATGTGTAGGATATATTTGCATAAAAAATTGCAAATGAAAAAGCTTTGCGCAAGATGGGTGCTGAGCTTGCTCACAGCGGATCAAATATGCATTCATATGAAAATCTCTGAACAGTGCTTGGAGCATTTTAACAAAAATAAAACTGATTTTGTGTGATTTATTACTATGGATGAGACTTGGATTCACCATTACACACCAGAATCCAAACAGCAGTCAAAACAGTGGACAGAAGCCGGTTGTTCAGCACCAAAGAAGACAAAGTCAGTTCCATCAGCAGAAAAGGTCATGGCATCGGTGTTTTGGGATGCTAAAGGCATTTTTTTACTAATTATCTTGAAAAGAGTACAACAATAACCGAGAAATATTATTTCAATCTTTTAACCAGACTAGACGAAAAAATTCGTAAGAAAAGACTCGGTTTGAAGAAAAATAAATCATCTTTCATCAGGACAATACACCTGCCTACAAAGGTGTTTTGGCAATGGGAAAATGAAGGAATTTGCACTATGAATTGTTCGAACATCCACCTTATTCCCCTGATTTGGCTCTCCTGACTTCTATCTCTTCCCAAAACTAAAACTCTTCTTCGTTGGGCAGCGTTTTTCTTCAAATCAAGATGTGATTGCAGCTGTAGAGGGGTATTTTTGCATATCTTACTGAGAACCGCTACAGGGATGGGTTAATGGGGCTGGAGCATCGCTGCAATAAATGTATTAGTCTTAAGGGAGATTATGTTGAAAAATAAAAATAATTTTGAAATTATAAATTTGTTTTTTCATTGTTAGGCCAAGAACTTTTCAAACCACCCTTGTAGTTGTTAATGAGATATAGTTTGTTCATTCATTTTCAACTAAGATGTCTTAACCCACTCGCACACTTGAGAGATTGATGGCCGTTTCAGGGCACCCTTTGGTGTTAGCTGATGTACACCGGCATTCATCATCCACTTGTTCCACTCTTCCCTCATAAAGACTTTAAAGGGTTTGTTTAAAGATACATCAAGTGGCTGCAGTTGTGATGCAAGTCCTCCTGGTATGACAGCCAATTCAGTATTGCACTCTTGGAATTTTTGTTTGATTGAATCCTTCAGATGAGCTCGGAACTGATCAAATACAAGAAGAGCTTTCTTCTTTAGTAGTGTGCAATTCCTTCTTTTCTACTTTATCTATCCACACTTTCATCCATCCAACCTTTTTCATGCACATGTACAATCAGTCCTGTTGGTATTTTTTCTGTAGGCAGAGTCTTCTGCTTAAAAATTATCATTGGTGGCAGCTTCGTACCATCAGCACAACATGCAAGAACTACAGTGTAGTGTGTTTTTTTCGTGTCCACTGGTTTTGAGTGTAATGCTTTTCTCACCTTTCTCAGCTACAGTTCTATTTGAGGGAACATCAAAGGTTAGGAGCATTTCATCCATATTGGCTATCTGTCCCATTTCAAAATTGTAATTTTTTCGATGTTAAATCACATATTTATGAAAAGAAATAATTTTGTCTTCATATTCTTTTGGCATTATTTGACTGATTTTTGTTTTTGTACGCATACAAAATCCACTGCGTTTCATGAAACGGTAACACCATGACGCACCACCTTTAAAATCTTCAATGTTACGCTCACAGGCTACTTTGACTGCATGTGTACGAATTATTTTTGTTGAAATGGCAACCATTTTGCTGATTTTCTTACACCCATTTCAAAACTTCGGTCTCTGGTTCTGGCCACTTCGCAATTTTTCCACGTTCCGCGCGCTTTTCATTACGCAAATTGTACAAAATCTCCTTCTGACCACGCCAAGTTCTAATCATTTTTTCTGTAGGTGGAGGTCCAAAATGTCTTTCAGCTTCCCTATTCCCATGTTCTTCCGCATATTTTACAACCTGCAATTTGTAACTTGAAGTATATGAATGTCGCCTGTTTTTTTCCATCACTAAAATCGATGGGGAAATATCAAACTGAACACAAAATATCTCAACATGTCAACACGTCAACATCTGTAACTGATTACTCGGATAAGATATTATGAAACTTGAATAGGGATTCCCCGTCTTAGCCAATGACACGCTAGAAGTCAAGTGAAGGTCACACATCAATTTGATTGTACCATTAACCGCCTACAAAGATCTTGGAACATAAAAGGGAGTGCGTATGACTTTGAAAAGAGGAAACAATCTTTACCTTCATTATATAAGACGCACCCCATTTTTAAGATGAATTTTTAAGGTAAAAAAGTGCATCTTATACACTGGAAAATATGGTATCTCTGCGGACTACCAGTCCAATGTCCATAAAAGTTCCACTAACTAACAAAATAGTCTCAGTCTTCCTTTCTGCAAATGTGCTTAAACCGAATTTTTCGTTCAACACTTCCTCTTGAACTTTAGATCAAAATTAACTTACCATTTCTTGCAGCATACAGTCTCACTCAATCACCACTTGCATATCCTGGTTGGCCCTTTGTTCACTCTGCAGATTGCTTTCCCATCTCATGGATTGATGCACACTGGATTTTTGTGGTCGTTGGGAAACATCTGAAGTGCTTGTCTGGAACTTCTGTACCCTACAGGAGGGACATCATATTATGGTTCGGGTCTCATTTTGGATCCGAGCCTTTATTTCGTCGGTCTGCACTTGGAGGTTTTTTGTCAGACTTCCTCACGTCATACCTCTTTCCCTGCTGGGCCCCTGCTGTTTAACTTGTTTGTAAATGATATCATGTGGACTGACCGGAGATCTTCAGTTGTTTGCTGATGATGCAAAGTTGAGGAGAATTATAAGTAGCACCTGGTGATAATTTGCTTCAGGAAGATCAGAATAGACTTTTGACTTGGACAAGGGAGTGGGGTTGTAGTTTTAATATTAAATAGTATGAAGTGTTACATTTTGGAATGCAGAAATATAAGGTTGTGTACTATATTGACTATGCCATACTGCAGAAACTGGATGAGATTGGAGTTTTTGGAGTCATGGTTGACAATAGACTGAAGTTTAGAGGGCATCTTGCAAGTGTTGCAAAGGCTGCATTGTAGTGCTGATAAGAAGTACTGTAACATGTAGGGTTAAGGAGGTGGTTATGCCACTGTATAAAGTACTGATCAGACCGTACTTGGACTACTGTGAACAAATTTGGTCACCTGGTTTTCAGTGTGGTGTGAAAACAATGGAGAGGGTCCAGAGATGAGTGACTAAGACAATATCAGGACTTTGGAATGATGCTGTGGAGAAAGGCTGAAGAAATGTGGATTGAAGAATTTGATGTACAGGAGGAAAAGAAGCGATATGATAGAGACATTTAAGTTAATGAGAGGGTTTTATCAGATTAATCCAGATAGGATTATAAAAAGAGTAGAAAGCAAGGGCCAGGGGAAAACCAGAGGCGATCTCTGGAAATTATGTAAGAGTGTGGTGAAGAGGGGTGTGTGAGGAGTAGCTATTTTAAATGGAGAATTGTCAGTGAATGGAATGCATTACCAGAATGTGTTGTTAATGTGAGGCATGTTAAGGATTTTAAGATTCAGTATGATAAATATGTTGCCAGTTGAATGGACTTCCTATGATGAGTCTGCAAACTCCATGAAGGATGCAGTAATAATAATAATAAATCACACCAAGTACACCCAGCATAAAAATAAATTTTTATTATTAGTATTATTATTACCCAAGACTCCATGGAGTCAAAGACTCATCTGGGTGGTCCTTTTACACACAGATCATCATAACATGCTTTAAAAACACTCAAATTCTCTGCAGACACCACACTCTCAGGCAAGGCATTCCAATCATTCACAACTCTGCATGAAAAAACTTCCTTCTCACTTTAAAAACACTCAAATTCTCGGCAGACACCACACTCTCAGGCAAGGCATTCCAATCATTCACAATTCTGCATGAAAAAAACTTCGTTCTCACTTCCCTACTCACCTTATTTATACAGTTCCAGGAATGACCTCTGGCTCTCCCTGGATCTTCCACTATTTTCAGTAGAACCTCTCCAACATTGATCCTATAACAACCCCTTACTAACTTGTAGGTCTCTATCATATCTCCCCTCTTCTTCCTGTCCACTAGACTCTGCATTGCATCTTCTCAATCTTTCCTCATACTCGACATTCCAGAGGTTAGAAACTACCTTAGTCAGTCACCTCCGGACCCTTTCCAACATATCTTCGTCCTTCTGAAAACCAGATGACCAAATCTGGTTAGAAATATAAGGTTGTGTATATTGTGCCACACATGGACACAACCTTTGATTAGTCCATGTGTGGCCTAATCAAAGCCTTATACAATGGAACAAGAATAACCCTACTTCTACAAGTCAGTGTCCTCCGAATCATTCCCAGAAGCCTTTGTGTTGTCTTCACAATTTTGGCTATGCGTCCCCTAAATTTCAGATCCTTATCCACTATCATCCGAAGATCTCTTATTTCCTCCACCTCTGACAATAAATCCTCACCAAGCATAAATTTTGCATCCCATCTTTGTTTTCCAAATTTTAAAACCTTATATTTTGCAACATTGAACTCACATCCCCATTCCCGTGCCCAATCACTCAATTTATTCAAGTCTTCTTGTAAGGCCACAACATCTCTACTCCTCATGGTCCATCCCAACTTTGCATCATCTGCAAACAACTGAATATCTCCATCCAAATCTTCACCAATATCATTAATATACAAGTTAAGCAGTAACGGCCCTAAAACAGACCCCTGAGGCACACCACTAGTGGTTTTCCATTTCCTGGATATCACTCACCCATACACAACTTGCTGATACCTATCAGATAGCCAGTCTCCAATCCAATGCACTAATCTAATATTCAACCCCATCCGCTCTAGTTTGACTATCAACTTATCATGCAGTAATCTATCAAAAGCCTTTACAAAATCTAAGTATATGACTGTGTATATCCTTCTCCTCTGTCCAAGGAAGCAGTCACCTTATTGTAATAAGTAAGTAGATTACTAAAATATGACCTCCCTTTAGCAAATCCATGCTGTCCATCAAAGATAATACCACTGTTGTCAACCCAATTCTGAATACTAGTTCTCACAAGCTTCTCCAACAACACCTGCCACACAGATAGGCCTATAGTTTGATGCTTGAATTCTATCACCTCCTTTACAATTAATCTTGCCCTCCTTAGGAACTTGACCCAATGCAAGACTCGTATTTAAAAAAATGTCAAGGCCAGCATAAACTCCCTGGCACATTCCTTTAGAGTACGTGGTGATATATTATCAAGTCCCACAACCTGATTAACATCTAGTTTGCTCAACTTCCCATACACCTCTTGCTCACTTACAGTCAGTCTCTCCTCCCCATCATCAACTGCTCTCAATCTCTCCATGAAGTCACATTCACAAGATTGAAAGACCTTTATGAACTGCTCATTAAGTATCTCCACCACACCTTCTGCAACAGCTGTCTTTATACCATTTTTCTCCTATCAATGTCATCCTTCCATAATGGGATGCAACTCTAGCTCGCCTCCACGTGGTGCATCCTGGGTAACGTTAAAGAGCTAGAACGACTTGGCCATCCAGGCTATCTTAGGAACTCCTGGATTTGTATACATGCATATGCAAACAGTTTATCAGGTTACAATGATGGACACTAGGACTCATCCTGTCAATCAGAAGTGCCCTAAGACTCGGTCCCTTAGACAACTGCTCAGAGTCTGCCAGCTGAATACAGAAAGTATCAGCAGGGCTAAGAGTGAATGTCTTACTAGACTTCTGTTGTCATGAAGAAGTCTTGTTGTTGTTTGCTTTCATTGCCATCATACAAGAAACCCATGCAAGCAATGAGTCACAACTACGAGAAAGAGGCTCCGTTCCATCTTATAGGAGCAACATACCATCAGATGCATTGGGGTAGCCACCTATGCCCAAAATTCACTAACTAATGTCCATTTCATTTCTGCTAGCGATGTTTCAAACATATCTACCATTATTATAGAAGTTAACAACCGAAAAATAATCAATGTCTACAAGCCACCATCTACAAGCTGGCCTGATGAAGTTTTGCAACCTTAATGCATCCTGTTGTTTATATTGGAGACTTTAACAGTCATCATACCCAATGGGGTTATAGAGAAACTGATGCAAATGGTGCCAAGCTATCCGAGTGGACAAAAGCAAACAACATACAGCTGATTTTCGATCCCAAGGATAACTGCATTTTAACTCGGCTAGAGGATGATATGGCACCAATTCTGACAGTTTTGTAACAACCAATCAAAAGGGCCTCCCAGTGCCAACCAGCCATCATGTTTTAGGAAGATTCCCACATAGTCAACACCGCCCTGTCTTTATTGAGATGGGCCCTCAAATCCCAATTACTGAAACTACACCAATGCAACGTTGGAATTTTGCCAAGGCAAACTGGACCAGCTTTTCATCAGATCTAGATAAAAATGTGCGCTGGATTCCACCACAACCTTATAACTACCGAAGATTTGTAAAAAGAGTAATTTCTACAGCCAAAAAACACATCATTAGAGGTGCTAGAAAAGAATACATACCTGGCTGGAGCAAAACCAACGAAGCACTTTATAACGACTTTCTGAATAGCAGACATGTGGATGTTGCAGATGATCTTATTGATAGCTTAAATGAAGCTAGAAAGAACAAATGGATTGACACATGGAAAGGCTGAACTTTAAACATTCAAGGAGGAAGGCATGGAGCCTCCTTAAAAAGTTGGGTGGTAATTCCCATCGCCCCAATTCGAAAGCTGCAGTTAGTGCCAACTGTATTGCCAATCAGATAGTGAATCTGTCCAGAGCTAAATCAGAAAAAACCCACACTAAAATAATTAAGAAGGAATTGACCAGACTTAAAGAAGGTTGTTCTGAAGTGACCAATCTATCGAATCCATTCACCAAAGAAGTACTTCTAACTGAACTCCAGGGAATGAAAACTGGTAAAGTGCCTGGATTTGATAATATTCACCCTGAGTTTTTAAAAAACTCTGGACCAAATACAGTGGAATGGCTGAAAAATTCTTTTCTAATATTCTACAGAGTGGTAGATTACCAGCAGAATTTAAAAAAATAAAAGATAATAGCCATCCTGAAACGGAAAGTCTGCTTATAAACCTGAAAGCTATAGACCTATAGCACTGTTCAGTGTCTAAGTTACTAGAAAGACTTATTAACAATAGAATTAGTACTATTATTATTGACACTCTCCCTCATGAATAGGCCAGTTTCAGGCCCAGGCGCAACTGTGAAGATCAAGTTTTGGCCCTAATGACTCATACAGAATCTGGTTTCGAAAAATGCCTTAAAACTGTGATGGCTGCATATGACACCGTTTGGAGGAACAGCATGATCTACAAGCTCCTTAAAATACCGAAATGTAAAAAAATGACCCATCTGATCAACAATACAGGTAGTTCTAGAGGATGATATGAACAAGCCAAGAATACTTAACAATGGACTCCCACAAGGTTCAGTTCTGGCACATCTTCTTTTCAATTTGTATATTTCTGACCTTCCAAGGACAATGTCTAGAAAATTCAAATATGCAGATGATTTATGCATCACATTCCAACACCAGAACTTCTGTACTATAGACCATGTACTAAATTGTGACCTAGAGTAGTTCTAGAGGATGATATGAAAAAGCCAAGAATAGTTAACAATGGACTCCCACAAGGTTCAGTTCTGGCACATCTTCTTTTCAATTTGTATATTTCTGACCTTCCAAGGACAATGTCTAGAAAATTCAAATATGCAGATGATTTATGCATCACATTCCAACACCAGAACTTCTGTACTATAGACCATGTACTAAATTGTGACCTAGAGGAGCTAAACCACTTCTTTGAGAAGTGGAGTCTTATTCCAAGCACTACCAAGACTGAAACACGCTGTTTCCATTTGAACAATAGCATGGCACATGACATGAAAGAGTGCCACTAAATTGGAACATACTACTGCACAAGTTTAATCCAAAGTATCTGGGCATAACCCTGGACAGAATAGACATCTCTCCAATATTGCTGCCAAACTCAGAAGCAGAAATAACATACTGCATTAACTTGCCAGAACAACCTGGGAGGAGGGATGCTCCCACATTAAGGACATCTGCTCTGGGCCTACTAAACTGCTAAATACTGATCAGTTGTCTAGCTGAACAGTGCACACATTAAATTAATTGATACCATGTTGAATCACACAATGTGTATCATTTCTGGAACAATAAAGACTACTTCATCATATTGGCTACCAGCTCTGAGGCACATACAACCGCCACAACTACGATGCCAAGACAACCTGATTTGCGAATATAACAAAATTTGCCAGAACCCACTGCTTCCTATACACTCTGATATTGACAGCTTTACATCACAGAGGCTGAATTTAATACACTCACCTATTATGACAGCACAACGACTTGTCACTGAGGACTATGATGCAACAATAGCATGGCCAATGGAATGGACTGCCCAAGCACAGATAATCTGGCAGACTGTCTTTAACCCAAGCAGCCCTCCATCAGGGTTCAACCTACCTCATAAAATATGGACCTCCCTAAATAGGGTTCGCCCCAACCATGGTAGGTGCAGAGCTTCCATATTTACTTGGGGAATAAGAACAAACTCATCTTGTGACTGTGGTGAGAATAACCAAACTATACAACATATCACATTTGACTGTCCTCACAGAGCCTTCATGGGACCAGTATCTGACTTTATAACAGTCTCCACTGATGATGTTGACCGGATGTCGAACTTAGGCATTCAATTTGAATTTTATGCTTAATTGTATATTTTATATGTATATATGACTAGTACAGTGTCATTTCACACTATTGTATTCTTTTATGCAGTCTGTTGTCTTATATGTGGTTTTCTTTTGTGTGTGGGGTAGTATATGCATGTATTCTTCTTAGCTAAATGCTAAATACACCCTTCCATAATCATTCTTTCTTTTGCTGGCTACATATCGAAAGAACTCTTGAGGATTCTTGTTGGCTACATTAGCTAACTGCTGTTCATACCTCACTTTAGTTACCCTCACCAAGTCACCTGCCTTGCCTGGTCTTTGTAATCTTCATGGAATTGGTTATTTCCACTTCTCTTATGAGAAGTGGAAATAATGCCCTTTTTTTCTGTATCACATGCTTAATCTCTTTATTCATTGATTTCACACCTACCTTATTTAACCTTCTCACCCTTGGAATACATTTAGCCATTGCATCTACTAGATAGTTTTTGTTTGAAAATCTCCCAAACTGCATTGATCTCTTTTCCAGCTAACTCCTCATTCCATGCTACACTCGCAAGCTGTCTCCTGAGATCTTCATAATCCCCCCCCCCTTGTGTACCACCACATATACCCTTTTCTCACAGAGGTCCTCACACTGCTGGCAACCACCCAGGTAATCACCTCATCATCACTCTCACCAATTGGTGGGTGATTTGACACCTCATTTATAATTGCATCCTCTGATGAGATGACCAAATCCAAGACCCTCAATCCTTGCATGCCCACTGTTACATACTGTCTGAGGTAGTTATCCTTCAAAAACTCAAGGAACTCGTTTTCTTTACTTCCAGTTGCTATCTCATCATTCCAGTCTATATTGCCATAATTAAAATTGCCCATAATGATCACTCTTTTCTTATTTGCTTGGCTAATTTGATCATACATTTCATTATCATTACCACAAATTACCTGGTCTATAACAACATCCAACCAAGTATTTTATTCCAATTCATCTCTATCTCACACCATACTGCCTCAAAACCACTGACACCATTTCCCTCTTGCATCTCTACTTTGTATGGACATAACTCTTTCTCTATCATCAATAGTACTCCCTCTCCATTTTTACCCCTTCTTTCCTCACAAAACACATCATACCCTTCTCTCTATTCCTGTCAGGATGTCGTCCACAATCTAACCATGTCTCACTTATTCCAAAAATTTTTGGGTGAACAGACTCAATTAGTGTAACCATTTCATCTGCCTTGTTTCTTACACTTCTAGCATTTGTATACAAACACAATAGCTCATTCCTGTAGTTCCACCGATACCACTCATTCGATGTGATCTCTCTCCATGCTCAACTGAAGCCATTTCCCTTTCTGCTTAGTCATTTTAGAACCCTCTTCAATTCCAACTGTTTCCTCTTGATCCCAGGTCATCCCATTCCTTTCCGGTCTACACATGCTCTCACATCCTCTTGGAGCATCCACCTTTCTCACACTGTGTACCCCTGTCCTCCCTGTTCCTCTTGCACACCCATTCTCTCATTTTCCATACTCATGCCACTCACTTCCTCATTTATAACCACCTCTTCAATCTCTCCTGCTCTTCTACATCACTTCCCACTTGATCTAATTCATTCTCTGTACTCACTACTCTATGTTCCAGCAGCAGCAGTCTCTCTAAGCAACCATAACTACTCAAATGCAGTCCATCTCTCTCTCATATAGTTCACTTCGTCCTTCAAACTCATTCCACACATTAACAAACTGTACTCCTTTCTCCTCGCACATTTCAGCTAACACATCATTCATAATTCTTGCTCTCCACCTCATCTCAACCACAGTCATACCTACGCAACACGCTCACTACCCTTCCTGTTACACTATTCTCTCTTATCCGTCTAAGCAGCCTCCTGATATCCATTCTGACGTGTTCCTTGTCCTCTGTCAAGTCATTCGTACCTATTAAAACCATCAACTCCTTTAATCGCTCTCTCCTCATATCCAATGCCTCAATCACTCTACTCATTTTACCGCCTGGAAAACATACCTTGTGCATCCTTTCATCCAGCACACCTTTAATAATGGAGTCGCCATACAACACTACTCGATCGTTTTTCGTTAACTCTTTCATACCAACATGATTTGTTTTAATTCAACCCAATTCAACTTTCAAATATCACACACCCATTTTACTGCATGTCATTCCTACGGTTCTAATTTTCGAACTCTCAACCCCCATCACCTTTTAGGCAAGGCATTCCAAGGTTCGACAACCCTCCATGCAAGGAAACCATTTCGCACTCTCTCTCTCTTGCTCACAACTTCATTTTGCAACTTCCGGGAATGGCTCCTTGTCCTCAATCCATCCTCTTGTTCCACCATACAAACGAACTCCCTAGTGTTCTTTTGTATGGTGGAACATACAAAATATATGTATTTTTGTACAACTCTAACTACCTCTCAACGATTTAAATGTCTCAATGATATCACCTCTCCTATCTACCACACTTTGCAGTTCACATTCCCTTTGGCTATCCTCAAATCTCTTGCTTCCCCCTTCCTACTCTTAATTCTCACTCAGTTTTTTTTTTTCCTTTTTTTATAGCTAGGATCTATGAAAGCACTTTCCTGATCATTTTTATAACCAATATTTCAGCATTTCTGGTCAAATACCATCAACTCCAGCTATTTTCCTGCATCTCAGGCCATTGATATCTTTTTCTGCCTTGATTGTCTTTTTTCTACCAAATATTATGTTGCTGCTTGTTTCAATTTGACATTTTTTCAAAAAAAAGAAAAAAATTATTTACTCTAGATACCCAGAATATGTTTAGTTTCAGTTTTCATGTTGCCCTCATCTCTAATTCCTTTCCTCTGCTTTCTCAATAACCTTCCTGATATTTATCTTCTATATTCTTGCTGAAGTCTCCTCAATTAATTTTTTTAAGCTATTTTTATAATTACCTTAGCTCTCTTACATTTTTATCTTAGGGAATTTGCTGATTACTTGTTAGGAACTTGTAATATGCTTTCTTCTATTCCAGGACTACTTCTTGCATCCACCATGGAGTCCTTATGTTTCTATTCTTGCAGAAAACTTTACCGCATGCCTCTCTCTACCTGAATCAATTAATGTTTTTCTTCAGAGTTTGCTACTGGGATTCCAAGGTATGGAATCCCAATGGCAAATTTTCATTTTTTTGTAGAATAATATTTTTATAGTTCAGTGTACAGTTCACTTGTAAAAGCTGCTCAACTTAGCTGTAGGTTTACCTTCTTTTTAAAACTTCTTACATATTTTTGTTTAAAATGATACCTTGAAGCAGGATAAAAATGACTAAGTGATGTTCACTTCTAGTTTCAAATACCCTGTATCACTATCAATAATATAGTCATATGAATTTGCTCATCTTTATGTTGAAACATGATATTGATGACTGTTCATGTCTAGAACATAAATCCAGCAGTCATGCACTTGCTATTATTAGCTTTGCCCATTTCTCTAAATTTTCCCAAAATATTTCTATATGTCTGGAATTTCCTACTCTGCTGTTTAGATTTCCAATAAGAAACAAGTTTCCATTTTCTTTATCTCAGTTGCCTTCTATAATGACTCAAAAAATCCCTCTCTTTCCTCCTTAGGAGAACCTTCTATGGGAACTACAGGTACAAATAAGTTTCATTGTCCAATTCCCCATTTTTGCCCACATTACTGGAACGTATGGCCAATCGAAAAGTTACATCTTCATATTCAGTGTAGAATTCTATTGCTAATCTCTCTTATGTTGATAGTGCCTATCCTCAGTTCTACTGATTCTAGGTATGACCCAGACCTTTCAATTGTTTGCCCTAGTTCCTGACAAAAACAATAGAGCCTTTGTTAACCAGGGGAAAACATAACCCAGCCAGCATGATATTTCATCATGTCATACTATTATATTTGTTCCTGTTCAAGCCAACATACAACATAATTTGGTCAGTACCAAATTGCTAGCCCATTCCCTTTCATTCAGTATCCAGTGAATACCTACTAAATAGGTGCACCAGATGAAGGTGAATTCTCGAGATTAGGTCAGAAGTTTTAGTTGGTTCTCTGCATTCCTTAAAGAGCATGTAAAAGTCTCTCGGTTATCAAGTTTGGACTATTTAAACAATATCAAAACCCTTAAGTGAGAAATGCTTAGTAGTCAATAAGACAGATGAATACTTCCTTTTGGAATCCTCTTGTTCTTTCGATAATCCATCTCATGCTCACTATGTTTCCTAGTTTTATCCATAATTCTAATCATCCTAAAATCTGCTGTTCTTCTGGCATTTCTCTATTCACATATGGTTATGTTGTTGTTGTTGTTATTATTAGTAGTAGTAGTAGTAGTATTTTAACATAACTTGCATGTGAAATTAAAGCAATGGTTCTGTAATTCTCACACATTCTTTGGGATTTGATTTTTTTTCCCTTTTCGGAACTGGGATGAATATAGATGTTTTCAATTCTCTAGGCCAGAATAGTTTCTTTCAAATCTGTTGACAAATTTCAGTTAATATATATACTCGCTACTTTATCCCTGGCTGCTCTCAACAATTCCTCTGACACTTCATCAGCTCCAGAAGCTTTTCTTTTGGGCAGGGGTTTCATTTATCACCTCACTTTTCATTATCATAGGTTGCCTCAACAAATGATCACCTTGCAAATTCACATTCAATGAAAATATCTTTCTTGTGTGTAAATCCTGTGATATTTTTTTTTTTTTTTTCATTTCTTATTCTACCATCAAATTTTTCCCCAAATTACTTTTCACTACTCCCAATCTAGGGTTAAACTTCCCTGTAACTTCATTTATCTTTCCAAGGAATGTATTTCTGCAAGCTCTCTGGTCAACTTACAAAACTTTCATAGTTTTTACATTCGGCTTAATAATGCTGGATCTAACATCCACTTTGCTTATGCAATTTTACATCACTGAACTGAAGCCTTTTTGCTCTTTATTTTAGTACTTACTGGATAGATATTGGAGGATTTTTCCAAGAGCAAGGAATAAAAAAATAACCGTTCTTGGCAGTAACATAAGGCTATGGAAAGTAGTCCTTTCTTCCTCTCCCTTTCTTGCATACATTGATGACTGATCAGATGTATTTAAGATCTATGTTCTTGAAAACATACACCTTAAATTCATTTCGGTGTCTGTTAGTGCTTGCCAAAGCAAGGACTAAATGAATTTAAAATGTCAATAACAGGTATTGCGACATTTAGGGTGCACCTTCTGCAATGAGTGTTGACTCTTTAAATTCATGTTACAACAACTATGCTCACAACATGGAGAGATGGATTTTCCAATGAGTCAGCAGATTGATTGAACATAATACATAACAATAATATTAAATTTTATATATGCAAGAAATTTACTAAGGCATCTTCTGAATTTCCTATTTCACCATACATAAACTAACCTTTGTCTTAATGTGCGGTTATTTGATCGTGCAAGCAGAGCCCTTGAAGATGACTTCCTTCCACTGGCTATACTTTTGGCAGGATTCTGGGAGGAGAAATGTTAAAGCATATAAAACATGCTAAAAAAACATTAAAACATGTGTAAACAAGTTATCTTAAATATTCCTTTAATGGCTACAGCAGATCTATGGTTTAATGACTCAAATCTGTAAGCCAGCTCTTGGCAAAGGAAACTTAGCCAATGTTGATATACCATCACATATGGGAGATGATGCAATAGAATTAACAAGAAACTATTTGCATTTTTTGTACCAGTAGTCAATATTCTAAAATACCTTAATGGTGGTATGGTTTTGGTTGAAACAACTTACATTTAAAACAAATCATAGAAAGAGGAATTTTATATTATGATTAAGAACACAACAGACAGATAAGATAAGGACAGTAGATGGAAATGACAGATGCAGTGGATCCTTATAAGATGTGTTATACAATTCTGATTACTCAACAATGCATAATTATTTTTAAGTTTAGAAGCAGAGAATAAAACCACAGATGAACTTTTTTTTCTCTAAAACAAAATCAATTTATGGTAAAAATTAATGGCTCTTTACATTCTATAAATGATTTGGAAAGTAAGGATAATATTGAGAGGGAATTCAGGAAATGCTGACTCTCACCAACTCAGGACAAATATGATATCGGTCACAATCAGATCCTCTGAAACTATGATCAAGTCCAAAAACTCTTAATCCTTCTGCTCCATCCACCACATCATTTGTAATCACTCACTAACTGAACTATTTCTTCTCCTTCTGTCAGTTTCCTACTATCAGCACTGAGTCAAGTTATCTTTTCATAATCATTCTTTCTCTTACTTGCTAAGTAGCAAAAAACTCTTTTAAGGCCTGCTTAGTTAATTTTCTCTCAAAATCTGATTTAAGTCTTCCTTAACAAACTAGTTACCCTTCTTGCTTGTGTTTTATACTGTTCATGGGCATGCTGATCATCATGTTGTTTAGATTCCTTCTATAGTGTTTTCTTTTTTTGCAGCTCCTGCTTTATATTGCTAGTCATCCACTTAATCCCTACTTGATTTATCCTCCTGACCCATGGTATGCACTCTGATATTGCCTCACTCAAACAATTCTTGACCACTTACCATGACCTTTATGCTATGTATGCCATGGCACTGCTCTAAGTTGCCTCCGAGTTTGCCATATAATCACCGGCTTTGTAGTTCTACCTAAACCCTTTCTTGACTGAAAGGGTTTATGCATTCATTCACTTTTCCTGATCGGAGGTAGAGTTGTTACTGCAGTTATAGACCTTTTGATGCTATTACCAGATCCAACACACTCAAACCCTTGATTCCTTCCATCATGTGCTGTTTCAGGTAACTATCCCTTAGTATAAATTCCATTTTGCCATGTGCCCTTTCTTCCTTCCAATCCAATAGCACTCATTGTGCTAATCTACCAATGCATGTCATCCACATTTTCTTCTGGACCCCACCACCAAGGCTATAACAGTAACCAACAATATATTTGGTTCTATTTCAACACCAGACAGCCTCAAATGAACAATTTCCTTCAGATCTATAATCTTACTTAACTTCTATTTTTGTTGGTTGAAGTTCTTCAGCTATCATTAATAATACCTCTCCTCCTGCCTTATGTCCACAGTTACCCTTATATAAAGTCATTACCTACCCATTCTGATTTGAAACCTGGAAAATTACACCCAGCTCTTAACACGTTCGCTGCCACGCTACTTTGGCATAGTCTGTTCCCGTACACCGAGCAATTTGACTTCTTCAAGATCAGTACGGTAATCTCATTGCCGGCAGTAAGCGTCATACGAGTATACTCGTAGTTGGCTTGTGCAGAGCATATACCATCTATGAGAATACACAGTTTTGAAACTAGCTCCACAAGCCAAGCATTTTCACTTCTTCAAGGTCAGTATAGTAATCTCGCTGCCAGCGGTAAGCGTCATATGAGTATACTCGTAGCTGGTTTACCAACTATGAGTATACTCGTAGTTGGCAGCGAACGTGTTAATAATCTTTCTTGCACTCATACTTATTTATCACAGTTGTGGCTAGATACATGCTTGATTGCTTCCCTCCTAATATCTGCTGTTCATCTGGTTTTGTACTTCCAAACTCTCATTGAACAAAACTTTCTCCAAGCACCTAACTCTAAAACCATTTGAGTGCAGTCCATTAGTCATTAAATTCACTCAACACATCTATAAACTGCACACTATTCCTCCTGCAATCAACAAGACCATTAGTGTTGGAACATGAATTAAATGCAGCTGGGTTGGTTGAGTGGCTAGCACTAATAGCAATGTGAAGTATTAAAACTACAATATTCAGTCTCCAGAATAGGGTCAACAGATTATTTAATCTTTTATCATGAACATTCTATATCAAATATTTAATGATGCAAATGCATAGCAAGATAATGAATATTATCAACTACCTATAAAAAATGCACAAAAACAACCACCTGTGCCAATGAAACACCTGTAACTTAATGAGTAAATAGAAATTTAACCATCAATTCTGCAGTACCAACACATTAGGATAGTGAAACACTGTAGAAATGCAGCATCATTACTTCTATTTTTCAAGATATACAACTGATATTATTTATCATACCTTGAAGCAGTGCCGCACCCAGAGAGAGGGCCAAAGGGCTCTGTCCCAACTAAAGAAAAAGGAAAAAAAACACTAGAAAATTTTCCAAAAATCTTTTCCTAATTAATAAAATTCTTTTTTTTAATTTATGTTGTGTCATGTCTTCTATTTATGAATTAGCAATCATTGCAGATGCTCAGTCATAGGTCATATGTGATGCATAGTGTGTATTCTCAAATCATCTACTCAACTCGGGTTCCCCCCCCCCCGCAAGATTAAACCCTGAGTGTGTGCTACTCCCTTGAAGAAAAAACACCTCAGAGGACTCATCATGGGAGGCCATCTACTCTATGTAACCCATTTACCACAACTACTATCTACACACTATGCCATAATCCATTAACTATAGGGCACTATCTACTGCCCTAATGACTCATATAGAATCGGGTTTCAAAAAATGCCTTAAAACTGGTGCAGTCTTTATAGACTTGATGGTTCCTCCAAACTCCAAGACCGTTTGGAGGAACGGCATGATCTACAAGCTTTTTAAAATACTGAAATGTAAAAAATTGACCCATCTGATCAATGCTATTCTGTCTAATAGAACAATACAAGTAGTTATAGATAATGATATGAGCAAGTCAAGAACACCTAACAATGGACTCCCACAAGGATTAGTTCTGGCTCCTCTACTATTTAATTTGTATATTTCTGACCTTCCAAGGGTAACATCTAGAAAATTCGCATAGGCTGATGATTTATGCATCACATTCCAACACCAAAACTTCTGTACTATAGAGTACAGAACACATACTAACCAGTGTCCTAGAGGAGGTAAACCACTTCTTTGAGAAGTGGCATCTTATTCCAAGCACTACCAAGACTGAATCACGCTGTTTCCATTTGAACAATAGCATGGCACATGACATCTAAGAGTGCTGCTAAATGGGAACATACTACCACACAATTTTAATCCAAAGTATCTGGGCATAACCCTGGACAGAACCCTCTCCTTTGATAGACATCTTCTCTCCACTTCCTTCCACTGGGCTTGTACTCCCACATTAAGGACATCTGCTATGGGCCTTGTTTACTCAACTGCTGAATACTGCTCAGCTGTCTGGCTGAACAGTGCACACATTAAATTAATTGATACTGTGTTGAATCAGACAATGTGTATCATTTCTGGAACAATAAAGACTACTCCATCATATTGGTTACCAGTTCTGAGCCACACACAACTGCCACAACTACGACGCCAAGACAACCTGATTCATGAATATAACAAAATTTGCCAAAATCCACTGCTTCCTATACACTCTGATATTGACAGCTTTATATCACAGAGGCTTAATTTAATACATTCACCTATTATAATGGCACAATGACTTGTCACTGAGGACAATGATGCAACAATAGCATGGCCAATGGAATGGACTGCCCAAGCCCAGATAATCTGGCAGACTGTCTTTAACCCAAGCAGCCCTCCATCAGGGTTCAACCTACCTCACAAAATATGGACCTCCCTAAATAGGGTTCGACCCAATCATGATAGGTGCAGAGCTTCCTTATTTACTTGGGGAATAAAATAAACTCATCTTGTGACTGTGATGAAGATAACCAAAATATACAACATATCATATACTGACTGTCCTCACAGAGCCTTCATGGGACCAGTATATGACTTTATAACAGTCTCTCTCCACTGATGCTGTTGACTGGTTATCGAACATAGACATTCAATTTTAATATTATGCTTATTTGTGTGTATGTGTGTGTGTGTGTGTGTGTGTGTGTGTGTGTGTGTATATATATATATATATATATGGCTATAGTGTCGCTTCACACTATTGTATTCTTTTATACATCTTTTATGCATTTTATTGTCTTGTACATCCTTTTTTTGTATGTGTGGCGGCATATACATGTATTCTTCTTAGCCAAACGCTAAATAAATAAATAATAGTAACCATCTACTGCCACTAACAGTATTTTTTGACTGTGAATGAAAAACAGCTTTTAGGAAAAGGGAGGAAAAAACCACTGCTATTTCCATATGAGATCAGCTAACTCTCCTTCAACTGAAAAGGTTCAATACACTCAGTGCAGAAGAGATTGCAAACTGTGTATTATACTGATGAGGCCAGAGACTTGGGGGGGGGGGAGATTGTGGATAGGAAATTAAAGTTTGTGGGCATATTGCAAAGGTAGTGAAAACAGCACATCAGACTATGTGGCTGTTGAAGAACACACTAATAAGCAGGGATAGAGAAGTCATTATCTATATACGGCTATATCTGAACTACTGTGCACAGATCTGGATAACTGGATTCTATGAGGATGAAGGACTGGTGGAAAGGATCTAGATGCAAGTGACAAAGATTGTCACATGTCTATGGAATGCTCCTATGAGAATAGATTGACAGTCTGTGGGCTTCAAAAAGCTAGCTGACAGGCAAAAAAGAGGAGACATGATAGAAGCATATAGGCTATTAAAGAAGTTTTATAAGACTGACACTGAAGACTTTTTTCAGTCACTGACAAGAATGGAGAGAACTAGGGGTCACCCATGGAAATTGTGTAACAGTAGGATTAGCAAGGATATTAGGACTACATTTTTTGCTTGAAGGGTGGAAAGCAAGTAGAATGGGTTGCCAGAGATAGTCACAAGTGCTTCGTCAGTGAAAGAGTTTAAGGAAAGGTACGATAATATTGTGTGAATAATGACCTACTCATGATGAGTCTTCTGAATACATGGAGTTACCTGAATAATAATAATAATAATAATATAATGATTCCTCTCATTATGATGAGAATTGAACTCAAGTCTTTTCCAATTGAAGGGTGCAATGTCCCATGGTCAGGGCCTGATTTACTTAAGCTCAATAAGATACAGCTTAGGACCTCACATTACAGGAAGCCTCACTACAGTTAATCTTAGAAGTTCCACCTTCAATCCAACCCTTCCAATGGTTCCTCAAGTGCAGATATATCAAGCAAAAACTCACAGACTCTTCATCATGCTTTTCTAAAATAACAGCCCTAGAAACTGACGGACCAGAAAGAAAAAGTATTTCTTCTATCTTATTCACATCATCAGCTTCATATATATAATATTTAGCTGCAGAAGAAGAACATGCTGTGAAGAGTATATAAGGAGAAAGGTGACCAGCAAACTCATGAAAAGTACAAGGCACATGCAAGAAAGGTGACCATCACGCAAAGGAAGGAAAAGCAGATTAAGAGAAGAATCTAGAGATGCAGGCCAAAGAAATCTCAGAGTTCTTTAATTATGTGGCAAGTAACGGGAAGAATTACTGTGGAAGATTAACCTTAATGAGTGATGATGGTTACGAGGAGACAGAAGCAAATAAAATAGTTGAGTTACTGAGTGATCACTTTGCAAGGATATATCATCGATGTAAGGTTTACTGCTGTAACAGACACTGATGTGGGAACAGAGGTAGATGAATTGGAGGTTTTTAGAAGATTGCAGAATCTCAATGTAAATACAGCTGTAGGTTTAGATGGTATATCAGCTTGGGTTTTGTAAGAATGTGCAAGGGAATTGGCAATGTCTCTAACTAGGCTCTTTAAGTCTCAGCTCTGGTAGAGTTGCAAGGGAGTGGAAAGAGGACAAAATATTTCCCTTGTATAAGAGAGGTTCTAAGACTGCAGTAGCAAATTATGATTCCTCTCCAATCAGTATCAATCCTGAGATACCAATCAGTATCTCAGGCATTGTGGTAAAAGTACTGTAAAATTGGTCAAAAAGAGAATTCAAGAATGGGTGGATAAAAATACGATACTGTATGAGGGTCAACAAGGCTTTGTGAAAGGTCAGCCATGCCTTATTAATTTACTAACTTTTTATAATAGAGTAACAGCTGAGTTGGATAAAAGAAATGGCTATACGATGATTCTGTTGGATTTTACAAAGGCATATGACAAAATACCACATGGAACTCTGTTATGCAAATTAGAACAAATGGGAATAATTATGATAGTGGTTATGTTGATAAAAGGGTGGATGCTGGACAGATATCAAAAAAGTGGTGTGCTGCAAATTCAGTGCTTGGACCACTACTGTTTAATTTGTACATAAATGATATATTATTATTACATCACACCTCCAGGGAGTCCAAAGACTCATTAAGGGAGGGCATCTACTCTACAACTCCTCGTCTCACAACCCCACCAACCTTCATCATCTAACACCAATGCCATCTACTGCCGACTACAACCGCTAGTACTTTCACAGACAAACATCCATGCCCACGGCGGGATTCGAACCTGCAGCCTTTTGGCTGTAGAGCGGATACGCTAACCACTCAGCCAACCAGGAACAGCTAATATAGAAAGCCTGGAAGGAAACATTTGGTTGTTTGCTGATGATGTGAAATGAGGTAGAGTAATAGTTAATCAAGGCAACGTGGAGAGCTTGCAGGACGATTTAAATAGGCTGTCAGTATTGGTAAAAGATAATGGGTGTCAGTTTAATGTGGTGAAATGTAAAGTTATGCATTATGGGATAAACAGATTACAAGCTGTGTGTGCCACATTGATGGAACTGTACTCCAGAAAATGGTTGAAGTTAGAAATTTATGGGTGATAGTAGAAAGAGATCCAGATAGTAGACAGGTGATAGTCAACAGAGTTCACCATACTTATTCAACATATACCTAGAGGAAATATGCAAAGAAATCTCCAATGAACCAGTGATAAATATAAATGTAAGAAACATCAACCACATCAAATATGCAGATGATATAATAATCCTGGGAGTATCCAAGCTACAATTAGAAGAAACAGTCCATCTTTTAAATGAAGCATGTAAAAACTTTGGAATGAGGATCAACAGCAGTAAGACCAAAATAACGAAAATAGGAAGAGAAGTTGAAAACATCTCAATAACCCTGGAGACCCAAACCCTAGAACAAGTAAAATCTTTTGTCTACTTAGGAAGCACCATTACACACAATTTAGACAGCACTGAAACAGTAAAACACAGAATTAACTGGATGGTCAAACATGAATAAATTAAAAAATAACAAACTCTCAAAACATCTTAAAGCCAAACCATGATCATCCCTGCAGCAACATATGGAAGTGGGCCATGGCAACTCACTAAGAAGGAACTACTCAAAATGAGTGCATTTGAGGGGAAGTGCCTAAGGAAAATAAACAAAACACATTGGACCAACATAAAAGCATAGAACAAGTAAAGCAGGATCTCAACTACCAGGACAACCTCGCAGACATTATTCTCGGCAACAGCTCTGATGGTTTAGCCATGTCCAGAGAATGCCTGCTGACTTCCAAACATCATGCTAAATGGAAGAACAGGAAAACGGCACCCACCCAAAAGCCTGAGGAAAAGTTGGCTCAGATCCCTAAAAGAAAGTGGCGAATTCCGCAACTTCATTACTATGTTTAAGATGACTAGAAGTAGAACCATTTGGAGATAGATTGTAGAGAGGTGACAACTCGTCACCAGACAGATGAAATGAAGAAGAAAAAGAGAAAGTAGACAGAGTTAAAGTTTAGAGGACATAATGCTAAGGTAGCCCATACTTGGCTATTGAAGAACTCACTAACAAATAAAGATAAGGAAGTCGTTACTAATCTTTATAAGGCCTTGATATGTCCACATCTGGATTACTCTGCTTAGATCTGGTCTCCTGAGTTTCTTGAGAATGAGGAAGGGAGTGGAAAAGATACAGAGGAGAGCAACCAAGATGGCGAGTGGTCTGTGGAATGTTCCTATGAGGACAGATTGAGGTTGTGTGGATTGCAAAAGTTGATTTATATGAGCAAAAGAGTAGATATGATAGAAACATTTAAGTTACTTAAAGGCTTTTATAGGACTCATGCAGGAGAAATGTTTGAGCACTTGGCTACAAGGGCAAGAACAAGAGGTCATCCCTGGAAGTTGAATAAAGGTGTGCTTAGTAGGGGTGTGAAGACTAAATTTTTTGCTTGGAGAGCTGTAAATTAGTGGAATGGGTTGCCAGAGTCAGTTGTGAATGCTCTGTCTGTTAACAGATTCAAAGAGAGATACGATAGATTGTGGACAGTTTGGGGTCCCATGATAAGTCTTCAGACTCCATGGAGGTGCTCATACAATAATACTAATAATAATATTAGTATTATATCCCTCTTTACTACAGTTTATATAACAGAGTTCCTTGCAGTATCCTCTTATGTGCTTTTGCAGTATACCAATTTCCTTTATCCAACTCATCCCTTTATTACAGAATATGAGTAAACTATTAAGGCAAAACTTATTTGCCGCAAAACCGTGCTATTTCCCCCTAATAAAGTATCATACTTTACCAAAAGATAGTTATCAAACAGCAAAAAATAGGGCCTAATCCACTTTCTGTTTATATTTACGGAATACAGCCAACTTTTGCAACACATTGGAACTGCTTTGTATGTATTGAAATAAATTAATTTTCCATTTATATTACTTACCATTTTTTTCGTTAGTTTAATTATCAACAAAAAAATTAAGCGAATTATGCTGCAACATCAAATTATTAATTAAAAACCATACTACTCTTTCGACACACGCATCCTACTTGACAAGGCGTTCCATTTACAATTTAAATACCCGCGAAATTTCGAACACATGGCACGCGTTATTAGAGATTAAAGTCAAGTAATGCCAAGTAGTCTATTGGTCCTAGAAAATCCTATAGCTGTCAGTAGCTCCCTCCATCAGGAGGACCGGAAACTACTTAGTAAACAGTGATCAAAGCTGATCACTGTTTACTAAGTATCCAAGTGTGACTAAAATTCTTCCTTCTGGTAGCACTTGGAATATAATGCATCTCCTGGATGGATAATACATTTAATACATATTTTCGGGTTAACATCTAATGGGCTTTAGTCAATATAGGAAATTAAATACAAAACTCTTTCGCTTTGTAATATCAAAATAGAAATAATGAAACTGAAATAAATTGAATTTCAATATTTCTAAGTAGCGCAATTGCAAAAACAGTGGAACATTGCGCACATCGATTAGAAAAGACCTGGGTTCGATTCTCGTCGTGACGAGGAGAATCCTTATTTGGGCTTTTCAACTGAAAGTGACTTAGCCACTCTCATGCGGATGTAGCAGCAGAGTGTTTTCTCCCGGAAACTAAGTTTATTCATCACGCGCACAGACAAATTGGCCTTCAGAACACAAGCAATTCACAGACAAAAAATACTATTTTTGGTGATGATGGGCGGTAGATAGCGTTGATGGTAGTAGTGTCATAGTAGGAGAATTAAGTAGTAGTGGAGAGGGTGAGAGGCCTGTGTAGTTCAGTGGAAATTGCGCTTGCATCGTCTGCGCTAGGTCGCTCGAAGTTAGAATTACGTTCAAGTCTAGTCGCCGACTGGAGGAACTTTTTGTATGCCTTTCTTCGACCGGTTCCCGAGTTAGCCGATCGCTGGCACTGGCAAACGGGTTTTTTTCTACTGGAAACTCGAGTTTTTCGTCCCGGAAACTCAAGAAAATCGACCGTAGTACCCACATTATTTCAGACAGTAACAAATCCTGTTAGGGTCGGGTATTAAGAAATGGCAGCTCTTGTTTGCTGGTCTCTTCATCAGTGGATGATTACAATTAGTGATTAGTCATGAGCCAGCTATTTCTGATTGGCTAAAGGTTAAGATTGAACCGCCCACTCAGTCTCCAAAAGCTAGATAGGGTTTAAAGGACGAGCCTACTCCCTACAAGGGAATAAAAGTCGTTAGCTGTTTTTTTTTTTTTTTTTTTTTTTTGAGAGGGCGACATGTATTTAGAAGTAGAGGGGAGTACCCTCCTGACATCTTCACGGTGTCACGCATTAATAATAATAATAATAATAATAATAATAATAATAATAATAATAATAATAATAATAATAATAATAATAATAATAATAATAATAATAATAATAATATCGTTACTGAATAAGGTTTCTAGTAGTATTTAAGCTTCAGTATGATAGATACTGTATGTCGGAAGCAAAAATTTTCAATGATAAATCTGTTGAATGTTTTGTAATATATGTATACTTCATTTGTGATGTATATTGTATAATATTAGATCATAAATGTAATAATATCTCTACCGAAGTGGAGAGAGAGAGAGAGAGAGAGAAAGGTTATATTAATGGTATAACCTCTCTCTCTCTCTCTCTCTCTCTCTCTCTCTCTCTCTCTCTCTCTCCCCCCCCCCCTTCGGTGAATCGTTGCTTCTAGCGTTGTGATAATGAATTTTATTATTATTATTATTATTATTATTATTATTATTATTATTATTATTATTATTATTATTATTATTAAAGGATCTGAAAGGAGACCACGACAACACCCCAATATACTTGTCTGAATACCTTACTCCACACTATCAGAAAATATTCTACCAAGCAAGGAAAGTAAAAACAGAAAACAATTACCAGTTTATATGGATAAGAGACAGAAAAATATTCCTTAGAAAGACACAAGACGCAAAACGAATCGAAATAAAATCCGTAGATGACCTCAACAGGCTGTCACATTGAAAGGAATATTGACAACTCGTAAAGAAGGAACAGCACACCAACCAACATGAATGCACACCATCAAGCAGACGTAATCGCCCCAGAACATTATAATTGCCACATTCTGAAATCAATATCAGAATGGAAACAACGGACAATCCCCAAAAAAGGACTATCTATTCGACACATCATCATCAGAAGCATTCAAAAATACTGGCTGACCCTGCAAGTTTATCTGAAGGAAGATATAGACGAAATAGACATTTTAATACTGACTGAAGTATCTACGACAAACGAAGAGGCATCCTCCTACCAAATGCCACACTTCCAACAACACAAACACTGCAGACAAACAAAACGAGGCGGTGGTGTAATAATATTTACCAAACATAAACTAGAAGTAACAGAAATAAACTATAAATTAGAATACGCAGAAAACATATGTATCGAAATTAAAAACATCAAACAAGAAAACTCCCTGATATTAAACGCAATATACAGACCACCCAACTTAAGCACCACAAAATTCCTAGAAGAACTAAACAGATGGCTTTCAGCCACGAAAGTAGGCACCACAAAATACTTGATAATAATAGGAGACCTTAATATAAACATTAAGAACATAAATAACAACACAGAACAATACCTAGACCTATTATCGGCATACAACATAACCCCATCCATACAGTCGTATACACGAGAAGAGATAGTCGGAAACACAACAACCTCAACCTGCATTGATCATATAAATATAAGGGCCCCTCCAAACAGCCACACAGCAGCCGTCATAACATGCAAACTAGCAGACCCTTATTTCACAGCATTACAGTTACACACTGAACCAGAACCCATAAAAATCACTGAGACTACAAAACAGTATCATAGCATTGTAAACGAAGCAATAGTGAACGATGAAATCAGAAAAACAGACTGGATGCAGATAGCATCTCTAGACTCTGCTGAAGCTGTATATAATAATCTTAAACTAGCATTTAACAAACTATATAACAAAGCATTAACAAAAATAAAAATACGCCCCCAAACGAAACAAAATCCATGGATAACAGACAACATACTAACAGACATACAAAGAAAAGATGCCCTATGGAAACAACTTAAGAAGTTGCCAAACAATATCGCTTTAAAAGCTGAATACAAAAGAAAACGGAATCTCCTAACAACCCAGGTTAGAACGGCAAAAAGAAACTATTACAGCAACAAATTAACAACAGCGCAGAATGACATAAAGGAAACTTGGCACCTGATTAATGAAATGCTGGACAACATACACAGACCCACTGCCTCAGAAACAATAAACAACAGCTTTGCCTGCGACCCCAAATCCCTCAAACAGTTGGCAAACAACTTTAATCAGCACTTCGTGAACTCTGTCCAAAAGCTACAAGAAACAACCTTTCCTCACACAAACGAACATTCTCCACTAGGTCCACGAGCAATCCAGTCGATGTGGTTCCCCACAGTAACAAAAGAAGAACTATCACTGGCAATTCAACAAATTAATCCTAACAAAGGACCGGGGATAGACGGAATCAGACCAAAAGACATCAAGAAACACTCAACCGACCTACTTCCAGTTATACAAAAACTGTTAAATAAAATCTTCGAAACGGGACACATACCTGAAACACTGAAGACTGCACTAATCACACCCATACACAAACAGGGAAAAAGAAACATAAGTAATTACAGACCTATCGCCACGCTGCCTGTAATCAACCAAATCATGCAGCGCATTGTACATCAGAAACTCTCCACATACGTTGAAAAATTTCAAATCATACCCAAAACACAATATGGCTTTCAAAAAAATAAAGGAACAGCAACACTCCTGGAAGATTTCATAGATCTAATAAACGCTGCATTGGATAAAAACAGAATAACATTAGTGGTCTTCATTGACCTAACAAAAGCATTTGACACACTAACACATAAAACCTTGTTAACGAAACTTACCGATATCGAAATTGGAGGTCGTCTACTCCAGTGGTTTAAAGCATACACGAAAAACAGAAAGCACATCACACGTATAGGATCAGCACACAGCAAAGAGGTACATGTAACCTGTGGAGTACCACAAGGAGCTGTCCTATCTCCCATTCTATTTAACATATACGCACACGACATAAGCCAACTCCCCCTAAAAAGTAAAATCTTCCAGTATGCAGACGACACGGCCATCGTATCCATTCACAACAATGCAAATATCGCTTACAAAAATATGCAACACGACATCAATCAAATCACTAACTGGTTAACCGAAAACGGCATATATATAAACCCTGGAAAAACAAAGCTAATGATATTCAAAAACCCCCAAACCCTGCCCATAGAAACTAAATATCTCACTATCAAACATTCATCCTCCTATACACAAAGTGCAGAACCTAAAATCACAACCATCACACGGGTGAAAACAACATGCTATCTTGGACTTCACTTCGATGCTGATCAAAGTTGGAATAGCCATACAAACTACCTACATACCAAGCTTAGGATAATAGCAAGCAAACTATACAGATTAAAAGACATTGCCCCAACCCACATAAAAATACTAATCTATAAAGTATTATGCGAAAACATTTTAAGATATGCAATCACATCATACGCATTCTGCGCAGACTACAGACTTAACAGGCTACAATGGTTGCAAGATAAAATGATAAAACTGATATTCTGGGAACAACCCACTCTTATGCAGGAAGCATGGACAAAACATAAAATATTTAATTTGAAACACTTACGCCACTACACAGTCATGTTAAAACACTACTACAGCCCAACATATAGAGTAACCAGAACAACATATCAAATAACAAGACCACAGTCAACAAACTACATAACATATAAGTACAACAATCAACACGGCAAAGCCACCCGAAACTTCTACGTACCTGACATGATAAACAAACTGCCGTTCGACAACAGAAACCTAGGAACATACAGAGAGCTGAAACAGGCACTATATAAATATTATAGCGAGAATGAAAATTAGAGCAATTCCTGTCTCTCTCTCCCCCACCACACATGCACACACAAACCTATGACAACCCCCCTCCCTCTCAAAAACTATCACTACAAGAACACAAAGAAACAAACACACCACGTCTAAATCCAACCCTATTTGCACAAAAATAAAAAAATAAAAAAATAAAAAAAATAAAAAAAAGTTAAACTGTAATAGCAGTCGAAGTCTTTCAAGCACGTACCAACAAACAGTAAAATCAACACCTGGCTTGTGACCAGTATAGGAACACAACCATGAAACCACCACCCTCTGTCATCTATTATCTTCCTCAGATAAGCTCTGCTAAGCTTCGAGGAAGAAAATTACTAACTTGCAAGAATCTGTTATACACACTTGTAATGCGTTATAAATATTATATATATATATAATTAGTACAGCAACTATGTATGCAATTCATCTGAGACATAAAAAATAAAAAATAAAAAATAAAAATAAAAAATAAAAATATTACTATTATACTCAAGTTAACCATTGTAAATATGTGTAAATATTTTAGCAGTGAACAAAAATATTATTTATTTAAAAAAAAAAATTATTATAATTTAAAAATATTAATAACTCGGCAGTATTTGTTATTCACAATTGTAATGTATTATAAATATTATGTATATATATATATATACGTGTATATAAAACTATTGTTGTATCTATGTATGTAATTTATCAGAGACATAATAAAATGCTGTAAAAAAAAAAAAATTATTATTATTATTATTATTATTACTACAAGCAAATACACATCTACAGAAAAATTATCAAAATTGAAAATTTTGATAATTTGACATTCAAGCAATCTGCTCATCATTCCTAACAGAAGACGAGAATTATAAAAACTTTAGTAAGACGCGCTCACACTATTTGTTCTATGCTTCAACAATTACAGCAAGAGCTCTTAAACATTAAAAGATATATGAGTCTCAATGATTTCTCAGAAAGAACCACAAGGCATCTTTTTAATTCCTATAATCCTAACTCAAATAACAAAGAAACAGTACATCCAGTCCCAAACCCATACATTTCTAGAATCTCAGAACCAATTTCCAGCATTCTCAAATACAATTTAGTTGCTGCTTTTCTTCCTTCAACAAATTATCATTATGATTTCCATCTCCCAAAGATAAACGTTCTCCTCTGGGTCTTCCTGGTGTTTATCCAGTTTATTATTATTATTATTATTATTATTAAGAAAAAAATCGGCTATAGTTCGCCCACCGATTAGAGGTCCCTCGACACTTCTGCGCATGTCAGAAAAAGGAGAATCCATTCCGATAATAGGGTAATCAGTCTGTCTTCTGGGATGTAATAATAAACAAACTGAGTTTGTTTATTATTACAGGTCGGAAAATTTAGCTTTTCTTTTACGAACATTGCTGTTTTTAAAGTGTAACTATTCTGCTTGTATAACAGTTGGAAAAATGTACTTAGAGTGTTAATAAAATTAAAAAAGGTATAGCATAAAACAAGAATGTAACTAAGTTTATTTTTAAGAAAGTTTTCTATAAAATAAAAATAATTATACAGAAAAACAGAAATTATTTCAAATGAACTTAGATATTCTAAACTTACAGTTGAGAGAACTGAGACACTTTAATGTCCTAAACTGATTAATTATTTATGACTTGTTGTGACTCGCGATAGCATGCAAAAAAAAAATGTTGGAAAAAATACCATTGTCAAATTCTTTTAATCTTCAGAGTCATCTGAATCGGTGTCCGAATCGCCATCACTTTCACTTAAACTGATCACCAAAGGTTCGCACAATTCTTCGATAATTCCGTCTCTATCCCAATATATATTTTCCAATGAGGTGACATGAGAGCAATATTTTCCCCACTTTTGAACTGTAATACTTTCAATCGCCTGTTCTGAAAGCTTAAAAAGTTTCGATGTCAATATCCCCAGTTACGTTGCGATGGCGAATGAAACTTTTCACTTCTGCCCAAACATACTCAATAGCATTAATATCGCAATGATATGGTGGTAGCCTCAAAGCTAGAAATCCATGCTCTTTGAGCATCGTGTCGAATTTAAATAGTTTAGTTGTGGGCGAGTTTCTTTTGACCAAATTAAGCAATTCAATTTTTCACATATCCGGGGAATGAGAAATGTTATTTGCAGAGAGACAATTTATAAGAACTTGCTTCTTATTAGACCAGTTTGGAACTTTGTTTAATCGAATAGAGTGATATGAAGCGTTATCAATTATAACAACAGCATTTTTAGGAAGGTTTGGAATCAGTTTTTCTTCTGCCCACTTTTCGAAGATCGTAGAATTCATTTGCCCATGATAATCTCCAATAGTTGAATTGGCTTTGTATAGTAAGTTTGAATTCGCTAAAAAAAACCCATTTCTCCACCCACACACAAAATTATTATGCGCCGCGAGGCATTTCCGGTTTGTAGCACTCCACATTCTTCTTTAGACTGCCAACATTTTTCATAAGTTAAATTACTATCAATCCAAGTTTCATCTAGATACACAATCGGTCTTTTCTCCTCCCTGAAACGTCTTATTGCTCTCAAATACTGCGTTCTAGATAAAACGATGTCACTTCGCTCCATGATAAGTTTCCTTTTATTCTGGGACTTTTTAAAATAAAATCCGATTTCATGAAGCATTTTCCTTAAAGTTTCTCTTTTCCAAAGAAAATTAATTTTTTCTTTAAGCACAGGAATCAATTTCGGAATAGTTGGCACTCTTTTCTCGACCACGTAAAATTCGTGAATAGTTCTTCTTATAACGTCTACATCAAAATCATTCAAAGCTACGGTTTCGATGGTTTTCTTTCTCTGGCGCTTTTTTTTAGGAGATTTAAATTTTGGCTTACCTTTACCTTTTGATTCCTTACGAATTCTTTTAACAGTCGATCCAGATACGCCAGCAGTTGCACCTGCACGTTTTATGACTTGAGAAAGGGGAACAAGAAGACGGCCTTCTGAAGATTCTTTTTCGCAGAATGTCAGCACATTATTCAATATTCTTTTGCAAGAGCTACTGAAACGTGTAACAATAGAACTTGTTGACTGTACTGGATCTATCATACAAATTAATAATAAAAAAATAATGCAAAAAAGCGACAACAAAAATCAAGCTAGTACTAGTACAGCGACAAACAAGAAAGCACGTGATTTCGCATGTTGGCGACCAATTCGTACATCCTTCATTTCTTTCTCCCCTTCAGCATGAATCGACTATTCTTGGCACCAAGCCAAGAAGGGATCTATAAATGGTGGGCGAACTATAATGCCTTTTATTCTCTTATAGGGAGGAGGCGAGGACTTCATACCCTATCTAGCTTTTGGAGACTGAAAGGGCAGTTCAATCTCCACTGGTAGCTAATCAGAGATAGCTGACCCATATCTATCACTAATTATAGCAGCCACAGATGAAGAGACTAGCAAACAAGTGCTGCCATCTCTTGGTACCTAACCCTAACAAGATATGTTACTGTCTGAAATAATGTGAGTACTACGGTCGATTTTCTTGAGTTTACGGGACGAAAAACCCTGGTTTCCGGGACATGGGATTTTTTAAAATAACGGAACGTTTTATTGCCAGAATAGTTACATTTGTCACCGACAGATGGCGCTTCAGTTATGTTAGTAGTTTGTGCAGTGGCGCAGCACAGTTTGCAGCACAACTAGGATTACAAATGTTCAATGTGATGGCCGTCATTCATGAGAATGGAAGTCAGACGTGGCACAACACCCTGCCCAGCATCGAAGAGGGTTTCAGCTGTAACTTCAAGTAGCCCCATAACCAAAAGTCACAAGGTGTAAGGTCTGGAGATTTTGGTGGCCATTCGTGCGGGAAAGAGCAACTGAGGACAAGGTCATCGCCAGATGTCGATCGCAGCAGGTGCTGGACAGGACCTGTTATGTGCGGAGGTTCTCCATCCGGCATGAATGTTACACTATGGAGCGCTTGCCTCTCTTGCAAGGAGGGAATGATGCTGTCTCTTAAAAGCGCTGAATAACGCTCGCCTGTGATGACAGAAACAGTTCGAAATGTACCGCTGTGGACTTCCTCAAAGAAAAAGGGGCCTATAATTAATGACGCAGTGAACCCACACCATGCTGTCACCTTTGGCTGATCCAAAGGGGTTTCCACAATCGCGTGTGGGTTCTGTCTCGCCAGGATGCGGCAGTTGTGCGCATTTACACTTCCATTAAGCGAAAAGTGCGCCTCGTCAGTCCACAGGACATTTGACAGCCAGTCCGCATTGTTTTCCATCCGTTGAAACGCCCAATTTGCAAATTCACGAAGTCTCTCGAAATCGGTTGGTTTCAGTTCCTGTACGTGTTGGATTTTGTTAGGATTCCTCTTGAAGATGATCCTGAGTGATTGCCACACAGTCCGTACGAAATGCCAGTTCGTCTTGAAATTTCACGCGCACTGCATTCCCCATGTGCGGAAGCTATGCCGATTGTGTGTCTGTCTCGGGTTCGACCTCGTGCACAACTGCAATAGTTTTTTGGGTCTCCTGCTTCGTGCTTCCAAACTGCAAGTGTCGTCAAACCTTTTCATCATAGCTATCAGTGAGGAACAAAACATCGGTCCCTTTCCACTGCTAATACCCCGCATCGAACGATAGGTGCACAAAGCCACACTTGCACATTCGGAGTTCTGATAATACAGCTTAACTAAAAGTGCTTTATCTCGTAACGATAACATGCCTCACCTTGGCAGAACGTTTAACTTCAGTAATAAACGTTAAATGCTGAAAGTTTAACTTCAGTATTCACTATCTGAAATTTACGTACCTCGTGGTTTAAATAGTGACAGATAGCAGCTCCGGAACCGCTACAGCGTCACCTGTCGGTGACAAATGTAACTCTTCTGGCTATAGAATTTTTCGTTATTAAAAAAAAAATCCCATGTCTTTCTGTGCATTTCTGTGAAAACCGCATCGTGCTACTATCTATACTTTTCGAATTATTGAATTTTTACTTTTTCTGTGACTTTTGATCACCCTGTATATGTATATATGTATTAATCATATTTCCCAAGTATGCAAACAGAAGGTATATGTTAAGTTTGCGCCTGCACGTAGTGCAAGACTGAGGCAACTCCTGCAAGTAGTGCAGGACTGAGGTAACTCGTGGTAAAGGTGGATTGAGTTCCGATCACTTTACTTAGTATTTTTCGCCTAATGCACATCCTCTTGCGGAGATGTATGATGCTATGCATTAACACTTTCATTGCCAATCTGAAAATTGGAATTTCGTGTGGTGGCCAAATTTTTTATATTTTTTTATTTAGTTAGCGACGTCCACGCGATAACGCGTGATCGGCCGTTTGGTGAGAACTCGCATCGCGCGATATCGCGTGATTGGCAATGAACGTGTTAAAGGCAATGGTCACTACTCAGACCGGTTTTTTCGACCTATGTATAGGTGAAGCGGGCTCTAAAAATAAGACGATCCCGAAAGATCGCCCAGCTCAGCGTGGTTCCACTCAGTGACAGGCTCATCCCATCACTAAGAACTTCTCAGTATTGGCTCTACCCAGTGGCAGGCTCACCCCACCACCAAGCAGGGCTATAATCTCAGCGGTGGCCTAACTCAGAGACAGGCAAAAACCTACCCCAAGCAGAACCTCTCGAATCAGAGCCAGAGCCGCACCGGTTTCGACCTTTTTGAAGTCTCATCAGTGGGAGCCAAACCTGAAATACGAAGGTTGAAGTAATGCAGAGCTTATATGAATTTTACCTAAACAAGTTGTCACAACCCATTGATGAGACCTCAATAAAGGGCAAATCCGGTCTGGGTAGTGACCATTGCCTTTATGCATAGCATCATACATCTCCACAAGGGGATGTGCTTTGCATTAGGGGAAAAATACTAAGGAAAGTAATCGTATCTTAATCCAACTTTACCACGAGTTGCTTTGGTCCTGCACTAGGACTTTGATTAGCTTTGATATAGAATCTTTATATACCAATGTACCTCTCAAGGAAACTTTAAAATTACTTGCTGACATCTTTCCTCAAGACATTATAAAACTATTCGATTTCGTAATACATTCTGGATATTTCGCATGTCAAAATAATTTTACAGCCAAGTAGAAGGAACGGCCATGGGAAGTCCTCTTTCTCCAGCTTTAGCCAACTTTTATTTAGAACATTTAGAAAAAGTCCTCTTCTCATCTATTTTCCCTCAACCATCTTTTTGGGTAAGATATATAGATGATATCTTTACTATTTGGCCTCACAGCAAAAACTCTTTACCATCTTTTTTAAACAGCATTAATTCCTTGCATCATCGTATAAAGTTTACTATGGAAATAGAAGAAAACAACCAGTTATCTTTTTTAGACGTTCTCCTCATCCGGTCACTTTCAAATATGCTTACAACTACAGTATACAGGAAACCAACGTTCACAGGCTTATATTCTTAAAGAATCAGCCCATCATCCATGTCAAAAAACAGGAATTATAAAATGCCTCATCAGAAGAGCCAAAACTAATTGTTCTACTTTTGATTATCTCCAGAAAGAACTTTCTATCCAACAACACATAAAACTGGATGGCTTTTCTGAAAAAAGTACTCAACGTCTTCTCAATTCTTATAATCCTCCACAAACCAACAAAGTTTCAATACGTCGTGTGCCTATTCCTTATATCTCTGGTATTTCAGAAACTATTGCAAGAATTTTAAAGAAATATGATTTAACAACTACGTATTCACCTATTAACAAATTGTCTTCTCATTTTCCTTCTCCTAAAGACAAACGCTCAGCTTTATCTCTTCCTGGAGTTTATCAAATTCCTTGCAACTGTGATCGCTCTTATTTTGGACAGACTGGACGTTCTCTTGAAAAAAGAATCCAAGAACATCAATCCTCCATTCTTCACAACAAACCTTAAAAGTCTGGATTGGCTGAACACGGGATTGAAACTGACCACAGCATCTTTTGGTCCAGGACTCACCTCTTACATAGATCCCGTTATAGGTTCGAACGTTTGTTCAAGGAAAGCGTGGAGGCCTTACTCCATCGTCCCAACCTGAATCGTAATGACTGTATTTCTATGTCAAAAATCTGGGAAAGTCTAATCAAGATTACTCATTAATTTTTTTTTTTCAATCATGTCTCTACTTCAAAATATTCCGTTTCATACTTAGTGATATAACATCACGCGGCGTGTTCTATTTTTAACGATCTATTGTTAGTATTCTAGCTTGTATTTATTTATTTATTTATTTATTTTAAACTGTTCTTGTAATACCACTGAAGATGGTCTGCTATTTCCAGACCGAAATATTTAGTTAAATAAATATCTTTCTTGTGTTTACGTGAATATATCATTCAACATCCATACTACTATACACAAAACGCTGATCCTAAAACCACCACCATCACACAGGACTTCATTTCGATGCTGATCAAAGTTGGAATAGCCATACAAACTACCTACACAACAAACTCAGGATAATAGGAAGCAGACCATATCGATTAAAAGATATTGCTCCCATACACATAAATACTAATCTATAAAGCGTTATGCGAAAACATTCTGAGATGTGCAGTTGTTATATCATACGCATTCTGTGCAGAATAAAATGCAAAATAAAATGGTCAAACTGATTCTAGGAACAAAAAGAACAGCCCACACTTATGTGGTAAGCAAGAGCAGAACACAGTCACTAGACTACATGACATATAAGTATAATAATCACTACGGAAAAGCCACCCGAAATTTCTACATACCTGACATTATAACAAACTGCTATTCGACGACAGAAAGCTAAGGACCTACAGAGAGCTGAAAGAGGCTCTTTATAAATATTATAGCGAGACTGGGAATTAGAGGGAAATTACTCTCTCTCTCTCTCTCTCTCTCTCTCTCTCACACACACACACACACACACACACACACACACACACACACACACACACACACACACACACACACACACACACACACACACACACACCTATAACAAACCCCTCTCCAACACCATTACAAGGACACAAACACGACATATCCATATCCAACAACAAACCACTCCCTTGCAAAAAAGTTAAACCGTGCAGTGCTAGTCTGTCGGTGCATGTACTCGCCTCTACACACTAACTGGAAAAAACAAACACACACACACATACATATCTTCATGTATAAATTTCCAAGCACATACATGTAAACAGTTAAATATTCACCTGGCTCACAACGGGGTATTGAAACAAAACCACGAGACCACTACCATCTATTATCTTCCTCAGATAAACTCTGCAAAGCAGAAAAAAGCAGAAATACTACCCAAACAAACAAGTATATCAAAAAGAATGTACTCAACTCAGTAACTTGGATCCTGAAATTTTGTAGAGAAGTAAAATACATTATCTGTATTAAGCACGCCAGCATGTTTAGCCGAGTGGTTAGCGCATCTGCTCTCAGGCCCAAAGGCTGTGGGTTCGAATCTCTCCGCGGGCATGGATGTTTGTGATTGTCTGTGAAAATACTAGTGGTGGTAGTGGGCGGTAGATGGAGTTGGTGTAGTTGCAGTTTATTGTGCTTGGTAGATTGAGTAGTGGAGACAGACAGTTATACAATAGGTGCCCTCCCTCAATGAGTCTTTGGACTCTCTAGAGGTGTCACGTAATAATAATACAAAATCTATAAAGAAATTATTACTATTATTATTTTAATTAGAATAAGTGAATGTTAGTGAACTCAGATGAATTGCTATATTGTTATTTTTATGTTTGGAACAAAAGATATATCTAAAATTTTAAAAAACATTTTATCATTATTATGATGATGATGATGATCTGAGACCTCTAGGGAGTCAAGACTCATCGAGGGAGGCTATAAATCACCCAACTAGCTGTCATACCTTCCCTTAAGGTCATTCAGACTAGATCTACTCACAACCCCTAAAGGTAAACTATTCCACTGCTCTGTGAGAGAAAATCCTAGCTCTTACCCCTTTCTTCACTGTGAACAAACTTAACGTCCATGGATGCTAACCCCGTGTTCTCTCCCAACCTTCCATATAATGAAAAATTTCATCAGAATATATCCTATAACACCCATGCAGAAGTTTATAGACCTCTATCATATCACCCATCCTTCTCCTGTTAATCAGAGGCTGCAATCCACATACTCGCAATCTTTCTTCATAATCTAAATCCCATTATCCGGATGTAATCTCTGTAACTCTTCTTTGTACCCTTTCCTTGTAATCCGGGAGACGAAATCTACGCACAATAATCCAGGTGGCATATTATCATATCTTATATAGAGGCTTACTTAACCTTATATGTCAAGGTTCGCTTCAACATCGCACTTATCCTCTGAATTGTATTTGCAACTTTTGCATTGTGACCTTTGAACTAAATATTCCTATCCGACAAAACGCCGAGATCCCATGCCAACTCAGTTTCTTGTAGCATATCTCTGCTAATATAATATGCCACTTGAAATACTAACATTAAACTGATAACCATTTTCGTTTGCCCACATTTCCATATTCAAATGATTTTGTAAGTGGTTAGATATCAGTAGCATCCCTAATTGCCTGCAAACAATTGCACATCTCCTGTGAGAACTTTCCTAATGTCATTAATGCATAGATTGAACAATGGCTCAAGGATTCACCCTGAAGTACACCACTGATCACCATAAATCTGACACATTCACATCAACTCATCCTTCTGACTGTCATCGTTCTTACTTCGGACAAACTGGACGCTCAGTAGGAAAGAGAATATACAAACACTAATCTTACATTAGCAACAAGAGGCCTGTGTATTTCAGTGGAGGTTATGCTTGAATCATCTGCGCTAGGACTCATGAAGATAGACTTATAGTTCGAGTCTGGTCGCCAACTGGAGAAACTTTTTCTACCCCTTTCTTCGACCGGTTCCCGAGTTATTCGATCTCTGGCACGAGCGAGCGATTTTTTTCTCCCGGAAACTCGGGTTTTTCATCTCGTAAACTCAACATAATCGACTGCAGAATCCACATTATTTTCAGACAGTAACAAATCCTGTTAGGGGGTCCCAAGAAATGGTTGCACTTGTTTGCCAGTCTCTTCCTCGGTGGCTGCTTATAATTAGTGGCCTATAATTAGACATGGCAAGCTATCTCTGATTGGCTACCAGTGGAGATTGAACTACCCACTCAGTCTCCAAAAGCTAGATAGGGTTTAAAGGCCTCCAGTACTCCCTATAAGGAAATAAAAGACGTTAGCATATTATTATTATTATTATTATTATTATTATTATTTTATTACATTAGCAACATTAAATCTGAGTAATCTGTCTGGCACAGCACGGAACAGATGCAGACCTCAATATGCTATAGTCTCAAGCATACTTATTTTATCTGAATTGCTATAAATTTGTGCTTTTGTTTAAAGAAAACGCTGAGACCTTACTTCATCGTCCGTTCAGAGTCTTATTCTAATCACACATCATTAAACTTTTTATGAAGAAATACAGTTAACGAATAATTAATAATACATTTCTTCAATTATACTTTTGTGTTGTTTTATGTATAACATCATGCGGCGCTTACTGTTCCAATCAATTCATTGGTCGCGTTCTACCTTGTAATTAACTATCGTTGCCACTGATGATGGCATATAATATTCAGGCTGAAATATATGGATTTAAATAAATATTATTTTCCTTATTTAGTTTTTTTTTTTCTTTCTGCCAAATTTTGCCACAGAAATATGGGTTTACTCAGCTTATTTCAGCAGAATCCCAAATTGCTCATTTCAATAAAATCTCCCCGGACAAATTCCAAGTGCACTGACTTAAGGACGGACCAAAGAAAACTCTTAAGTACTACGCATTTAAATACATATAAAAATAAAATTAGTTCGGGAGAAAACACGAAAAGATCGCACGAATAGAGAAATGGAAAGAAATACCAGCAGAAAAATCTGTTTAAAAAGTTAATATATAGACATTTTAATGATTTTTTTTTTTTTCAATAGGAAGTAAGTTAGAAAATTTTAGACTCTTGGAAAATGGTTTACCCGGTTTCCAGGTAATCAACCATATAATCTTTAGTAATCTTTGATATTTGCACTGATTTCAGGTATTCTACAAATTCATCTCTCTTGCATAATTCTACATTTACCATTATTAGTAAATGAAATAGAAATGGCGCTGCGGGAAATGAAGATGGAAACGCCCCAGGAGAATATGGAATTATGGTCGACTTCTTAAAACTGGGAGGAAGCCCTGTCATCAAACAGCTGACTAAACCTCTTTAATAAATGCCTAAAACAGTGAAATATTTCAAAAAATTGGAACAGTTCACTTCTAATATTAATTTTTAAAAAGGACAACAAGGAAGAAATTAAAAACTAGTGACCTATAAGCCTACTCCCTACCATATATAAAGTTTTCACAAAAATTATAAATAATAGAATAAAATCTAAACTAAAGGGAATGCAATCCTGTGAACAAGCTGGATTTAGAAAGAATTACAATACTTTAGACCATATTCACACATCAAGACCATATTCACACACCATATTCACCATGAAAAATCAATTGAATACAATAAACCCCTTATGTCTGGCCTATATATACTACGAAAAAGCATTTGATTCAGTTAAAACATCTGCAACACTAAAAGCACTTAAAACCCAGGGAACTGAGAAACCATATATTGAAACACTAAAACATGTTTACAATAATGGAACTTCTGTAATTAAATTATATAAAAACAATGGAAAGTTCCCAATACAAAAAGGCATCCGGCAAGGTGATACCATATCTCCCAAATTATTTACAGCTGCACTAGAGGAAGTCTTTAGAAGCCTTGATTGGGAAACAAAAGGAATAAACATAAATGGAGAAAGGCTGAATCATCTGAAATTTCAGATGATATTGTCCTAATAGCAGATAATATTGAAGATCTGGAAGAAAGGCTAAATCAGCTAAATGAAGCCTCAAAAGTAATTGAATTAAAAATAAATAGAGAAAAAACAAAAATAATGATGAATAAATACATCATCCATAGAACTGTCAAAGTTGAAAACCATGAAATAGAACAAGTTACTTCATATGTATATTTGGGCCAATTGTTATCCTTTGAGGATTGCCAAAGAAAAGAGATTGAACAAAGAATTCATCTTGGGTGGATGGCTTATGGGAAAATGAGAGACATATTCAGAAGTGACATCCCTATGAATCTAAAAAGGAAAGCTTTCGACCAGTGCATACTTCCTGTCCTAACACACGGAGGTGAAACATGGACTTTAACAGAAGCCCTAAACAAAAAGCTGAGAATAACACATCATCGCATGGAGAGAAGTATGCTAAAAATAACATTAAGGGATAGAAAGACAAATACCTGGATAAGATCTCAAAGGTGTCATGGATATTGCAAAATACAGTAAACAGGCTAAGTGGAGATGGGCTGGCCATATTGCCAGATGCAGTGACGAGAGACGGACTAGAAAAAGTACAGAGTGGAGACCAATGGATGGAGCAAGACAAAGAGGAAGACCGAGAAGAAGGTGGAGGAATGAACTGGAACAAATTGCAGGAGTGAGATGGATGGGAGGGGCAGAAAACCGAGTGGTCTGGAAAACCATAGGGAAGACCTTCATCCAGCAGTGGACAGAACCAAAAGGTTGAAGATCAAGAAGAAGTTATGTTCTCCATTTTTGCTTAAATCGCATGCTATTAATTAAAATAGTCTTAAGCAGATAATAAAACCTTCCGTTTCTTTCTTAATATATGCATACTGAAGCCATTGCCATGTCTTATGCATTGACTATTTCTTTAATAACTATATTTTGCATTTAATGCATGTTGAAGTTTCTGGAATAAAAACTGCATGAACTGGAATCAAATTAAATAAGTTAATAACTAAATTGTATATTTATGCGCTAGCGCTTCTCCTGATCAAGCTAACATTTTCAAAGGCACTTTAAAGACATCCTTACCGAAGACTAGGAATCAAATCACCTCGAGAACAAGGACAATTACTTGCAGCGCCCTATGCAGCGATCTTTTGTGATTGCTAGGATCTTGACTTCAGGATTTTGGTGGGCCAAAATCTGTGTGGCCTTCACACCATCAGTTCCACTACAGATCACTGGGCTCTGTAGAACATTGACTACTTCCAGGAACGGTCTCTATGATTTGAAATAAGATTTGTATAGTAATCTACCTTTCTTCCAACTGATGAAATGGTCCTCTTCCAAGATATGTGTTAGTCTGCTTTTAGGTATAAGAGATCCTAGAGAGGATAATCCTTTCAAAACATTTGCAAAGAGTGCAAAGCAATGTTATAGAGTAATAGTTATTAGGATCATCAGATAAATTGTTGGGTTATGACAAGGCTATTATCTTTGATTCGTGCCAAAGTTTAGGGAGTCGTTCGTCATTGATTACTGAGGAAAATAAATTAGATAGCCAGGTTTTTGTACTTGAGCCAAGGCTTCCTGAGCGTTTGTGTGCTTAAGTGATGTTGAGAGTTATGCTGGTGGTAGTGCAGCTACCAGAAAGGCTACCAAAATCTGAACTGAAAACTAGTTTAACAGTGTTTCGCACCCATCGTAATGGTGAAAAGCAAGATGACGTCCGTATCGCGTGAGTCCGTAGCTGAATCATAATGATCTGCTTGAGATGTTGAGAGTTCTTGGCGCAAGAAGTGAGCTGCAGGATCTAGCTGTCCTTGCTAGATCCTGCGCGTAAACTGAAATCAACTGAAAGAAAAGTAAAAAAATAATTGTAGAAGAAAGCAAGAAAGTTATGAGATATTTTCGAATCGCCACCAGAAAAATTGGGTTTTAGAAGCTTATGCACGATTTGGAAAGAAAATTTCCCAATCTGCAGTAACTGACAAAGACTTAATTCTTTTTTTTTTGTTGGGTGCCTGCATAGGCCAGTGGAAATGTTGTCTGTCACCAAAGAAAGGTTCTATTCTAGTTATTGATTAGATAAACTTTTTCTAAGCAACCTTTCTTTATCCATTTTCTGAATTAGTCGATCTCTGGCATTGACAAGTATTAATGAAAGTTTTTGATGAAATTAAGTAAAGTTTGATAATTATGAGGATCATATCATTTTTAATGCGAAGTATGACATAAAGGTTCGAAATGCTAGGAATTATTTCACTTAGGCAGTATTGAATTTAATGAAATTTTGTACTTGAGATATAGACTGCGATATATCATGTCAGTTGAGGAACTCCATCAGAGGTAAAATTAGGTAAAGCAAAATGAGATGTTTACTGTACATAAGTCAAAACGCTCTAGAATTAATTGCTTGCAAATAAAGAGATCACCGAAAAGAATCCAATAACAAAATGCATTTTTTTTTATGAGCTTTGCAAAATATGTAATAGAATCTATTAGACTGCATTTATTTTATCCGTTCGTTGGTGCACGAGCCATACCCGTACTATGGGTTGAGTCGATTTTATTGAATCGACGCATTTGGAATTATAAAAATATTCCCATGGAAGCTCAATAACAACGAGCAGGACGTTTCCAAAGTCGAATTGTTGCTATTTAAAAAAAAAAAAATCCTCTCGGCTGTTTTATTTGTTTTATTTTCTTTCAAAATATGAATCCCACACAAGAAGGGTTGTTAATCTATTCATTTGCACGCAATATAGTATATCAATTATTAGAGCGGGTGAGCTATGTACGATCTGGAAATCCTGCACTGGAGATCTCATATGGAACTCTTTCAGTAAATTCAGTTCTCTAATAAGCAGGTTGGGTGGTTACACATCGGGCAATTAAAATGATCAACTACCTAAAAAGCTCAAATAACTAGAAATTTCTCTACCACCTGTTGAGAATTAAATAAAAATGTTTCTATTTACGATTTAGCTACGAACTGCCTATAGGAAATCTATAGGTTGATTGTGGACTCAAATAAGCAAATGCTATTGGAGAGAGTGAAGAATTTGAAAACGACTTATAAAAAATCAACCTAGTTTAGTGATAAAATCTGAAGAATACATTGATTCACTCTACCAAGGAAGCTTGTGGTGGACTGAGTGGCGAGGATAGAAAAACTCATGGTGGAATCAAGAATCTAAGAAGGGCCCAATAAAAAGAAGAAATTATGTCGAAAGTTCCTGGCAGTTACATAACGATATACCCTTAGGGAATACACAGCAAAATATGTCGAATACCTAAACTAAAGTTATAAAAGGACTTGGGGGAAGAATAAAAGGTCAATGTCACGAATGGGACAAATTGTTCTGAAAAACAATGGGAAAATATTATAGAGGACAAAGTAAAAAATATATATATTAATTAAAGAATGAATTTGAAATGATGAAAATTACATTAAAATATTTGGGGAAATTAAGTTTCAGTCCGTTTCTGAAAGGTATTCAATTAAATGTAAAATATAATCTGCAAAATATAATAAGAACAAGTTACAGATAATCAGAGTACAAATCCCCAAATTATCCAACTCTGAAATTGGAAATAAAATGGAATAAAAATGATAAAAGAATTCCTTTCTAAGTGTTTCAGGTAAGCTTTATGCAGCCAGCCAGCCATATACCTCAGAAAAGAGTCTGCAGCCCTTGAGTTTATGGTTTTTTCATCCCGTAACCTCAAGAAAATCGACGGTAGTACCCACATTATTTCAGACAGTAACATATCCTGCTAGGTTAGGTACAAAGAGAAAGCAGACTTGTTTGCGAGCCTCTTCATCGGTGGCTGCTATAATTAGTGATGGACATGGGCCAGCTATCTCTGAATGGCTACCGGTAGAGATTGAACTGACCACTCAGTCTCCAAAAGCTAGATATGGTATAAAGGCCTCGCCTACTCCCTATAAGGGAATAAAAGGCATTAGTTGATTTATTTTTTAATTTTTAATTAATTAACTTTATTTATTTATTTATTATTTAATTAATTAACTTTATTTATTTATTTTAGTAATTTATTTATTATTTAATTAATTAATTTTATTTATTTATTTATTTTATCATCATCATCATGTGTATCAAGGATTTAGGCCTAGCATGGCCTGTTCCGGTCTTAGAAGTCATCGTTGAATCATTTAAGTGGAAGTCCTGGTTTTCTTTTTCCTAATGGCTTGTATTTTAAGGCTTGTTTTGGTAATTTTTTCATTCTTTGAATGTGTTCCATCCATTTATGTTTATATTTTTTAATTTTTTTCTATTACTGGTTCTTGGTTTAATTCTTTCATAATTTCTTCATTTCTTTTGTGATCAAATAGGGTATACTTTGCAGTTTTTCTCATAAACTTCATTTCTGCTCTGTTGTTAATCTTTGTTTGTCTTTTTGTTTTATTGTCCAGACTTTGCTTCCATACATTAAGACTGGTAGGGCTAATGTATTGTATACTTTTAGTCTGGTTTGTTTTTGAACTAGGTTTGGTTTAAATATAGAGTTAATTACTCCTGTTATTTTTAAATATTTTGCAAGTTTTACGTTTATATCTTTTTCATTTTCATATGTGATCATACATCCTAGGTAGTTAAATGAATTCACCTGTTCTAAGATCTTGTTATATATTATTATTTTAGTTCTTGCTGGATCTTGTCCTTTAAAGGCCATAGTTTTTGATTTTTCTATTGATATTATCATACCATAATCTTTGGAAATCTCATTTAGATCTAAAATAGCTTTCTGTAGTTTATCTTCAGAATTTGTAATTATTATTTGGTTGTCGGCAAAGAGGAGAGTGTTTAAGTTTACTGTAGGAGAAAGTTTAATTCCTTGATGTAAATTTTAATCCATTTTATTATTATTTCATTTAAGTAGATATTAAAAAGAGTTGCTGAGAGGGGACATCCCTGTCGGACCCCTTGGTTTATCTCTCTCGTATATGATAGCTCGTGATTTAATCTTATTTGTATTTGATTATTTTCATATATACTTGTGATAGCTTTTAGGATATTAGTTGGCATTTGTCTTTCTTTCAATATGTTAAATAATATGTTTCTTTTAACTTTGTCAAATGCTTTTTCAAAGTCAATAAATGCAATATGTGTTTCTAAATTGTATTCTCTTCTTTTCTCTATTATTAATTTTAGACAAAAGCCGGGTCTATACATGATCGTCCTTTTCTAAATCCATTCTGTACTTCTAGAATAAAGTTTTCCGAATATTTCATTAGTTTGTTTTAAGATTCTGCTATATATTTTGTAACAGTAATTTAGTATAGTGATACCTCTATAGTTTTTAGGGTCATCTCTATTACCTTTTTTAAAGATAGGAATCACAATTGCTTTTTTCCATTCTATTGGAGGGGGGGGGGTACCAGTTGAATAAATTATATTTAAAAATAATATGAGTCTTTCTTTGAATCTTGTTCCTGCATATTTATATAGTTCTGAACCTAGTTTATCTTCTCCGGGTGATTTTCAGTTTCTTGTTTCTTTCAGGCTGATTTCTAATTCTTCTTTAGTTATTTCCTTTTCATTTTCGTTAATTGTTTGCCAGTTGTCTTTTTTAAAATATTTGTCTGCCCACAATTCTGTGTAGTAATTTAGAAATTCTTCTAATTTTAATTCAGTGTTTAATTTTATGTTTTCTTTGGTATCTGCATTTAAGTGTTTCAAAATTTTATATACATTGGGTCTTATTTTATATAAATCATGTTCTAAATTAGAAACAAATTTGTTCCATGATTCTCTATGTCTTTTTCTGACTTCTCTTTTAGCTATGGCTCTTATTCTTTTATATTCGATTTCATCTTCTAATCTTTTACTGCTTAACCATTTGTGATAGGCTTCTTTTTTCTTTTTGATTATTTCTTTGATTCTAATATCCCTGGTCTTTAGTTTTTTCCTTTTATTGAATTTTTTGGTCTTTCCTAAGCTTTCATTTGTTGCTGCATTTAGTATCGTTTTTATATTAAGCCATTCTATTTCTATCTCTTCATTTTGTTTTATTTTATCTAGATTATTGGTTAATTCTTTGTTCATATAGCCATTATACATTTGTGTCATTCAATAGTCTAGTTTTATAAACAAATGTTTCGATTTTTCGTTCTGTTCTTGTTACTTGTAGCCATTTAGGTGGTAATCTTAATTTTATTTTAACAAGGAAGTGGTCACAGCTTATTTCATATCCTCTGTGAACTCTAACATCTAGTGAACATTTTGATGTCTTTTAATTTAATATAAAGTAATCTAATATTGATTTCCATTCTCTTGCTACTCAAGTATATTTATGTATGTCTTTATGTTTATAGAAGGAATTCACTATTTTTAGGTTATTATAAACTACAAAGTCAATTCAATTTTTTACCACTCCTGTTTAGAGTATGTTCTCCATGTATTCCTATGTTATTATTAATTTTCGTGTTTCCAATTCTTGCATTTAACTCTCGTGCTAAAATTACGTAATCATTTTTATTTATTTTATTATATATGTTTTGTAGCTGATTATAAAAATCAATATCATCTTGCTCTCTTCCCTCTTCTGGGGCATATAAACCAATTATTGTTAAATAACCTCTATCTATTTTTATTCTAGCTTCTATTATTCTTTCATTCCATAATTTATAATGTTTGAACTGTTTTGAAAGGGATCTTTTCATGGGGTCATTTCATTTCTGGCCTTACAACTATGCCCTCTCTATAAACCTTACTGTAATTCTTCTATAATCTACTCTTTCCCCTTTCAATATATCCTATTCCTCTTATGGGTTTAAATTCGGAAGAAGGCTAGTTCAGAAGCCTTAAGGTAGCAGCCCTACCACTGAACTATTCCATCGTCAGGCTAGTCCCCTGACATGGAGAACATAATTCTACTAGTAAGCTGACAGAAAAAGATAATCGGATTGAATCTATGGGAAACGACCCTGGAATGGAAAAGGTAAAACAAAAATGGAAACGACAAAATATAATACACGTAGCAAACTGGAATGTAAGAGGAATAGCATATAAAGAAATAGACCAATTATTAAATGAAAGAAATTTTAAAATAGCAGTAATAACTGAAATTTATTTATTTATTTATTTATTTATTTTTAATTAATTAATTTTATTTATTTGTTTATTTTTAATATTTATTTATTTTGCAACTGGTTCCAATTTGAATTTTTAAGTTCGTAGAGCTTCAATTAACTTTCCCGGCACTCAGTTAAGTCTACGGTCACTATGAAAATACTTAGAAAGATTAGTCACTGTAGTATCCGAACTATCTTTAAGGAGACAAACTTTTACTTATGTGCTTGATTACATTACACATTTCCACGAAACATATACATCTATATCTGTCAACTGTGATTTAAAAAAAAAAAAAAAAAAAAAAATTCACTCTGCTGTGCAACTTCTAAGGACAACCTCTTTTACCTTCCCCCTATTCTGCTTTTAAAAAATTGCCCCCCCAGTATTTTTCATCATTTTTACAAATACCTTTTAACCACTTATATGTCACAATCATATCACCCTTCTACTATCCTGTCAAACACAATCTATCCTCATAGCCCACTTTCCGCAGTCGTCATGGCATTTATTTTTACGTATGTATCAGTCCAGATCAGTGGTGTAGCTAGAGGTTGCCGCTCGGGGAGATCCCTGAGTTTTCCGCCCTCCTCCCAATACACACCAAAAATACTACCAAAAGTCACAACGACGTATAGCGAAATAAATGAAAACACTGTTTATTTTTGAAGTAAAACTTTAATTCCAACATTCTAAAATAAAATGTTATTTTTCTTGTTTTTCTGTTAGCAAAATCGTCGATGACATTGGCGAAGTCTATTTCGTAGTAATGTAGGTAATTCTTAGTCAATTTTATTTAGAAAAACTCCTCTCACAACTAGCAACACTTGCAGCAATTGTGAGGAAAATTCGCAGTAGTATTACAATATTTGGAAATGGGTTCTCGAGACTGTATTTTAGAATTAACTGCAAAAGTTCAAAGTGCCGCTCGGAGCGGACCGCCCCCTCCGCCCTCCTCTAGTTACGCCACTGATCCAGATGTGTTCTGATCAAAGCAACCGCTACATCAATTCCTCAACGTTCAAGCACAAGGAGCGCTGGCCAAGCTGTCATGTCTTTTCTTGAGCAATGAATGAGTATTGTACATTCTTTATATTATGCATACTACTACTACTAGGGGTTCTTTAGTACTATTCTACTACTATACATTTTAGGACCAGTACTATACATTTTTAGTACTGAATGAGAGTTCTTGATCCCTTAAGATTTCTGCCGGGTTTTTGAAGAGAACCATCACTTCAAAACAGCTGTCAGCCCAGTTGAAACCTTCATGAAAAGCACTAATAAAGGTGGTTATACAGACGCCTGGGCAGCGCTCGTGTTCTTTAAATAGTGCAAGCTAAGCCAACTCCGATGTCGAGGATTTTATTCTCATAAGTTGTGTGGTCAAAATTTCAAATCCTTTAAAGTTTTTCGGCTTTGAAATAATGTTGGATCTTTAATATCCGCTATTTCTATATAATTTACATCGCCGAGATGAAGTTGTGTGGTTCTTTCTTTCTTTCTTTTGATAATTATAATTTGAAATGATATACATGTATGTCATTTCAAGAATAAACGTATGATAAATATATAACAAATAAAATAATAAAGGATAGCCCTGTCCAGAATTTTGCAAGTTTGCAATGCAGTATTACATATTAAGTCCCAAAAGAATGAAGAAACGTATATCGCATCTGACCTGTGTGTACGTGGGTAAGAGGTTAAGAAGAGAGAACGAACCTATTAAAGTTTTTCTTGAACTGCTGAGATTGCAGTTCATGAAGTATGCTACTTGACGAATGCTCTTCCAGAGGATGGAGGTTATCTGAATGAAAGAAGAAGGTAAGAAACTGATTCTATGGGAGCAAATTTGGACCGTGAATAGATTGTTCACAAGAGTCTTCTGGGATGTGTTTTTTAATTAATTAATTTATTTATTATTATTATTATTATTATTATTATTATTATTATTATTATTATTATTATTATTATTATTATTATTATTATTATTATTATTATTATTATTCCTGACACCTCCAAGAAGTCCGAAGACTCATCGCGGGAGGATGCCTACAACTGTCTCAACCACTACACCGAACCTCTACTACAAATCAACGCCATCTACCGCCCACCTCCACCACCACGACAACTAGTATTTTTTGTCTGTAAATTTACGAGTTTATATGAAAGTGGACGCATTTCGATAAGTAACACCATGAAAATGCTAACGGAAACGGCAGAAAGCAGAATATGCACGAAAAAGTGATTGGAGTTAATGAAGGTCTTTGTCTTACCTGGATTGTTGTCTTCTCTTCAGCAAAGCATTTTTATTGCTGTGATGCTGCTTCTTGCAATTTAAACTGCAATGATTTAAAATGCATTACCGCAGTCTGTGCATAATTAATTTCCTTCATATTTTTTTCAAGGCATTCCGTTACTGTGTCGCTGGATTTGCTTGGCAGTAATAATACTGAAGTTGTATTTCGTTTAGTAATTCAAGCGATGTTCACCTTGGCCCTAATCTGAAGCATCAGCTACTCCGTGTGCAGCGTTTGTCTAGCAATTTAAACGTCTGTAATATACCGTTCTTTACTTTTATGCTTACATTTCTGTCTTTTGCCATTTTAAAGTCAATCTTATTTTATTTGTTTATTTACTACGCACTAAAGGCTGTTAGTCTATGGTACATTAATATTAGCACTGCGGTTAGGCTAAAGATTAAATAATCCTCCTCTAGAAAAAATTCTCAACAGAGAATATTTTCTAGCTACATCAGGCCTTCAGTAATTCATGCGGAGGTGGCCTCACACCGGACGATAAAATTCGTCTCCAACCAAAAGACTTTCACCAAACGTTTATACCTACAATGGGATTTGAACCCACAGCCTCCAGCTGAAAAGCAGAGACACGCTAACCAGGTGGCCAAAAAACAGTCAGCGTGCTAACCACGGGGCTAAAGAGGAGCCATTATTGATTTATTTATTTGCGTGATACATTATTTTATGACTAAAGGATACAATAGTAGAACATTAGTTCAGGATTAATAAGGGCAATGAGAATTTAATTATCGAATCATGGATGCAGGAAGTCACCACCTTCAGAGTTCTCTATCCTCTCTTAGTGAGCAGCATTTTGTCCATTGGCAAGGGTGGGGGGGGAGCATAAACACTGGTCAAATGACATGGGAGCTACTTCATACTGGTAATGGACTAAAATTACCACACCTTCTGTCTGACACGCAGGCTCTTTCTAATTTGTATATTACTTGACACTGGCCAATGCCCTGAGCTAAAGAAGCTTCCCGTTCCCATAATAGCAAACTAAGCGCCTCCTTAGCGCAATTAAAAGAACGATTGGATGTTGTTCCCGTCGACTGGAAAAGACCTGAGTTCCAATCTTGTCGTGACGATAGGAATTTTTATATGCGCGTTTTCAATTGGAGGTGAGTTAGCCGATCTTATATGGGAGATAGCAGGGGTTTTTGTTCTTGAAACTTGAGTCCTTTATTCCACATGCAGACAATTCAGCAAGAGAACACACGCAATTAACAAACTAAAATGCAGTAATGTAGACGGTGGGTTGTGTGGATACAATGCCCTTCCATGATGAGCCTTGAACTCTTTGGAGGTGTCACATGATAACAATAACAATAATAAATGCTGATTCTTTTTAAATATATAACATCGACTTACTGATTTAAAATCCATTTGGCGACATTTACGAAGCTTACAGATTCGTCGTCAGCTAGGTTTATGCTTCATGAAAAAAAAAAAAAAAAAAATATATATATATATATATTGCAAACAATTAAGTTTGCGCCTGAAACAAAGTTCAAGTCTAAAGATGATACAACACCAGGGCAACTCATTGTAAAGGTGGGTAAAGCTCTGATCACTATTCTTAGTATTTTCCCATAATGTAAAGCACATCTCACTAAAAGATGTATACTGCAATGCATTATTCGTGGGGTCACTACCCAGACCGGTTTCAACCTTTTTTGAGATTTTTATTAAAAATAAAAACACCTTGTTGCAACTTCTATAGGTAAAGTTGATAAGGCTCCGTATTACTATAACCTTGGTATTTGGGGTTTAGCTACTCACTGAGGAGACCTCAAAAAAGGTTGCAACCGGTCTGGGTAGTGACCCCACCCATAATGCATTGCAGTATACATCTTCTAGTGAGATGTGCTTTACATTATGGGAAAATACTAAGAATAGTGATCAGAGTTTTACCCATCTTTATAATGAGTTGCCCTGGTGTTGTATCATCTTTAGACTTGAACTTTGTTTCAGGCGCAAACTTAATTGCTTGCATACTTGGGATTAGGAGTTAAAATAACCAAGTTTATAAAATAACTTGGTTATCCTAATATACAATATCCCCAAGTTAAAAAATTTATTTTATATAGCCAAGTTAGCCGGTCTTGGGCGTGAACAGCAGTGTTTATCTGGGGTTTTTCCTCCTACAAGCAGGCAAACCGGCCCCCATGTGGAGCTGCCGTTGTAACTCCCCATGGCGCGAAAGTAGCCTTGGACAAAACGCCAATGAATGGACATGGGTGCGTCATACTCTACGGATACTGAAACAGCAATATCCTAATTCTGTCACGAAATACTTTCAAAAACCATTCTTGTCTGGGGGGGTTTGTTTGCCGACCCCTCATTTAAACAAGCAAACTTTTCAGAAATTACAAGTGGCAACGATATGGGAAGGTTGTTTTCAGTGCCGCGCCGTGGGTAGAAGGCGTTCTGTGCAAAACTTTTTCAGCGTTCCCATAACATAAGTTTCCATTTAAAATTTTTGCGAAAAATTTTACTTTGTTAAAAGTACAAAACGCAAACATAAAAATAAATTTTATTTAACAATAGTAGAACATTGTAATCACTAAAATTCATTAATAAGAAATTTTGAGTAATAAAAGTTTTCCAAAATGTTTATTTTGTTAATATATAAATACAACAGAATATATATAAATAAAAATTACTTTTATTTTAATATAAAAAAAAATATCATTACATAACAAAGATAATTTGGAGATATGTTTTTAACTATGTAACAATTAAGATAAATGTGGATTTATTTTATATATTTATCAGTTTTGCTTTAGCCACACAAAATTTTTAATAATATCTTTAATGTCTAATGAATCTATGATATTATTTTCAATTGATATAATTGAAAATTATATCAATTGAAAATAATTTTTTATTAGTTTCAGGTTTGAAAAACTTCTTTTCCCTGATGCTACGAATATTGGTAATATTAAATAATAAATACGCAGTATTCGGAAACGTGTCGGTAAATTTATTTTCGTATATATAATTTAAAACATCCTGAGGAGCCAACACTTTTTTAATAAAACATTGCAAAGATTTTAATTCCTCAAATAAAGTTAGACCATCAATATCGCAATTGTCGGATCTTGATTGTCTCTCAGTTTTAAGTGCAAATGTTTCATTAAACCTTCATCGCTCCAATCTTTTAATTTGCTAATGTCTCTTATAACTTTAAAGTCCGCGCTATGTTGTTTTAAGAGTATGAATCTTTCCGTGACTACAGTTATTGTTTTGTCTAAAATCGCGAAGAAAAAATTTATTCTAAAATTTTGTTTAGGATCATGCGTTGTCTCATCTGATGCTTCGTAACCAAACATTTTTGTTTTTGTTATTCTGCGAATGTCTTGAAAAATAGGATCAATATTAAGATCATTTGCTACTTCTTTTGCAGTTCTAATAATATTTTCAAAATATTAGTCTGTTCGGCGAGTATTTAATTCTTTTATAACATAACCAAGATTTTCTGTAATTTTTCCTATATCAAATGTCGGATTCTGCATTATTTTGCTTGCAACATTTACGAGACTTAAGATTGCATACCAAACATGAACAGAGCAAATAAATTTAAACGAATAAATCTTTGAAATTAAGTTGTCTGCCTGAACTCTAGAATCGATATCTTTAGTTTCATCTTCCGTAATATCAAAAAGAGCCTGGTAAAAAGTATTTTACCTTGGGTATAATAAATGTTAAAGATTTATTTACCATGAGTTGCCTTGGTCTTGCACTACGTGCAGGATCAGCTAGACTTGCAACACTTGCAGGCGCAAACTTGACTTGTTTGTCTGTTTGCTTAGTTGGAAAATGGAATAAAACCAGGTTTAAAGTCACTTGGTATCTTTAACAAGAGCCTGGTAAATTTCCTTGGTATTATTTTTAAGTTGCTTTATTGCTTCTACTCTACTTTCCCACCTAGTAGCAGAAAGTGGTTTCAAATTTAAAACACGAATATGTTTTTTTAATATAGCCCAACGCTTCACAGATATTGAAGAATAATTATATAATTCCTGTATTACCCCCAAAAAATTTACAGCTTCACGGGATATCTTAGCTGCATCATTAACTACCAAATTTAATGAATGAGTAGCACACGGAATAAATGAAGCCCTTGAATTTATTTCAAGGATTTTTTTTTTCTGCAGTCTATTATGTTTGCCTTGCATATTTGAACCGTTACCCTAAGCTTGGCCGCGTAAATCAGCAATATTAATATTCAATAATTTTAAATACTTTTTTATAAATTCAAAGTCCTTGCCCAGTGGTATCTTCTACAGATTGAAAACCCAAAAAATGTTCATGAACTTCTGCTATATTTGTATCTTTGTTTTGATTAACAAATCTAATAACAATAGCCCGGGGCAGAGCTGACTACTACCGGGTGCGTCCCCAGGTGGCGGATCGGGGAACAGCCTTCAGATATGGAGGCTAGCTGCGATATATGCAGAGCAATCTGGCGAATAAGCAGCCGTGGACCAACAGCGACTGAACTATCAGGGCGTGGGGGAGCAGAAGTGGCAACTCTGTTTCACTTAAAACCTCACAAAGCCCAATGAAAACTCGGTGACATGGCGAGTGGTGCCGCCATTAAATAAGCACCTGCTGGGGTCACTGCCCTGACATTGGGCAGCAGCATTGTCAGTACTGACACAAGGTTGGAGCCAAATGATGACGGAAAAGCTTGTGATCAGAGATTTGCAGATGGCAACATGATTATATTGTGTACGTCTGTAATACTGCAGAGCAGAAAGCAAACGGAGAAACTACTGCTCTACCTTATCTCCAGAACAACCACCATGGCGAGCAAACCCTTACAATTGGCCCCAAGTTCCCGGCGTCCCTTAAATGGGACAGGGGTGCGAAGAATCTCCGGGCTCAAAATGGTGTCCACTTTTAAAATTGCAACTTGGAATGTCAGAACTCTGTATGAAGCCGGCAAATTAAGAAATGCAACAAGAGAAATGAAGAGGCTGGGCATCCGGATTTTGGGAATTTGCGACACAAGATGGCCAGGATCTGGAAAGTGTCAACAAGATAATACGACAATGTATTACTCTGGGAATGATGAGAACAAACATCGACATGGTGTAGCTGTAATAGTAGATGAAGAAATCAATAAATCAGTAATAAATTGGATTCCATTTTCTGAAAGGATAATGCTGTTACAACTTAAGGGAAACCCCATTAACATAAATATCATCCAAGCTTATGCACCCACAGCTGACAAAAGTGAAGAAGATGTTGAAGAGTTTTATGAACACCTAAAAGAGATTAAAAACCTAACAAAGAAACATGATATAAACATAGTGATAGGTGACTTCAATGCAAAAGTGGGAAGAGGGGGTGATGGAGAAATTGTTGGCGAACATGGCTTAGGCACCAGAAACGACAAAGGAGATCGCCTAGTCCAGTTCTGTCAGGAAGAAGATCTAACAATAGCAAATACCTGGTTTAAACTTTCACCCAGAAGACTGTACACTTGGAAATCGCCTCAAGATAACCAACATAACATTGTCAGAAATCAAATTGATTATATACTGATAAATAAAAGATTCCACAGTCGTATAAAGAGTGCAAAGACTTATCCTGGAGCAGATATCTCACAGACCACAATCCCATAGTTGCAGAAGTACGTCTTATATTAAAATCAGCTAAAAAATCACAAAAGAAGAAAAAGAAAATTGATGTAGAAAAACTGAAAGACCCGAACATAAATAAAAGTGCCAAGACACAGCTTAACCTGCGATTACAACAGATTAACATAGAAGAAAATAAAAGTGTGGAATCTCTTTGGAATAGCTTAAAGATTGCCATCGTAACAACAAGTATTGAAGAAGTAGGTTATGTGAATAATATAAAACAACAGGAATGGATGCAGATGAGATTCTTTCTCTTATTGATACAAGAAGAATGTACAAAAACAAAGACCTTGCCAGGTATACAGAAACACATAACATCATCAAGAAAAAAATAAAAGAAGCCAAGGAAAATTAAATTGGATGAAAAATTTATGTACTGAAATTGAACTGCTTCAGAAGAAACATGATAATTTTAAACTGTATAAAAAAAATCAACGAAATTTCTGGAAAACTGAGGAAAAAGCAAATAGTGTCTCTAAGAGACGAATATGGAAAAATAGCTCTAGAAGAAGAGAATAAAGCACAGATTTGGATAAAATATGTAACAGAACTTTTCAATGATACTAGACAGAAGCCTATAAATACAAAAGATAACATTCAAGGACCAGCAATCATGAAATGCGAAATAGAGAATGCTATACGAACAAGTAAAACGGGAAAAGCCAGTGGACCAGATGGTGTGCAAACAGAATTTTTAAAATTAATAGAACCAGATAACATCAAACTTCTTGAAAAACTGTTTAATAAAATATATGAAAGTGGTGAATTTCCATCAGATTGGCTCAAATCTACATTTCACTGTCCCAAAGAAACCCAAAGCGAATTCCTGTGGTGACTTCCGCCTTATTAGTCTAATGAGCCAAACATTAAAAATATTTTTGAAAGTAATTCAGAATCGTATTTATAGAAAAAGTGAAGAAATTCTAAGTGAAACACAATTCGGCTTTCGGAATGGTTTTGGTACTAGAGAGGCCCTTTTCTGTACCCAAATATTGATATAAAAATGCATAGAAAAACAGAAATCTGTCTTTATGTGTTTCATAGATTTTGAAAAAGCATTCGACAAAGTCAGACACACTAACTTAATAGAAGTCCAACAAATAAGGCTAGACGAACAAGACATAAGACTAATAACAAATATGTATTGGAATCAGTCAGCTACCGTTCAATTAGACAACATTACCACCAGTGATATTAACATCAAAAGAGGAGTGAGACAAGGATGTGTGCTCTCACCACTCCTGTTCAACATATATGCAGAGGTAATCTTTAAAAAAGCATTGGAAGAATGTTCAGAGGGAATCACAATAAATGGAAAGATTGTTAACAACCTTCGATATGCAGATGACACCGTGCTAATTGCAGATAATATTATGGATCTCCAAAAACTCATTGACAGAGTATACATAGAAAGCTAAAGAATGGGAATAAATATAAACATCAACAAGACAAAATACATGATCATCAGCAAACATCCCACCTCATCAATGAAACTGACACTCAATGGGAAAAATATTGATCAAGTGTCAAGATATAAATATCTTGGTTGCTGGCTTAATGAACGGTGGGATCCAGAAATAGATATAAAGACAAGGATTGAAGTTGCACGGCAGTCCTTCATGAAAATGAGAACACTATTCTGCAATAAAGACCTAAACATGGAAGTCAGATGCCGAATGCTGAAATGCTGTGTGTGGTCTATTCTGCTCTATGGAGTTGAAACATGGACATTGAAGGCGACAACCATCAAGAAAATCGAAGCCTTTGAGATGTGGCTATACAGAAGAATGCTAAAGAAATCATGGACAGAAAAAATTACCAATGAAGATGTCTTAAAATCCATTGGCAAAGCTAAACATCTTGTACAAATAATCAAGAAACGAAAAACATCATATCTTGGCCACATCACGAGAAACAGCAAATACCAACTTCTACAAACTATTTTGATAGGAAGAATTGGTGGCAACGGAACTAGAGGAAGAAAAAGAATATCATGGTTTGACAACATCAAGACGTGGACAGGAAAGAGCAGTGCACAACTGCTCAGATTAGCACAAGAGCGCAGTTTGTTCGCCAAGATGGTCGCTGACCTTCGATAGAAGATAGCACAATAAGAAGAAGAATAACAATAGATAATTATTCTGTGTGGCTTATATCCGGAGTAGTGTCAAGAATTAATGAATAATATTTCGCCTCTTTAACCATTTCTAAATTTTTTTGTTTTATAGCTTCAGAAATTATACGGATGATTTCATTTTGTATTTTATCACCTAAATAATGAGCAATGTTCCTTTTTTGTGATGTTTAGTGGCGATGCAAGTGTTCTGCCATTATCGAATGAAATTTAGCGACAGTTTCTACTAACTTCAAAAAATTGTCGTTATCATTTTCAAAACGTTTTTGTGAAGAACCTCTAAAACCTATACACTGTCTTCATAAATATTGTATTATGTCGATTAATCGTTTTATAATAGATTGCCAATATTTTTTCTCAGTTTCGTATAATCCTTGTTGTGTGTGCAATCAGTAATGCATTTCTTAATCAACGACATTTTAAGTTCGCTGTATTTTGAATAGTTTTTAATGTGAGCGGAACTTGTCTAGTGTATTTTTAGTATATGACTCAAATGTTGCCAATCGTAACAACCGCATTCATTAGTAAGTTGGGAATTTTTATTAACAAATATTTTGTAATGATAACAGAAAACCGAATTTCGCGATTCTGAATAAACTAAATGACTTCGTAAAAGTTTTTCTCCATTTGCTAGGGTTCGATAATAGTATGAATCGGAAAACGTGCCGCCAGTTCATCTTTGGGAAATTCTTAATTAATTACTTGACGCGGACAATGCTCAACTAAACAATCTCTAACTTTGGTAGTTATATTATTTGGCCAAGTACCTGGATCATTAACATTAAAATTTAAAGTAAAATTTGAAGTTTCAATGAATCGGAATACAATATTTCTTCTGCTGCAAGTTCTGTAGACAAGTCCAGTCAGGCCAGTTCATTTTCGCAAGTGACATTTGTTTCTTCATAGTTACCTTGTGTCTTCTCTTTTTCTGTAGTAGAGCTACACGGAGTATTTGCTTCGTCAGAACTTTCTGTTCTTCGTTTTTTTTTTTTATGTGGTCCTGAAGTTGAAAATTTATTCAGCGATCCGGCCAATTTATGTTCCAGTTGTTCTCGTTGCAATTGTCTTTTCCTGTTTTGTGCACCAGATAACTTCTTTGGATTTTTTTCTGACATCTAGGGGTTAACATGCTTGGTTAGACTTTAAAGTAAGAAGAGTTGTAAAAGTTGTCTGCCAAAATAAATAATAATTTCTGAAAATTCCCCTTCAACTTATTTTTAATCCCTTAACCGACTATCATTTTTTAAGGTGAATGGCCGAAAACTGACTATTTTTTTTATTATTACAGAATTTGATTTTTCAGACGTTTTGAATAATAAATATGCCTACATTTTAGGTATTTAAAAAAAAAGTAACATGTAGAGATTAGATTAGCCAGTGATTGATTTCTCAGTGATATTTATTTAATATTTTTTTTACATTCTGGTAATTGTTTAATAATTAAGAAATTTCTAGAATATTAAAATTATTTATTATTAAAGAAATTAATAAAAGAACGCCAACTCCAATGTCTTCCAACCAGAACAAGAAGAAATATATGAATATATCTGTTATTGAAAATTATTTATTTTCTAGATGTCTACCCAACATAACATAAAAATCTTTTGTTTTCAAAATAAGATAATTAACTAAAATGAAACAATTTAACTGATTTTCAAACATAGTAAAAATATAATAAACGTACTTACTTTACGTAAATAATAATCCAAATTCACAAAAAATTTACTAAACAACAATAAATATATTTTATAAAACAAAAGGCCTGTGTAATTCAGTGGTTGTTGCATTTGCATACCATAGCGCTTGACCGCACGAAGGAAGACTTTGTTTCGAATCTACTCGGCGACTAGAAGAAATTTTTCTAAGCCTTTTTTCGACCGGTTCCCTAGTTAGTCGATCTCTGGCATGGGCAATTCGGTTTTTTCTCTCCCTCCCCCGAAACTCGGGTTTTTCGTCCAGTAAATGCAAGAAAATCGACCATAGAACCCACATTATTTCAGATATTAAATATATTGTGTTAGGGACCACGAGATGGCGGTACTTGTTAAGCCGTCTCTCTTCACTGCGTTCCGCTTAATTAGTGATAGCCTTGGGCCAGCTATCTCTGATTGGGTACCAGTAAAGATTGAACTGTCCACTCAGGCTCTAAAAGTTAGATAGGACTGAAACGGCCCTGCCTACTCCCTATACGGAAATAAAAAAAGGCGTTAGCTGATTAAAAAAAAGGCAACTGCACAGTAACACTGTAACGCACAAAATTAAATGATGCAAAATACATCAAAAAATTATCAAGAAAGGGCCAATTGCAATATGTGTAAACAAACCCAGATCATCTATAGGGTTTGATAGCTCATAAATAACCTATGTTTATTAATTTAAGTCGATCCGCGTCAGGTTGACGCGCCGATAGTCTACCCGCATATACATATATACGAGATTTTTATCTATGGTCCCTCAGCAGCGACCCGTATATATACAGGATAATCGGTTAAAGGGTTACGAAGAAATTAATAGGTAAATTTATAATAAAAAAAAAAAAATTATTCAACTACACAACAAAAATAACAGTCATTTACAATTATTTTTTTTTTATGTTATAAATGTTTTTCGTGAAAACTAGAGGTTCAATTAAAATCAAAATTTATTTTGGCTGGTAAATTTTACCGCCCTTTTTATTTTAAAGGTTCACAAAGTGCATACTGTCGAAAAAAAAGCAATTATGTTATAGATTCTTACTTTCCAAATTTGCAGAACAATGTCACTGTTTCAGTCATAATCACACATCCACAAAGGGCAAAGCATAGCGTGAGAATGAATTCATGGTCTGTCTTAAACTGATAATTTCCACTAAAAACATAATAAACAATCGAGAATATTTATACAATTTTTGCTAACTCGATGCTTACTCTCTGAAATAAAATCTGTGATAATATTGATAACGTTTCACTTCAAACAAATTATAATAAAACTGGTGATGTATTAAGTTAAAAATATTGTTAGATTATTAACAATCTATAATAATTTGACTGATTTTAAATTTCATTTTTATTGCATTAACTATAATTTGTAATTGTGTAATTTATATAGTAGGATATAATTCAAGAATAAGAAAATGTATATATATATTTTTTAATTTAAAATCAGTTTCATAATTCATAATTTCAAAATTTCAAATTCATATTTCAAAATTCATAATTTTCCATGGTGAAATGGCACCCCTCATCATCAATCGCCCTTGTGGCGGGCGCAATCTGCACAACCGCACGGCGCGGCCCTGGTTGTTTTTTACGAAGAGAATCATAGAAGACAGAACAGAGTAAGCGAAAATCGGAAAACGTAGCTTCACAGAAGAAGAAACACACTTCGAAAACATGCAACAATGAATCGTTCTTTTAACGGAATATTATAATTTCACGTGCTGCAAATATACTCAGTAATTTTTTTTTGGACAAAAAAGAAAAAAAAAGAAATCATCTAACATTTCTTATTCCACAAAGGAAGTAGGCGGAGCCCCTTTAGCCCTGACCACTTGAACTACCAGTGGCCATCTTCAAGCCTTCAACTGATAGCGAATCCAAACTTTCAGTTCATCAAGGCTTTTCACGAGAGAAAGAGAGAGAGAGTACAGCACAAAACTATCGCCATCTAGTGATTATATTTTAACACTCGTATAATTTTCTGTAATAATGAAAGTTCTACATTATATTTTGTAGAGATGCAGGAGTAAAAAATCCTGCATCTCTACTTCTTTAAGCCTTTCTAAAGAACTGAACTTATAACAACCTTTCCTCGAGCAGGCAGCCTAGCATAGGCGGAAACTGAAGATGGCTATATTGGAACATATCAACTCATCAAATGAGCGACAAAGGCTGATAACATTAAAAACCTAAAAAAAAAAAAAGGCTGATAAAAAAGGTCTTCAGGGGGTCCGTGGCAATTTTCGGCTATGCATCATTAACGCATGGAATAAAATTAAGTTTGAGATCGTAAAACGATCCTATTGAATCACTGAATAAGGTACAGAGACATCTGCAGGCTGTGTAATATATTTCTTAACAAACAGTGCAATTAGAGACATCTGGCACTAACTAATGAATCGCATGACCCCTCCCACATAAAATGCTGTATAGTAGACAATCAAAACCATATGGTGCACCGGCAACATATGGTTTTGTTTGAGTGAACGTGTTAAAACTAAGAAATATATAGTGAATGTGTTTCAGATATTATATAAGGAATTCGGTTGAAGAGAATTAGCATTTCAACTGAACTGTCGGCTTGCCTTTGTCAATTAGTAGCGCTATCGCTTGTTAATACCGCACCAGTCATATGAACGTCTTCATAGCTGCTTTATCTCTGCTGGCCTACCATTGCTGTCTGTTTCGAGTTCTGCTTTCACTAGCCATTTGTTGAAGGACTTTAAATACGGTAATTTTTTTTAGCTTTCAAATTCTTCTTAAGTATGGATCACTGGTTAAAGACTGGATTTTTAAAATGCGCGAAAGAGAGGAACATAGTAGATACAAGTAGCTGTCAGCAACAAGAAAATGTTGTTATTGTATCTGGATCAAGTGAAATTGAAAAGTGTGTGTCGTCTGACATCACTAAAGAACCAACTAGGAAGAAGATGAGAAAACTTCGTAAGTACGATATAAATTACTTGAAATGTGGATTTTCATGGACGGGAAATGAAGAGGAACCTATTCCATTATGTGTAATTTGCGGTGAAACTTTAAAAAATGAAAGCATGAAACCATGTAATTTAAATCGCCATTTTGAATCGAAACATAATGAATGCAAGGACAAACCTGTCGAATTTTTTCAAAATATACTAAAAAATTTTAAAGAATCTGAAAAAGTGATGTCGAACGTGTCAGGAGGTGAAAACATGAAGACTTTAGAAGCTTCATATCGTGTGTCGCTATTAATAGCAAAAAGTGGTGCAGCGGAAACAATTGGTGAAACTTTGGTCAAGCCTGCAGCAAAAATAATAGCGGAAATTATGATCGGAGATAATGCAAAAAAGATCTTTTGATCGTATTTTCCTTTCAAATAGTACCGTTCATCGAAGAATCACTGAAATGGCTGAAAATATAAAACAAACATTGTTATCCGATATACGTAAGAGTCGTTATTATGCGTTGCAGGTAGATGAATCCACTGACATTACAAATTTTGCAAATCTTCTAGTGTTCGCTAGGTACGAAAAAAATCAAAAAATTCATGATGACTTTTTATATTGCCAACCCTTGCCAGAACATACAACAGGAAAAGAATTATTCAAAAGTATAAATACCTTTATGCATCAAAACAAGCTTCATTGGAAAAGTTGCGTTGGAATAAGCAAGGAAGGAGCGAAATCCATGGTCGGATCTGAAAAAGGGCTTGTTTCAAGGATTCAAGCTTTGCACCAAATGCTAAATCGACACACTGCTGCATACATAGGGAGGCTTTGGCTACACATATGATGTCTACAGACCTAAGAAAAGTTCTTGATGAAGCTGCAAAAATCATAAATTATATTAAAGGCCAAACTTTTTTCTCAACTTTGCAAAGAAATGGGAAGCAACTATACACAACTTCTTTTCCATACCGATGTTCGTTGGCTTTCTCCTGGAAAAGTCCTTACTCGTTTATTTCAACTTCGGAATGAACTACAAATTTTTTTGATGAAAAGTTTGAATTGAAAAATCATTTACATAATTGGAAATGGCTCAGTCAATTAGCATACCTGGCAGATATATTTACTGTATTAAATAGTCTTAATTTATCTTTACAAGGCAAGGAAATTTCTATATTTCATGTCCATGATAAAGTGAACGCCACGTTGGCAAAAATGAAGTTATGGCAAAAGCGGGTTGGTAATGAAGAATTTGACGCGTTTTCATCGCTTCATGAATTGCTCGCAAGTTCAAATGAACAAATTGATGATGGTGTGAAAATTACTATCATGCAGCATTTAAAAAGCTTACAAATGAATCTAGAAAAGTATTTCCCTGAATTGGACATTAATATTGAGGATAAGATGCCCTTTCAATAAAAACAAATTTATGCCAAAGGGTCTATAGTCAATAGAAGAAAAACAACTTTTCGAACTAGCTTCTGATAGTTTCCTAAAAAATAAATACAGCGAGAATACGTTATCATCATTTTGGCTACAAATACAGAATGAATTTCCTGAATTAACAGATAAAGCTCTAAAGTTCATTTTTCTATTTCCAAGTTCATATCTTTGCGAAGTTGGATTTTCGGCCCTTGTAGATATTAAGACGAAGAAGAGGAATCGTATTATAGATGTCGAACTGCATCTGAGATTGAAATTAACAACTATAGAGCCAAATTTTGCTGAAATTTTATCTCACCATAAGCAATTTCACTCCTCTCATTGATGATAAATTATTTCAAGTAAGTAAAACTTTATAGTATCTTTATAAAGTTTGTTCTATTAAAAAAATCATATTTTTTGTTTACATGAACATATAAATTCAAATAAAATAGATATTTAATTTTTAATATTTTAAATTAATTTATTCGTTTTAATTAGTTTATTTATTTGTTTTTAATGGATTAATTTATTTATTTTTAATTGATTCATTCATTCATTTTTTTATTAATTAATTAGGGGGTACTTGGTAATAATGAAAATTTAAGAAGGGGTCCTCGGATATCTGAAGTTTTTGAGAAACACTGGTCTAAGATGTGGTAACAGGAACAATCTAAACTGAAAGCTTAAAAGAACTAAATCAGCTCTTATATATATATATATATATATGCTACTTTCACAGACAATCACAAACTTCCATGCCCAAGGCGGGATTCGAACCCGCAGCCTTTAGGCTGGAGGGCGGATGCGCTGACCACTCGGCCAAGGAGCCTGTGTAGCTCAGTGGATGTGGCGTTTGCATACCACGGCGCTTGGCCGCACCAAGGAAGACTTAGTTTCGAGTCTAGTCGGCAACTAGAGGAAATTTTTCTAGGCCTTTTTTCGACCGGTTCCAGAGTTAGTCGATCTCTGGCACAGGCAAGCGGGTTTTTCTTCCCGGAAACTCGGGTTTTTCCTCCTGGAAACTCAAGAAAATCAACCGTAGAACCCACATTATTTCAGATATTAAAAATATATTGTGTTAGGGTTAGGGACCACGAGATGGCGGCACATTTGAGCCGTCTCTCTTCACTGTGTACCGCTTAATTAGTGATAGTCTTGGGCCATCTGTCTCTGATTGCTACCAGTGGAGATTGAACTGCCCACTCAGTCTCCAAAAGTTAGATACGGCTAAATGGCCTCGCCTACTCTCCATATACGGGAATAAAAAGGCGTTAGCTGATTTATATATATATATATATTTTTTTTTTTCCCCGTATGCAGATCCCAGCTCGCAAGCGGCAATGTGGCTCTGGAAGCAATTTCCGTTTTTATTGTGTTAATCATAAAAGACAAAAATCGTGATGCATGTTTAATATTTTTCACGGCATAAAAATGACATACATTAAATCTGCATACAATGTAACATACACAAAATACAATACGCAAAAATACACATAATATTTTTTTGCAGAATACAAACTAATAAGTGCCTCAGTAGCGAATTGGAAGAACGACGGTGAATTGCGCCCTTCACTTGGGAAACAATTGAGTTCGATTCTCGTCGTGATGGGAGGAATCTTTATATGGCGATTTTTATCAGACGGTGAGTTAACCGATCTCATACTATAGGGTTGGAGGGTTTTTCATCCTGCATACAGGCAAATCGTCCGAGAACACACACAGTTTACAGACAATATATATGTTACCGGCAAAGTGTGAAAAGCAGGCATTCTATAGAATGCGTGACGTTTTTAGGCAATGTAAGAAATGTCAGTTTTATTTTAATATTTTACATACTTTCCCTAGGCATTATATAGAATACCTAGGCATTATATAGAATGAGAAATATTATTTCGGCAAAGTATGAAAAAGGCTTTTATTAAAAAGATCATTTAAAAATGTAAGTACAAAAAAAGATACCGGATTTTTCTATAGAAAGAGAAAAAGACCAGTGCTGAAAGAGAAAAAGACCAGTGTTATTGCTACAAGGTAGACTGGAATGACATTTCGAATTGCACTTAACTGCCTTTTTCATACAAAACACTGCAAATTTCGGCACTTGGTCTTGCAAGTACACCTCACTAACCCTTGGCCGCTACCCGTGGACAGAGCAGAAGCTGCTGACCAGAGAGCTATTTCATGGTCAGGAATGTCTCCAATTCTCAGTAAGTCCTTGGGACATAAAGTAAATTGTGATCTGGCATTGAGTTCGTTAAACCTGCAGGAACTACCAACAAAACAGAATATAAACATCGAAGAACATTGGTGCAAATTAAAGGAAATAATATTAAATTCCGCAGAAAAGACGCAGAAAGAGAAAGTAAAAGGGATTGGATCTCGAATGAAGTAAAAAGGTTAAGCGATCAAAGGAAAAGCATGAAACTAAAACAGAATTATAACAGAAATGAATATAATAGATTAACCAGAGAAATTAGAAAACTAGTTAAAAGAGACAAGAATAACTGGTTTGAAGAAAAATGCAAAATGGCAGAAAAGCTATCAAAAGAAAATAACCTTCATGGATTATATAAACAAATAGACCAAATTAGTAAGACACGGACAACAAAAATTATACTGATAAAAAAACAAAGAGGGTCAACTAATTGAAAGTAAAACAAAAATAATCCAGATGGAAAGAATACATCAAAGATCTATATAATAAAAACAGCTCCCAGGATATTATGATTCCAGCCACTGAAATGGAAGAGGAAACAAATATCTTTGCCAAAGAAATAATAGCACACAGCATAGAAAAACTCAAAGGAGGAAAGCACCTGGCATTAATCAAATACATACAGAATTCTTAAAAGCAGTAAAGGAACAACTTTTGGAACCATTAAAAGCATTATTTGAAGGGATCTACAAAAACAAAGCAGTGCATATTGATTGGACCAAATCATTTATAACTCCTATATACAAAAAAGGAGATAAAACAGAATGCTATAATTACAGAGGCATTAGCCTCCTCAGTATTACAAGTAAGGATTTTACGAAAGTACTCCAAAAACAAATTAAGCGATACATAGAACTGGCACTAGAAGAACAAGCCGTTTCAGACCAGGGCGAAGCACAATTGATCAATTATTCATCTTAAGACAGCTAATAGAAAAGACACTACAGTACAACCAAAGTTGATACATAAATTTCATAGACTTTCATCAGGCATTTGATTCAATCCGTAGAAGAGAACTATGGAAAACTATGGAAGAATTTGGAATTCCCAACAAAATCATAAGAATGATAAAGAATCTGTATGAGAAATCTTGAAGTGCAGTACGGATGGAGGACAACTTAACCAACTGGTTCCACACAGAGAGCAGAGTAAGACAGGGATGCAATCTGCCACCAGATCTGTTCAATCTTACACTGGAAGAAGCAACCAATAAGGCCTTAAACAATGAAGACTCCGGAATCAAAATATATGGGGGAAATGTGACAAATTTAAAATTTGCAGACGACATTGCATTACTTGCAAGCACAGAAGAAAATCTACAGCGAAATTCTGATAAAATAAAGGAGGAGTGTATAAAATCTGGATTAAATATAAATATAGACAAAACAAAAATTATGCAAACAGGAAAAAGAAGCACCAATCTGAAAATCGAAATTGATAGTAAGAATCTAGAGCAAGTAGAAAACTTTACCTACCTTGGAGGAGTTATTGAGTACAATGGTGAAATTATAAAAGATATAAACAGGCGAATCAGTCAAGCATCCCAAACATTTGGATGATTTAATAAAATATGGAAGTCAAGAGACATCAAACAAGTAACAAAAGTAAGAATCCATGAAACAATGGTCCTCCCAATACTCCTCTATGGAAGTGAATGCTGGAATCTCAAAAAAGCTGAAGAGAAAAAATTATTAGTTACTGAGATGGGTTGGCTAAGAAGATTACTTGGAGTATCTTTGCTGGATCGACTAAGAAAGGAAGACATAAGGAAACAACTAAAATAATAAATAACAATAATAGACAAAATCCAAGAAAGAAGACTGCGATGGTTTGTCCATGTGACTAGAATGGGAACAGAAAAACTATCATCTAAAGCCCTGAATACAATGATGGAAGGTAAAAGATCCAAAGGAGGGCCCAGAATTAGATGGATAGACAAAATAAAAGAGGACCTGAAAACCAAATCACAACAAGCGACACCAAACTGGACAGAATTGTTCCACATAGATGATGGAAGAGACAACAAGAAGAATAGAGTTGGTTTAAAATTCCTTCCGCAGTTCCAAGTCGGTAAAAACCATCGTCTGTCACAATCATAACAACCGCCAGCAGACTGCGTAAATCACCACGTCCCTTGTCGACGTCTGGGACAGGAACTCGCGCAGTGGCCCCAAAGGTGCAGAAGGAAATTTATTGTTGGAATCCATTTTCATTTTTTCGATCTGTTCTTTCCAGATTCAATTTAGATCGAATTTTACCTTCAGCATTCTCAATATTGAAGCAAAGAGTACACAAAATATTAACATCATAACCTTTTATTTTCTCATTTTCATCGTCTTGACTCTCATGTCCACAGGCGGCATGAACCTAACCTAACCTAACCTAAACGTAACCTAACCATTTCTGGTTAGGTTAGGTTTAGGTTACGTTAGGAAGTGCTCTGGCTCTCTGTTTGAGGCGAGCGTCGAAAGTCACGTCACTTGCCTTCCGAAATTAAAAGTCACTCCGGGGAGTATTTTATATTTTGCCGATTTGCCTTTTGGCATTCTATAGAATGCCTAGGAAATGTGTGAAAATCTAAGCGTTTCATACTTTGACGTCCCACTTTCGGCATTCTATAGAATGCCAGTTTTGACACTTTGCCGATAACATATATACACTCTATATCAGTGGTGGTCGGCGGTCGATGGCACTGTGTGTTGGTGGTAGTAGTAGCGTGCTCTCCCAAGATGAGTCCTAGAACTCCTTGGAGGTGTCACGTAATAATAAATTTTAAAAAATTAAGAAAAACTTAACTTACAAAATATAATTATATGCATCATATTTTAATATAGTATTATAATAAAAATAATTATATGTGAGTATAATTATATGTATTTGTATATGTTTTAATAATTATTTATATAATATTGTATAATATAATATTGTATAGTATAATATAGTATTATAATAAAATATTTATATGTGAGGGCCCTTGTAACCCTGTGGAAGTGACATTTGTATGCACAGTACTAGGCTACCCAGAGAATACTGTTATCAGTTCGAATCTAGTTGTACCGACCAGAGAAATTTTCTCTAACTCTTTCGGGAACGTGTACAGCTTGTGTCTCTACAGGTTCACGAGTTAGTCGATCTTGAGCATTGTCAACCGATTTTTCTCTCGAAAACTCAAGTTTTCCGTCCGTAAACTCAGGAAAATGGACCATAGAATCCAGACTATTTTTTAGTTATTATTTTTTTAATTATATGGGAGAATAATTATATGTATCTGTATGTGTTATTGATAAATAAATTATTAGAAAATATCTTGCCGCTCACAAAAACATCTGAAATACGCTCCCTGTGGCTCTTCAGCCTAGGAAATTCGAGCATTAAAGTGTAGCTTGATTGCAAATTGCAAGACCGGAAGCCAATCCACATCACAGAAAATCCGGTTGCAACGAAAGTTAACAAAGTGCATGCTGATCTTAGCAACTTAAATAACCCTAAAGAAAGAGACAGCTGATGAACAATCGAATCAATAACAAACAACAGTACTCGATTAAGGCTTTAAATTACGAAACAGATGCACTGCGATCTAACACTGATATTCGTTTGCGCTTGTCGTTGCACGTTACGTCATTCACAGACTGCCCAAACAGCAGTGTATTTTTAGTATCCATACGCATGTTATATTATTATTAGACACCTCCAGGGAGTCCAAAGACTCATCGAGGACTCATATTTCTGTGAGATATTATTATTATTATTATTATTATGGGCACCTCCAAGGAGTCCTTTGCTAACCCTTGCTAACCACACTCTTACCAAGCTTCCATGGATGGCTCCTAATTCTCCACCATCAGTCCTGTTCTCAAAAATATCGTCTGAATTAATCATATAGAAACCCTCCAGTAATTTGAATGTCTCAATCATAATCACCCCTTTACTGCCTATCAACCAATTTCTGCAGCTCACAAATCTTCAACCTGTTTTCATAAGGTTCATTCCATAGTCCTGATATTATCTTGGTCACTTATCACTGGAACCTCTCCCCCTCCTCCCCCTCAAGAAGAAACCCTGGTGCCCATATCTGGGCACAGTAGTCTAGATGGAGCCTTATCAAGGCTCGATACAGAAAACAATAACCTGTTTGTCTCTGCTCGTTAAAGTGTTTTTCAGCAACCAAGTGATTTGATGAGCTGATTTTGCCACTTTTGCGAAGTGTTCCCTAAACTTCAACTCCCTATCCTCCAACACTCCCAAATCCATGACCTCGCCAATCTCATGGAGTACAGTTCCACCAATGTGATATACTGCTGCTAATATTTTCACCCCAAAATGCAAAACCTTACATTTTTCCACATTAAATTGACATTCATTCCCCTTAGCCCAGTCCTCCAAACTATCCAAATCATTCTGCAAAAATTTTGAAAGTCCTAAGCATTCACTATTGCTCTACCTAACTTTGCATCATCTGCAAACATTGGTGTGTGTGCGTGGTGAACTATTTATTGTCAATCTTATTTTATTTTGTTAAAAAAACATATAATTATTTATTTATTATAGATACAAGGCTGAATTATGACGAGTGTCACTGTTGAAAATGTGAAAATAATTATATTTTTTCAATTAACGTTACACGAAACAAATGCACTGCGATCTAACGCCGATATTCGTTGACGCTTGTGATTGCTATTGATACGAAATTTTTATTTTTGGTGTTTGTTCGTGGTGAGGATGGAATATTTTTAATAATTATAATATATAAATTTATTTATTAAAAAATTCGTTACTGATTAGGGAAAAATAAGGATTTTTTTTTGTATGTGCTGCACCCTCACTTAAAATTTTCACTGGCCGCCACTGGTCATTAACATATCATGTTGGGGTTAAGTATTAAGTGATGGCAGCACTTATTTTCCTGTCTTTATCGGTTGACGGTTATAATTAGTGACAGTCATAGGCCAGCTCATGGACTACTGTAGGAGACTGAACTGCCTAGTCAGTTTTGAAAAGTTAGTGTTAAAAAAGGCATCGCCTATCTCCTATAAGGGAATGCTATACCTGATTATTATTGTTATAATCAAAAAAAAATCAACTAACGCCTTTTTATTCACTTGTACGGAGTAGGCGAGGCTATTTAGCCCTATCTAACTTTTGGAGACTGAGTGGGCAGTTCAATCTCCACTGGTACCAATCAGAGATAGATGGCCCAAGGCTATCACTAATTAAGCGGTACACAGTGAAGAGAGACGGCTCAAATGTGCCGCCATCTCGTGGTCCCTAACCCTAACACAATATATTTAATGCCTGAAATAATGTGGGTTCTACGGTCGATTTTCTTGAGTTTACAGGACGAAAAACCCGAGTTTCCGGGAGGGAAAACCCGCTTGCCTGTGCCAGAGATCGACTAACTCGGGAACCGGTCGAAAAAAGGCTTAGAAAAATTTCCTCTAGTCGTCCACTAGACTCGAAACCAAGTCTTCCTTCGTGCGGCATAATAATGATAATTATTATTGTTATAATAATTATCATTATTAGGGACTACGATATGAAGACACTGTCTTCTGTCTCTCTTCAAAGGTTGCCATTTATAATTACTGATAAACTTGGGATAGCACTCTTTGATTGACTACTAGTTGAGATTGGATGCCTCCTCAATTTCTAAAAGTTAGACTGGGCTAAACAGCGTTAGAGGATTTGTCTTAATTTTTATTTAACTGAAGATGCCCTTGAAGCTAAGGCGAATAAAATATTATGTAAAGCAATCCGGGTTAAATTTATTTAATTAGTATTAAAGTTTGCTACCACAAGATGTGTAGCTGTTTTCCATATCTCCTCTCAGATGTCTGTTAAGAGCACTTTTAATTTTTGTTGAACTGCCTGTGATCACCAATAATGAAAATTCACTGATCCTCCCATCTTGGAAAGGTTTTTTGGAACAAAAGGCCTTGTTCCTTTGTTTGTCCTTGTTCCTTGGGATTAAAATGTATTAATCCGCTAACACCTTTGATTCCCTTATAAGGAGTAGCTGGGGCACTTTAGCCCTATATAACTTTTGGAGACTTAGTGGGTTCTTCAAACTCCAGACATTGCCAATTAGTAAGCTGGTCCAAGATAACCCTAATTTTAAGCAGCATCCAGTGAAAGGGAATTGCCGCCTGGACCGCGAAATCCATACTAAGTGTGTTTACAGAGTTTTTAAATGATTAGTTTGTGTTACTTTCTGGAAATAACTACTGTTTGTACGATTTCAGTTGCCGACAAAAGAAAGTTCTTCCGAAAAATAAGTTTCTTTTGTTGTAACTTTTTCTTCTTTTTTTTTCTTCCTTCTTTTTTTTCGTTGTGGGAAGTTTTTGTTTGATTTTTTGGATGGTTCTACCGTTAGCTGCTTCACCGGCCTCTACATTTCTCCTAGAAATTCGTGGGTTTTAACACATCCATCCATCTATTTATTGCACATCAGATATATGGTTACTCTGGTGGGTGGTGATGTGCCACACCAGTCTTCATCAGGTGATCCTGTTGTATTCTCTTCTGGAGGCTTGAACTCTTTAGGAATCAGTCAGTCCAGACACCCCATCTCTCCATCTTATTTAGGATCTACCACTTTCTCTTTTTCCAGGAACTTCACCTTCTATTACTGTTCTGAGAAGTCCTCCTTCCATCCATTCAATATGTCCAAAGTTTTTCAATTTTCTTATGCCAATATCCTTAAGTAGCCTTAAGGTTCTACTGGTTCTTTCTAGCACCCATCCAATTGTCCACTTTTCAGAATATGATATCTCCAACAGTCTTCTGTAAAATCACATCTCAAAAGCTGCTATTCATTTCTTATCAGACTTCTTCATTGTGGATATAGCTGTTTTACCAACAGCTACATCCACAATCCACAATTACCCAAGACTTTGATCACTCCCTTCGACACACGTCATCGAGTCAAATGATGCAAAGATCGCAAGCAGCAGACTACACAACTGTTGAGGGATATCATATGGTTCGATGAATCTATATTCACATTGTTTGCTGCAAACGGACGAATACTAGTGTGGCATAAGCCGAAGGAAGCTTACCAGCCAGAGTGCTTCTTTCCAACTGTGAAAAGTGTTGGTGGTTCTGTAATGGTCTGGGGGGAATTTTCATGACATGGTTTGGGTCCACTTTTGTACTGGAAATCAAAGTGGATGCTACATATTATCATTCAATCATAAGTGATCATCTTCGTTGACAGAGTTTTCTCCTACTCAACCAGCCACGTTTCGACAGGATAACGCTCCCATTCCTCGAGCATCTCAGGTCACCCAGTGGTTTGTAGAACATGACGGGGAGATGTCTTGTCTGCCATGAACATCCCAATTGCCAGACTTAAATCCTGTAAAATATTTACGGGACATATCGGAGCGAGCTGGTGCAAAATTCCTTCTTTGAGTTTTAAGCACTGACAGAGTCCCTCCCTAGAAGAACATAGATTGTACTATATGCTCATGGCGAATCAATGCATATTAATCGAAACGTGTCATTGTTCGCATTTTTTTTGTACATTACCTCTACATAAATAGCAATCAACTCCTTGTCTTTTTAGGCTAACAAACGGAGTGAGTGGATAAAGAGTGCTTTATGCATTGATTGGAGAGAAGTTTAGAAGAGATGGGGAAATAGGATAAGAAAGAGAAAATAAGGTATGTATTAAGAAGTTAGTATAAAATTAGGGAGTTTGTTGCTCACTCTCTAGAAACAGGTATTACATCAAACTGGGTGGTGCAGGTTTTAACCAATTACCAAGTTCGAAGCAGACTTGGTAATTAGTAAATAACAGCTACAGGAAATACATGACCAAATCTCTTCTTCATTTTATCCTCTAGTCTGACGATTCCACGGAGCAAAAGGATGAGTAAATAGTTCTTCATACTAACCAACACCTTGACTATTTTCTTAACACAGTCCATTCTCTTTGTTCATATCGTTCTATATCCTTTGAAAACTTTCCAAATTTCTTCCAGTTAATTTCCATCTCTTACTCAGTTTCTAGTTTTATCAGCCAGCATTATGAAATTATAAACAAACTGGTTCAAGGTAAGATGGATAGTTCTCCATCTCCTCTTTAAATTTGAAACTTGCTGTAATAATAGTGGCTGCCGATCTTCATATAACACAACAAATAGCAAGATATATATTCCGCAAATTTTTGAACTCTTCTAAGACATGAGGATTTCTAATGGCTTTTCACCTGAATGAGTTAGTTGGTTTTACATGGTTTGGAGAGCTTTTCCTACCGAGTTTTTTTTTAATTCTTCAAAAAAGGCAAATCACCTGGAGATCACACCAAATACATAGACATAACACATTGAAGTCATATTGTATCAGCCATATAATACTACTAATAATAAGCTAACGCATTTTATTCCCTTACAGGGAGTAGGCAAGGCCTTTAAACCCTATCTAGATTTTGGAGACTGAGTGGGAAGTTCAGTCTCCACTAGTAGCCAATTAGAGATAGCTAGCCCATGTCTATCACTAATTACAGGTAGTCACTAATGAAGAGACCGGGAAACAGGTGCTGCCACCTCTTGGTACCTAATCCTAACAGGATATATTACTGTCTGAAATAATGTAGGTTCTATGGTCAATTTTCTTGAGATTATGGAATGGAAAACTCATGTGAATGAGAGAAAAAACCCACTTGTTCCATGCCAGTCAGCGACTAACTGGTGAACCTGTTGAAGAAAGGCTTAGAAAATCTTCCTCCAGTCTATTATCTTCATGCAGCCTAGTGCAGAGGAAGCAAGCATTTCTTCATCAGTGCCCTGTGTAATTAGTGATAGACGTTAACCAGCTATCTCTGATTGGCTACCAGTGAAGACTGAACATCAAATATATATATATGAATGAATGATCATTAACTCGGTTAACATACATATTTTTTAAAAGAATTGAATGACTAGAACCTTCATTTATGTAAAAAGGTTTTAATATTAAAACACTACTAGTTTCAGCTTGAAACAGTCTTCATCAGGTGACATTATAAAAGAAAGAAAAAAGAAAACACACTAAAATACTGAAGCTTAAATAAACTAAGAACATCATAGAGAGTCTCTATACATAATTAACATTAAAACGTTGTGGTTGTATTTAAAGCTGTTCTTTCGTTTGTGGTATTGTTGGGAAAGTACGTGCTAGTAGCATCTCGTGAACGCCAGTACATGATTACAGCTGAATGACTATCTGGGAGGTCGTAGCTAAAGTTATTATTTAGATGAACAGGATTGAAGATGATTTCCCTAGATTCCACGATTTTTCTCTGTAATTCATCATTGCAATGAAAGATGTTAGTAGATTTTTCCCAGCAGACTTTGTGACTTTGGTTTTCATTATTAGGATTAGCCGAAAAAAGGATATGACTTGATAATGCACTGGCTCGGTGTCTCTTGTAAGTAATGTCCCTCATGTGTTCTTCCATACCCAATTCAACAGATTTGTCTGTCTGCCCAAAATAAGGAATATCACAGTCACACAATATTTTATATACACTAGGGTATTTAAGATGATGACGACAAGGTTTTGGGTTTCTTATTAAGAAACGGATCTTTGGAAGTGGAGTGAACAAGGTTCTGATATTGTATTTTCTTAGAACGTTTGCTAATTTATGTGAAGCTGTACTTATGTAAGGAATAGAAATATTGCCTTTGAGTCTATTTGTTTCTTCTGAGTGATGTCTATGAGGATTAAGAAAGAATTTTTCAATGATTCTCTTGGAATATCCATTAACTTTGAAAGAAGTTTGCATTTCTGTAAGACGTTCATTTGGGTCATCCAGAAGAGAATGGGCTTTATGTCCCAAGGTGGAAATTATTCCAAGCTTATGAGGAGGGAATTGATGGGACTGACTATGCAGATATCTGTTGGTATGCGTTGGCTTTCTATACATCGATATTTTCAGTTTACCAGAGGAGCGTATCAGTTTGACATCAAGAAAAGGCAGGGAATTATCCGTTTCAAGCTCGGCAGTAAACTTAATACTTTGATGTTGGCTATTGAGATGTTCGAGGAAAAACCATAAGGGAATCATGTCCATGGCTCCAAATAATGAAGACATCATCTACATAGTGTTTCCAAACTTGAGGTGTTAAAATAAAGGAAGAGATAACCTTGGTGATTATATATACCGGGTGATTACAAAATAACGTCAAGTGTTCAGAGCCTTCTAGCGAGTAATGTATTGTACAAAACACACCAATATTCGGTAGACGTACATAGTAGAACATGGGGATTCGATTTAACGAAAAATGAATAGTACCAAAAGTCGCCAACAGCGGAAATTTTGGCGCTGCGAAATTAATTTTAGTAGGTGTGACTAATGAATGACTAAATGGCAAATAAGAGACAGCACGCATCAATTTCATGACGTTTATTGTTAATTACAAATGAGGTTCAATATGACCCATTCTGATGTTCCAGGAACTGCATACGGTGCACGACATTTTCCACAGTGGCTCGTAACATATCGGAATTGATTTGTCTCACGTGTAACGTTATTCGATCTTTCAAAGTTGGAATAGCGGGTTGGAATACCTTGATACACAATGTTTTTAAAAAATCCCCACAGCCAAAAGTCACACGGATTGAGATCAGGAGATCTTGGTGGCCATGGCGTGGGAAATGCACGACTAATGATTCTCTGTCAGAGAAATGTTGTCGCAAAACACGCTGTACCTGAAGTCCGATGTGGGGTGGTGCACCATCCTGCATGAAGATGGTCGAATCGAGACATCTTCTTTGCTGCAGTTGTGGAACTACAAAGTTCTGTAGCATATTGGCATACCTGTTAGCATTGACGAAACAGGTCACTGGTCCATTTTGGCGATTTTCCTCGTAAAAGTATGGACCGATGATAAAAGATGCCGTAAATCCGCACCACACTGTGACTTTTGGCGAGTGGATAGGCATCTGCAGACACACGTGCGGATTAGTTGCAGCCCAAATGCGACAGTTGCGTGTGTTAACATCGCAGCGCAAATAAAAGTGCACTTCGTCACTCCATAAAATCTGCCATGGCCATCCATCACCCACTTCCATACGTGCTAAGAATCTTAAAGATTCGTGTGGTCGCATCACCAGGGCGCAATTCTTGAATTGACGGATTTTATAGGGGTATAACTTCAACATCTGTTGTAGGATTTTCCGCCCCGTTGTGTATGCGATATCCGTTTGCCGGGATATTGCTTGTGCATTGCTGGTATCCTGCATATTCATCATCTCCTGTTCCACAATAGCAGTTGCAATTTGTTAAACTTGTTGGTGATTGATTGGTTTGTGTCTCCGGCCTACCTGCACTCTTGAGTTCCAGTAGTTTCAAATCGCCGAATCAGTTTTCGTGAGTTTGTTAAGCTAATCGGTCCTTTTCGTAAATTTTTCATATGCCAAAAATCACGAAGACAAGCACTGGCATTATTGTTCCGCTGATAAAAGAGTTTGACTAACAAAGCACGCTAATGTAAGGTAAGAGGCATATAAAAGCAGTTCGTCTATGAATGATAAGAAATCTCACAGGCTTTCCTTTTATTGCATGATCGCTCAAAGGAAACGCGATAATGCAAATTAATGCATTTTACTCGGTAAACAGCGCCAAAATGTCCCCTGTTGGTGACTTTTGGTACTATATTTTTTCGTTAAATCGAATCCCCATGTTCCACTGTGTACGTCTATGTAATATTTGTGTGTTTCGTCCAATACATTACTCGCTAGAGGGCTCTGAACACTTGATGTTATTTTATAATCACCCAGTATATATATACCCTATAATATAAAATGATAAACTTTTTTTGTAACGAAGGCTCGACACTCAGGGTAGCCCCTGAGTGTCGAGCCTTCAAAATTCAAGTCAGCAGAATTCAAGGAGACCCGGCCTACCAGTCTGGAACTTGGTGGGTTGTGTGCCACAGGCGCCAGGGAGGGGGTGGAACCCCCTCTTTCGAGTCTTCAAAATTCAACTCATCAGCATTCAAGGAGAACTGGCCTAAGTCGGTAACTCGGTGGGGGTTGTGCGCCGTAGGCACCAGGGGTGGGGTGGAGGAACCCCCCTTGAATTCTGATGACTTGAATTTCGAAGAAATTCAAGTCATCAGAATTCAAGGAGAACCGGCCTACCAATCGGGAAATCGGGTGGGGGCGCCGTAGGCATAAGAGGGGCAGAGCCCCGGTAGTGTATATGTATATATATATATATATATATATGTTACAGATACCAAGCTATTTTAAACCTGGTTTTACTCCATTTCCCAAGTAAGTAAACAGACAAACAAGTCAAGTTTGCGCCTGCAAACTTGACTTGTTTGAATCATACTTCTCCTCCAGGAGATGTGCTTTGCATTATAGGTAAATATACCCCCTTTGTATTAAAGGCAAGGGGCCACTACCCAGACCGGTTTCGACCTTTATTGAGGTCTCATCAGTGGGAGCCAGGCTAGAAATACCAAGATTTTAGTAATACAGAGCTTATAAGTATTTTACCAGAACAAGTTACCATAAGGTGTTTTAACCATGTTAAATAAAAATCTCTGGAGGAGATATAAATGTAGAAAGTATTTTACCTTGGGTAAAATAAATGTTAAAGATACCAAGCTATTTTAAACCTGGTTTTACTCCATTTCACAAGTAAGCAAACAGACAACAAGTCAAGTTTGCGCCTGCAAGTGTTGCAAGTCTTGCTGACCCTGCACGTGGTGCAAGACCAAGGCAACTAATGGTAAATGTAGAATAAGCTCTGATCACTAATCTTAATATTTACACATAATGCAAAGCACATCTCCTGGAGGAGATGTATAATGCTTTGTATTAAAGGCAAGGGGCCACTACCAGACTGGTTTCGACCTTGCTTACTTGGGAAATGGAGTAAAACCAGGTTTAAAATAGCTTGGTATCTTTAACATTTATTATACTCAATGTAAAATACTTTCTACATTTATATCTCCTCCTGAGATTTTTATTTAATAAGGTTAAAACACCTTATGGTAACTTGTTCTTGTAAAATACTTATAAGCTCTGTATTACTAAAATATTGGTATTTCTAGCCTGGCTCCCACTGATGAGGTCTCAATAAAGGTCGAAACCGGTCTGGGTAGTGGCCCCTTGCTTTTAATACAAAGCATCATACATCTCCTTCAGGAGATGTGCTTTGCATTATGGGTAAATATTAAGATTAGTGATCAGAGCTTATTCTACTTTTACCATTAGTTGCCTTGGTCTTGCACTACGTGCAGGGTCAGCTAGACTTGCAACACTTGCAGGTGCAAACTTGACTTGTTTGTCTGTTTGCTTACTTGGGAAATGGAGTAAAACCAGGTTTAAAATAGCTTGGTATCTTTAACATTTATTAACATTTATTATACCCAAGGTAAAATACTTTCTATATATATATATATATATATATATATATAATGACTACTTTAAAATAAATCCGTTCTGTACTGTTTGACATTACACAATCTGTGGAGACTCCTCCTCACTTATTTTGATTTATTTATTTTTCAGTGATGGCTGCTTGAAATTTTCCCAATTTTTTAAACTACATACTACTTCTGTCTGCACTATAAAAATCGATATTTTACTGTGAGTTCTTGAGGATTGTGTTTGAAAACATCATGATAGATTAAGTTCGGACGAGGATGAAAAAATGTTCAACTTGTGTAGATTCTTAGTCTAAACTAACATTCACTGACGCGATGACTCGAGACTTTTTATTTTTATTACGTGACACTTCTAGGAGACCAAGGACTCATTGTAGGAGCCCGATCTACTCCGCTATATACATCTCACCATCTCCACTACAACTTAATTCTCCTCCTCCTCCTATCACCATCATAACAACGGTATTTTTGGTCTGTAAATTACGTGTGTTCTGAAGGCCGATTTGTCTGTAGGCGGGATGAAAAACCCGAGTTTCTTGGAGAAAAACCCTGATACCTCCATATGAGATCACTTAACTCATCTTCAATTGAAAAAGCCCATATAAGGATTCCCATCGTCATTGATACTCATTTGCTCTTTATTTCATGTTACAGAGATATTTACGCTTAGAAACTCAATACAGGATTTATGTGTCGTCATGGAAAGATGTTAAAAAGCTTCGAAATAGAGCAATCCAATAAGAATGTTCTGCTAAAGAAAGACTGATAAAATAATCCTGGGGTAAAGGTAGAGGTCTTCCCTTAACACCATTATATTTACCATTTTGATATTCACTTTACTCTTGTTGAATGCAACATTCTGATAATTTAGTTACGAAGCAATCTTCTTTCGTTGAAGACATCACAAGATATTTTATGCTGAATAGAGCAAAATTCTTAAATAACATTTAAAAGCATTCGAATTGGAAGATTCACACACTTAAGAAATCCATGAAACAGCTTGTTGAATGGCCATTACTGTTATTGGCCCAAAATCATTTCACCAGTATGAATGATCCAATGAAACTAGCGTTCAGGAGGGCGGCATAACTTTCTGCGCACTATCTTACTACGCAGTACCATGTGGGGAAACTCTGCCACTTTTGCCGGTATAGCTTGGGAAGGAGAGTAGATTTTTCTGCTCCAGGTTTAATGTGTAACGTGTTTATATCATTATTTTTTGTTGCCTAGTTTTTGTTTAGAACTATAGCTAGTTTAAAAAAATGGATCTCATAGCAGTGCTAGAGAAGACAGTTTCTGCAGGTATGTAAAAACTGAGGTTTTCAATGATTGAAATGCCATTCCACATATCAGTTGGCAATCATAAGCCTAATGTCAATTGTTATTAGGCCTAGCATTTGGAGTTCGATTTCTTTAGAACAAAAGCTCTGCAAAATAATAATTATAAATATCTATGCACACATTTTCTCGCTATGCATACTTGTTTTTAAAGGAATCTACAAAATGAATGTATATGAAACTTTAAATCTCCATGTCCTTGAAACCGTACATAGCCTTTCATGTAGTTGTGAATTGGAAGCATAATTTCTTTAGAACACCAGATACATCGATGCCCACAATTTTTCTGCCTGTTATCTCATGCACTTCAGTTGGTTTTAAAAGTACTTATTTTCTTGCAGACAGAAGACGATGTGCCTAAAATCTAGGATGTTCTCATATTTGATGTCATTCAAAAATGCTTACCTGTAGAAATATTTTTTTATTATTTGTAAAAATAATATAGCTCATTTTAAGCCGTGTTTTCTTTTTTGTTTCGAATATTTGGAACATTTCCATTTTCCATTAAAGATCCAATTTCAGAAATATCCAGACGATCATGACACTCAATAAATAGTACATACATTGTTTCACACGGTTCGTCTGAGAGCTATTCGCAAATTTTTGCATCCAAGATCACATTTTCAGATTTTATTTTTAATAATGTATCGTGTATGTGTAAATTAGTTTCACATATTGGAAGACAAATGGATGTATAATCAGTCATCTGCTCCCCATCCTCATCAGTATGTCCTTTTTTGCAGCAATGATGAACAAGCAATGTTAGAAAATAAATAAGACATTACTGTGTTCGTTCATCTCTAGAGAGGTCATTTAAAGGAACAACAATAAAAAAAAAATGTTGAAGGACATTAGAACATAATGCATATTGAAGGAAACCAGGAGGGTTGATCTATGGAAACAAAAATTTGATATAGAATTACTGACTGTACAATGGGATGTTCAGATATTAGGAGATAGTTTCCAAAGTATCTCCCAATATTCCAAAAAAAAAAAAAAACCCTACTTTATTAATAATTTTTAATTATGAAATAAAGTATATATAATACAGGAAGGTTCTTACTTCACATGATGATAAATCATAACTGTTACACTTGTTTATTCACTTTGCCCACATCACTGTTATTTCTTAACTGTTGAGTCAGCATCTGGTTGTGGGCTAAAAGGGCCATTATTTTAGTCGCATCACTCACTTGGCCAGGTTGTTAGTGGTATTTTTAGGCACATGCACAAGTGAATAGCACCTATTAGCTTTGTCTTATGTCTATATTCATAGAACATCTTAGAATGGATGAACCAGCTTTGGTGAAATGTATTTAAGACAGGAAAAACTGTAAAAGCGTTAATTTTTATCAAAATTGGACAAGTACTACTCATACAAATATCAATATACATTTTGCATTGTGCCACTGACATGATTAATAACTTCAACACACAAGAGGCACTCATTGGAGTTGACTTTTGGTCTCAGGTGCATTTAAGTGCCTCTCTCATGACTGTAATCTGACATTTTCTCGCTCTTTGATTAATTAACAGCTGTTTGGTAATATCCTTTAATATTGTAAACATGTCTATAATGCTATATTTTGTGTGCATTTACTGAATAATTAGACCAGGTTATACATTTTGCAAAATGGGAAAAAACTAAGTTTACATTACAAAAAAAAATGCCGTCTAAGCAAAGTTAATATAGCTTTACATAAGAGGAGGGGGTACTCTTTTTTAGATAGAAGTTGAACTTGGGTTGCTCTCCTGGCCAAGCAACTTGTATTATGCATGATAAAACTATTTGATGTAAAGGCATCCAGTAATGAAAATGGCTTCAGAAGGTACTGGCGTGGTGTTACAAAGTACTTAGTTGAGAGGGATAAACTCCAGCTAGTATCATTTGAATTAAGATTAAGATTTCTTATGGATTGTCATTAGTGCAAAAATTACCAAGCTTGTTGATCTGGCATCTTTTTGAAAAAAGTGTTCTAATTTTTGTGATCACTTCCTTTAATTATGATAATTGTTAGTTAAAATTTTATCTGAAAAGAACTACATTGTACACATAAAATATTGCTTAATTCATTTTTGAAAAGCACATAGGGTGCATATTTACAGAGTTGGACTCAAATGTTCAGCATTTTGAGATAGAACAAGCATCTTATCACTGAACTAAATACACAAAAGTGCAAACTTGCATGCCTAAGATCAGGTGGAATTCGGTTTCAATCCATGGTTGTCATGGAAACTCAAAGCATGCCATAGCTCTCCGTCATGTAAACAAACAATTTTATTATATAGCAAGATTTGTAATTAATATAAATATAACAATATCAGTATATCAATTTTTAATTAACATTTTATTTATAATCAATTGATAATTATGAGACCGCTTTTTAAAACAAGTAGCCTGTTGATCATGACTTTAATCTCTCTCCGAAAATTTGTGAGATTTTAAATTTAAAAATGATAATCTCCATGCTGTCAGCTACTAATTTCTCAATGTGTGTTACATACTGAGGTCATTCACAATCCCTAATCTTACAAAATTGAACAATTAAATACAATTCACTTTTTTTTTCTTCATGATTTTGAATATTCCACTCTTCAGCCTTTTTATTTGTTCCAAACCTCTTTCCCCCATTTTGCTAACAGTTTTATATTGCACATTATAACATTTAGATAATGCTTGCTTCGTTTTCTTTGGGAAGTAATATCTGAAGCATTTTTGCAGAACAATAACTTTTACCAATTTAGAAAGTTTGCAAGTTCTTTTTTTTAGGGGGGGGGGAGTGAACACTGCTGTTTAGGAACTTCTGCACTAACAACTTTTATCGCATTAGTCATGAGGCACATAGTTATGGCACTATTTAAAGGTGTTTTCAATGACATTGCATTTTGTTTTGAACTCCAAAATATTAAAGTTCAGAATGCAACTGGCCTCGACATGTATACACATACATAGGGTAGCCATGGATGTGAAGTACCCATTAAATTTACAGTAGCATTGATATTCCATTGAAATGGCTATGCAGTTTGAGATGATTGATATATCTTGTCCACATGGAGTTTGGATGCTTTAACCATCCACATTGGTGGTCAAACAAGACATAAAGCCAAATACAGATCATGCCTAAGTCAACAATAAATGATGCAACTAATGGCAAAAAGTTTTCAAGCCCATATATGAATACTATGCTGTCACAATCAGAAATAATTTTCTTTGCATGAATTGGCCATTCAATATGGATTTTTTTAAAAAAAAATCTTCATTGACTCATTCAAGAAGACATTGTATAAGATATGCTGAAACATGCCTTAAATCAAAAGGAACTTCTTCCATAATGCTAACTTTTTCAGTGATTCTTTCTTGTACCCTTCCTTAGTGATTGGTAGAGCCTCTGCTACTAATGGCTCACGAAAAAAGTTAAGCAAGTTCGAGTGCAGTTAGTAGTTGGAAAGGATCAATCGTTCGATGCTGTTGGCACGCTCTCCCTTGATGAGTCTTTTCACTCCCTGAAGGTGTCTGATAATAATTTGGTAGTGGTTATCAGTGCCGTAACGAGGGCGTGGTGAAAGAGTCGCCTGCCATGGGCGCAGACGCAAAATGTAAAAAAAAATAAAATAAATAGATATAAAAGTCCACTATTTTATATTGTATTTTTAAACTTCGGCAATATGCCGCTTTAGACACAAATTCTGCAACACACTGCAACTCATTTTGATGGGGTTAATAGTAAGTATTTAACATATTACATTTAGTAAAATTTAACTTGTTATATTTTTCAAAATTTTTGTCATTTTTGGGTTGGGGGTGCAAGTTAGACACTTGCCACAGGCGCTTCATACCCTCACTACTGTACTGATGGCTATTGACACTACATGAGATTCCTATTGTAGCTTTTCCAGTTGTGTTAGAGGAACTGCTACACATGAGCAGGAAATTTACAGCAAAAATAAAGCATACATAACAATTTGTGACATCCCGCCTCATGGGCGAATACACAGCGATGCAATTTGTATGGTGCCCAGTGTGAATGTGTTAGAAGTAATTGGTGCACCACCCCAAATGTGAGAGTAGTATTCTAGGGTTGAACAGATTTGGGATTTGTACAGAGTTAGTAGCAGGACAGGTGAACAGTAATGTCTTAGCAAAAAAGAATGCAGAGTTTTTTGCAGACTGCAAAAGATAGAAAGATTGACTAGTCTGAAGAAATGCTTTATGGTTATGTTCTGAAATGTAGGAGGTTCTGGATCCCACCCACAAAATGTTGCTTTCAAACCTATAGTACATTTGCACTGCAGTTGGGCTAAGGAATATTTCCCCTCCTGTTTTTATCAAATTTTATGTATTTTTTATACACTACAGAAGCTCTGCTCTAGAGACCAAACATGGAACTTTTTTCAATCCACTTTAGGCCTCTAGTAAGCAGGACAGTAGTAGTCTCCCTCCTAAAGACGATCACAAATATCCATTTCCACAGTGGGATTTGAACCAATGACTTGTTGATTGGAGAGCAGGCACACTAACCATTCGGCAACCAGGCTAGTTTGAATGGTGTCACCAACATTGCGTATAAGAAGGATGAGGGAAGAAGAACAAGCCAGAGATCTTGTGCTGGAGTAGATCACAAGCCACACGTGGTAATAGATATTATTGGAAGCATGTACTTCCAATAATATTCCAGCAATTTCCTTTACCATTATATTTAAATGATCATTCCACCTTAGATTAGCCTTTCTCACACATTCCGGAATGCTGACAATGTAAATTCCTTTCTAGTGTCTTCATTTTTTAATATTCTGCTGTTGTGATACCATCTTTGCTCCCTTAATTTTCCTCAGAACTGATATCTGTAGTCTAGTTTTTGATCAGCTGTTTTATTTTTAACCCAACTCTCAGTTCCCTCAGCAAACATTAATTTGAGCATTGTCTTGTATACTGCTGATTAATGGTTTGATGAATTGCTCTCTTATTCTATATAAATTTGTTCAGCTGACTCCACCATGCCACCTTTTTTTTTTTTATGTTTTCATATTTAATTTGTATATTTGCTAAAAATGGCGACTAAATAGCTGAAATATTTCTTGTTCTGTTTGGCCCATTATTAGGAATGCCGTTTATGAAACTCTTTTCAGTATTTCTGGTTTTCATACCAAATTTGTTATAGCAGTTTTTGAATTTAGTTTACCCAGAAAATTGCAACATTTATTTAGCAGTGTAACATCTGCATAAAGTAGAGGTCTGGGTTTGAATATCTGAGGTTTTCATATCAAGTTTAATGTCACATTTTCTTTGTAATGTGATCCATATGTGAAAAATAAATAAAACAAAAAATTTAATAAAAATGGAAAGCCTTTACTTAACCCATTCATGCTACTAATTTACCCTAGGTTTATAACCTTTAGTGGGGGGACTTAAAAAATTTTTTATCCCTAATCTTCATGGAGTCATAAAACTCTTTTGTGACTTACCTTCTTATTTACTATTTCCCTTTGCAACTTCTGAGGATGGTCCTTTGTTTCAACATTTGAAAAATCCAATAAACATTTTAAATATCTCACTCATATCTCATTTATTATAAAATGATGGAAACAACTACTGTGCTGAAGTAAAACTTCAGTTTAATATAAACCAAAGGAAAGAAATCTCAGTTATATCCTCTTCCATTCATCTTCTCTCCACCAAACTGTAGTTTGCATGTCATCAGTCTGTCTTTATACCCAGTACTGTACAGTTCTGATATGATTTCTGTTGTGTGCTGTTGCACCCTCTCCAACTTTATTCTATTCCCTTCAAATCCTGGTGACCAGATCTGGACATAATAATCCAGATATAGTCTGATCAGAGCTTTATACAGTGGAACCACTATTCTTTTATTTCTGCTAGTTGACATCCTCAATAATGCAGCAATTCCTGTTGACTCATTGAACGGATACATTAACAGCATGGTCACGTTACCCAAAATGTGGCAAATCCCCTATTAGTCCCCTTTCTTACTGATATCCAGAGTGCTCAGTATTCAGATTATGTCCTCTTCATTCACTTCTAATCCTTCAATCCTCTTTATCCCTCCATTTCTGAAGTCTGCTTTACCAGGATGGGATACTGTCACCTGCCTTGGTTGCCCAACTACCTCACCCACCAAGGTAATCCATCCACATTTTTACTCTATGACCACGTGTGTGTGTGTAATATAAATAACAGTGGGGATAAGGTCTATCCTTTGCTTACACCTGATTTCGTACCATCTTCCTGTATTCCTTGAATTTTTACTGCTGACTTTTAGCTTAAATATAGGTTGTGTATTGCTAAGTGTAATGACTCATTTACATATAATTGTAGCGTTCTGAACAGTTTCTCTTAGCACGTTGTCAATGCCTTTTCCAAATCATATGTTCTCCCCAGGACCTTTTGAATGGGAAAACCGCCAGGCTGGTTTTACTGACCGCCCGGCTAATTAATGTTGTGAATTAATGGCCAAATAATGAGCAAGAATGGAAAAATAATTTAAGACATTTTTTAATTAATAGTGATGATAAATTGAACCGGAGAGTCTCGATACTTGTGAGACCAGCTCAATTTCTTGCATTGCAAGCCAGTATCGAGAGCTTCGGGTATTCGCTTTGATGCACACCAATTCGTACGTGGAAGAAGAAGACAAAAATCGGGATCTCTAGTACAACAGTATCAGTTGCAAAAAAGATCTTTTATGAAAGAGACATAATTTTTATGTTTGAAAGAAATAAATTGTGGAAATTGAGTGAATTTGAATCGAAGGCAAAAATCAATGTTAAAAATCTACATTTATTTTTCTTAATAATGGTTTTTGTGCGAAGATCGTGAGTCAAGTATTTAATATTTTATTTTGTAAAAGAAAATAGGCCTGCGCATCAAATATAGTTGTGATCTCGGGGAATTCTCGAAACTCTCGAGGACTATGATGTCAGTCTCAAGTGATACCAATTCCCATTCTTAGTAATTAATACTTATAAATAATAAAATCGCAACATAACGCGCATTATGTGTCGAGATAAAAGAGTTACGTTCATAAGAAGGAATATAAAATGAATATTAAATGATAAGAAAAGGTTTTACTGGCCAAAGATTTACATTTAAAAAATAACATAAGAAAAATTTTAAATGAAAAAATATTCTTTGAAAAAAAAGTTAGCTGATTTCTATGTCACTATGTGATCGGTAGCCGTCTAGGTAGGAGAAATATTAGGAAGCTTCAGTGCATCTCTTTTTTTTCAAAGAAGCCCTTGAATGTCATCTGCTTCTTTGACTTTTGCTTATTTTTGTTTAAAATATCTCGATAGCGAGCAGAAGCATTATACATTTCGCAGGAAAATTTACTAAATCGTTCAAAGTCAATCTTGCGATTCAAAGATTGCTTTAGCTTTTTCGAAAAGTTTAAATGCCTCAAGGCACCTTTTTAATGTGAAAAACCGAGTCGGAGCTTTGTATTCATTATCTTCTGTCTTTTTCTTCTTTGTTTCTTTTTAGTTCCTCTAATTCAAGGAGATCATTGAATGAGAGTTCCATAGTGAGAGATTGAAGCAACTCATTAACATCACCTTCTGAAACTTCCATTTGCAACTGGTTAGCCATACCTAACATAATTTGTTTGCTTTTCTTTGTTTCTTTTGCTCATTTTCTGGTGTTTTGCACTGTTGCTTCTTTTTGACATTGTTGGAAATGTGAAAGGGTAATAGTTAAAATGAAAACAAAATAAAAAATCAGGTGTAACTGAAGAAAACTACGAATAACGTGCTCACATTGGCAAGGCTTGTAAGTGACTGAGGTTCGTTCTAACTGGTCATTACATATGTGTAATTTCCGGTACACGCCCCTAATCAACTTCGATTTAAAATAAATTGTACTTTATTTCGCATAATTTAAAATAAAAAGTCCGATCCAAAAAATTTGCAAAGATAAAAATTCGTAACACGAGAACTACCTGTATTTATAATTAGTCTTCGGCCAGCTATCTCTGACTATTAACAGAAATTGAACTGTTCCCTCAGTCTCCAAAACTAGGGCTAAAATGCCTTGTTTACTCTATTGGAAATAAAAGGCAGTATCAGATTTATTTAAAAACTATCACTTAGTTAAAAAATTCAAATTAGCATCTCATAAAATTGATAAATCTCCAAAAATTGAGCCTCTGCGTGATGTTAAACCTGTGTAGTATGCAGTCTGATATATCACATGTTCAAGGTCTTGCATACATGTGCTTATGTGGGGAACAACGTTTCCTCTAAACTGTGCACACAAAATTTTTGCTTTCAGAATTTCTCATTTACAGTCATTGATTTTGCATACTATAAAAACTAATTTTATGATAAATCAAACTTGTCACTTATACTATTTAGTAATTTCTCCAGTGTTTACTCCAATATTACTCTAACCCATTCCAACTTACACTAATTAGTTGATTTTAGCCTGCACCATTTAGGCAAACTGGCACATCAGCAAATTGCAGAAAAGCATGTTTGTTGCCTACTGTCTACACCAACGTTTCTCAAACTTTTCCTGCGATGGAACACCACAAATCCTGAAATTTTAACGGAACACCTTGGTTAGAATAGAGGATCATCAGTCTTGTATTTAATGTAAAGCTAAGTACACACTATCACCGAAGCAGACTGTATCGCATCGCAGAAATGCGACAGTGCACACTACAGCCATGCCAGGCCGCAGCACATCGCATTGACCTTGCTTGTGACCGCACATTTTCCTAGAATAGATACCTCCATACTTCACGAGTGCTTGGAGGTGTCGACAACTGCAGGCAGCTGAGTCGAGGCCAGTGTGTGTGTGCTGGCCTTAATAGCACAATCCACATGCAAAGTGAGGAGCGCCTGATTTTCAAACATGTTTGAACTTTTTATTATTATTATTATTATTATTATCTGAGACCTCCAGGGAGTCAAGGACTCATCAAGGGAGGCTGTAAATTATCCAACCCAACTATCATACCGTCCCTTAAATTTATTTACACTAGATGCACTCACTACCCCTAAAGGCAAATTATTCCAGTCACTCACTGCTCTCTGGGAGAAAAACCTAGCTCTTACCCCTTTCTTGACTGAAATTGACTGAACAACCTTAACTTCCATGGATGCCCCTGTGTTCTCTCCCCGCCTTCCATATAACGAAAAAATCCATCATTCGAAATGCTATAACACCCATTCAAAAGTCTATAGACCTCTATCATATCACCCCTCTTTCTCCTGTTAACCAGAGTCTGTAATCCACATACTCACAATCTGTCCTCAATCTAAATCCCATAATCCAGATATAATTTTTCTAACTCTTCTTTGCACCCTTTCCATAGCTTCTTTATCCTCTTGAAACCCGGGAGACCAATTATGCGCACAGTAATCCAGGTGTGGTCTTATCAAAGCCTTATAAAGAGACAAAATTACTTCCTTAAACTTACATGTCAAAGTTCGCTTCAACATAGCAATTATCCTCTGAGTTGTATTTGAAACTTTTGCTATATGACCTTTAAACTTTAAATTCTTATCCACCAATATGCCAAGATCCCTGCCTCTTCAGTTTCTTGTAGCATAACCCCACTAATATAATATGCTGCTGGAACTCTAATCATGCCAGAGTGCATATCTTTACGCTTACTAACATTAAACTGACAGCCATTTTCGGTTGCCCAGATTTCCAGTCTATTCAAATCATTTTGTAATTGCTGAATATCAGTAGCATCCCTGATTGCCTTGCCTATCTTTGCATCATCGGCAAACAATTGCAAATCTGATGATAGACTCTGCTTGATGTCATTAATGTATAGATTGAACAATAATGGCCCAAGGTCTGAACCTTGAGGTACACCACTGTTTACCTTAAATCTGGCAGATTCACATCCTCTGTATACCACTTTTTATTATCTGTCTGGCAACCATCCCCTGATCCAAGTCAATAGATTATATTCCAATCCCATATTCTCCAGTTTATGCAACAACCTATCGTGTGGTATCCTATCAATTGCCTTACAAAAATCCAACATTATCATAGTTTATCCATTTCCTTTATCCAACGCAACCGTAGCATTGTTATAAAATATGAGCAAATTGCTAAAACATGACCTTCCTTTAGTAAACCCATGCTGTTCCCTGCAGAGTATAGAATGCTTGTCTACCCATTTCTGTATGCGTGTTCTTAACAACTTCTCTAAAATCTTCCACACCAGAGATACTAATAGGTCGGTAGTTAGACACATCAGTTTTTGCACCACCCTTGTGCAATGGAACTATCATACATTCCTTCCATTCCTTTGGTATTATTCCTGAGCTGAGACTCAAGTTATACAAATGTGTGAAAGGCCTAGCCAATTCAGCTGAACATTCCTTTAGCAAATGGGCTGATATTCCATCTGTCCCTATTGACAAATTCTTATTCAGGTTATGCAAAAGCTCTTCAACCTCATTTTCATGAACCTCTAACTCTTCATTCAACGTGACAGCATTGTACACCATGCTACATACACCTGGTTGATATATCTTAGCAAAGTGAGCACTCATTAACTGAACAATCTCCTTAGCTTCCGACACTCATGTACCATTTGCATTCAATAAAGTTATTCTTCCACATTCATTTTTTCTTTTGCTTGCAGCATAATGATAAAATTCTTTTGGATTGCCTTTAGTTTTCATAGCCCATTTCTTTTCATACTCTGTTTTAGCTTTTCTCACAATATTCATTACTTTTCTGGCCTGAGCTTTATATATTTCATAACTCCTCTCACTCTTATTCTAACGATATTCTTTCCACATCATCTTCTTGTGGATCTATTGCTTAATAAGGCTGCACATCCATTTCACTCCCAACCTATTCATTCTTTGAACACTAGGTATACATTGAGATACCACCTCATTTAAGTACTTTTTTCAAAGATTTCTATGCATTGCTGACATTTTTTTCCATTCAGTACTGTTACCATGAGACCAAAGATAGTATACTTCTAAGTCTATCTTAATTTCCAGCTTTGTAGTTCAACATGTAGCCTGTTTTAATTGGAGCTTCAGTACAAGTAGATACTTCCCAAAAAACAGCATGATTACTGTCACCAATTGGTGATAAAATAGCCATATTCTTGACAGAGATAGAGATCCCTTTTGACGTTATGAGCAAATCCAACACTCTTTGACCTCGAGTTTCTTCTTTCACATGCTGCTTGAGAAAGTTGTCTTGCAACAATTCAATGAATTTCTCTTCTACCCAATCAATGCTTGGAAAATTAAAGTCACCCATAATGATCATTCTCTACTCATAAGCTAAATTGGCGATGCATTTCTTCTTCCCCTACAACTGAGCTGCCAGTTCTGTAGCAACACCCCACCATATATTTCATTCTGTTAACCTCCACTTCACACCAGATACTCACTCATTGCTATATGGGACATTGTTACCATCATTGTTTTCTTATATTTCTACCCTAACTGGACTTAAGTCATCTGATATCATTAGTAGCACTCCTCTCCTATCTCTTCTGTCATTCCTAAAAATAGTATATCTGTTACACTTGATTCCACCTACCATATCTGATTCTGATAGCCAGGTTTCACTAATGCCAACAATTTTAGGCCACATCGTATTCAATAAAGCAACAAACTCAACCCCTTTGTTTCTAATGCTCCTGGCATTTGTGTATAGATGTAATAAATTACGACCTAGCCTGTTCTTATAATTAGATATGCAATCTATTTGGTCTTGTTCTAGAATTTTCTCTTTTCCCTCCCCAGACATACTTAAAAGGTCTGAACCCAAAGCATGGCCAGCCTAGCTGGTCGAGTGGTTAGCGTATCCACTTCCCAGCCAAAAGGCAGCGGGTTCGTATTCTGCCGCGAGCATGGATATTTGTGATTGTCTGTGGAAGTACTGGTGGTGGTCGGCGATAGATGATGGTGTAGTTGCGGTCAGCTGGTGGATTGTGAGTGGGGGAGACCGCGTTGTAGAGCAGATGCCCTCTGTCGATGAGTCTTTGGATTCCCTGGAGGTGACAAATAATAATAATTTTTTTCCACTCCTTTGCCACATACATAACCATGTTCATATGCATTCATATTTTTATCACGTTTGTATACCATAGCTGAACTTTCACATACATTTTTCCCATTCCTTCCTTGGTGATCTAGTTTCCCTGACTTGATTGATTGGGTCTCATACCAAGAAGTACTTTCTCCAGATTTCTGATGCCAAATGAATTCAAGTGCAGGCCATTATTCTTATACAAATCGTTTCTTCTATCAAACACACCCCACACATCAAAAAACTCGTATCCATATCTTCTACATAGCCTGTTCGTGAAATCATTTGCTATCATCACCCTCCTTCTTAACTCAGTACTATCATATCTAGGTAGTAATCCTACAGTTTTTACTCTTTCACATTTCTTTCTCGCCTCTTTCAACAGACCTTTCATATCTTCTCTCATACTATGTTTGTCACCGCTTAAATTATTAGTACCTACCAACACTGCCATTTCTTTTACATTTCTTTTTTTGGTTTTCAATTACGTTGATCATATTTTTAATTTTCGCTCCTGGGAAACTAGAAGTAGTGACTCCCTCGGCAAGTGCAAATTTTAAAATTGAGTCACCATATCATATTACCTGTTAAAGATACCAAGCAATTTTCTAAGTTAGGTTTTAATCCTTTTTCCCAAGTGAAGCAAACAGACAAATAAGTGAAGTTTGTACTTGAACATAGTAAAAGTCTGAGGTAACTCGTGGTAAAGGTGGAGCAAGCTCTGGTCACTTTCCTTAGTATTTCCCCCTATTGCAAAGCACATCCTCCTGCAGAGATGTATGATGCTATGCATTAAAGGATTAAAGGCAAGGTCTACTACCCAGACCAGTTTCGACCTTTATTGAGGTCTTGTTAGTGGGAGCCAGGCCCATAAATGCCAAGGTTGAAGTGATACAGAGCTTATAGATTTTACCTAAACAAGTTGCCACAAGGTGCTTTGATCTTATTAAATAAAAATCTCAGGATGAGAGTAAGATGTAGAAAGTTTTTTAACTTGGGTATACTATGTTAAAGATACCAAACAATTTTATAAGCTAGATTTTAATCCTTTTTCTCAAGTGAAGCAAATAGACAAATGAGTGAAGTTTGTGCCTGAACGTAGTTCAGGCCTGAGGCATCTCGTGGTAAAGGTAGAGCAAGCTCCGATCACTTTTCTTAGTATTTTCCCCCCTAATGCAAAGCACATACCCTTGTGGAGATGTTAGTGGCCCTTGCCTTTAATGCATAGCATTATACATCTCCGCAAGGGGCTGTGCTTTGCATTAGGGGGAAATACTAAGGAAAGTGATCGGAGCTTGCTCCATCTTTACCATGAGTTGCCTCAGACTTGAGCTATGTTCAGGTACAAACTTGACTTATTTGTCTGTTTGCTTCACTTGGGAAAAAGGATTAAAACCCAGCTTATAAAATTGCTTGGTGTCTTTAACATAGTATACCCAAGTTAAAAAACTTTCTATACCATATTACCTCTTTTTTCTTAGATATTAACTGGCTTACCTTGTTGTTATTAATAATTTGGTTTCCATGTTCAGTATTTTCCTGCATGTTCTTGTTCTCATCCTTTTTTTATCCTGTCGAAGTTTAGAGAAATGATTTTCCACCTATTCCAATTCCCTGGTCAATTTCCTAATAATTTCTTTTAACCGAGCTATTTCTAATGTCAACATATCCACAGATAAATTATTATCATCACTACAGCAGTGCTTTTGTTTAGGACAAACTCTCTCCTCAGTAGCAACAACTTTAGCTTTAGTCACTGCCTTGTTATGATTAGTTTTCGGTGCCATTTTTAAGAGTAGAAAAACTAATAACATTTCTGAAATTATGTTATAAAATGCTTTAATACAATAATTACCCTAAAAAACTACAATAATATACTTGTGGCAGCATTTAAAACCATTCCAGGCTCATATCAATTTTGATACTTTTTTTTTTTCACAGAACACTTATTCACTTTCTGCAGAACATAGTTTGGGAAACCCTGGTCTAGACAGAGTCACTTGAACTCATGAAAATGGTGATAGATTTTTATAGCTATGAAGATTTAACCAAATTAATTTAGTGCTCATAATTTCACAGGTTATAGCTAGATGAAAAAGGGCAACATTAATGTGAGAAATGTTACATTATGGTTTTAGTGCATTAAATTCTTCAAATGTCATGGTTGAAATTAAATGAACCACAAGTTCATTTAAATTTAAGTGGCTAGACAAATGTGACAATTTGTTTATAAACTGTCTGTATATACAAGTATTTAAGTAGCATTTAGGTTGTTCTTATGGAAATATTTAACATAGTGTACAAGATCCTTTAACAAACTTGTCACCAATTTTAGACTTATCAGATTAAGAGTTTGACTTTTGTCATTATGAGCACAGACTACCATACACATTATGTCAGTCTTTGCTAACCTTCTCATTATGGTTGATGTCCTTTTCTGAGTTAGTATTTTGCTTTTAGTTCAAGTTTGATTTCACTGTTTTGCCTCTGAACTGAGTTGTTAGTGCTTCTCTCTCTGAGCATTAGGTTATGGGTTTGAATCCCACTGCAGCATGTAAATGAAAAAGTAGATTTTATCACTCAGTGTGTGTGTGTGCACGCGCGCAGATCACCTTTCTTAGTGCTTGAAAACAATCTATATTTAGTTTCTAGAGCAAAGGAGGGGGGGGGGAACCCATCTAACTTTTAAGCAAATTATAATTACCCAGAAATTATATTCCTGTTGAATCCTGTATCCAAGTATAAGCTAACCAAGTTTCCATGCAGAGTATCTTCATGACTGCATGAACTCCTTTGCTGATTTAGTAATAAAATCTTTCCAATTTGGAATGACATCTGTGGAAGAGATGTCATAAAGATGCTTCACGTGCAAACTTTGTTTGATTACACTTGGATAAAGGATTAAAGAAGAATATAATTTTTTGGCAAGTATAGGCAAAAAAAAAAAAAAAAAGCGATTCTCTTCTGTATTTCTTTGTTGTTGAAATGGGCTCAATTCTGCCTTTGACTTTGATTCCATCAACCAGTTATCCAACAGAACTCTTCAACCTGCATTTTTACATTATTCGAAACTGCTGACACAGTCTGCAGAACCAAAGAGTTAGACGTAACTCAGCATATGGCACTCATGATCTATGTGAGAATATGAAGGAGTTTTTGCTTTGTCCAACAACTCCTTCACATCCTCCCTCATGGGAGGATGTGTAAATTGAAGAGGGGGAGGATAGCAAACAAATCAGGTTATGCAGAAAGAATGATAGACCTATTGTCTGAGTTTGATGGAAAGAAGAATTTGTATAATGCTGATGGGTTGCAAATAAATTGTTTTGATGTTAGTGTCTATAGAGAGCTTTATTCACCAAGCATGTTGAAGCACTTCAGGAAAATTTAAACAATTAGGGTGGATGCAGGTGATTGTGTGAAGGCACCCATGAGGCAAGTGAGTGGGAAAATGACAAAGTGCATAATCTAGTCTAGTCTCAAGCAAAAATATTGAACTGCATAGTCAGTTCAGAAAGTAAAGGTAGTTGGTGGCTTAAAGAGATGCTGCAGTTTCTATATACTAATGCCAGAAATATCAGGAACAAGATGGAGGAGTTTATGGCATTGGTAATTTTTCAGTAAGCTTGAAATTCAGCAAACACTAATACCTATAATGAGACTTGGCTAATAGCAGATGATGTAGTTACAGGGATAGAATGTGAAGGGTTTAATATTTTTAGAGAAGATAGGATGGGAGGGAAGAGGGGTACTACTGATGATAGCAGATGCATCGCAGCCACAAAATAGGAGATAGGTGGGAGGGTGGCTATTCATGTGAAGCATTCTGGTGTGGGATCAAGATCAATAAGACAAAATATACAGTTGCTTGCTTCTATAGGCCAGTGTGTTCTGGGGATGATCTGGAAGACACACAAATGAGCAAATTAGGTTGAATGATTATTATTATTGGGAACTTCATCTATGGAGATTCAGATTGAAAGAAATATCACACAGCAGGAAAGAAATGGAATTTATACACCTGAGAGGGAGCATGTGATGGAGGGGACTAGGAGGTGCAAGAGCATTTGATCTGATGGATTCTATTACCTCTGGTTATAGGATCAAAATTGCTATCTATAACCAAGGGGTGGCCACATTACCTATAATTGGGAAAGTGACCATACAGTCTTGATTTGGGAGAATGTAAAATATGGGGAATATTCTATCAAGAAGGGGGTATACGAGGTGTGACAATTTAATTCCCAGTTTCACTCATGTGGTGATTTGGTTGGAATCACGTGAGTAATCGTCTTTGTACATGTTTTACCTAATGTGCGTAAACCTCAAGCCAATAGAGCCATTTGCTAGTTGGCTATTGCAAAAACAATAGAGATCTGCATGTAAACTTGGAGCAGCATGTTAACATCAAATTTTGTGGGAAAATCGGCAAAACTGCTACTGAAACATTGGAGCTGTTGAAAGTGACATATGGTGTGGATGCTCTGAAAAACTCAAATGTCTTTGAGTGGCATAAAAGAATCAAAGATGGGCGAGAAGATGTGAAAAACGACCCCAGAAGTGGGCAGCCAGAAACAAAAATGATGGACCCAAATGTGAACAGAGTGGGAGATTTGGTACGGTGTGACAGATGATTAATGGCTGATGAATTGCAAATGAATCAAGAAACAGTTATGGTAATTTTAAATTGAAGATTTGGGTATGCGAAATTTGTGCCTCAGATCTTGATGGACGAACAGAAGCAGCACATAAGCACATGTTTCCGAGAGTAATTACGAGTGATGAAACCTGGTGCCTCCAGTATGATCTCGAAACAAAACGGCAGAGCATGCAGTGGAAAATTCCAAGTTCACCACGTCCAAAAAAAAAAGAACGCATGTCACATTCACAGTTCAAGACCATGCTGGTGTGTTTCTTTGATCACAAGGGGATAGTTCACTACGAATTCATTGAACAGGGACAAACGGTCAACCAACAATGCTATTTAGAGGTGCTGAAAAGATTACGAGATTCTGTTCAGAGAAAAAGACATGAATTGTGGCCTGACAAGTGGATCAATCGTCAAGATAATGCACCATGACATAGTGCATGCATCGTGAGAGAGTTTCTGGCCAAAAAATCGATTACCAAATTAGGTCATTCTGCTTATTCACCCGACTTAGCACCCTGTGATTTCTGGCTGTTTCCAAAATTAAAGATTGCGCTAAAAGGACGAAGATTTTCTGACATCGCTGATATCCAGCATAATGTGATAAAGGAACTCGAGTATTCTGGAAAAAGAGTTCCAGGCCTGTTTCCAAAAAATGGGAACACCATCTAAACCAATGTATAAATCCACAAGGGACTACTTCGAATGCGACAGTAGCTACTAATGTATAGTTCCGAACGCAAGTTTTTTACATGTGCATTCTAGGAATTAAATTGTCACACCTCATATGTGGACTACAAGGCAGATGATTATGACAAACTTAAGAGGAAGCTTAAAGCTGTGCTATGGCATAAAACACTGCAAAGGAAGAGCGTTAGTAGTGCATGGGAAATGGTTAAGGGGCATCTATAGGAAGCAATATTAAATTGTAGCAATGCCTCTGATCAGACTCTTAAATTGAAGACTCAGTTCTTCTAGAGTTCCAAGGGAGTGGAAAGAGGACAAAATAATTCCTTTACGTAAGGGAGGTTCTAAGACTGCAGTAGCAAATTATAGACCAACAAGTATCTCAAAAGTGGTGGTAACAAGTACTTGAAAAATTGGTCAAAAAGAGAAATCAAGAATGGGTGGATGAAGGGCAACAATGGCTTTGAGAAAGGTCCATCATGCCATTGTAATTTACTAACTTTTCATAATAGTGAAAGCTGAGTTGTATAAAGTAAGTGGCTGTACAATGATTGCTAGGATCACTACTGTTTCATTTGTACATAAATGATATAGGAAATAACTTGAAAGGAAATATTCAGTTTGCTAATGATGCAAAATTTGGTAGAGTAATAGTTAACCAAGGTGATGTGGAGAGTTTGCATGATGATTTTAATAGGCTGTCAGTATGGGCAAAAAATAATGCTTGTCAGTTTAAAACCTGTTCTTTACATCACACAAAAACCTGGCATGGATGCAAATTTAAAGAAGCCTGTGAAATTTTGATTAACTTTCCTAATCTTAATAATAACGGTGGCATAAAAATCCCAAGAATTTGGATGGCACACATTCAGTCCACTTAGTTCTTGAAGTTTTCCAGCAAACCCTGACTTTAGGACCCTAAGCAGTTATTTCTGCTTTTATTGGCCACCATCCATATTGTTTGGTTTAATTATATGTATACTTATATGAGTAACTTTGTGAACATGTTACTTTCTAGCTTAATTCGTTTTTGTAATCAAATAGATAATATTAATAACAGGACTCTAGCATTGATGAGCTTCTGTAGCTCAGTCGGTACAGATGAAGCCCTTTGGTTGGAAAGACATGGGTTTGATTCCTTTCGATGACATGAGGAACCTTTATCTGACCTCTTTCAACTAAAGTTGAGTTAACCAGTCTCATACGGAGGTGGAGGGTTTTTCTCTCGCTAACTTGGGTGTTTCATCCCTCAAAGCAGGCAAACTGGTCCCGTGAACACACACACACACACACACACACACACACACACACACGGCTACAGTCATAAAATATACTACGGCCAGGAAGGCAACGGGAAACCACCTTGTTCATAATCATCTCCTTAGTACGGTAGCATATAGCTACCCCCACCAGCCATATAGCTGAGGGAATAGGATAGGATAGTATTGATCTAGTAAGTTTTTTTTTTTTTTACCAAAGGTCAGGCCAGTAGTTTTAACAGTTGGACTGAATCAATGTAACTTGAGCATACCATGTAGATTGTAGTGCAGCTTGTTTCTATGTAACATGTGTATACTCCAGGTGATGACTTTAATGTGAAGGACGAAATGTCAAGTGATTATTTTGGTTTATATTAAACTGAACTTTTTACTCTACTGCGGTAGTTGTTTCCATAATTTTTATAATGAATTCTGATCACTGTATAACCGTGAAGGAAAGGATTCAAAATCACTATTCTTCCTTGTTCTTTATAGATAGGCAGCTAATCAGGAATGCTACTGTACAAAATGATTTGAATAAGGCTGAATGTATTAGCAAATCGTAATCACTGTTAATTCAATGGTAGTAAGTATAAAATTATGCACTTTGGTGTGAGGAAATATATTCAGCGGCATATTATCCTGTCTTGTCGGATGTCATCTTTCTCCAGGAGATCAATATCATGTGTCCCCATGTCCTATTCTGTGCCTCTGCTACATTCCTTGTATGCGAGATAGGTCCAGTCTTCTATATTTTTCATTCACTCCAGTCTTTGCTTTCCTCTCCTTCTCTTTCCCTCAATATTATATAGATGGGATTATGCTTGCAAAAACTGATGAAAGCTAGAGATGTTGGTGTTATAGAATATGAAGTTCAAAATTCACATAGCAGAAATTGCAAATACAACTCGTAGGATAATTTGCAATATTGAAATGAACATTGATGTGTAAGGATAATAGTCATTTTGCCTCTTTACAAGGCTTTGATATGACTATCCCTGACTACTGAGCACAGATGTAATCTCCTTAGTTCCGAGGGAATAAAGAATCTGTTAAAAAGCTGAAAAGAAGAGTTACAATGATGATATATCAGGATTGTAGAATCTGTATTATGAGGACAGGTTGAAGATGTGAACTGTATACACTGGTAGACAGGAGAAAGAGGGCTAGTATGATCGTGGTCCATGAACTTCTGAAAGGATGTTGTATTGGTTGATAAAATTTTTCATTACATGGAGGGAGAGGACAAGGGACATTTGTTGAAGTTTGTTTCTGGTTAAGAAAATGACTACTTGTGGAGCAGTGAGTGGAACGGTTTGCTTGTCAAAGTGCCAAGTGCACCTGGTTAGAATGATTTTAGAGAAAGTATGACAGCTGGTGTGGGTGATATATAGCTTACATTGATGAGTCCTTGACTCCCTTTAGGTTTCTGATGATAATGATCTTTAAAAATAAAGTTTTAAAATCTTTTAAAGATTTTAAAACTTCTGCCTGAAATGCAATACAGAAGTTTTAAAATCTTTAAGAAAAATCTAAACATGTTATGGATTAGCCATCTACTTCCATTCTATACTTGGAAGACAACTTTTTCATTGGTGTGTTTAGTCTTCTGAAGTAATTCTTTCACATTCTTTGAACAGAAACCAGGATCTTACACTTCATGACATCTGCAAGTCTTATTCATTGTATAACATACAAGACCTTGAAACTCACAAAATAAGTTTCTTTTCCTCTTACTTTATCTCTGCTACTGCTGTATCATGGAAGTCTTCCCCGTTTATGTGTTTCCTGTGTTTCCCAAGGAATACAATATACAGACATTTTAAATCAAATGTAAATGAATTTTTTCCTTTCCCAAACTACTCATACATGGTACTAATTACAAATACTTTTGTAAAGTCCAAAAACATTACCACATCATCTCCCCCCCCCCCTTATCCATTACTTATCCTTTATAAAACCATGTCGACTGTCAGAAAAATTTATCATCCTAGTTCTGTTTTCTTTTCCCAAGTAATCACCAGTAACTTCATCAAAACTGCCAAAACTGATCCCCCCCTCCATTCGGGGGGGGGGGGGGCAAAATCCCCCCCCCCCAGACAAAAAATCCTCCAGGTCAAGAGTATAGTCATCTTTTGTGAATTTCCTAAAAATGTGCTGATGTATATTATCTGGTCCCAAGCCTCATAAGCATCTGCTTTGTTCATTCACTTTTAGTCCCTGTAGCATTTGTCTCCTTTCTCAGTATTGCATAGCATCAGTCCCATCAGTATGATATATACTGATGAAATGCTCATTAAATAATTCTACCACATCTCTACAGTGTCACTTCATCACTTTCCATTACTGTTATTCTTCAGTGATTGTTGCTGTTATTTGTTACTTAAAATCCCTTCTTTGGCCTGGCTGGCCAGTCTTTCATAGAGCCAAAAGGCTTCATTTCAGCAAATGCAAAATTATATAAATCAAGTAGATTTTAAATCCAGCATTATTCCAAAGCCAAATACAGAAACTAAAAGTTTCATATGAACTTGCTGGCATTTATGAGTTGCCTTAGCCAGACCTTATAGGAGACATGATCACTTTGCCAGAGCATCCATATATTCACCTCCTATTGGTCCATTTTGATAAGGTTTCACTGGCCTGACAGCTATTTCAAATTGATTGGTTCTCCTCAGAGACCAGGCAGAAAACCTTAAGAGAATAAAAACTTTCATTCAGTACTAAGAAACTCAAAGTGTCAGAGAGGTGTATTTTTCGTAAGTGAACTCTCGGCCGATGCATAAAGTATTTACTAAAATAAAGAGCCAAAAGGCTTCATATGGATGCTTGGGCAAAGCGATCATGTCTTCTATAAGGTCTGGCTAAGACAACTTATAAATGCTGCAAATGTATTCCAGTAAGCTCTCTAGTCAAATTTCATATGGAACTTTTATCGTTTCTGTATTCAGCTTTGAAATAATGCTGGATTTAATATCTAATTGATTTATATAATTTTGCATCACTGAAATTAAGCCTTTTGGCTCTTTATTTTAGTAAATACTTTACACACTGACCAAGAGTTCGCTTATGAAAAATACATTTCTCCAACACTTAGTTTCTTAGTACCGAACGAAGAGTTTTTGATCTTTTAAGGTTTCTGCCTAGTCTCTGAGGAGAACCAATCAGTTTGAAACAGCTGTCAGGCCAGTGAAACCTTATCATAATGGACCAATAAGAGGCGAATATTATGGACGCTTGGGCAAAGTGATCATGTCTCCTATAAGGTCCAGCCAGGGCAACTCATAAATGCAGTGAGTGTATTTCAGTAAGCTCTCTGGTCAAATTTCGTATGAAACTTTTATAGTTTCTGTATTTGGTTTTGAAATAATGCTGGATTTAATATCCACTTGATTTATATAATTTCACTTTTCTTATTCTTGTCACTTTTCTAGTCTGGGTTTTATGTTCCATTTCTTTCTTATTATCCGGTTTTGCCATTCACCCATTTCACTCCTTTGTTTGCCTAACGCTAAGTATTTGTGGTACATTGCTAGTATTATCAAATGTGCCCTAACCACATTTTGTGAGTTCTCTCGGATCAATCCTTACATGTAACGGTTGGTGTTCTTTCTCGAGTCTTTCCTGTCGATGCTGGTGTCCCTCAGTGCCCTGTCGTTTCGCCTACCTCTTCCTGATTTATATAAATAACGTGCTCTCATCAACTGCAAACCCTATTCATAGTTTTGCTTATAACACATGCCGCTCATCCTACTCATATTATAAGCCTTGCAGTGCTTCACTATTTTTTCATTTTATTTTAATCCTTTTTCTGCATCCATCAATTACTATTTCTGGTGAGGTTACATAAAATAAATGATGCATGGTTATTATTGTTTGATATATAATTATATTTGATGTATAACTGTTGGAAGTTTTTCCACTTGATTATACTGCAAATTAAAGATACCAAGAAATTATGTATAGCCATTCCTTGAGTTACGTCCTCTTGAAGATATGTCCGTGATCCCATAAGGGAATAAATAACATTTTCGGCTATACTTTCGAACAAGGTGCATGCGAGCTTAAGGTAAAGCATGCACAGTGGCAACAGCGCTTTCAGCAGCAACCTCCCTCGGCAGTCGGCACGTGTCTTCAACAGTTCATCTGTTGATTTTGTGTTTGAGAAATGGGTTATTTGTGTATTTATCGTTAAATATTTCTCAATGTTTTGTGCAACATGATCCCTACACACACAATCCAAAAACCTAGTGAAGAATCACAGAAAAAGAGGCGAGCAATTGATCTTGAAACGAAGTTGCAAAATGAAGCTGGTAAGCCTGTCAGTGTGATCACACATGACTTCGGATGGTCTCATTCTACAATGATGACCATTTTCAAAAATAAGAATAAAAGGATCTGCTTCCGTTAAATCGACGATAGTGACGAAGCAATGACAAGGTCCTATTGGTGATATGGAAAAGCTACTTGCATCATGAATAGATGACTTGAACCAAAAGCGCATACCCCTTAGCTCTGTGACCATAACTGCTGAAGCACTAAGTCTCTTCAACATATTGAAGGAGAAAGCAGAACCCAATTATGACTATAAAGTCAGGTTGGTTCATGAGAGTCAAGCAGCGTTTTGCGCTGCATAATGTGAAAATGTATGGTAATCTGCAAGTGCTGAGAAGGCTTCCAAAGAGTTTGTGGAAAAATTGAATAAAATTATTATTCAGGAAAATTATTTGCCACAGCAAATGTTTAATATAGATAGGACGTCCTTGTTTCAGAAAAAAATGCCTGAGCAGACATTTATACAGAAAAAGCTAAAATCTATTTCAAAGCTCTTAATGCCCGTATTATGATTCATAACAGAATCGTAATACGAGCATTAAGAAGGGCATTAATGTTACGAAACTGAAACCATTTGTTATATGGCACAGTGAGAATCCACGAATCTTCAAAAACATTAGGAAGCATACTCCCAGGTCATTATCGGAGCAATAAGAAGTCGTGAAAAAAAAAAATTTGTTTGAGGATGCCTTAATCAACTGTTATGCGAATGAAATAAAAAGCTATTGTGTGAAAGAAAATGCAGAATTTAAAATTTTATTAATTCTAGATAATGCTCCAGGTCTATGTCTTATATCAGTGATCTTCACCAAGGTCATTTTTCTCCCTCCAAACACTACTTCATTCATCCAACTGATGGATCAGGGGGTTCTTGCAGTGTTTATGGCTTATTATCTATGGAGAACTTTTTCACAAGCCATTTCTGCTACTGAAGGAAATTACCACACTCATGCAATTTTGGAAAACATTTAATATTTATTGTGGTATTAAAAATATTTCTGTGGCTTGGGACGAAGTGCCCTCTCAATGTATGAGTGGCATATGGAAAAAGATATTAAAAAGGTTTGTGGATGATTTTGGAAGTTTTTAATAGTGGGCCTAGCAAATAATCTGAATCTCGAAGTGAATGATGACAACATAATCCAACTCATAGAAAGTTTCTCTTCATCGAGTTCACCTTGAACTTGGTGAAGACAAATGAAGAAATGGTTGAACTGGAGGAACAACTGTTGCAGAAGAGGAAAAACGAGAAAAGGAAGAGGGAAAAGAGAAACAGGAAGAGGTTTATTAAGGTCTCTTCAGTGAGAACCAGACCCAGATGTAATACCAAGGTTGAAGTAATGTAGAAGTCATATTTTCATATAGTCCTGAAAATAGTTCAAGCACAAACGTGTTTGCTTACACTTGGATAAAGGATTAAACCAAGTATATAATTTCTGTATCTTTAATTTGATGTATTATTATTATTATTTTACTAATATAATTGTTTTACATAGCATGGAACTTTTCCAGCACCTATTAACCATGTTATGCAATTACTGTACTGCTTTTCAAATTTACATTGCTGACCTGGTTGGCCAAGTGAATTGCATTTCTACTCTTTATCCAACAAAGTGTGGGCTCAAATTCCAGTGTAGTGGTATGTTATCGATCATCTTTAAGTGCTAGATATTTTTTATTCTCATGGTCTGAGAATGTTGTTTTGCTTATTTGGAAGCCTTTTATTTTATTATGTTTGCAAATTCTATGTTTTGGTTTCCACAGGAGGATTCTTGGATTATCTTTAGCTCACATATAGTATTAAAAAAAATAAATAAATACAAGTGGTTTGCAACCTTTTATAAATAGGATTCACATTAAAAGGTATGTATTAATTGGTTAAGTAATCTTATATTTGCATGTGTATTGCAAGAAAAATCCTGTAAAGAAATGTGATTTGTATAAACTGAGCTCATTGTTATTTTGTTTTATTTTAGATAAAACTGAACTTGAAACAGCACAGCACTATTTAGAACAAGCAGCACAGAATAATTTGGTAAGTTCAGTATTCAAGTTTTTTTTAATACATATGTATATATATATGTCTGCCTTATCTTTAGAGATGTTGCATTTATTCCATTAGAATGAGAGGTAGAAGCATAGTAGGGTAGAATATTGCCCAACAACAATGGCAGGGGACCAGATCGCTTAACTGCTATGAGCAAGAGGCAAACTTAGTGACTAAATTTGGCATTATTTTACTGCTGAAGGACAAGGTGAAAGTGGCTGGATGGAGTTCTTCTGAAAGGAGACTTGGATAAGGATATCTCATGGTCTGAATTACCAAGAGGCTGACACCTGTAGTGTATTTATGATGTGAACTGGTTAGCATGTTTACACCAGGTTGAGAAGAAACTTCTCATACTGACGTTGACGGTATGGTAAGATAGGTGTTTTCTTCTACTTCCTTTTTGATATTTGGCAGATGTGCCACATATCATGATGGGGTTTTTGATCTGAAGGAATGTGTTTAAGGATATATTATAAACCAATAATTTAGGAGAATCCTATATTTAATTAAATTACTAAAAGATGTAAATATGTGAACTGGCAGAATGATTGGAATATATAAGGGAGAATAAGAATAGGTATGAATAATTTTGATTAGAAGCAAGTGGATTGCTAATAATTTGCATTTGTAGTATTATGTGAATCTAGTCAGTTGCTGGGGTGAAGTGAATTAATATGATCATATAACCATTAGACATGTACACATTTAAGGTGAGCATAATTAAAAAATAAATAAATAAATAAATAAAAAACTTTAGAGGAGAGGGAAAGAGATTTGTTTTTGAAATTTAAATAACCAATAATAAACCGTAGCTGTATATTGGTAGCTTAGTAAATAGCTATAGTGAGGAATTTATCCAGTAGTGTTAACTGGGTAATTCATCTAGGCCTGCCAGGAATATGCATGACTTGATAAAGCAGCAATTCTTTTGCAGTTTGTTATGCTTGTTGTATTTATTTCTATTTTTCACAATTAGATATCTTTCTCTTTAAAATATCTTTATCAGATGAGAAACTGCTTTTTGAATAAAATATGATTGTGATAATCAAGAGTTATCCACCTGTTTGAGATTCTGCTTTCATCGCAAGTTTTTTGTCAGTGGTTCTGCTGTAATATCAATCATGTGCTAGCATTTTAGTGAAGATCACATCACCAGTCACAAATCTCTTCTTGTAACACATAGAATGATTAATTTTTATTATAGAAATTGATTGAGCATAGATTGCAATTAAACAAAATTAGCACAGACATCTAATGTGAATATAGCAATGCATGAAATAGTTATAATCCAGTAATAAATTTTCTAGGATCCACAGTAGTTATTCATTCATGCTTGGAAGTGTCATCCTCATCACTTTCTTTTTCCTCTAATGACCTGTGATGGTTTACTTCAGTTTCCTCCTCGAGATCATTTCCATTATAGTATTGAATTTGATCATCAATGGATGCAAATGTTTCATAGTTTCTGATGTGATTCATGTCTAACGAGACATACATCATTTTCATTATCGGCCATATCTTCCACATCCATGACGCTTAAAACTACAGCGAACAACAGTTTTGACTGGTCTTGTTGCTTATTCCTTCCCAACAATAAACTGCATTGCTTGTAAAAGAAAGAAAACAAAAGGAGATGGACTAGGAATGTATCAAAAAAAAAATAAACCTCATTGAAATGAGAAAACAGTTGATTGCAGGAGGGAATAGAGGAACTATTGAAATAATAATAAGGCAATAATGATAAATGCAGGGTGGCCATAAAATAACTTTCCCTCTTTGGAGGCATCTGTAGCTAAAACCAATAAACGGAATGAGACCAAATTTTATATTGAGACTTTTGAAGGCATGAGGAGATGATTTCCCCGAAAAAAAGATTTAGTACAAAAACTCGCCAACAGGGGAAATTTTGGTGCTGGCAGAGCCGAAAGCAGTCAAATATTTGCAGTAAACGCAGGTGAAAAGATTATGCAAATTTTACAGTGCGTTTTTTTACCTTAAACAGTGCAATGCCGTAGTGGCCCTTTGGGAATTTAGAAGGCTTCATAACCTGCGTACAGGTCCTAAGTCAGCTGTAGCACTGAAAGGTATGATTAAGAAGTTTGAAGAAACTGGATCAATAGGAGTTAGAGCTGGCAGAGGACGGAAAGCAGTGCAAGAAGACACAGTAACAGACGTTGCTACTGCAGTGCAATTTGTTGTATACAAGAAAGGTCAGCACATTGAAAATCGTGTATGTGGTCCAGGGGACCCTGATTCTGATGAATAAAACATTATTTCCTGCAAGTTCAATCACTACATTAATTTCTGTGTGTCTCGCAAGTTGTTTTAATTTAATTATTATTATTATCATCATTCTAACGCACCACATATCCAGCTGGAATGAGTGACACGGCTGTCGCTTACACTGTCGAAATGTTATTATTCCATTTTATCTGCCTTTAATATAATTATCCGCTTGTTTTCAGCTCCGCCAGATTTTCAATATAAAATTTGGTCTCATTCCGTTTATTGGTTTTAGGTACAGATGCCTCCAAAGAGGGAAAGTTATTTTATCGCCACCCTGTTTAAAAGAAGATATTAAGAGATGATATGATCCAAAAAATCATTGATGAAAATAAACCTCAGAATTCTAAAAAAAGAAATGATCTTTCATATGGAAGAAAGAATATTATAACTCTTGAAGATCAAAATGGCAGAAAATTATTTAGAAAAAAGAACTCACAAAAGAAGCAAAAAATTTCTGCATGAATTTGTATAAAAGTGAAAATAGATAGAAAGAAAATTTCAGAATCAACAGAAAAAAAAAAAAAAATGGGTTAGTTATGGCAATACCTCTGATTTTCTCCCATTACAAATCTTTGAAATTGATAAAGCATTAAAACTTTATTGAAGCTTTATTGTTTTTCATTTGTTTTAAAATGAAAAACAATAAAGCTGCTAGAGAGGATGGTTTAATAATAGAGATGATTAAAGAAGGTGGGGATATTCGAAAACAAGAATTGAAAATCTTCTTCAGTCAATGCATCAAAAAAGGAGAAACACCCTAAATATGGAATAATGCAAACATTATTTTACTACATAAGGAAGTAAATTAAAACTAGAAAACTATAGGCCTGTAGTTGATATTAATGGAATTAAACAACCTAACATTTGCTGATGATATTCTTATTGTTGAAAACAATACGAAAGATTTAAATGAAATGATAAAAGATCTAACAACTAAATCCATAGAAATTGGATTAGACATTAATTTTGAGAAAACCAAAAAGGATACGATGAAAGACACAACATTATTAAGGTAAACAATAAAGAATTGAAATAGTAGATGAGTATGTATCCTTAGTAAAATTGTTAACAATGAAGGAACAAAGGTCATGGAAGAAGTGAAAAGAAGAATAGGAATGGAATAGGCAGCTTTTGGAAAATTGAAGAGATTTTTAAAGAGCAAAATGAAACCTGAGAAGAGATTCAGACTGTTCAATGTGTATTGTCTGTTATGACATATGGAGCAGAAACTTGGCCAATCAAAAAGGAAATAATACATAAAATGCAAAAAAAAAACAGAAAGAAGAATGGAAAGATGTCTGCTAAACAAATGAAGAAATAAGAGTTAAAACGAAAACAATTTTTAGATATTGGAGAAAACATACTTCAAAATAAATGGAAATAGGCAGGACACGTTACAAGACTCAAGGACAATAGATGGACTAAAGTTATACTGGAGTGGCAGCCATATGGAGGCAAAAGATCAGCTGGAAGACTTGAAAGATGGTGAGATAAGGTAAACAGTTGGAACTCTGGCACCAATAACATCAAGACAGAAACAAGATGGAGAGAATTGGGAGACACCTATAGCCAGAAGTGGCTATAAAAAGGGTTAAAGGAAAGAAGAAAACTTGTAAAAGATTTGCACTGACTTCCTTAGTGATTTTCAAGAGCCAGTAAAATTTTTCTTGATTTCTCTTGTAATTTCACATCCCAACTCATAAGCCAATACCTAAAAAAAAATTCAGATATGATCTATGCATGTTAGTTCATGTGGTACTGAACTGGTAAACTCTCCATTTCTAATCCCTTTAAAGCTTTGAGGCCTGGCCTTTTCCAATAACTAACAGCTTTCATTTACTAATTCAACATATTTGAACAGCATAACACTTTTGTGGTCTTACTTTCAATTCAAACCCATATAGTATGTTTATAATACAGGGAATCATCTGATATGGAATGATAAAATAGTCTTGTTTTGTCAGTACTACAGTGTCATCCACTGAATTTTTGAATCAATATGTAATTTTTCTGACACTATGTGGGAGAAGTTACTGGCTGACTCAATTATAAATGTCATTCTGTCTCCCAAATCAATCGAAAAATTCTTGTTATATTCTCATTTTGTTTTTGTTCTTCCAATAAAATAGCTACCCTGATTTATCATTTGATCAATTAACTGGAATCTACTGTATATGGAAAACTGTAAAAAAAAATAAAAATAAAAATGCCCCTTACCTTTGATTACCTTGATGGACCTGTGATTTCAGTCAGGATTTCTCCATGATTGCAGGTCGTTGAGTCCAGCTTTTCCTGTCTTGGGCCTTTCTTCTCTGTTTTCTTCCACTTTCTTAATCCTTTGGTCTTCCAGGTTTCCTTTTGGTATCTCTCAGATACCAAAGATGTCAGCAAGTAGAAGAAGAAAAAATTGCTCTTACCTGGCCCAAACATGTTTAGAAGAGATGCAGAATGTTCAGAGTGGAGAGAATCATTAGATATTCTGGTAAAGAAGTGGACAGTTTGTGAAAGATTGTTGCTGACAGCAGAAATCTCATATCCCTGCCAGCTTGATCTTTGGAGTTGGAGAAAGGAAGACATTCTGAGTTGTGAATATTGAACTTCTTAAAGATAACCTCACTGTTTGGATATTTGGACTGTAGGTGATCAAGCTTCAAGTGGAAAAGGTGTGTGTTCGATAGAATTTGGAGAGAAATAGAATCTGCAAATGAATGTAATTGAATGAGCAAAGACATTGGAGCCATAAAGGAGCAGGTTTATGGTCTGACATTATATAGCACATGATTCAAAGATGCCCTTGTGATGGAAGGCATTGTGCAAAGGAATTGTAGTTAGGAAAGTTGATGTGTAAAGGTGGTAGTAAAGTTTGAGATCCTGTTAAGAATAGTAATTAGGTTTGAATGTCAGTGAGCAGTGGTGCACATCATATAAATGTGTTGTGACTGCAAATGTTGAAGAGGATATTAATCTTTTGAGGTGTTTTTTTTTTTTTTTTATTTTTTTGGGGGAAATTTTTTTTTTATTTACAATACTAACAGATATTCTTACATTGTGTTTCATAGCTAAATGAATGGGGACATTTAGTGGAAGTAAAGATCTGCAATGAGACCCCGGTTTCCAGTTCATTGCTTTGCCTCAAGAGTATCCACTGCACTCCACTATACTTAGACTCCCTCCATTCATGACCTGCCAGAATAAGCTGTTATAGGATTATTCTCCAGCTGATCAAAAGATCACCATCCAATAATATAATACAAAACACTGTATATATATATGTATTACTAACATTACACATCATACATGAAAAGATAATGTGAAAAAGAAATTCATATTTATTTACAGGTATAACAATTCATGCTTTGATAACAAAAAAGCATCAATATGATTGCTTTATGGTAGCCTAGTGCAATCGATACGATTGCTTCACAGTAGCCTAGCCTGTACACTAATGAATGAATCATTATAAAATTTTTATTTCATGCTAATTAAACTACTTAACAAATTAATAATAATTAATTTTATGCAGCTATGTTTAAATACTGTATCTTTACATTTGTTTACATTTCTCTCTACTGCAAATAGCCATGTATGAGTGGTTGTGTGCATAAGTTTTGATAAATTTTAACTTTTTTAAAATAGATTTGTGTATATTTTACGGTAGTAAATGATAAAATAGACTCGCATCTACATATATTTTATGTATTCATGACTTAACTTTTTCTTAATGTTTTCTATATTTCTAGGCTACGGGGTTCATCTAAGAGTTTTTTTTTTTTTTTTTTGAATTATCAAAATCTCTAAAAATTTCCAATATATTTATTTAAAAAAAAAAAAAACTGCGTATAAGTGGAACAGTGCAGTTCAAACCTGCATTCTTCAAGGGTCAACTGTATATTGTACAAGGAAGGTAAGCTTTACCTTCCCTTCCTTGTATAATGCAGTGCTAATATTAACCTAATCTTGGATCCTTATCCTGGTTATAACTATATACACAGGCACTCCACTTTTTTTGTGGTTGAATGTTATTTTTCCCAAATTTATTGTTTAGCAACCATTTCAGGGGTGATGTTAAGTCCCTGGAACATTCCCTTAAGGTCGTTGTGATATGCCAGAGTTTGAGTGGTTTACCAACATTGAGTTTGTAATTCCTCATATACACCTTGTTCAGTCACTGCTAACTTTACTCACTCAAGCTTGGTATTATTATTAGTCAGTAGGGTGAAAATTCCTGTTTTAACTATTCTCTGTAGGTGGTTACTTGCATACTATTTCTGTTAACTAGTATCATTCTTCCTCATGCTTGTTATATCAAAAGGACTGTTTCCCTTCTCTTTCATATGTTTTTTTGGTCTAATTGACAAAGTGTCGTGCAGTGCTATGTACTGTGCTTGCACTTTCCTTACCAATAGTGTCACTATCTATCTTTGCTCTTTATACTCATGTAACTGATATTTATTTCTCACCTTATTGTCTTCATAATACCATTTAATTATGTTATTCTATATATTATATTTTTATATGTTATTCTATGGCTACTATCTAAATGTCAAATACATGAAGAATGTATTTGACTATGCACCTTTTTAATACAAAGAGAATCATTATTCAGTTTATTGAACATAACATTTTATTCCTTATTTTATTATATGAAAGAAAAAGCTAAGCTATTTTTTGCAATGGAGCAAACCCTTTTTTTTAACATCTAGGCTTAAACAGTTGAATTTAATAAGGTTTAAAAAGGATATTAATTAACATACCTGTATCTTGAAGGTAAGGATGGCAAAAACTTGAATAAATATGTGATTGGAGATGAGATGGTATGTAATTTAAAAGTCGTGGGTATAAGATAGTCACCATCATTCTATGAGATTCCATTTCACCTACATTTTCTGTTGACCCTCCCCCTCATCTATGCCACACATTTTCTAAGTACCATATTTGCTGGCGTATAAGATGCATTTTTTCCTTTGAAAATAGGTCTAAAAAATAGGGTGTCTTATACGCCGATACTCAGTTTTTTATTATTTTCATTTCTGGAAATTTTCTCTGTTCTGAGTTACTCGATTTCTTTATTGCTTCCTTGCGATGTGTGTGAGAGCATTCCATTATTGCATGCAAGCTACGTGTGATTGCATATGTTAAAGAACATGGAAACAGGGCTGCAGAGAGGCATTTCAGACCATCCCCAACTGAGAAAATGATAAGAACTTGGCGGAAACATAACCTATGAAGTGGAACTGCAAAATGGCCAGAACTTGAGGCAGAACTGAATACTTGGATTTTAGACCACAGAAAAGCAGGACTTTCAGTGTCTACAAAAATGATTATTCATCAAGCGAAAATGATAGCCGCTAACAAAGGGATCGCCAACTTTACTGGATCAACATCATGGTGTTCAAGATTCATGAAAAGAAACCAGCTATGTATGTGGACTAAAACAAAAATATCACAAATGATGCCAGCTGAATATGAAGAAAAAATGATTGAATTTCATTGATTCGTCATTAACGCAAGGAAACGAGAAAATTTTGAACTTGCACAAATAGGAAACATGGACGAGGTTCTGCTGACTTTTGATGTGCCCCCAAACAAAACTGTAGATTCCAAGGGCACTAAAAGTGTTACTATTAAAACTTCCGGGCACGAAAAAACTCACTACACGGATGGGACAAAATTGCTGCCACTATTGATTTTTAAAAGGAAGATGCTACCCAAAGAAAAACTGCTTAAAGGAGCGTTTGTACATGTTCACGCAAAAGGCTGGATAGATGGAGGAGTGCCATGCTAGTATGGGATCAGTTTCATTCTCACAGAACAGACTGTTACAAATTAACTCAGGGAATTGAAAACTCAGTTAGCTGTAATTCCAGGAGGTCTAACTAGTCAACTTCAACCTTTAGATGTCTGTATTAATAAACCATTTAAGGGATTTATGAAGGAGAAGTGGAACAGCTGGATGCAGTCTTCAGATTTTGAGGTTATGCCATCAGGAAGAAGGAAGAGGCCTAGCATTTTGCAAGTTTGTGAGTGGGTCAAAGCTTCATGGGTTGCTGTGAAAACTGAGACAGTGGTTAAATCATTTAAGAAGTGTAGAATTAGTAATGCACTGGATAGTACAGAGGACAATTTGTTGTATGAGGACTCAGATTCTGATTTAGAAGAGGTTTCAAGTGTCTCTTCATTTAGCTCTGGAGATGAATTTCTGGGTTTTGATGATTAAAAGGTGGGTACCTAATCTAACTCTTTCCTAGTTAGATTAGGTATTTGTTGAAAATAGACCTACTTATTACTTTATATTTGAAATACTGTAAATTCATTACGGTATTCAGTGATAAAGTTTTTTTCCTAAAAAATGTGTACAAAAAAGTGAGCGCGTCCTATACGCCGGCAAATTACAGTAATTCATAAATAAATAAATAACAACTGAAATATAATCCTGATCTAATGATTTGTTAATTTTGGGATTATAAGGAATCCAGAAGACTGTCACCTGTTCATTGAAGGTCTCTAGTATATTACTCAAACTATTACTTAACCAAATAAAATAAGTAGTTAACACTTATTTTATTTGGTTAAGTGTTAACTAATTTTATTAACTACTGTTAATATAGGACTGATTAAAACCAACCAACCACTGTTTGGTTTTAATCAGTCCTATATTAACAGTAATTACCACTTCATTATAAATCAGTGGCACTACCTTGGATGCAGTTGATAATTTAGTTACCTTTCATCAAATTCCTGATAGATACCCTCTGTGGTAGGGGTGTACAGGATATTATGATAGCACTGCATGAGAAAGTTTCATCATTGCTAACTTCCATTCAACAGTTTTCCCCCAAATTAATCTCTGTCAAAACTCCAACATTATTAGATCTTATATTTCTGTTTTCTCAAGCACTTTTTACTGTATCAATCCGCCTAAATTTTGGTTTTCCTCTGGGTCAAAGAACGTTTGTTTTGGTAATCATTCCTCGCCCATTCTGTTTAAGTGACCATATGACCTGAAATTAGTTCTGTGAACACATTCCTGGATGCTAACAATGTCAAGTTCTTTCCTAATATCATCATTATTAATGTGATGCTGCCATTGAAGAGGGGGAGCTATCTGTTCCCCCCTCTCCTAATCTTTCTCGGAACTCATATTTGTGGTCTTCAGTCTTTGATCAAGTGTTTTATTTCTAACCCAGCTCTTAGATCCATATGTTAAAATTGGTTTGAACACTGTATACAAGACAGTTTAGTGTTTTGACTAATTTCTCTCTTATTCCATGTAAATTTATTCAGCTGACTTTTTTACATACCAGCTTTACTAATTGTGTTGTCATTATTTAATTTGTCATCATTAATCAAAACTGTGCCTAAATATCTGAAATGTTTTACTTGTTCTATAGGTTCTCCATTCAGAATACAGTTGATATTTTTAATGTTTCAGCCATTTCCTTTTTTTTTTTTTTCATACCAAATTTATTACAACAGTCATTCAGTTTAGTCAGGGAATCTTGCTTGCTTGTATTGGATTTATTTAGAAGTATAACATCATTTGCATAGAGTAAAGAGCTGAAATTAACATCAGCAACTTTAATATCAAGTTTAATACCACTTCCTTCATAATGTAATCCATATAAACAATATGGAGATAGTGTGCACCCTTGTTGCATATCTGATTTAACATCCTCCTTTACTTCCTTCATTTCTAACTGCTGACTTCCAGCTCAATTAGAGTATGTGTTTCTCAATATAATTTTCCATTTATCCCATATAATTGTAATGTTTTGAACATCTTTCCTCCTGTTATGTCTTTTCCAGATCTGCGAAACTTAAATACAGATCCTTATTATATTCCCAAGATTTCTCAGCTGTTTGTCTGAAAGTGAAAATCTTCCTTCCTCCCTGCCTTTTTATATGGAACATTCCATGTATTGTTTCTTCTCTCCCTCCTAAGAAACCAATAGCTGAATAACATAGACAGTGGCAAGAATTCTGAAAAGACATGGAATTTCATTTCCTACCATAGTATGAATAGAACATTTATATAACTTTCCTAAAAGATTACTATCCAGTCTCATATGGAAATTGCATTGCTTATCAATCCTTGATTCTTAATTTTACAAATGCTGGCCAGAGAACAAATGGGATTTAGACATAATGTGTTTGGTTATTTTAGTGTATTGTAAACAATCAGTTAACTTTGAAATCCTTCCCTTCCCATTGCATATATATATATATATATATATATGCAATGTATATATGCAATGTATATATATATATATATGCATATATATATATGCATATATATATATATATATATATATATATATATATATATATATATATATGCAATGGGAAGGCCATTCTGATATATATATATATCAGAATGGCTATCAGAATCAGATATGGTAAGTGGGGTCGAGTGCAACGGATATACTATTTTTAGGAATGACAGAAGACACAGGAGAGGAGGAGGAGTGCTACTAATGATATCAGATGACTTAAGTCCAGTTAGGGTAAAAATACAAGAAAACAATGAGGGTAACAATGTTCCATGTAGCGATGAGTTTGAGTCTATTTGGTGTGAAGTGGAGGTTAACAAACTGAAGAGGCAAGGGATCTTGGTGTATTGATGGATAAGAATTTAAAGTTCAAAGGCCACAGCAAAAGTTGCAAATACAACTCAGATGATAATTGGTATGTTGAAGCGAACCTTGACATGTAAGGATAAAGAATTAATTTTGCCTCTTTATAAGGCTTTGATAAGACCACACTTGGATTACTGTGCGCAGATTTGGTCTCCTGGGTTCCAAGGGGATAAAGAAGCTGTGGAAAGGGTGCAAAGAAGAGTTACAAAGATTACATCCGGATTATATTATGAGGACAGATTGCGAGTATGTGGGATTGCAGAGTCTGGTTAACAGGAGAAAGAGGGGTGATATGATAGAAGTCTAAACTTTTGAATGGTGTATATATATTATTTCTGGGAAAATTCCCATGTTACTCCTCTTTATAAACTATTATGATTACAGCTATTTTGCCTGCTTCAGTTTAGGAGTATGGTGTTATGGCATTTTGAATGGTGTTATAGCATTTCAACTGATGAAATTTTTTGTTATATGGAAGGTGGGGAGAGAACACAGGGGCATCCATGGAAGTTAAGGTTGTTCTCAGTCAAGAAAGGGTTAAGAGCTAGGTTTTTCTCCCAGAGAGCAGTGAGTGAGTGGAATAATTTGCCCTTATGGGTAGTGAGTGCATCTAGTGTGAATGAATTCAAGGGTAGGTATTCTGGGTTGGGTAATTTACAGCTTCCCTCGATGAATCCTTGACTCCCTGGAGGTCTTAAATGATAATAATAATAATATGTATATATATGGAGCCACCAACTAGGGGATTATGGGCAGACTGAAGAAGTGGCTTGTCGTGCTGTCATAGAAACAGGAATTTGATTGTAAGGAGGTAATTTTTACTTAGGAATTATCCCTTTTGCAGTGGAGGATTATATAACAGGACCAAGAATAAATGGGATAGTTTTGAACTAACACTAAATTAAGTGGGAATTGTATAAGAAACAAAGTTATGAAGAGTATTAAAAGTAGTTAGCTAGGTGGACCAATGGAAATCCCTATTGATTTGTTATGTGGCTAGTAGGAGGAATGCTTATGGGAGAATGAACTTGTTGGATCAAAATTGTAATAAGGTGGGGGCATAGTACAAGTAGTACTAGTTGAGTAGATGCCCTCACACACCCCAGTTGTTATGTCTAAATTTTCATGTGGCAAAGCTTAGATTGGTTGCTCTTTTAACATAAATCTTTCTTTTATTTTAAGATTATGAAACAGTGTTCCGGAATGAATGCTTCATTATGAATGCTGCCCACCAAACAGTGATCAGCATTAATAGTGAAGAATTTATGGAGACACAACAAATGAGTTAGAATAATTACTTTACTTATCATTAAGAAAGTAACATTCAATGTTTCAACCTCTGTATTGGATTATCATCAGGAAAACATAGATATGTACATGACACTACACAAAAGTAAGATGAATCGAAATGTTAATTGTATACCTTAGCCTTACCTCTGGTGGGGAAAAAAAAAACAACAGAACTACATTAAACAATTTCTAAAGTCCTCTCATATTAAGATTTTCTTCTGTTTGGGGTTGTTCTGGATGCTATAAATCCATCATTCTTGAATGATGGATTAATTATTCCAAGAATTTGAATGACCCATCTTCAACCTGTATAGTAGGTTTCCAGGGGTTTAGCATACTTTCTTGAAGTAATTAAAAGGTAATGCCATAGTCACTCTTGGTCTCCTGATGGAAGACTGAAATAATGTCTGCTCTCTGGAGCACTGTTTCATCAAGCATTCCTGAAAGACTAACCTCCAACTGTTCAAAAGGAACTCAGTAGATTTCTTCACAATCATACCTGCAGGATACTATAGTTTCTGCAAGGAAGAAAGGTGATTGTTTTGTTAAACACAGGTCAGGTGGCCAAGTGAAGAACGGTTTCATTCTTCTGAATGTCTTGTTGGTTTTTTTATTGCCATGTGGACCACTAGTATATTGGAGGATTTAAGTATTGAAAAAGTTTCTGGATTATTTGTTAATTCACCCATGGTGCTAATACATTGGTTCCTTTTGTGAATGGGGCTGATACATGAATAATACTTGAATTGTAAGTTAAAACTGTATTAATAGAAATGCTCTTAAAGTGAAAAAGTATGATTTAAAATCTAAAAATGTTTGTTTTGTGATAGTCTTAACCTTTATTTTAGATATTCAGTATTATTTTTTCATGTAAAATATAATTTTTAGTCATGTGAAGTATTTCCAGACAGTAATACTTGCCCAGTTTCCATAGGGGACACCTATGGAAGCTGGGCAAGCGTGTGGTTAGCAGGGGTGTTAGAGCTGGGTTCTTTACTTTTAGAGTGGTCAGTGAGTGGAATAAGCTGCCAGAGTCTGTTGTGGGTGAGCGAGTTCAAGGCAAGGTATAATAGATACCGTGAGAATGTCGTATAGTTGTGTGGACATGATGTTTAGGGCCTCCCTCAATGAGTCTAAGGACTCCCTGGAGTCGCCCGAAATAATAATAATAACTCCATTTTTTTTTATTGCATTCCACCCTTCCTTTTGTTGGGAAGCTAAAGTAATAACATGTTTAATGCTTAGAAGGATAGGCATTCACTTGGCATCGGCACATGAGACAGCTGCACTTAGTAAGCCAGGATCCTTAGACATACTACAGGATTAATTGGAGGCTTATCAGGCTATCTTTAATTAACCTTGAATACTAATGATGAGAATGCAGGATTTGTCCATGTTTCTCCATCTCCCCAATTATTCACTGCCTAAATTGCTCTTCACCTAACCTTTTCATATTCATTTAATCTCTCCTGAGTATTTCTATAACCAATTCATCTCCACATCCTGCTGCATTTCTCCAGTGTAATGATGGGACAGGTCTTTCCAACTATTGCTCATCCACTGTCTATTAAAAATGGAACTAAAGAAGATAATTTCTTAAAAATATATATTGATACATATAAAAAAAGTAGGACTTCATACTTTATATTATAAAGTAAAAAGTAGGTCTTTATATTATCCAGTGTTACTAACACATTCAAATGTGTGTTAGCTACTTACCTGGTGTTAGTTTATCCACTATTACTCACTTGCTCCTAATAATGACATTGATATAGGGACATTGCTCATTATTTCTGCCTCAAGTTTCTTAAAAGGTTTTTATATCCATTAAACCTCTAGACATGCATTTTCCTTAAGTTTCATTTGCTTAAAAAAAATAATAAAAAAAAATTTGCAACATGCTTTTGTCATTAAGACCCATCATTTAGGAACTGTTCATTAATATTGTTATTTACATTTTTTTAAAAGTATTTTATTATAATCTTCTGATATCTCACTTTTTTTTTTTTTTTTTAAATCACAGCCAGATTTCCTTCAGTCATTGGCTAATGTCCTTCAGCATGGTGCGAATAGTCCTGTGGCTCGAATGGCTGCAGGTTTGCAGATTAAGAATGCTCTTACATCAAAAGATCCTGACATCAGGGTTCAATATCAGCAACGATGGTTATCATTCCTTGATGAAATTCGTAATTATATCAAACAGAGGGTGAGTATTGATAGTATTTATAAATTCTAAATGTTAAATCTTAATTATATTATATACCAATTTATATGAATTGGGAACTAACCTAAAGACTTAAAAATATTATTTATATATGCAGTTGTCTACCTAAACTCAGAGACAGGAAAAGCCATCCTTCACCTTAAATGGTTTACTAAAGTCATGCATTAAAATTTGAGTATTTGATTTATAATCTTCTGGCACTATAAACCTCTCAGGCTTTTGACTGTAAATTCAACTTTCTTCCATTTTGTGTTGATAGAATATGATAACCTTCTATTCAGTTTTTCCTTACATAATTATTTTGATATTATTAGCACACAGCCTCCATATAGCTGATTTGTTATCTACACATAATCCTGCTGGTCTTTGAGGTTTTGGAGTATCAGAGAAATACTGAATTGTATCAGTCTTTTCACGTTGGAATCTTTCCTATAATTCACGATTTGCACCATTGTTTGCTCTGATTATTCCTTTCCCTTTACAGCTATTATAAACAATGAAATTTGCACATTAAGATCTTGATCGTAATACTCCTGCAACCTTACTAGTTTGTTTCTCTCAATGAGATATAAGGAGAAGATATGAAATTAGTTTCTTTGCATTTGAAGACTTATTTCAAAACAATGATGTTGGAGTGAGAGACAGGAAAGTGGCTTTTGCAAGGCAAAGAACATTACATTGTTATGAGTAATGCACTAAAGGATTTGTTTCAAGGAGAAAAATAATTATCGATTTAGGCTATGCATATTGAAATAGTTGTCATAAGTGCAAAAACTAGTGTGATGAATCATTTAACCTCCCTATCGGCCTAGGTGGATGAAATAGCCAGACCACCCCAGCATTTTTCATTGATCAAAACTTCATTGCCATTCTACCTTTTATCATGTAATTACCCTCCTCTGCTGTTAATCCTTTAACGGCGATTTTAGAGCCATTAGCTAATTATCTGTGGTGGAGCGACCTTTGTGTCATCTGTCTTTACTTGTACTGTTACTTGGAATTTCCTTTACTATCTTACGATATTTGACCTTTTTCTGCAATATTTATCTATTGTCTCTTCCCAAAAATAAAAATAATTTTCACATGTGTGAAAGTAATCAATCCTAAAATGACCACAGATCAACCTTTGCAATGAATATTTAGTATCAGTAAATTTGTTGTCTTTTATTCTTCAAATCTGTGCAACGGAACAAGACTTCATTTCTTACTGTATAGAAGCAATTTTTTTTTTGCGAATTTTTCAAATGTTTGCATTGAAAACGTCAAATATTTATATTATATTTTTAATTAACATTTATTGAAATAAATATGCCCTTTTGCTTTCTTTCCTTGCAAACCCGTATGGATCATCACATTTCAGTTTTAGGACATACATTTTTTTTTTTTTTAATGAAAATCAAATATTGTTAAACTGCATTACTCAGTATCTGATTGAGTCATTTTTAGTATCCAAAAATTTATAGCCAATGATATTTTAGCAGGGACGCTTCACCTTTGACTTTTGCTTAAAATTATTATTATTATTATTATTATTACGGGCAACTCCAGGGAGTCATTAGACTCATCGAGGGAGGCCCCAAATCATTTTCATCACAACTATTCGACATTCATACAGTATCTATCATACCTCGCCTTAAACTCATTCACTGTCACAGCATCCACCACAGACTCAGGGAGCGCATTCCACTCATTCACTACTCTAAAAGTAAAGAACCCAGCTCTAACACCTTTACTAACCACACTTTTGCCCAGTTTCCATGGATGTCCCCTAGTCCTCCCACAACCAGCCCTGTTCTCAAAAATATCTTCTGAATTAATTTTATAGAAACCCTTCAGTAATTTGAATGTCTCAATCATATCTCCCCTCCTCCGCCTATCAACCAATTTTTGCAACCCACAAATCCTCAACCTGTTCTCATACGGTTCATTCCACAGACCTGCTATCATCTTGGTCACTCGCCTCTGGATCCTCTCCACCTCCTCCCCATCAAGAAGAAACCTAGGTGACCAAATCTGAGCACAGTAGTCGAGATGAGGTCTTATCAAGGCTCGATACAGAGGAACAATAACCTGCTTGTCTCTGCTTGTCAACGTATTCTTCAGCAACCAAGTGATTTGATGAGCTGATTTGGCCACTTTTGCAATGTGTCCCCTAAATTTCAATTCCTTATCCACCAACACTCCTAAATCTCGTGCCTCATCAATTTCCTGGAGCACGGTTCCACCAATGCAGTAAACTGCCTCCCATCTTTTCACCCCAAAGTGCATAACCTTACATTTTGCCACATTAAATTGACATCCATTCTCCCTAGCCCAGACCTCCAATCTATCCAAATCATCCTGCAAAATTTTGACGTCATCTGCATTCACTATTGCCCTACCCAACTTTGCATCATCCGCAAACAAATGAACTGTTCCTCTCAGATCCTTTCCTATATCATTTATGAACAAATTAAACAGCAGTGGTCCAAGAACAGATCCTTGTGGTACACCACTAGTCACAGGCCGTCTTGTGGACTCTACTCCTGAGTAAACCACTCTCTGATATCTCTCCGTCAACCACCCTCCTATCCATCTCACCAACCCTATGTCCATTCCCATATGCTGCAATTTACTGATTAGAATTCCATGTGGTATCCTGTCAAAGGCCTTAGCAAGGTCCAGCAGAATCACTGTAAACCCATTACCCTTATCCAGTTCAACCGTCACTGTGTTATAATACGTGAGCAAGTTACTGAGGCATGACCTACCCTTCACAAAACCATGCTGTCCCCGATACAGTATCCCATTTTCTTCTATCCAATCTTGTATTTTCCTCTTGACTATTTTCTCTAAGACCTTGATAATGATTCCTGTTATGCTGATTGGCCGGTAATTTTCAACAGCAGCCTTGGAACCACCTTTGTGCAGTGGAACTATTTTCCCCTCTTTCCACCCCCTTGGGACTGACCCAGTCCTGAGGCTCAAATTAAACATAATGGTCAAGGGCACTGACAATTCTTTTGCCGCTTCACGTACGACACGAGCTGGTATACCATCCAATCCCACAGATGTATTGACATTGAGGTTCTGTAACAGACTAGTTACCTCTACCTCATTCATCACAATTCCAGTATAAACTGTTGGTTCCTCCATTTCTGCAAGGCCACCACCTGGATGATATACTCTTGCAAAGTGCTCGCTCAGTAATTCCACAACATCGACTGATTCAGTTACCTCCCTACCCTCAGCATTTTTTAAGATCATTCTACCATGAGCATTTTTCCTTTTACTTGCAACATATTGAAAAAACTGTTTGGGATTCTCTTTAGCCTGCATGGCCAATTTCCTTTCGTAATCTGCTTTTGCTTTTCTTACCACCCATGTTACCATCCTGGCCTGAGCTTTATACTGTTCATGCACCTGATGGTCACCCTTCTCCTTAAATTCCCTCCACAATTGTTTCTTTTTTTGCAGCTCAAGCTTAATAGTGTTATTTATCCATTTAACCCCTACCTGATTTATTATTCGGACTCTTGGTATACAGTCAACCATTGCCTCCTGCAAACAGTTCTTGACCACCTCCCATGCACCATCAACATCCAGCCCTTGCAGTTTTACATGCCATGGCATTGAGCCAAGCACACACCTAAGCTTGTCATACTTACCAGCCCGATAATTCCACATATACCCTGTCTTAATTGTAAATTCGACTCCTTTAGCCACCTCCCAAGTCATGACCTTATGGTCACTCTCACCAATTGGTGGCAACAAGGTCATGTTCGTTACAGCCACATTCTCAGTTGCAATTACTAGGTCCAGCACTCTCTGCCCCCTGGTATTTTCCAATACATGTTGCCGTAGATAGTTGTCCCTTAATAACTGCATAAAATCCAATTCCTTCCTCCCATGTGCCCTCTCCTCTTTCCAGTCAATATTACCATAATTGAAATCACCCATAATAATTACCCTCTTTCCATTCATTTCTTCTATTTGCTTATGCATACTATTCCCACCATCCACTCCATCACCCGGTCTATAGCAGCACCCAATTGTATATTTTGTTCTGCTAGATTGTATCTCACACCAAACAGCCTCAAATGTGCTTTTTTCCCCATCCTGCAGTTCAACTTCTATACTCCTTGGCTGAAGCTCATCAGCTATCATCAATAACACTCCTCCCCCCTTTTTATTCACCCTGTCACTCCTGAACACGCTATACCCATCGCATTCAATCCCACTAGCTTTATCATCTTCTGTCAGCCATGTTTCACTAATACCGACAACCTGTGGCCTGGAAGTGCCAACCATGGGCAAAAACTCTTCCTTCTTGTTCCTAATACTCCTGGCATTAGTGTACATGAATCGCAGAAGCCCATTTGTCCCATCCCTACTTTGATTCCTTATACTAATTATCCCATTCTGATTTGTTGTCCGTCGTACTCGCCCGGGCATAATATACTCATTCATACACTTAACTGCCCCCCCTAAAGTCTGCATATCTACTCCCCCCCTCTTAATAAATCTAGTTTCCCTGAGTCTGTACATCCACTTCCACATCATTCATCAACACTCTTTTAAGTCTCCGTACACCAACTCCATTCAAATGTAACCCATCCATCTTATATAAGTCCTTTCGCCCATCGAACTCATTCCACACATCCACAAATTCCACACCACTCTCCATGCATAACCCACGCATAAAGTCATTGGCAATTATGGCCCTCCTTCTAAACACTTCGCTGTCATACCGCGGTAAGATACTCACCATCCTAACTCTCTCACTCTTCTCTTTTGCTACCTCAAACAACTCCCTCACATCCTCTATCATTTCCATTTTGTCCTCTTTCAAATCATTCGTTCCTGCCACTATTATCATCTCTTTCACCCTCTGTTTTTGCAGTCGAATAGATTCGCTGACGTCCTTTATGTTCGCACCCGGCTGGTACGACTTCGTTAAACTCTCAATTATTACGCCTCTTAATAGCGAATCCCCATACAGCACTCGCTCCTTCATTTTATTGACGTTTACGTACATTCTATTGTTTTCCGTCACAGACTTCCGCCGGTTATTTGTCGGTACGTTCAACACACATTTTTGCATACGCTCCAGTTGTCGTTTGGCTCTGTGTATCGCGCCGTTTAAACGGGCAATTTCGCTACTCGCATTTATCTCACTATTTTCATTATCGATCAAATCATCCATTCCTTCGGTGTTTCTACCTTCATTTACACTTTCAGCGACGCTCTCACACATATCTGGCACTACCACGCAATTCTCTAGTACACCGCCATTTTCTGCATTCTGACTACCGTTAACGATATCAGTCTCGATACACGAAACACGCTTGAAGTCCTCATTCTCTTTACACTTTCTACACATATTAACTCCACTATCACTTTCTAACCAGACTCCTACCGCTCTTCGCAAGGCATACATCTCACAGACAGCACATTGCATAAATTCTTTTACATCAAAACTCTTAAGCAAGCATGGCGACCTGGCCGCCATTTTTTTCTTTATCGGTGCCATGTGTACGCTATCTTTTCTTAAAAATAATAGTTAAAATAACAGAAAACACGCAAAAATTGCACAGACACACCAAGAAACAAAAAGCAAACAATACTACTTAAAATTCTGGTAAAATATCTAATGTTAACACAAAATAATACTGATCTTTTCAGGAGCTCTCGACAAGCCGACGATCTAATCCGTGCGACACCTAGCGGCCTCTAAATTGAAACGTACAATGCATGTTACTATAATATCCAGTGCAGAACCACTGTAGATATGTTGAAAATATAATATGAAGGATATCCTATACGGAATGATTCAAAATTTATGCTCATTTTGAAGATTTTCTACTGCACCCCCTCCTTCTCCTCTCCTCTCCTTGAACTCAATTACATAACTGCTCTAAATTTCTACCAGTATGAAAGCTTTCACAGATGATGTTTTCAAAATCTGTTATTTCATTTTAGCGTTTTGATCAAAGAAATAAGGCAATAATATTGTTGTACTGTTGAAGCTTCTAATTCTGTACTATTTCTTTGCAATCTAAAATCAGCTGTCTGCTGAAATGATTGCAAGTTTTAGAAATACTATGGTATATTTTCACCATGTAAAACTGTTTATATGCAGACCACACAAAAGAAAGTTAAGTAAAGATGTTACAATTATTTAAGCCCGAACAATCCTAATAGGCTTACAAGCTAAAAAGGCCTATTTAAATCTTCAAGGGCACATAAAGATTACAGCTATTTTTCAAACTTACAGCAACTAGGAGATGGAGAAGAGGGAAGAATTTCAGACTATGACCTAGAGATATACATAAATCACCTAGAAAAACATTTCAAGGACTTGTTGTTCAGCTAAGCTGCCTAATCAGCTAACGCCTTTTTGTTACCGTGTTGTTTAGAGGACCTATAGAATATTATATTATTGTTATGTAACTATTGTTATTATCACTATGCTGCTATTATAGAATATAGTTTACATTATGATAAAACAATAAGTTTTCTGATATAAATTGATATGCACATGAAAAGAGTCTCTTTATCCCACATTTAGTAAAACATTACTACTAACAATAATAATGCCATTTTCTATGTTCTATATTCTGAAAGTAGCCATATTTCTTGTTTTTGCTTTCAAGTAAAACTTGAAGCCTGATATGTTCTAGAACGAACCGTGGAAACTCTTCCAAGTGTTACGTTTGTTTGCTAGTTGTGGAAAGAAGCCTGAGAATTTCATAGCTGATCCAGAAAACTTTGCTTTGTAAGAATTGAGATTTCTGAAACAATAGAGAAGTTATCCCAGTTTCATTCCTTTTTAGAAATTAGAGCTCTTTCCTATGCAAAACAAAAAAAAAAAAAATTGCTGCTGAACATCCATTTCCCAGATATATGTGGTCCAGTATATGTCTCTAAAGCACATGTGAGGAAAGTGCAATAGTTTTCTTTGATTAGAAAACCTGGGTTCGAAACCTTGTAGTACTATGAGTACCTTCATCAGGGCTTTTCAACTGAAAATAAGTTAGTGTCATACGGAGATGATGGTTTTTCCCTACCAGGAAGTTGTGTTTTTTAGCAAACTGGCAAAGCACTGGAAAATAAACACACAATGTACATGCCTCATATTTGCTTCTGCCATAATTTCAATCAAAACAAAATCACGACCTTAGTCAACGCAGTCATTTTCTTGATTGAGACAACTAAGCTTTGGTAGTCAAGTGCAGAGGGTCGCTACATTTTTACTAAGTGGCTGCAGATTAGAATCTTCAATACTCGCACAAATGCTGATGGAAATATTTAGGTGGATAGATGAATTTGGTTCTGCAAATAGCATAGTGCAAGGCCCAGTTTATTAGAGGCTTCAATTGTGTTATAGATTTCCAAACTTGTGGTTGTAGACATAAAAAAAGAAAAGTGTTTGCACCTAGAGGGCATGTGTCTTGATAATCCTCTCTATTTTTTATTTTATTCTCTCAAAAAATGCACTGTTAGCCATGTTGACAGGAACAATATATTGTTCTGCATGTGTTATAAAAACTTCAAACAAATTCCTCTTCAGGAGGAACTGGAATCATTACACTCATCTGTTTCTCTGTCAATACTTGTAACACAGAAAAGGACTGTCTTGATGGCCCTGAAAGGGAATATTTTTGTTTTCATACTGTTCAGAATCTACATACCTTAAATAGTATGGAACAACCTAAAACAAGGATGAACGCACAAAGCAATTTTACATTCTGGACACCAGATTATTAATTCCTTTCTGAATTTTTTTAAGCAGACATGGCATTTGAGTGCAGAGCTTATCTTTTTATTTATTTTTTTTTTTTTTTTGTGGATGGTAAAGTTTATGAAAGTCTAGTCTACAGAAGTCTGGAGGGAATGCCTGTTTTCCTGCTTGCTAAAGGACAATAAACTTATAGCAACGCTTTTGTGATTTTTACTCTGTAATCTAGATATGTTATGGTAGACATATCTTTTCTTGTACAGGAGGAAACTGTTCCAAATAATAAAATCCAATATATGTCCAAGCACTGTTTTTGTAATATTTTTTATACTGTTTCCTCATTACAGAGTAAATGATAGTTACAGATTGCATCTGTAAATGCCTCCCTTAGTGTCATTATATGCACACACAGCAATAGTTTTGTCTTTCTTGAAATACTTCTTCATGGACTCCATTGATGGATTGTGCAGCAAAGACAGCAGAAAAACATATTTTTTGTCTTTCCAATATAGTGCAAAGACTTTTTTTCCTCGCTACTAAGCTCGGATTTCAACCTTGGACGGTTTTCTTGATGCCAGTTCTGGAGGATGTCTCGCCTTTTTCCATTTAGGTACAATAACAAGCTGTACGATGCTGTAGATTCAAATCAGCGAGTTCAGGACGCATATAGTAATTATCCATTGCAACTCAGTAACCTTTCCCAAGCAAGGTCTTCTAATTCCATTACTACAGCATCCACAAGGAAAGATCTCATTTATCATGTTTGAGTAGTCTGCTTTTCCCTATAAGGCTTCAAATCCCTAAGTTTTCCATTTTGTGCTTCGCAAAGCATAAATTTACAACATACTTTGCTCTCTTTTGGGTAATATACCGCTTACATTTCATTCTGTCTTTGAATGGCATAAGGCTTTCACTGATATTCATGTCTCTCTCAGGAATGTATAGTGATCTAAATTTTCATCAGAAAATCATATTTTGTTGAGGACTGGGCAAAGATGTGTTGCCTGATCATATTCCTCTTTATTCTGTAAATTCTTCACAGTGAGACTGAATTGTTTTTCAATCATAACATCACGAAACATTGACGTATTCAGAATCCATTCTATAGGCCATACATGTAGAAATACATTTCAAGAGTGGACTTTTTCACAATACCATGCCCAATCAAGAGCATTATAAATGTGAGTGGTATGTTGATATCTATTGGCTCCGAAGTGTACTGCGAGAATGAGAACTGTACTCAGGTTGCTGATGAAGCTGGCAAACATGAAGGTAATTATATACTGGGTTTTATCCTTTATCCAAGTGTAAGCAAACAGTAGTTTGCACCTGAAGTACTTTCAGGACTTGGGCAACTCATGGTAAAGGTGGTATAAGTTCTCATCACTTGCCTTAGTATCTCCCATGATACAAAGCACATCTCCTTGCAGACATGTATAATGCTATGCATTAAGGGGAAGGGCCAGTTTGCTTACACTTGGCTTAGCCATCAAAGGCAAAATGAACATTTTGGAAATAAAATTTCATTTTGACGCATGCACCTATACATGTTTTGAATGATAAACTGTGGGGAAAATATCACTGCTTCAAAACTGCCGCATAATATTAAAATTAGCCGAAAATCTGTACATAACAGTTGACTATTCATAACCGCTCTTTATTTCGATTTGTAGTGAGTGATTAGTGGAAACCAAGAAAGTTGAATTGCAAAGAACTACAGATTGCGTTATTAAGATTATACATTACGTGCAGTGTCGTTGACAGGGTTTAGCATAGAGGCAGCCTGCCTCATGGTGCGGCTTTATAAGGGTGCTTGTTCAGCCATATTGTGCATTTGTTATGCTAACAATTCCTTAGTGTAGCAAGTGCAGAAAGAAGTTTTTCCAAACTTAAACTGATTAAAAATTATTTGCGAACAGCAATGACCCAAGAAAGATTGGTTGGTTTAGCAACTATATTGATAGAGGCGGACATAGCTTATAATTTAAGTTTAGAAGAGCTTATAAACATTTAAAATAAAACTGTTTATTAAAATAAACAGTTTTATTTTAATTAAATGTTTGCTCCCCATAGAGCAAACATTTAATTAATATTATGTAGTCGTTTCACATTAATGTTTCTCTTGTAATAAAAATAGCAACTGGAGATTTTCTTATATTTTTGTCTTATAATCCATCAGGGGCAGTATTTAATTGTTTGCCTCAGGGTGCAATCTAATCTGGTGACGACCCTGATTACATGATATGATTCAAGATTTACATATGATTCTCTATAAAGCAAAATCATAAAAGTGTGAACCTTCACACAAACTGTGAACTAACCTTCGAACTAAGATTATGAATAAAAAATAAAGAAAACTTAATTTGGAACAGGCGGAGGCTGTATTTATTTTAAGATTCGTATTTTCATGAATTTATTATATAATTGCTTGACAAAAATAATTATCTGGAATCAAGTTCTGGAAGAATAAAATGTATTGGCGACTAAGATAATTAGCAAAAAAATCGATAGTGACATTGATTTTCTGTAGCGATGTAATATTAAGTGAAGAATGAATGTATCTCTTATTTTGCACTGACATTAAAAACAATAAAACAAGTAGGGAAAATAAATATAACTTGTACGTACTTAGTCTAATATAACTTAGATTCCAGTTACCAAGCAAACGACAAGCATCTGCGTTTCTTGCTGTAGGCAACTGACCATATCTACATACGCGAGGTAATCTGGTTAAGTGTTCTCCTCAGCGTGAAGGATTATCACACCTTCTAATGGACATGACGATCAAATTGCACTTCATATCCATGATCTTTCGACAGGTTGTCTGAATCTTATCCAGGTTTTGCTGGACGTATTTATATGTCCTGGTCGGTTTGGAGTTTAAATAACTTACATTTAAATCTCTCTTTTTCACTCAGGAAAATATTTCCTAAATATCACCATGTTGATATCTCTGGTTTCCAACCAGCAGACTTTAAGTTTGAATCACATTGTGTTATTGGTTGTTTATGAATACCGTCAGGTGTTGACTTCATTTCCTAGTGTTGATTGAATGCTCGAAGTTGCTTTGTAGGAGAAGGAGGGTGGGGGAGATGTTCAATCTTTGGATTCTAGATCAGAGTCTCTAAATAATCTAACACTTAATTGCCTACAGACCTTATCTGCTATAGTAAATAACCTTTCTTGAATTAATTCACATAAATTACCTATTCTAGATAACTGGTATTATAGAAAGAAGGTAAAAACAAGTGGGAGTCTCCTAAATATATTATATTCAGGCAGCAGTAATAAGAGAAAGAATGGAGTCTATAAAACACCTAGTTTAAAAACTTTTCCTTTCACATTCTGTTTAAAAGTGACAATACTACCTTAGATTAGCTTTCCTTCTTGAATTCTAATAATGATAAATGCCTCTAATCTTCATTTTTAAAGATTTTGTCAATGATGCCAACTATCACTTCCCTCAAAGCTATTATTATAAAAATCAAGTGGATATTAAATCCAGCATTATTTCAAGTAATTTTTTAGTAAATCTCATAGCTACCAGGGTAGTCTTGAAAAGTTCTCGGCCTCAACCATAGGTAGCAACACTATTGGCAAGATTTTTTTTTTTCTTCTGAGTTGGTACATCTGTCATAAACATCCATGTGAAATTGCAAGTCATTTTTATTAAGTAGTTTGTTTTGTACAGCTGTCTGAAGCAAAAGTGTTGTCTGTATTCCTTGAAATGGACAAAATTGAGTATCATGCATTTATAAAATTCTTTGTAAAAGAAAGTTTAACGCCAACAGAAATTCTTTCAAAGTTCATAGAAGTTTATGGGCACTCTTCACCTTCGTTTTTGACAATTAAGAAACGGGCTGCCGAGTTTAAACATGGCTGTACCATCCTTGAAGATGATCCATGAGAAGGACATCCAAAAAGTGTAATAAAACTAGAAATCGTTGATCAAGTGCACGGTATGGTATTGGATGACTTGCGAGTCAAGGTGTGTGAAATTGCTGAGACTATAGGCATTTCAAAAGAATAGGATATATTTTGCATGAAGAATTGCAAAGGAAAAAGCTTTGCGCAAGATAGATGCCGTGCTTGTTCACAGCAGATCAAAAATGCACTCGCATGAAAATCTCTGAACAGTGCTTGGAGCATTTTAACAAGAATAAAAACTGTGTTGATTTATTACTATAAATGAGACTTGGATTCACGATTACACACCAGAATCCAAACAGTGGACAAAAGTCGGTTCCATCAGCAGGAAATGACATGGCATCTGTGTATAGGGATGCTAAAGGTATTTTGTTTATTAATTATTTTGAAAATTGTAAAACAATAACCGGGGAAATATTATTCTGATCTTTTAACCAGACGACAAAAAAAATTGTGAGAAAAGACCCAGTTTGCAGAAGAAAAAAAATCATCTTTCATCAGAACAGTGCATCTGCCCACAAAGGTGTTTTGGCATTGGGAAAATTAAGGGATCGGCATTGTGAATTGTTCGAACATCAACCCTATTCCCCAGATTTGGCTCCTCCTGAATTCTATCTCTTCCCAAAACTAAAACTCTTCCTCGCTGGTCAGCATTTTTCTTCAAATCAAGAGGTGATTGCAGCTGTAGAGGGGTATTTGCAGATCTTACTGAGAACCACTACAGTGACTAGATAATGGTGCTGGAATAAATGTATGTCTTAAGGGAGATTATGTTGAAAAATGAAAATAATTTTGAAATTATAAGTTCGTTTTTTCATTGTTAGGCCAAGAACTTTTCAGAAAACTAGTGTTTAATCACTTATTTCTAACCCAGCCCTCACATCCATCATCATCATCAAATTCCTGCCGTGTACCCTCAAGGAGTGTACAGGATATCATAGTACTACATGATACATCATTACTAACTTCCTATCTACAATTTCCCTCTAAATCAGTCTGTTACTTGTCAAGACTCCAACATTATCAGATCTTATATTTCTATCATCTAAGGCACTTTGTAACATATCAATCCACCTATATCTCGGTCTTCCTCTGGGTCGTTTTGCTGCCAACCTGGCAGAGAACACTTGTTTTGCTAATCTTTCTTCACCCATTCTGTTTAAGTGACCATACCACCTGAGATTAGCTCTGCTAACGCATTCCTGGATGCTGACAATGTCAAGTTCTTTCCTAATTTTCTCGTTTTAAATATGATATTGCCATTGATGCCATCTGTTCATGCCTCTAATCTTTCTCAGGACTCTCATATCTGCAGTCTCTAGTCTTTGGTCAAGTGTTTTACTTCTGACCCAACGCTCAGATCCATAACACTGTCTTGTATACAGCTAATTGCGTGTTCGGACTAATTTCTCTCTTATTCATATGAATTTATTCAATTGACTTCCTACCATACCAGCTTTGTTGATTCTGTTGTCTATTTCCATATTTAATTTACCATCTTCACTAAAAATCGTGCCTAAGTAGCTGAAATGTTTTACTTGTTCCACAGGTTCTCCATTCACAACACGGTTGACATTTTCAATGATTCTGCCTATTTTCATTGTCTTTTTATTGCTGACCTTCATACCATATCTATTACAACAGCTATTCAATTTAGTCAGAGAATCTTGCAGACTTGTAGCGGATTTATTTAGAAGTATAACATTGTCTGCATAAAGCAAAGAGCTGACATTGACATCTCCAATTTTGATATCATGTTTAATACACTTTCCTTCATAATGTGATCCATATAGATAATGAATAACAGAGATGATAATGTACATTCTTCTCTCACACTAGATTTAACATTAAACCATCTTCCTGTACTTCCTTCAATTCTAACTGCTGACTTACAAGTCAAATAAAGACTAAGTATTGCTTGATATAATGCCCCATTGACACCATATAACTGTAGCATATTGAATAGCTTCTCTCTTGGCACCTTGTCATATGCCTTTTCCAAATCGACAAAATTTAAATACAGATCTTTGTTATATTCCAATGATTTCTCAACTATTTGTCGTAAAGTGAAGATCTGATCCTGATAGCCTCTATTTGGCCTGAATCCAGCTTGTTCTTCACCCAGCTTTTCTTCCACAATTCTTCTTAATCGTTTCTCAAGTATACTTGCATAGATCTTGCCAGGAACACTTAGTAGAGAAATACCTCTGTAATTCTCACATTCAGTTTTATTTCCCTTTTTATATATGCATACTATGAGAGCTCTACTCCAATCATCGGGAATTTGTCCCTCTGTCCAGGCTTTCTGAACTATGCAGTGCAGCCACTGTAAGACTTTTATAGCACCATACTTCAGCATTTCTGGTCGAATATCATCTATGCCTGTTGCCTTTCCACATTTTTAGCCTTTGATGGCATTTTCTACTTCAAGTATGGATATGTATTCCTGACTGCATGCCTGGTCAGTGTTTTTTACCACTGTGCTGTCATCACTGCTTGTTTCATTTAACAGTTTTTCAAAGTAATTACTCCATACTTCAAGGATATCTTTTTCTTTGGTTTTCACGTCACCTTTATCATCTCTAACTCCTTTTTACAGCACTTTTTCCTCCATTCCTAAGCTTCTTCAACGACCTGCAGAATATTTTGCCACCTTCTTGATATTTATTTTCTATATTCTTGCCAAAGTCCTCCCATGACTTTTGTTTAGCTAGTTTAATACAGTGTTTAGCATTCTTGCTATTCTCTAAGAGCACATTCTGACTTATTTGCCAGGAACTTTTGATATGCTTTCTTCTTTTCCTTCACTGTCTCTTTAACTTCCTGTGTCCACCATGGAGTTCTAATTTTTCTATTCTTGCAGCACATGCCTCTCTAGCTGAATCAATCAGGGTTTTCTTCAAGGCTTGCCACTGAATCTCCAAGGTTTGATTCCTGTTCTCAAACTCTTTCATTTTTTCTTCAATCATGTTTGTGTATTTTAGTCTACAGTTTACATCTGAGAGCTGCTCAACTTTTATTTGCTTTAAAACTTTCTTACATGTTCTTCTTTTCAATATGAAATTCAATTTTATCCTGCTGAAGACTAAATAGTGATCACTTTCAATTTCAAATCCTCTGTAGACTCTGCTGTCCTGCACCAGGGAGAAAACATCACTATCAACAATAACATAGTCAATGAGACTTTTCTTATTCCTTGCCTCTTCTCTCCATGTGAATTTGTGTACATTTTTATGTTGGAACATGGTGTTAGTAATTACCAGTACATGTCCCGAGCAGAAATCCAACAGGTATTTGCCATTATTATTAGCGTTGCTCTTTTCTCCAAATTTTCCCCAAATATTTTTGTATGTCTGACAATCATTTCCTACTCAGCTATTTAGATCCCCAACAAGGACCAATTTTTCATTGTGTCAGTTGCTTTTTCTAAAGCATGAAAAAATTCCTCCACTTTTACCTTAGTAGGACCTTCTGTGGGACCATAGACACAAATAAGTCTCATTGTCCAGTTCCCCATTCTCATATTTGCCCACATTACTCTACTTGAGACTGCCTGCCATTCAAGAAGGTTACCCTCGTATTTTTTGTTGAATACTATGGCTACCCCTTCTTTTCCTTGATTGTCATTGCCTGAATATAACATTATGTATTTATTGCTCAGAAAGATCTCACAAGTTTTTGTCTTTTTGTTTCAGTCACCCCTATTATGTCGATCTGGTACTTATCTAATTCCTCAGCTAACTCCATTTCTTTGCCATTCAGGCTTCTTATGTTGATAGTACCGATCTTTAACTCTGGTGATGTTGAGTTGGGGTGTTTTTTCAGATTTGTTCGAGTAGCTGACTTAGCTGTTCGCCCTGGTTCCCTGGCAAAAACAACGGGGGGGGGGGGGGCTTATTTAACTGGGCGATGTCCTGCTGGCATGAAATTTTGTTATGTTGTACCATCATTTTTTATTTTGGTTTAACCAATAAGAATACAATTTGGTCGGCTAAATCCCAAATTGCCAGCTCATCCTCGTTCGTTCAGTATCCAAGTAGATACCCAACAAGGTGCACCACGAGAAGGTGAGGATTGGACATTAGGTCAGAAGCCCTGGTCGGTTATTCGTATTCCTTTAAAGGCTATGTGGAGGTCTCCTCTCAGTTATACAGCTTTGATCCTTAAGCTCTCACATCCATAAGTTGGAATTGTTTTAAAATGGTTTTTATACTGCTAGTGTGCTAGCTAATTTCTCTTATTTCTTAAATTTATTCGACTGGCTTCTCACCACATTAGCTTTGCTTATTCTATTGTCTCTTTTCATATTCAGTTTGCCATTTCCACTAAAACTATGCTTAAATAGCTGAAATATTTCGCTTATTATATAGATTTTCATTGAGAATGTATTGAGAAAGTTTTCTATGTTCGTGCCTTTTTATTGTTAGTTTTCATGCCTAATTTGTTGCTGTTAAATAATCATGGATAATTGCACTGTATTTGGTTAGCAATATTTATCTTCATTAAAGCAAATGTCTAAGTTTGATGTTTCGGATTCTAATATCAGGTTGGATGTTACTTTCTTTCATAATGTGATACATATGATGAATAATAGTAAGGAGTCACCCTTGTCTTAGACCTAATTTTACATCAAACCACCTTCCTTTACTTTTTTAAATTCTAACTGCTGACTTACAACTTAAATATAGACTATATATTTATATTATATTTCAATTTGACTCATATAACTGTTGAGTTCTGAGCAGCTTTTTTCCTGTCACCTTGTATACTTTTTTCATCATCTGTGTGTTAAGACTTTGGTGCTGAAAATGTTGAGGTTTAATGGAGTGTTAACAGCACTAAGAAAGGATTGAAAACTAATTTTAATGCTTCCAATATTTGTCTCACTCACTAAGACATCTTCAGGGAGTACAAATAACTCTTGTAATACACACAAAGACAACACACACATATTTCATTAAGTATTGTGTTGTCTTTGTGTGTTACAAGTGATATTTGTACTGACTAAGACAAAATATTGGAAGCATTACAATTAGTTTTTAATCCTTTCCAAGTGCTGTTAGTTCTCCATTAAACCTCCAAGATAATTTTTCCATTATCATTGTATTCTAAATACAAATATTGATCTTATGATCTATTCCTGTCTCATTTTTAATCTAATAGCTTCTTTTGAAGTCTCCCCAGCCTTCTCATTGGTTTATTTTATTAATTGTTTAGGATATTGGGTATTAGTCATTCAGTTAACATATTCTATCCAAATTTGTTTATATTTAAGTTTTTCTTCTGTGGATTTTAGTTTTTAAAATATCTTCATCTCCCTCTGTTTTTTTCAATCGAATGTATATTTTGCATTTCTTTTCATGAATCTCATTTCACTTGTTTTTATTCTCTGTCTTGTGTATTTATTGCTTAAATTTCACTGCCATATAATCAGGTTGTTAAAGTATTGTATATTTTTAAGCACATTTCTTTTTGTACAAGATTCGGATTGAGTTATATTTATCAGGCCTATTATCTGTACAAATTTTAAAGTTTTTAATTTGATGTCTTTTTCTTCATATGATATTTCACATCCAAGATAAAAGTATTCATCTGTTCTATTGTTTTAGTAATTATTTGCTTTAACTAGCTTGTCTGCAAAATGCAGCTGTTTTAGTTTTATCTATAAATATTTTCATTCCAAACTGTTGTACTATAATGTTTACATTATGTTGTTCTTTATAAATTGTCTTCCTTACCTGATATTATTGCCTGATCATCTGCAAATAATAACACATTTATTTTATTATTCCAGGAAATTTCTATATCTAAGTTATTTAAAGTGTTATTAGTGTTAAGAGTGTTATTACACTGTATTAGTATTTTATTAATATAAATATTAAAATGTTTTGGAGACAGAACATCTATGTCTTATACCTTAGTTTATAGATTGTTTTTCATTTATTTTTATTTCATTATCTTTGTATAATACTGCCTGTAATAAAATATTAGATATATTTATTCTTTGTAATAAATATACCTAATCTCAGTCTTCTTACTTTATGAAATGTTTTTTTTTTTTCATAATCTATAAACAAAAGGTGAATTTCTTAAATTCCCTTATTTTCTTTAACTAATTGTAAACTAAAAGCATCCATTGTGGAGTGTCTTTAAAGTTCTAAATCTATTCTGACATTCTAATAACATTTTTTCACTATATTTCAATTTTTCATGAATTTATATATTTTGTAGCATGCATTCAGTATGATGTAGACATTTTAAGAGGAGAGGTAGAAAAAGCAATAGGATGGCTAAAATTCAACAAAAGCCCTGATAACATCACTGGAGAAATTATTAAATATGGTGGTGAAAATATGGTTACAGAAATATATAATATGGTGTGGAAAGAAGGGAAAATGCCAGAGAAGTGGGTGAAATCGATATTAGTGACATTATACAAGAAAAGGAAATAAGCTAGAATGTAAAAAATTATAGAACAATTGCTTTGACGAATCACCTTGGTAAGGTGATAAAGAAGATATTGACAGAAAGATTGAGAACACAATTGGAAGCATACCTTGCAGACGAGCAAGCAAGATTTAGGAAAAATAGCACAATTCAACAGATTTTGACAATGCAGTTAATAGCAGATAAAGCTAGGAGAAAAAACAAAAACATATATACCTGCTTTGTTGATTTTCAAAAGGCATTTTACAGTATCGACCAGAAAGTGACATTAGCAGTGCTAGAATCGTATGGAATTCATAGAATTCCATAATACCTATATTAAAAGATGTGTATAAGAATGCAGTTGCAGCAGTTAGAATAGGTGATGATTTGGGGAAATGGTTTAGAACAAGCAGAGGTAGTACTATGCAGGGAGACCCAGTATCACCAAGCATTTTCATCGCACATTTAGAAAGAGCAATGGATAAAATGAAGGAAGATGAAAAGGAATATCAGTACATGGGATGAGAATTAACAAGCTTAGATTTGCAGATGACATTGTTATTATTGAAGAAGATGAAAGAGAACTACAAAAAACATTGAAACTGTTAAATGAGGAACGGAAGGGATTTGGACTTGTTATGAACTTGGAAAAAACAAAGACAATGGTATTTGTGGAGAAGAACATGAGACAAAAGATTCAAGTGGATGGAATTGATATAGAAAATGTAGAACAATTCACATATTTGGGAAATAAGATGACATGTGATTTGGACTGTAAAAAAGAGACAAATATTAGAATTGCAAAGGGAAGAACAAATCTGAAGGCCATGGATAACATCTGGAAAAGTAAAGTTATCAGCCTGCAAACAAAACTAAGAGTGCTGGAAACATGCATCTTTAGTGGTGTACTGTATGGATCTGAAACATGGGTGATAAATAAAGAAAAAGAATGTTGGCATTTGAAAGAACTTGTTACAGGAAGATTCTAAGAATAGGATGGGTACAGAAAATATCACAAATGAAGAGCTCTATCGGAAGATACAACCAAAGGAAAATCTAATGCAGAAGATTATATAACGGAAGCTGCAATTATTTGGACACATCTGCAGAATGAGTGAGCAGCATTGGAAGCTAAAGACATTCATGTTTGGTATTATGGATGGTGTAAACAGAAGAGTTAGACCATACAGAGAATGGATAGATAACATAAAGGACTGATGTGGAATGGACGTACAGAAACTGCGACACTGTGCACTGGACAAAGAAAGGTGGAAGAAGATAGTGAAGGAGGCATCGGACACCAATAAGCAGTGAGCCCATTGTTTGTGATGATGACGCATTCAGTAAACTGATACCTCTATAAATAGCAGCTTTTCTTTTATCTCTCTTTTTTTAAATATAGGTATTACTATACTTGTATTCCATTCTATCGCTATTTGTCCATTTGTATATATTTTATTTTAAAGTTTTAATAATCTCTGTATAAATAATCTCAGTATAATAAATTTTTTCCTAGCAAATTTATACAGTTCAGAGTTTATCCCATCTTCTGCTGATTTACTATTTATTTTTCCTATGTTGTCCTTTAATTCTTTCATTGTCATATCATCTAAATTATTTTGTAAGTTTATGGTGTACATTTTATATATATGTTAAAATTTTGATAGATTACAGTCCTTTTGTTAGAATAATACTAATCTAAGAATTCTTTTAAATCTACTTTACAATTTGTTTGCAGTTTTTTCATATCTTCATATGTTTTAGTATTTGTTGGCTTATTATTATTATTTTGTATATATATCATTTTCTAGGTATAATACAATTTTCCACAGCTTTTTATGTCTCTTTCTGGTTTCTCTGTAGGCTATTGCTCATGTCTTTTTATATTCAATTTCATCTTCTTGTCTGCTTTAGTCTGCTTTTTTCAGATCTACAGAACTTAAGCATAGATTCATCTAAATTATTTATATACTTCAGTATCAGTATCTGTTGTGTGAAGTGAAAATATGATCCTGAACAGTCTGTTTTTCCTGAACCCAGCTTGTTCTTCTAGTTTCTCTTCCACAGTTTTACTTTGCTTCTCATCCGCACAGTTAGCCTAGTGGCTTTGCGCTTTGCAACCATATGCCTGGGGAAGAAGTGTCCTAGGTTCGATTCCCGTCGACGACGTGAGGAGCTTAAGATTTTCCTCAGCCATAGCCAAGTTAGCTGGTCTTGGGCATGGGCAGCAGGGTTTTTTCCACCAGTTTATCTGGGGGTTTTTGTTATGCCAGCAGGCGAACCTGACCTGTGAACACACACGGATGACAGTCAGGAATACTGACCCAGCCATAGGCCTGATTCGTCAGCTATGCCGGTTCTGAGCCCGGATAAAATTTGGAGGGACTAAGAAGGTGCTGTACCTCCCTTAAAAGGGACTCACGGCCGTTGTATCATCATATGAAATTATTATTATACTTAGCTTCTCAAGTATTTATTATTATTACATGACACCTCCAGGGAGTCCAAAGACCCATCGACAGAGAGGACCTACTCTACAACTGTCTCCACCACTCAATTTGCCAACTACAATGAACCACGTTGAAAGTTTATTTTTCACTTGGTTAGAGTATAATAAATTTAGTTTAATCCTTTATCCAAGTGTGAGCAAACAAAGTTTGCACCTGAAAGTATCTTCAGGACTGGGGTAAGGTGGTACTGGTGTTGTACCACCTTACCCAGGTTTGGTGGTAGTTTGCTCACACTTGGATAAAGGATTAAACTAAATTTATTATACTCTAACCAAGTGAAAAATAAACTTTCAACATCTTTCTCTGAATCCAGAGTAATTTATTAAAAAACGGTGGCACACCATTTGGCAACTCCTATAGGTGGAGATGACCTGCGAATGCTGCTGCCTGGTATATCAGCTTGGGCCTGGCTCCCACTGAAGAGACCTCAATAAAGGTCGAAACTAGTTTGGGTAGTGGCCCTTCCCTTAATGCATAACATTAGACATACCCGCAAGGAGATGTGTTTTGCATTATAGGAGATACTGAGACAGGAGTGTTGGTATCTTGCTCCACCTTTGCAACGAGTTGCCCTGGTGTTGTACCACCTTACCCCAGTCCTGAAGATACTTTCAGGCGCAAACTTTGTTTGCTCACACTTGGATAAAGGATTAAACTAAATTTATTATACAATGAACCACAACAACCATCATCATCTACACCAATGCCATCTACTGCCCATCACTAGCATTTTCACAATTACAAACATCCATGCCCATGCCTGGATTCAAACCTGCAGTCTTTTGGCTTGGGAGTAGATATGCTAACTACTTGGCAAATAAGGCCGGCTTAAGTATGCTTGTGTAATTCTTAAATGGAACATTTGGTAGAGAAATTCCTCTGTGATAACTACTCCAGTCATCAAGAATTCAACTTTCTAACCAGGCCTTCTGAATTAAACTGTAAAACTTTTATACCTTGAGCATTTCTGGTTGGCTATCATCTACACCAGCTGCCTTTCTACATTTGAGGTTTTTATACCTTTTTCTACCTTAGTTACTGATATTCCTTTTGAATATTTTCTAACTGTTCTAGTACTGTTAATTTCATTTCAGTCTTTGCAAGTAATTATTGTGATATACAGCAGTGGCATGTCCCAATAAGTTAATAGGACTTCCACAGATCAATTAATAGTGCTGTACTCTGTTTGGAGAATTTGTTTATTTTTTTAAAAATAAACAATATTCAATTTTGTCATTTTGCGGCTAGAAAAATCTACTTGCCATGGACGAGTGAGTGAGCATATTTGTCGAGCCCTGTCTTTAGTTTATTTTCATATAATCTTTATCACCTGATTCCTTTTACACCACTGTTTCCTCCATTTCAAAACTTTTGCACCTTCCTGATACTTGTGTATTCTTACTAAGTTTTCCTGTGACTTTTGTGTTTACCTGTTTTACAAGCAAAAGAATGCTTTTACATTTTTACATACAAAGATGTCCTACGTATTCTCATAGGACATCTTTGATATGCTTACTTTTTTTTTTCCGAGACTGCTTCCAACTTCTTACATCCACTGTGGAGCTCTGATTTTTCTATCCTTGTAGACAACTTCACCACATGCTTTCCTGGTGTATTTCAGTGTTTTCTTCAGTTTGCCACTCAGTCTTCAAGGTTTTCTTTTTGTTTTTGAATATAGTTTTTTTTTTTTGGAATAATTTCTATAGTTGATTCAACATTTCTGTTGTAAAAGCTACCAGCTTTATTTATTTTTATATATTTTCTTACATATTTTTCTGTTCAGTATGCTATTCATTTTTATATTGCTTAAAACTTTGTGATAATCGCTTCTAATTTCAAATCCCCTGTATAATCTTTTATTCTGAACCAGCATGAAGATATCACTATCAGTGATAATGTAGTTAGTAACTTCTTTTTCCTTATGTCTTCTCTCCATATGAATTTGTGGATACTTCATATCGAAACATGTCAGCGATCACACTAGTTGGTATCCTGAACAGAAATCCAGCAGGCATTTATTATTAGCTTTGCTCCTTTCTAGTTTTCCAAGATGTTTTTTGACCCTTTGTTTAGATCACTGACAAGGATAACTATTTTTTTTCTGTTTTCTTTATGCCAGCTGCCTTCTCTGATGATTCAGAAAATTCCTCCACTTCTTCCTCAAGAGAACCTTATGTTGGACCATAAGGCATAAATAAGTTTCATTGTCCTATTTTCTCATTTCAAAATTTGCTCACACAACTCTGCTTGAAATTAATTGCCAATCAAGTTTATTGCTACTCTTTACTTTCCCTGATCACTATTGCCTTTGTCTCAGTACAGAGTATGTCTCTAGGTTTTCTGCAGTTTGACTTCTTTTTCATTGACAAGGCCAGGGACTTGGGGTTTATGTTCAGAGAACTGAATTTTAGAGAGCATATTGGAAAAGCGGCCAAAACAGCACATCAAATTATGGTTGCTGAAGAACACACAAGCAGGGATGGGGAAGTTATTGTTCCACTTTATAACACAATAAGGCCACATGTAGGTTAATGCACACAGATCTGGTCACCTGGATTCCTTTAGTGATGAAGAGGATACTGAGGCGTGACAGATTGATCAAGTCTGTGGAATGTTTCCTATGAGGATAGATTGAAAATCTGTGGGCTCCAACACAAACTGATTAGCATAAGAGAGGAGATATGATAGAAGCATATGCAGGAAGGGAGAGAATGAGTGGCCATCCTTCGAAATTGTGTAAGAGTGTGATTAAGAAGGGTTGTTAGGAATAGATTTTTTGCTTGGAGGGTGGTGAATGTGTTGCCTGAGGTGATTGTGAGTGCTTCATCTGTGAATGAGTTTAAGGAGAAGTATGATAGGGTGTCAATGTAGGGTCTCCTGCAATGAGCTTTCTGACTCCATGGAGACACTGTTATAATAATAATACTTGTGTTGATAATGTGAATCTTGAATTCTGTTGGCACTGAGCTTGTTCTAGTAGCAGGCTTTTCTCTATTCACCCTGGTATCCTGGTGGAAATCAGAGTGGCTTTTTAATCAGGCTGTGCCTCAGCTGGCATGTATTTTGTGTTTCTTTTTGGTTTAAGCCAACACAGAATACTTCGTCAGCTAAGTTCCAAATTGTTAGCCCATCCTCTTTCGTTCAGTATCTGAATGTGGTGCTCCTACCAAGTATATCATATCTCGTGAAGGTGAGAATTAGACATTTGGTCAGAAACTTTAGTCGGTTCTTTGCATTCCTTAAAAGTGTAGGTTATATTTAAGACCTTCAAAGAGAAGAGTTTTTTTTTTTTTTTTTGGATTACTAATTGACTTGTACAAGTCACATCACACTGTTCAATAGATGTGAAAGAAATTTGGAATATGGTCTTATGGGGGGGGGGGGGGGGAATAGAGAAAGTAAATTCCCACAGATGCCTCTTTTATTAATGTTAACTGCTTTCAACTGGTCATTCAATGGCTGTTTTACTTACTTTATTTTAAATAAGTATCTCCTAAAAATGACACTTAAATAAAGTAGTCCAAGTATGAAATTCAGAAATGATGAACTGCAGTTTAGAAGTGGTGATTTGTTGATATTGTTAATGTAAATTATGAAATGCTCCGAAATTTTAGCAACTCAATAGCAGCAGTATGAACAGAACCACTGATGAAAACATTAATCAGGTTGTTGCTTCTGAATTGCAGTTTGATGTTTGAGATGTTTTTTTCAGGCTGAAGTAAATACACAAAATGCAAAACTAGCTCTGTCTTTTTTTACTTCATCATCCAATTCCTGACATATGCCCTTGGGGGGTGGGTAGGATCTTATGAAAGCACTACATGAAAAGTTACATCATTACTAACTTCATATCAACAATTTTCCTTCAAATTTGCCTGTTTTCTCTCAACATTTCAATATTATCAGATTTTATATTTTTGTCTTCTAAGGCACCTTTTGCTGTATCAATCCACCTACATTTTGATCCTGCTCTGGGTATTTTTCCTGCCATCCTGGCAAAGAATGCTTGTTTAGCTAATCTTTCCTCTCCCATTCTGTTTAAGTGACTATACCACCTCAGATTAGTTCTGCTAACAGTGTCAAGTTCTTTCCTAATATCCTAATTTTTTATATGATACTGCCATTGATGCCATCTATTCAGTCTCCTAATCTTTCTCAGAACTCTCATATCAGAGGTCTCTAGTCTTTGGTCAAGTGTTTTATTTCTAAACCAGCTCTCAGATCAAGAAGTTAAAATTGCTTTGAACACTGTCTTGTATATAGCTAGTTCAGTGTTTTGATTAATCGCTCTCTGTTATTTCATATAAAATTATATAGTCTACTTCCTACAATACCAGCTTTGCTAATTCTGCTGTCTATTTCCAAAATTAATTTGCCATCTTCACTAAAAAGTGTTTCTAAATAGATGAAACGTTTTACTTGTTCTATATTATTATCTATTCAGGATACAGTTGATGTTTTATGGCCCTGCCTATTTGCATTGACTTTGTCTTTTTAATGCTGATTTCATACCAAATTTATTGTTACATTGGTTATTCAATTTGGTCAGGGAATCCTACAAAACTTGGGCTGGATTTATTTAAAAGTATAAAATCATCTACATAAAGTAAAGAGCTGAGATTAACATCTTCAATTTCCTTCATAATGTGATCCATAAAAAAGATGAATAACAGTAGAGATAACCAGTACGCCCTTGTCACACACCTGACTTAACATCAAACCATCTTCCTGTACCTCCTTCAATTGTAACTGCTGATTTACTCAAATAGAGATTATATATTGCTTGATATAATGTCCTATTTACACCATATAACAGGAGCATTTTGAACAGTTTTCCTCTCTTTGCACCTTGTCATATGCCTTTTCCAGATCTACAGAACTTAAATATAGATCTTTGTTATATTCCCATGAGAACTCAGCTATTTGTCTTAAAGTGAAAGCCTGATCCTGACAACCTCTGCTTGGCCTGAACCCAGCTTGTTCTTCTCCAAGCTTCTCATTCACAATTTTTCTTAGCTGTTTCTCAAGTATACTTGCATAAATGTTACTAGGAATGATGTGCCTTTAATGTATGGGATGGTGACAGTTTTGTTTTAGTCTTCTGTGGTGGACAGGGGAGGGGATTTCTCGAGAGCATTTAGTATTTTGTCTCTCTGGTGGGAATTATAGCCATTGGCTAAGAAGGCGTGACGTGAGTACTTCACATCTTCTTAGCCAATGGCCATAATTTGAAGTTGAAAAGTAATCAAAAACCTGAAATGTGTAAAAGCAGCTGGAGAAATCTGGAATTCGACCATCTGCCTAGGAATTCTGAATTATGCAGTGTAACAACTAAAACTTTTATACCTCCATATTTGAGTATTTCTGGTTGAATTTCATTTACTCCAGCTGCTTTTCCACATTTCAGGTTTATGATTACTTTCTACTTCAAATTATGGCCATTGGCTAAGAAGGTGTGCCGTGAGTACATCATACCTTCTTAGCCAATGGCTGTAATCCCCATAAGATAGACAAAATACTAACCCCCCCCCCCACACACACACACTGTCTACCACAGAAGACCAATGTTCACAAAACTGTCACCATTCCATACATTAAAGGTGCATCTGAAAAGATATTTAGAGTGCTTAATAAACGTCAACTCTCTGAACCCTCTCCAACATCTTATCATCCTTTTGAAAACCTTCCAAAGAAATCTGTATACAGTAATTCAGCCTGATCAAAGCCTTGTACAATGAAATAAAAACATTCTTACTTTTACATGTCAGTGTTCTCCACATCATTCTCATAATCTGCTGTGTTGTCCTCACAATTTTAGCAAAATGTTCACAAAATTTCAAGTCCCTATCTGCCATAACCCCACAAATCTTTCATCTCCTCCACCTCCTCTAAAATATCCCCATCAATCCTATACTCAGCATCCCATCTTTGCTTCCCAAATTTTAAAATCTTACACTTTGCTACATTAAACCGAAATCCCCACACACACTTGCCCATTCAGTCTATTTAGATCCTCTTACAAAGCTACAACATCTGCTCTGCATCTCATAACTCTCCCAAACTTTGCATCATCTGCAAACAAATCGCCATTTAAGCTCTTTCCATTGTCATTTACATACAAATTAAACAATAGTCACCCAAAACAGATCCTGGGGCATGCTACTAGTTACTTTCCTCTTTTAGGATATCACTCTCCCCATACACAATCTGCTGATACCTATCAGGCAGCCATTCTCCAATCCAGTGCACTAATATGCTATCCAATCCCGTACTTTGTCATGTGGCAATCTATCGAAAGCCTTTGTAAAATCTAAGTATGCTACTGTATGTGCACCCCCCTTGCCCAACATATTCATCAACTTGTTATAATAAGTAAGCAGATTGCTAAAACACGATCTTCCTTTAGCAAACCCATGCTCTCCACCCAGTTCTGAATCCTTGTCCTCACTAGCTTCTCCAACACCTTGACCACAACTTCAGACAAGGATTGGCCTTTAATTCAAAGCCTTAGTCTGATAATTCTCTTTATGAAGCGGAACAGTTTTGCCATCTTTCCACTCCTTTGGGACCTGGGCTAATCTAAGACTCATAAAAATGTACGTTAAAGCTGATGTTAACTCTGTGGAACATTTCCTCAAGACATGCAGCAATATACCATCTAGTCCCATGGCCTTGTTGACATCAAGTTTACTCAATTCCTCACTTGCTGACCCACCATCAGTGGTTTCTACCCCATTCACACTGCTCTCAAGTTCTGCATTATGTTACAGTCAGAAGTATTGGAATACTTTAATGAACTGCTCATTAAACACCTACGATATCCTCCTCAGTGTTTTTTTATCATTCTCCCATTATAACTTTATACCTCCATATTTCGAGCATTTGATGGTTGAATATCATCTACTCCAGCTGCCTTCCCATATTTCAGATTTTTGATGACTTTTTCTATTTCAAGTATTGAAATGTATTCCCAATTGCATTCCTGTTTAGTGTTTTCAGAATGATTACTCGGTATCTGGAATATCTTGATTTTCACGTCACCCTTATCTTTGCTTTTTCAGTAGATGCCAGATCATTTTACAACCTTAATATTTTTATACTCTTACCAAAGTCTTTCAATGGATTATTCAGCTAGATTTACTCATTGCTTTGTGACTTACTTCCCAGAACGTTTGATATGCTTCCTTCTTTTCCTTGACTAGATCTTTAACTTCCTGAGTTCATGGAGTTCAGATTTTTTTCAGCATTACAGACAACCCCACTGACTCCCCCAAGTTTTGTTTTTAAACTCTCATTTGTTCCTGAATAATATTTGTGTATTTAAGTCTAAATTTCATCTCTGAAAGCTTCAATTTGATTATTTTTAAAACTTTCTGACATATTTTCCTTTTCAGTATGATATTTAGTTTTATCCTGCTCAAAACTCAATGCTGATCACTTCCTATTTCATATCCTCTGTATTCTCTGGTGTCCTGAACCAACATTACGATATCACTATCAACAATAACATGGCCAATGAGACTTCTTATTTCTTGTCTTCTCTCCATCAGAATTTGTGCACGTTGTTAATAATGACTAGTCCATGTCTTAAACAGAAATACAGCAGGTACTTACCATTTTGATCCAAAGTTTCTCAAAATATTTCTGTATGTCTGGTAATCATTTCATGCTCTGTCATTTAGATCTAACAAGGACTAGTTTTTTTTCCTGTCAGCTGCCTTCTCTAATGTTGCAAAAAATTCCTCTACTTCTTTCTTGTGGTAGAGCACAGGAACAAATAAGTCTCATCCATTTCACCTTTCTGATATTTGCCCACATTACTATACTTGCTTTAGCTTGCTATTCAAGGAGATTATTCTTGTATTAAATACTGTAGTCATTCCTTCTCCCAGATCATTATTGCCTAAATATAACATCTTGTTGCTTAGAAGAATGTCAACTATTTTTGTCTTGTTTGCTTTGTTAACATATTGTCGATCTGGTACTTGATGCATTTCTTTTGTTTGTTCTGTTTCTTTCCTGCTGATGTGTTTTATGTTGATGGTGCCAATCTTGAACTCTGTCGATGTTTAATTGGACTTAGTTTCAGTTGCTAACTTTTCACTGTTCATCCTGGTTTCTTGACGAAAGCAAAGGAGTATTGTTTAATCAGACACTGTTCCATTTGTAGTGCACCACGAGAAGATGAGGATTGTTGCTCAGTATGCCACAATCCTGTTGGTTCACTGTCTTCCATAAAAGGCCACTTGGGTGTCAGTCAAATTTTATCTCAAAGATGAGCTTAATTTTCTTATGTTTTGAGTGATTTCTCATCATTATCATCAAATTAATGATATGTACCCTCGAAGGATCTGCAAAGATACTGTGGTACTATTACAGTATTCTGGAGGATATTGTGATAGTACTACACGATTCACTTTACATTATTGCTAACTTCTTGTTGGTAATTTTCTTCTAAATTAATTGATTGGCTGAACTCTAATATTGTCAGATTTTATAACTTGGTCTTCTAAGGCAATGCTTCCCAAACTTATGGATGTAAAGGGTTCCCTTTGGAAAAATTAAAATATTTCATGCCCCCCCCCCATCGGGAAAAAAATCATAATACAGACATATATTATTATAATATTTATTGTATTTATATTCAATACAATTTATATTCAAGATTTTGCATTTGTAAGCTTTTTTGTACTTCTTATCAATACCTCTGAAATGAAACTTATATGAATCAGCATATATTTACTAATATTCATTAAGTACTGAAATACGCAGGAAGCAAAATTTGTGAACCAACACCAATGTGTGATTTTTTTTCATTAAAATATAAACAATAAATAAATAAAAATTGAATACATTTCTTTTAAGATTAAAAAAAGAACTACTTAGTCTTAAAACATTTTAACTTTGTTTTCATTACCCTCTCAACAAAACTTGCAGTCCCCAAGGGGGGCATCGCCCCACAGTTTGGGAAGTGCTGTTCTAAGGCACTTCTAAGTTCATTACTGTATATAAGATTTCAGCCTTCCTATGAATTTTTTCCTGCCATGTTTGATCTCTCATCTGCTTTACTATCTGTTCCACCCCCATTTTCTCTAAGTGACCATATCCAATAGGTTAGCTTTGCTTGCATGTTCTTAGATGTTAATCTCGTTTTCCTTTCGAATTTCTTTATTTTTCATATGATTTTGCCATTGATTCTGTTTAATCACTTTCTTTATTTTTCACAGAACTTCCATCTCTAAACTTTGCAACCCCCACACTTTCAACCTATCCTCATAGGGTGCATTTGGTCAGTCTTCTTTGAATCTGCTCTACCACCTTCTTAACTCCAAGAAACCCAGGTGATCAAAGCTGTACATAGTAGTTGAGATGTGGCCAAATGTTTAATGAGGGATAATAACCTTCTTCCCTGTCTACTTGTCAAGGTGTTTTTCAGCATCCAAGTAATCCTCTGAGCTGTTTTGCCAACTTCTGCAGTATGTCCCCTGAACTTAAAATTTTTATCCACCATCGCCCCTCAGATCCCTAACCTCGTCAATTTCCTGTAATCCAGTACCATCAGTATTGTACAAAGTATGTAATCTTTTCATCCCAAAGTACATTACCTTACATTTTGTAACATTGACAACCATTATCCTTTCCCCATGCTGCCAATTTATTTTAATCATCTTGTAGGATATCTATATCATTTTTATCAACTATAGCCCTTCCCAGTTTGGCATCATCAGCAAATAACTGCATATCCTCCTTCAAATCTTCTGTATCATTAATCTACAAATTAAATAGTAGTGGCCCTAGTACAGATCCCCAAGCCACTCCACTGTTACCTTCATTCACCTTGATTCCACTCCTCCATACAGCATCCTCTGTCTTGCCAGCCTGGTTGGCTGAGGTGTATCTGCTCTATTAACCAATGGGCAGCAGATCATCTTTAGATTAGAGATGAATTTCATTGCCAGGTGTGAGACCACTGTCTATCTTATTGGAGGCCTGAAGTAGCTCAAAAAAGTTTCATATTTGGTCTCTAGAGCAGAGTTTCCAAACTATGTAAAAATAAATTAAAAATACAATATCTATATATATATATATATATAAATAATTGATGAAATTAAAAAAAAAAAAAAAAAAAAAAAAAAAAAAAAAACCTTGGCCCACCCATGGTACAAAATGTACTATTTCGTTTTCAAATAACTTTTCATGGGTGGGAGCAGCATAAAAAAAAAGTCACCCATCCATGCCATCAGCCTCAGATCCATTCCCATTTGCTTCAGCTGATGCAGTAGTTTTCCAGTGGTATTCTGTCAAATGCCTTTGCAAAGTCCAGCAGTATCATGGTGTAGCCATTTCCTTTATCCAGTTCTGCTGTCACTTTTATTATAAATGTGAATATGTGGTTTTTAAAGTAGCTTGTGAAAGAACTTAAAAAAATTTCTATACATAAAAAAAAAAACACTTATGTATCCACTTCAACATTTGCAGTCTCTACACTTTTATTAACGTTTGATTGACAGCCATTATCATTTGTCCACAATTCCTTCCTATTTAAATTATTTCATAAGTGCTGTTTATCATTGGAATCCCTGATTGCCCTATTTGACATCACCAGCAAATAACTGAATTTCCTGACAGGATTCTTTCAAATATTGCTTATCCATGTCAGTAGTTTAGATTCCGTTCCCATATCCTCCAGTTTATTCAACAGCCTTTCGTGTAGTATGCTAAATGCCTTAGCAGAGTCCAACAGTCCTTTATTTAACTGAGCTATAAAATTATTGTAAAATATGAGCAAATTGCTCAGGCACGAAATCTCTGTAGTAAACCCATGTTGTCCGTTGTAAAGTATAGCTTGTCTGTCAGTCCATATTTGTGAGTTCCTTACCAACATCTCTAAAATCAATTTTTGTACCACCCTTATACAACTGCTATTATACTTTCCTTCCATTCCTATGTGATCTTTCCTGAGCTGAGACTCAATTTATACAAGTAAGTCTACAGCATATCCAGTTCAGCTGAACATTACTTTAATACTTGTGCTGATCACTGCTGAATTCTTATCCTGGTTTTTTCAACACCTCTAGAAACTCCTTATGTACCTCTATCTCTTCATCCAATGTTGTGGTAGTACTGTGTGCCATGTTACATACAGAGTTGATACTCTTTTTTCAAAGTGAACACTCCTGACACACAAAGGTACCTACCATTTGTATTCAAGAAAGTTTTTTGTCTACATTCTTACATTTACTTGCAGCACAATAGTAAAACTCTTGGGTTGCCTTTAGCCTGCACTGTTAATTTCTTTTCATACTCTCTCCTCATCATTATTATCATGATATTCCTTCTCTATCATCTTATATCTCCTGTGTAATAAGGTTGCACATCCATTTCACCTCCATCCTATTTGTTCACCAAGCTCTCGGAATACATACAGATAAAGCCTCATTTAAGCAGCTTTCAAAGTCTACCATGCATTCTGTTCAAGAGTGTCATGATTTCCAGCTCTGTAGTATAGCATGCAGCCTTTCCTAATTTAAACATCCATATACTTTGTTACTTCTGAAATCAGAATGGCATGATCACTGTCACTAGCAGATGGCAAAACATTTACATCCTTAAATGAAACTCCTTCTGATGTGATGATCAAATCTAACATTCTTTGAACTAGTTTTTTCATGCCACTTGAGAATTTATTGAGCAACAGCTCAATAAATACTTCATGAAGCTATCTAATCAATGTTTGGATAATTTGTCATTGCAAATTATGGGTAATGGCACATTGCAAAAGTAACTAAAACAGCTCACCAAATCACTTGGCTTCTGAAAAATACTTTAACATGCAGAGACGAACAAGTTGTTGTTCCTCTGTATCGAGCCTTGATAAGATCCCATCTGGACTTCTGTGCCCAGCTATGGGCACCAGGGTTTCTTCGTGATGGGGAGGAAGTGGAGAGGGTCCAGAGACGAGTGGCCAAGATGATAGCAGGTCTGTGGAATGAACCTTATGAGAATAGGTTGAAGATTTGTGGGTTGCAGAAATTGGACGATAGGCGAAGGAGGGGTGATATGATTGAGACATTCAAATTACTGAAGGGTTTTTATAAGATTGATCCAGAAGATATTTTTGAAAATATGACTGGTGGTGGGAGGACTAGGGGCCATGCATGGAAGCTGGGCAAGAGCGTGGTTGACAAGGGTGTTAGAGCTAGGTTCTTTACTTGGAGAGTGGTAAATGAGTGGAATAAGCTTCCAGAGTCTGTTGTGGGTGCTACGACCGTGAATGAGTTCAAGGCAAGGTATGATAGATACTGTGTGAATGTTGAATAGTTGTTCTTGACATGATGTTAGGGCCTCCCTCGATGAGTCTGTCGACTCCTTGGAGTTTCCCGGAACAATAATAATAATAATAATAATAATAATAATATACCCACCCATCGGGGTAATTTGGCAATACATTTCATTGTTCCCACCAACTGAACTGCCAGGTCTGTAGCAACATGCTACTGTATTTCAACCTGTTAGCCCTCCCACTTCACACCAGATAGCCTCAAACTCACAGCTACATGGAACATTATTACAATTATTACTTACGTGAATTCCTACCCTAACATTACTCAAAACATATAATATTAGTAGTACCCCATCTCTTCTGTCCTTCCTAAAAATACTTTACACTTGATTCCAGTTACATCTGGCTGAGCCATTTTTACTGATGTTGACAATCTTAGGCCGCAATGTATTTACTAAGATTAGAACCTCATTCCTTTGTTTCTAGTGCTCCTGGCATTTGTGAATAGACATAAGTTACCTCTTAATTTTTTGTATATTACAACTGCTGTCTATTTGGCTCATTTGGGCAACTTTCTTCCCCCACCCCCACAAAGTCTGAACCCAAAACATATAAGTTCACCCTTTCACCAGACTCATGACCATGCACATTTGACACTCATATCATCATTGAACTTTGTCTCCATTTCTCCTATGATGCTTTAGTTTCCAATACTTTCAATCAAGTCTCACCCTAATCCTGCTGTCTCCTGATGTCAAATCCATTCAGATGCAGGGCATCCCTTTTACACAGATCTTTTCTACCAACTAAATAACATATAAGTTCACCCTTTCACCAGACTCATGACCATGCACATTTGACACTCATATCATCATTGAACTTTGTCTCCATTTCTCCTATGATGCTTTAGTTTCCAATACTTTCAATCAAGTCTCACCCTAATCCTGCTGTCTCCTGATGTCAAATCCATTCAGATGCAGGGCATCCCTTTTACACAGATCTTTTCTACCAACTAAATAACATATAAGTTCACCCTTTCACCAGACTCATGACCATGCACATTTGACACTCATATCATCATTGAACTTTGTCTCCATTTCTCCTATGATGCTTTAGTTTCCAATACTTTCAATCAAGTCTCACCCTAATCCTGCTGTCTCCTGATGTCAAATCCATTCAGATGCAGGGCATCCCTTTTACACAGATCTTTTCTACCAACTCCACACTTTCAACTTACTCCACACATCCAGAAACTTTGCACCCATTTCTTCTACGCAACCTGCACATCGAATCATTTACTAACATATCTCTCCTTATTCATTTTTTTTTTTTTATCCTGTACACAAGTAGTAAAATAGGGCGTGATCCTTCCTATAATGCAAAAGCATTGAGATACTGAAACATTTGAAAAATTGAAATGAAATTGCTGCAAAATAAAACTCAAACTGTGTTTTCTGACACTTGGGTAAAGGATTAAAATGAGAAGAATTTTTTTGCCAAGTATAATATAAAAAATAACAGGCTTGATTTATGGGAACTGTAAACTGAATCATACATTCAGTATGAATGTATTAAGAGTTCCATTTTTAGATTTCATTAGTATTGATGTCATTTCTCATTTACTTTTCATTCCAGTAAGTGCCAGGTTTAAAATATTATATTAAAATCCCTTCACTATTTATATGATTCAAATGCACACAATTTTTTTCCTTACCCCCTTAGCTAATTTAGCCCATGTGATGAGTAGGCATGTATGATGCTTTAAGCATTTCATTTGTACCCAGCAGTTTACAGTTTTGTATTCAAATGCAGTCAACTTAAAAATAATAGACTTTGGGCAGGAGATTATTGTTCACTGTTAGTGAATGTAATTGTTAAACTCAATATTATAAGCAAACATAAGTATTTAGATCTACAATGTGTCAAGATAGTAGTTAGTGGCTTTCTCTCTCTCTCTCTCTCGCACATATTTCTGTCACATGACTTTGTGGCAGAAATGTTTGTATAGTAGAGATTCCAGCAGTGCAGAATAAACACTGTTGTAAAACAATCTACTCTTGCTATAACAAATTCTGTTATCATGACCCCCCCCCCCCCCCAAACTGCTGAAAAGCTAAAAATCAGTCCCTCTGCTTTTCCAAAGAATGCCAGTGTTTTTGCCATAGATGGTATTTGAAATATAAAAAGTATATAATAGACGATTTGCTCTGTTCTTGATTATTAAGTATAATTTGAATTCTTATAATCTTTTAATATTTTTGACTTTTTAAATCATTTATCAATTTGAAATTCTTACTTTTGTAGGTACTTGAAACATTAGGAACTGAAACATTTCGTCCAAGTTCTGCAGCACAGTGTGTGGCATATATTGCAGTAGCTGAATTACCTCATGGTCAGTGGCCAGATTTAATACAGATCCTAACTCACAATATTACTAATGCTACAAGTACAGAAATGATGAAAGAGGCTACTTTAGAAGCTATTGGCTACATTTGTCAGGACATTGTATGTTTTATTATTGGTTATAAATTATATTATACTTCTTATCTGAGTATGTAATAATTTAACTAATTTTAAATTTTTTATAAAAATATAATTTTTAAAATCTAATTCTAATGAGAATTTTGAAATTGGTAAACATGCAATATTAGACCAGTGAGAGATCTGATATTACATAAAGTGCATTTTATTTTTTATACAGGGTGTTTCACTTGTAGGAAGCCCTGAGTTATCGTTTACAGACATAATATACAAGATAGGCAAACGTAATTGTGGTGGTACCACAATTACGTACCACATGAGAGATGTCTAACATATCACATCACAGCATATGCTGGAAGTGGCCACCTCCTTCCTGCAGGCACCTGGCAACCCACATCTCCATTTTTGCGAATGTCTGAATTAGCTGAGTGTGATTGATGTTGTCAATTGCAATGGTGATGTTCGCTTTCAATTGTTGGAGTGTGCTTGGTTTATTGGCATAGGCCTTTCCCTTCAACATGCCCACAAGAAGTCTGGGGGGTCCTGAGATCTTGAGACTGGTGTCAATGTTCCTTTGGAGATTATGTGATCTTTGAAGAAACTGGTTACAACTGACCTTTTTAGACCTCTTGGACATGTGACAGCTGGAAGTAGCCATGTTGTAACTCAGTGTCATCCAAATGATTAACAAATGTGTTGATAATTTTGCAGTTTCAAAGAATATGGACTCTATGACGCGTGTGTGCAACATGGTGCACCATACTCCAATCCGGAGGTCATGTAGCAGGTGTTCATGAATTGCATGTGGATTTGCTTTGGCCTACAAATACATATTCTGCGAATTGATGTACCCAGACAGGTGGAACCACGCTTCATCTGAGAAAATGTTATGTCCAGGATGTCATAATTTTCAGCCACGAAGTTCTGAAACCAGTTGCACCATGACACCCTTTTTGCGAAATCAGGCCCCCTACAGTTCCTGCACTAGACACTCAATACAGATGAATGTTCCCTTTTTTTGCTGCTCTGTGGCGAGTTGAAGACAAAAGCCAATTTTTTGAACAGTTGCCGTAAGGAGTTGCTTCATGAGTTAAGCAACCTGTTACCTCGGTCACTGCGGGACTGCTGCCCCCATGGATATTCGCCAATATGCCTGTTGTCTCCAGTTTTTTCACCATCTTCTGTATCATAATGATGATGCTGCAACATTAAACCGTTTTCTGAAATTTGAGCTTGTAACTTTGAATGAACCCGTAGTCCAACATGATTTGACAAAGAACACTTTCTGCTCAATCATGTACATGTTTACTGCACATAGACTGGCTTCAAACCGAGCTTATCAGGGTGTGGAGAACTCGGCATTGGAAGTTGGCAACTGTTCCTATGGCGAACGCAATGCAACTCCATGCAGGCGAGACATGCTGGAACCGTGTTCCATTTAAACATGTCTCTATCCATATCTGTACTTACTCTCGTAGTTACAACCATCTTGTTCATATATTATGTCTGTAATAAACAATAACTCAGGACTTCCTATGAGTGAAAGAACGAACTTGTATATTATGCCATTTGGCCAGTTAGTCTCATGTCTCAATCTATATTAATTAATACCATGGGTGGGTGGAGGGATTAGATAATATGGAAACCCCTATTCTAGAGACAAAACACATTACTTTTTTTTTTTTTTTTTCCCCAAATTTAAAATAAACAGGGTAATCATATACCAGAAAATGAGATTGTTCTACCACTTAAATATATTAGCAAACAATTCCACATTGCTTTGATTAGAGCAGATATGTTAATTAACCAATCAGGCTGGCATCTTCTAGCAAATTTAGTTCAGTACATTGTACTTTTCACCAAAACAGTTTGGGTCATATGTTGCTGCTCATTTCAGTAGTCACTCATTTAAGAAGGGAATAAGAAGTATTAGGTATAGGAGGAGTGGATGTGTATATAGAAGAGGTGTGTTTGCACTAATAAGCAAGGCTCCACTGTTTTCACCAGAGAACAGTGAAAAGTCATCTACTGGATGACTTTTCACTGAACATCGACAGAATTGAAAATCTTTCCAATCAACATAAGAAGTATTAATGGAAAAGAAGTGGAACCAGCAGAAGAATTAGAGAATTAACAGCGTCAGCATAATTGGTTACTGAGACAAAGGCTAAAACGGGCAAGGTTTTACTAAATAACTATATAAATATATGGAAGACTTATAAACAACTTATATAAATATGTTATATCCAGGCAAATAATGATCAATGAAAGAAAAGTATTCATTGCTAAACAAAGATAATCTTCTTTGTTTTTGCAGGCAATTCAAGTAGTGTGTAGGCATATATAGAAATGGAGAATTGGGCAATGAGACAGTTCTGCCTGTGGAAAAAGTGCAGGAATTTAAGTCATTGGAGAAGGTGCAGTATATATAAAGAAAAGGAAAGAATAGTCTTCTTGTTAAAGGTCTAAAGCAGAAAAGGAAATGAATACCTGGCATATAGAAATATTTTGGGAAAATTTTGAGGAAAGGGTGAAGCTAATGATAAAATTAAGTACTTGGTGGATTTATTGTTCAGGACACAGGGGTAATTCATTAGGCTTAAACATACTTTCCATTCAGCCAAAGTGGACAGGTTCTGTAGAACAGAGGCAATTTTAAGAGAAAGGATCTTGGCCACTAGATTACAGCTTTCAAAAATTGATCAAGATACATTCTCCATGCACATTGAATTAGCAATCTTACTACTGGCATAATTGCGAGACATTATAGACAAATTTATATCCTGTGAAACCTTACCTGTTTTCAGTAAAAAGAAATATAATTTAAACAAAAAATTCAGCTGACTTCCATGGGAAAAGAAAAACACGAAAGACATCAAAGACACCTAGACTACTTATAAGTCATAATTGGTCTGTCTTCTAAAGTTTTACCTTGTATGGAAACAAACCTTTTTGTGAGAGGTTTTAATTTTGCTTTATCTCCAGAAAATATCTCTAAAGTGGACATTATAGCATATATTGAGAAGGTATTATGTGGATAAGGCCTATAGAATCTCTTGGATTCTGCAGGCCTTATCCACATTCAAACTTTGGTTATCAAATCAGAAGTAGTTCAGATAACTGTGCCTTCTCCACTGAACTTGACCATCTTCACAAAACCTTCTTAGCTAATGGCTACAAATCCTATCATATCCAAAAAATATTAAATTCCAAACCCACGCTTGCTTCCTCTCTCCAGAACAGACTATACCAAAGACATCAAAGCTATCACTATTTCATATATCCAAGGCACATCTGTAACAAAAAAAAAAAAAAAAAAAATTGCAACCTTTCAACCACTTACAGACCACATCCTTTATCCATTCCACGAAAGACAAGTCACAGTCCCTAGACCAGCCACGTGTGTATCAAGTCCCTTGTAGTTGTAAACCATCTTACTCCATTGCAGAAAATATAAATACAAAAGACTTTTCCTTGAATCTGCTTCTCCCTAAGAAACTACCATAAATTCAACATTTGGTTGTACAAAACTGCCCCAAATTTGGGCTCTCATTCATCCTCTGTACATCAGCCCAGCAGTCAAAGTACTCCCATTTTAGTCCACTGGGAGGGGGGGGGGAGGACTATTTAGGACTCTAGGCCTACTCTCAGTTGACATGCTTCATCTTCATTGCTTAGTATAGTGCCTGCAGTGTGTATGTATCTTATTATATTTTGTTTCCTGACAATGGCAATTTGAAAGATCTAATTTCACTACTACTTTGCTGAAATATTGGAAGTATTAATTAAATTTATTTTAGTTAATATTAGTCTGTTATAATTTCCTTAAAATACAGTTATGGGATACTACTGAGACAATAGATGCAATGTCAACTGCTTCTATATAAAAACAGTCTACTCGTGAAGATACTTCATGTGCAAGCTTTGTTTGCTTACACTTGGGTAAAGGGTTAAACAAGAATTTAATTTCTTGGCAACTTTACCTTTGTAACCCAGTGTAACTTTTATAATAGGAAGAATGTGTGAGCTGAGCTAATATAAAGTTGTATGGTCACTAAAATAGAATAGGAGAGAATTTACCATAACCAGTATTTGATGCCAGAAGAGTGCTGAAATGTAATTTTATCTCTCACAAGAAAGATCTCATTTCACTACCTTTTACTCTTGAAATGGGTGGATTTGATGCAAGTAGAATATCTTTGAAGACCAACATATAAGATCATACTGTACTATTTGCGACAGCAGTGGAACTGTGCTGGTGGATAGGAAATATTGCTGCCAATAGTAATCTGTTTAGTCACCAAGTAACAATAGCAAACAGTAAAAATTTACTCGCTGAAATTTCTTTTACACACGGTGTATTATGTAGCATTTTTATGATTGATACTTGAAAAAAGACAAAATGAAATTATTACACAGGCTCTTCCAGGGATTCATGGATTCATTGAGGGAGGGTTTCTTCCTGATTGTAAAATGTCTAAATATTTCTCTCTTTGATAACATTTACTGAAGATGCACTCGCAACGTCCACTGATAGACACCATTCCACACACCCTTAAATCCTATCCATAGGATTTAAGGGTGTGTGGTTTCTCTCTCTACCAACTTGAATCGCACATAAAACTTATAGGCAGTACTTGAAAAATTTTGCACTGGTTCACCAGTCAGGCAAATATGGTAGTCAGAATTTGCCAGTCTGGGTTGAGTACTGGGGTGCTTAAGGGTCAAAGCTGTATAACTGAGAGGAGACCTCCACATAGCCTTTAAAGGAATGCGGAGAACCGACCAGGGCTTCTGACCTAATGTCCAATCCTCACCTTCTCGTGGTGCACCCTGTTGGGTATCTACTTGGATACTGAACGAACGAGGATGGGCTGGCAATTTGGGATTTAGCCGACCAAATTGTATTGTTATTGGGTAAACCAAAAATAAAAAAAATGATGGTACAACATGACAAAATTTCATGCTGGCTGGGGCGTCACCCGGTTAAACAAGGCCCCCATTGTTTTCACCAGGGAACCAGGGCGAACAGCGAAAAGTCAGCTACTGGAACAAATCTAAAAACAAACCCCAACCCAACATCACCAGAGTTAAAGATCGGTACTATCAACGTAAGAAGCCTGAATGGCAAAGAAATGGAGCTAGCTGAGGAATTAGATAAGTACCAGATCGACATAATAGGGGTGACTAAAACAAAAAAGACAAAACTGGTGAGATCTTTCTGAGCAATAAATACAAAATGTTATATTCAGGCAATTACAATCAAGAAAAAGAAGGAGTAGCCATAGTATTCAACACAAAATACGAGGCTAATCTTCTTGAATGGCAGTAAGTCTCAAGTAGAGTAATGTGGGCAAATATGAGAATGGGGAACTGGACAATGAGACTTATTTGTGCCTATGGTCCCACAGAAGGTTCTACTAAGGTAGAAGTGGAGGAATTTTTTGATGCTTTAGAAAAAGCAACTGACACAATGAAAAATGAAAAGTTGATCCTTGTTGGGGATCTAAATAGCAGAGTAGGAAATGATTGTGAGACATACAAAAATATTTTGGGAAAATTTGGAGAAAAGAGCAAAGCTAATAATAATGGCAAATATCTGTTGGATTTCTGCTCAGGACATGGACTGGTTATTACTAACACCATGTTCCAACATGAAAATGTGCACAAATTCACATGGAGAGAAGAGGCAAGGAATAAGAAAAGTCTCATTGACTATGTTATTGTTGATAGTGATGTTTTCTCCCTGGTGCAGGACACCAGAGTGTACAGAGGATTTGAAATTGGAAGTGATCACTATTTAGTCTTGAGCAGGATAAAATTGAATTTCATATTGAAAAGAATAACATGTAATAAAGTTTTAAAGCGAATAAAAGTTGAGCAGCTCTCAGATGTGAACTGTAGACTAAAATACAGAAAGATTATTGAAGAAAAAATGAAAGAGTTTGAGAAGAGGAACCAAACCTTGGAGATTCAGTGGCAAGCCTTCAAGAAAACACTGATTGATTCAGCCAGAGATGCATGTGGTGAGGTTGTCTGCAAGGATAGAAAAATCAGAACTCCCTGGTGGACACAGGAAGTTAAAGAGGCAGTGAAGGAAAAGAAGAAAGCTTATCAAAAGTTCCTGGCATATAAGTCAGCTTTTACTCTTACAGAATACAGAGACAAATGTAAGAAAGCTAAACAGTGTGTAAAACTAGCTAAACAAAAGTCATGGGAGGACTTTGGCAAGAATATAGAAAATAAATATCAAGAAGGTGGCAAAATATTCTGGAGGTTGTTGAAGAAGCTTAGGAATGGAGGAAAGAGTGCTGAAAACAGGAGAAAAAGATATTCTTGAAGTATGGAGTAATTACTTTGAAAAACTGCTAAATGAAACAAGCAGTGATGACAGCACAGTGGTAAAAAACACTGACCAGGCATGCAGTCAGGAATACATATCCATACTTGAAGTAGAAAAAGCCATCAAAGGTTTGAAATGTGGAAAGGCAGCAGGAGTAGATGATATTCGATCAACAATGCTGAAGTATGGTGGTATAAAAGTCTTACAGTGGCTGCACTGCATAGTTCAGAAAGACTGGACAGAGGGACGAATTCCCGATGATTGGAGTAGAGCTCTCATAGTACCCATATATAAAAAGGGAAATAAAACTGAATGTGAGAATTACAGAAGTATTTCCCTACTGAGTGTTCCTGGCAAGATCTATGACATGAGAAACGGTTGAGAAGAATTGTGGAAAAAAAGCTGGGTGAAGAACAAGCTGGATTCAGGCCAAATAGAGGCTGTCAGGATCAGATCTTCACTTTACGACAGATAATTGAGAAAGCGTGGGAATATAAGAAAGATCTGTATTTAAATTTTGTCAATTTGGAAAAGGCATACGACAAGGTGCCAAGAGAGAAGCTATTCAATACGCTGCAGTTATATGGTGTCAATGGGGCATTATATCAGTGAGTTGTAAGTCAGTATTTAGAATTGAAGAAAGTACAGGAAGATGGTTTAATGTTAAATCTGGTGTGAGACAAGGATGTACATTATCCTCTGTTATTCATTATCTATATGGATCACATTATGAAAGAAAGTGGTATTAAATATAATATCAAAATTGGAGATGTTAATGTCAGCTCTTTGCTTTATGCTGATGATGTTGTACTTCTAAATAAATCCGCTACAAGTCTGCAAGATTCTCTGATTAAATTGAATAGCTGTTGTAATAGATATGGTATGAAGGTCAGCAATAAAAAGACAAAGACAATGAAAATAAGCAGAATCATTGAAAATGTCAACTGTGTTGTGAATGGAGAACCTGTGGAACAAGTAAAACATTTCAGCTACTTAGGCACGATTTTTAGTGAAGATGGTAAATTAAATATGGAAATCGACAACAGAATCAGCAAAGCTGGTATGGTGGGAAGTCAATTGAATAAATTCATATGGAATAAGAGAAATTAGTTGGAACACTAAATTAGCTGTATACAAGACTGTGTTCAAACCAGTTTTAACTTATGGATCTGAGAGCTAGGTCAGAAGTAAAACACTTGACCAAAGACTAGAGAATGCAGATATGAGAGTCCTGAGAAAGATTAGAGGCGTGAACAGATGGCATCAATGGCAATATCATATTAAAAACGAGGATATTAGGAAAGAACTTGACATTGTCAGCATCCAGGAATGCGTTAGCAGAGCTAATCTCAGGTGGTATGGTCACTTAAATAGAATGGGTGAAGAAAGATTAGCAAAACAAGTGTTCTCTGCCAGGTTGGCAGGAAAACGACCCAGAGGAAGACCAAGATATAGGTGGATTGATACGGTACAAAGTGCCTTAGACGATAGAAATATAAGATGTGATAATGTTGGAGTCTTGACAAGTAACAGACTGATTTGGAGGAAAATTGTAGATAGGAAGTTAGTAACGATATAATTTTTTCATGTAGTACTATCATATCCCGTACACCCCTTGTGGGTACATGGCAGGAATTTGATGATGATGGTGATTGTAATAATTTTCACACATTTTCAGTTCTAACACTTATCTGGAATTACTTGTAAAAAAGTCACTCTTCTGTGCCATTGTCAATAAATGTTGAGGGTAAAAATATTAAAAACATCATAACTTAATAAAATGTTACGACTGCACATGCATTAACCATATTGGTAGGTTTTCTGAATTCAAAATGGTTCCAAAAGGTTGACAGACAAGCGGGACCACTGATGCCCTATGACGTAGCAGTAACTGAGAAATCATCAAGAAAACATTTAGGTTATGTGTTGCAAGTAAAGAAATTATACATTTTGAGAACATATACTACAATAATTCTCTCTCTCAACTTTCCAACATTCTGCATATCCATCACTGGGTACAAAATAAGCATAATTACCATTGTCTAGAGGGCATTTATTTTAGTTTACCTCATTGCAGTTAGTTCTTGGTACACTTGAGTGCCCTGAAGATAAAATTATACATGCATATCCTACTCTTATTAGTTGAATTCCATTGTGACAAAATTAGTGTCAAGTTGACTTATAATAGGTGTGAAGTAAAGAGTACACAGCAGTTCTATGTCAGAAATGATTATGCTTGAAGTAAGGCCAGTCCAACTCGTAATAGTTGGAATTTGAAAAAATCCTATGTACCGCAACCTTTGTCATCATCATCAAATTCCAGACATGTACCCTCAAGGAATGTACAGGATATGATACTACATGAAAAACTTACATTATCACTAATTTCCTATCTACAATTTTCCTCGAAATCAATCTGTTACCTATCAAGACTCCGTTATCAGATCTTATATTTCTGTCTTCTTCTAAGACACTTTTTACTGTATCAATCCACTTATATCTTGGTCTTCCTGTGAGTTTTTCCTGCTAACCTGGCAGAGAACATCTGTTTTGCTAATCTCTCCTCTCCCATAAGTGACCATACAACGTGAGATTAGCTCTGCTCACACATTCCTGGATATTAACAATATCGTTCTTTTCTAATATCCTCGTTTTTAATATGATATTGCCATAAGTCAATAAATAGTTATTTTCTTATATCTGTGCTTCGCATCTATACCGTTAAAATCCACTCAACATGTGCGACGAACACATAAGCCTTTCCACACGATTTGTGCTATCTGTTCTCGTCCTTAATCTTTCATAGGACTCTCATATCTGTGGTCTCTAGCCCTTTCGTCAAGTGTTTTATTTCTAACACTGTCTTATATGCAGCTAATTTAGTGTTTTGACCAATTTCTCTCTCATGCCATATAAATTTATTCAGTCAACTTCTTACCATACTGTCTTTGTTGATTCTGTTGTCCATTTCCATATTTAATTTACCGTCTTCATTAAAATATCATGCCTAAATAGCTAAAATGTTTTGCTTGTTCTATAGGTTCTCCATTCACAATTCAGTGAATGGAGAACTATTCCATTCACTGAATGGAATAGTTCTATTCCATTCAGTGGAATGGAATAGAACTTGTTATTGCTGACCTTCCTACCATATCTATTATGACAGTTATTCAATTTAGTCAGAATATCTTCCAGAGTTGTACTGGATTTATTTAGGAGTATAATATCACCTGCATGAAGTTAAGAGCTGAGATTAACATCTCCAATTTTGATATCAGGTTTAATACCACTTTCTTTCATAATGTGATCCATATAGATAATGAATAACAGAGGGGGATAATGTACATCCTTGTCTGACACCAGATTTAACATCAAACCATCTTCCTGTACTTCCTTCAATTCTAACTGCTGACTTACAACTCAAATAAAGACTAAGTATTGCTTGATATAATGCCCCACTTATACCATATAACTGTAGCGTTTTGAATAGCTTTTCTCTTGGCACCTCCCATATGCCTTTTCCAGATCTGCAAAATTTTAATACAGATCTTTCTTATATTCCCATGATTTCTCAATTATCTGTCGTAAAGTGAAAATCTGATCCTGACAGCTTCTATTTGACCTGAATCCAGCTTGTTCTTCACCAAGCTTCCCTTACACAATCCTCAACTGTTTCTCAAGTATACTTGCATAAATCTTACTAGGAACACTCAGTAGGGTAATACCTCTGTAATTCTCACATTCAGTTTTATTTGCAACCTTTGCAATACAGAAAAATAATTCCCTGAACATGTATATTCAGCAGACCAGAGCAGAAAGCTAGCACCTTATGAACCATCAAGTCATCTGTTTTGAAAAATAGCTGGCTTAGCTGCAAAATGATCATTTTATCATAAACTAATTTTGGAGTTCACTTTTAACTTGAATAGTATTCTAGCTTGGGAAGAATGGCTATATCTGTCAAGTAGTACTTTTTTTTTTTGTATAACTTGAGCACGATGTCAGATGTCCGTTATAATCCTGGAAGAAGCCTTCATGCCTAAGGGCATATTGGACTGTGTTCATAGAATAGTAACTAAAATGAGTTAAATGTTTAACTTGATCATATTTTCTCTCTTTTTTTTTTTTTTTTTTTTCACTTATTTTTAATTTTTATTTTAAATGTTGTTTTTAGGATCCTGAGGTGCTGGTCACTCAGTCAAATGATATTCTAACAGCTATTGTTCATGGTATGCGTAAGGATGAACCCAGTGATCATGTTAAACTTGCTGCAACCAATGCTCTGCTCAATTCTCTAGAATTTACAAAAGCAAATTTTGAAAAAGTATCCGAAAGGCACTTCATTATGCAAGTAGTATGTGAAGCCACTCAATCATCTAATATACAAGTAGGTTTACTCTAGTAGCTTACTATTTAGGATTAGCTACCAAAATTAAATTTTTTAATATAATCATTGATTATACATTTTAATTAATAATTTTGTTTTTTTTAAAGGTACGAGTAGCTGCATTGCAGTGTTTGGTAAAAATCATGTCTCTTTATTATCAGTATATGGAGCATTACATGGGACCAGCACTATTTGCAGTAAGTATTTTATACTATAAAAATTTGTCATTTTAAGTTTTGAATAATTTGTTTCGATATTCAAATCGCAGGAGCAGAATTTTTTACCTATACAAAATAGAATTAGATTGTTAAATGATTTAATAGCAAATAATTTCAAACATTTATCCTTAAATATGGAATGAGGCCATTACTGGGCAGGGAGATTATGGAAAGACTCAAATTTAAGAAAAGAAAATCTAAGAATTAACTGATTTGATTGGAAATCAATTACATTTCTTAGATGTGCATAAAAATATTGATGCACTTATTTAGATATTTGTCTTGGTTATACATATTAAAGAGCTGGAATAGTTTATTTAATAACATAGAGGTACAAAAAAAAATTAATCTAATATTATGTCTAACAGTAACTGAGACATTTTCAAGGGTTAAAGATAAGTTACGTTCATACTTATTTAAGTTAGGAAAGTTGTAAATTAGGTGAAGCACTTACAGATATATTTTTGAATGCCTTAGTTACTATTGAGTAAAATATTAATTTTTTTTGAATAACAGCACATGTAAGAGAAAAATAAATATAATGTATTACTCCTATATATTTTGTTAAAATATGATACGAGCTTCTTTCAGGGAGAAGACAGAAAATCTGGTAACATTTAAATTCTGAATACAAGAATGAGTCATACTGCATGTATATAATATCATGCGTCTCGGCTGCAGCTGTCCAGTAGGGAGAAACGCTGAGTTCAGGGATGTCGGAATAGATGTATAATTAATTAAGTTTTAAATAATAAATACAAATATAAAAAATTATAAACAATAAACAGCAATTACTTCCTAAAACTTAGAAAAGGTATGCAGTCTGTCTTGTTAAGATTAGGATGGTGGCATAGGGCTTCACACAATTTAAAATATAGACTATTAAATTTGAACCTACTGTAATGTGGCATCGTGATATGTCTTTGTGTGTAGAGGCTTAAGTGCTGTGAGGACATCATGTTGGAGGCTTAATGGATTTTTTACAACACTCAAAAAGAATTAAAATAGAATTTAATACTTCCTATATTTCGTCCTAGTCACTAGGACATCTACGGGGATTACAAAAACAATTAATGTAACATGCACACACAAATCCTATATAAAAAAACTCAACCCACTTTAAAGCCCTCACAGAAAATTTAACCTTGAATAATGCAGACATATTGGTAAGCTTTGATATCTCCTCTTTGTTTACCAATATTCCCTTAACTGACAATTATCTCTCTTAGAAAACGTTTTTCCCTCTGACATCTTAGATCTCTTTTCCTTTGCCATTAACTCTGGTTATTTCTCTTGGAAGAACAAAATCTACAAGCAGATAGAGGGAACCGCCATGGGTTCCCCTCCTCTCATCCCCCCCCCCCCGCGCCAATTTCTATATGGAAGATTTCAAAAAACGAGCCATAGACTCAGCCCCACTCAAACCTTCTATCTGGCTAAGATATGTAGATGATGTGTTCTCTATTTGGCCCAGACACATTAGACTCCTTCCTCAGTCATCTCAATAGCCTACATCCAAGAATCCAGTTTACTGTGGAAAAGGAAAAGAACAATTGTTTACCCTTCCTAGACACCTTAGTCACACGCCTGCGTAATGATACACTTGGCTTCACTGTATACAGAAAACCCACACACAGGCAGATATATTCACAAACTCCCACCACCACCCCTCACAACAATATGGCATCATCAAAACTCTTACCAAGAGAGCCCACAATCTTTGTTCCAGTGGAACCGCCCTTACTACTGAGCTTAATCACATACACAACACTTTCCTCTCCAATGGCTACAAAGAACACAGTATCAAAAAAATAATCAGCTCCTCCCCCATTCCCCATCCTTCTTGTCAACAAGATTTTAAAAATGCCATCACCATACCCTACATCCGTGGCACATCTGAAAAAATAGCCAAGATACTAAAAAAGTACAACCTACACACAGCATATAAGCCCTACCGCAAACTTGCTACCCTTATCCGTTCTATGAAAGATCAGCTCCCTCCTCTCTCGCTGCCTGGAGTTTACAAAGTACCCTGTTCCTGTAAGCTGGCGTACTTTGGACAGACAGGCAGATCAGCATCCATCTGCCTGGAGGAACACGTCTTACATCTGTAAACACAACTATGGCCATTCAGGCTTGGCTGACCATGTTTTGGACACCACCCACAGAGTATCATGGAAGAAAACTACCATGCTTCACCACAGCAAATTCAAAAAAGAGAGACTTTTCTTAGAAGCAACAAAAGTTTACAAAGTACCCTGTTCCTGTAAGCTGGCGTACTTTGGACAGACAGGCAGATCAGCATCCATCTGCCTGGAGGAACACAAGTCTTACATCTGTAAACACAACTGTGGCCATTCAGGCTTGGCTGACCATGTTTTGGACACCACCCACAGAGTATCATGGAAGAAAACTACCATGCTTCACCACAGCAAATTCAAGAAAGAGAGACTTTTCTTAGACGCAGCAGCAGCTCTCAGAAACCAACCAAATCTTAATAAATGCAGTTGCATTAAGCTTCTGAAGATTTGGGAAACACTCATCACCAGAGGTCCCACCTTGCATTCCAGGCCACCTACTACCGCCCTTAGAGGGCGCTCCACCTAGATAAGACTTTAGTGTCACCCACGTGGTTGGGCTTAGTATTGTAAGATTTGTGTGTGCATGTTACATTAATTGTTTTTGTAATCCCTGTAGATGTCCTAGTGACTAGGACGAAATATAGGAAGTATTAAATTCTATTTTAATTCTTTTTGAGTGTTATAAAAAATCCATTAAGCCTCCACATGACATCGTGGTATGGTTCCAGTGAACTCTGTGTCTAGTGTTGATGGCATGAGAAGCAAGGCCTAAACTTTCAGAATCCAAAAATATTGATGTTTTTCGACTCTAATAATAGCAGAAAGGCTAGTTTGTCCAAAGTAGCAAAGATGACAAGAACAGAGTTTGATAAACACCAGGTAAGGATGAAGGTGATAATGTATCTTTGATAGGTAGTAAGAAAGGTGACGACTTCCAGGCTGGTTTGAAGGTGGTGTAAAAATTATATCTGCAAAGGGTCCTTGCTATTTATTCAGATGTTGCTATAAAGTAGGGTATGCTGATCCTTTTAGCATCAGATTGCAGTCTGGAAGAGGGATGATAATTATCAAATATTTTCTGTATCAAAGTCTCACTGTATTTGTTAAGTAATAGAGTAAGTTTTATTTAATTCTTCTAATAGAAGAGAGTCAGAAGAACAAATTGTGTGTGCTCAGAGTACAAGGCTTTTGATAATACCTATTTTTTGTGAAGGGTGGTTATGTGAAGATGCCTGGATATGTCTGCCTGTAAAGGCTGTCTTCTTGTAAACAGAAAAATGCAATATTATCAGCAGAGTTGCAATATATTCATGTATCCAAAAAGGGAAGATTGTTGTTGGATTCATGTTCAATAGTAAACTTAATGTTAGTATGTAAGAGTTAATTTTATTCAGAAACTGAAGTAGTTAGTTCTGTTACAGAGTGAGACCAAATTGAAAAGATGTCAACCACAAAATGTAGCCGAATGTGAGGTCAAAGAGAAATGGTGTTAGAAATCTGGTTCTCTAAATGCTCCATGAAATAATCATTCAAAGCCAGTGATATAGAACTACCCATTGCAGTACCTGTGATCTGCTGAAATAATTTATTATGCCAAGTGAAATAGCTAGCATCGACAGTAAACTTGAATAAGTTGATGATGCTAACAGAAAACTCTATTTGTAAAAGTTGTAGAGTTTCTTGAATGGTATATTTATAAACAATAAAACTACATGAAAGGCAACCATCATTTCGGACTCTTTAAGGTGATCTTTAATTTTTGTATATTTTTATTTATTTATTATTTTAAAATGAATTAATTATACATCTATTCCCTTGTTTCTAAACTCAGTGTTTCCTCCTACAGGGCAGCTGCAACCAAGACACATTATATGCATGCTGTATGACTCGTTGTGTTCAATTGGAAGATGAATTTCATCATATTGTGTAGACTACTGCCTATCTTATTAGAGGCCTGAGGTGATGTGAAAATGTTCCATGTTTGTTCTGTAGAGCAGGATTTTGGATTATGTAAAAATTGATATTAAAAAAAAAACGGTTTTAATATATAGATTTTACATTTTTGTTGGAAATGAAACAAGACTAGAGATCCTAGAAAAATTAGGAGAGTGATCAGATGGTAACATGGGCAGAGTCATATTCAAAACAAATTTGACATTGCTATTATCCAAGGGTGTGTTGTGAACAGCTAATATGTTGTGTTTTTTTCTGTTAAACACAATAAGAGAAGAAAGGTTAGCAAAACAAATCTTTGATGCCAATATAACAGCAAATATCAGATCTAGATGGATTGATACAGTGAGTTGTCTTAAAAATTGTACAAGAGTCAGTCTGACAGTACTGGAGAAATGACAAATAATGGATTAATATAGAAAATTGTCAATTTCCTATTAATAATGTAACCTTAATTATGTATTTCATGATATCCTGTATATTACTTAAGTGGAGAATATGGGATCGGATTATAAAATATTGGTGTGGATATGAGGATGGCTTATTGACAGATATCAAAAAATGATATGGAGGAGGGGTGGAGCAGTTTTTTTTTTTCTTTTTCCAGTGCTAACTTGTTTGTCCTGACTTCTTGATTTAAAAAAAAAAAAAAAAAAAAAGCATGAGAACTAATGCCAGTATGCTTTTAGCTTTCATTGGATATTTTAAATTTCTATATATAATTTTTTTTGATCAATTTGGTCAAATGATCTTGCAGCAAATATTCATTTCCTCTCATCTTGTGGAGGTAGTACCTCGTTGTTTAACTTGGAATGCATAAATGATACTGCAGTCTTATTAGATTTGTAGATTAGAAATACGTTAGGCTTGATGACATGTCACAGCCATGCTTCTTTGAAACTTCATTACTGCCAAATGATTGGATGATTAATCTTATGTGCATATTCTGCTGTCTGTAAATTGTGTATGATCTTTATATATTTAAAATAAAAATTATATATAAAATTTTGCTCTTTTTTTTTTGTAGTTTTAATTATATGTAATGTTTTTTGTTAAGATAATTTATTTCATATGCTGTTTAACCTGAACTTTTAAATGCATTAGATTACAATGGAAGCAATGAAAAGTGACATTGATGAGGTATCATTACAAGGAATTGAATTCTGGTCTAATGTCTGTGATGAAGAAGTAGATCTGGATATTGAAGCTTCTGAGGTATGTACTAATAGATAATTTTTGTACATTTATGAAGTAATTTTATACCTGGTGTTCATTTTATAAAATTCAAAAAAAAATTATCACTTTCTCTGTTCATAAATATACAGGGGTGATTTTTATTTTTTGTTGAATCAGTTGTTTTAACTATTTTATACTAGTTGAAGTCACCAAAAATTACCACTGGTGATCTCAACAATGTTTACACTTAATAATGTTGAATGGGGGGGGGGATTGTGAGGAGTTTTTTACTTTTTAATATGAACTATCTTATTTTTCAGAGAAACTGTCACTGATATATATGATCATATGGTAGTTCATGGTGCTTTTAGAGGTGCAGTGCACAGCACAGTTTGGTATGGTAAAAAACCAAAACTTTGCCTAAAGGGGTGGCTATGACACTTTTTAAAATAGCTAAGATAGCGCATACTACTTTGTATTAGCTAACTGTGCCAAATTTTAGAAGTATAGTACATTCAGACCTGATTTTCAAGTTGTTACATGTTTGATATATTTTGTGAAGTCTGGGAAATCTGTAGCAATAAATCCTCTGCTTATATCTTCATGTTGGTGGTTCTGTTATTAGCCAGTAGGTATTAAACCATCAGGCTGAATGAAACTCTTTGGAGAATGAGCCAGCATAAGCAGCAGTCTGTCATATACATTCCTCAGTGATAACGTCAGAACCTCTAGAGTTTGAATATCATCAGTTGTTGTTAGTGTTCACATCGCTTATTGAAAGTTTGATATGGCTTAAAACCATGTTTAAACTCAAAACTATTGATTTCCTTTTGCATTCTTCTTGAATTCTCGTGGAAAGGCTTAGACGTTGGTTATGCATTTTTTACTAAGTAATTTAAGGAAATTACAACGTCACTAGGATATACATTAAAATAAATTTTAATATACTTCAATATTTCGGCAACATCACGTTGCCATTTTCAAGGAACTTAAAAACAAGACACGTGCGCACAGGCACAACAAACAGTAAATGAGGAAGAAGCAGGAAGCTATTATTTCTCCTAAAGTCCTGATGGTGCCCCCTAGTGGGCAGTGTTGGTATTCTTGGGCGATTGGGCTGAAGGTCTTCTGATGTAGTTTTCCCAAATTTGAGACAGTCTCATGCAGCCAAATTTGTTGAGGTTTGAATTGTTTCTTAGGGCTGAAGCTGATTCCATGAAAAGCCTTTCATACTTCTATTTACTACGGTGTACTATCGTGGCTTTCGATCAGCTTCAGCCTTAAGAAACAATCCAAACCTCATCAAATTTGGCTTCATGAGACTGCCTCAAATTTGGGAAGCCTACATCAGAAGACCTTCAGCCCAATCGCCCAAGAATACCAACATTGCCTGCAAGGGGGGCACCATCAGGACTTTAGGAGAAATAATAGCTTCCTGCTTCTTCCTCGTTTACTGTTTGTTGTGCCTGCATGCACGTGTCTTGTTTTTAAGTTTCTTGAAAATGGCAACGTGACGTTGCCGAAATATTGAAGTATATTAAAATTTATTTTAATGTATATCCTAGTGATGTTGTAATTTCCTTAAATTACTTAGTAAAAAATGCGTAACCAATGTCTAACCCTTTCCACGAGAATTACGATAATCCAAGGAGATGATATCGCACGGAAAGCACACCATTATGGTAAAATGAAATTAAAGCTATCAAGACAATTGAATCGTCTCGCCTTCCTAAAATGCTGCCGGGATAACCAGGTAATTCCTGTGTGAAATTCAAGCACCTTTTCTCTTCGCAAAAGGCGCTTTGTATTTATAGCCATGCCAGCCAAACCTTACTCAGAGACCAAATTTCCACGACTCGCCGCTATACAGGCACTCGAAGATGACTTTTCAAGCACCTTAAGCCACGAAATTTGGTCTATTTTATACGACATCTCGTGCACTGCAGTGGAGAAAGAATTTAAAAAAGTACGAGTCGACACATCAAAAAATTTGAAAATTTAAAAAAGAACTCGATCTTGAAACCACAACTTCCTACAGAAACGGTAGTCAACCTTTCAGCAATTAGTGTAAAACCTGAAGCACTCGACGCCTTCGCACGTGGCCACAACTTCGCCATTGCACCCAGAAGAATACCTGCTGAAGATATTATGATAAGAATTGAATGCGGGATACAACATCTTCCAAACCACGTCGCCAACGATATTAGACTGGATGTAGCTTGAGTTCTGACCAAAGCTAAACCACCAAAAGCCAACATGCCCAGCAAGGAAATTAAATCTCTACTGGAATTAAAGAAAAACAAGAAAATAATAATCACCAAAGCTGATAAAGGGAATGCCACAGTATTGCTTAACCAAAGGATTACACAGGTAAGCTGAAAGCTTTATTGTTAGATCGGGCTACTTACCTTCCTATTGAGTACAATCCCACCAACTCACAAATTAGAAAACTCCACAGGCTCCTTAAGAAGGTCACTTCTTGGCCTGTGGAAATCACTAACAAATTAAAACCATTTCCCCCCCCCCCCCCCCCGTATTTATGGACTCCCAAAAATACATAAGGAAAATGTGCTATTACGTCCCATAGTGGATGGCATTGATTCCCCCACATAGAAAGCTAAACATTTGGCCAAAGCTCTCTCACACTATACTGGCGACATACCTTTACACATAAAAAAACTCGGCCCACTTCAAAGCAAGCATAGTAAACATTACACTCAAACACACTGACATAATGGCCAGTTTTGATGTCTCCTCCTTATTCACAAATGTCCCACTCAAAGAATCCTTAGAGCTAATCCAAGCTAAATTCCTCCCAATATCACAGCCCTTTTTCAGTTCACAATGAACTCTGGCTATTTTGTTTGGCAAGGAAAATTCTACAAACAAATAGAGGGGACAGCCATGGGTTCTCCACTCTCCTCACCCTTGGCCAACTTTTATATGGAGACTTTTGAAGAGAAAGCCTTAACCTCTGCCCCACAAAAACCAACCATTTGGCTTCATGTTGATGATGTGTTCGCTATTTGGCCACATGGCTCCGATGCACTCCTCTCCTTCCTAACACATGTAAACAACCAACACCCCAGAATCAAATTCACCTTGGAAGAAGAAAAAAACAACTGCCTTCCTTTCTTAGACACACTCCATCACCATACCCTATATCCGAGGCACCTCGGAAAAAATTACAAAAATCCTAAAAAAACATGACTTAACTTCTTGTTACAGACCATATAAAAAATTGGCATTCCTTATCCGCTCCACTAAAGACCTACCTGGTGTATACCAGGTCCCTTGCAGCTGTAAGCTGTCCTACTTTGGCCAAACAGGCAGGACAGCCAATATCAGAATTTCAGAACACAAGGACTACATCCGGTTTCACCAGTACAGCCACTCTGGTCTTGCTGACCATGCACTGGATATCTGCCATTGCATATGGTGGAAGAAAGCCACGATAGTACACCATAGTAAATACAAGTATGAAAGGCTTTTCATGGAATCAGCTTCAGCCCTAAGAAACAATCTGAACCTCAACAAATTTGGCTGCATGAGACTGTCTCAAATTTGGGAAAACTACATCAGAAGACCTTCAGCCCAATCGCCCAAGAATACCAACACTGCTAGCTAGGGGGCACCATCAGGACTTTAGGAGAAATAATAGCTTCCTGCTTCTTTCTCATTTACTGTTTGTTGTGCCTGTACGTGTACATGTTGTGCCTGTGCATGTACATGTCTTGTTTTTAAGTTTCTTGAAAATGGCAACGTGACGTTGCTGAAATATTGAAGTATATTAAAATTTATTTTAATGTATATCCTAGTGACGTTGTAATTTCCTTAAATTACTTAGTAAAAAATTCTTCTTGAATGTGACAATGACATTTTTAGGACTGTGTTGGGCATCATGTAGACACTAACATCTCTGCTTTACAATGATACAAGTTTAAAACGGTTATTCCAAAAACTACATAATGGATAGTACACTAGATGATGTGTTCGCTATTTAGCAGTAATGTGTTGATCATTTAGTATATAGCCTTGCTACTCTTTTCCCAGGTGTGCCTGGAAAAAGTAAGTAATGGTAAATGCAGAATGAAACTGCTGAAGTCACAATTTTTAGAGGAATGGGGAAAAATTCAGGAATGCTTATTAAAAGATACATTTTATTTCCTACCTAGCTGCTGTTCTACTTCCTGTATAAACTGAACAGTTTCATTGATTACATGATTATAGACAATATTCTGATGATGATAATTGACTAATTGTCTCCTTATAAAATTTCGAACTAAATAAGAGAACATCAGTTTAATAAGATTTCATTCGATTATCCAAATATGCATTTGGAAAAAGATGGATTTGTAAACTTGCAACTAAGTTATTCTATGGCATACTGTAAAATCTCGCACGATAAGTTAACTAAATTAACTTGTCGAGCTCAATTTTACAAGGGTTTCAAATCTAAATAATACAGAGAGTAATATGTATAAATGTTGTTTGAATGTAAATTAACTACTTTGTAAAATATGTTAGATATTACCTGTTTAGCTATTGTGTTTAAAAATAGAGGAAAGGGATTACCCCTTATTAACAGAGTGAGTCAGTAAAAAAATATGTCAGAAAGGTTCGCAACAAATTGCGAACAAATTAAGCACCGAAAACAAAGACATTTGACAAAAGAGGACCAGAGTGATGACATCGCATTAAAGGGTAATCACAGACACTCCGGAGCGAGTGTCTGTGATTTTAAGGGGCTGAAAGGGGAGAAAATGGCAATCTAGGCTGGTTTTTAGTTCCTATTTGGTGGTATGGGAAGAGAGCAAAAATGGCGACGACTCGGTGCACGTGGCTGGAGGTTTGGTAGTTCGTACCTCATGACCCTGATGATCTATCATCAGAGCTTTGTTGACAGTGCCTCCCCAAAGCCTTCCTGGTAGTCTCCGAGGCAAGTCCACCATTGTTTCCTATGGATAAACATCGAAAGCAAAATCAAAGGTTCCCTATAGGCCCACTAGTGTAGTCAACAGGCAGTCACCAGCTGAGGAAGAAAGAAGGCAGGAAGGATGTTGTTTGCTACTCATGCGAAAAGCAATCGCTGTGGTATACAGAGTATAGAAACGTCCACACAAGAAAGTATTCATGGTCAAGGCAAAGGTTCGAGATGTTCCGATAGAAACTTTTTCATGGAAAGGGACTATTCATATAGAGAAAGAACTGTGAATAAACACATCATACCGATGTTTCTTGGAATATAGATATCTAAGAATTGTGTGTGTGTGTGTGTGTGTGTATATATATGTTATGCAAGTGTCTGTGGTAAATTTTTTATTATTGTTGTTATTATTATTAAGAGAGATCTCCAGGGAGTCAGACTCATCGCGGGAGGCCACATACTACACACACCAGCTGTCATACTTAGTCTTGAATTCATTCACACTGCTTGCACTCACAACATCCAAAGGTAATCCATTGCAATCACACACTACCATCTGAGAGAAAAATCTAGCCCTCTCAGCTTCGAAGGATACCCTCTAGTCCTTTCTCCACCCTACATAAATTGAAAAATTCTATCAACTGAAATCCTGTATGACTCTTTCAGAAGTTTGTAAGTCTATCATATCACCCCCCCTTTCTTGTTTGCAGTCTACAAATTCTTGATCTGTCTTCATAATCAGTATTCCACAATCCTGATATCATTTTTAACACTTTCCTTTGTACTCTCTCCAATATATCAGAATCACAACGGAAACAAGGAGACCAGACCTGCACACAATAGAGGCAAAATAACATCCTTATTTTTACAAGTGAACGATCGTTTCAGCATTGCAATTATCTTTTGAGTTGTATTTGCAATTTTTGCCACATGGCCCCTGAACTTCAACTTCCTATCTATTAACACTTCAAGATCCCTAACCTCATTAATTTCTGCTAGCCTAATCCCACCAATATATTACGACATTGTATATCTAATCATGCCAAGGTGCATGACTTTACATTTACTGACATTGAACTGACACCTGTGTTCCCATGCCGACAATTCCAGCCTGTTCAAATTATTCTACAAAGACTGCATATCAGCAGCATTTTTGATTACCCTACCTATCTGCATCATCAGCAAATTGCTGTATGTCGCTTGTCAAATCCTTCCCATTATCATTAATGTACAGATTGAATAACAGTGGACCAAGCACTATTCCTTGTGGTACACCACTTGTTACCTTAAACCTTGCAGACTCAGATCCTCCATATACCACTTTTTGATATCTGTCAGTCAGCCATCCTATTAACCATGCTAATATTGCATAACCCAAATCCATTTTCTCCAATTTATGCAACAGTCTATCATGCTGTATTCTGTCAAAAGCCTTAGCAAAATACAAATGTATCATGGTGTATCCATTCCCCTTGTCTAGCTCAGTGGTAACATTGTGATAGAATGTGAGCAAGTTGCTAAAACATGACCTTCCCTTAGTAAACTCATGTTGTTCATTGCAAAGTAGAGATTCACTGTCAACCCATTTCTGAATGCAGACCCTAACCAATTTTTCCCAAATCTTCACCACCACTCCTGAGATACTAATTGTTCGATAGTTGGATACATCGGTCTTTGTACCATCCTTGCGCAATTGAATTACCATACATTCCTGCAAAATCTTCCCTGTTCTGAGACTCATATTAAACATCCTGGTCAAAGGACAAGGATGTTTAAGTTTTGCTTTTCTAAAGATTAGAGTAGCAGAACTGTATATGTTATATTTGTGTAAGGTAAAATTCTGAAGTTAGCTGTGCTGGGAGAAGCAGTTGTTCTTGTATTTGTTTAGAATGTATTGTGTAGTACTAAATAGTGTGTTAGGGTTGCGTGAACACAGAATGTGCTTGTTTTAATTGTGTAATGATATTGCTATTAATGATATTATTAAACACAAGATCAAAAAAGCAAAAGAAATCTGGATGAATGAAAAATGTAAAGAAATAGAAATTCTACAGGAAAAACATGACAATCTTAATCTACACAAAAAGATGAAAGAGACCTCAGGTATATATAAGCAAAAACAATTCTGTATCCTTCGAAACAAAAAGGGAGAAATTATATCCAAAAAGGATGACAAAATACAACAATGGGTGAAATATATAGAAGAACTCTTTACTGATGACAGACAGAATCCAGAAAATACTTATGAGCATATGGAAGGTCCATGCATTCTAAAATCAGAGGTAGAATGTGCATTGAACTCAGCTAAAAATGGTAAAGCCCTAGGACCAGATAGAATACCAGCAGAAATAGTAAAGTTATTAGAAGGTGACAACATTAACATATTAGTAAAGTTATTTAATAAGATCTACAATACAGGCATAATCCCTCAAGACTGGTTACAGTCGACCTTCATCATGCTACCTAAAAAAGTAAATGCGAAAACTTGTAATGACTATAGAATGATCAGCCTAATGAGTCACGTTCTCAAAATGTTTCTGAAAATAATTCAAAAAAGAATATACAGAAAATGTGAAGACACCATCAGTGATACCCAATTCGGCTTTAGAAACGGTTTAGGAACAAGAGAGGCCCTTTTCTGTTCTCAGATCTTATTTCAAAAATGTATTGACCAAAACAAGGTAATATTCATTTGCTTCATCGACTTCGAGAAAGCATTTGACAAAGTCCAACATGCTAAAATGATTGTACTATTAAAAAGAATTGGATTAGATGGTAAAGACATCAGGATCATTGAAAACTTATATTGGAACCAAAAGGCATCTGTTCAAGTTGATGACATTATTACAGACTCCATTAACATCAAACAAGGAGTAAGGCAAGGATGTGTGCTGCCACCTCTTCTTTTTAACATCTACTCAGAAGCCATATTTCAAAGTCTTGGAAGGAAGAAAAGAAGGGATTAGTGTAAATGGTGAAATCATCAGTAACATCCGATATGCCGATGATACAGCTCTTCTGGCTGACAATATTCAGGATCTTCAAAATCTTTTGTAACTAATAAATGCAGAGAGTGAAAAAATGGGATTAAAAATAAATATCACCAAAACTAAATTCATGGTCATAAGTAAGAAACCAATTCTTAATTTAGCACTTTCTTTAAATAGGAAACAAATAGAAAGAGTGGCAAAGTTTAAATATCTCGGATGCTGGTTAAATGAAGATTGCAATCCAGAAATGGAAATAAAAGTTAGAATTGAAATGGCAAGAAAAAATTTTCTCTTGATGAAATCAACACTGTGTAACCGCAGTTTAAACTTAGAGCATGCATGGTTAAATGCTATGTATAGTCTGTACTGCTGTACGGTGCAGAAACTTGGACCTTGAAGACAACATCAATAAAAAAAACTTGAAGCCTTTGAGATGTGGTTATACAGACGAATGTTAAAAATCCCATGGACAGCAAAAACGTCCAATCAAGAAGTACTGAAACAAATGGGGAAATCACGTGAACTTTTAGATACCATAAAAAGAAGGAAAACTGCATAATGTCACCTACTTCGTAATGAAAAATATAAGATACTTCAATTGATTATAAAAGGGAAGATAAATGGAAGAAGAGGACAAGGAAGACGAAGAAAATCTTGGCTGGCAGATATCAGACAGTGGACTGGTATGAACTCTGAGAGACTGCTCAGAATAGCTGAGAATCGCTCAGAATTTGCCAAGGTGGTCGCCGACCTCTGATAGGAGATGGCACTCAGAGAAGAAGAATGATATTGCTGGAGTTAGCTATGCTGGGAGTAACAGTTATTCCCCATTATTGGTCTAGTTTGTAACCTCATCTTTTTAGTTAGAATAAAATGCTTTGTTTAAACAACAATTTGATCTGGTCATTGCCAATGCACTATCTTAAAAAAATATGGTCTATGATTAGATATTGCCACAACTTGCTGTATGGTTAAGAAGGTTTTGGCTAAGATCTTGCCTTTGTTCCATTTCTTTAATTTCTTAGTCTCTAATAATCTTTCAGTCATAAATCAAGTAAGTTTGTCAGGCAGAAGAGTGTGAGAAATTGAATGTACCACAATCGAATTGCCAGCAATAGCTAAAATTAGTGTCTGCTTTCCGTGTGGTGGGAACAAAGGGCAAGGGCAGGAAAAAGGCGGGAACGAAATTTAAGATAGAGAAGCTTAGAGAACAAAACAAATAAAGAATTTACAAATGGCGCAATTCAAAGAGTGACTTATGTTTTTACTAATGATGCAGTCGATAGGATTTTTATAGTTTAAAAAGACACATAGATATAAAATATTGCAATACAATAACTGATTTTTATGATTTATCTTTTTATAAATAGGCAGCTGAACAAGGAAGGCCACCAACTAGAACATCTAGGTTTTATGCAAAGGGTGCATTACAATATTTGGTTCCTATTTTAATGCAAACACTTACAAAACAGGTAAAAATTTTTTTCCTGTACAATTGTAATGCTTTAAGAATTTTATATGTTTAACTATATCTTTGACTTTATAATCATCATCAACAACTTTCTTCAGTCCACTGCTGAATGAATGCCTCTCCATGCTTCTTCCATTTTGCCCAATCTTGGGTATCTCTCCACCATAAATGTCCATAACATCTTGTTATCATCTCATCTTAAGCTAGTTTTCAGTAACCAGTTCCTTGTGTCCATCTGTTGTTACATTCTCATCACATCGTGCCCTGTGTTGTTTGTTGCCTTTTATTACTAATGCAAGGTCCATTATATTTGTTTACTTTCTTATCCGAGTCTTATTCTTTTTATCTAACTGGGTTACTCTCGAAATGGTTCTTTCCATGTTTCTTTGTGTAGTTTTCACTTTTCTCTAGGTGTTTTTTTATTCATACTCCAGGTTTACCATAGGTCGTTGGGAGTACACGCTAGTTGTAGATCTTTCTTTTTAGGCAGTTTGTTAAATTGCTTTTAAATATCTCTCTATAATGATAAAAAAGTTGTCATCCTGCTGTTATTCTCTCTCTGAAATTTCATTATCAAGTTTGTGGTTTGTTGTGTTTGTTTGTATTGATTTGTCTTAGATATTTGTGTGAACTCACTGTTTCAATCTGTCTTTGATTTATTTAAATTTTTCATTCTGGAGTATTTCTACTGAACATTAATTTTGATCTATCCATATTTTTTGCAGGCCTATCTACAGGCTTCCTTGAATTCAGTAATCATTTGATCTAGCTCTTTTGGTGATGGTACTTGGGAATGATAGTATCAGCGAATCGTAGATTACTTTAGTATTTATATTTATAATAGTGATGGACGCTATTTCCTCTTTTCTCTTAGTTCAATTTTCTCATACCATATTCAAGGGTAGTAGCAGATAATTTTGGTGAGTCTCCTGTCTGATGACATCTCTTTTTATTTCTATTTTTTTTTTTTTTTCATTTAAATTTATTATTGATGAACCTCTCTCATACATATACGCGTTAATATGTAACATACATATCGTCTATTCCAATATCTTTTAAAGTTGCAAGCATTTTACATAGGTTTATTGAGTTGAAGGCTTTTTCATTACTTGAATTAAGACTTGTAAATGATCTCAACTTCGTTTTGAAATCTGTCAGTTCTTTTTAGGATGAAAATTTAATATATTGTTTATTCTGCCATCTATAATTTTTGCAAGCAGATTATAAAGGATTAGCAGAAGGCATTATAGATCTGAGGAGATATTACCTGTGCACAAACTGAATAAGAATTCAGCATTAGGAACTCATGGGATATCATCAAGAATGCTAAGAGTGTTCTGCTGAACTGGCTATATAATTTGAACCTCAGAACAGGGAAGATTGTGTAGGAGTGGAAAGAATGTATGGTAATCCCATTGCACAAGGGTAGTGCAAAGACCGATGTATCCAACTATCGACCAGTCAGTATCTCAGGAGTGCTGGTGACGATTTTGGCAAAGTTGGTTAGCGCTTGCATTCAGAAATGGGTTGACAGAGAATCTCTACTTTGCAATGAACAGCATGGGTTTACTAAGAGAAGGCCATGTTTTTGCAACTTACTCATATTTTATAATAATGCTACCATTGAAATAGACAAGGGGAATGGATATACCATAATATGTTTTGTATTTTGCTAAGGCTTTTGACAGAATACAGCATGGAAGACTGTTGCATAAATTGCCGAATATGGCATTTGATTATAAAATATCAGCCTGATTACGAGTGGCTGACTGACATATCAAATAGTGGTATACGGGGGATTTGATTCTGCAAAATTTAGGCTTTGATTCTTAGACTGACACCATCTCTAGATGATCCTCCTCTTCCAAAATATAATATAACCATGAAATTCTTAAATATCTCATCCAGACTCACCTTCTGGGAATGGATATCACAGATCAGTTGAACGACTACCTCCACGCTGAATTCTCTGAGCACTTCATGCCTCGTCAACATCAGCCTACGTCTCATTCTACAATGACTTTGTCAAATAGGAAGCAGAGGAAGAGGGCCTATACAGGCCCTCTATAAAAAGAATAGAGGGCAATGTGCCAAAACCATCCTTGACGGTGCTTCCCCTCCACCTCTAGCAGACTTACATGATGATTTTGTCAAATTCTGGAGTACAGTCTTTTCTGCTCCACCTCTACACTTCCCTGATTATGATGATCTACCTACGATATTGAGGTCCATTTCTGCCCTTCAAATATACCAGCCTGTCTCCATCCAGGAGATCAAAGCAGCTCTTCCATCCAATTTCTCTGCCTCCAGACCTGATGGCTTTCCTGCATCTAGACTTTGGAAGGTGCCATTGAAGATTCTTCAAGACTTAGTGGACATTCTCCTTTCCAATAAAGTAATACCATCATACTTACGTGCTTCAAGAACTAACTTCATTCCGAAGAAGGAAACTTCAAGCTGTGCATCAGACTTTAGACCTATTACTATCTCCCCTGTGTGACTTACTCTATCATAAAATATTAGTTAAACGACTTCGGCAACATATACAGCATGATTATAGACAGAGAGCTTTTGTCCCTTCGAATGGCTGTGCCGAGAATATATATCTTCTTTCTTCTCTTCTCTCTGATTCCCGACGCCACCTTAAGCCTCTATATATGGCGTCGCTGGACATCCAAAAGGCCTCTGATAGCATCTCCCTTACTGCTCTCCTTCAAGAGCTGTCTATTGCTGGATGTCCAGAACCTTTTCTTTCCTATGTTTATGGAGCTATACTGGGGTAGCTCCATCACTACAGGGTCTTGTGCAACTTCTATTCCCACAGTGTGGGGTGTTCGCCAGGGTGATCCTCTATCTCCCCTTTTCTTTAAACGCATCATAGATGAGTTTCTTCATTCTCTTCATAGCCATATAGGCTACTCTCTAGACGCTTCTTCCTTTAATGTTATGGCCTTTGTGGACGATCCTGTTTTCTCATAGCCTCTTCTAAGATAGGCTTGCAGGAACCCCTTGACTGGGCAGTTGACTTCTCTATTGGAGGCCTTTCTATTAATGTAGAGAAGTCCTGCTCTTTAGCTCTTGTCCCCTCTGGTCGTGACAAGAAGCTTAAGGTCGAGACTATAGAATTTTCCCTGCACGGGAGGCCGTTGCATGCTTTGACCATCCTGGAAGAGTGGAGATACCTTGGTATCATGTTCACCCCAAAGTGAAGGTCTTCTATCCCTTCTATCCTAGAAGCTGGGATCACTTCTTTGAGGGAAAGCTCTTCTCAAGCCCCAGCAAAGACTGTTTCTCCTTTCCTACCTCGCTTTTACCACAAGTTGGTGCTTGGTAGGACATATATCTTGGTACTGTCCCGAATAGACAGGGTTATCCGTTCAGCTGTGGGATCATGGTTCTGACTGCTGCCTGACACTCCTACTGCTTATTTCCATGTGAGGGTGAAGGATGGTGGGCTTGGGGTTCCATCACTTAGATGGCTGATCCCACGCCTGCGGCTCTCAAGAATCACGCAGTTAGAACTATCTTCTTCCCCCATCTGCAGAGAGGCTTTCTATATTCCATTAATACAAGAAGACTTTGGGCGGGCTAAAGGCTGGTCCCATTATCAAGATACTTTAATTGAGTCAGCATCAGCAGAACATAAGAGATGGGCATCTCTGTTGCACTGTTCTGTAGATGGTGCTCCTTTAAAAGTCATATCTGGTTCCTCCCCAGGTTCAAGTATATTGACCTTATTAGGACGAGGATCAGTGCCCTGCCTACTCGAGCCCGCACAGCACGATGGGGTAGTGACGAATCCAACTGTAGGGCTGGCTGCCACTACAGTAAGACATTGTCTCATATAGCCCAGTGTTGCTTCCGCACCCATGGGGTCCGCATGAGAAGGCATGATGCTGTGGTCTCCATTCTGAACATCTGCTTTAAGAACAAAGGTTGGGAGAGTGCGCTGGAACCACATTATAGGACCTCCACGGGTTTGCGTAAGCCAAACTTAGTGATTAAAGGAGATGGTGAAGTTTGGGTAGTTGATGCCCAGGTGGTGGGAATATGGCGCCCACTAGCCTATAGCCATAATAATAAAGTAAATTATTATAAAAATAACCAAGATCTAGTTAGTAAGATACGGGCGGAGCATGGGGCAACTCCGAGGTTTATCAGCGCCACCATCTCTTTACATGGCGTATGGAGTGCATAGTTATAAGGACTTAAAACAGCTTAGGCTTATGCAGAAGGATATAAAAGTTCTTTCCTCGACAGCCCTACAGGGCACACTAGTGGCATGGCGTTTCCACTAAAGAATGACTACAATGATAACTAGAACAGGCATAGGGTAAAACACTTGTAAAGGCTTAGACCTATATCCAGGGCAGTTTTATCATTAGGCGAACCTAGGCAATCGCCTAGGGGCGCTAAGACTTCAGGGTTCCAGATTTTGCTACATAGTTAGGGGAAAAATAACCTTTGAGAAAATTAGTAAAACCTTGATTAATAATAAAAAACTGAAATAAGTCAAGCCACCCTGGTGCTCGCTGATAATCCTACATTATTTTCGCCTTTCTCTATTTCTTTATTTAATATTTTTTATAAATATCCACATGTGAGCCTGTATAGCTCAGTGGATGTGGCGTTTGCACACCACGTCACTTGACTGCACGAAGGAAGACTTTGTTTCAAATCTAGTCGTCGACTAGAGGAAATTTTTCTACGTCTTTTTTTGACCGGTTCCTGAGTTAGTCAATCTCTAGCATGGGCAAGCGGGTTTTTCGTCCCATAAACTCAAGAAAATTGGCCATAGAACCCACATTATTTCAGACATTAAAATTATATTGTGTTAGGGTTAGGGACCACGAGATCGCAGCACTTGTTGAGCTGTCTCTCTTCACTGTGTGCTGCTTAATTAGTAATAGCCTTGGGCCAGCTATCTCTGATTGGCTGCCAATTGAGATTGAACTGCCCACTCACTCTCCAAAAGTTAGATAGGGCTAAACGGCCTCGCCTACTCCCTCCTATATGGGAATAAAAAGGCGTTAGCTGATTATTATTTTTTTCATATCCACATGTGTAGGTGTATGTGTGCTTGTGTGAATATGAGAAAATATAGACAGAGAGACAATGTATAGGGGCGCCTAAATTTTCTTTGCCTAATGGCATCAGATACTCTTGGACCGGCCCTGCCTATATCAAGTCTGGACGTGATGTAAGGGTAGTACTGCCCATAATCAGCACAAAGATTAATAAAAATTAAAAAAAATAACTAGTGGTGTACCACAAGGATCAGCCCTTGGTCCACTGTTATTTAATCTGTACATTCATGATATTGGGAAGGATTTGACAGACAACGTACAGCTATTTGCTGATGACAAATACAGGTAGGGTAATCAGGAATGCGACTGATATGAAGTACTTGCAGAATGATTTGAATAGGATGGAATTGTGGGCATGGGAAAATGAATGTCAGTAAATGTAAAATCATGCACTTTGGCATTATTTAGATATCCAATGATGTATTATGTTGGTGTGATTATGCTAGAAGAAACTCATCAGGCTAGGGATCTTGGAGTGTTAGTGGATAGAAAGTTGATGTTCAGGGACCATGTAGCAAAGATTGCAAATACAACTCAAAAGATAATTGCAATGCTGAAACAAACTTTGTCATGTAAAGATAAGGATATCATTGTACCACTTTAAGTGGACTTGATAAGCCCACACTTCGACTATTGTGCACAGGTCTGGTTGTTGTTGTGATTCTGATACAGTGGAGAGAAGGTGCAAAGAAGATCGTTAAAAATGTTACCAGGATTGTGGAATACTGATTAAGAAGACAGATTGAGAATGTGTAGACTACAGACGCTAGCAAACAGGAGAAAGTGGGGTGATATGATTGAGACTTACAAACTTCTGAAAGGGTTATTACAGGATTTCAGTTGATGGAAAGGAAAGAGGGCATCCTTGGAAGTTGAGAATGAATGTTGCTAAGAAGTAGGTGAGATCTAGATTTTTCTTTCATGATTGGAATGGATTGCTATTGGATGTTGTGTGTGTTGCAAGCAGCGTGATTGAATTCAAGAACAAGTATGATAACTGGTGCATGTAGTATGCGTCCTCCCTTGATGAGTCCGTGGCTTTTTGGAGGTTTCAGTTAATAATAATAATAATACAAAGTATGCAGTAAATGAAAACTGCTTGTGATATGATGCTGAATGCAGTCATTCAGATTATATTACAAGATAATGATCTTCAGAAATCACTTGACAGTTAAATAAACTGGCAATGCAATCTAAAGATTTCTAATAAGAAAAATAAATCATGACATTTCAAAGCAAAGATCATATCAGATCATAAACAGAGAAGGTAAATTAACCATCTGACAATTTAGGCATAATGTTTTAGGCACATCTAAAAAAAAAAGATATACACTACTTGGGAAAAAAAGTTAACAGACATCCCATGACAAGGTGCATCATACCATGTAATGAGTCGCATGTTTGTAGCCAGTATAAATTGGAGGAATATGATGCAACTGTGTTCGAGTGAAACGGATGTGAGAAGGGAACTGATGGAGTTTGAAAGAGGCAGTGTGATAGGATGCCATGTTACAGGCCTATCCGTTTGGCATACTGTTGACAAATTGAGCCACCTCATTTTAACAATCAGTGATTGTTGACCTGAGATGGAAACACAGGGAGTCAACTACAAGTGCTACCCATATTTCGCAATCCGCCACCTCACTGAATTTGGTATCATTATCAGCATGCCCCATATTTATTGTTTCCATATTTTTATAATCTGATGAATATGCTGTCAGTTGCAATTGATATAATATTGTAATGCTTTTTTTTTTAATATACTTTGTATATCTTGCTCCATATTTGAACATTTTTGGTTGAATATCATCTACTTCAGTTAGTTGTCTGTAATGTCTTTCCACATTACAGACAACTCCTGATGACTTATCTAGCTGCAATATTGATCTATACTCCTAATTGCATTTTTCTTGAGTTGTTTATATTGTCACTCATTTAAATCAGAATAATTACTCCTGGCATCCAGAATATATCTACACTTTATATATAACATTTATCAACTTATCCCTTTTTTCAGTAGTCTATATGGAATACAGAAAATATTTATCTTTTGTATTCTTATCATAGGTTTCCCACAACTTAGCAACTTTTACATAGTTTTTTCGTGTATTCTCTCATAACAGCTAGCTTATTTGCTATTCAACTTTCAATGTGCTTTTTTCAGGATTCTTGACTGCATTTTACTTTTTTTTTTTCCCACTTTCTCCTTCAGCAGTTGATATAAATTATTAGATTAAAAACTTAACTTATTGCTAAAAACTTATACAAAGTAGGTTCCAAAAGTTTCTGGCCTGATATACAATTTGCGTCAATTTTAAAACACAATGTGTGACAGATAGCACCATATATGGGGGAGCTTAGTGTACCTGTTTCAACTCTCTACCTGCATTATTCAGTTGGAGGCACTTGTGTGACTAACATGTGGCATGCTAAGTCGCTGTGATGTTAAAAATTGAGTACTGTGCTGTGATAGTTTTTCACCAAAGAAGAGTTTTCTCCATGTGCTATCAAACAGTGATTGGATGGTGTGTATGGGGAAGCTTCTCCTTCATATTCCACCATGAAGGAATAGGCTAAACAGTTTTGCCTAGGAAGAGAACATCTAAGATGATTCTTGTGATGGTAGGCCTGCAGAAGTGATGACTGAGAAAAATGTCTCTCTTGTTGAGGAGGAACTGCTCAATGACAGATGGCTGAAGCTCAAAGAAATCTCAGCAAGGTTGGGGCTTTCTATAACAACAATCTTTCACATCATTCACGAAAAGCAAGATTAGCAAAACAAGTGTTCTCTGCCAGGTTGGCAGGAAAACGACCCAGAGGAAGACCAAGATATAGGTGGATTGATACAGTACAAAGTGCCTTAGACGATAGAAATATAAGATCTGATAATGTTGGAGTCTTTCACATGACAAAGGTCAGTGCAAGATGGGTACCCTGACTTCTCTCTTCGATTCAGAAGGAGCATCATGTGACCTGTTCACATGAGTTTTTAGAGTTTTGCCAAGGGAATCAGAGAGAAATGCTGGAATCCATTGTCACCAGGGATAAAATTGTGGTTCTTTATTATGATCCTCTTTCCAAAAGGGAATCCATGGAGTGGCACAAACCAGGCAAAGCACTTCCGAGAAAAGCCAAGGCACTGTCTGCTAAAAAGATCATGGTAATAATATTTTGGGATTGCTGGGAAATTCTCTTGATTAACTTCAAAGAATACCACCGTGAATACAGAATATTATGCTTCTCTCCTGCACAAAGTAAGCGGTGCCATAAAGAAGAGACAAGGAATGCTGAGTCATGGTGTTCGCCTGCTTCACGACAATGTTCCAGTCCATACAGCTGTTGTTGTGAAGGCTGCAATGAAGGACTGTGGCTTCCAGCAGAATGGACACCCACTATACAGCCCAGACTACTACCTCTTCTCAAAACTGAAGAAAGACTTTTGAGGAAAAAAATTTGTAGATGAAAAGTATGTTGAAGTAGGAGGTTATGTTGAAAAGTGACAGTTGTTTTCTTTCTATCACCTCTAAAAGTTAGTCAGGCCGGAAGCTTATGGAACCACCCTTTTAACTTATATGGATAAAAACTTATAAGATTATAACAGACAATTTACCAAGAGAAAAGGACATTAATTTCTTTAAGCATTTACAAGAAAACTATAGGTCTTAATTTTTTAGATGGATTTGGTTCTGGTCATTTGTCATTGTTGGTTGTCTGGCGATCATCATTCAGATAAGCTGTCTACATACTATATTTTCATAATCATTCAGAAAAGTAAATTGTTTTACATTATATACATTTTGAAAATAGAGTTTAAGATATACTTAGATGCATTATTTCTATCCCCTTAACAATAATATCCTAGTTAACTGTCTGATACTAATGCACTGTTATTCATTTTATATTCTTGTAATAAGAATTTTCACTTGTCTCAGGAAAAAATAGCATTCTTCTGGGGTGGGGTCATGAATGGAAGGTATTTCTCTAACAACTTTCAGTTTTATTTAATTTGAAGTTTCTTGCAGAATTTTATTTACAGTTTAGTATTTAATAGCAGTAGTTCAATATAAAAATATCACAATTAAAAAAACTTAATCAAACGAGGAATTATGGAAGACTGTCTTTATGCCTTAACATTTTTAAGAACTTATTAAAGAAGCATTGTCCTCAATGAAAGGAGTAAAAGTTAATGATTGACCAATGACATATGTCATATATATAGACATTGCAGTAATTATGACTATAAATTCAAGAAAAACAAATAATGAAAATTGGTGACACGTAATGGTTTTCATTATGTAACAGCAGTGTTTTTTTGGGGGGGAAGACATTCAGAGGTGTGACATGGTATCATTTTATTCAACTTTTCCTGCTAGCAAAGAAGGCATATTGGCCTATTGTTTACCAAAAAAAAAAAAAAAAAATCAACACTGTTTAGGAGCACATTTCAAATTTAAATGGCATGCCAACTAAAACACACCTTCCACTGCATAGTGAATGATGAATAAAACTTAACAAAAATTGGAGAAACAACTAAAATTCCTACAACTCTGAAAATAAAATTATATGAAAGTATAATACTACACTAACATTTCTTATGGGGACGAAACTTGTACCTTAAAGAAGCAGAGGTGAAATTGCTGAAATAAAATGCCTCAGGAAAATAAACAGAACATAAGACTAATGCACAAGTGTTGCAAGATTTGAATATCTCTAATTCATCAATTTTTAACACAGATAAAAAACATCAGTGCTGTTGGTTTGGCCACATTGTGCAAATAGAACTGGAAAGACACCCTCTTCTGGTGTTTGAGAACTATGGAAGATCAGATTATCATGGCATAAAGCCCTTAAAACTGCGGTGGGCTTGCAAAGCTCTGTTAGTATATGAAATAGCTTCCTTTAGACAGAAGAAGACTTATCCATGATTGACTCATCTTGAGGACAGTAAAGAACAGCAGTTATAGTGCTCAAGAAGCAGAAAATGGATATGTAAATATTGTTGTGATTTGTACTTTTATTTATTTATTTTTTTTCGAATACCTATTAGATAAAATTGTATTTATCTATACATTTAAATCTAGAACACTGATTATCATTACTATGGGCAATTCATAATCTATCTCCAAATTTTAAAAGATAGTTAAAATTACTGATAGTAATTCATCAGGAATACTTTGTCTTGAGTGTTAATGAAGTTCACGTTGTTTGTATATTTTTAGGTTTGTACTCTCATCCATGGATTTGCAGATATTATCTTTCCATGTAATTAACATAAATAACCATGAGTTAAATACTTAAGGAAAGCTTCATATTTTTCTGTATTGGCAGAAATGCTTTTATTTGTTTAGGAAGAACATGATGATGAAGACGATTGGAATCCATGTAAAGCAGCTGGAGTGTGTTTAATGCTAATGTCTACGTGCTGTGAGGATGCTATTGTTCCCCATGTTCTTCCATTTGTTAAGAATCACATAAAACATCCAGATTGGCGGTATCGAGATGCTGCAGTTATGGCTTTTGGTAAGTAGTATCTTCTTCATAATGAAAAATCAGCTTTTAAGCATTTTAGTATTTGGGGTTAAGAGAATATTTCCTAACACATACTTTAAGGAGGTGCATATAACATTTATAATCATAGAGTTATGTCTTCATTATTATTTCACATTTTATATTTTTACAATGCCATTACTATTATTGTTTCAGTGGTGTTATTTTAAGGTCACTGTTTTTAATTCAGTTAAAACACTGAACACTGTCCCTGTGGTGACAAAATTGAAGTATTCACTTAGATGGAAAAGTAGTTTCACTTAATGGTTTTTCTCCCTCAGTGACTGTCTGCTGAAGTTTGGCATCAATGCCCTTCTATGCTGTGCATGTTTGTGTGAATTGAGCAGTCAACAAAGGAAGAGCACATACCTAGTAACTGCTTGCACAGATACCAAGCAATTTTAAACCTGGTTTTACTCCATTTTTCCCAAGTAAGCAAACAGACAAAAATGTCAAGTTTGCGCCTGCAAGTGATGCAAGACTAGCTGATCCTACAGGTAGTGCAAGACCAAGGCAACTCGTGGTAGAGGTGGAACAAGCTCCAATCACTAATCTTAATATTTACCCTTAATGCCAAAACACATCTCCAAGAAGGGGATGTATGATGTTTTGTATTAAAGGCAAGGGGCCACTACCCAGACCGGTTTCGACCTTTTTTGAGGTCTCATCAGTGGGAGCTAGGCTAGAAATACCAAGATTTAGTAATACAGAGCTTGTAAGTATTTTACCAAAACAAGTTACCATAAGGTGTTATAACCTTATTAAATAAAAATCTCGGAAGAGATATAGATGTAGAAAGTATTTTTAACTTGGGTATAGTTATGTTAAAGATACCAAGCAATTTTAAACCTGGTTTTACTCCATTTCCCAAGTAAGCAAACAGACAAGTCAAGTTTGCGCCTGCAAGTCTTGCTGACCCTGCACGTAGTGCAAGACCAAGGCAACTAATGGTAAAAGTAGAATAAGCTCTGATCACTAATCTTAATATTTACCCATAATGCAAAGCACATCTCCTGAAGGAGATGTATGATGCTTTGTATTAATTTATTAATACAAAATTAATAACCTTATTAATTAATTTAATTTTTTTAAAATTAAATTTAAATTAAATTTAATTATTTATTTTATTTAATAAGGTTAAAACACCTTATGGTAACTTGTTTTGGTAAAATACAAGCTCTGTATTACTAAAACTTGGTATTTCTAGCCTAGCTCCCACTGATGAGACCTCAAAAAATGTCGAAACCGGTCTGGGTAGTGGCCCCTTGCCTTTAATACAAAACATCATACATCCCCTTCTTGGAGATGTGTTTTGGCATTAAGGGTAAATATTAAGATTAGTGATCGGAGCTTGTTCCACCTCTACCACGAGTTGCCTTGGTCTTGCACTACCTGTAGGATCAGCTAGTCTTGCATCACTTGCAGGTGCAAACTTGACATTTTTGTCTGTTTGCTTACTTGGGAAAAATGGAATAAAACCAGGTTTAAAATTGCTTGGTATCTTTAACATAATTATACCCAAGGTAAAAATACTTTCTACTGCTTGCACAGAATTTTTGTCATAATTTCTAATTTAGCCAATTTTTGTGAATGTACCATAAAAGTGAATTATATGATAAATTATATTTGTTCCTTATATTAGTAATTTCTCCAATATCTCTACTCCAATATTCCTCTAACCATGCCAACTTTTAATGCACTTTGATTAGTTACTTTTAGCCTTCAGCATGTTGGTGAACTGATGTTAATCTAAATTGCATCTGTTCTTTTAGCCATTAGTGTCCAAAACTATCAAATTTGGCACTTAATATCCTTAAACATTTTAATAGCTGTCTTGTATAATTTTTCTGTTTTCTTTCTGAAGAATGATTTCAGATATTTGAAAATAATGAATTTAAGAGTACAGTATTAGTTTTTCATATTTATGATCTGTTTGCATGTTTTATCATTTTTACATAATCCGCTGCCAGCTACTCTCTCTTTTCATTTTAAAAGCATGCATGAAGAGCCTTAATCCCCCCTCTGGAGTGGCTTCAAATGTTTTTTTTTTTTTTTAATCAGAATTTATATGTAATTAATGGCTGCTAATTTTCTCCCTCTTTGAAGGTTATACTCCTCCACATGCTTTATCACAGATGTCTTAGTTATGTAATTTTGAAATCATGAGTTCATGTGAAGTGACAACTAATAATTGTAGAAAAAAATTAATAGGCATTATATTTCATTGCACACGCTCCAGTGAACATTAAAATACTGAAGAATTCAGAGAAAATTAAACCAGTGTAAACGTGCTGGAAGAAACAGTTGTATAGTTCTCTAAAATCTGTTCTTTGAGTGTTCACCTAGAAATGTAGGTTAAAACTTGTCATAAATAGACCTGTAATAAAGGTAACATGAGCAGAACTGGATTTTTAAAATAAAATAAGGTTTAAAATGTAGCAGTGAATGATGCAGTAGATTTTGTGCTAGATAAGAAGCTATTATAATACAGGATTTTGGCAGTATTAAAAAAGATGACTCAAGACACATCTTAGGCTAGACATCGTATTCACAGAATTACAGTTAATTAGAATTCAGATATTATTAATTTACATAGATATCTTCCTTTTTGTGAATAGCCTCTGTAGCCCTGTGGAAATGGTATTTGAATTCATAGTGAGAAGGCCTTCTCTTAAATGCATTCACTACTTCTGCAGGCAAACTGTTCCATGCACTGACTGCTCTGTTAAAGAAAAATTTAGCTCTTGCACAAACTTAACTTCTACAGATGCCTTGTTGTCCTTTTCCCACCTTCCATATAATGAAAAAAAATCCATCATTTGATAACTTAACTCCTTTCAGACGTTTAGAACAATGTCTTATTGCCTGTCTTTCTCCCATTTACCAATGTCTGTGGTCTACATGCTCTCAATCTATCCTCATAATCTACATTTAAATAATCCTAGTATCATCTTTGTTACCCTTCTTTGAACTCTTTATACAGCTTCTTTATCCCCTCCTAACCCAGTAGACGACATCTGCATACATTAGTCCAAGTACAGTATCAAGGGCTTGAAAAGAGGCAAAATGACTTGTTTCAGCTTCAATTTCCTATCCACTTCAATTTCATAACTACAGGATCCCTGGTATCATTAATTTCAAATAACATTTCTGTAACATGTCAAAGTGCATAACTTGAGACTTCATCATCGAATCCCTGACAGATACCCTCAAGGGGTGTACAGGATATGATAGTACTACATGAAAAATTTACATCATTACTAACTTCCTATCTACAACTTTCCTCCAAATCAGTCTGTTACTTGTCAAGACTCCAACATTATCAGATCTTATATTTCTATCGTCTAAGGCACTTTGAACCGTATCAATCCACCTATATCTTACTCTTCCTCTGGGTCGTTTTCCTGCGAAACTGGCAGAGAACACTTGTTTTGCTAATCTTTCCTCGCCCGTTCTGTTTAAGTGACCATACCACCTGAGATTAGCTCTGCTAATGCATTCCTGGATGCTGACAATGTCAAGTTCTTTCCTAATATCCTCGTTTTTTATATGATATTACCATCGATGCCATCTGTTTACGCCTCTAATCTTTCTCAGGACTCTCATATCTGCAGTCTCTAGTCTTTGGTCAAGTGTTTTACTTCTGACCCAGTTCTCAGATCCATAAGTTAAAATTGGTTTGAGCACTGTCTTGTATACTAATTTAGTGTTCCGACTAATTTCTCTCTTATTCCATATGAATTTATTCAATTGACTTCCTACCATACCAGCTTTGAAGATTCTGTTATCTATTTCCATATTTAATTTACCATCTTCACTAAAAATCGTGCCTAAGTAGCTGAAATGTTTTACTTGTTCCACAGGTTCTCCTTTCACAATGCAGTTGACATTTTCAACGATTCTACCTATTTTTATTGCTGACCTTCATACCATACCTATTGCAAACTTGTAGCGGATTTATTTAGCAGTATAACATTGTCCGCATAAAGCAAAGAGCTGACATTAACATCTCCAATTCCATATAATTTTTAATACCACTTTCCTTCATAATGTGATCCATATAGATATGAATAACAGAGGGGATGATGTACATCCTTGTCTCACACCAGATTTAACATTAAACCATCTTCCTGTACTACAGTTCTAACTGCTGACTTACAACTCAAATAAAGACAAAGTATTGCTTGATATAATTTTCCATTGACACCATATAACTGTAGAGTATTGAATAGCTTCTCTCTTGGGACCTTGTCATATTCCTTTTCCAGATCGACAAAACTTAAATACAGATCTTTGTTATATTCCCGTGGTTTCTCAACTATTTGTCGTAAAGTGACCATCTGATCCTGACAGCCTCTATTTGGCCTGAATCCAGTTCTTCACCAAGCATTTCTTCCACAATTCTTCTCAACCATTTCTCAAGTATACTGGCATAAAGTAACCCTCAGTAGGGAAATACCTCTGTAATTCTCACATTCAGTTTTATTTCCCCTTTTAAATATGGGTACTATTAGAGTTCTGCTCCAATCATCAGGAATTCATCCCTCTGTACATTCCTTCTGAACTATGCAGTGCAGCCACTGTAAGACTTTTATACCACCATACTTCAGCTTTTCTGTTAGAATACCATCTACTCCTGCTGCCCTTCCCAATTTCAAGCCTTTGATAGCTTTTCCTACTTCAAGTATGGATATGTATTCTTGATTGTATTCCTGTTGAGTGTTTTTTACCACTGTGCTATCACTGCTTGTTTCATTTAGCAATTTTTCAAAGTAATTACTCCATACTTCAAGAATATCTTTTTCTCCTGTTTTCATGTCACCTTTATCATCTCTAACTCCTTTTACAGCACTCTTTCCTCCATTTCTGAGCTTCTTCAACAACCTCCAGAATATCTTGCCACCTTCTTGATATTTATTTTCTATTTTCTTGCCAAATTCCTCCCATGACTTTTGTTTAGCTAGTTTTACACAGTTTTTAGCTTTCTTACATTTGTCTGTATTCTCTAAGAGCACAAGCTGACTTATTTGCCAGGAACATTAGTGGAACTTTTGATATGCTTTCTTCTTTAAATTCCAGTGTCTACCATGGAGTTCTGATTTTTCTATGCTTGCAGACAACCTCACCACATGCCTCTCTGGCTAAATCAATCAGTGTTTTCTTCTGGGCTTGCCACTGAATCTCCATGGTTAGGTTCCTGTTCTCAAACTCCTCTTTCATTTTTTCTTCAATCATGTTTGTGTATTTTAGTCTACAGTTTACACCTGAGAGCTGCTCAACTTTTATTCGCTTTAAAACTTTCTTACATCTTCTTCTTTTCAATGTGAAATTCAATTTTATCCTGCCCAAGGCTAAATGGTGATCACTTCCAATTTCTAATCCTCTGTACACTCTGGTGTCCTGCACCAGGGAGAAAACATCAATATCAACAATAACATAGTCATTAAGACATTTTTTATTCCTTGCCTCTTCTCTCCATGTGAATTTGTGCACATTTTTATGTTTAAACATTGTATTAACTAGTTCATGTCCTGAACAGAAATCCAATAGGTATTTGCCATTATTATGAGCTTTGCTCTTTTTACCAAATATTCTCAAATTTTTTTGTATGTCTGACAATCATTTCCTACTCTGCTATTTAGATCCCCAACAAGGACCAACTTTTCCTTTTTCATTGTGTCAGTTGTTGCTTTCTCTAAAGCTTCAAAAAATTCCTCCACTTCTACCTTAGTGGAACTTTCTGTGGGACCATAGGCACAAATAAGTGTCATATTTGCTCACATCACTCTACTTGAGACTGCCTGCCATTCAAGAAGATTAGAGTCGTATTTAGTGTTGAATACTATGGCTACCCCTTCTTTTCCTTGATTGTCATTGTCTGAATATAACATTTTGTATCTATTGGTCAGAAAAATCTCGCCAATTTTTGTCTTTTTTGTTTGTCACCCCTATTATGTCGATCTGGTACTTATCTAATTCCTCAGCTAGCTCCATTTATTTGCCATTCAGGCTTCTTATGTTGATAGTACCGATCTTTAACTCTAGTGATGTTGAGTTGGGGTGTGCTTTCAGATTTGTTCCAGTAGCTGACTTTTTGCTGTTTTCCCTGGTTCCCTGGTGAAAACAAAGGGGGGATTTGTTTAACCAGGCAACGTCTCAACCGGCATGAAATTTTGTCATGTTGTACCATTATTTTGTATATTGGTTTAAGCCAATAAGAATACAATTTGGTTGTCTAAATCCCAAATTGCCAGCCCATCCTCGTTCGTTCAGTATCCAGGTAGATACCCAACGGGGTGCCCCACGATAAGGTGAGGATTGGGCATTAGGTCAGAAGCTCTGATCAGTTCTCTACATTCTTTTAAAGGCTATGTGGAGGTCTCCTCTCAGTTATACAGCTTTGACCCTTTACACTATTTTTTTATTTTTAGAGGTACCTGTGGCATAGTATAATTATTAAAAGTACATGTAAGACCACGGTAATAACTTTTTAATTAATAAAGTACAGATATTTCATACTAAAACTAATAGTACATCTTCAGTGTCACACAAACAGTTATAGCTGTTTGTGTGACACTGAAGATGTACTATTAGCTTTAGTATGAAATATCCGTACCTTATTAATTAAAAAGTTATTACCTGATCTTACGTGTTGTTTTAATAATTCACATACACTATATACTGCTTTCTGATACCTATCTGTCAGCCACCCACTTATCCAAGTCAATAGGGTTTATTCTAATCCCAATTCTCCAGTTTATGCAACAGCCTTTCATGTGGTATCCTATCAGATGCTTTATCAAAATGAGGAAATTGCTAAAACATAACCTCCCTTTAAGTAAACCCCCATGTAGTCCTTTGCAAAGTATAGCTTGTCTGTGAACCCATTTCAGTTTGTTAGTTCTTACCGGCTTCTATAAAATCTTCACCACTGCTTCAGAGATTCTGATAGACACATTGGTTTTTGCACAACTCTTGTACATTGGAACTACCATACATCCTTCACATTCCTTTGGGATCTTTCCTGAGCCAAGACTTGAGTTACACAAACATGTTGAGGGTTAATCTAAATTGGTTGAACATTGCTTTTAGTGTTTGTCTTGTTATCCCATCTGGGCCTAATTCTGAATTGATATCCAGGTTATACAACAGCAGTACAGTACAAGCCAGAAAAGTTATGGTGCACTCTTCTCAATTTTATTCTCACATATTCCTTCCACATCTTCATATCTATCTCTTGCTTAATCAGGTTGCACATCCATTTCATTCTCACCCTTTTGAATAAAAGACCAAATAGGGTGAGAATGTTGTGTATGCACCTTTTCAGAGCTTCTCATGCATTGCTGATATCCTTCAGTATTCAAGAACTGATACCATTGGACTAAGGATAGTATTCTCCTGAGATTGTCCTAATTGAAATATTCATATAGTTATCTACTTTGGACAGTATAGCATGATCATATCTAACACTTTTTGACCTCATTTGAGAAAGTTATCACAATGATTCAGTAGATTCTGAAATGATAGGAAATACTTCATTACTCAAGCTGAGTTTTCTGTAGTGCGAATTGTCCATTATTACTTAAACCTGCAAAAAAACCACATACGGTTGACCCTTGAAGTATGCGGGCTAAACTCACAAGCCGCGTAGCCTAGAAATATCAAAAAAATTAAAGTTAAGTATGTGATGAATGCATAAAATTTATCAAAACTTATGCACACAAACACTTAGACCATACATGGCCATTTTCAGTTGAGAGAAATGTAAATAAATGTAAAGATGCAGTATTAAATCATAATGCATAAAATTAACTGTTAATAATTAGTTAAGTTAATTAGCATAAAATAAAAATTTATAACGGTTCATTCATTAGCGCATAGACTAGGCTACCATAAAGCAATCGCGTTGCCGCTGCTTCGTTATTAATACATGAATCGTTATACCTGTAAATAAATATGAATTTCTTTTTCACATTATCATTTCGTTTTTGATGTTTAGTATTAGTAATACGTATAACGTCTATAGTATTTTGTGTCTATCTACATCAATACTGTCTTAATGGACAGTGTTGATGTAGATACTGACAGACATGCGATTCATCTTGTAAACAGACTAATTAAACTTACTGTATCGATAAATACAGTACCGTACTGTACTGTAAATATATTTTCACTTCTTTATGATTTTCTTTAATAACATTTTCTTTTCTCTAGCTTACTGTATTGTAAGAATATAGCATATAATACATACATACATACATACCATACGAAATATGTGTTCATCGATTCTTTATGTTATCAGTAAGACTTCTGGTCAACAGTAGACTGTTGGTAGTTAAATTTTTGGGGAGTCAAAAGTTATATGCAGATTTTCAAAAAACGTGAGGTCCCTCTCCTACATTGTTCAAGGGTCAACTGTATAATACATTCAGAAAAAGACTGTTTAATGACTAATTTTGTACATCTTATCACATAGATTCTCAAATTAAATCCAAAATTAGGTAGGTGTGGGGGGGGGCTTCTATTAACAGGGAGATTTCTAGAAATATTAACTGTTAAACGTAATTAACAAACTGGATGTTGAATATAGCATTGGAATGTCACCTGCATGGCTTATTGTTGCCATCTGTGTAACATCTGTCATAGCTTAATTAATAGTTATACAGGTCTATATATGCAGACCATAGCCAGTTTAAAATGAGATTTTGATTACATTGAATTAAACACTGTAGCATTCCAGTAGTTTCTTTAAATCTGCATGCGTAAGTACAGCATCTTTGTAAGTTGCCAAAGTATTTGTTTTTCTTTGTTGGTACAAGAATGCCAATCCTTATTTGTGTGCTTGCTTTTTTCTGTATATCTTTGATATGTTCATTGAGGTGGAGCTCTCCAGATTGTCCCTGTCTATCCAATGTAGCAGATGCCATATGTGTAGAAAATTTTGGCTGCTGGCTGTTTTAAGTGATCCATGATGGCATCATGGATGCTTTTGCAACAGCATGAAGGCAACTTTTAAGCTGTATCGCTTGAATATTTCTGCTGTTTTATCTATAACGCTTTTTATATTAGGCAAGGAAGTGGCAACTTATTTCTGAATCTATTCTACATGTTTTTTTGCATTCAGTTACTCTTAGTTCTTAAGCTCATAAGAGTTGCTTTATAGTGTATTTAGAGATAATAAGGTATGTGCTAAATTGGGAGTGAAACTGCATTGTTAGGATCTGAATTAGAGGATAAAATATTGGAAACCATTCTTCTATGAGAGGGAAAAATCTGGAACCTAGAATAAGAACCATATGCAGACTGTAATAGAACAGTGCCCATATAATCATATCTCTGTACAATAACCAATGAATCAAGCACATGGCAGAGTAAACAATATCTATGCTTTGATTGTGTTATTTTTATTTTACTTTCATTTCAGTAAAATTATGGAGACTACGACTATGTTGTAGTCTTCATTATTTTACTGAAATGAATGCTGATCACTGTGTAACACTCAAGGAAACGCTTGCTTCAATTTACGAGATGCCTTTTGTGCCTTGCAGCAATAAGTAATATGGTATATAGAAGTTCTTTTGTTTTTCAAAAAGAATAGTTTAGAGCAGGCATTTATCGAAGTGTAGTTTTCCGTGTGGGCCCATGAGGGAATTTTTTTAGTAACTACAGTTTTTTGGCTTAGTTTGTAAATTTTCAGATACAGTTTAAAATAAGATATTAAAAATCCTATTAAGACAAGTTTTTTACGTAATTTGTTTAATTTCAATATAATATGCATATTTTGTCATATGCCGTGTATCTCAATGTGTGAGTCAACGTTAAGACATATATTTTACAATTTTACATACAGTGGTACATAAAATCAACAACTGTGTTGCCATGGCATGCTGAGAAATGCTTCAAAAAATCTTATCCTTATTTTCCATTGAAATATATTAAGATTGTGTATGTTCTGTATGTGTAAACACTTGGAAAAGATACACTAAACTTACTATAAATTAAAGATGCCAAGCAATTATATTCTTGGTGTCATCCTTTATCCAAGTGTAAGCAAATAAAGTTTCTTCATGAAGTAACTTCATTACAGAGCAACTTGTATATAGAGGCTAATGACTTCACATCAATTGCCCAAGTTATCCCATAATGCAATGCACATATCTTTATAGACATGTATAATGCTATGCATTATGGGAAAGGTCACTATGCAGGCCGATTTTGACCTTTATTGAGGTCTCATCATAGTGCATAATTATAGCATCCTTTGAGTGCTTCATGGTATTTTCTAAAGGCTACCCAACCAAGTTGAATTCTATGTATAATTTCTTCTTCAGTCTCCTACTGTGATCTATTGTCCTAGATAAACATAGGAGTTTACTATATCAATTTCCATGTGTTCTTCCATTTGTATTGGTTTTTTAGGGATTTATTTATTATATGCTATTTTTATTTTGTCTTTGCTTATATTTAATCCTTTCTTTTTACTTTTTGCATTCAGTTCACTGAATGCAAAAAGTAAAATCATTTTTTGAAGTTCTGCAGTTTCCTAAAATTGATTGTCATAATTCCTCTATTTTTTCAATCCAGGTTTTTAAAAATTTCTTCTAGGGCTGTAGTAAATAATTTAGGTGAAATGACATCTCCCTGTCTCTTTCTTTTAAAACTTTTTTTTTGCAGAAAATTTCATATTTGTTCCTGATTTCATAGCTGCAGTTGAATTTATATATATATATAAGATGGTTGGCCCGGTGGTTAGCATATCCGCTCTCCAGCCAAGAGGTTGTGGGTTCGAATTCTGCGTAGGCATGGATGTTTGTGATTGTTCTCTCCCAATATGGACTGGGTCACCATTGGAGTAGTAGACCCAAAACCTCCTGCAATGGGAGAGGCCTTCACCCTGCAGTGGGTAGAAAAATAAGCTGTTAATTTATATATATATATATGTGTGTGTGTGTGTAATAAATTTTTTAACTTGGGGATATTGTATATTAGGATAACCAAGTTATTTTATAAACTTGGTTATTTTAGCCCCTAATCCCAAGTAGTATGCAAACAACTAAGTTTGCACCTGAAACAAAGTTCACGTGAAAACATGCTATATCATGTTTGCATACTTGGGATTAAGAGTTAAAATAACCAAGTTTATAAAATAACTTGGTTATCCTAATATATATATATATATACATATAATATATATATATGGCTAAGTATGTAAATGTGAGGGGTTTTTTTTTTTTTCCAATTGTTTGATTTTTAAGAGCTTTTAAAATAGTTAATGTTGAGATTGAATCAAACATCTTTTCAATAATTTGTCTTATTACATATATATTATCAATAACACAAATTTTTTCTGAGGGTTAGCAAAAATCTAGTTTATTTTGGATTCTGTTGCGAATGATTTTTTATAAAAATTTTGTATATTGTTGAAAGGAGACTGATGAATGAGGCAGTAAATTTTAATATCTTCTGTGTCTCCATTTGTAAAAACTATAATAAGGATAGCATTATTCCAATTCTTTCTCGTGTTGATACTCTTTATATTGATGATACATCTTCAGTTCTTCTGATGTGTTTGTTTTGGTAGCTGACTTTTAATTCTTCATCCTGGTTCCCTGATGAAAATACCTTGTGTATTGCTGTTACCTTTGATATGGTGCAGTATGACCTTTGCTGTCTTTTTTGCCAAGCGTGCTTTGGCTTGAGCATGCTTGAAAGCTATAAGGTTTGATGTGGTGGGATTAATAAACAGGGTAGATGTGGATTTTTAATTTTTCGATTTTTAATTAATTAGTCAAATCCTCAGATGCTATTTCCAGGTCAAGCACTCTCAAATCCCTAGTATTTTCTATTATATGCTGTCTCAGATAATTATCCCTTAATAATTGAATAAAATCAAGTTCCTTCCTCACGTGTGTCCTCTCCTTCTTCCAATCAGTGTTACCATGGTTGAAATCCCCCATAATAATTACCCTCCTTCCACTCATTTCATCAATTTGTTTATGCATACTATCTCCACCATCTATTCCATCACCTGGTCTATAGCAGCACCCAACTGTATGTTTTGTTCTGCTAGTCACAATCTCACACCAAATAGCCTCAAATGAACTCTTTTCACTATCCTGCAATACAACTTCAATTCTCCTTGGCTGCAGTTCATCAGCTATCATCAATAACGCTCCTCCCCCATTTTATTCTCTCTGTCTCTCCTAAACACACTATATAACCTGCACATTCTATCACACTAACTATGGTATAGTTAGAATATGATGGAAGAGGATATATGGTAATATATCCTCTTCCGTCAGCCATGTTTCACTAATGCCAATAACCTGTGGCCAGGAAGAGCCAACCAAGGCCAAAAATTCTTCCTTCTTGTTCCTAATACTCTTGGCATTGGTATACATGAAATGCAGAGGTCCCTTTGTCCCACCCCTTATCTTGATGTGTTATTCTAACTATCCCATTCCGATTACTTGTCTTTAGTACTGGCTTGGGTACATTATATACATTCTTACACTCAACTGTCTCACTGATGTCCGCATATTCGCTTCCCCTCCTCCTTGGTAGTTCTAGTTTCCCTGGTTCTGCACATCCATTTTCACTTCATTCAGCAACACTTTTTCCAGTCTCCACACACCAAATCCATTCAAATGCAGGCCATCCATCTTGTATAAATCCTTTCACCCATCAAACTCATTCCACACCACACCATCTGCATAACCTGCACATAGTCATTTGCGATTATGGCCCTCCTTCTAAACTCCTCTCTGTCGTAATGCGGCAACATACTCACCATCCTAACTGTGTCACTCTTTTCTTTCGCTACCTTTAACAATACTTTCAAGTCCTTTTCAATTTGAGTTGCTGGTGTATAATTCATTTCCAGTAATTGTTAGTTCTTATTAATTATTACTGCTTAAATACTGCTGTATATAATTGTGCTCTTTTTTTAATTTGTGAACCATTTTACAATGGCAGCTAGCACTAATAAAAAAACTAAAATTATCACAGAAAGGAAGTGGAAGAAATTTCCAAGATGCCTGAACTGAACAATATGGTGTTATTGAATAGAGGTAATAAAGTTCTCTGTAAATTGTGTGGTGAGCTATCTGTGAGTAGAACTTGGAATGTAAGAAGACATTTTGAAACTAAGCACAAATGGGTCCTAGAAAAAACTTTTGAAGAATGCAAAGAATACATATCGCAACATCTAAAACTGGCAGAATCACAATCAGGGACTTTAAATTTGTTTCAGAATCTTTAAATTTAGTAGCCCCAAGTTACGGTATTTCACATGCTATTGTTGAACATGGAAAACCACTTAGTGATGGCGATTATATTAAAGAAGCTTTCGTAAAGTGTGCACCATTTTTATTTGAGGACTTTCATAATAAGGAAGCTATTGTAAAGTGCATGAAAGAGTTACCATTAAGTAGGAATACTATTAAAAACAGAGTTATATCAATGAATGCTAGTATAGAAAATCAAATACAACAAGACTTGAACTCATACCATTGTTTTTCCATTTGTCTCGACGAAACTGCAGATATTATGGCATCAGCTCGATTGGCTATTATTGCATGGCATGTTCATGGTGATTCTATGCACGAGGAATTGATAAAGTTAGAAAATTTACCTCAAAACACGACAGGTAAAGCCATGCAGCTGTGTTTGCAAAGTGTTCCGTGAGAACCGGATAGATTTATTGAAAATATTTCTGATTACAACTGATGGCCTGCCTAATATGGTTGGCCGTAATGTCGGTTTTATCAAACAATTTACAGAATATGTTTGTCATCCCCTGGTTTGTTTCCATTGTATTATACATCAGGAGACATTGTGTGCGAAATCAGACTTAAAGGATTTGGATGATGTGATGAGAATTGTGACAAAGGTAACTAATTTTATTGCCAGGGCTTTAAACAAATGAGAATTTAATTCACTTTTAAGCGAAGTTGAATCAGTGCACAATGGTCTATTAATGTACAATAATATTCGATGGTTGAGTTGTGGCCAAGTACTTCAATGGTTTGTTGAATGTTGAAATGAAATTAAATGATATTTAAATACAATAGGCATGGAGCACGAATTTTCTCAGTTGAACGATTCTGCTTGGCTCAGTAAGCTGATTTTTCACAGATTTTTCATTGCATATTGTATATTAAGTTCACCTAAATGAACTTAATATACAATTGCAAGGTTTCGAAAAATCTGTAGTATGTTATGTTTGGCACGATCAAGAACTTTGAGAATAAACTCAAAGCAACCCAAGAGTGAAAATTTTTTTTTAACGAAACCAGCCCCAAAAGTAGTGAACAACAACATATCAACCAATCTATCGAAGTTCTAAAGTCAGTAACTGAGCACTTTTCTTCTAGATTTGAGCAATTTCAAATGTTGGAACAAACAATACAATCATAAAGTATCCTGATGAAAGAGAATTCATGGATCTTAAATTAGATGGCTTTGAGTGGTTGTATTTAAAAGGTCTAGAAATGCAACTATCTGACTTCTAGTGTAATCCTATCTGAAAAAGAAAGTTAATTGCTCCTAGAAATGAATTAGAAGAACTTGAGCTGGAACGTCTGCATGATACCGTGTGTAAAAATTCAGACTGTGAAATTCTAAGCATGTGGAATAGCCTTCCTGAAAACTTTCATGCTCTTAAAATCTTTGATAAAGCTCTTCTAACAATTTTCTCTTCTACATATTCTTGTGAAACTATTTTCTGCCTTAAATAATATCAAATCGAAAGGGAGAATAGATTGAGCAATGATTTGAGCGCTACCTGTGTAGCATTAAAATGTACACACTATAGCCCTTCTATAAAGCAACTTTCTACCAGTACTCAGCAACAGAAAAGTCATTAAATGTAATGTAAGTTTGTAACTTCACTTTATTAAATTAATTGTATAATATGAATTCATGGATTTTATATCAATGTCCTATTGAATAAATAGCCTAATATGATATGTATAAGTCACCATCTATGATTATGTAGTTATATGCAAGTGGTACATCAACAACATCAATATTTAAAAAAAAAAGATGTTTGACACACCTGGGTAAAAAGGTTTGCCATCTCTGGTCTAGTGTTTATAAAATTCTTCTATTTCTTTGTGTGGTCTGAGGTTGGTGCATAAAGTTGTATAATTCTTAAGTTATAACATGTTTATTTTAAGATCAAGTTCTGCAGTCAGTCCTGTTTGTGTTGTAACTTATTTCATATAATTGATCTTTTATGGAGCAGTTAATTAGGAAGACATTTCCTCCCAGGGATTTTGGGTTGTCACCATAACTATAGAGTAGATGTCCATTTTTCAGATCAATGCCATTTTCACCAAGTCATTGAGTTTCACTCAATCCAATGATGTCCCATTTATCTTTTCTGTTTCCAATAGTAATTCTTCTAGTCTTGTTTGTCCTAATAATGACTTACAATTGTAAGTTCACATATATAATTTTCTGTTATTAGTTCTATTAGATTTTATATTCTTAGTGTGCTTACAGTGTTTCTCAATTTTCTCATCAGGAGCAGACCTCCCCAAAGGTATTCAAGTCTAGTCTGTTATGTGGTTGGGAGAGTCACATTTGTGCTTATATATGCCCATTGTAGCCTTGGGCTCTACATCCCCCTTTATCCATCATTTGATGAGTTTTGGTCTAATCCATCCTTGACCAGACTTTGTGGAAGGGCAACCTACTTAGGCAAATACCTGGAAGAGAAGGCAGGCTCCTACGGCTGTGAAAAACAGAATTCAGTAAGACAGGAATGATATGCCCCTAGTCTTCGAATAGTCTAATAGCATTGGGGGGAGCAAGAAGAAAAGGGGGAGAGAGAAAGAAGATGAGGGACAAGTTTACAGATAATATAAATGTATGTTATGTGAAGTAAGGCTTGGTCCAGCATCAGATATCTCAGGTTTACCACTTCTGTGCTCACAAGAAATGAGTCTCTGAGAAATAAAACATTATAGACAATTAATAATAATCACTTCCCAAACTTGAAATTGACAGTTTGATTGGTTAAGGTTTGGACAATTTTTGTACCATTTCATGTGTTTCAAGGAAAAGATGATCAGATTTGAACCTACTGGAATGAAGAATCTTTGTCTGGTTCCAAAGAACTCTGTGCCTAGTGTCAATAACATGAGAGACAAGGTAGACTTGTTGAATTCCAAAAATACAATATAGTCTTGATGTTTCTGGATTCTAATCAAAGCAGAACAGTCTGTTCCAAAATAGTAAAGATGACATGAGCATGGCACCCGATAGACACCTGGTAAGGAGTGAGGTGGTAATGTATTCTTCATAGATGGTACCATTTCCACACACACACACACACACATACACACACACACACACACACACACACACGTGCGCGGTAGCCATAATTAAAGAGGTGTTCAGAATCCTATAGCGAAAAATGTACTGGACGAAATTCAACCAGACTTGGTGTAAGTACGCTTTAGAACATGGGGTTTTGGTTTACAGAAAAAAAAGTACAAAATTCTGCCAGCATCAGACAATTGGTGCTAGAATCGCGTGATACTTGCATAATCTCACTATTTCTACTGACTTGTTGGTGGATATAAGGAAGACCGAAATGTTCTGATAATGCTGAAGTGCTATGGATCTCGCTTTACCAGAATGTACGTTGTTAGTCCAGCTTTACTATTAGCAAAAGGGAATGTTAATGCTGTGCTTCAAGAATTCTAGTATTTGAAAGATAGAAAAGGTCCAAGGAGAATTACAAATCTTAGAAAAATGGTTTTTACAATTTGAAAATAGCAGATCTTTAGTAGTGAAGCCAGGACAAGGGCACAAAAGGATTATTCTTCAAGTTGACGAAGTTGCAACTGCTGTTGTGGAACACGGAATGAATAACTTGCAAAGATCCAGCAGTGCCTGGGCAACATCAAAGCAACTGGACATGCCATACTCAACTGTGTGGAAAATCCTGTGTCAAATGCTGTTTTTCTCCTACAAGATTTCCCATACTCAAGCTTTGCTTCATGGTGATGTGGAAATTCCACTGCATTTTCCTTGACATTCTTAGCTGGAATGAAAGTGGATGATACGTGGCCATGGAAGATCTTGTGGAGTGATGAGGCACATTTTTCTCTAAACAGTAATGTTAACTAAGTTAACTAGGTTACCTAAGTTGGAACAAAGGAAATAGCTGCTGTAAGAGGAAAAAATGGTGAACTCATAAAAAAATAGAGATGCAATAATCAAATGAATTCAGGAATTTTATACTGAACTCTATGAAGACAAAGACCAGGACATCCAAGAATCATCTATGGATAACCCTGAGATCTTATAAGGTGAAGTGGAAATGGCACTGTGGGAAATGAAGAATGGAAAGGCCCCAGGAGAAGATGGAATTATGGTAGACTTCTTAAAACTGCGAGGAAGCCCTGTTATCAAACAGCTGACTAAACTCTTTAATAAATGCCTAAAACAGAGAAAAATCCTGAAAAATTTGAACAATTCACTTCTAATATTAATTTTTGAAAAGGGCAATCAGGAAGAAATTTAAAACTACAGACCTATAAGTCTACTCCCCACCATATATAAAGTTTTCACAAAAATTATAAATAATAGAATAAAATCTAAATTAGAGGGAATGCAATCCTGTGAACAAGCTGGATTTAGAAAGAATTACAATACTTTAGACCATATTCACACATTAAGACAGCTCATTGAAAAATCAATTGAATACAATAAACCCCTTATGTCTGCCCTATATATACTACGAGAAAGCATTTGATTCAGTTAAAACATCTGCAACACTAAAAGCACTTAAAACCCAGTGAACTGAGAAACCATATATTGAAACACTTACAATAATGCAACTTATGTAATTAAATTATATAAAAACAATGAAAAGTTCCCAATACAAAAAGGCATCCGACAAGGTGACACCGTATCTCTCAAATTATTCACAGCTGCACTAGAGGAAGTCTTTAGAAGCCTTGAGTGGGAAACAAAAGGAATAAACATAAATGGAGAAAGGCTGAATCATCTGAAATTTGCAGATATTGTCCTGATAGCAGATAATTTTGAAGATCTGGAAGAAAGGCTAAATCAGCTAAATGAAGCGTCCAGAGAAATTGGATTAAAAATAAATAGAGAAAAAACAAAAATAATGATGAATAGATACATAAACCATAGAACTATCAAAGTTGTAAACCATGAAATAGAAATTGGCCCAAATATACATATGAAGATATGTATATTTGGGCCAATTGTTGTCCTTTGAGGAGTACCAAAGAAAAAAGATTGAATGAAGAATTCACTTAGATGGATGGCTTATGGGAAAATGAGAGACATATTCAGAAGTGACATCCCTATGAGTAAAAAAGGAAAGCTTTCGACCAGTACATACTTCCTGTCCTAACATATGGAGGCGAAACATGGACTGTAACAGAAGCCCTAAACAAAAAGTTGAGAACAACATCGCATGGGAAAGAAGTATGCTAAAAATAACATTAAGAGATAGGAAGATAAATATCTGGATAAAATCTCAAACAGGTGTCATGGATATTGTAAAATACATTAAACAGGCTAAGTGGTGATGGGCTGGCCATATTGCCAAATGCAGTGATGGGAGATGGACTAGAAAAACAACAGAGTGGAGACCAATAGATGGAGCAAGACAAAGAGGAAGACCGAGAAGAAGATGGAGAGATGAACTGGAACAAATTGCAGGAGTGAGATGGATGGGAGAGGCAGAAAACCGAGTGATCTGGAAAATCATGGGGGAGACCTTCGTCCAGCAGTGGACAGAACCAGAAGGTTGAAGAAGTGTTAACTCATACAATTACCACATTTGGGCTGCAAATAACCTCTCATGTGTTCCATCAGACCCTTTTACACTTGCAAAAGTCAAAGTGTGATGTGGTTTCACTGCATTGTTTATTATCGGTCCGTACTTATTTGTAGAACTTTGCCCAATAGGACCAGTGACTCATATCGAGAGATTCTGCATAACTTTATTGTTCTACAACTGCAGCAGCGAAGATGCCTTGACCACCATATACACTCACAGAACACGGTGATTAGTCATGGCATTTCCCACTGCATGGCCACCTTATTTGCCTAATCTCAACCCCTGTGACTTTTGGTTGTCGGACCATCTGAAACACATGATGTATGAAGGACATGTTCCTGATTTAGCAACCTTGAAAGACAGAATAACACAGCATGTGAGGCAAATCAATGCAGTTCTTGGAACATCTGTAAGGACATGTTGAACCACATCTGTAAGTTATACAAACATGAAAATTGATTTGTCGTGTCTCTTCTAGCCATTACCCCAAACCACATGCTTTATAACACCAAATGTCTCCTGGTGGCAGAATTTTGTACTATTTTTATCTTGTGTAAATCAAAACCCCATGTCCTAGAGTTTGGTTGAATTTTGCCAAATATATTTTTTGCTACAGGGCTCTGAACACCACCTCTTTAATTATGGCCACCCTGTATATTATAAAAAAAAAAGTCAGTGTGCCTTTCAGATCTTCAGACCTTTGGTAAATTAATGCAGCCATACTTACTGAGGTTAGGGTAGGATACCTACCACAGCTGATTTGCAAAAATAGTCTCCCAGACATAAGCAACTTCTATGCACCATTTGGCTTTCTTCATTTGATCCAGTATTTGGAGCATGATCTTCCAGTCTTGATGTACCATACACTTCAGTCTAGGTTTTCAGGTGCAAGTAATCTTGCACCTGAAATAAGTTTAATAAAAACCTTGAGAGATAGAGCTTGCAATGTTTCCAGCACAGAAAAAAAAAGAGAAACAAAGAATTACATTATTTAACACAGATCCTCAAAAAAAAACGGTGTTGAACCTAAGATAATGAAGAAAATCCTCAACACACCTCCTACAAGCATCTTACAAAAGCAAGATTTCAAGAACACAATCACGCTACAGACAAATTGGCTAAATTACTAAGCAAACATAATATTAAAGTTGCTTTTCTTCCGCTAGAAAAAATATCAAGATTTCTACATCCCCATAAACCTCCACATCACCCTTTAAAAAAACCAGGTATATATAAAATTCATTGTTCCTGTGGCATCTGCTACGTAGGCCATGCGGGAAGATCAGGGGAAATTCGTATGAACAAATACCAAAAAGATGTGCAAAAAAGGAGAGAACACAAATCAGGCCTAGCATCCCACACAACTTCCACCAGCCATAATGTACTCTGGCATAAAACAAACATGTCTTATATAGAAAAAAAACGGTTTCACAAGGAAATTTAAAGAAGCTGCAAATATGCTTAGAATTCCAACGCAATGCAACAAAAACCAGGGCCTAATTCTACACCAAGTTTGGTCAGCATTGATAAAAAATATACCGAAGTCAGACCTCGGACAGTGTGAACGTGAACAACAGAACGTGACAACATCCAGTATTGTTCAAACTTAGCAGTCGGATTTTTTAATTTAATGAACAGTTAGATGGCCACAACATTATAGAATGGACTATTTTGAGTAATTTCTCATTTCTTGTGTTTTAAACTTTTAGTTACCTTTAACCCCTGAATCTTTCTTTTGAACTGCTAAACCACAGAAACCTTTTCTGTAAGTAATCTTATTTACTTCAGAATGTGCAAGAGGATGAGGCTGATCCTTTGGAAAATTGAAAGCTGCTAGGATTAGACCAATTTTTGGTAAACAGAGGAATGATTATCAAGGACTTTAGCTATCTTTCACATGTACTTGGATTTAGAGGATGTGATCTTGTGTTGCATTGTCCTGCAAAAGCAACGTGCATCTACACAGTTTCCCTGCGGTGGTTATCCTTCAGTACCTCCTTCAATTCTTTCAGAGCTGTTGAATAAACTGCTGCTGTAACAGTTTCACTTTTTTTGAGGTACCTGGTACGGATTATACCATTCTATCCTAAAAGACAACGGCAAGAACCTTTCCTGCTGACTTTTGGGTTCGGAACTTTTTTGGCCATGGAGAACCTTTGTGTCTCCACTCCATTAACTGTTGTTTTTTTTTTTTTTTTTGGTCTCTTGGTTATAGTGATGAAGCCATGTTTCGTTCACAATACGAGTCAAAAAATTTGCACTTGATTTCTCAAAATGACCCAAAATCCCTTGAGGCGACACACTTTTTCTCTTTTGGTCGGCATTCAAACATTTAGGGACCCACTTTACTGAGATTTGCATATCTAGATTTTAGTGGATAATGACCCCAACTCGTTCAATGGATATCACAAGAATCTTTGCAATCTTATTGACTGATATTAGTCTATCATGAAGAAATTTTGCGTGACAAGAAAAAGACATTATGCCGTCAGACGAATCTATTAGATTTTATGAAACCATCGACATCGAAATACTTTCTTTTTCTTATGTACGAAAAACTACAATTATGATTATATTTCTTAAAAAATATAGATGTTTTTGTAAATCTTTGGTCCCAATTGTATGTTTGTATATATATATAAATTACATGCAAAAATATACCCAGAGTTACGCGAATTCGACTTACGCGCTTTTTGTTGGTCCCACCTACCGCGTAACTTCGGGGTTTTACTGTATTTACATAAAGTAGTCAAATTGGTTTGTGTGTAACAGTACTGACTGCGGTTTTCTAGAAAATCTGTATAACAATTGGCTGGATGGGTAACGGGACTAGAAGGGTGCAATCTTATCTAGCTATAAAAATTTCCTTTCAGCGATTGATAACCTGATAATAAATACCACTACAAGAACCTTTAAATTTAAGCTTAATAAGTTTCCATGTTGTGGATTCTCTTCTGTAACTGGGTTACCTGCTTTCTTTCTGGTTGCATGTTACATGTGATGGCTGAGGGATCTTTATTCTTAAACTTTTCAGCTAATGCAGCAGAAATTTAGGCCTGCTCTCTTTGTTCCCTACAATCTTCTTTCTGTGCATCAGTTTCAGTTGACTGCCAATCCAATCCAGTTTTGTTGGAGACAGTAAAACCAGAAATACTGTTGTTGGAATATGTGTATTCAAATTAACTAAACCATCAATATATTTGTCAGTTATCTGGTATTATCATTAGGATGGATTATTTTATTATTTATATGGAGTTCATCATTGTGGGAGATCCACTCTGTCCATTAACACAATACCTATTATATATCTCCTTAAACCCATTCGCTGTCGGGGTGCTCACAACCACCTGTGTCAATCCATTCCACTCATTCACCACTCTCCAAGTAAAGTTCCTAGTCTACATACTCTTACTAACCACACACTTCGACAACTTCCAAGTGCGACCTCTTGTTTTCCTCTCTACTTCTCCTCCCCCTGTCAGCTAAACTCTACAACCCACAGAGACCTGTCACCAGCTAGGTGACTCATTTTCAAATCTTCTTCACCACCCTATTAATCCCATAGAAATTCAGGTTACCAAATCTGTGCATAGTAGACAACATGTGACTGACTCAGTCTTACAAAGAGGGTAACAACCTTCCCATCTCTACTTGTCAAGGTGCTCTTCAGCATCCAAATAATCCTCTGAACTATTTTGTAATATTTGTATTACAAAATAGTTTTTACTACTTGTAATATGTCCTCTAAATTTCAAAATCTCTATTCTATCCATCATCATCCCCCCCCCCCGCCAGATACCCAGTGTCATCAGTTTCTTGTAAACTAGTACCATAAATATGATACGAAGTGTGCAATCTTTTCATACACAGTGAATTACCTTACACTTTACAACATCGAATTGACAACCATTATTCTTTGCCTACACTGCCAATTTATTTAAATCATCCTGTAAGATATCTAAATCATCTTTATCAACTGTTGCTCTCCTTAGTTTTGCATCATCAGGAAACAACTTAATATCCTCCTTCAAATCATCTGCTGTATCATTAATTTTCAAATTGGAGTAGTGGTCCTAGTACAGAGCTCTGGGGCACTCCACCCTTATTTGCCTTGATTCCACTCCACCATACACCACCCTCTGATGTCCAGCGCCCCCCCCCCTCATCATACAACCAGCTTCATATCCATTCCCATTTGCTCCAACTGAATAGTTTTCCATGCAGTATTCTGTCAGATGCCTTTGCAAAGTCTAGCAATATCATGGTGTAGCCATTTTCTTTGTCCAATTCTTCATCATCGTCATCAAATTCTCTAGTCTTTGGTCAAGTGTTTTACTTCTGATCCAGCTCTCAGATCCTTAAGTTAAAATTGGTTTGAACACTATCTTGTATACAGCTGATTTAGTGTTTTGACTAATTTCTCTCTTATTTCATATAAATTTATTCAGTTGACTTCCTACCATTTCAGCTTTCTTGATTCTGTTGTACGTTTCCATATTTAATTTACATTCATCACCACTAAAAATCGTTCCTGAGTAGGTGAAATGTTTTACTTGTTCTATGGGTTCTCCATTCACAATGCAGTTGATATTTTCAATGTTTCTGCCTATTTTCATTGCCTTTGTCTTGTTATTGCTGACCTTCATACCATATCTATTACAAAAGTTATTTAATTTAGTCATGGAATCTCGCAGACTTGTAGCAGATTTATTTAGAAGTATAACATCGTCTGCATAAAGCAAAGAGCTGAGATTAACATCTCCAATTTTGATATCACTCTGTTATTCATTATCTATATCAATCACATTATGAAGGACAGTGGTATTAGCACTTTCCTTCATAATGTGATCGATATAGAGTTTGAATAACAGAGAGAATAATGTACATCCTTGTCTGACACCAGATTTTACATTAAACCATCATCTTGTACTTCTTTCAATTCTAACTGCTGACTTACAACACAAATAAAGACTAAGTATTGCTTGATATAATGACCCACTGACACCATACATCTGTAGCATTTTGAATAGCTTATCTCTTGGCACCTTGTCATATGCCTTTTCCAGATCTACAAAACTTAAATACAGATCTTTTGTTATATTCTCATGACTTCTCAGCAATTTGTCATAAAGTGAAAATCTGACCCGACAACCTCTGTTTGGCTTGAATCCAGCTTGTTCTTCACCAAGCTTCCCTTCCGCAATCCTTCTCAACCGTTTCTCAAGTATACTTGCATAAATCTTACCAGCAACACTAAGTAGGGAAATACCTCTGTAATACTCACATTCAGTTTTATTTCAATTTTTATATATGGGTATATGAGAGTTCTACTCCAGTCATCTGGATTTCGGGCCTCTGTCCAGGTTTTGAGTTATGCAGTGCAGCCACTGTAAGACTTTTATACCTCCATACTTGAGCATTTCTGGTCGAATATCATGTACTCCAGTTGCCTTTCCACATTTCAGGCTTTTAATGGCTTTTTCCACTTCAAATATGAATATATATTCCTGGTTGCATGCCTGTTGAGTGTTTTTTACCTTGCGATCTGACTGATTGTTTCATTTAGCAATTTTTCAAAGTAATTACTCCATACATCAATGATATTTTTTTCTTCGGTTTTCATGTCACCTTTATCATCTCTAATTCATTTTACAGCACTCTTTCCTCCATTTCTGAGCTTCTTCAACATCCTCCAGAATATCTTGCCACATTTTTGATATTTATTTTCTAGGTTCTTACCAGTCTTCCCATGACTTTTGTTTAGCTAGTTTTACACAGTGTTTAGCTTTCTTACATTTGTCTCTGTATTCTCTAAGAGCACAATCTGACTTATTTTCCAGGAACTTTTGATATGCTTTCTTCTGTTTCTTCACTGCCTCTTTAACTTCTGATCTTCCATGGAGTTCTGATTTTTCTAACCTCACCAAATGCCTCTCTCGCCGAATCGATCAGTGTTTTCTTCAGGGCTTGCTGCTCAATCTCCAAGGTTTGGTTCCTGTTCTCAAACTGTTTCCTTTTTTCTTGAATAATGTTTGTCTATTTTAGTCTACAGTTCACATCTGAGAGCTGCACAACTTTTATTTGCTTTAAAACTTTCTTTACATGTTCTTCTTTTCAATATGAAATTCAATTTTATCCTGCTATAGACTAGATGGTAATCACTTCCAGTTTCAAATCCTCTGTACACTCTGGTGTCTTGCACCAGGGAGAAAACATCACTATCACAATAACATAGTCAATGAGACTTTTCTTATTCCTTTGCTCTTCTCTCTATGCAAATTTGTGCATTTTTATGTTGGGACATTGTGTTAATAATAACCAGTCAATGTCTGTCATTTCCTACTCTGCTATTTAGATCCCAACAAGGACAAACTTTTCCTTTTTCATTGTGTCAGTTGCTTCCTCTAAAGCCTCAAAAAATTCTCCACTTCTACCTTAGTAGAACCTTTCAGTCACCCCTATTATGTCGATCTGGTACTTATCCAATTCCTCAACTAGCTTAATTTCTTTGTAATTCAGGCTTCTTATGTTGATAGTACTGATCTTGAACTCTGATGTTGAGTTAGAGTGCATTTCAGGATTTGTTCCAGTAGCTGACTCTTTGCTGTTTGCCTTGGTTCCCTGGCAGCAACCACAGGGGGTCTTGTTTAACTGGGTAATACCCCAGATGGTATGAAATTCTGGCATGTTGTACCATCATTTAATATTGTGGTTTAAACCAATAAGAATACAATTTGGTCGGCTAAATCCCAAATTGCCAGCCCATCTTCTTTCATTCAGTATCCAGGTAGATACTTAACAGGATGCACCACAAGAAGGTGAGGATTGGAGATTAGGTCAGAAGCCCTGGTTGGTTCTCCGCATTCCTTTAAAGGCTATGTGGATGTCTCCTCTCAGTTATACAGCTTTGACCCTAAAGCTCCCCTGTCCAATTTCTGTTAGCTTATTATAAAATACGAATAAATTACTGATGCAAGACCTACCTTTTACAAAGCCATGCCGTCCTATATAGAGTATCATATTTCTATCCACCTATTCCTGAATTTTACTTTTCACCAACTTTTTCTATACTTTCACCACCACTCCAGAGATAATAATTGATCTGTAATTTGCTACTTCTGTGTTGGAGCCACTTTCGTTAGTGGAACTATCTCACCCTCTTTCTACTCCCTTGGAACATTGAGAGTTGAGACTTAAATTAAAACTTCATGAGAGGCACTGCCAGTTCACTTGCCCATTCTCATAGCATACAAGCTGACATATCATCCAGGCCCACTGCTGTATTTACAGTGATATTTTTTAATATACTTGTGTTAATAATTGGTGGATTTTTATATTGAGGAGATATTCATAGATATTATCTTAATATTTAATCCTACCATAGAGATTATCTCTGTTTCTAACAATTATTTTTAATTTATTACCGAGTTTACCTATATATATTATTATATGCACAAGGGTTCACTCCAATTGGTGCAAAGACCTTAACTCTTTCAGAATCCAAATAATCACTGACTCAAGACCAAAATACAAAATAAACACATTTAATATAACAAAAACAATATATATACACTTCAAACAAATATTACATAACTAACTACAAATTGATTGGATCCAAGGCCTTTTAAAAATAAACTTACACTTAAGACTAGACTAAACACTTTGTTTTCACAATGACAAAATGTTCATAGCCAGTTTCTTTCTTTGTCAAGGCCCTTTTCCAAAGATATATGACTTTATTCTTCATTTTCACAGGATCCTTTTTCTTCACTCATGTAGCACACATTTAATTCTTCCTGACTCAATTCTGTCTCCTTTCCAGTAGAAATAATAGTTAGATCTGCCGTCCTTAAGACAGATGAAACTTCCTAATCAGAGTTTTCTCTAACATTCCTTTAGAACGTGAATAGCAATTTCTTATTTTAATTCATAATGCTTAATGACAGTCTTAACTCTTTGACTTTAAGGAAATTTACAGTTCTACGATTCCCTTTTCGGAACCTACTATAAATCTTTCAATTAGCGTTTCTTCCAATATTCCTTTTAAAATGCCTATAGCAATATTTCCCTTTTATTTATCAATACTTATTCCACTTTAAACTTAATAATTCCACGATTTCTTTTTCGGAATATGCTATTAATTTTCCTCCGACTGTCACATAAAAAAACTTCAGTTCCTCCGAGCCTAAATATCTGCCAGCCTGTGTTCTAAATTCCTTCCGAACGCTCCCTTATTTACAGCCGTTACTCAGATACCGAACGCTTTCTTGTCAGCTGTCAATCACACATCAAACTTCTCGGTGAGCATGCGCACTCCACGAAAGTGGCAAGCGAGAAAGTTAGGTATAAATAATGGCTGACACGCTGTCTCCGTTAGCGACAAGAGAATGTCCTCATAAAACACAACTTTTGATAATTTTAAATTACAATAAATTTCTTGTAAGTAATACAAATATCAAAATCCGGTAAGTACATAAATTTTTTCACTTCTTTACATATCACTTTTAACAAAACAATTTCCATAACGGGCACATCGCAAGTGCCGACAATGCTTGTTATGAAAACAAAAATAATAAACATTTTAACATAAACAATTCGTAAAAATATTCAGAATTTTAATTATGATTATTTTTACACTTGAGTACCTCCAGTTCATCCACCTCACTCACATCAGTCTGTCACCTTAGAAACTGAACTATTTTTTCTGCTTCTGTCACTTTCCTACATATTAGCACTGAGTAAAGTTATCTTTCCATAATCATTCTTTCTCTTACTTGCTATGTAGTAAAAAAACTTGTATTTACTTTGGCCTGCTTAGCTAATTTTCTTTCAAAATCTGAATTAGCCTTCCTTACCATACCAGTTACCCTTCTTGTACTTTATACTGCTCATGGCCTTGATCACTTCCTATGCACTAATGACATTCATTCCATGTAGTTTCTTATTCCATGTCATTGCTCCACATTGCCTCCTCAGTTTGTCATAATTGACAGCTTTGTAGTTCTGCATAAACCCTTTTTTGACTGAAATTTCCATCTTGAGCAACTTCCCAGGACAAGACTGCATAGGTCACTTCCCCAATCGGAGATAGTATTGCTACTGTAGTTAGAGATAGATCTTGTGATGCTATTACCAGATCCAACACTCTCAGATGCCTGTGCTATTTCAGGTAATTATCCTTTAGTAACTGTATAAATTCCTTTCCTGTTTTGCCATATATCCTTTCCTCTTTCCAATCTTCCACCATAATTGAAGTCTCCCATGATAATTGCATGGGCTGCACTCGTACTAATCTCCTTATCCATCTTATCCTCATCTTCTTCGGGAACCCCAGGTCTATAACAGCAACCAACAATATATTTTGTCCTGTTGGCCTCAGTTGCACACCACTGTCTCAATTGAATCATTTCCATCAGATACTGCTACAATCTTCTTAACGTCAATTTTTCTTGTATGAAGTTCTTTAGCTATCATTAATAATATTCCTCCTCCTGACCTATTCCCTCTTTTCTGAGAATGCAATATCCATTACATCCTATCCCTGTAACTACATCATTCTCTGACAAAGTCTCACTGGTGCCAATAATTTTTGGCCATGTTGAGCTGACCAGTGGCAGAAATTCCTCTCCTTCATTTCTGATACTTCAGTATCAGAAATGAAGTGTACGTGTATTCATGTACATGTATTTCAGCATTCCTTGGGCCTACAGATACCTTTACATAATGTCATTACCTGCCCAATCAAATTCAAAACCTGGGGAACTATACCCAGCTCTTCACAATCATTCCTGCTATCATACTTATCTATCCCAGAGGTGGTTATTTCTGTATAGTCATTCCTGCACTCTCACTCGTTTGTCCCAGGGATGGCTAGGCACATGCTTGATTGCTTCTCCCCTAATCTAGTTTCCCTGGTCTTGCACTTTCAAAGTCTCACTGAACAATTTTTCCAAGCACCTAACTCCAAAATCATTTAAGTCCATTAGGCATACATAGGTTCTTATGTCCATCAAATTCACTCCACACATCTATAAACTACACACTATTTTTCTCCTGCAGAATCTTTTCATTGACAATCACGACCCTTCTCAATTCTGTCTATCAACTTGAGGCAGCAAACTCAGAATCTTATGTCTTTTCTCATTGAATATTTCTAATCTTTGCCTTATTCACTACAAACTAGAAAATGATTGTCAAATTCAGTTAATCAGTTTAATTATTAGGTGTAGATGTTGATAAAATGAAAATGTTAAACTTTTTCTTTTTATCAACATCTACTCTCAAGATACAGGTGTTTTTTTATGTGCTAATACTGCCAAACTTCTATTAGGCTAAGGCTTATAAGTTTGGCTATTAATAATTATATTTTTTAAGGAAATTACAATGTAGACTAATGTTAACTAAATTAAGTTTAATTAATACTTCCACTATTTCGGCAAAGTCAAAATGCCATCATCTGGAACAAAATATAAGGTACGTTACATGTATGCAGGCACTACACTAAGCAATGAAGATAATGCATGTCAACTGAGAGTAGACCTAAAGTCTAATTAGTGCTCTAAATTAGGCATCCTTGGCTGTTGGGCTGAAGTATGAAAGATGAGAGCTTCGTAAATTCTAGAAGGTAGTGGAATGAGCTGGCATTAAGAAGTTTGGCATCACTACTACACTAAAAATAGTTACTTATATTAGGAGTTGATGTTGATATAAAGAAGAGTTTGACCTTCTTTACAACAAATTAAGTTATGCCCCCACCCGTGCTATAGCAAATCTCGTGGGACTCTGTGATGTCTAGTAGTGAAAGCTTAATCAGTCTCTAATTCAGACAAAACATATCTATATGAATATGTAAGTTTCTGTAGACAGCTTCCAGTACTGAGACCACATGTTTTAAGATAAATAATGAGTTGAATAAAATATAACCCTACAATTGAAGCCTTTGGCTCTTTTTATAATTAATAACCCTACAAGTTTTGTAAGTCATCAGGGGTATTAACAAAAAGTTATACAGAAAAGAGACTAGAAACAATGATACAAATTAGATGTTAGCATTGTTCCAATGCATATACAGTAATTAATTTTTTATTTTGGTTATATAATTGTGAAGTTCTGATAACATGTCATCTGTGTAATTAATTGTTTCTAGTCTCTCTTTTTTTTTTTTTTTTTGCTAATAGCCTGATAATGTAATTCTGATGACCTGCTGTAATTAGTTAATATCACAGGTTTGTGCCTTTCACTAAAGGAAAAATCCTAAGCACCTATATGCATTTTTTTGTTTATCCAAGTGCATGTTGTTTCCTCTAGTTAGGCTGTTTGAAAACAGTGCTGTCTGCAATGGAATCTTAAATGAAGTAATTAAACCTGATGTGATTACTTAAATGCCAATTATCACTCTTTGTTTACTGGAAAGTAACTTCTTCTTGAGTATTCTGCAATTGTGAGCAGGTTCTTCTTTTAGTAGCAGAAACTTTCCTTCCACTCTCTTCTGTTCTGATCCTTCTCTTTCAAGGTTGTGTACCTGTCTCCATTCAGCATGTCATCTAGCATTGTTTTCCTTACTCTTCCTCTGGGTCTTTTTTCGTCTATTTTTTCCTTTGATGGCATCTCTGATGATTCCATTCCCTCTCAGAATATGTCCGATCCAGTTTCCCTTGCTTCTTTTTATCCTCCTTAACAGACTTCTTTCTTCTTCTACTCTTTTAAAGACCTCTTCATTAGTTATTTTATCTGTCCATTTGATTTTTTCCATCCTTCTCCAAATCCACATCTCAAAGCTTTCCAAAATCTTAATTTCTTCTTTCTTCAATGTCCAAGTTTCAGCTGCATAGAGGGCAACACTCCACACATAACTTTTATTAGTTTTTTCTTTAGGTCTCTATCCATTTTACTTCTGAATAAATTCCATTTTCTATTAAGGCATATTTTCCCATCGCTATTCTTGCTTTTATGTCACTTTTACATCTTCCATTACTGCTAATAACACTAACAACCTAGATATTTAAATGTCTTTACTTGATTCAATTTTTCTCCATTTATTCTGATATCCATATTTGCCTCTTTCCTTGCTATTTTCATTACCTTTGTTTTTCTGATGTTAATTTTCATTCCATAATTGATACAGGACTCCAGTAATATGTTCAAACAGATGTTGTAGTCCTGTTTCAGTATTTGATAGTAATGCCTTGTCATCTGCATATCTTATTGCAAATATCTGTCTACCCTCCAATCTTCATTCCTTCTTCCGAATTCTCCATTGCTTCTTTTGACATTGCTTCGGAATACATGTTAAACAAAATTGGTGACAGAGAACAGCCTCGTCTTACTCCTCATCCAATAATACCTGGTTCTGTTGTACTATATATGTCTCACCATGGCAGGAAAGTAACTAGCACCTGGGAATTAACTAAAATGTATTTAATCAAGCCAGCATTTTGGTTACCAAGTCATCTTCACGAGCATAAAGGTAAGACTTTACATGTACATGAAGTTAGAAGAAAGATAAACAACACTTAAATTGAAACCTATGGGTATGGGAAAAAAATCTTGATTGTCGGATGATCTCATAATAAGTCTCCGAAATTTTTGGTAGGTTTGAGGCTGCATGTTTATTTCAAGAAGTTTTTTCCATTAAATACAATGATCCAGTTCAGTAGCATTGGCTGCAAATCCTGAGCAGCTATATGTATTTATCAAAGTGGATGTCGGCATTTCATTGAGTTTGACTGAAGCAGGCCAATTTGAGGTCTGAGCCAGCTTGCTTCTCACTTATTCAACTTCTGACACTAAATCCCGAATCTGCCAGGAGTTATTTTCTAACATCTGGAGAGGTGTATCAGAAATGTGTGATGTTATGCAGTAGTGGCAGCCTACTTTCTTATAGATTTGTTTCCTTTATACTTCTTCTGTAGGTATTTTCCTGGCAGTTGCTCCACCAAACTGGTAACCATCATTATTTCACTTTCCTCTTAGCAGGTAGAAATGCAATTGCTGGTTAGCATAATCCATATGCCTGTCAGCTTTAAACTTGGAGAACTAACTGTTCATTTCCTCTCACAACTCTGTTCTTTGGAACAGCTTCATGGTGTTTTCATCCATGAAGCTCATTAAACCATTAAATTCTCTCAAACTGTTTGGCTTCAAAATTATAGTACTGTTGTTATAGGTTTTTAAACCTCATGTGGGAATGATTATGCCAGAGATATCATTTGTCTACTTGGTAGCAGCCTGCACTATTTTCCATTATTTTTTCATGTACATTTCGAATATTATTATCGATGTGAATTCCATGATCTAGGCTTAGCATCACATTTTCATCTTAATATTTCAGATCAGCACAGTTTACACGTCACAGAGAAAAACTACTTCTTCCTTGAGTCGGTATTTGATCACAAAGCAAAAATAAAGATACATGGCAGTTTTTTGTAAGATACTTTTAGGAGATTGCAAAACATCAGCACAATAGATTCTGTAGTGCTATATGGTTGATGACAAACTTTTGAGGCTGATGTAGAGCTGGAAATCTTTCTATAATAAACTCACTCATCATTCACATTGCAGAAGCCTTGGCAAATATGCTATAGGAACAATGATATTGTAATAGAGATTCATTACAATATCAAAAACTGTTTTCCTTTGCTTTGGTTCCAATAAGTTTGCTGTGAAATTGTCATATATGCTATATATGAAATTCTTTATATGACATGTAATTCATAATTGTCCTATACATGAAATTTAAGGGGGAGGAAATAATATTTTCGAACATTTATAAAGATGTTTTTCTTAAAAAAAAAAAAAAAAAATGTTTTCTGAAATATTTTCTTTAAGGTTGTATCTTGGAAGGTCCTGAACCAACTAATTTGAAAGTGATTGTAGAACAAGCTATGCCAATGTTAATTGAGTTGACAGATGATGAAAGTGTTGTAGTTCGTGATACCGTAGCATGGACAATTGGTAGGGTGTGTGAACTTATTCCAGAAGCTATAATTAATGAAAACTACCTCAAACCACTCTTAGAAGCCTTGGTCAAAGGGTTAGGTGCAGAACCAAGAGTAGCAGCAAATGTTTGCTGGGTAAGTTTTTGAAATCTACTAATGATTTGATTTGAATAAAATTTACCTGCTATTTTTCTCCAATGTATCACATTATTAATAATATGCCTGAGCTAGGATGCATTTTGCCTATTTTGTTTATCAGACAAGATCTGTTTTATTAAATTTTTTTCTATATTTTCCAAAAAGCAATTCTTAGAATGGATGTGAATCACTATAGATTTTTATGTTGAACCCATACACAAGAGGTTGGTTGATCAACCTATAGTACATCAGTACTGTATATGGGTAGTGGGTTGGGAAAGGAGGAACTTGTTTACATTTGATTTAAAAGACTGTATATTGTATTCCTTGGGAAAAACACATCGGGGGGGGGGACTGTTCTGCAATACAGCAGTAGCAGGGATGAAGGAGGAAGAAAAGAAACTTGTTCTGTGGGTTTCAAGGTGCACTGTGAAGAGATTTTGAGCAGCAGCTGCACGTGTTCCAATGAGAGCTTAGCACTAAGTGGGAGAATTATTGATGCTATTTCAGATGAACATTTTCCATGGAAATATTTATGGAATATACATATTGCAGAAACCAAACGTCTGTGCGAAAGTGGGAGGAGTGAGTTGGTAAGAGATGGGTCATTAATAAGTGTCTAATTGCTCTCCTCTGTATTGAGTCAAGCATTTTGAGTGAGCTTTTAGGGGCCCCACCCCTAAATGTGAGAGCAGTATTCATTAGCTGGGCGGATTTGTGATCATTAAAAATGATTTTGATCTAACTATTCTTGAGTCAAATCTCAAAAGAATCATTATTTTCTAGCCAAAAAATCTATTGTTCCTTTCCCCCCTATTCCTTGAGTTTTATATAATAGTCAGCATACAGCTACATATATCATGTTATCTGATGTTATTCCGTGAAAACTTGCTGATTGAATAATACAGTAATCTGTGTCTGGATTTCTAATAACAACCAGGGCCTCAGTTTAGTTTATTTTTCATTGACTGGTTTAGTGTGTCACTTGACTCTTGAAATAAGTTTCTACATTCAAGTAACAAGACAGCAAATTAATTGCACAACACTACTAGAGAATGGAGAGATTGCTACAGTTCTAAAGCTTTTTTTTTTTAGATGGTGTCTTGGTGGTACTCCTCCCTCCCCAACCAGTACACTGTTGTGGTGTCACTGTTCATTGATTTGTCCATTGATTTCTTGCCTACTTTTATGGCCCCTTAGCAGGGGACCAACTGCAGCTGCTAGAAGGCAATGTAGTTGGGTCCAGATGCCCCTTCCACAGAGAGTTGGAAGGACAAACATAAACATCCCTGCCCTTGGTGGAATTCGAACCCACAGCCTCTTGGTTGGAGAGTGGATACGCCAACCAGGCCGACAGTTCTCAAGCATAAAAATTGTTTTTATTTACTTTTTTGAATTCCATCTAGGAGATGTAAAGAATGCTTAAGGAATTTTAAACTAAAGATTGAGTTGGCTGGTACCACATGTGACAAGATTTTTCTTTTATGGAACTTCTCTGTTTCCTCTGCAAAACAACTATAATAATACACAGGCCTTGCCTTGACAATTCCAAATACTTCATTAATCACCCTTCACCACTGTCTGATCCAGTTCATTTTAACACAACAGAAATGGTTAACAATTTTAGATGACAGAACTACATTCTTATTGATAGAAAGGAACTCTGCTTGGCCCAAGTAATCTTTAAACAACAGGGTAGGAAAACTTATTAAGATGGTTACTTATTTTGAAAGTTTGCTAACAAGCAGACTTTCAAAATAATGCCTATACCTTTTATTTCCCAAAGGGAGTAAGTAGGTAAGACCGTTTAGCCATAACTAATTTGAAGACTGGTGGGCAGCCATTCTCTACCTATAGTCACCATTATACACAGGTCTCTGGATGCCTATTAAAATCATTGATAGCTTTGGAGCAGCAATTAATGATTTTAATAGGCATCCAGAGAGGCATATGGCAGACAATTAACCATAGCACTTGGTTTTATTGGATGTAATAGTCTGAGTTCTACAGTTAATTTTCTTGAGGTGTGGGAACAAAAAGAAACCCTACTTGCTTGTGCCAGAGATTAACTGGAGAACCTGTTAAAGAAAGATGTAGAAAAAGTTCTTCTAGTTGAACTTATAACCATCTTTCTTCATGTGGGCTACTGCTTTGGATGCAGATGCCATTTCCACAAAGCTGTATAGGTCTTTTGAAATGAAGACATGAAAAAAAAAAAAAAAAATCATTCTTATTGTATTGAGTTGGCAAATAAGTTCATTCGGTTTATGTCTTACAAGTTTACTGTGTTATTTGTGAGAATCTTAAGCCTCTTTCAATATTACAAATTCATCCCAATAACATAGCAGACAAAATACATTTAGAAACTGCCAACATTTTAAATATAAATCAATAAGAAAACAATAACAAGAAACTTAATGAAACATGAATTAACAGCAGTGAAATCACTAAAATCAAATCCAAACATCATAACCAGAGCCGATAAAGGAAGTGCCACCGTGAAACCAAACCACTTATTTAGAAAAAAACTACTAGTCATGGACAATACTACATACCAGCTTGTTAACTACGGCCCAACTAACAGAATAAAAAAAGAAAACAGAGAATTTATTTAAATGAATTACTACATGGCCGGAAGGGTCAAAAAACTATTTCTGCACTATGCTCATTTCCCGAGAATTTACAGTCTACCAAAAATGCACAAACAAAACACACCACTCCGGCCAATAGTTGAAGGTATAGATAGCCCGAATTATCACTTAGCCAAGAAATTAGCGGCAACACTCAAGAAGTTGGCAGGTCATTTCCACCTCCTATATCAGAAACACAGAACACTTCATAAACATAATCAAAGACATTACATTAGAAAAAGATGATTTATTAGTCAGTTTTGATGTGTCTGCCCTCTTTACGAATGTCCCAATCAATGACACAATCCTTCTTTTACAGAACAAATTCCATCCAGATATCACGGCGCTCTTTGGGCACGTATTATGTTCCTGTTATTTTCTATGACAAAATGCTGTCTACCCACAAAAATAAGGCACAGCCATGGGCTTGCCATTATCCCCCCCCCCCCTGCTAACTTTTATATGGAACATTTTGAGCAACATGCTCTAGATTCCTCTACTTTAAAATCCAAAGTCTGATTTAGATACGTTGAAGATGTTTTCACGATCTAGTCCCATGGCCGCTAGACACTTTCCTTAGCCACATTAACGAACAACACAAACGCATACAGTTCACAATTGAGATTGAAAAACAGAACACACTTCCATTTCTAGATACACTTGTCACACGTCTTCCTTCTGGCAGTCTATCCTTCACTGTTTACCGGAAACCAGCACATACCGGCCAATATATACATATAAACTCCTACCACCACCCAACACAAAAACTAGGTGTCATTAATACTCTAAAAAACAGGGCTTTGAAGATCTGCTCCAATGAACATGCGCTGAAAGACGAATTTAAAGTTATCAGCAATACTTTTCTAAAAAATGACTACAGCCAAAACACTATTAACAAAATTCTCTACAAAACCTCAATAAAAAACAAAGATAAACCAGACTACAATAAAACTATAACCATTCCTTACATTAAAGGGACATCAGATAAAGTAAACAGAATACTACAAAAATACAACCTCAAAGCACCTTTAAACCTCCTGCAAAATTAAAAATCTTACTCAACTCATCCAAAGACCCACTCCTTCTGCTCTCCCACCCTGGAGTATACCCTATTTATTACACCTGTAATATACCACATATAGGAGAAAAGGATGCACAATTCCTATCAGACAAAAGGAACATAAACGGCACATTAAATATATTAACTATGGTGAAGCTGGCCTTTCTGATCATGCCCTGAACACTCTACATAGAATTGACTGGAAAAGCACCAGCTGTTTACATCACACCAAAACATGGTATGAATGCAAATTTAAGGAAGCCTGTGAGATTCTTATCAATCATCCCAATCTGAACAGTAATGATGGTCTAAAAATCCCAAGCATATGGAAGGCACATATTCTACCCATGGAACATCTTTCTCCAAGAGTTATCTATAAACAGGACTGTAGATAATCCAGAATCTTAAATCAAAAATAACAATTGTAATGTTAAAATAGGACATCATTGTTACTGAAAGAAGACTATCTATATAAAAAAGAATGTTTTTCTCATGTTATGTTAAATAGAATTTAGCTTTGATGTAGTTTCTAAGTAATTAAGTTGTAACATTTTTTTTTTCACTAGAGGTCATTCCAGTTGAATAACATGTGATTAAATCATTGTTTCTTTAGCGTATTGTGTGTAATGTAACTCAGCTTGTCCTTATATATTTGTATGTACTCCAGATGATGATCTTAATACAAAGATCGAAATGTCAGGAAATTAAAACAGTTATTTATAACACGGTTGTAAAGTCCATAATTTCTAAAATGAATGCTGATCACTGTGCAACACTAAAAGAAAGGATGACTTTTGTTTAGCTAGTTTTACACAGTAGCTTTTTTTGCATTTGTCTCTGTATTCTGTAAGAGTACAATCTGGCTTATTTCCCAGGATCTTTTGATATGCTTTCTGATTTTTCCATCTTTGCATACAACTACATGTTCTTCTTTTCAATATGAAATTCAATTTTATCCTGCTCGAGTATATAATTTCTTGGTATTTTTATAATAGAAGCAAGGTAAAAAACTTTCAACATCTTTCTCTCATCCTGTAATAAATTTAGTTTAATCCTTTATCCAAGTGTGAGAACAAAGTTTGCGCCTGAAAGTATCTTCAGGACTGGGGTACGGTGGTACAACATCTGGAAACTTGTTGCAAAGGTGGAGCAAGGTAACATCACTCCTATCTCAGTATCTCCCATAATGCAAAACACATCTCCTTGCGGATATGTCTAATGTTATGCATTAAGGAAAGGGCCACTACCCAGACTAGTTTCGACCCTGATTGAGTTCTCTTCAGTGGGAGCCAAGCCCAAGTGGAGATACCAGGCAGAAGCATTATCATCTCTACCTATAGGAGTTGCCAAACGGTGTGTCACCTTTTTAATAAATTACTCTGGATTTAGAGAAAGATGTTGAAAGTTTATTTTTCACTCGGTTAGGCTATAATAAATTTAGTTTAATCCTTTATCCAAGTGTGAGCAAATAAAGTTTGCATCTGAAAGTATCTTCAGGACTGGGGTAAGGTGGAGCAAGCTAACATCACTCCTATCTCAGTATCTCCCATAATGCAAAACACATCTCCTTGCGGATATGTCTAATGTTATGCATTAAGGGAAGGGCCACTACCCAGACTTGTTTCGACCTTTATTGAGGTCTCTTCAATGGGAGCCAGGCCCAAGTGGAGATACCAGGCAGAAGCATTAGCAAGGTCATCTCTGCCTGTAGGAGTTGCCAAACTGTGTGCCACCTTTTTATTAAATTACTCTGGATTTAGAGAAAGATGTTGTAAGTTTATTTTTAAACTAAATTTATTATAGTCTAACCAAGTGAAAATTAAACTTTCAACATCTTTCTCTAAATCCAGAGTAATTTAATAAAAAGGTGGCACACAGTTTGGCAACTCCTACAGGCAGAGATGACCTTGCTAATGCTTCTGCCTGGTATCTCCACTTGGGCCTGGCTCCCACTGAAGAGACCTCAATAAAGGTCGAAACAAGTCTGGGTAGTGGCCCTTCCCTTAATGCATAACATTATACATATCTGCAAGGAGATGTGTTTTGCATTATGGGAGATACTGAGATAGGAGTGATGTTAGCTTGCTCCACCTTTCCAACGAGTTGCCCGGTGTTGTACCACCTTACCCCAGTCCTGAAGATACTTTCAGGCGCAAACTTTGTTTGCTCACACTTGGATAAAGGATTAAACTAAATTTATTATAGTCTAACCTAGTGAAAAATAAACTTTCGACATCTTTCTCTAAATCCAGAGTAATTTATTAAAAAGGTGGCACTCCGTTTGGCTACTCCTATAGGTAGAGATGACCTTGACATTTCTTCAACCTTGACTGATCTCTCCTGGATCTTGCTCCCACTGATGAGACCTCAATAAAGGTCAAAACCAATCTGTGCGGTGATCCTTCCCATCATGCATAGCATTTTACACATTCATAAAAGGTGTTTTGCATTATGGGGTACATATTAAGGCAAATGATATGAAGTCATTACCATCTTATAAATAGCTCAGATGTTAATATATTTCACCACAAAACATTGTTTTGGTTTCTTGGGTAAAAGATTAAAACCAAGTACAGTGGGGTCTCTTTTTATGTAGTAGATAAGTTCCACAGAAAATCGCACAAAAAAGGCCTAAACTTACGTTGAAAAATTAGGGATACGTTCCATAATTTTCTAAAACTGCATAAAACTGAAGCAATGAATTAAAATAAACTTAAAATCGCAGAAAAAAAAGTTTATAAAAATTCAGGAAAATAAGAATGCCTAAGTTTGTTTTCAAGCTTTATTCATTTAATTTTATTGAAAAATAACTTTTTTTTTTTTTGTGTGTGTGTTCAGAATTATCATCACTATTAGACAATATTCGGCAACGTTTGCGAACTGGTGCATTAGATCTGTATGGTAAAGGTAATGGTTCTTCACGAAGAGAATTAGCTTCACCCTTTTTCTGTGCTGAGTTTTTTCTTCTGACAATGTAATCAATGATTAAACTTTATGACGATGATTTCACAAACTTTTTATACAGCTCGCGATATCCAAACATACAGTTCTTCAGCTTACGTTGGAATTTAAAGGCTCGTTCAGAATTTGTGTTATTAACAAGAAAATGATTTTCCATTTTATTGCACAGTTCAAGACCTCATATTATATTTGCAGTGAGGGGGACAGGTTTTTCTTCTACTTCTATCGTTTTCTGGATCTTCGACGATATCTAAAGTTAATCGATATCCAATAATATCATCGTCACTTAAGGCATTATCCACAAGCAATTTGTCTACATCATTCTGGCTAAATGTATCAAAACCTTCTCCACCAATTTCATGTGCCAAAGTAATGATTTCAGCTGATAATGTAGATGTTTGCATGGGTGCACTGTTTGCAACCATGTATGTCATCCAGGCCAAGCTGCTTTCCAGCAGGCATTTAAAGTTTGTGGCCTTATTTCAGCGATAGCAGATGCAACATGATTAAAGCAGTTCAAAATAGAAAATTTTTTCCAAACGTCAGTTTCTGTGATTCATTTTCTAGTTTATCCAAGATAAATTGAAAAGTGTGCTTAACATAATATTTTTTTAAAAGTAGCAATTATGCCTTGATCTAATGGCTGAATAATGCTTGTTGTATTGGGTGGAAAAACACTACCTGCACATTTGGATGTTCTAAATGCAGATGACTTGGTGCATTGTCAACAATTAATAAAACTTTAAAATTTAGAGTTTTTGCTTCATATATGTTTCCACTTCTGGTACAAAGCCATTATTGCATTCAGTAAATACAGCAGTTGTTACCCAGGCCTTTGTATTAGCCATCCAATGTACCGGCAGCTGTTTTTAGATCTTTGCCTTTTAGAGCACATGGTCTTAGAAATCGATTTACTAGGAAGGGTTTCAACGTTCGATCTCCTGATGCATAGCTACAAAGTAACAACATCACTTGATCTTTGCTTGCTTCAAACCCACTTTCTTTTATCTTAGACTTTGCAATGCAAGTTCGATTAGGCATTTCCTTCCAAAACAATCCTGATTCATCAGCGTTAAACATTTAATCGGGACAATATCTACCATCTTCAGTAATTTTGGCTAACTTCTTGAAAATTTTTGGCCGCTTCTTCATCTGTTGCTGCAACCTCTTCTGTAATCTTCACGTTATGAAGTGCATTCCTTTTTAAAAACCCGGTTAACCATCCTTTGCTAGCGAAAATTCTTTATCAGTCTGGGAAGCAGAAGTAGACAGCTCCATCTGTTCATAAAACCGAAGAGCTTTTTGTTTAATTAAATAACCACTTATAGGAATTCTAATTTGAGTTAATTCTTCAATCCAATTTGCGAGCGCTCGTTCCATTTTTTCTAATAAAGCATCTCTTGAGTATGATGATAATTTGGCACTTTTATGTATGTTTATTTCTATTTTTTAACTTTATATTTTTGATTTGTTTTTAGCAGCTCTTCTGTCTTATCAGTCATAGATATCCTCTATATGCTAGTAATTGATTGGAAATCACCAGATGCATATTCATATTCTTTCTGCTATGAATATTCTTTTGAAGGCTAATGAAAATGTCCTTATATAGTGAAAACATTCTCTCCCCAACAGACATCATACCAGGTGCAAGAAAAAAAATAATTTTATTGCATCACTAAATATAATACAGAGACAAATACAGTCTATGTACTATATTTATTACCAGGTAGTGTAATGAAGTCAACTAAAATCAAAATTATTCTCCATAATGAAACCACCTTCTATCCCACAGACATTCTCTCCCCAAGACTGCATGCAAACAGAACAGTTTTATTGTAGCACCAAGCACCTAACAAATTTTGAGTTGTGGAGAATATGTAACACATGTTTATATTGCAGTCATTGGATGCAAATTTTCAAAAGAGCAAAGAAAGATGTATACGAATATATATAACTAAATCATTTTGCATTGCATTTGAGGTTTTCTATATCATTAAGACAGTGTACAGATACTAATTTTACAAATAAAATTCTACCAAAAAAATTGCAGCTAACATGCTGTATGTGTAGAAAACTATAAAAATGTCCCTCCCCAAGGACGAAGGGACATAATATACAGTAAAGCAAGTTCCTGCATGAAGTGAAACGCTGCCTGGCAAGGAAGGACTGCATTGGTGTTTACAGAGTTAAGCTGTGAATCAGTTAAATTATAATTTTCTCAGGAATTTTAAATAAGGAAAATTCTAAAGTTTAATAAAAAAAATAAAAAAAAATTCCCCAAGTATGTTTGAAGCAGAACGCTGCCTATTATTAAGCCACCATACTTGCATAATTTTGGAATCAAAATGTCAATGCTTCAGTTTTTTTGCTGCCTTGCATTAGATTTAATATTATCACTTCAATTTCAAAATTATGCAGGTATTGTGACATAGTGAATGTCTGCTTATATATGTCTGTAAGCTCTTATACAAGTAACTTAGTTTCATAGAAACCCAGATAATGCTCTGATAAGGCTGGATTGAGACTGTCTGCATAGTCTGAACTGCATATATATTCTCTGCCTGGTTTGCAAGGTGAAGAACCTAAGTTTTGGAGATGGAAAAATCTTGTATCTCCATATTAGACTAGGTAACTTGCCTTGCAATTCTATTCTGTTCATTTAATTTTGAGAATGGGTTTTCATTTCTGATTAAGTTTATTTCATATTTATCTTTGTATCAGGAGCTATTTCATCATTGTATATTGAAAGGATTCTGGATGGTAAAAAGATTTTTTCAAAGAACATTTTATGCTGTGATGATGTGAAAGTTTTTGGTTGATTTATGTCAGCCAAAAACTTTCACATTAAAAATGCTGATTGAAGGATGCTATTTGGGTCATTAAATAATTCATTAGTTTTTATCCATGTGAAGATAACTATTTTTAATTATACATTTTAACACCATTTAAAATAGTTATATGGGTAGGAAGTCTTTTTTTTTGTTATAATATTTTGTGTAAAAAAGCAGTAAAAGCATATCTTTTTTAATTTGTTTAGTAATGTTGACAAGTTATAATTTGAAATGTTTTATTTTTAATGTACAGTTGGCTAAAAATGAATTTTACACTTAAATTCTTAATGCTAAAATTAGGATAATAAACCATTAAATGATCTAAAAATTTCATTTACTATTTGCGTATGTAACTACTTTATAGTGGCTCTCAAAATAGTCAATACTTTTTTTTTTTAAAACTGTAGGCATTTAGCAGTTTAGCAGAAGCAGCATTTGAGGCTGCAGAAACTCCTCAAGAAATGTCTGAACCAGAAACTTATTGCTTATCAGAATATTTTGAAGTGATTGTCCAAAAATTACTACAAACAACAGAACGGTAAGATTAACAAATTTACTTTTCATTCAGAAAGAGGCAAAGTATTTGCTATACTGTAATTAACAGTGTATTCCAGTTTACAGGCCACTGTGAAGCTGGGGTGCACGAATGCTTGAAAAACACTGGTAATCTGAGCTTTATATTTTGTGTTTTTGAAATAACTTATTCTAACTGTAGTTACTGTATGTTTGTACATCCTTTCTTCATATAATCAGTAATGTTTGCTTCTTTTTAACTATTTCCTGGAGTGCACACTTGGAAAAATTACATATAACAAATTACGATCATACGCTATCACACTAAGAAATACATCAGCCACTTCTTTTCCTAAACACAGATTAAGAAACATGCTCTTCTCGCACACTTCCCACACTGTCTGCGTGCATGTTTGCCAGATCAGTCATAAAATGTACCTCAAATATGGGTTAATTGGACAAAAGATAACTGACACTGGGTTCAATAGGTTGTGATAACATAGTTAAAAATGACTAGTTTCACCACATATGCTAGTTGCTTCTGAGTTAGGAAGAACAAGAAAATACAATAAATGGTAAACATGAACCATTATATAACTAAAACTAAACATGTAGGAACCATTACAGAAAAATAAAAGGAAAAACAAACATGGAGCATGTACGTTGCCACGGGTCAGTCATTGTTCAGTAGGTATGCATGATAGTTGGCAGAAAAGTTAGTATCATATGTGGAAAGTTCCAAATATCACAAAACCTTTCATGGTTTCTGTTGAGTGTGCCTTGTGAGTGGATAACCATCGTAGATTCTTTGATGTTGCAGTCACTGAAGTTGTCTTCCATAGAAGACAACTTCAGTTTCTGCAAGGCACGAGAGGCATATGTAAGACACAGAGCTCTTGTCCAATTTAATATTATGGCGAGTGTGGGAGAAGTGGAAAGCTAGGTCCAAGCTGTCTTCTCTGTTGTTATTCATGTCTCCAATATGCTCTTTTTGTCTAATTTCCAAACTTGTAGATGTTTGCCCTATGTAAGCTAGGTCACAAGAATATGGAATATTGTAAAGTCCAGGAAGTTTGTTGAAAGGGTTGTGGTCCTTAGGTGAATGTAACAGATCTTGTATAGTCGCAATGGCTTTAAAGCCAATCTTATGGCATGAGATTTCAGTAGATGGGTAATTTTGAGAGAATGTCTACCAATATAAGAGATGGAAATGAGGCTTTGTAGCAAATGTTGGAGAACAGGGTGTAATTCTTCTTTTAATGTTTCTTCATCTTGAATATGGAATGTATATGTATTGTAAAGATCGTCCCCTTTTTCAGCATATGTATAATACCTAATTTTTGCAATAGATGGTGCAAATATATATATCCACTAACAAAGGCACACTCAGCAGAAACCAGGGAATAATTTTGTGATATTTGGAAGTCTCTTATTAGATCTTTTCACATGTCAAACTAACTTTTCTATCAACTATCATGCATACCTTACTGAACAATGACTAACTCTTGCCAGCTTCAATGCTCCACGTTTTCTGTGTGTAATGGTTCATGTTTACCACTTAATGTATTTTTTTATTTTGGGATAAGTGCTAGAATAAGAGTGGATGAAACTGCTTTAAAAAAAAAAATGGTCTGTGAAATTTTAGAATAATCAAAGAAATTCTACTTAGATCATGAGATTTTTCACTTAACTAGATTGGACAAGACTTAAATTTGAGTTTTATCTTATTAAAAGTAATTAAATAATTGAAGTGGAAATGATATAGTATTAAATATGATTTATACATATTCCTTTTGATGATTCCTTTGCATATTTTGAAAATCTTTCAAGGAATAATTGACATTACTTTTAAAACAAGATGAACAAGATGCTGGAATAATATTCAGACCAAAAAAACGTCTACATTGAGTTGAATTTGATTAATAAACTGGGAAGTTATTTGTCTAGACTGACATTTGAAGGAAAAGTTTTGTCGATTAACACTGATTTTGTTGTAATGCAATACAATCAATAAGAGGATACGATACTCTCATATTTTATCTCTAGAAAGTGCTCAGGTGTAGTAGCCAGCTGACCGATTTTTTTTTTAAAAATTTTTTCTAAATATGATTTTTTTGTATTCATTCTAAAAACACAACCTAAATATGTTTGTTGGTTTCACTTGCTGCCACTTCATAAGAAACCGAGAAAATGTTTTTTCTTGGTTAACTGTTTATTGCTTATGAGGTCATGTGTTGCTGATGTTTTTTTTTTTTAAGTAGTTAACATTTTTGCTTCAACACTGGTAGTTACACAGGATAAAAATTAGTCATAGCATTAATACATTGATACTGGCTGAGTGTTGTGCATGAGGTGGAAACTCTGTACATACCATGTTGGATAAGCACATTCTTAAAAATTAACCAATATATTAATAGCGCATCTCCATGGAGCCCAAGACTCGTTATGCGTGGCTCACCAAACCCACTATTCGAAATATACTTCGAAATATACGAAATGTGCATCTAAAGACTCATCACAAGCGGTCCAAACTCCCTTTATTGAAACAACAGTCATACTTCACCTTAAACTGATTATTTACTGGCAACCATCATAGATAACCCATTGCACTCATTTACTCCCTTCTGTAACAAAAAATAGTATTTCAGTGTTTTGAGTGAAATTTTTGGGAACTGTTCTAATACTATAGAAAATTTCAAAAGCAAATTTATCTTATTTCAAGTCATAAAACAATAATTTTCAAAATTTTGTGCATTACCCAAAATGGGTTGGTTCCTTTGCCTAGTGGTGTGTGTGTGTGTGTGTGTGTGTGTGTGTGTGTGTGTGTGTGTGTGTGTGTGTGTGTGTGTGTGTGTGTGTGTTGAAATTATCAGTGAGTTCACTGAATTGAAATGATTTTATATAGAATGTGAAATGCAAAAACTGAACTAAGGTGTGGAGTCAGTTATCTATTTTACAATCACCAAAATAGATTCAAATGTAAAGCACATGCACGTACACACCACAGTTACTTCTATAAAATAATAAAGTTTATTACATTTTTATAAAATTGTGCATTAAATAGTTGCAGGTTTAGAAATGCAGATTTTGCAGAAAGCTTCATGGTTTCTTATTTCCACCTTTTTAATCCTGATCATTTCCAAAATAGAATTAAAGAATTAGTAAGTGTGTTCTTGGGATAAACAAATAGAAGGATAATCTTGGAAAATTCTCGTGAATAAATTTCACCCATCAATTATTTTGAAATAGGTTCTTAGGACTTTGTACTGTATATATTGCTGCAATAAAATTGCTTATTTTTTTGAGGTGCAGTGTGGCGGGAGAAAATTAGTGTTAATATACTGGTAACATGCAACTGTGATGACATAGGGTGGATGGCAAATTAAGCATCAAAGATAAGTTATTTGATGAAGAGTGCCCTCTGTTAGCGCATCCTTAGACTCAGTTTTGCACTGAGTGGGTTTTGCCTGGGTGGTCATCACTGTCACTTAATAATATTAAGTGACAGTGATGACCACCCAGGCTGACATTTGACTAGTGAAATATATGCCTCACTGGTGAGCCAGCACATTTTTCAAACTATGCTTATAAGGTAAAGGTTGTGTTGTGGTCATTAGTTAATGTTTTGCAGTAATATTAACACAATGGGTGGTAAAGGATCATTCTAAGGGGTGCATTCTGAATGCAAAATAGTGAAAGCAAATTTGGTCATAATGTGTACCTAGTGATGTTAAAGAAATGACAGACAGAAATTTAGTCCTTACATAAATTCTCAACTTTTTCCTTTTCAGAACCAGTTTTGAATTGCTTGCTGGCCTGCTTGCAGCTATTGTTCAACTTTATTAAGTTTTCTGATATTTCACTCTAACAAAATACACTTAGAAGCATGTAAACTATATTTATGTGGAACCACACTATATAAAATCACTTAATGAATTGATAGATATTTTACTTCCAATGTTTGGAAACATCAATATAAGAGTAACAATCAAGTTCAAAATGTAGTGCAGTTAATTCATATATAACAATAGATGAATTGTTATTATTAATGTTATTAATTAATAATAATATTAATATTAATATTATTCATAAATGTTATTCTAAAGAGATTCTGCCCATTCCTTGTCTCAGTAATAATTGACTGTATGGACATCTACTGCAAGATACAGTCCCTGACTTACGTAAGAGTTATGTTTTGCAAACTTTAAGTTTAATTTAACCTGCTCACCTCTTAATCACACCCTATTGCTCAGGTGGTTACAGTATGTTATGCCGTAGTACATTACATGCTTTAAAGGTTATTTCTCTTAGTTCCATTCACGGGATGCATGCACAAATTAGATTTCAATATGTAATTATTAATGCAAAATTGAAAAATTGTTTAATTTAGCCATAACTCTTTTTTTTTTTTTTTTTTTTTAATCTTTTTCAGGATAATTTTCATAAGTTGGGGACTGCCTGTATATATAAAAGAAATAAACACTGTTAAGATAGTTGTTTCTCAAAGTTTGTATAAGTGAATACTATTATTCATATTAATGTTGGATAAAATTGGATTGCTGTTCTCATCTTTCAGCCATTGCACTCTGGCGATTTATTTCCCGTTTTCCCCCCACACTCTTCCACTTCACTGTCTTCAACAACTCATAAATCCTGTGCTATCTCATTCACACTTCCTTCCAAAATTTGGTGTTAAAAGAATCTTGTGGCTAGTATTTACCTTATGGTCAGCCAAATTAGACCCTGCATATTGTAGGAAACATGTAACCTACAGAATCTCTCCTTTCCATGTGAAGCACCTGTGCATTGTGGAGGTGACTGTCTGGGGATGGTATGGCACCTTTTTCATTATTATTATTTTTTTATGCTTTTCTTCCTGTATTCTTTGCTGTACTTAATTTGAACGTTTATTATCTTATCATTCATACTACCATCACTGAGATCTGAAGCTTTGCCACTGTGTTTGCTGTTTGGTGTGGCCTATGGGCATCCAGAAAGGGAGATCCTGGTAGTATGCATTATTTTGGCTTCTGTATTAGCAAGACAGGCAGTCCTGGATGACCTGGCCAGGACTTGCCTGCAAGGGTCAGTGGTGCTGCACTAAGTCTCCTATACTCCGTGTTCTGGGAATGGGGCTCAAGGCTGTGGTGCTGGTATAGTTTCCAGGGTAGCCCTGGTGCTGCACTCTCGGGCACAGTCATTGTTTGCTGGAGAATGAACTTCATGGTGGGTGGGGAGCTCTGGTGCTGAATCAACCTCCCTTTGAGCACAAATAATTTTTCATCCTCATGTTTATTGGGGGGGGGGGGGGGGCTTCCATGCTCCAACTGGTTCAGAAACCATCATCATCATCATCATCATCAAATTCCTGCCATGTACCCTCAAGGGGTGTACAGGATATGACAGTACTACATGAAAAAATTACATCATTACTAACTTCCTATCTACAATTTTCCTCCAAATCAGTCTGCTACTTGTCAAGACTCCAACATTATCAGATCTTATATTTCTATCATCTAAGGCACTTTGTACCGTATCAATCCACCTATATCTTGGTCTTCCTCTGGGTCGTTTTCCTGCCAACCTAGCAGAGAACACTTGTTTTGCTAATCTTTCCTCTCCCATTCTATTTAAGTGACCATACCATCTGAGATTAGCTCTGCTAATGCATTCCTGGATGCTGACAATGTCAAGTTCTTTCCTAATATCCTCATTTTTAATATGATATTGCCATTGATGCCATCTGTTCACGCCTCTAATCTTTCTCAGGACTCTCATATCTGCGGTCTCTAGTCTTTGGTCAAGTGTTTTACTTCTGACCCAGCTCTCAGATCCATAAGTTAAAATTGGTTTGAACACAGTCTTGTATACAGCTAATTTAGTGTTCCGACTAATTTCTCTCTTATTCCATATGAATTTATTCAATTGACTTCCCACGATACCAGCTTTGCTGATTCTGTTGTCTATTTCTATATTTAGTTTACCATCTTCAGTAAAAATTGTGCCTAAGTAGCTGAAATGTTTTACTTGTTCCACAGGTTCTCCATTCACAACACAGTTGACATTTTCAATGATTCTGCCTATTTTCATTGTCTTTGTCTTTTTATTGCTGACCTTCATACCATATCTATTACAACAGCTATTCAATTTAGTCAGAGAATCTTGCAGACTTGTAGCGGATTTATTTAGAAGTATAACATCATCCGCATAAAGCAAAGAGCTGACATTAACATCTCCAATTTTGATATCAGGTTTAATACCACATTCCTTCATAATGTGATCCATATAGATAATGAATAACAGAGGGGATAATGTACATCCTTGTCTCACACCAGATTTAACATTAAACCATCTTCCTGAACTTCCTTCAATTCTAACTGCTGACTTACAACTCAAATAAAGACTAAGTATTGCTTGATATAATGCCCCATTGACACCATATAACTGCAGCGTATTGAATAGCTTCTCTCTTGGCACCTTGTCATATGCCTTTTCCAAATCGACAAAACTTAAATACAGATCTTTGTTATATTTCCATGCTTTCTCGACTATTTGTTGTAAAGTGAAGATCTGATCCTGACAGATTCTGTTTGGCCTGAATCCAGCTTGTTCTTAACCAGGCTTTTCTTCCACAATTCTTCTCAACTGTTTCTCAAGTATACTTGCATAGATCTTGCCAGGAACACTCAGTAAGGAAATACCTCTGTAATTCTCACATTCAGTTTTATTTCCCTTTTTATATACGGGTACTATGAGAGCTCTACTCCAATCATGAATTCGTCCCTCTGACCAGGCTTTCTGAACTAGGCAGTGCAACCACTGTAAGACGCTTATACCACCATACTTCAGCATTTCTGGTCGAATATCATCTACTCCTGCTGCCTTTCCACATTTCAAGCCTTTGATGGCTTTTTCTACTTCAAGTATGGATATGTATTCCTGACTGCATGCCTGGTCAGTGTTTTTTACCACTGTGCTCTCATCACTGCTTGTTTCATTTAGCAGTTTTTCAAAGTAATTACTCCATACTTCAAGGATATCTTTTTCTCCTGTTTTCATTTCACCTTTATCATCTCTAATTCCTTTTACAGCACACTTTCCTCCATTCCTAAGCTTCTTCAACAACCTCCAGAATGTTTTGCCACCTTCTTGATATTTATTTTCTATATTCTTGCCAAAGTCCTCCCATGACTTTTGTTTAGCCAGTTTTACACACTGTTTAGCTTTCTTACATTTGTCTCTGTATTCTGTAAGAGTAAAAGCTGACTTATTTGCCAGGAACTTTTGATATGCTTTCTTCTTTTCCTTCACTGCCTCTTTAACTTCCTGTGTCCATCAGGGAGTTCTGATTTTTTTTATCCTTGCACACAACCTCACCACATGCCTCTCTGGCAGAATCAAGCAATGTTTCCTTCAGAGTTTGCCACTGAATCTCCAAGGTTTGATTCCTGTTCTCAAACTCTTTCATTTTCTTTTCAATAATATTTCTGTATTTTAGACTACAGTTCACATCTGAGAGCTGCTCAACTTTTATTCGCTTTAAAACTTTCTTACATGTTATTCTTTTCAATATGAAATTCAATTTTATCCTGCTCAAGACTAAATAGTGATCACTTCCAATTTCAAATCCTCTGTACACTCTGGTGTCCTGCACCAGGGAGAAAACATCACTATCAACAATAACATAGTCAATGAGACTTTTCTTATTCCTAGCCTCTTCTCTCCATGTGAATTTGTGCACATTTTTATGTTGGAACATGGTGTTAGTAATAACCAGTCCATGTCCTGAGCAGAAATCCAACAGATATTTGCCATTATTATTAGCTTTGCTCTTTTCTCCAAATTTTCCCAAAATATTTTTGTATGTCTCACAATCATTTCCTACTCTACTATTTAGGTCCCCAACAAGGACCAACTTTTCCTTTTTCATTGTGTCAGTTGCTTTTTCTAAAGCCTCAAAAAATTCCTCTACTTCTACCTTAGTAGAACCTTCTGTGGGACCATAGGCACAAATAAGTCTCATTGTCCAGTTCCCCATTCTCAAATTTCCCACATTACTCTACTTGAGACTGACTGCCATTCAAGAAGATTAGCCTCGTATTTTGTGTTGAATACTATGGCTACTCCTTCTTTTCCTTGATTGTCATTGCCTGAATATAACATTTTGTATTTATTGCTCAGAAAGACCTCACCAGTTTTGGTCTTTTTTGTTTCAGTCACCCCTATTATGTCGATCTGGTACTTATCTAATTCCTCAGCTAGCTCCATTTCTTTGCCATTCAGGCTTCTTACGTTGATAGTACCGATCTTTAACTCTGGTGATGTTGAGTTGGGGTTTGTTTTCAGATTTGTTCCAGTAGCTGACTTTTCGCTGTTCGCCCTGGTTCCCTGGCGAAAACAACGGGGGCCTTGTTTAACCGGGCGACGCCCCAGCCGGCATGAAATTTTGTCATGTTGTACCATCATTTTTTATTTTGATTTAACCAATAAGAATACAATTTGGTCGGCTAAATCCCAAATTGCCAGCCCATCCTCGTTCGTTCAGTATCAAAGTAGATACCCAACAGGGTGCACCACGAGAAGGTGAGGATTGGACATTAGGTCAGAAGCCCTGGTCGGTTCTCTGCATTCCTTTAAAGGCTATGTGGAGGTCTCCTCTCAGTTATACAGCTTTGACCCTTAAGCACCCCGGTTCAGAAACCATAGAATCATCAATAGAAAACCAAAGTAAGAAACAAAAAACATCAGAATCTACAACAAACACACATCACTGTTCTTAATCTTACACTCAATGGGTGAACTTCCAATTGGAAAAAGTCACCCTTCATCCAGAAGGTGGCAGGATCTCCAAATTCTGTAAAGAACTAAAAGATTATGCAATGTAGGATCCTACTTCTTAATTTATACTTTGGATCCGACATGTTAGTCACTATGATGTTCTTAAACAAAATTATAAGTTGCTAGTTGATTTCTAATTCAATATAGAGAAAATTTATATTTATAGACTGCACCACTCTATATCTGAATTAGTTCAAGAATTGAAGAAAAATCAACTCATAACTCTCCTCTTTTATATGATGTTATTATATATACTGGCCGAGTATATTTAACTTACTTAATTTTCCCGATTTGGTTCGAATATTTTATGAATGGTGCAGTAAAAGAGATTCAGGCAAAATACAACTTTTCATTAACAAAAAACAAACATTTAATTTTAAAATCATAAATTTTACACTTAACTTCAAATCAGTAATTAAGATATCACAATCACTTCAGCTTCTCCGATAAGTACAATCAAACTCTGACAAGATAAATCTGTTATCTCTATATCACAGTCTTTTCATAGTTCCTTAAGTTCCAAATACAATAAAAATTGCAGTAATACCTCTTCATAAACAGACACTTTTAATTTTACGCTTCTTTTAATTCTCCGCGATAGTTGTTAACATCAGGGAATTCTAAGATGAAACTCACACACTTCTCTGAACAGAAATATTAAAGTTAGAATAATCTTACCGTTAATCTTCTTCCTTCATCAACATACACACAAACACTTTTTATAACTGTAAACACTTTTAACAATAAACAGCACTCATTAAAATAAATCTTCTAGCATTAACTGAATTAATTTACGGGCACAATACATATAATCAGATGTTCTTGTATGAAGCACTACTGATTACTCTTGAATTAGGGCAATACACAATAATTCTTTAACTTGGGGTTTTATATGTACAGATGTTCATTCCCCCGGCATTCAAATAATTCTTTAGGCACTATAATTCTAAACACCGCTATCATTAAACACAACCCTGTTGCCTCTATTTATTCTCTAATTACTTCTTACTATGCTTCACATTTCAGTGTGTCCTTGAAAGGTCGGCCCTGAAAATAAATCTCAACTAAAATATCGCTAGTCATTCAGTAGTCACTCAGCTATCTTCCATTGCTTTATTTGTTATTCAGAAACTTATTAGCTAACTGCTTCTCAACTTGTAGACTTTATTTAGTTGCTTGAGTGACTTGCCGACTCACTATTATCGCACTGTGATTGCCGAATGCCCAATTCCAACCTAATGCCAATCCTTCTCTCTCTCTAATAAATCTCTAATGCTCTTTCTTTTCCAGCGTTCCTCACTTTTTATATCAGTGTTTCCCACCTCAATTCTTCTCGTGATCTCTTTAACTAATTCCTTTTTAGTAAACTTTCAGCTTTCTCCCCACATTCTGTTCCAAAAACATGCTCGTTCACTTACATACGTTTCCATGACAACCAAACAAAATATAATAAAATTGAGGTATTGCATAACGCTAAACTTCTACGAATAGGAATAAATAAGGAATATTTACATTTCAATCAATGCGCAGTTAAATTATCAAATACAAACTCTTATAATATTAACATAGTAATAAACAAAATAGCTTAATAATATTTAATAGTCTTTTCATTATTAATACATATATCTTTGATTAATTAATTAAATATTAGATAAAATTCAAGTAGTTATATGAATATTAAATTGTAAAATAAGTTGTTTACATTAAATAATATTTACAAGTCTAGCCCTTGTGATGGAAAATCATGTTGGATTCTGAAGCAAATAATAATTAATCCAATCTCTATATATTCAGAATCCAACAGCAACATCTATTGGAAGAGCAAAACACCAAAATGAAGGAGACCATCTAGCATATTCTCATGCCACAGATGGAAGAATGAAAAAGTAATACAAAAATTAAAAACAGCAGTGTATCACCTATCACGAAGCAAAGAGACACTACGACAACAGTATCAACAACATTTGAGGAAACCCTCTTATGCTGAGAATGGAACTGTAAAGAAAGTGTCAGTCAGGATATTGACATGTATGTTAATCCACCCTTCTCGCAACTACAATAACCCTGAAAAATATGACTTGATCACTATCTCCTTAGAGTGAATTAAAGAGAAAAAACGATGCCCACCTACACGATAATCCTCTTGTTAAAAAAACGTAATGGAACATGCACCACAGAGAATCAACAGATAGCACGAATATCACTGCTATCGGCCAGGAATATAAAACAATTAATATATTAAATGCCCTAGAGGGAGGGGAATTTGATGCATATTTTTCCAAAAGAAGAAATGATAGATACTGTCATCCAGAATTCTCACAAAATTAAAAAAGACTGAGGAAAACAAAGCCTTGCAGCAACCAAAAAAAAAAAAAAAACCAGATGCTACAAACAAAAAAAAATAATGGAAATATTCCTACAATGGAATCGTCATGGGTTCTGACGACATAGATGGCATCAAACTCGTGCAGAAGTGTAAAGAAATAAAGTGTAATAGTGAACGAGAATGAAATTTAATTTTCAGTGGGAAGTTTTCATGGGGAAAACCTTTCACAAAAGTATATTCCCAAAGAAAGTGATACAGTAGTTTTACAGCACAAACATAAGCCTATATCACATTAGTACTATGGGTTTGCATGCAGTCAGATCCAGAGCTGTTGTTAGTGAAAATGTTATCACAGAGGAGGAGTAAAGAGAAAGTACTCCAGTGGATCATGACATTTTGTATAGAAGCACTTTTGTTTGTATTAAAGGACTATAATTTAACAAGTCATTACATGTTCTCTCTAAATGGGGAACACAGTGGAGATTCTAGACTACTCATTCTTATAATTTTTTTCTAATAATAAGGGCAACACCAAATAATCAGTTCTCTTCACTTCTGGGGCTTATAAAGGGCAACAAGTTTCTCTTCACTTAGCATATCACAGGACTGGGTTCATGGATCCATGAATAACTGTATTAAATTTGCAACAATATCCACAACAATACAAGCAGACTACTTATGTAAGAGTTAAGTTCTGCAAATCTCTACATAAATAATATGAATTTTAAGTAAGATTTAAGATTTAGTCCCCCCCCCCATTAATCACACCCTAGTGTTTGTTACTACTATATGAATACGTAGCATTAACACATTTACGTTGGAGTGATTGGTACTCTCTAGCCATCATCCTATCTGGTGGGGCGAGAGAAAACACTATACCCCATGGAAATTTCATACCTGCATTTTGGCAGGCATGCCACATATTGTGATAGTTCCTTAACTGTAACCATCTTCATGGGGGGGGGGATATATTAGAAAACATTAAGAAGAATGTTAAATAACTATAGGGTGCTAATCCAATCAACTAATGTTGATCAGCTGTTCATTTATCATGGCAAGAATACATGTAGGTTGAAGGAGCAGCAAATTACCTTGTGAAATTTGTTGTGCTTATTATTGTGTATTTCTGTTTTATTTATATTTTGCTTGGTTGACTAAGCATTTTCTTGGGTTTACTGGGGATCAGTATACACTTTTTACATAGTAATAGGATACATAATTTCTGATCATCAGAATTATCCACCCGTTGACAAATTCTACATTCATTACTTTTTTTTTTTTTTTTTTTTGTCAACAGCTCTTCTATCTTATCAATAATAGATACCTCACATATACTAGTGTTAAATATTTTGTGACATTTCTTTAATTTATATTTCTTTGTGTTCTCCGACTTATCACTTATCTTATTCACGGTTAGATCTATCCACACAATTTGGCCGATTCTTAGAAAGATTAAGTATATTAAATAACTTGACAAAGGGTAGACTTCAGAATAGAGTCCGATCCTCAGCTATGACAGTCTTGAGTTACCACCTATTCAGGTTCTAGCAATATTTATTTGATCAAGCTGCACCAGCCAGATCCCTAGGTCAGAAAATATACGAAGTATATCAATCTATTAGTTATTCTTTATCTCAATCTTATCTATATCTCTTAAAATACTTTTAGTTTGCTGTCATGGTCGCTGTCACATAATTCACTCCCGCTCAGATTCAAATGTTAGCAAGTGGTGCATTGGATTCAAATCAAGGCACAAAACAGGTTAAGATAATCAAGATAGATTTATTAGATTCCAAACATTACACATTTACTATAAAAAACACAAGAAATAGAGTTATCCCAAGGTTTGACATAACAACTGTAATTCACATATCACATCTAAGAATAGGCTCATTTCACTACACAAAATTCTAGCTAGCATCCTTTAAAATCTTTACTATCTTGCACATATTCTTAAAACATTCACATCGATAACTCTGTAGATCATTACTTATAGCAAATTAACTACTACTCATTCATATAAATACTAAGGAAACACCCTTTAGATTCTATGCACTGGTATCTAAATCTCACTATAGTCCTTCTTCCTACAAGTTTAGAGTTTTATAACCTAACATCTCGTTTCTTCCATAACACAATATTCCGTTCTTTCTTAACAAAGGAATTATAAAAGGGTTTTACATTTCCTGTAACTTATTCAGTCTATCCTTTCTTTATAATTTCCCTCTGAATGTTCGATCTCGTCCTTGGTGATTAACTCACGGGCTAGGTTTGGCCATCATTGTTCTGTCCTTTCATCGCATTCTCGACTGGAAACAGCATGGATTGAATCGATCCACGTGGACGTATGTGATGGCCAGTTTCTTCAGGCTTACTCGGAAGAGTACCTAATATTTCTTCGTCTATTCCTTTTGCCCGACAGAAGAGAATGGCTGCCCACTATCGACTAGATCTCGAACTGGAACTTTTCCCGACTCCACCAGAAATTCTCCAGTAACTCCAGATGAAAAAAACCTAAAAGTCCTGGGGGGAGGGAACCCGTTTTATACCTCGTATCTCTAGTGCCCTCTTTCACCCAAAACTTTCTGTCCGACACTTTCTTTTTTGCGCCCGGCTCCTATTTCATTCCTATCTTCCTGGAATACTTCGTACGTGTGCCGCGTCTTCCCAGAAAACACTGTGCACGTGCCGTTTGCAAGTAAGCAAATTGCCGTCGGCTATACAATTTATCCGAAGTTGTCGTTAATGGACTTTGATCCTTTGTTATTATGCTCTAACATATATCTTATAGAGAAACTTCTTACATTATAATCTTTTACAAATAAATGACATCTTTCACCTTTAATTAATATTACATAATTGTATTAGTATAATTCTTTAAACAAAATTGGTATCTTCACTTATTTACAATCATTTGAATAGGAAGAAGGACTATAGTGAGATTTAGATACCAGTGCATAGAATCTAAAGGGTGTTTCCTTAGTATTTATGTGAATGAGTAGTAGTTAATTTGCTATAAGTAATGATCTACAGAGTTATCGATGTGAATGTTTTAAGAATATGTGTAAGATAGTAAAGATTTTAAAGGATGCTAGCTAGAATTTTGTGTAGTGAAATGAGCCTATTCTTAGATGTGATATGTGAATTACAGTTGTTATGTCAAACCTTGGGATAACTCTATTTCTTTTGAGTGTTTTTTATAGTAAATGTGTAATGTTTGGAATCTAATAAATCTATCTTGATTATCTTAACCTGTTTTGTGCCTTGATTTGAATCCAATGCACCACTTGCTAACATTTGAATCTGAGCAGGAGTGAATTATATGACATAGACCATGACAGCAAACTAAAGTATTTTAAGAGAGATAGATAAGATTGAGATAAAGAATAACTAATAGATTGATATACTTCGTATATTTTCTGACCTAGGGATCTGGCTGGTGCAGCTTGATCAAATAAATATTGCTAGTCCTTGTTAAATTCTGAATGAGATATTTCTTAGTTAAAATATTTTCATTCAAAATTCAACACTAGTATTTTGTTGTAGAGAACTATTCTCTGTTATTCAAAAATAGATATTTAACTGTCTGTCTGTTTCCAAACACTGGAATAAAAATGTTTCTATACTGAAAAACATTCCATGTTGAAAAGATGTATACTGCAGAAGAAAAAAATAAATGGGTAGCTTTATTGTATCACTAAATAGGGTATTTTAATATGAGACATTTTACATTCTTTGTACAATTTTTGTAATTAGAGACAACTGGCACTTCATAATGAAAAATATTCCCCTCCCACAGACTGCTGCATGCAAGCAAAACAGATTTATTGTAGCAGTACACATACTGGCTAACTAACTAAACACATTTGTCCTAACATCCTCTTTCAAATTTTCAGTTCCAGAAAATACATAACAGCTATTTATAATGCACTCATTGGGTACAGAAAGCACATGATTCCTGTAAAGCAAAAAAATATGCATATGAGAATAAAACTTGAAATCGGTTTGAATTACATTTGAGCTAGTTGATATTATAAAGACACTTCGCATATAGAAGTGTCTTTTAATTAAGTAATTTTACAAATAAAATTCTACTGAAAAAGTTGCAGCTAACATGATGTATAAACTTTGTGAAAATGCAACTGCCCAACTTGAAAGTGGCATACATATATTAAAGCTAGTTCATGCTGGTGGTTTACACACGTGCAGACACTGCCCATCATGAACGTGTTGGCATGTTTTAAAGATTATTTCTGTTAGTTTGTCACAGGATCCATAAGATATCAACTAAGATATCTATAACATAGTACAGATTATTAAACACGCATTCACAACGAGCAGTATAAATGTTCCTTGTTCTGGCTTCACCATGTGATTATGTTGCTGTACCGATCATGGCTTTTTAATTTTAATTTCTGGCTAAAATATTTCCAATAATAAAAATTATTATTCTTTAATAATCTTATGCATATGTTTTTCTAATAATCATATCTATGTAATTTTAATTATTAATGCAAAATAATATAATACATTATAAATAGTATGGGAAAAATATAAATTTAAAAAAAAAAAAAAAGAAGTTTTCTGAATCATGATTAAGCTTAGGGAAACACAGTTTTGGATTTGGTCTTCAGTCCACATAGTTAAACAATTTTCCATGTCATAAAAACACTAAAATGCTCTTTTGTAATTATTGTTGACTTTAAAGAAACAATTTTCATATGTTCTTTTATATAGACAATTTAAGCTTTTTCTACCTCTTCTTTAATTGTCACCTGTAGATCTATTTTGGTGCGTGGATGTATGTGCCCAGGTTCACTTTTTGAGCCTCTGTTCCTTTTCTTCTCATGATTATGATGTATTGCTACCAACACCAATACTAAAATTTAGTGTATGAATACACATCTTCATGTTTAGTAGGAAATAAAATGAGACTGAGAAGGTGCACTGCATGGGCCTTGCTGAAGACCACTATAAGTCAGGATCTTTTTCTAGCTTGAAAAGCATGATGTGATATGTAGTATATGGGGATGGGTTTTGTTCACTCATGATATGGTAGTTGGACTGTAGTTACCAAAGTATTGATTTATTTATTTTGTACTATAGGTTTACAACCTATATACTTCAGGGTGGACTAAGGGTTAGATAATATGGCAACACTGATTTCTTTCCATTTGAGACCAAACATGAACTTTCTCTGGGTAGCAAATATTATCTTATACCTAAATGCATTCACAAATGTCCAGATCCATAGTGGGATACTAATCCTGTGAATTATGAAATACCTTAGGTTGTTGGCTAGTGAGCATACCTCAGTAGCCAACATCTAACTCATAGATAAAATTTACCCATGAGTTAGAATCAAATGGTTAAACCTAGTGTTAAAATAATACCCGAAAATTGGGTATTATTTTAACACTAGGAGCAAGAGGTCACTGCCGCATTACTGACAAGGATGAACTAACTAAAGAACTATAATTTTTTAAAAAAAAAGTTCTTTCATAAAAATGGCTTCAATTAACATATTACCTCAAGTCTTCTCAGCTAGCATACCATAGATTTTATTTCTCTACCCTATATTGATTCTATTTCCATAAAACTTGTAAAAATCCTTAAAGAATAGAAAATCTAAATGGCATTCGCTCTTTGTTAAGATGAGATCGCTTCTTCAATCCATAAAATCTCATCATTGCCCTCTAAATTATTCAGCTGTGTATTATGAGTGCATGAATGAACAGATTGAAAAGTCAGCTGAACAGCACTTTGGAGAACATATCAGATATTGAATACCAAAGGTGTGAGGTCTTAGTTCTGTCTTCACATTTACTCTCTTCAGTTGACCCACAAGATGCCTTGATAGAGATACATTGAGTCATATGGAATAAGTCCGAACTATTATACAGTTGTTATAACATAAGAGAAGAATGTGGGAATCTTTGAAAATGGCATTCAATCCCATCACCTAAACATAAACCCTAATACCTACCTTATTGGAATGCATCCTGGCTGTAGCTAACCACAGTCACAAACATGAAAGTGTGTGAGTGTGCTCAGCAGTACAATGCATGTAAGACAAGTTCAAATATTTTGATTCATATATGCTATATAATAGTTGCCACCTTGTTAATCTTTTACTGTTTTTTTTGTCTTTTAATTTTTCTTTTGTACACCTGAAGTCTTGTATAAGTAAGATAATCTTGTGATTTTTAAATATTAGATCTTACTGGTTTCCTGCCTTACAAACTATTATTTGGTGTATATGTGAGAGAGAGAGAGAGAGGGGGGGGGGGTCATAGTGTTGCACATATTTCAAGGAAAAGTGATCAAACTGGAATGAAGAATCTTTGTCTGGTTCCAATGAACTCTGTGCATAGTAAGTTGACTATTAATGACTATTAATCTTTCTAAAATTAATGACCATAATTTTAGAAAGATTTGTGAAGCAAGAGAAAAATTAGAAGTTAATTTGGGCATGATCATCCTTTTGAATGAGCTGAATATGAACCAATTTCAAAGATGCAGGATAATACAAATGGGATAGAAGAGAATAAAATGCGACATAGAAAACAAGTCAACTCTGGAGTACAAACATTCAGAATAATTGACAAAAAGCCATTGGAACCAGGTGACTTTTTTGGTATTCAGCTCAGATGAAATTCTAATCTCTTTCTAGTGAAAAATCAAAAGGGACTTTGAATGCTGCATTTGGAATAGTAGGAAAACATTTACCAAAATCATTGTTGAAAAATGGAGGAAGATTAAGAAGCTAGATTTTTGTAGGTAATGATGCAATAGAAATGACAGTTGGACAAAGTTGGGGCGAAACTTTGACAAAAAAAAAGCATAACTGGTTTGGACATGATGTAAGTTTCCTGATTTTGGCTCTTTCAAAATCAGTTTTAGATATGTTCATAATTTGTGACTTTTCATATGAATCCACGTGCAAAATGTTGTAACCTGTTGTATATTGGCACCGTTGGTTGGCTAAGCAAGATGGAAATTTTGGTGAAAGCCAAATGCGATATTATTGATTCTTCTTTTGTGCAGGTTGGTATTCTTGTTGGAGAACAGCCTAGATAAGGATCATGAAGAAATAGATGTATGAATGAAATTATCAATTCATTAAATTCAAAGACCACACTTGTGCATACCCATTGTGGTTACCAGAGACAGGCTGATTCATTTAATTCAGTGATCTGCCATGTAAATACCCCTCATGTAGCTGGAATTTTTAGCTAGGGCCAGTAACCAATTTCCTAATGAGACCAGATAATTGAGAGACAGGTCAGAACATTCCTTGGTAAGTGATGTCCTACTTACTGCATATGGGCTGCAAATCACATCATGAAAAGTGCATGTGCATTTCCTATGATATTTTGAAATTCAAATGATAGTCTGTTAACTCCATATCTATTGCTAGCTTTAATATTTGGTTAAAAGCTAAACTCTGACCATTGTCTTTGGTTTAAAAATTAAATTTAAAACACATGAAATTTGTTTGATGTAATAAAGTTATATTTTGTGGATTATCAAGTGAAAGCAAAGCAACTCCCATATTCTACTTTCAGCGCTGATGGTAATCAAGCAAATTTAAGAAATGCAGCCTATGAAGCTTTAATGGAACTAGTGAAAAATAGTCCTCGTGACTGTTATGGTTGGGTTCAGAAAACTACAATGATAATATTGGAGAGGTTACAGCATGTTTTGTCACTGGAGAGTCATATACAAAGTACATCAGACAGAGCTCAGTACAATGACCTTCAGTCTCTTTTGTGTGCTACATTACAGGTAATAATTACTTTTTAAATAAATTTATTTTATGGTGAAAACATGCTTAAACTAAATTATTCATTTTTTTTGTTATGTATAGCTTAAAAAATTCTATTACAAATAGGCTAGTAATATTTAAAGTAGTTTTTCTTTTCTGTTTAATATTTATTTCATAATCATTTGCACCTGGCCCAACTTTTCTTTATTTACAGTAATAAGAAAGAGAATATGGTGTTTTGCTTTAAATTAACTGTTCAAGTCGAGTGGATTTTTTTTTTTTTTTAATTGAAAGTATTAATGCATAACAATTTGCAGTTAGCTTAAATGAAAAGGAGATCACTTAAGGGGAGGAGACCTCCACATCATCTTTAAGGAATGCAGAGAACTGACTGGGGCTTCTGACCTAATCTTCACACAGTGCTCCCCATTAGTAGATATCCAATGAGTGAGGATTGGCTAGCAATTTAGGACTTAGCCAATAAAATTGTATTCTTTATTGGCTTAAACCACAGATAATGTGATGGTGTAACATGAGATTTAATGTCAGCTGAGGTGTTACCTGGTTAAACAAGGCCCTCCACTGTTTTTGCCAGGGAACCTAGGCTAGCAATGAAAAGTCAGCTATTGGAACTGAAGATAGCAACCAGCAACATAAGCAGTATTAATAGAAAGGAAATCGAGCTTTCAGAAGAACTGGAAAAATACCACATTGACATCACTGAAACAAAGACAAACAGGAGATCATTCTAAGTATAGGACATTATATTTGGGCAGTGATGATCAAGGAAAGGAAGGAGTACAAATAGTGAAACACCAACCATGGAGATAAACTTATTGATTGGAAGGCAGTTTCAAGTAGAGTTATGTGGGCAAACTTCAAAATGGGAATGGACAAGGAAACTTATTTGTGATTTTGGTCCCACAGAAGGATCTACTTAGAAGTAGAAGAATTTGAGTCACTAGATCAGGTCTTTGGAGATCTAAACAGCAGTGTAGGAAGTGAATCCCACCAAGCATATAGAAATTTTTTGGAAAATTTGCAGGAAAGGGCAAGGCTAATAATAATTGTAAGTATCTGCTGCATTTCTGCTCAGCATATGGACTAGTCATTATTAACAGAAAAGCCTCATTTGACTATGTTATTGTTGATAGTGATATCTGAATGTAGGTTCAGGATACAAGAGTGTACAGAGGATTGAAATTAGAAGTGACCATTACTTAGTTTTAAGTAGGATAAAACTGAATAGCACATTGAAAAGAACAGTATGTAAAACATTTTAAAAATAATTAGTTGAGCAGCTTTTACAGGTTAACTGTGAACTCAACTATTCAAACATTATTGAAGCAACTATGAAACAGTTTGAAAACAAGAACCAAACCTTTGAGTCTGAGTGGCAAACTCTGAAGAAAACATTGATTCAGCTAGGGAGGCATGGTGAAGTTATCTGCAGGGATAGAAAAATAAGAACTCTGTGATGGAAATAAGAAGTTAAAAAAGCAGTATCAGAAAAGAAGAAAGCTTATTGAAAATCCTTAGCAAATAAGTGGCCAGATGCCCTAAAAGAATACAGAGAAAATGTAAGTGAGCTAAGCTATGTGTGAAAATATCTAAACAAAGTCACAGGAAGACTTTGGTATGAATATAGAACATCAGTTCAAAAAGCTTAGAAAGGGAGGAAAAAGTACTGTTAAAGGAATCAAAGTTGATAAAGGTAACATGTACACTGAAGATAAAGAATCCTATGTGTCTGGAGTAATTCTTGTAGCAAGGCTTATACGTTGGTCATACGTAACTGGTAATTAACTTAAGGAAATTACAACGCATGAAATGGATATTAATTAAAGGAAACTTTAATGAATACCTTCAATATTTCGACAACATCACGTTGCCATCTTCAGGAACATGCAAATATGGTATGTGTACGGATGCACTAACAAAAACAAATGAGGAAGAAGGCAAGAAACTAGTATTGTTCCTAAAGTCCTAATGGTGCCCCACAGCAAGCTAATTGGGTTGTCTTGGCCGTTTTGCTGAAGTTCTCATGGTGTAAGTCTCTCAGATTTGGGGCAGTCTCATGCACCCAAATTTGTTGAGGTTTGGAAGGTTTTTTTAGAGCTGCTGATGATTCCATGAATGATCTTTCGTAATTGAACTTGCTGTGGTGTATTATTTTAATTTTCTTCCAACAAATTCTATGGCATGGTCTGCAAGCCCAGAGTGGCTGTACTGGTGAAACCGGATGCAGTCTGTGTGTTCTGAAATCCTGATATTCGCTGTCCTGCCTGTTTGGCCATAGGACAATTTGCAGCTGCAAGGCCTGGTATACACCAGGTAGGTCTAGGGGAAGTGGTTGGTCTTTGATTGAGCAGATAAGGGATGCCAGCTTTTCATATGGTCTATAACAGGAAGTTATAGACTTTTGGCAAGGAAAATTCTACAAACAGATAGAGGGGACATCCATGGGTTCATCACTTTCCCCATCCTTGGCCAACTTCTTTATGGAGACCTTTGAGAGAGAAAACCTTAAACTCTGCCGCACAAAAGCCCACTATTTGGCTTTGGTACGTGGTTGATGTGTTTTGCTATTTGGCCACATGGCTCAGTTACACTCCACTCGTCCCTAACACACTTAAACAACCAACACCCCAGGGTCCGGTTCACCTTGGAAAAAGAGAAAAACAGCATCCTCCCCTTCCTAGACACTCTAATCACTCACCAGCCTGATGGATCTTTGGTTTTCTCTGTTTATAGAAAACCCACCCATACAGGCAGATATATTCACCAGCAATCCCATCCCCCTCTCACAACAATATGGGGTTATTAAAACTCTATATAACAGGGCAAAATTAATCTGCTCAGATGATGATGCCCTAACCACTGAACTAAACCACATCCTTAACACTTTCTTAGCCAATGGCTACAACCCCCAAAAAAATACTAAAACCAGTAAACAACAACCCCCCCCCCCCCTTCACAATAAAGATTACACTAAATCTATCACCATATCCTACATCTGGGGCACCTCTGAGAAAATAACCAATATCCTCAAAAAATATGACCTAACTTCTTCTTATAGACCATATAAAAAGTTGGCATCCCTTATCTGCTCTATCAAAGACCACCACTTCCCCTAGACCTACCTGGTGTATACCAGGTCCCTTGCAGCTGTAAATTGTCCTACTTTGGCCAAACAGGCAGGACAGCGAATATCAGGATTTCAGAACACACAGACTACATCCAGTTTCACCAGTACAGCCACTCTGGGCTTGCAGACCATGCCATAGATATCCACCATAGAATTCGTTGGAAGAAAATTAAAATAATACACCGAAGCAAGTTCAAGTACGAAAGATCATTTATGGAATCATCAGCAGCTCTAAAAAACGTTCCGAACCTCAACAAATTTGGGTGCATGAGACTGCCCCAGATTTGGGAGACTTGCATCATGAGAACTTCAGCCCAACAGCCAAGACAAGCCAATTAGCCTGCTAGGGGGGCACCATTAGGACTCTAGGAACAATATTAGTTTCTGGCCTTCTTTCTCATTTGCTTTTGTTAGTGTCTGCATGCACATGCCATGTTTGTATGTTCCTGAAGATGGCAACATGATGTTGCCCAGATATTGAAGGTATTCATTAAAGTTTCCTTTAATTATTATCTGTTTTATGTGTTGTAATTTCCTTAAGTTAATTACCAGTTATGTCTGGAGTAATTACTTTGAAAGACTTAAATAAAACAAGCAGTGACAGAACTGTAGTAGAAAAATTTTCTCCCTCAATACTTAAGGGAGAAAAGGCTGTCAAATTTTGAAATGTATTTGACTAGAAATGCTTAAGTTTGGAGGTATAAGTTTTCAGTGGCTACACTGCATAATTCAGAGGGCTTGGTCAGAAAGTCGAATTCCAGATGATTGGAGTAGAGCTCTCAGTTCTCATCTATTAAAAAAAAAAAAGGGAATAAAGCTGAATGCAAGAATTACAGAGGAATCTTTCTATTAAGTTTTCCAGGTACGAGTTATGTAAACATACTTGAAAAGATGCTGATAGAAAAATCATGGAAATATGAGCGATTTAGATTTAAGTTCTATAAATCTGGAAAAGGCATATGGCAAGATGCCTAGAGAAAAGCTATTCAAAACATTACAATTATATGGGGTAAAAGAAATATTATACAGGGGAAATACATAGTCTATATTTAAGATGCAAACAGTTAGAACAGAGGGAAATACAGGAAGATGGTTTGATGTTAAAAGGTATGAGACAAGGATGCACGTTATCTCCACTCTTATTCATCATCTATATGGATAATATCATGAAAGACAGTGGAATTAAACCTGATATTAGAATTGGAGATACCAAACTTATCTCTTTGCTTTATGCAGATAATATTGTACTCCTAAACACATCCAGTACAAGTCTCCAGGATTCTCTAACTAAATTTAATAACAGCTGTAACAAATATGGCATGAAAATCAACAATAAAAAGATTGGAAATAGGCAGGAACAGAAAATTTCAGCTGCATTCTGAATGGTGAGCCTATTGAACAAGTAAAAGATTTCAGCTGTTTAAATACAGTTTTTAGTGAAGATTTAAAGTTAAATCTGGAAATAGATAACAGAATAAGCAAAGCTAGTATGGTGTGGAGCCATTTGAATAAATTTATATGGAATAAGAGAGAAATTGGCCAAAACACTAAACTAGCAGTATGCAAGACAACATTCGAACCGTTTTTAAGTTATGGATCTAAGAGTTGGGTTACAAATAAAGCACTTGATCAAGGATTAGAGTCCACAGATATGAGAGTTCTTAGAAAATTAGTGGCCTCTATAGATGGTATCAATAGCAGAATCATATTAAAATATGATAATTAGGAAGCATCTTGACATTGTTTGCATTCAAGAATGTGTGAGCAGGGTTAATCTAAGGTGGTATGGTCACTTAAATAAAATGGGAGAGGAAAGATTAGCAAAGCGAGTGTTTGAGGCCAAGATGGTAGGAAAAAGACCCATAAGAAGACCAAGGTCAAAGTGGATTAATTTAGTCAGAATTACCTTAGAAGAATGAAATGTTAGATGTTACAATATTGGAGTGCTGACAAGTAATAGGCTAATTTGGAGGAAAATTGTTGATAGGAGATGACTAATATTATAAAGTTAATCATGTGCTAAGCATTAAAAAACGTTTTGTTTAATACTGACCATATACAAATATTTTAACATTCTTTGCCTAAACAGTTTGCTAGCGAAACTAGCAAACTGTCTAGCATCTGATCAAGTTTTTCAAGGCATAGACGAAAAAATATAAAAAATACTAGTAAATGCAAATTTGAAAGGAACATTAAAAACCTTGTAAACACTAGTAGCTAAGGTTGCACGTTCGCTTGACAGAGACTGAGTGGACTTATTGTTCTTAATCATTATCACGCATGCGTGTTTGTTTTAAACGCATAATGTGATTACTAGCTAGCTGTAGTTCAGATGGATTTAGAGAGAGGATGAGGTTTTTCCATGAACTGTTAAGAATAGTACCCTGGTTTCTGTTGAGGTTTCCGCCAGTTTTTAACACTACTGCGGCTTCCTTGAATAAACGATGTCTATAATCGTCGTCTAAATATGGCATGGAGCTATTTTGCCACTCTATCGTGTGGTTAGACGTACAGAAATGATGTGCTAAGCCAGAAGAAATACTTCTGTTGTGGTTTACATCACCAACGTGCTCTCTCTGTCTGTCTGATATCCAAACTCCATGAAGTTTGTCTGATGTAGGCGAGACCACAGGAGCAAGGAATGTAATATACTCCTGGATATTTGTAGAATGGCACCTTGTATTAATTTGAACAGTTAAATTTAATCATGTGCTGTTATAATAGCTTTTGAACACCTTGAGGGTGCAGATCAGGAAACTGATGATGACAAAATGAAAAATTAACTTTTCTTTCTTTCATAATTATTTTAACCATGTGTTATCCTAATTAACAATGAGTATTTTACAAAAATTCATAGGCTGTTTTTGAAAACTTAATGTTTATGACAAATCCTCACTGCTTATTTCAAAAGATATGACTAGTAAAGAAGTGCAGTGGTGCTTTAATCATATCAACCATGCTTACTGCAAATTTTTCAGCGGTGGTGTGTTATGATAGGGAGAAACGAGAGAGAATAAGCATTTTATATAGGATTGCATGTTAGTTAGTCATATTACCCCAAGACCTACCATGAGACATTTTTTGTAGATGCAAGGGGATACATATGAATCCAAATATCATATACAGTTCCTGTTTTACATATTAAGCCCTTGATACCTTAAGATAAGTAGATATAACTCCATTTGCTAACTTCCTTATATTATAAAATAAATACATTATTACAAAAATTAATGTGAATGTGCTAGTCATTTAAATATTTCATTATAGAAAATATAATAGTTGATTATGGCAGTTTTGCATATGATTTACATCTGATCAAGTTTTTAGATCTACATATACTGTTGATCTAACATATTTGGTTATGGTGATTGCAGATTTGTACAAAACGCTAATATTTCTTTTTAGGTTCCCTCTCCTTCTACACTAAATTTGTCATCATTGTTGGCTTGATTGATTTTCAAAACAAAAAAAAAAACTTGATTTTAAAATTTTTTATCACTGATAGTGGCAGTCTTATTTTTTCATTCTTAGTATAAGAATAAAATATGGATGTGTTTATGATATCTTTCACATCATCATCATCATCATCAAATTCCTGCCATGTACCCTCAAGGGGTGTACAGGATATGACAGTACTACATGAAAAAATTACATCATTACTAACTTCCTATCTACAATTTTCCTCCAAATCAGTCTGTTACTTGTCAAGACTCCAACATTATCAGATCTTATATTTCTATCGTCTAAGGCACTTTGTACCGTATCAATCCACCTATATCTTGGTCTTCCTCTGGGTCGTTTTCCTGCCAACCTGGCAGAGAACACTTGTTTTGCTAATCTTTCCTCTCCCATTCTATTTAAGTGACCATACCATCTGAGATTAGCTCTGCTAACGCATTCATGGATGCTGACAATGTCAAGTTCTTTCCTAATATCCTCATTTTTAATATGATATTGCCATTGATGCCATCTGTTCACGCCTCTAATCTTTCTCAGGACTCTCATATCTGCGGTCTCTAGTCTTTGGTCAAGTGTTTTACTTCTGACCCAGCTCTCAGATCCATAAGTTAAAATTGGTTTGAACACAGTCTTGTATACAGCTAATTTAGTGTTCCGACTAATTTCTTTCTTATTCCATATGAATTTATTCAATTGACTTCCCACGATACCAGCTTTGCTGATTCTGTTGTCTATTTCTATATTTAGTTTACCATCTTCAGTAAAAATTGTGCCTAAGTAGCTGAAATGTTTTACTTGTTCCACAGGTTCTCCATTCACAACACAGTTGACATTTTCAATGATTCTGCCTATTTTCATTGTCTTTGTCTTTTTATTGCTGACCTTCATACCATATCTATTACAACAGCTATTCAATTTAGTCAGAGAATCTTGCAGACTTGTAGCGGATTTATTTAGAAGTATAACATCATCCGCATAAAGCAAAGAGCTGACATTAACATCTCCAATTTTGATATCAGGTTTAATACCACATTCTTTCATAATGTGATCCATATAGATAATGAATAACAGAGGGGATAATGTACATCCTTGTCTCACACCAGATTTAACATTAAACCATCTTCCTGTACTTCCTTCAATTCTAACTGCTGACTCACAACTCAAATAAAGACTAAGTATTGCTTGATATAATGCCCCATTGACACCATATTAGTATCTTAAATAAGCGAAAATTTAGTCTTTTAGGCTCTATACCCTGTTATTTTGTTTTAAATAGTAATAACATTTGCACTGTGATCATTTTCCTTTTCACAAGAATTACATTCTTGTTCTTCATGATTGCTTTAATCACTACTTGTGGTCAGTAATACATGGCTAAACTTGTATAGCTCGTTGTTAACTGAAAAAGAGAGCAGTAAAGACTTCACAAGCTCAACCAAGCATCGAGAGTGTGCATATTTCTAGTTGAACATAGCCGTTTTCATGGCTGTTTTTGAAAAGTGGCATTCTGTCCATGAGTTTTATGTATTAGTGAACAACTTTGCGAATTATTTTTTGTTTCCTTTCAGAGAAGCCAGCTATATTTTAGTTTTGGTCTGAGCTATTAGATCAGATATCTACAATGTGAAAGAAGTTTGGCAGTTGTAAAAAAAAATTAGAAAGTTACAAAAAAAAAGTGACGGAACACTCTGAGGGTAAATATCAGGAAAAACAATTGGTGATTTTAAAAAAAAAGTGATGCAGAATTAAAAGGGTGACAGCTGCAGAGGAGGCTACATATTTTTGCTAATATGACAAATCAAATTTGATTCTCAAATGCTAATTTTGAGTTGTATATAATTGACTGATGCCAAGATAAAAGGATATTCTACAGCAAAAAGCACTGAGTTGAGATGAAAATGATACACTTAAGTGCTCACAACATGCTGATTATTATGATTAGCTAAGAATTGTGTTACTAGCAGCATGGACTGATACTGGAAATAAGACTGAACCAAGAAGGCTGTGGTTCTAATTATTTGATTTATTAACCAAACCAAATATAAGACAGTGTCTAAACAGTAAGATACTGTACACAAAGATCATAGTGCAGTGTCAAGGGATTGGGGGGGGGGGGGCAGTGCAAGTAAGTTACTACAAATGCATTTGCAGTAACTAACTTGCACTGGTAGGATAGTTGCATAGTTATCTGTGAAACCTGAGTAAAGTTGGGCACTATTCCAACAACTGATAATGGAAGTTATCTCTTGGACAGCAAATTTTAATCTCAAAAAGAAAAATCAGTTTTTACATGTCTGGAAGGACTTGGTTGGTTCATCATAGGTATTAGAACCTGAAAAAAATATTCTCATCATTTTAGCATATAAGCAACAGCCATCTTGAAATTCTTACCAGTACATCTTGGATGAAATTCCTCATACAAAGCTTTTTTGCCAGATAAATTCATTAAACAGAGACCACAATAGCTTAAGATACTGTACACTGTAGATTTATTGTCATAGCATTAATATAATAGATTACTGATTGAAACACAGATTCCTTGAAATATCTTCCTTAAAACTTTTATAGTGTAACATGGATATCTTTCCATGTGTTAAGGTTAAGTGCTCAGAGAACATCATGTTGGAAGTTTAATGGAATATTTACAGCACTAGGATAGAATTAAAAACTAATTTTAATGCTTCATATTTTGTCTGTCAATAAGACATCTTCAGGGATTACAAATAACTCTTGTAACACACACACACACACACACACACACACACAAAGACATCACTAATGCTAATGAAACACTTGGGTAACTAAAATCCTATGTAAGTGTTGGGCCCTATAGGTGTTTGTAGGCTGCCTAGGATGTAAAGTGGAACCTCTGGCAATTATTGTTTCCCAAATTTTGGGAAGTTTTATGCATTCATATTTATTTAAATTCATACGGTTTCTGAGTGCCGCTGCAGATTCTAAAAACAGTCGTTGCCTCCAAAAAAGTAATTTAACTTCTGGTCAACTCGCTGCTCTCAGAAAGTTACAGAAGGATAAAAGTATTGTCATCACCAGAGTGGATAAGGATAATGCCACAGTCGTCCTTAATGACATGGAATATAATCGAAGAATATGACAGAGATCGCGCCACTGGCTGCCTGACATTACAAAAAAAAAAATTCAAACCCTTCCGTTCTCGTCCTCTCCCTGGATATATGGTTTATCTAAAATCCACAAATGTAACCTCCCTCCTCCTCCAAGATCTATGGTGGATGCCACTGATGCCCCATGCTACAAATTGTCAAGCCAGCTGGCAAACTCTCTTCCCCCCCCCCACACACACTGGACTTACCATATCCTATATAAAAAACTACCCATTTTAAAACCTTGATTGAAAATCTGACTTTAAATAATACAATTATATTGGTATGCTTTGACATCACTTCACTGTTTACCAATATTTCCTTAAACGTAACCGATATGGGTTCCTCTCTCTTAGCAATTTTTGCTTGAAAAATTTTAAGAAACAAACCATAGACTGTCCCTCTCAAATCTTCTTTCTGGCTAAGATATGTAACTGAGTTCTCTATTTGGCCTAATGGGCCACACATAGACCCCTTCCTCAGTCACCTCAACAGTCTACATCAAAGAATCCAGTTTACGATGAAAAAGGAAAATAACACTCCCCTCCCCTTTCATTAGACACCTAAAATGCCTTCCTAATGATAACTTTTCCTTCGCTGTATATATAGTTCGCCCACCGTTTGTAGGTCCCTACTTCACGTCTTTCCAAGAATAGTCGATTCATGCTGAAGGGGAGAAAGAAATGAAGGACGTCCAAACTAGTTGCTAACATGCGAAATCACGTGCTTTATAGGTAAAATTTTCCAACTGTTATACAAGCAGCATAGTTAACTACAATAATCATAAAAGAAAAGTTAATTTTCTGACCGGTGATAATAAATAACTCATCCCACAATACAGGCTGATTACCCTATTATTGGAATGGATTCTCCTTTTTCTGAGATGCACAGAAGTGTCGAAGGATCTCTAATTGGTGGGCGAACTATAGAAAACCTAATCACACAGGCAGATGCAGTCACAAACTTTCCCACCATCACCCCTCTCAACAATATGGCATTATTAAAACTAACCAGTAGAGCCTATAATCTTTGTTCCAGTGGAACCTCTCTTTAGACTGAACTCAACCATATGCACAACACCTTCCTTTCCAATGGGTATAGTTTTACAGAATTTAAAAATAAAAAATTTTAAAAAAATCAGTTCCTCCCACATTCCTTGGTCATCACCTCAGAAGGATTTCAGAAATACCATCCCCTACATCAGTGGTTCTCAAACTTCAGATATCTGCATACCCCTTCTTAAATTTTCATTATTACCAAGTTACCTCTAATTAATTGATTAAAATTAATAAATTAATTTAAAATATTAATTAAAAATAAATATCTATTTTATTTGAATTTATATGTTCATGTAAACAAAAAATATGATTTATTTTAAAATTTTGGTTCTCTAGAGATGTCAGACAACACACTCATCAATTGATCCAGATGCAATATCAACGTTTTCTTGTTGCTTACAGCTACTTGTATTTGCTATATTGCTCTCTTTTGGGGGTTTTATAAATCCAATCTTTAACCAATGATCCATACGTAAGCTAAAAAAAAAAATACTGTGTTTACTCTAATATAATAACTCTAACTTTTTTCCCAAAATTAAAGGTAAAAAAACGTGTTGTAAGATACGTGCGAGAATTTTCGGAAACTAAAGTTTTCAGAAAAAAACTGAAAATGGTGCGACTTACCAAGAAGCTCCTACTCACTATCACTGCTTTTGGCATCGAGAACAGTTTCTTTGTGTGCATTGTCAAAGTCATCTACCCAAATAGCGTCATCTTCTTTCCCATTATTTCAAGCAAAAATTGCCAGTAATTTACAAGACTTCAGATACGTAGAGCAGCGAATAACTGCATATGATTGGTGCAGTATTAACAAAAGATTGCACGAACCAAAGTCAAATTAGCATTTCAACAATTGAGTTGAAATGCTAATTCCCTTCAACTGAATTCCATAATATCTGAAACACATGCACTATATATTTCTTAGTTTTAACACGTTAACGACACAGGTGGTGTCAAGCAAAACCATATGTTTTTGCTTGGTCTATACAACCGTTTCTGTTGGAGAGGGGATGTGATTCATTAGTTAGTGCCGTTTTATCCCGGTTGTCTCTAATTGTACTGTTTGTTGAAAAATATGACTCCTTTAATTATGCATAGCTGAAAATTGCCATGTACCCCCTAACGACCTTTCGCGTACCCCGGGGGGGTATGCGTATCACACTTTGAGAAACACCGCCCTACATCCATGGCACATCAGAAAAAAATAGCCAGGCCTTTAAAAAAGTACAACCTCTACATAGCTGTTAAGCCCCACTGGAAACTTGCTACACTTATCTGTTCTACCAAAGATCACCTCCTTCCTCTCTTGCTGCCTGGAGTTTATAAAGTACCCTGTTGACTTACTTTGGACAGACAGGCAGAGTGACATCTATCCATTTAGAAGAACACAAATTGTATACATCTGCAATCATGCCTGTGGTCAATCTGGCCTCGCAGACTATGTATTGGATACAACCCACAGGATCTTGGAGAAAACCACCATAGTTAATTTATAAAAGGAATGACTATAGAATCTGCAGCAGCCCTCAGAAACCAACTTAATTTAAATAAATATGAATGCATAAAACGTCCCAAAATTTGGGAAACAGTAATTGTCAGAGGTCCCAATTTACATCCTAGGCCACTTACAAACACACATGGGGTGCACCACTTAGATGGGACTTTAGTCAGCCACATGTTTCAATTATTATTAATGTTAGCTTTGTATGTGTTACAAGAGTTATTTGTAATCTCTGAATATGTCTCAGTGATTGAGATGAAACATTGGAAGCATTAAAATTAGTTTCTAATCCTTTGCTAGTGCTGTAAATATTCCATTAAACCATCGAGCATGATGGGCATCTTTGTTATTCATTTCATAATATCACAATACACATCTTTGTGTGCAAATTGATAGGAATACCTACAGCAACAATTTGACTGTGTAAACTTAATTTCACAGTCTTGTTGCGTTACCTATTGAGACACTAAACTTAGAAACATATTAATGGTTTAAGACCATAACACACACAACTAATATATACATAAATGTATATGACCTAGTATAACTATGAGGTTTGTTTGAAAAGTTTGGTAAAAAAATAAGTTAAACACATTGCTTTGGAAAAAATCACCTTTATTTGTCAACATAGTCTCCATCGAGGTCTACACATTTGTCCAGTGAGTTTCCAATTTTTTCATTCCATCTAAAAAGTAGGATTTGTCAAATTGTGCAAAATAGTCATTGACAGCCTTGATGACATCCTCGTTCAAAGAAAAGTTTTTCCTGCCAAGCCAAAGTTTAAAGTTTGGGAACAAGAAGTCGCACGGGGGCCAAGTCCGCTGAATACGTTAGATGTGGAACCAGTTCGAACCTCAATTCGTGCAATTTTGCCATTGCAAAGGCCGGTGTATGGGACGGTGCATTGTCTTGATGAAAGAGCACTTTTTTGTGCACCAATCTTGGCTGTTTTTTCTTCAGTTCTTCTTTTAAACAGTCTAACAATGATGCATAATAGACTCCTGTTATTGTCTTACCCTTTTCCAAATAGTCTATCGTGATAATTCCTTGGGAATTCCAAAAAAACAGTGGCCAACACTTTCCCAGCTGACAAAACGGTCTTCGCTTTTTTCGGTGCTCTTTCACTGGGCATATTGTCCACTGTTTTGACTATTGCTTGGGTTCAGGTGTGTAGTGGTGGATCCAAGTTTCATCTACAGTCATGATTCAACACAAAAAAATCCTGCGAATTGTGATTAAACATCGCCAAACACTGCGCTGAAATGTCTTTTCACATGCGTTTTTGATTGACAGTCAACAATCACGGCACCCGTCGCACATATAGCTTTTTCATGTACAATTTTTTGTGCAGGATATTATACACCCGTTCAGTTTAGATTCCTACAATCTCGTGCATTTTCACTCGGCAGTCTTCCATACAGATACCTTGGATTTTTTCAATCATTTCCTTCATAGTGACCTCAGTTGGACATCCCGAGCGTGCTTCATCTTCGCTGGACTTACAGCCACGTTTAAACTCATTCATCCAAAAATAAATAGTCTGTAATGCTGGTTCAGAGATCTCCCATGAACTGCATCGAACTCGGCTTTGATCTGTGCAGCTATCCACTTCTTCAAATAAAAGTGTTTTATCACTGCACGAAGCTTTTTTTTCTCTATTTTTATGAAAAATGCGAACATATGTTGGCATCTATTGGAAATTTACCAAACTTTTCAAACAACATGTAAAGGAATAAATGCATTAAAATTATAGGGATTGGAAATGGATGCACGTATTCTTCAAACAAAAGCAAAAATTTATAGATGAAAATTATATAATAGCTGAGGGCAGTTGGAAATGCTCCAGATCTAGACCACTACCCAAGTTTATAGTTGGGGAGGGTGGTAAATTCAAGAAGTTCTTGTTTGTTCAGAGCAAGATTTTACAAAGTCCTTATACCTTATGTGGGATTTGCACTTACAGCTGTTTATGTAGACAAGCAGTGCCTCTTAGCAGCTGAGCTATTAAGGTGCAATGGGAAAATATTTCTGGGGGAGAGAGGGGGGGAGAAAAGTTTTAAAAATATTTTAGTGTTCATATTGATTGCACAGTGATTGATATTGAGGATATGTTTGTGATATATATGAGAAGTATAACAGTGAAGTAAATAATACTTCAAATTCTATATCACCCACTCAAACACAAATGCCACAGACTGGTAGTGAAAAGGAGGAGGGAAAAAGTTTCATTAACAAACAGTGCAGGTATTATAGGAAGGTAGATATGCAGCAGTAGGTCTACACTATTTATTACGTTATTTAATCTCCACCCACCCAGATCAAAGAAGTTTATCTCACCAGTTGTTTCATTAGTAGATATCATCAGATGATGGTCAATGCTTCTCAGAGTATAGATTTGCCCAGTTTACTATAATTTGGAATGAATGGATGTAGATCTTTAGTAAATATGGTTTGTGAAACATGCCAAAACATACCATTTTAATGCAGTATGATTTAGTAATGAATCCCAGCTATGTGGATGTGAAAAGTATGTTGGAGGCTTAATAGAATAAAATAGCACTGGGAAAGAATTAAAACCACAATCCTAGCAATTTCTTCTTAGTAAATATGATTTAGTAATGAAGCACAGCTATGTGGATGTGAAAAGTCATGCTGGTGACTTAATAGAATAAACTAGCACTGGGTATGGATTAGAAACTTAGTTATATTGGTTTATTTTTTATTAAATTCATTATTTATCTAAAAACGTGATCTCATTACCAGAAGCTTTCTACAGAATTAAACATTTGTTTTAAGCCTTACCACAGTACATGATGGTCCTGCTATAAATTGAACTCAAGTGTTATCCAGCTGATTTCCTTGGTGTAGGAAGGAGGATTATGGATCTGCCCTCTCCCCACTTTTTATTTTCCTGTTCTCTTTATTTTATTTATTATTATTTTTTTTTTTTTTTCCTTTTTGAAAAACTTAAATGTAATATGCATAGAAATAACATTAAATTGCTTTTCTGGTTTGTTAATTTTTGTTTTATACATGTTGTTAATTTCAGAGAGACCATTTTCTTGCAAAGAAGAAACAGTTGATTAGAAATATGATAATTTTTAAGTTATAAAAATATATTCAGTTATAAAAACAATGTTACCATGTTTATAACTTTTATCTTTTGGAAGCTAATAATTTATGAAGTTATTTAAAACCAGGACTAAAGGAATTCATTTTAATTTTCATAAAATAAAAGTTGATAAATTGATGCATCATGTTAAGTGATAACGATTCTTTTTTTTTTTAGAGTGTTTTAAGGAAAATGACCCCTGAAGATGCCCCCAAAATATCTGATACCATTATGTCTGCACTACTTCAAATGTTTAATTCAAGCAGTTGTAAATCCGGAGGGGTGCAAGAAGATGCCCTCATGGCAGTATCAATGTTAGTTGAAGGTAAGTAAATTTAAAGATATATCATTATACTAACAGAAGAATAATTATAGAAATGCCATGTGGAGACATACACTGTGTTGATAAAAGTGTGGACACCCGATAACTCTACATTGCCTTGCTCATATGACGCAGGTACAGTGCTCCCCCTTGTCTGCAGGGGATATGTTCCAAGATCTCCAGTGGATACCTGAAACCGCAGATAGTACGGAACCATATACACTCATGAACAGTTGAATTAGAGATACCTGCCGTGTTGGCGAAATGGTGCTGTGGTCGCCCGGCGAATGGAATAGTGTCACATGGTGCGTGACAGGGATGTCGTCATGTGGAGACCTTGTACTGACCGTCTGAGTAATAGTCGAGCACAGAATGGGGAAGATTTGAGATCTCAGCGATTTTGATCGTGGCCAGATAGTCGGAGCCAGACGTATGGACACCCCATCTCTGAAATCGTGCAGGAACTGGGCTTTTCATGGGCCATTGTCAAGAGTGTACCATGAGTACATTGAATCTGGTAAAATCACAGCCGTCAGAGAAAACTGTCGTGGTGTACAACGTGCCGATGACTAGGAATGCCGTCAGCTCGCTCGGATGGTAACAGCAGGTAGATGGGCCACGGTGCTGCAGATCATTCACCAATTCAATGCTGGACAATGACGACGTGTGAGCAACCACACCATCCAGAACCATCTCCTCGCTATGGGATACAGAAGCCACTGCCCAACTAGGGTACCTCTGCTCACCGCACGTCACAAGGCACAGCAATTAGCATGGGCACAGGAACACTGGCATTGGACTCTTTACCCATGGAAAAAGGTCACCTGGACTGATGAGTTGAGGTACACGTTGGTACAGGCCGAAGGTAGGCTATGAGTGCGTCGCCAAGCATATGAAGCGATGGATACCTCATGCCAGCAGGGTAGAGTTCAGGCCGGTGGTGGTGGTATCCTTGTATGGGGACTGTTTACGTGGGATGAGATCGATCCCCTGGTACATCTACCATCGTCCCTCACTGGCGAATGATACAGGAACCTGCTGTCAGATCATGTGCACCCTGCAGGAGACCTGTACCTACAGCAAGACAATGCACCCTCACCGCTCCCAAATTGTGGCCAAGTGAGTGGATGAACACTCCATAGACATGAGGATGCTTGGCTGGCCCCAAGCGAGGTCCCCTGACCTCAATCCTATTGAACACATCTGGGATGTTGTCAAGAGAGAGATATGCACCCTGAACCCTGCTCTGACCAATCTCCGTGCATTGTGGAAGGCTGTGCAGCGGTCATGGATCAGTTTGGCTCCCCAACGCTTCCAGTGCCTTGTGGAGTTCATGCCACATCGCATCAGCGCTGCCATCAAGGCGAAAGGGGGGTTCTAGGCAGGTATCTCTAATTTAACTGCTCATGAGTGTATGTGTGTGTGTGTGTGTGTGTGTGTGTGTGTGTGTATATATATATATAGGGCACAGTGAGAGATTAACTGCAATAGCTAATATTAAAATAGAACGATTATAACAATATACTATAATAAAAGTTACATGAATGGAATCTTAGCAACCTCAGCATACATTTTTTTTCTTTCCTTATGAAGTAGAGAACTTTCACCAAGAGAGCTTGGTCGTGCTGCAGCTCATTAGTCCTTGATTACACTGCCAATGCCCAGTGTCATCTTAAATGGTGCAAACCGTCACTGTACTGTAGATCAATGGGAGAGTGTGCTGTGGAGTGATGAATTACGGTACATGATATGACAATCCGATCAACATGTCTGAACCTGGTGGATGCCTGGTGAAGGATACTTACAGGAATGTTTTGTATCAACTATGAAATTTGGATATGGCAGCATATGGTCTGGGGGTTGTTTCTCGTAGTTTGGACTGGTCCCATAGGTTTCTGTGTCCTGATCTTTAAATGACGATGCCTACCATGACATTTTGGACAATTCCGTTCTTCCCACTCTGTGGCAACAGTTTGGAACAGGCCCTTTCCTATCACCATAATGCACCTGCTCATAAAGCAAGGGCCCTAGCTCCATTGTTTGAAGACATACAGGTGGAAGAACTAAGATGGCCAACCCAAAGTCCTGACCTTAATCCCATTAAACATCTTTGTGATAAGCTGGAGTGAAGGTTGCATGCCATACTACAGGAGAACGGAAACAAATTCTAGCAGCAGCTCACCAGAACTTAGTGAAGAGCTTACCCCAGAGCGGTAATGGCTGTAATAGCAGCGAAAGGAGGCCTGACCTCATATTGACAGCAACGCTGTAGCAGTGGGAAATAGAAACAGTTGCTGTCCGGACACTTTTGGCAACATAGTGTAATTGGTGCTACCTAGACAAAGAGGACTGAAATAATTCAGATTTTTCAAAATAAGCGCAAAATGATTTTTTCAAGCATTAGTAATCAAGATGAGGAGGGAGTGGTTGTATTGTTCATTATCAAACACAAAGATAAATTCTTGAATGGAAAGAAGCTTCACATAGAGTGTAGACATGTATGGGAAATGGAAAAATGTAGCTTTTTTGTACTTGAGGTCCTGTTAATAAGTTTTTGCTTAGGATGTGGGTTGATCATTACTTACATTGTGTTACAGCATAAATATGTGTACTTTTGCTTAATTCACATAAAGAGAACATGTAAGAAACAAAAATCTTAGTGTTGTAACCAGTGGTACCATCAGAGTGCAGATACAAGAATATACTAACAGAAGAATAATTATAGAAATGCCATGTGGAGACATCAGATTTCTGCAGATACAAGAATATAAAACGAAATAGGAAGTGGTCACCATTAGTTTTGTGCAGGATAAAAATTATTACATTGAAAAGAACAACATATATAATAGTTTTAGAAAGAGTGGTATTGAACAGCTTTCAAATATGAATTCTGGAGTCAAAAATTATAGTGTGTTGGGAGGGGAAAGTGAGAGGTCAAAAACACCAAACCTTGAAGATAATAAAAGTAGCATAAAAACTGAAGATAAGGATATACTAGATGTCTGTAGAAATAATAAATTTATTGAGAGTTTATTTTTCACTTGGTTAGACTATAATAAGTGTAGTTTAATCCTTTATCCAAGTGTGAGCAAACAAAGTTTGCACCTGAAAGTATCTTCAGGACTGGGGTAAGGTAGTACAACACCAGGCAACTCGTTGCAAAGGTGGAGAAAGCTCTCATCACTCCTATCTCAGTATCTTCCATAATGCAAAGTACATCTCCTTGCAGATATGTGTAATGCTATGCATTAAGGCAAGGGCCACTACCCATACCGGTTTCGACCTTTATTGAGGTCTCGACAGTGGGAGCCAGGCCCAGTAGTGGAGACACCAAGGCAGAAGCAATGAGAGGTCATCCCAACCTATAGGAGTTGCCAAAGGGTGTACAACCTTATTATTAAATTACTCTGGATTCAGAGAAAGATGTTGAGAGTTTATTTTTCACTTGGTTAGACTATAATAAATTTAGTTTAATCCTTTATCCAAGTATAAGCAAACAAAGTTTGCGCCTGAAGTATCTTCAAGACTGAGGCAACTCATAGTAAAGGTGGACAAGCTCTCATTACTCCTTGTCTCAGTATCTCCCATAATGCAAAGCACATCTCCTTGCAGACATGCATAGTGCTATGCATTAAGGGAAGGGCCACTACCCAGACCAGTTTCGACCTTTATTGAGGTCTCATCAGTTGGACCCAGACCCAGAAGTGGTGATACTAAGGCAGATGCAATGGAGAGGTCATATTTACTTATACGAGTTGCCGAAAGGTGTACCACCTTATTATTAAATTACTCTGGATTTACAGAAAGATGTTGGAAGTTTATTTTTCACTTGGTTAAACTATAATAAATTTAGTTTAATCCTTTATCCAAGTGTAAGCAAACAAAGTTTGCACCTGAAGTATCTTCAGGACTGAGGCAACTCGTAGTAAAGGTGGACCAAGCTCTTATTCCATTCCACATCCAATCCCACTGATTAGACCTCAATAAAGGTCGAAACCGGTCTGGGTAGTGGCCCTTCCCTTAATGCATAGCATTATACATGTCGCAAGGAGATGTGCTTTGCATTATGGGAGATACTGAGACAAGGAGTGATGAGAGCTTGGTCTACCTTTACTATGAGTTGCCTCAGTCCTGAAGATACTTCAGGTGCAAACTTCGTTTGCTTATGCTAGGATAAAGGATTAAAAGTGGAAAATTTCCAACAGATGTCTGTAGAAATTACTTTAAAAAATTATTAAATGAGATACACTAGCACAATAGTGGCAGGAAATTTTACTGGTAATCTGGTGGAAAAGTAATTGCAGTAGATATATGCAAACAAAATTGCTCAGATATGGGGATATAAGAATTATTTTATAGTCATTATATACATAATTCAGGTGCCCTGGTATAGAAAACCTGATATAGAAATAACTTTGCTCCATTTAAAATAATTTTAAATGGAGTAAAGTTATTGTCACATCGATCAGTAAATAGAAGAATATAACGATGCGTGAATTACACTGTGAGACAAAGTGAGAAATCAGACTGTAGTGGAAATGCATGTCATGATATGTATATCCTTGGGATATACATATCAGGTGTACATACATACCTTAGAATCCCACACCATCGAAAAAGTTGAAGATTACATCTACCTTGGCCAGTCCATAAAAATGAATAATGACATATCAAATGAAATAGCAAGGAGAAAAAGAGCTGCTTGGATAGCCTTCAACAAAATAAAATCAACAATTACCAACCAAAACATAGATATAGAAATAAGAGCCGCATCTTTTCATTAGTCACATCTTACTAGCATTAACTTATGGCAGTGAAATATGGAATACAACTTTAAAAGAAGAACAAAGCTTAATAACAACTCAGCGTGCAATAGAAAGAAGAATGTGCAATGTAAATAAAATAGATCATGTGAGACACACAGAAATCAGGAAGAAGTCTGGACTCAAAGATGTAATAAAAGCAATCTACAACAGCAAAAGAAGATGGGCAGGACATCTTGCCAGAATCAGAGACAACAGATGGACAGTTAGAGTAACAGACTGGTATCCGAGAGATACCAAAAGGAAACCTGGAAGACCAGCCTTAAGGTAGGAAGACCCAATGATTAAGAAAGTCGGAAGAAAATGGAGAAGAAAGTCCCAAGACAGGACTAGCTGGACTCTTTACGACCTGCAGTCATGGAGAAATCCTGACTGAAATCACAGGTCCAGCAAGGTAATCAAGCTAATATCCTTTGGATGACATGGATTTATAGGATATTATGATCATAGTGTGTGAAAAGTTTATAGCATTACTAACTACCTATTGACAGTTTTCTTCCAAATTAACCAGGATGACTGATAAGTCAGGACCCAAATATTATCAGGTTTTATATTTCAGTCTTCTGAGGTGCTTCATACTGGATTAATCCACCAAGATCTGGGTCTTTTTCATGTCATACTATCAAAAGCACTTCTTTTGGTAACCTTTCTTCTCCCATTTTGAGATTAGCTTTGCTAACACACATCTGAATGCTAACAATATCAAGTTCCTTCCTGATATCCTCTTTTTTTTTATATGTTTTTTTTTATGTGATACTGCCATTGAAGCCATCTGTTCAATTCCTCTAATCTTTCTTAACTCTCATATTTGTGGTCTCCCATCGAGTGTTTCATTTCTAACCTAGCTCAGTTTTAACCAAGTTAAAACAGGTTTGAACACTGTCATGTATATAGCTAGTTAAGTGTTTTGACTAATTTAACTTATTCCTTATAAATTTATTCTGTTGCTTCCTAGCATACTAGTTGTTGATAATTTTCTTGTCTATTTCCATATTTAATTTGTCATCTTCACTAAACATTGTGCCTAATTAGCTGAAATGTTCTATAGGATCTCTATTCTGGAGTCAACTGATGCAGCTGATGTTTTCAGTGTTCCTGCTTAGTTTTTATTCTTACCGGATTTTACATTAAAAAATTTAATGGAGAAGCATTGTGAATTCAACATAGAAACATATATAGCATTTGTAGTTTGCCAGAAATTCTTTGGCAGTCTTAAGGAACAAATGGTGGATTATACTCATGAATTTAAACATTCCACAACAACTACTTATTTAATATCTATATAGATGAAATAGTAAAGAAATGGAAGAAAAAAAAATAAAACCAGCATTTAAACTGGATCATGGAACTACGATAATACTTTGATTATGCTCAGAGCGCTAAACGAAACAGTGTTAAACAGGGTCATACTAAATAGGGACAGGGGAACACGTGACCAACAATAACAAGTTTTACTTTAATTTTATTTATTTTTATATTAACTTTCCTTTCATGGTTCTTGGTGTTTTGGAATGATGCACATGCAAGGTTTTAATTTGAAATACCATTGGTGATTTCAAATTAAACCCAGAAGAAGGGTTAAACAGTCTTTTGCAGCTTTGAATTCTGGTGCTCACTTCTGTTTGCGATATAAATGTGTACACTTTGGCATTCTCTTCCAGAGAAGTCCCGTTTCATCAACATGAAAAACTAATTCGGGAGGATAATTTCCTCTTTCAATTTTGACTCTTAAAGTTGATGGGATTCGAATTAGAGGTACCTTCTTTTTTTAAATCTATCGAATCAACCTCTGCTAGCTGCATAGTTTTCGCTCGTATCCTCTCTTTGTTTTTGAATATAATTAAAAATACTTCTGGCCTTTTTCATGATAATTGCTTGACTTAATGTCATGTTGCATTCAGTTTCATCATCAATCCAAATGGAAAGATGTTTCTCCGTTTCCTCTAAAACATTGCTTCTGGATCAGGTTACTTTTGTTGTAGAAGACCTTGTGGTTGTGGTTGCTGAACACTTAATTTTGTCCTTGTTTATTAAAATCATTCGTATGGTAGAAGTAGACAAATTTAAAGTGGCTCCAATGTCAACTTGATGTTAATCTTTTTCTCAGCATCTGCATTTTAATGACGAGCGAAATGCTTTTTCGTATAAATTTTGTTTTGTTTTACCCTTTTGCTGATAGGTTCAGGTTTGGGAATAATTGTATTATATGTGAATCGAGGGAAATACTGCAATAGATTGAATCACTATAAATTTAGTGCTTTTTTTCGGCTTTGAGTAGAACTGCATTATATTGAATCATGGAATATTTAGTGCTTTTTTAGGATTTGGAAAAAACTGCATTATAGCAAATCAGCATTAAACGGGGTCTTACTGTATACTTAACATGCTTTTGTTTGCACATGACCAAATTATCATAGCAAGAAACTCAGAAGATCAATATACTCCTTAAACATAATTACAAAAAGAATTTTGAATGTAAATATCAATAGACAAAACAAAATTCGTCCTTTAGATTTTAAAGGACCATCTCCAGTCAGAAGTAAAATCATTATTGAAAATAATATTTTAGAACAAATTAACTGCTTCAAATAACTTGGATGTGCTGTATATCATATACAAAAGAAGCTGACATCGATATCAAACTTTCTAACTTAAAGATAGCAGGGATGATCAATAATATTTTCAACCCTAACCAAGTTCAAAAGCATACAAGAATAGGAGTTTATAAAGTTTTGGCAAGACCTTTACTGTACAGAAGTGAAATATGGATCATAACAGCTGCAGAAGAAAAAATGACTGTAAACTGGAGAAATTAAATTCCTATGTCCTAGAGAGTACAGCAGGGTGTACTCTCTAGGACAATAGAAGCACATAAATATAAAAAACTAGTGTATGGTGAAGTGAAATCGAGTTGAATAAGGGTGAAGTGCCCCAGGGCTCTGCTCTAAGACCACTATTTAATTTTTACATCAGTGATATATTAGAAGATTTGAGGGGGAGAGGATGTTCAGTTGTTTGCTGATGATGCAAAACTGAGAAGGATGATTTAAATAAATTGGCAGTGTGGGAAAAGGATGATGGCTATCAATTTAATGTTCCAAAATGTAACATAATGCAGTCATTCTTAATCAGGGGATCTCAGAAAATTTATAGAACATTTCTAGTTTTTAAAATTTTGAAACCTCTTAAAATAATTTTTTTGCTCTTTATTTTACTTTGTGTTTCAAACTTGTTTTGTATTAGTAATCAGAATTATGCAGTAGTTTTAGTTTCTTTTGTGGAGGCTCCACAAGTCTTTCACTGCTGGCAACACTGCCACCCAATTCATATAATAACTGCAGATTTAAGTCTGATTTCCGTTTTCAAGAAGAAAAGTTTGGTCCAATTTTGGATGCATATCCAGAGTATTTGTTGCCTTTTGTTTCTACATATTTGTGTGAAAAGGGATTTTCCACAATGGTAAATATTAAAATGAAATTGACTCCAAATAGACTTCTGAATGCGAATAGCATTGAGTAACATAATTGAAACAAGAATTAGTAGTGTTAAACAGCAGAGGTCTCATTAAAATTCAGTTAAGTTGATTTTTGTTTTTTGATATTTTTTGTCATTATAATCTTATTTTTTTTAAAAAAAAGTGTAATTATTATTATTATGTTACTACAAACTATGGGGGGATGCAAAAATATTTTAGGATACTTAAGGGGCTGCAACTACTAAAAGGTTAAGAACCACTGATGTAATGTACTTCAGGATGAAAATATTACATACTCTGTATCATATTGGTACCAGATTACAGGAAATTGATGAGGCTAGGAATATAGGAATGATGTTGGATAACGATTTGAAATTCAGATGACATTTCAAAGGTTGGCGAAATAGCTCAGAGGATTACTTGGATGTTAAAGAAAACATTCACAAGTAAAGATGGGAAGGCTATCCATCTTTATAAGGCTATGATCTGGCCATGAAAAGAAGTGGATTTGAAAATTTTGAAAGAATGGACAGCTCAAGACGATACTCCAATATCACCCAAATGGAGGACATGGAAGTCAAGATTAACAAGAAAAAGATGGAATGAGACAGAAATAGACCATGATGACTGCATCATCTGTAATTTCATTAGTGGCATTGAATGGCCAGCAAGCAAGAAGAAAAAAAGTGATTCTTCTGGTAGCATGGAAAAGAAAAGAGAAAAATGACTGATTTAGTAAAGAATGTGATGATATGATGATATATTATTTTCATAGGCATATAGTATCATATATACTGATTTCCAACTTGCAACCTTTTCTAGTTAGGACTGGATTATAGGAATGGAATGTCATCATGAGTCAAGAATTAACTGTATTAATATTTAAGTATATACAGCATAAATATCGTCATAGCTATACCATAATATAATTGTGCATGTTCATAGTTATACTTCACTATTTGAGAATGAATGGCCCCTTTTAGTTGAAAATTCATAAGCATTGGTTCTGGATTACATACAGTTTTACCATGGCACATTTTATTTTCTTCATATGAAACTTTAAAAATTGCATTTGTTTTCTACATCAGTATCAGCAGACTTTTCAGACTCAGTAATAACTTTCAGTTTATTAGATGTTATTATTAAAAGAGACCGCCATGGATGCATTAAACTAAAACTAATAATTAAGTTTTACTCTAACCTTGCACCAGCTGTCGTATCTTTTTGTGAATTCATTCACACTGCCTGCACTCACAACCTCCATAGGCAATCCATTCCAATCATGCAACACAAAGAAACATCTCACTCCCATTCCCATCTCCATTGCATTCATTCTTAGATTCCACGGATGCCTTCTACTACTCTCCCGATCATCGAATTCCTGGTATATACCCTCAAGGGGTGTATAGGATATGATAGTAATACATGAAAAATTTCCATCGTTACTAACTTCCTATTTAAAATTTTCCTCCAAATCAGTCTGTTAAATGCCAAGACTCCTATATTATCAGGTCTTATATTTCTGTCTTCTAAGGCACTTTTTACTGTATCAATCCACCCATATCTTGGTCTTCCTCTGGGTCTTTTTCCAAGCAAGCAGAGAACACTTGTTTTACTAATCTTTCCTCTCTCGTTCTGCTTAAGTGACCATACCACCTGAGATTAGCTCTGTTAATGCATTCCTGGATGCTGACAATATCAAGTTCTTTCCTAATATCCTCGTTTTTAATATGATATTGCCATTGATGCCATCTGTTCACGCCTTTAATCTTTCTCAGGACTCTCATATCTGCGGTCTCTAGTCTTTGGTCAAGTGTTTTACTTCTGACCCAGCTCTCAGATTCATCAGTTTGAACTGGTTTGAACACTGTCTTGCATACAGCTAATTTAGTGTTTTGACTAATTTCTCTCTTATTCCATATAAATGTATTCAGTTGACTTCCTACCATACCAGCTTTGTTGATTCTGTGGTCTATTTCCATATTTAATTTACCATCTTCACTAAAAATCGTGCCTAAGTAGCTGAAATGTTTTACTTGTTCCACAGGTTCTCTGTTCACAACGCAGTTGACATTTTCAATGATTCTGCCTATTTTCATTGTTTTTGTCTTGTTATTGCTGACCTTCATACCATATCTATTACAACAATTATTCAATTTAGTCAGGGAATCTTGCAAACTTGTAGTGGATTTATTTAGAAGTATAACATCATCTGCATAAAGCAAAGAGCTGAGATTAAGAACTCCAATTTTGATATCATTTTAATACCACTTTCCTTCATAATGTGATCCATATAGATAATGAATAACAGAGGGGATAATGTACTTCCTTCAATTCTAACTGCTGACTCGCAACTCAAATAAAGACTAAGTATTGCTTGATATAAAGCCCCATTGACACCATATAACTGTAGTGTATTGAATAGCTTCTCTATTGGCACCTTGTCATATGCCTTTTCCAGATCGACAATGCTTAAATAGAGATCTTTGTTATATTCCAATGCTTTCTCAACTAATTGTCGTAAAGTGAAGATCTGTTCCTGACAGCCTCTATTTGGCCTGAATCCAGCTTGTTCTTCACCAAGCTTTTCTTCCACAATTCTTATCAACCGTTTCTCAAGTATACTAGCATAAATCTTGCCAGGAACACTCAGCAGGGAAATACCTCTGTAATTCTCACATTGTTTTATTTCCATTTTTTATATATGGGTACTATTGGAGCTCTACTCCAATCATCAGGAATTTGTCCCTCTGTCCAGGCTTTCTGAACTATACACTGCAGCCAATGTAAGACTTTTATACCACCATACTTTAGCATTTCTGGTCGAATATCATCTACTCCTGCTGCCTTTCCACATTTCAAGCCCTTGATGGCTTTTTTTCCACTTCAAGTATGGATATGTATTCCTGTCTATGCCTGTCAAGTGTTTTTTACCACTGTACTATCACTGCTTGTTTCATTTAGCAATTTTTCAAAGTAATTACTCCATACTTCGAGGATATTTTTTCTCCCGTTTTCATGTCACCTTTATCATCTCTAATTCCTTTTACAGCACTCTTTCCTCCATTTCTAAGCTTCTTCAACAACCTCCAGAATATCTTATCACCTTCTTGATATTTATTTTCTAAATTCTTGCCAAAGTCCTCCCATGACTTTTGTTTAGCTAGTTTTACACACTGTTTAGCTTTCTTACATTTGTCTCTGTATTCTCTAAGAGCACAAGCTGACTTATTTGTCAGGAACTTTTGATATGCTTTCTTCTTCTTTTCCTTCACTGCCTCTTTAACTTCCTGTGTCCACGGAGTTCTGATTTTTCTATACTTGCAGACAACCTCACCACATTCCTCTCTGGCTGAATCAATCAGTTTTCTTCAAGGTTGGTTCTTGTTCTCAAACTCTTTCATTTTTTTTTTCAATAATCTTTGTGTAGTTTAGTCTACAGTTCACATCTGAGAGCTGCTCAACTTTTATTCGCTTTAAAACTTTCTTACATGTCATTCTTTTCAATATGAAATTCAATTTTATCCTGCTCAAGACTAAATAGTGATCGCTTCCAATTTCAAATCCTCTGTACGCACTTGTGTCCTGCACCAGGGAGAAAACATCACTATCAACAATAACATAGTGAGACTTTTCTTATTCCTTGCCTCTTCTCTCCATGTGAATTTGTGCGCATTTTTATGTTGGAACATGGTGTTAGTAATAACCAGCCCATGGCCTGAGCAGAAATGCAACAGGTATTTGCCATTATTATTAACTTTGCTCTTTTCTCCAAATTTTCCCAAAACATTTTTGTATGTCTGACAATCATTTCCTACTCTGCTATTTAGATCCCCAACAAGGACCAACTTTTCCTTTTTCATTGTGTCAGTTAATTTCTCTAGAGAAGTGGTTCCCAAACTTTTTCAGGCCACTGCCCCCTCGAATCCATAAAATCATCGTCAGTGCCCCTGTGTCTTACCTGAATCCACCCTACATTTAGAAAAGCGATTCACACAGCCCACAAGGAATGGTAATAACATTTTAAAAACAAACATTAATTTATAATTTAAAGTTATTTTAAATCCAAAAAAAAAAAAAAACATTTAACATTAATGGCAACTTTACATTAAAATCTAATAAAACATTGTATTATAAGGCTATTCAATAGCAGCTATTGACTTGATTATTTTGAAAATCCTTAATGTGATGGATGGGCTTCATGGAGACATAGTTTTTCTATGTGTGGTTTAATATAACTTAGCAGTAGTCTTAAATCTCTACATTGAGTTATCTGGAGTCTTATTCAAATTAAGTGGATATGGAATCCAACATTATTTCAAAGCCGAATAGAGAAACCACAAGCGTTTCAGTGAAACTACAAAAGTCTCATACCGAATATAGAAACTATAAAAGTTTCAGCAGATCCAAGCGTAAGCAAACCTTTCATGACAGGAGCAACTCGTAGTAAAAGTTGAGTAATACTGATCACTATCCTTAGTATTTCCCATAATGTAAAAGACATCTCCTAGTGGACATGCATAACATCATACATGTCCACTAGGGGATGTGTTTTATATTATGGGAAATACTAAGGACAGTGATCAGAGCTTACTCCATCTTTACTACAAGTTGCTCCTGTCATGAAAGGTTTGCTTACCCTTGGATCTGCTGAAACTTTTATAGTTTCTCTATTTGGCTTTGAAATCCAAATACTGATTACTATCTGAAATCACTGAAATCTCTTTGCAGAAAGAGCAGAGATCTCTTTCTACAACCAAAACTCTTTATAAGATTTCTTAAATTTTGGCATCAGCTCAAAGTCATTTTGCAGCTCAATTAGTTCTTCCTCTATGGCTCCCACTACCTCAGTATCGGAAAATGGATTTATTATCTAATCTGGAATTTCCAACGAAAGTAAATCCTTGATCTACTTGCCTTGTCATGATGAACTTCTTCAAATGTTCAATTATTCTGGAAGGCTTCATGGCCTCATTTAAGAAGACCCTTTCACACGATGGCAACTGCTGGTTTGTTGGTGCTGGTATGCATCCATATTTTAGGTATTCAAAGGTGTACTGCCTACATTTCTTCTTTGATGCATCTGCCATTTCTATTCTGGAACATGCAGAAATAAGCGTACATACATATTTGAAAGCAGTTTTCATAAATAATAATCTTTATCTTTATATCCTCACAATATAACAGGAACCTATAATTTGCCAAGCTGTGACACAACACTTACATAGCTAAACTCTTCACATTTTTGTTCAGTAAATAAGAACATGGGAAAATACATTATAACACACTCCATACTGTTAAGGTAAAAAAGGACCACTTCAGAAATTACTAACAAAAAACTCGAAAAATGTCTTGGAAAACAAAAAATGTCTTGAAAACAATAACAATAATAATAATTTGTTTTTTAACATTTTATTATTTCTCAGATAAATTACATTCATGATATGAACACAATTATCATCATCATCATCATCAAATTCCTGCCATGTACCCTCAAGGGGTGTACAGGATATGACAGTACTACATGAAAAAATTACATCATTACTAACTTCCTATCTACAATTTTCCTCCAAATCAGTCTGTTACTTGTCAAGACTCCAACATTATCAGATCTTATATTTCTATCGTCTAAGGCACTTTGTACCGTATCAATCCACCTATATCTTGGTCTTCCTCTGGGTCGTTTTCCTGCCAACCTTGCAGAGAACACTTGTTTTGCTAATCTTTCCTCTCCCATTCTATTTAAGTGACCATACCATCTGAGATTTGCTCTGCTAACGCATTCCTGGATGCTGACAATGTCAAGTTCTTTCCTAATATCTTCATTTTTAATATGATATTGCCATTGATGCCATCTGTTCATGCCTCTAATCTTTCTCAGGACTCTCATATCTGCGGTCTCTAGTCTTTGGTCAAGTGTTTTACTTCTGACCCAGCTCTCAGATCCATAAGTTAAAATTGGTTTGAACACAGTCTTGTATACAGCTAATTTAGTGTTCCGACTAATTTCTTTCTTATTCCATATGAATTTATTCAATTGACTTCCCACGATACCAGCTTTGCTGATTCTGTTGTCTATTTCTATATTTAATTTACCATCTTCAGTAAAAATTGTGCCTAAGTAGCTGAAATGTTTTACTTGTTCCACAGGTTCTCCATTCACAACACAGTTGACATTTTCAATGATTCTGCCTATTTTCATTGTCTTTGTATTTTTATTGCTGACCTTCATACCATATCTATTACAACAGCTATTCAATTTAGTCAGAGAATCTTGCAGACTTCTAGTGGATTTATTTAGAAGTATAACATCATCCGCATAAAGCAAAGAGCTGACATTAACATCTCCAATTTTGATATCAGGTTTAATACCACATTCCTTCATAATGTGATCCATATAGATAATGAATAACAGAGGGGATAATGTACATCCTTGTCTCACACCAGATTTAACATTAAACCATCTTCCTGTACTTCCTTCAATTCTAACTGCTGACTCACAACTCAAATAAAGACTAAGTATTGCTTGATATAATGCCCCATTGACACCATATAACTGCAGCGTATTGAATAGCTTCTCTCTTGGCACCTTGTCATATGCCTTTTCCAAATCGACAAAACTTAAATACAGATCTTTGTTATATTCCCATGCTTTCTCGACTATTTGTCGTAAAGTGAAGATCTGATCCTGACAGCCTCTATTTGGCCTGAATCCAGATTGTTCTTCACCAAGCTTTTCTTCCACAATTCTTCTCAACCGTTTCTCAAGTATACTTGCATAGATCTTGCCAGGAACACTCAGTAGGGAAATACCTCTGTAATTCTCACATTCAGTTTTATTTCCCTTTTTATATATGGGTACTATGAGAGCTCTACTCCAATCATCGGGAATTCGTCCCTCTGTCCAGGCTTTCTGAACTATGCAGTGCAGCCACTGTAAGATTCTCATACCACCATACTTCAGCATTTCTGGTCGAATATCATCTACTCCTGCTGCCTTTCCACATTTCAACCCTTTGATGGCTTTTTCTACTTCAAGTATGGATATGTATTCCTGACTGCATGCCTGGTCAGTGTTTTTTACCACTGTGCTGTCATCACTGCTTGTTTCATTTAGCAGTTTTTCAAAGTAATTACTCCATACTTCAAGGATATCTTTTTCTCCTGTTTTCATTTCACCTTTATCATCTCTAATTCCTTTTACAGCACTCTTTCCTCCATTCCTAAGCTTCTTCAACAGCCTCCAGAATATTTTGCCACCTTCTTGATATTTATTTTCTATATTCTTGCCAAAGTCCTCCCATGACTTTTGTTTAGCTAGTTTTACACACTGTTTAGCTTTCTTACATTTGTCTCTGTATTCTGTAAGAGTAAAAGCTGACTTATTTGCCAGGAACTTTTGATATGCTTTCTTCTTTTCCTTCACTGCCTCTTTAACTTCCTGTGTCCACCAGGGAGTTCTGTTTTTTTATCTTTGCACACAACCTCACCACATGCCTCTCTGGCAGAATCAATCAATGTTTCCTTCAGAGTTTGCCACTGAATCCCCAAGGTTTGATTCCTGTTCTCAAACTCTTTCATTTTATTTTCAATAATATTTCTGTATTTTAGTCTACAGTTTACATCTGAGAGCTGCTCAACTTTTATTCGCTTTAAAACTTTCTTACATGTTATTCTTTTCAATATGAAATTCAATTTTATCCTGCTCAAGACTAAATAGTGATCACTTCCAATTTCAAATCCTCTGTACACTCTGGTGTCCTGCACCAGGGAGAAAACATCATTATCAACAATAACATAGTCAATGAGACTTTTCTTATTTCTAGCCTCTTCTCTCCATATGAATTTGTGCACATTTTTATGTTGGAACATGGTGTTAGTAATAACTAGTCCATGTCCTGAGCAGAAATCCAACAGATATTTGCCATTATTATTAGCTTTGCTCTTTTCTCCAAATTTTCCCAAAATATTTTTGTATGTCTCACAATCATTTCCTACTCTACTATTTAGATCCCCAACAAGGACCAACTTTTCCTTTTTCATTGTGTCAGTTGCTTTTTCTAAAGCCTCAAAAAATTCCTCCACTTCTACCTTAGTAGAACCTTCTGTGGGACCATAGGCACAAATAAGTCTCATTGTCCAGTTCCCCATTCTCATATTTGCCCACATTACTCTACTTGAGACTGACTGCCATTCAAGAAGATTAGCCTCGTATTTTGTGTTGAATACTATGGCTACTCCTTCTTTTCCTTGATTGTTATTGCCTGAATATAACATTTTGTATTTATTGCTCAGAAAGATCTCACCAGTTTTGGTCTTTTTTGTTTCAGTCACCCCTATTATGTCGATCTGGTACTTATCTAATTCCTCAGCTAGCTCCATTTCTTTGCCATTCAGGCTTCTTACGTTGATAGTACCGATCTTTAACTCTGGTGATGTTGAGTTGGGGTTTGTTTTCAGATTTGTTCCAGTAGCTGACTTTTCGCTGTTCGCCCTGGTTCCCTGGCGAAAACAACGGGGGCCTTGTTTAACCGGGCGACGCCCCAGCCGGTATGAAATTTTGTCATGTTGTACCATCATTTTTATTTTGGTTTAACCAATAAGAATACAATTTGGTCGGCTAAATCCCAAATTGCCAGCCCATCCTCGTTCGTTCAGTATCAAAGTAGATACCCAACAGGGTGCACCAAGAGAAGGTGAGGATTGGACATTAGGTCAGAAGCCCTGGTCGGTTCTCTGCATTCCTTTAAAGGCTATGTGGAGGTCTCCTCTCAGTTATACAGCTTTGACCCTTAAGCACCCCTCGTAAAGAACACAATTATGCATAACAAATACTTTCTCGTACATAAAGTTTTTTTAAATAATAACAATAACTGTAAGGCCGGTTTTTTCAGCTGGTTCCCGAGTTAGTCGATCTCTGGCACTGGCTAGCGGGTTTTTTCTCCCGGAAACTCGGGTTTTTCATCCCGGAAACTCAAGAAAATCGACCATAGAACCCACACCATTTTCAGACATTAAAAATATTGTGTTAGGGTTAGAGACCACGAGATGGCAGCACTAGCCTGCCGCCTTCTTCACTGTGTACCGATGAATCAGTGATAGCCCTGGGCTAGCTATCTCTCTGATTGGTTTCCAGTGGAGATTGAACTGCCCACTCAGTCTCCAAAAGTTAGATAGGGTAAACGTCCCCGCCTACTACCTATACGGGAACAACATATACGTTGTAAACAATAACTGTTTACAACGTATATTATTATACTATTCATAATGATGATTATTACAGATGTTTCTTTGCAATTTTACACTATATATACAGTATCAATGGATATAATCACTCTATATTGCATACTTTTGTTACAGTTATTACATACATTTGGTTACATATGATACATCTTGGATGGGAACTAATTTCTCTGCTTTCATCCTCTAAGCTTATCTGAGGATGACACCAGTTGGGGTTTTTTTTTTCCCTGTGTTGGGAAGCTATGAAACCTATGATTTGAGAAATTCGAGCGCGCGCACAGACACACACACACACACAATAACTTTGTATGTATTGATGCGTTGCTGAACTGGAAGCCTGAACGAATATATTGAGTTTCATTAAGTTTGTATGGTATTTTGGGTGCATGTTTCTTGTTCATAGTATGTCCTTAGAGCTCTTTTCAGGCTGTTGTAGTTTGTAAGGTTTCTGTATTCAAAAGGTAATTTGTTTATCATGTTTGGGATGTAGAAGTTTCACATGGCCTTTCCATAGCGATTATTGTATTTATATGTTTATATTTATATTTTGGCATAGTTCTTTGTATATTATTGTTTTTAGGCATATGGGAACTATGTCTTTTAACCTGTAATAATAATAATCAAACAGCCGCAATTAATTATTGCACATTTCAACATTTTGCAGCACACCTTCAGCCCCCCCCCCCCCCCCCCCCTGCCTGCTTGCCCCTTAGCGCTCCCTTAAGTAATCAAACCATCCACCAGGGAAGTAGTACTGCCTACTTTGGGAACCACTGCTCTAGAGCCTCAAAAAATTCCTCCACTTCTACCTTAGTAGAGCCTTCTGTGGGACCATAGGCACAAATAAGTCTCATTGTCCAATTCCCCATTCTGATATTTGCCCATATCACTACTTGAGACTGCTTGCCATTCAAGAAGATTAGCCTTGTATTTAGTGTTGAATACTATGGCTACTCCTTCTTTTCCTTGATCGTCATTGCCTTAATATAACATTCTATTTATTGCTCAAAAAAGTCTCACCAGTTTTTGTCTTTTTTGTTTGTCACTCCTGTTATATCGATATGGTACTTATCTAATTCTTCAGCTAGCTCCATTTCTTTGCCATTCAGGCTTCTTATGTTGGAAGTACCGATCTTCAACTCTGGTGATATTGAGTTGGGGTGTGTTCCAGTAGCTGACTTTTCGCTGTTCACCCGTGTTCCCTGATAAAAACAACGGGGGGGGGGGGGGCTTGTTTAACCGGGCGAGCATGAAATTTTGTCATGTTGTACCATCATTTTGTATATTGGTTTAAGCCAATAAGAATACAATTTGGTCAGCTAAATCCCAAATTGCCAGCTTATCCTCGTTCGTTCAGTATCCAGGTAGATACCCGACAGGGTGCACCATGAGAAGGTGAGGATTGGACATTAGGTCAGAGGCGCTGGTCAGTTTCCGCATTCCTTTAAAGGCTATGTGGAGGTCTCCTCTCAGTTATACAGATTTGACCCTTAAGCACCCTGGAATATTCTATCAAGAAGGGATATTTGTGGAACTACAAGGCAGGTGATTACAACTTGCTTTGGAAGAAGCTTAAATCTGTACTATGGCATAAAACACTGCAGGGTAAGGATGTTAGCAGTATTGAACTGTATACCTATGGTAAGGAGGGTTAATCAGGTAGGAGTTAGATGGATGAATAATATCATTAAGCATGAGCTTCAGAAAAAGAAAATGCTGTGAAGGGTAGATAAGGAGAAAGGTGACCAGCAAACTGATGAACAGCACAAGACTCAGACAAGAAAGGTGACCAGTATGGCAAGGAAGGCAATATCAGATTATGAAAAGAATCTAGCATAACAAGCCAGAGGAAATCCCAAAGAGTTCTTTCATTACGTGGCAAGTAAGAGGAAGAATGACTATGGAAGATTAATCTTAAGTGATGATGATCACGAGGAGACAGAAGCAGATAAAATATTTGAGTTACTGAGAGACCACTTTGCAAGGGTATATCATCATAGTGAGATTACTGCTATGTGACAAACACTAATGTGGAAACAGAGGTAGATGAATTGGAGGTTTTTAGGATATTGCAGAATCTCATTATAAACACAGCTGTGGGATCAGATGGGATATCAGCTAGGGTTTTGTGTGAATATGCAAGCTAGCAATGCCTCTGACTAGGCTCTTTAAGTCTCAGGGAGCTTAAGGATCAAAGCTGTATAACTGAGAGGAGACCTCCACATAGCCTTCAAAGGAATGCAGAGAACCGACCAGGGCTTCTGACCTAATGTCTAATCCTCACTCTTTCGTGATGCATCCTGTTAGGTATCTACCTGGATACGGAATGAACGAGGATGGGCTGGCAATTTGGGATTCAGCCAACCAAATTGTACTCTTATTGGCTTAAACAAAAATTTCAAATTATGGTACAACATGGCAGAATTTCATGCCGGCTGGGGTGTTGCCCAGTTAAACAAGGGCAAACAGCGAAAAGAAAGTCAGCTACTGGAACAAATCTTAAAGCACACAGCAACTCAGTACCAGCACTCAAGATCGGTACTATAAACATAAGATTTGTTGAATGGCAAAGAAATGGAACTAGCTGAGGAATTGGATAAGTACCAGATTGACATAATAGGGGTGACTGAAACAAAAAAGACGAAAACTGATGATATCTTTCTGAGCAATAAGTACAAAATGTTATATTCAGGTAATGACAATCAAGGAAAAGAAGGAGTAGCCATAGTATTTAACACTAAATATGAGGCTAATCTTCTTCAATAGCAGACAATCTCAAGTAGAGTGATGTGAGCAAATATGAGAATCGGGAACTGGACAATGAGACTTATTTGTGCCTATGTGCCCACAGAAAGTTCCACTAAGGTAGAAGTGGAGGAATTTTTTGAGGCTTTAGAGAAAGCCACAACTGACACAATGAAAAAAGGAAAAGTTGGTCCTTGTTGGGGATCTAAATAGCAGAGTAGGAAATGATTGTCAGACAAAAAAAAATTTAGAAAATTTGGCGAAAAGAGCAAAGCTAATAATAATGGCAAATACCTGTTGGATTTCTGCTCAGTATATGGACTGGTTAATACAATGTATGAACATAAACATTGTATTAACTATCATATCCTGTACACCCCTTGAGGGTACATGTCAGGAATTTGATGATGATGATGATGATGATAGAATATTCCTCATGTTTTATTCACGCAATGTTCCACCTCTCTCAATCTCCGAAGTCAATACTGCATGGTCTCTTTCATCAATAGGATGCTATGTGGTCACCTTGGTTATGGATAGCTCTTCTGATTTTATGACCAGGTCCAGTACTCTCCCACCCCTAGTTCCTTCCATCACATGCTGCCTGAAATAATTATCTCTTAGCAGGTGTATAAATTCTATTTCCTTTCTGCCATGTGATCTTTATTCCTTCCAATCTATATCTCCATAGTTAAAGTCCCCCATAATTACATGACCTTTACTCATTGTTGTAATTTGGTGATGTATGTGTCCCAGATCATCTGTGGAACTCCCTTGCCTATAGCAAAATGTATATTTTGTCTTACTGGCCTTAATCTCACATTAGATTGCTTCAAAGGCACAGTCACCCTCCCACCTGTCTCCTGTTCTTTTTGGTTGCAATTTACCTGCTATCATCAGCAGTACTCCCCCCCCCCCCATTCTATCTTCTCTGTCTTCCCTGAAAATACCAAATCCTTCACATTTAATCTCTGTAACTTTTGGTGAGGTTGCACTAACCAACACCAAAAACTCCTCCCTCTTGTTCCTGATACTTCTGGCATTAGTATATAGAAACTGCAGCATCCCTTTAATCCTTCACTCTCCTGTATTTTCTGAATTTACTACCATATTCAATATTTTTGCTTGAGAGACTAGATTGCTTACTTGGTCATTCTCACACTCACTCGCTTAATGTATGCTTTCACACAAACTCACTTGCTAGCACCCTAATTGCTTAAGTTTCCCTGAATTTGCATGTCAGCATGATCAGTGAACAAAACTCTCTCCAGACACTTAACACCAAAACCATTCAGATGCAGTCCATCCACATTGTAGAAATTCTTCTTTCCATCAAATAGAGATCACAGATCCACAAATTCTACATCATTCCTTTTACACAATCTACATATAGACTCATCGGCTATTAGTGCCCTCCTCCTCTATTCGTCTCTGTCTTAGCATGGTAGGAGACTTACAATCTTCACCTTCTTGCTCTTCAGTTTTGCTTTTCTAACAACTCCTTTACATCCTTCCTCATAGCATACTTCTTGCCTCTGAAATCATGTCTACCAACCAGATTACAGGATAAGAAGGAATATGTTTGTTTCCTGAACAGCTGGAGAGTTCTTTGGGAAACTGGGGAAAGATATTCCAGAGAACAGAGACATATGGAATGAAATGAAAACAGAATCAGAAGTTCAGTATGTTTTGAAGCAATGGAGTGCCATTTGGCAACTGTTTTTATCTTTATATGTTTACAGGAATGGGGATGCCAATTTGGTGAAGCAGCACTTATGAAATACCTATGGAAAATGGGATAATGCAGAAATATATCTTTGAGAAAGTAATTGGAGGAATTCTGAGAAAGATCATCTCTTAAGTGGAGTGTCCTCTTCTGGATAGCATCAAGCATTTGTTGTGAATTTTATTTTCTTATCTGTACAACAGAAAGTGATGCCAAGTTTTTTACAGTCTGGGTGGTTTGACTTTGCATGTGATGTGGCTGTACTAGGAAAGACTAATGTGTAAGTCTGTAAAACCGTACTTGTAAAACCAAACTATGTTTGGTTTTACAAGTCAGTCCAAAAAGAGAAATCTGATCATGAAATGAGATCTTTCTTGCAAGAAATAAGATAGGACTGTTTTGGTCGCATTGAAGTTTACTACGTTATTCTTATCCACTTCACTTAAATGGTAAGGAATGTAATGTAATAATTGTAATAATAATCAAGGCACCTTTTGATACTCAAAAGGTGCCTTGATTCTTTTATTGTATTTCGGTTATTCCTCTTAAGAAAAACTGAAGTTTAGCTACATATTACCACAAATTGCTAAATTCTTACTTTCTTCCTGAATTTTAGTGAAACTTAGTACATATGTGTGTTCAAAGTCAGCTTCATGTTCATAAGAAGGAAACCAGACAGAAAATTCAACTTCATAGCTTGATTAACATAATACTGTGGAACAGCAAGTGAGCCATATACTGAATAATCACTGCTGTGTCCAAACTAATGTGCATAATACAGAATTTCTCCCTTTCGGTTACTTAAGTTTTATATACAGTGAGCCTTTGTAGCTCAGTTAGTCATGATGTGATACCCTCAGTTGGAAAGTCCTACTTTGAAATTGTTTAAGACAAAGAATCTTCATAAACAGCTTTTCACCTGAAGGTGAATTAGTTGGTATGATACAGATGATTTTTTTTCATCCCATTGAACAGACAAACCATCCAGAAGATCTGTGTAATTTACTGACAAAATTCATTACACCCAATAGCAGTATTCAAGTATAAACACCACCAGAAGAAAATAATTTGATCTTAAAAAAATAATAATAAAATCCGTATTGTAGAAGCAATGTAATTGTTTGTACATCACTTTACAGCATTAATTTGCCAACAATCTGGAGGGTGGTCATTCTAAGATCACATTTAGCCTGATTTCTCTGAATTAGCTTTGTTTTTACCTGTTCTCCCCCTCCCCTCCAGAGAGGTACCTTGGTAGGACGTTTGATAGTTCCTTTGCAGTTACAATTTGAATTGTTTTTACAGACACACAGCACTCAATCCAGTTGAGTGCTGCGTGTCTAACTAAATTACATATATCATTTTGTGTTAGTTAATTTTAATTAATTTATCCTGTAACAAGTATCAAATTCCTTCTTAAAACTGTTGATTTTACCATTAATGTTGAGTTTTCAACATTAATGGTAAAATGATTTTTTTTTTGTTAATTACCAAAAAAAAAAAAAAAAAAAAATCACAAAACAGGTACACTGGTGGCTTAATCTTTCTCTTATCTTTAACTTGTTAAATTCTTATAGCTAACATTACACCATTCCTCCATTAAGCTAATGAATCTTCTCTGATTATGTTTAAATTCTCTTGTCATCTGTTAAATTATCTGTGACCAAAGTATTAATGGACTGTAATCTGATGATACAGTACTCCTCTGTAATGACAAGGAGAACTAGGACAAATTCTTGACAAAATTAACAAGATCGTTAAGAACAGAGGACTTCAGCTCATTCCTAGCAAGACAAAGATTATGGTTCTCAAAGGAAATACAGACAGGGAAGCTCCTGAGAAACAAGTGTACCTTAATGGAGAAAGAATTGCTGTTCAGAAGACATCAGAAGGAGATTAGGAATGGCTAAAACAACTGTCAGAGACTGGTAGAAAATCTGGAAGGATGGATCTATCTCCATGGGAATGAAGTTGAGGATTTTGGATGCAGCAGTTTTTCCAACAGCAACTTATGGGTGTGAGGCTTAGAACCTCAATAAGCCTGATAGGAAAAGGATATCTGCTTTTGAGATGTGGTATTACAGAAGGTTGTTGTGGATATAACATTGAAAGGCAGACAAATGGGTGTATCTAGAAATGATCGGTAGAACTTTAAGGCTCCTTATGGATATTGACAGAAGAAAGTTGAAATACTTTGGACACATTGAGAGGATGGAAGGAAGACTTCTCAGAACAGTAATAGAAGGTCAAGTTCCTGAAGAAGAAAAAAGAGGCAGGGAGTAGACTATCAGTGAGATGGGTGGATGGTGTGTCCAGAGTGACTGATCTTCAGAGATTTTGAAGCCTTCAGAAAAGCATATAACAGACCACTTGGCGAAGACTGGTGTGGCACATCACCATGCATCTGAGTGACCATTATGACATCTGTTGATGTCCAATGAACAGTGAATGAATGGAATCTGATATCAGGATGACTAGAGATATATACAACTTTATTAATTTTACGAATGAAACCTCTTTTTTAAACCTGCAATCCCAAGCTTTACTTGTTTCCCCACCAGCATTATTCCTGGATTTAAAATTTCCCGTTAACCAGAATACAAAAGTCATACTTATTAACTCGGTTCCCTTTCCACTCTTCAAATTTAAAACATCATCCTGTGAAGAACTGATATCAGAATAATGGACTATTCTACTTAGCTTCATGTTATCAATAAAGAAATTTTTTCTTAATGTTTGAACCCAAATCTTCAACATATTGAACAAGGTTTATAATGCTGAATCCTTGGGTATTCCACTCCTAGCAAAACACTACTTGTATGTCAACTAATTTTCCACCTCTCTCAATAAATAATCATCAATAAAATGCATCAAAATAGCATGTTAATCAACAGGTTCTTAAGTAGACCACTATTAAAAGCTTTGCTGAAATCCAAAGCTATTTTTCCTCACCATCCCTTCACATAAAGTAAGCTAGTTACAAACTTAAAGATTAAAAATTTCAGAACTAGTGTCCAGGTGATTGCATACCATATGATTCCTAATTAACTTTCCATTACTGTCTGTAAAGACTTACTTTTCTGTAATTCTCCACTTTATTGCCTGAACTTTCCTTATGAATTGAAGGGAATAGTCTCTTTATATGCCATTCCTTTTCATGAAATATTCTGTGTTAAAGAATAACTGGGTGTTTACAATTTACTAAGGGTTGAGCAGCATTCATCAAGGGAAAAAATATATATTCTAGATTAAAATCCTTTTTTTTTCTGTATTATAAATGTATTTATTTGTTGCAGTTCTTGGAGAAAAGTTCTTAAAATACATGGATGCTTTTCGACCATTTTTGGCTTTAGGATTGAAAAATTTTGCAGAATATCAGGTATGTACCAGGTAGTAATTCCTTTGCCATTTTCATATAATAACACATGAAATTATTCATGTCTTGTATCTGATTTAATTTTTTTTTTGTTTGTTTGTTTCAGGTCTGTAGTGCTGCAGTAGGGTTAACTGGTGATATTTGCCGTGCCCTAGGTTCAAAAGTCCTTCCTTACTGTGATGAGATTATGGCTATGCTTATGGAAAATTTAGGGGTAAGGTAATAAGTGTAATGACTTTTTTCAGTTGCTTAATTATAAAGTGTACTATATGTACATCTGCATAGTTTTTATTGCTCTCTCTCTCTCTCTCTCTCTCTCCTGCTTTAAGCTGATACTTTTTGACAATCCTACTTGTGAGGTAACCTTTCTTTTGTGGTGCTAACCCTTTTCATTCTTCCTTTTAATAATCATCTGATCAATTATTGATGAAATAATAAAAGTAAACAAAATGGAAAAGTGCAAAAATGCAAATGAAAAATTAAGAATAACGATATGCTGCTACTATTTTATTAGCAGAAATAAATGCTGTAATCTGAAAAGGAAAATACGAGGATATTCACAAAAAAAAAAGTTGTTAGAAAATCCATAAGATGTAAATTTGAAATGAAAGAGGAAATAACCTGAACAAGTTAGTAAGATGAAGTATTTAAATTATACAAATTAAAGAAAATTATAAAACCAGCCAGTAATAATTGGATCCAACAATGAAAATAAAATGGAAAAAATCACATAGAAAGAATGCAGCACAACACATGGGCAGAGGAAATAAAGAATTGATATGAATGGGGGAAAAGAAGCAGAGTAAGACTATGGCAGGTATTGTTTTGAAAGCAGCTGACTTAATAGTGAAAGATTTTACATCTCCGTGGTTTCACACCACATAATAGAAATCTTCTACTGTTTAGTGCCAGATGGGATTTAAATCCACAGTTTGGTTGGAAAGTAGTGATGCTATATACTCAGTCAACAAGGCCAGACTGGCTGGTCATGTTTGGATGTAGATGCTTGACACACATAAATAATTAAATATATACGAGGATGGTCTGAAAAGTTCTCAGCCTCGGCCATGGATGCCAACACTATCGGTAAGATTTTTTTTTTTTTTTTTCTCTCCCTAAGTTGGTATATCTGTCATAAGCATTCATGTGAAATTGCAAGTCATTCAGCAAAAGTGTTGTCTGTATCCCTTGAAATTCATAAAATTGAGTATAAATTGGTTATAAAATTCTTTGTATAATAAAATTAGTTTAATCCTTTATCCAAGTGTGAGCAAACAAAGTTTGCGCCTGAAGTATCTTCAGGACTAGGGTAAAGTGATACAACACCAGGGCAACTCGTTGCAAAGGTGGAGAAAGCTACCAACACTCCTAACTCAGTATCTCCTATAATGCAAAACACATCTCCTTGCGGATATGTCTAATGTTATGCATTAAAGGAAGGGCCACTACCCAGACTAGTTTCGACCTTTATTGAGGTCTCTTCAGTGGGAGCCAGGCCCTAGTGGAAATACCAGGCAGAAGCATTAGCAGGTCATCTCTACCTATAGGAGTTGCCAAATGGTGTGCCACCCTTTTTTAATAAATTACTCTGGATTTAGAGAAAGATGTTGAAAGTTTATTTTTTCAATTGGTTAGAGTATAATAAAATTAGTTTAATCCTTTATCCAAGTGTGAGCAAACAAAGTTTGTGCCTGAAGTATCTTCAGGACTAGGGTAAAGTGATACAACACCAGGGCAACTCGTTGCAAAGGTGGAGAAAGCTACCAACACTCCTAACTCAGTATCTCCTATAATGCAAAACACATCTCCTTGCGGATATGTCTAATGTTATGCATTAAAGGAAGGGCCACTACCCAGACTAGTTTCGACCTTTATTGAGGTCTCTTCAGTGGGAGCCAGGCCCTAGTGGAAATACCAGGCAGAAGCATTAGCAGGTCATCTCTACCCTATAGGAGTTGCCAAATGGTGTGCCACCCTTTTTTAATAAATTACTCTGGATTTAGAGAAAGATGTTGAAAGTTTATTTTTTCACTTGGTTAGAGTATAATAAAATTAGTTTAATCCTTTATCCTTAAAATAAACTTTCAACATCTTTCTCTAAATCCAGAGTAATTTATTAAAAAAGGGTGGCACACCATTTGGCAACTCCTATAGGTAGAGATGACCTGCTAATGCTTCTGCCTGGTATTTCCACTAGGGCCTGGCTCCCACTGAAGAGACCTCAATAAAGGTCGAAACTAGTCTGGGTAGTGGCCCTTCCTTTAATGCATAACATTAGACATATCCGCAAGGAGATGTGTTTTGCATTATAGGAGATACTGAGTTAGGAGTGTTGGTAGCTTTCTCCACCTTTGCAACGAGTTGCCCTGGTGTTGTATCACTTTACCCTAGTCCTGAAGATACTTCAGGCGCAAACTTTGTTTGCTCACACTTGGATAAAGGATTAAACTAATTTTATTATACTCTAACCAAGTGAAAAAATAAACTTTCAAAATTCTTTGTAAAAGAAGGTTTAGCACCAAAAGAAATTCATTCGAAGTTCATAAAAGTTAATGGGCACTCTTTTCCTTCGTTTTCGACAATTAAGAAATGGGCTGCTGAGTTTAAATGTGGCCATACCAGCCTTGAAGATGATCCACGTGAAGGGCATCCAAAAAGTGTAACAACACCAGAAATCATTGATCAAGTGCACAATATGGTATTGGATGACCGTTGAGTCAAAGTGCATGAAATCGCTGAGGCTATAAGCATTTCAAAAGAACGTGTAGGATATATTTTGCATGAAGAATTGCAAATGAAAAAGCTTTGCGCACGATGGGTGCCACGCTTGCTCACAGCCGATGAAAAACCCACTCGCATGAAAATCTCTGAACATTGCTTGGAGCATTTTAACAAGAATAAAACTTATTTTGTGCATCGATTTATTACTATGGATGAGACTTGGATTCACGATTACACACCAGAATCCAAACAGTGGACAGAACCTGGTTGTTCAGCACCAAAGGAGACAATGCGGTTCCATCAGCAGGAAAGGGCATGGCATCGGTGTTTTGGGATACTATTTTGTTTATTAATTATCTTGAAAAGTAAAACAATAACTGGGGAATGTTATTCCGATCTTTTAACAGACTAGAAGAAAAAAATCATCTTTCATCAGGACAATACCTGCCTGCAAAGATGTTTTGGCAATGGGAAAATTAAGGGGTCTCCGCTATGAATTGTTTGGACATCAACCCTATTCCGATTTGGCTCCTATCTCTTCCCAAAACTAAATCTCCTTCACTGGTCAGTGTTTTTCTTTGCATCAAGAGGTGATTGCAGGTGTAGAGGGGTATTTTGCAGACCTTGCTGAGAATCACTTCAGGGATGGGATAATGGTGCTGGAGCATTGCTGGAATAAATGTATTAGTCTTAAGAGAGATAATGTTAAAAAATAAAAATAATTTTGAAATTATAAATTCGTGTTTTTTCATTGTTAGATCGAGAACTTTTCAGACCACCCTTGTGTGTATGTATGTATTTATTTAAAGCATAAAAAAATAGTTTTTTTTTTTCCTACGGAGGAGCTTGCTATAGTGAATTTCCTTTCAAATATAGCTTTCATCTATAGGGTTTTGGTTAAGACTGTAGTAGTTGGATATATTTAGCCATAATGATGTTTGCTGTAGTGAGTCTGGTGTGTGTGTGTGTGTGTGTATTATTTTTTTTTACCTCTTCACAATAAAAGTTTAATCATTGATTTCATCAAGCATTTTTGAATCTAGAAATAGTTTAACAACAAATTACTGTGGAGTGCCTTGTGCTTTTGTAACTGTTCGCTTAAAATATGAGTTGCAATTGCAGCATAGTCATTATTTCAGTTTTTTTTTTTTTTTATTATTATATACTGGTTCCGGACTGGTAGGCCGGTTCTCCTTGAATTCTGATGACTTGAATTTTGAAGACTCAGAAGGGGGTATCTTTCCCCTGGCGCCTCCCCCCCTCAAGTTCCGGACTGGTAGACCGGTTCTCTTTGAATTCTGATGACTCGGAAGGGTTTCAGCCTCCCCCCATCTGAGTTTTCGGCACCCAACCCCCTGAGTTCTGGACTGGTAGGCCTGTTCTCTTCGAATTCTGATGACTTGAATTTTGAAGTCTCGACACTCAGGGTAGCCCTGAGTTTCAAAACATTACAAAAAATGTGACACAAAAACGTTAATAAAAAAGCCTTATCATTTTATATTATAGAGTAGATATATATTGAAGTATTGTGACATTGCAGTGAAGTTAGCATTTTGCTTTTGTGTTTGGTAAATTTAAGAAATTATTATTAAATTACTAGTTTTGTACAAAATTTTCATGTACTTCCTCAGTTAGAGAAACAAATAAGCAAAAAAAAGTATGCATGGTGAGATTTCTGAATTAACTGTTATTATTCAAATTTAATGTATGCTTAACTTTGATAATCATAGCTATGTCAGGCTCATGGCTCATTGTGGCAATGTGCTGTTTAACGTCTCTCATAGCCTAATTCATTATTATGCAGGTTTTTTTATATACTTTTAAGTTGTATTGTTTTTAAACAGGAGAGTATTGAACTTAGACCTATAGGAGTTGCCAGGCATTAATCAACATATTATCTTTGTAAATTTCTGTCTCCACATGTAGGGAAAACATCAATGTATCCCCAAAACTCCAAAGACTTAATAGACAAAAGGCATTAAACTGGATTCCACAGGCATCATGGTGGGCTTGAATGTCACAAGAAAGAAGTCTTCAACTTCAACTCCCATTCCACAGTTGCTCCCAGATTCTCAGCCTCCTCATTTTTCTTACAATGTAGTCCAAAATGCATAACCATAATCATGCATCAAATACTGAATGGGAACCTTTATTATTTGCCCATAGTGTCGGCCAATGCAGTCAAGAATACAAATTTGATATAGTTGGTGAATTACCCGGAATATGTACAACCTATCTTGGTTTAATATGTTACCTCTAATAGTCAGCAGTCATTTGCAAGAATCCACAAATTATAAATCAATAATATGTATAAAGATATCGTGAGCAGAATTTCAAAGATCTAATTTGAAATGAAACAGCTATATTTTTGTTTTACATCTGGTAATTTCTTCCAAATACCCCCCCCCCCCCCCAACCAGTAGTAAAAACTTCCCGCTGTGTATACGTAATCCACCACATGTACTGTAATGCTGTTAGTGTATTCTATCTTTTAAATTTTAGCTTACTTTGGTTGACAGTGATCTAATTAAGGATTGTAGTTTAAAGAAAAGATAAAAATGCTTTTTCAGCACAGTAACTCCCATTAATAGTATTAAAATGTAAGGTGTGAATTTTATTGCTGATTTATAATCGTGAGTTTTGTAGATGATACATGACCTTAAAGTGAATTGTTTAATCAGGCTCTAAGGCAGAGTTGATTACAGTTTAATAACTTGGTATTGATGACAATGCATTTTGCTGAAAGAACTGAGTTTTGAATCCCATCTAGAATACAAAGTACCTTCATTAGGACTTTTCATATGAAAGTAAATTACTTGGTCACATCCTGTAGAGAGGAACTAAATCCTTATTGTAGCATTGAGCATAAAACAAAATCAATTTTGATCCTGTAGGAAGACAAAATGCAGTTATTTGTAAGATTTTGGTATGTAATTTTCTAACAGATGAACTACTCGTTTAATAATGAATGAAATTAGGTTTCAGTTAATTTATTTTTCTTCTATCTCCATTCACTAATCAAGACTATGTGGCCTGTTACTTTGTCCATTTGGTTTGTAATTCACCATTTTATTTTAAAAATGTACTTTTATTATTTTGAAATCCTCATTGTTAAAAACATTTTATTTTGTTGCAGAATTCAGTTGTTCATCGCTCAGTAAAACCACAAATTTTATCAGTTTTTGGTGATATAGCTTTAGCAGTTGGATCAGAATTTAGGAAATATTTAGACATTGTACTGCAAACACTTATGCAAGCTTCACAAACTCAAGTTGAAAAGGTAAAGTGCTTTATATATATATTTAACATTTAATAAAAAAAAAAGATTGTTTTAAAATAAACCTAATAATTTATTCTGGTCATTAAATAATATATTTAGAGGTGTTTAATTTTAAGGAGGTGAAACACAATCTCCACTTTTTCAGATATCATTTACAAAGAATAATGAGATCTTCCTGAATAGTATTAATGAAAACTTTGTACAGGGTGCAGTTTTAAAAGTATTAATCCACAAACCTAACTTCTAGTATATACAATGAAACCTAATGGCTATGATTAAGCAAGCTTGCAAGTCAACTAAGCAACTACAGCCACTATTCTTCCAGACATATGTCTAAAGTAGCAGTATAATAATTTGTAGAGGAGATGGATGAAATTTAAGGCTTGGAAAGGAATTTATTACATATTCCATATCCTTGCCAATTTGAAATTATCTAAAACAATAACCAAGACAAAGATTACAAGCACTAAAAAATATGGAAACCCTGCAAAAACATTACACTAACCCCTTTATGAACTTATATGTATGTATGGTCAGAATTTCAACTTAATGTCAATTTTTATCTCCAATCTGCAAAATCTTATTTATTTTTTCCTAACAGAAATCCAACAATCAGGCTCATCAATTCCCAACTACACTTTTATTCTTTTATCTCAAAGTCAGAATATAACTCTTCTTGGTGCATATTCAACAGCAGAAAGTATCCAACATGGATCCTCTTACTGATCTTTGACTACAGATCTTTTTAACTCATTTTATGAAATTTATCTTCTCTACCACTTTCCTACTGCCAATCTTTCTGCATGTTTCCTTTTTTATTTTTTTTTTAATCTTTATTTTCTTCTGTAGAAGTTTCTTAATATTAACCAAGATCACCTTCCTCACCATTGTTAGTGTTTATTTTTCCAATTCCCCGGTCTTCTCTGAATCAAATGAAAAGTTTGCAGCAGCAGTCAGCCACTACTCCTTTGAAATTAAATTCCAAGCTTAGGGAACAAAGTTTTCATCATCTTCATTCCCTCTGCTGTCGTTTGGAAAATTCACCTTAAGTACATCTGACCTGCAGATCTTCAAATTCGATGTTACCAAATTCCCTCTTCAACTTTTCTATCCATCCACAGTATTAGAGTACTATAACATAAACAGCATCTCTGCATAGCATCCAGTCAGCAATGATGATGCCCTTTGTTTGAAAAGACCTCAGTTCAAATCTCATCCAAAATGTGAAACTTTCTTAGGACTTTTCTGCTGAGAAACTTTTTGTCCTAAAAATCAGGCCAACTGCCTAGAACACATGCAGTTAACAGACATAATATGCTCACCTCATAACCTTAGCATCTCATGAGATTACCATATTTATGAAACCTCTGAAACCATTTTTACATTTGTTTTAAAAACTAAAAGTAATTTAATTTATTCTAAAAATAAAATATTCCATTATGCTGACATCTTTGAGCAATACTGACATTATGATATAAATTAAAGATACCAAGAAATTATATACTTGGTTTAATCCTCTATCCAAGTGTAAGCAAAGTTTGCGCCTGAAGTATTTTCAGGACTTCTGCATTACTTCAACCTTGGTATCACATTGGTTCTGGCTCCTGCTGATTAGACCTCAATAAAGGTGGAAACCAGTCTGTGTAGTGACTCTTCCCATAATGCATAGCATTATATATGTTTCTTCAAGTGATATGAAGTCATATCACCTTTACCACGAGTTGCCCCAGGCCTGAAAATACTTCAGATACAAACTTTGTTTGCTTACACTTGGATAAAGGATTAAACTAAGTATATAATTTCTTGGTATCTTTAATTTATAGTATAACAAGTGAAAAAGCTTTCAACAACTGACATTATGATACTCAGAATGTGAAGGTACAATGCTGAATGAAATGAAAATTCCCTATTCTTTTTAAAGTGATTCTGTTTGCAGACATTATTTCTCAGAGAATTCAAATTAAATCCTAATTCAAAGATAATACAAGGTAAATAAAACAATCAGTTAATCAGTAACACTGCTATGAGCTAAAAAAAATATATCAAATGGAAAATTAATCACCTTTGGTATGTGCTGAGGATGAGCATCTCCCAATCCTCTGGGATCAATTAGTCGAGCACATACGCTGTTCATTCACAATATGACGTTGTACAAGATCCAACTTTTGAGATTTAAGCTACTCTATATTCACTTATAAGGACCTCATAAACACAAGGACAGAGATGAATGTTTGTATTCTGCAATCAGCAAAAGATCAGAAATAGGATCATTGAAGCTAAATCCATTTCATTGTTAAGAATAAAAATTCTAATTCTTATATAAAATAAATACTAAAAATTTCATGTTTATTTATTCAGTATTTAAATAAATTATAATTTTTGTCTAAGTACCAAAAGCAAAATAACTAATTGAGTAAATACTGACAATTCCAAAAGGCGTCACCTAACTATGTCTACTCATGGCATGCTATCAACACTAGACATAGTCCATTGGAACAAGGCAAGAGTCCTTCACAAAAGTTGGTTCCTCGTGGAATGGCTTTATAAAGAAACATGAAACTTTACGTCACTCTCCTAACTTAAACAGATCCGATGGTCTACATCTATCCCTTTTGTGGGAGATAGTACTTTTTAAATCAGCTAATCTTTCCTAACTTTATTTTATTTGCATGTGTGTGTATTTTTTTATAATTTTTATTAATTTTTTTAATAAGTTAAGAAATTTAAATGATGTTTTTTGGTTATCTTACATTAGCTATTTAGGTGGTGCCTTTTTGAATTGTCAGTTATCATTTGATTAATTTTTTTATAATTACTGAAGATGCTTTTAATACTTGGCGAAAATTATACTAATAAAATAATATTTTACGTGGGTTTATTCCAGTAGTATAATTTATTTAGCTATGCCTTCACGGTATTTCCATATTTAAACAAATATTCAGTATTTGTTACAGTGTTTTTTCCATACTCTGCAAAGTTTGATACCCCTTGATATTTACCCCAATTCCAGTAAATTTCTCTCTACAGTTGATATGTAAATAATTTGGACCAACTCTGCTCACATGTTCTAGAAGGCTTAAAACGGCATATGTTTCAGATATTTTCATTTTTAAAATGCTTCTGTCTATGATGCCATATGCTCACTCTCCTAATTTTCACAGCGCTCTGAGACTTTCATAACAAATTTGTTATGGAAGTTATTCAGTTTTATAAGACAAGATCATCTGCATAACATAAACAGACTTGAATACTTCCATTTTATCAGTTTTAACGTTACATTACTTTCTTTCATAATGTGACCTATATAATAATGAATAACAGTGAAGATAGTATGCATCTCAAACACTTTACCACTAGATCCTTTAATTGACACATTAACATATGCCTTTTTGTAGATCTACAAAACAAATAGATATGTTACATTCCAATTTCTTGACTATTTTTCTTAGTTTATATATTTCTGGTTTCTCCTCTACAATTTTCTAAGCCTCTTCTCGAGCATTAATCACCTGGAATCAGGGAAATGGTTCTGAAACCCTCATTGTTTTATTTGCCTTTTTTTACACATGGGTACTATTGACAGCCCTATTCTCATCTGAAATTCAACCTTCTAACCAAGATTTATGAATTATATAGTAGCTAAAACCTTCTCTAACTTGTCTCCCATCAAGTTTCTGATGTCTTCATTCCTACATGAAGTATTGTTATATACTCATGATTGCATTTTCTCATCATTATACGATCTGTTCTTTTGATTCCCCTTTTGTGAGATGAACTGAATAAAATTAAGAGCAATTTGATATGTAATGGATACAACAAAACTACCATTCAAAAAATTATTGGTAATTATCATCATGTTGGAGGTTTAATGGAATATATATATACAGCACTAGGATATGATTAAAACTAATTTTAATGCTTCCAATATTTCATCTCTCACTGAGACATCTTCAGGGATTACAAATAACTCTTGTTGGGAGTTCTGAAAATTATTGTTTTCCAAATGAGTTAGGTTGACTGAGTGCAGCTGCAGATTCTAAAAACAGTCTTTCATTTTTAAATTTACTATGGTGGAGCATTGTGGTTTTCTTCCAGGAGATCCTGTGGGTTATATCCAATACATGGTCTGCAAGGCCAGATTGACTATAGTCACGATTGCAGATGTATGATTTGTGTTCTGAACGGAAAGATGTTGATCTGCCTGTCTGTCCGGAGTAAGCCAACTTGCAGGAACAGGGTACTTTATAAACTCCAGACACTGAGAGAGGAGGGAGTGGATCTCTGATAGAATGGATAAGAGTAGCAAGTTTCTGGTGGGGCTTAAAAGTTGTGTAGAGGTTGTACTTTTTTAAAGACATGGCTATTTTTTCTGATGTGCCATGGATGTAGGAGATTGTGATGGCATTTCTGAAATCCTTCTGAAGCGATTGGGGGGGGGGGGGGGGTGATTATTTTGTTACTGTAATCACTGTAGCTATTGGAAAGGAATTTGTTGTGCATGTGGTTGAAAGAAACATTCCATTGGAACAAAGATTATAGGCTCTGGTTAAAGTTTTAATAATGCCATATTTGAGAGGGATGGTGATAGGAAAGTTTGTGAATGTATCTACCTGTGTGATTGGGTTTTCTATATACAGTACAGGAAAGGTTATTATTAGGAAGCTGTGTTACTAAGGTGTCTAGGAAGGGGATACTATTGCTATATTCCTTTTTCATCATAAACTGGCTTCTTGGATGTAGACTGAGGTGACTGAGGAAGGAGTCTAAAGTGTCTAGGCCATGAGGCCAAATAGAGAACACATCATTTGCGTATCTTAGCCAGATAGAGGGGGTTGAGTCTATTGCTTGTTTTTCAAAATTTTCCATGTAAAAATTAGGTGAAAGGGGGGCGCTCAGTGGGTCCATCTGTAAATTTTGTTCTTCCAAGAAAAATAACCAGAATTGATGGCAAAGGAAAAGAGATCTAAGATATCAGAAGGAAAAACTTTATGTAAGTATTATTGTCATTTAAGGGAATATTGGTAAACAGCGAGGTGATGTCAAAGCTTACCAGTATATCTATATTATTTAAAGTTAAATTTTCAATCAAGGTTTAAAATGGGTAGAGTTTTTTATATAGGATGTAAGCCCAGTGAGGGGGGGTGGGGGGTAAGGTTTGTGAAACAATAATTGTCAGAGCTTCCACTTTACATCCTAGAGCACACCACCTAGATCAGACTTTAGGGTCACTCATCAGTTTCATTGTGTTATCTTTTTGTTTGTGTGTGTTACAAGAGTTATTTGTAATTCCTGAAGATGTCACAGTGACTGGGACGAAATATTGGAAGTATTAATATTAGTTTTTAATCCTTTCCTAGTGCTGTATGTATTCCATTAAACCTCCAACATGATGTTCTCCTAGCACTTAAGCCTTAACACATGGATAATTATCATCCTTTTACCAGACTACAATCTGATGTGAAAAGAATTTCAATACTCTGCCTTAAAGGAGCCATGGAACAAATAGCAAGGATTCTTCATAAATTCAATATATATTCTTTCTTCAAACCAGTTCAGAAACTTTCTTCTTACCATCAACAAAGGATATGTTGCCACCTCTTTCTTTACGAGATATCTATCAAGTACCCTTCTAATGTCATCATTCTTATTTCAAACAGACTGGCTTTTCTGCCTTAATTAGAATTGAAGAACATTGAGACTGTGTTACATTTTTGGAACCAGACAAGACTTCTTTGCTCCAGCAAGTTCAAATTTAATCATAATAATCTCTTCCTTGAAACGTGAAATGCTAAGAAATCATCCAAACCTGAACCGATCAGACTGTATGCCAATATCCATGTTTTGGGAACGGATCACCATTAATTGTTCATAAGTTTATTTATTTATTTTCATCTACGTAACGTACTACAATTGTTCCTTTGAACTTTAATAGTGTAATATCACATACTTCAACTGTGACTGAGGCACATGCTAATATACACATGGTTTTTGATTAATCTTTCGAATGTAGTTAACTGTCTATCTCCCTGGTGATGTCCACGTAACATTAGATGAAATATATTGGAGTTTTTTAATAAATTCTGCCTAATTTTTGTTAAATGTGTAAACTGAAACTTACTAGCTGTATGTCTAGTGCACATGTTCCATTAAAGCTATTAACTTTCAGCTAATTTTATTGATAATAGTATTGCTGGATAATTATTCAGTGCAACCATTGATTAGTGACAAGTTTTTTTCATTGATTCATGTTCTAAGTGTACATCTCTAATGCTCTATAGATGTGGGTTCTATTTTTTATTCTGGTGTATAAATGTATAACTCGTGCAACAGAAGTAGGGAAATTAAAAGATTAAATAAAACTTAATCATTGATATAGAATACTGTACTTAATGAATTTTGTGAAACAGGTGTTTAATTGTTCAAGCTGTCTAAACTATTGCAAAAAAGTTTGCAATAGTTTAGACAGCACAAATGACGTTATCTTAGGTTTTGCTGATTGTTGAAAGATTCTAATAGCATCAACACGTAAAGATGGAAAATTGATTGATGGAGAATGTTTCATAGAAAAATCAAAAATTAGCTAAAGATTTTCACTGATGTGGAAATTTTTACAGCCAGTGAGTTGAATGTGATTCATCTGAGTTTTCTCTAGAATCAGCTATATAACCTTAAGGTAATGTATGAGGCCTTGAACTGAAAATGTCCTAAACCTAGTTGTTATAATAAATCCGATCTTATGATCTATTTATTATAAGGTTAATGTGAGCAATTTTATTATGAACAGTAGTTCTGAATTATGCTAATGACATAAATTGAATGTTCTGCTTATTTGTTCTATTTATTTAAAATAATCTTTTCTTTATTAGTCTGATTATGACATGGTGGACTACCTAAATGAACTTAGAGAAGGTTGTTTAGAAGCTTACACAGGCATTGTCCAAGGCCTTAAAGGTGATCAATCAGCCCCTAATCGTAAGTATATGTATATATGAGTGTGTGCGTGTGTGATTGTGTGTATGCCTGCATGCATGTGTAGTATCAGGTCAGTATAGAAGGATGTAGTTAGTGTAATGAATATATTTATCTGTACATAATCATTCTTTCTGTAGCATCATTAAATATGTTTATAAATTAGTAAATATATTTGTTTTGTGTTTGAAAAATAAATACATTTACTAAGTTATAAACATATTTAATATATATATATTTTATCTTATCCACAAACAAAAAGTTGCAAGACCTATAGCACATCAGTGCTAAATATAGGTAAGAAGAAAGAAGGAATTTGTTGATATATGATAAGAGAAGACAGTGTGGGAGATGAATGAAAGGATAAGTTAGTTTGATAAGCTTGATATCATTCCTCTGCTTTGAAAAAAAGCAGAGGAATGATAATGGCCAATTCAGCAGGATATTGACTATGAATACCTGTAGAAGAGGCATAATGCAGAAACTGCACATCTATAGGGCATATAATTTCAATTAATTTGATTGTTCACTCCTGAATGAGTCATTGCACAACTTAAGATGTTTGGACAGAATTGGGGTTTATACATTGTTAGCAGTTGTAGAGGTAGTGAAATGTGTGCAGTGTATTGGCAGCTGCAGAAGTTTAAGCAGAAATTTTTTGTGCCAAGAAAGAGTGGAGGTCAGCTCAAGAAGTGAAATCTGGTGTTTTTTTTTTTTTTTTTTTTTTTTTTTTTTTTTTTTTTTTTTTTTTTTAAGTAAGGAGAAAGTAGTCTGTGATATTTCTAAGGGATTGTGATGGAAATGCACCAGATTATCATCAACCCATTGAAGAATAGAGAGATCGGTATTTGTCTTTAGTTTAGGGGGATCTCATGATTGGACATCACAAGGTTTGTCAAAAGAAGGAAGGATGGAGTGTACTGTCATCAGCATAGCTATGTATAGGATTTGAAGTCAGTGAGAGATCTTTTATGTATAGAGGAAGAGAGCAGATGAAACCATTTACCATGACAAGTAGTTTGTGCCCAGGGTGGAAACTGCCAATCTATTTGCAAAAAGGTTGAACGCCAACCTTTGTGTCAAGTCCAATCGTATTCAGACCTATTCATTTTTGGGTCCAGAAATTGACGGTGAATGCTAGATTAGCTGTGGATTAAGAATGTCACGGTCCATTGCTGGTCACTAATTAGCTATTGGACTTCTAGATGGGATAGAAGTTGTGTGGTGTTAATGATCTTTACCATAGTTTGAGAGAACAGATTGATTCATGGTTCATTGCACAAGGATAGCAAAGGTCATTCTTCACCAAACCAAAGGTTATATCAAGATGAGCAGAAGCAAGAGTAATTGGACAGTAGTTTTTGGTTAAATATAACCAGCGAAATATCAGCAAATAAGTTAAATAAATATTATTTTCTTATTATTCTTGTGTTGCAAATTAAAACCATTAAATAAACTATATTGATTATTTTAATGAATATAGACTTCTTTCCATGCTATATGGGAGCTTCCAGTCAGGAAAGATTGAAGAGGAAATATAGAATAGGTTTTCATTCCGGAGCACAAGTTTTTATCACAATAGGTGGTATGTGAAGATTCAAGTGCCACTAGAAACAGGAGACAAATTTGACATTTGATCACTTCAAAATCAGATTACATTTATTGATGGTTTTTTGGCAGTTGTGAGTTGTAATGTACCTGAGTGGTGCTTTAAGGCATTTGTGATAAAATGAATTCTTTTTTCTTGCACTGCCTTGGAAATACTTGGAGAACCAAGCTTAGATAGTAGTTGGGAATTGTGAGTAGAGTGGGGGATTAAGACCTTCATTCTAGTTGAAATTATTTCTGTTATTTGTGCTGAGCAGATGTTTGGATCAGGATAACTGTAATCAGAATATGGAGGAGAGGTTATAAAGATGATCACGATCCTTTGGCACCCTTGTATGCCAGAGGACATGACTGAGAATGTCTGGGTGTTAGTTGTTCTGAGATGAAGGAAACTTAGATCAGGTTGTTGTGGTTTAAGTTACTAAGAGAAGAACTGATATTCACAGTATATTTGGAAAGGAACTTATTAGGAAGAGGGCAGAGTGTTAGGAAGATGTGATGATTGTCTGGTATTCTAGGATGTTCTAGTTAAATAACTAGAACATGTACAGAATGTTGGGTTATGACAAGGGCATGTCAAACATACTGTGCAGACCTTAAACTTTCCCATAAAGCAGTTCTGCAGGCAAACCACTAGATAATACAAAGGCTTTACATAATTGTAAAATGCATTAAGAGGCCTCCTGACCATCTAGCAAATAATCCAGATTATTTCTGGTGGAAATCATAGTATAGTAGTATGCTGTCAAGCCCATGCAGGAGATGGGCTCTCTGTGTGTATGTGTGTCAGAAGCATCTCTACAAGTCATTCATTCCCTTACTTCTCACCACTCCATACAAATCACCATAAATAATTTCAGTAACACTGTAGTGTTTCTGAAATTCAGTGGTGTTTTCTGAGAAAACACTATTGAAAACACACACACGTATATTTTATTTAAAATGGTCTGAATCTGCATTTGTGATTGTCTGTAATATAAACAGTGTGTATCCCCCACTTACAGACACACACCCAACCTGTTAACCAAACCTTGATTGGCATCCTCAGTAACTATTGTCCATCTCATCTTTCCAAAATACATGATTCCTTCCATCCCTAAAATGGAAACTATACATTTTCCCAATATGACATCCCATGTGTGAGAGTGCAAAATCTTGAATCCCCTTATTTTCAGTTTGCTCTGGCTCAAACTTTCCTTTCCCTGCTCAGTTGCATTTTTTTGTGTTTCTACTACAGATAGCCAAATAGTGAGGTCATTTTCCTTGGGCTCATTTCACAGATCAAGCTGGCTTGACTTCCTTTCAACTTTACTGATCAGGCTGAAAGAGATACAGAGTTGTTTGCTGTCAGCAGTGATTTTTCACAAATTGCTATCTGTCCAGAAAAGTGTCTGATAATCCTCTCCATGCCCCTTCATCTTTTCTTAGCCAGTTCTCCTTATTAATATAATATACTGTGGATATCCTTTTTTTTTTTTTTGGTAAAACAGACCATAGTCTCATCCAGATTCATTTTATTTATGGAATTCTCTACTCTCATCTTTTAACACTACAGCAGTGCCAAATGTGTTGTGATTTCTACTTGTCTCCTCCCTTTTTATTCCTTGTCAATTTACTGTGTTTGTTTTTCTGATCCAAACACCTGCTATCACCAAATAAGTAAATAATTCTAATGGAATAAAAGCCTTTGTTCCTCCTCCTCACCATTTCACTCATAACTTTGGTCACTATTCAAGCTTTGGCTCTCCAGCAAGTGTGCCAGTTCAGTTCAAGAAGGGGGTGGAAATAGATGAGTCGCTTAAGAGAGAAACTCCAGCTTCTTATTCAACCTACACAGCAGCTCAAAAATTACAGTCAGTACTAGTATTTTTTCTGTTCAACTGGCAATTGGTCATTCTGGTCTTTTGCTGAGACTATTTCTGTAGTCTCTCCCCATCCAAATGGCACTACCAAAAAACACAATTTTGCTCATTGGCAGTACGCTAATCCTTGTGTCATTGATATATCTTCATCATCAAATTTCTGCCATGTACCCTCAAGGGGTGTACAGGATATGATAGTACTACATTAAAAATTTACATCATTACTAACTTCCTATCTACAATTTTCCTCCAAATCAGTCTGTTACTTTTCAAGACTCCAACATTATCAGATCTTATATTTCAATCGTCTAAGGTACTTTGTAACGTATCAATCCACCTATATCTTGGTCTTCCTCTGGGTCGTTTTCCTGCCAACCTGGCAGAGAACACTTGTTTTGCTAATCTTTCCTCACCCATTCTGTTTAGGTGACCATACCACCTGAGATTAGCTCTGCTAACACATTCCTGGATGTTGACAATGTCAAGTTCTTTCCTAATATCCTCGATTTTAATATGATATTGCCATTGATGCCATCTGTTCATGCTCCTAATCTTTCTCAGGACTCTCATATCTACGGTCTCTAGTCTTTGGTTAAGTGTTCTACTTCTGACCCAGCTCTCAGATCCATAAGTTAAAACTGATTTGAACACTGTCTTGTATACAGCTAATTTAGTGTTCCGACTAATTTCGCTCTTATTCTATATGAATTTATTCAACTGACTTCCTACCATACCAGCTTTGTTGATTCTGTTGTCTATTTCCATATTTAATTTACCATCTTCACTAAAAATCGTGCCTAAGTAGCTGAAATGTTTAACTTGTTCCACAGGTTCTCCATTCACAACACAGTTGACATTTTCAACAATTCTGCCTATTTTCATTATCTTTTTGTCTTGTTATTGCTGACCTTCATACCATATCTATTACAACAGTTATTCAATTTAGTCAGGGAATCTTGCAGACTTGTAGCGGATTTATTTAGAAGTATAATATCATCCACATAAAGAAAAGAGCTGAGATTAACATCTCCAATTTTGATATCATGTTTAATACAACTTTCTTTCATGATGTGATCCATATAGATAATGAACAACAGAGGGGATAATGATACATTCTTGTATCACACCAGATTTAACATTAAACCATCTTCCTGCACTACAGTTCTAACTGCTGACTTACAACTCAAATAAAGACAAAGTATTGCTTGATATAATGCCCCATTGGCACCATATAACTGTAGCGTATTGAATAGCTTCTCTCTTGGCACCTTGTTTTATGCCTTTTCCAGATCGACAAAACTTAAATACAGATCATTGTTATATTCCCATGATTTCTCTACTATTTGTCGTTAAGTGACCATCTGATCCTGACAGCCTCTATTTGGCCTGAATCCAGCTTGTTCTTCACCAAGCTTTCATTATTATTATATTTATTATAAATAATTTCAATAACACTACAGTGTTACTGAAATTATTTATGGTGATTTGTATGGCTTGGGTGGTGAGAAGTAAGGGCATGAATGACTTGTAGAGATGCTTCTGACATACATACATGCACACAGAGCCCATCTCCTGCATGGGCTTGACAGCATACTACTATACTATGATTTCTACCAGAAATAATCTAGCAGCTGGATTATTTGCTAGATGGTTAGGAGGTGAAGATTTATGGAGACTCATCATAGGAGACCCAAATCAACCATCATACATGCAAATCCTATCATACCTCTACTTGAATCTATTCACTGTCAGGAACTTGCAAACCAATTCTGGCAATCCATTCCATTCACTTTCCCCACTCTCCATGTAAAAATCTGGTTCACAGACCCCTACAAACTGCACTTTTACACAACTTCCACAGATGGTCCCTAGTTCTGACTTTTTGTTATACTGTGGTGCCTCGCAGTTCGACATTAATCCGTTGCCGAACTAATGTTGAATTGTGGGACAATATTTCCCATATAAGTCTATGGAAAATAGATTAATTCATTGTCGGACCCCCATGAAGAATAGAAATACACAATATTATTTACTTTACTTTACGTATTTGACTATTGTATAACACCCTAAATTACAAAATACACAACACCATCATGTTGTGTATTTATGTATTGTGTATACTACTGTATACACAATACATACAATCTATTGAGCTTTAGATGTTGGAAGGGAGTCTTCTTTATTCTGTTCTACCTCTTCTCGTCTCCTCTTTGCTTGAAGAGGGATGAGGAACTTATCAAGGGTGTACTGTCTCTCCCTCTTTTTCAAAATGGTTTTGAAGTGATACATGATGGTGTTGTTGAACAATCTGTCATTCTACTCACATCAGCAGTGTTGGGGTGCCATTCCAAAACAACATACTGCACCTTCTCCTAATGGAATAAACTTCTTTAATAGCAGCTGTTCGCATCGGCCCTTTTTCCTTTGCCATCCACTTCTTCAGGTGAAATATCTCTTTCTCGTTTGTTTGCTGAGTGCTCTGAGTTCTTCCATGGTCAGTTCGTCATTGTAATCCTCCACGAGCTTTTCTACATCAGCCTCATCAACCTCTTCTATGTTGAGATTCTCCACCGTCAAAATGATCTCTAGCATGGCTGCAACTGCTGATTCTCCAGTTGCTTGATCTGCACTGTTGTCATCCTGGGAAAAATTAGAGATGAGTTTCTTCCACGATGCACTAAGGGTTCTCTGTGTCACTCCATCCCAGGCAGTTTTAATAAAGGAAATGGCGTGGAGAATGTTGAACTCGGTCTTCCAGATGTCCTTCAGTGTCTTGTCAGAAGAGTGAGTCACATTGAAAAGCCGTGAGAACGAAGTCTTGGTGTAAAGTTTTTTAAAACACTCAATCACTTCTTGATCCATGGGTTGGATCAGTGACGTGTTTGGAGGCAAGAACTGGACTTTGATGAAGTCAGCCAATTTCAAGAATGTCCTCTAAGTCTTGAGGGTGGGCGCTAGCATTATCAAGGATCAGCAGTGCCTTCAAAGCAAGTTGTCAGTGAGGAATTTCTTCATGCTTGGGGCAAACACCTCAAAAATCCAATCTTTGAAAACTTGCTGGTCTACCCAGCATTTTGCATTGGATTTCCACATTGGATCACCAGAGCAGATAAGGGTAATGCCACAGAATATAATTAAAAAATTGAGATTATCTTCAGAGATCACTCTACCTACATCCCGCTAAAACACAAGTTAAAAATTAAACTTAAAAAGTATCTTCCTGGCCCCTGGCATTACGAAAAAACTCGAAGAACCCCCCCAATATACAGTTTACCAAAAACACAGAAACCAAATTTCCCCCCTAAGACCTTTAGTGAATGCCACTAATGCATCGTGCTACAAACTATCAAAACAGCTGGCTAACTCTCTGACCCTCCCCCTCCCCCTCAGTGGACTTACTGCATCCTATATAAAAAATTCTACCCATTTTAAAAATCTAACTTTAAATAGCACAGACATGTTAGTAAACTTTGACATCTCCTGACTGTTTTCCATTATTCCCTTAATTGATACCTTAACACTCTTAGAAAAGGTTTTTCCTTCTGACATCTTAGATCTCTTTTCCTTTGCCATCAGTTCTGGTTATTTTTCTTGGAAGAACAAAATTTACAAACAGATAGATGGGATAGATAGATGCTCTCTCGGCAGCTGGATCTCGCCTCCCCTCTGTCATAAACTGCCCCTGATGTTCGGCTCAGTCCTCTTTTATTTTCACCTTCTCGGGACCTTGCACCAAGGGTTGTAAACCCCGAAGAAATTGGCAGTTCTTCTTGATCCTTTTGTTAAGGCCGGCCCGTTCTTTCTTCTCCTCCGTGCGCTCTTTTTTCCTTGTCTTGTCGGGCAGCCGAAACTTCTTTGATACTAGCTTTGAAGGTGTTCATGCGCAGAACTTACAAACAACTTTCTCACACACTTAATCATAAACAACTTTCTTGTGCTCTTATACATAGCTATTATATGTTATACAAAGTTCCGATGGCAAAGCGTTGCCTTTGTTTTTGACATTCTAGAAACTTTAGTTAAAACGGTAAATACAATCAATTCCCATGTGGTTACATTTGTAACAGTTCTCATGAGACTTGACCTCTGTAAAAATCTATGTAAAGCGCTTTGATAGAGTTTTACATCACCATACCCTACATCCGTGGCAGCACATCTGAAAAAGTACAACCTTCACACAACATTTAAGCTTCACCGCAAACTTGCTACCCTTGTCCGTTCTACAAAAGATCAACTCCCTCCTCTCTCAGTGCCTGGAGTTTATAAAGTACCCTGTTCCTGTAAGCTGGCATACTTTGGACAGACAGGCAGATCAGCAACCATCCGCTTAAAGGAACTCAGGTCATACATCTGCAACCACGACTCTGGCCAGTCGAGCCTGGCTGACCATGTCTTGGATACAACCCACAGGATCTCTTAGGAAAAAGTCACCATGCTTCACCGTAGTAAATTCAAAAAGAGAGACTATTTTTAGAATCTGCAGCAGCTCTCAGGAATCGACCAAATCTAAATAAATACGGTTGCATTAGACTTCTGAAGATTTGCGAAACAATAATCATCAGAAATCCAACCTTACATTCTACCTAGCTAGGACTCTAGAGTCACGCGCGTGGTTAGCTTAGTATTGTGTGGTATTTGTGTATATGTTACATTAGTCTTTGTAATCCTTGAAGATGTTTCAGTGACTGAGACAATATATAGGAAGTATTAAAATCTGTTTTAATCCTTTCCAAGTGCTGTATGCAATCCATTAAGCCTCCAACGTGATCTCTAGCTTCCCTGGTTTTGCACTACCCCACTCTTGCTAAACAGCACTTTCTCCAAACGTTTAACTCTAAAACCATTCAAATGCAGTCCATCTGGCATATTTCTTTTGTCCATCAAACTTGCTCATACACCAATAAACTGCACAGCATTTCTCCTGCACGTTCTCTCATTTATTCATTGGCATTGTGGTCCTTCTTAGTTTTGTTCTATCATACCGAAGCAGCAGACTCACAATCTTTACTTTCTTGCTCTTCATTTTCACTTCCACTAAAAACTTTCATATCTTTTCTCATTGCATGTTTCTCACCTTTCAAATCATTTGTGCCAGCCAATATAATCAACTCATTCACTCCATTCTTCTGCATACTTACAGGATCACTAACATCCTTTATCTTTGGAAAAACATGCATTCGTCACTTTCTCATGAAGTACACCTCTTATCACTAATCTCCCATGCAATACTATATCTTTTCTCCCAGTCTCTCGCACTGTTATGCTTTTGCTATTCACTCTTTCTTTTATGCTCCATGCTTCCTTACCACTTGCCAATCATTTCTCCAGTTGCTTGAGCTCACGTTTTGTCCTGTGAAGGAGTCCACGTAAGCATGTAATTTCTTTCTGCACTAGCATCTCATCATCCACATTACTTTAAACCACTTTCTTCGAACTCTCAGCCATATTTTGTGTACTATCACTCACTGCTACTGCATTTTCCATGGTACCTTGACAATCCTGCCTTATATCAGCAACCCAGATCAGTTTGAAAGCACCAATTTTCATCTGATCACTCAAGTTAAGCAAATCTGAACCCAGTTAGTATCTTGAGGGACGACCACCTGGGAATCATAGATAATATAAATCCTGCTGAAGATCAAATCTCTTCCTCTTTTTCTTTTCTGCTATGCACAACATATCCACAGCCTTCTCCATTTCCAAAAAGTAGGTGTACTTTTCCTGTCAAAGATGCTACCTCCCACTTGTACAATTTCTAATAGTGTATAAATCTTTAATATATTGTCTTCAGATTTTGGGTGACGTACCAAAAACTTCACTGAAAATTATTGCTGTCAAGAAGAGCCTAATTAATTTGATGATCCTTTTCTTAGATTCACACCATTTGCTTTATTGTGAACGTGTTTTTGCCTTGTACTTCTTTTATAAGTATTTTCATGGATTCCACTGAACTGCCTGTCACCATTCTTCAACTTTTCTTTAAACCTTATAAACCCGTGAGCAACCAGTCTTCAACATCCATTTATTATGCAGATTCTTATTTTCCTGTGTTCTTTGAATTAGTTTTCTCTGCAAGTTTTCCATGAGAACTGCTGCACTTCCAGTTAACACATCAATAGATCACACAAATGTTTTGCAATCTTGGGGGGTGGGGAGAATAAAGAAACCTGGGCAATTGTCCAGTTAAACATTCACCGTGGTTGCTGGGTGAATAAAAACAAAACATTGCCATCTATTTCAACAGCATTGAAAAAAAAACACTACATAGATACATTTTGCATGAATGGGGAAAAAAGTACACAATGTAGAGGAACTGCAGATTTTTTACCACAAATACTTCAAGATGCTTAACCTGGCATTAGTACGGTGTCACGGTTATTTCTTTCTATATCTTTGGGATCTGTGATACCCCACCTTACTAATGGCGGGTTAATGACATTGAGGCAAAAAAAATTGATAACAAAATTGTGATCTTGCCAGCCTGGTTGGTCAAGTGGTTAGTGTACCTGCTCTGCAACCAATAGGCTGCAGGTTTGAATCCTGCTGTAGGCATGGATGTTTGTGATTGTCTTTACATGAGAGAGAATATTGGGCAGTGTGAGACCACTATCCCAATTATTGGAGACCTGAAGTGTCTTTAGAAAGCTTCATGTGTGGTCTCTAGAGCAGGGTTTCTGGACTATGTGAAAATAAACGGGGGTGGGAGGGAAGTGAAAATCATAAAATTAATAATAATAAAAATATATCCTTATCCCTCCCAGGGTACATATAAGATTAATAAAAGCCTTTCATGGGTGGGAGCCACATCATCAAATTCCTGATATGTACTCTCAGAGGATTTACAGAATAATTGTGATGGTACTACATGAAAAATTTGCATCATTACTAACTTCCTATCTACAATTTTCCTCCAAATCAGTCTGTTACCTGTCAAGACTCCAACATTGTCAGATCTTATATTCCTGTCTTCTAAGGTACTTTTTACTGTATCAGTTGACCTATATCTTGGTCTTCCTCTGGGTCTTTTCCTGCCTACCTGGCAGAGAACACTTGCTTTGCTAATCTTTCCTCTCTCATTCTGTTTAAGTGATCATACCACCTGAATTTAGCTCTGCTGACACATTCCTGGATGCTAGCAATGTCGAGTTCTTTCCTAACATCTTTTGTGATATGATATTGCCATTGATGCCACTCTTCATGACCCTAATGTTTCTCAGGACCTCAAGGGACAGAGATCGTGCATGAGATTTTGTTTTCTTTTGGGTAAAACTGCAGCTAAAACTACTGTTATACTTTGGCAAGCCTTTAAGGATGATGCTTTTATTAACCTCATATATGCCCTGGAAGGGCTAAGAATTTTTTTTTATTCTTCTTCTTTGAGTGCCATCTCTTATCGGAGGTCGGCGACCACCTTGGCAAATTTTGAGCGATTCTCAGGTATTCTGAGCAGTCTCTCAGAGTTCATACCAGTCCACTGTCTGATATCTGCCAGCCAAGATTTTCTTCGTCTTCCTTGTCCTCTTCTTCCATTTATCTTCCCTTTTATAATCAATTGAAGTATCTTATATTTTTCATTACGAAGTAGGTGACCAATATATGCAGTTTTCCTTCTTTTATGGTATCTGAAAGTTCACGTGATTTCCCCATTTGTTCCAGTACTTCCTGATTGGACGTTTTTGCTGTCCATGGGGTTTTTAACATTCGTCTGTATAACCAATCTCAAAGGCTTCAAGTCTTTTTATTGATGTTGTCTTCAAGGTCCAAGTTTCTGCACCGTACAGCAGTACAGACCATACATAGCATTTAACCATGCATACTCTAAGTTCTAAGTTTAAACTGCGGTTACACAGTGTTGATTTCATCAAGAGAAAATTTTTTCTTGCCATTTCAATTCTAACTTTTATTTCCATTTCTGGATTGCAATTTTCATTTAACCAGCATCCGAGATATTTAAACTTTGCCACTCTTTCTATTTGTTTCCTATTTAAAGAAAGTGCTAAATTAAGAATTGGTTTCTTACTTATGACCATGAATTTAGTTTTGGTGATATTTATTTTTAATCCCATTTTTTCACTCTCTGCATTTATTAGTTACAAAAGATTTTGAAGATCCTGAATATTGTCAGCCAGAAGAGCTGTATCATCGGCATATCGGATGTTACTGATGATTTCACCATTTACACTAATCCCTTCCTTTCTTCCTTCCAAGACTTTGAAATATGGCTTCTGAGTAGATGTTAAAAAGAAGAGGTGGCAGCACACATCCTTACTCCTCGTTTGATGTTAATGGAGTCTGTAATAATGTCATCAACTTGAACAGATGCCTTTTGGCTCCAATATAAGTTTTCAATGATCCTGATGTCTTTACCATCTAATCCAATTCTTTTTAATAGTACAATCATTTTAGCATGTTGGACTTTGTCAAATGCTTTCTCGAAGTCGATGAAGTAAATGAATATTACCTTGTTTTGGTCAATACATTTTTGAAATAAGATCTGAGAACAGAAAAGGGCCTCTCTTGTTCCTAAACCGTTTCTAAAGCCGAATTGGGTATCACTGATGGTGTCTTCACATTTTCTGTATATTCTTTTTTGAATTATTTTCAGAAACATTTTGAGAACGTGACTCATTAGGCTGATCATTCTATAGTCATTACAAGTTTTTGCATTTACTTTTTTAGGTAGCATGATGAAGGTCGACTGTAACCAGTCTTGAGGGATTATGCCTGTATCGTAGATCTTATTAAATAGCTTTACTAATATGTTAATGTTGTCACCTTCTAATAACTTGACTATTTCTGCTGGTATTCTATCTGGTCCTAGGGCTTTACCATTTTTAGCTGAGTTTAATGCACATTCTACCTCTGATTTTAGAATGCATGGACCTTCCATATGTTCATAAGTATTTTCTGGGTTCTGTCTGTTATCAGTAAAGAGTTCTGTATATTTCACCCATTCTTGCATTTTGTCATCCTTTTTGGATATAATTTCTCCCTTTTTGTTTCGAAGGATACAGAATTGTTTTTTCTTATATATACCTGAGGTCGCTTTCATCTTTTTGTGTAGATTAAAATTGTCATGTTTTTCCTGTAGAATTTCTATTTCTTTACATTTTTCATTCATCCAGATTTCTTTTGCTTTTTTGATCTTGTATTTAATAATTTTCTGAACCTCTGTATATTTTGTTGGATTATGATTTTTATATGATCTGCGTTGAACCATGAGAGAAAGAATTTCATCAGTTATCCAATCTTTCTATTTTTACTGCTCAATTAGGACATAAGGTATTGGTATATTTCTCTATGAAGACAGATTTCAATTTGTCCCACGATTCATCAACCCTCATGATGTCATCATTCTTGATAAGTGCTAGCTCTTGATTCAGATCTTGACTCAATTTGCTTCTTATCTCTGTGTTTTTTAATTTTCCCAAATCATACCTTTTTTGTTGATGTTTCTTAAGCATAGCTTTCAGTCTAAGTTGTAACTCTGCCACCAGTAGGTTATGATCAGAAGCAATATCTGCACTAGGATAGGTTTTTGTACTCTTTATAGAACTTCAAAATCGTTGATTAATTAGTAAGTAATCAATTTGGTTTCTGACTATATTCCCATTATTATCCTGTGGTGATCGCCAAGTATACAGTCTTCGAGGTGGTAGCTTAAACCATGTGTTTGTAATTATTAGCTCCTCTTCCTGGCAAAATTGAAAAAGACGGTCACCTCTCTCATTTCTTGTGCCCAGTCCATGTTCGCCAACTACATCTCCACTTCTACCTTTCCCAACTTTCACATTGACTATGTTAATATCCTGCTTTTTTGTGTTTTTCATTAGTTCTTTTAACTGATCATAAAATTCTTCAATCTCGGTATCACTCTTGTCAGCAGTAGGGGCATAGACTTGTATAAGATTAACATCTAGTGGTTGTCCTTTCAGTTTTAATAACATCATCCTATCTGAGTAAGGGATGAATTTATTATTATTATTATTAATTTTATGAAATAAGTTAAAATTGCATTGATGACAGATTAATATTTTTTGCTTTAGCAGAAAGATTCTTTATGCAATTTCTACATAATCATCATCAAATTCCTGACATGCACCCTCCCAGGGTGTACAGGATATGATAGTACTGCATGAAAAACTTACATCACCACTAACTTCCTATCTACAATTTTCCACCAAATCAATTACCTGTCAAGACTCCAACATTGTCAGATCTTATATTTCTATCTTCTAAGGCACTTTTTACTTATCAATCCACCTAACTTGGTCTACCTCTTTTTTCCTGCCAACGTGTCAGAGAACACTTGTTTTGCTAATCTTTCTTCTTCCATTCTGTTTTTAAGTGACCATACCACCTGAGATTAGCTCTGCTAACACATTCATGGATACTAACAATGTCACGTTCTTTCCTAATATCCTCGTTTTCAATATGATATTGCCACAGATGCCAACTGTTCATCCCCGTAATATATCTGAGGACTCTCATATCTGTGGTCAAGTGTTTTATTTCTAACCCAGCTCTCACATCCATAAGTTAAATTTCGTTTGAACATTGTCTTGTATATAGGTAATTTAGTGTTGACTAATTTTTCTCTTATTCCATTATTCCATATAAATTTATTCAGTCAACTTTCTATAATACCCACTTTGTTGATTCTGTTGTCTATTTCCATATTTAATTTACTATCTTTACTAAAAATTGTGCGTTGATAGCTGAAATGTTTTACTTGTTCTATAGGTTCTCCATTCACAATACAGTTGATATTTTCAATACCTCTGCCTATTTTCATTGTCTTTGTTTTGTTATTGCTGACCTTCATACCAAATCTATTACAACAGTCATTCAATTTACTCAGGGAATCTTGCAGACTTGTACTGGATTTATTTAAAAGTATAACATCTTCATAGAGCAAAGAGCTGAGATTAACATCTGCAATTTTGATATCAGGTTTAATACTGCTTTTCTTCATAATGTTGATCCATAAAGATAACAAATAACATGGGGATAATGTACATCCTTGTCTGACACCAGATTTAACATCGAATCATCTTCCTGTACTTCAATTCTAACTGCTCACTTACAACTCAAATAAAGACTAAGTATTGCTTAATATCATGTCCCATTAACACCATATAACTGTAGCATTTTTAATAGCTTTTCTCTTGGCATGTTATCATATGCCTTTTCCAGATCTATAAAACGTAAATACGGATCTTTGTTATGTTCCCATGATTTCTCAACTATTTGTTGTAAAGTGAAAATATGATCCTGACAGCCTCTATTTCGCCTGAATCTGGCTTGTTCTAACCCAAGCTTTTCTCCACAATCTTCCTCAACTGTTTCTTAAATATACTTGCATAAATCTTACCAAGGAACATTTAGTAGGGAAATACCTCTGTAATTCTCACATTCAGTTTTATTTATATATGGTTATTATGAGAGCCGTACTCCAATTATCTAGAATTTGTCCCTCTGTCCAGGCCTTCTGAACTATGCAGCGTAGCCACTGTAAGACTTTATACCTCCATACTTGAGTATTTCTGGTCGAATATCGTCTACTCTAACTGCCTTTTCCACATTTCAGGCTTTTGATGGATTTTTCTACTTCAAGTATGGATATGTATTCTTGATTGCATGTCTGTTGGGTGTTTTTTTACCACATTGCTGTCACTGATTGTCTCATTTAGCAATTTTTTGAAGTAATCTCCAAACATCAAGGATATCTTTTTCTCCAGTTTTCGTGTCACATTTATAATCTCTAATTCTTTTTACAGCATTCTTTCCTCCATTTCTGAGCTTTTTCAACAACTTCCAAAATATCTTGCCACCTTTCTGATATTTATTTTCTGTGTTCGTACCGAAGTCTTCTCATCACTTTTGTACATTGTTTAGTTTTCTTACATTTGTCTTTGTATTCTCTGAGAGCACAAGTTGACTTATTCACGAGGAACTTTTGATATATGCGTGGATAGGCTTATGTGTTCATCAGACATTTTTGTAATAGATTTCACGGTTTGATATGAACACAGGTGATTAAGAAAATTACTATTTATTAACTTAAAAGCTAATATTTCACTGGTATTATATCAAGCATCTTCAGAGCACACGACACAAAGTTTGTTACAAATGCAAAACAACCACAAACCACTGTAACAGTGGGGCTAGTAAAAGTAATTGCAGCGTGCAACACAAGATTAAAGTCCTAATATGGCACCATCTAGGTTAAAAAAAAAAAAAAATCAAAGTTTTGAAATAGTAGTCCAAATAATAGCTCTAAAAGAACTACGCAATAATAACCACATTACAATAACAAAATCAGACACAGGTAACGTCACTGTAGTAATAGATACAACAGAATATGAAAGCAAAATGCATACATTGCTCCAAGACCGATCTACATATCAAATCATAAATCGAGATCTCACCAACTCACAAAAGAATAAGGTGTGCAAGTTATTGAACAAAGTCACTTCCTGGCCAAAAGAAATTGTCAAAAAACTCAAACCTTTGCATGTTAAAACACCCAGAATATATGGTGCTCCTAAAATATACAAACCTTTGCGTCCTATTGTAGATAGTATAAACAGTCCTACATATAAACTAGCTAAACATTTAGCCAAATTACTAACCACTTACACAAACAATTCTTCCTCTTTTGTTAAAAATTCTACCCACCTAAAAAGTATTTTAGAAAACTACACTTTAAATAGTTCAGACCTAATGGTGAGGTTTGATATCACCTCATTATTCACTAATGTACCACTGATTGAAACACTTAACTTACTAAATTCACAATTTCCCCCAGATATATTTCAGCTATTTAAATTCACAGTACAGGCAGGTTATTTTACTTGGTAAAGGAAAATATACAAACAATTAGATGGGACAGCTATGAGTTCGCCCCTTTCTCCCCCCACCTTAGCCAATTTCTACATGGAACATCTGGAAAAATTAGCTATCAACACAGCCACTCTCAAACCTAGTCTCTGGCTATGCTATGTTGATGATGTGTTTGCTATTTGGCCACATGGCCCAGACACATTGAATACATTTTTAGTGCATCTAAATCCAGCACTCTAAAATCCACTTTACAATGGAACTAGAAGCCAATGACTGCCTACCTTTCCTGGACACACTGATCACACGTCTTCCAGAAGGTTCCTTATCATTTTCGGTTTATAGAAATCCCACACATACAGGGATACTTATACAAACAATCACACCATCACCCTTCTCAACAATATGGTATCTTAAAAACACTAACCCATAGAGCTAGCGCAATCTGTTCCAATGAAATTGCTCTCACTGCTGAACCTATGTCATAGGTGAGAAGTAATGAACTTCTCACCTATGACACACCTTCTTAACCAACGGTTATAATCCCCATAAAATAGATAACATACTAAATGCTACCCAGAAATCCCTCTATCTACCACAGAAGACTACAACAAAACTATCACCATCCATACATTAAAGGCACATCTGAAAAGCTATCTAGGGTGCTTAACAAACACCAACCACGCACAGTATTTAAACCTTATGTAAAATTAGCAACTCTCATCCGTTCACCTGAGGACAAATGCACTCCTTTATCACATCCAGTAGTCTATGGAGTGCCCTGCTCTTGCCATCAAGCCTACTATGGACACACAGGAAGAACTGTGGACATCCGCCTCAGTGAACACAAAAAATATATCCGACACTTTCGCTATGGCAAGTCGGGTCTGGCAGATCATGCTTTGGATACCCCTGCACACAGGATCAATTGGAAAGAAACAAAAGTAATGCACAGAAGCTTCTAAAAGTCAGAGAGGTTGTTCCTGGAATCAACAGAAGCCTTAAAATATGGCTGTATAAATCTACAAAGATTTGGGAGACAGTCATCTTAAGACCAAATTAACATTTATTACTTTTATTTTATTTCATTTTTTCAAACTTTCTAAGACTATCATTTGGACTACTATTTCAAATTCATTGGACTACTATGCTCTGAAGATGCTGGATATAATACCAGTGAAAAATTAGCTTTTAAGTTAATAAATAGTTATTTTCTTAATCATCTGTGTTCATATCAAACCATGAAATCTATTGCAAAAAAGAACTTTTGATATGCTTTCATCTTTTCTTTCACTGCCTCTTTAACTTCCTGCATCCATCGTGGAGTTCTGATTTTTCTATCCTTGCAGACAACCTCACCACATGCCTCTCTGGCTGAATCAATGAATGTATGTTCTTCTTTTCAATATGAAATTCAATTTTATCCTGCTCAAGACTAGATGGTGATCACTTCCAATTTCAAATCCTCTGTACACTCTGGTGTCCTGAACCAGGGAGAAAACATCACTATCAGCAATGACATAGTCAATGAGACTTTTCTTATTCCTTGCCTCCACGTGAATTTGTGCACATTTTTATGTTGGAACATTGTGTTAGTAATAACCAGTACATGTTCTGAGCAGAAATCCAACAGGTATTTGCCATTATTATTAGCTTTACTCTTTTCTCCAAATTTTCCCAAAATATTTTTGTATGTGTGACAGTCATTTCCTACTCTGCTATTTAGATCCCAACAAGGACCAACTTTTCCTTTTTCCTTGTATCAGTTGCTTCCTCTGAAGCCTCAAAAAATTCTTCCACTTTTACCTTAGTAGAACCTTCTGTGGGACCATAGGCACAAATAAGTCTTATTGTCCAGTTCCCCATTCTGATATTTGCCCACATCACTGTACTTGATATCACCTGCCATTCAAGAAGATTAGTTGCGTATTTAGTGTTTAATACTATAGCTACTCCTTCTTTTCCTGGATTGTTATTGCCTGAATATAGCATTCTGTGTTTGTTGCTTAGAAAGATCTCACCAGTTTTTGTATTTTTTGTGTCAGTCTGGTACTTAAACAATTCCTCCTCTAGCTCGATTTCTTTTCCATTCAGGCTTCTTATATTGATAGTACCGATCTTGAACTGTGGTGATGTTGAGTTGGGATGTGTTTCAGGATTTGTTCCAGTAGCTGACTTTCACTGTTCACCCTGGTTCTCTGGCAAAAACAGTGGGGCCCTTGTTTATTTCAGTAGCTTTGGCACAAAAAAAAAAAAAAAAAAAAAAATCAGAATCTGTATCAAATTCTGTAATGACACAATAGATTAGTAAAGGAATACAGTAGCAGATGTGTTTCATATTTTTGCTAGCCACATAAAAAATAAACTATAGTATCGAATACCAACTGTTTTCTGTATTTATACAGCATAAAACGAATAACACCAGATAAACAACTTGTCATTTATAAAAACCCATGAAACCTAGGTATAGAAAGGTGCCTCATACCAAAAACTTGTTCTCTTTGAGAATAACAAATTTAACTACAATAGATAATTGGTATGATGGGGATGAGAGGCATTATTGCATAGTATATGAGTGCATGTTTTTCACAAATTAACTTTCTTAATCAGTCTCCTGAGAAGACTGATTTTCAGGAATTAAGATCCAAAAAAGTATTATTGATATTCACTGATTTAAATGCCATTTTTGGCCATTTCCTCTTTCCGTTCCATCCATGGGTAATCTATAACCTTTGCCATACCTCCTTATGTGTTCTCTGCATTTCAGTGTTCTATATGTTAGTGATATTAAGTAGTTGGCTATTATGGATAGGCTTGGTAGGTTTCAATATTTATTTTTCTTGAAATTTGACATGTATTTTCAATGAGATCTTTTTATATAAATTGATGTTTTAAATTCTACTTGGTAGGATTTAAAGTGTGATTTGGAGGAAAATTTTTCTTTTCACATCCCTTGAAAGTGCATGTTAATAATTTTATATGTACACAGTGACTGACAATATACATAACAAAGAAGACAAAAACAGGCGATATCTTTCTAAGCAACAAATACAAAATGTTATATTCTGGCAATAACAATCAGGGAAAAGAGGAGTAGCCATAGTATTCAACACTAAATGCGAGGCTAATCTTCTTGAATGGCAGGCAATTTCAAGTAGAGTGATGTGGGCAAATATCAGAATGGGGAATTGGACAATGAGACTTATTTTGCCTATGGTCCCACAGCAGGTTCTACTAAGGAAGAAATGGAGGAATTTTTTGAAACAGCAATCCATTATTGCACTTCCTGAATTTGAAGGACTTCTTGCCGATCTAGCCTTCCCTGCCTTGTTCAGTGACTTGTCCAATTAATAAACCAGCAGCTTTGAAGAATTACTCTTGATTCATGTTTCCAGCTGAGTATTTTATGTAGAGTAAATGTAGAGAAAACTGTACACTTACGTTTCATTATTTATTACAGTACAGTATATATGCAGTAATTTTGTTATTTCACTAAGAGTGCAAAATTAGTTTAAAAAAATAACAAAAACACAGACACATTTCAACACTCAAGCATGTTAATTGTTACCATAGTCTTACAGTTCATATTTCTGACTTGTGACCTCTTTTCAGCTTAGGGATTGTCAGAACTGAACCTCATAAGTTAAGGACTAACTATCTGCTTGTGCTGTTGGTAGTGAAATTATTTTTGCATTGGACTTTTTGCCATGTGTCCTAGGAATTGGCCCACTATCTTGAGTTCTGATGTCATTATACTCAATGAAAACTTCAATGTTCAGCCAACATAGGATACTATTTGTCATACAGTAATGCAACACATCATGCCTCTCTGGAATTGGACAATGAGTCAACACAAGTTTCACATTCGTTTCAGTGTGTGTGTGTGTGTGTGTTATATAATAAAGTGCACAACTGTTTGAAAAGCAAGCAGTTGTTTTCATTTGATTTTATTCTAGATGTTTCAAAACATATGATACTTTAGCATACTGAAAATCAAACTAAGAAATTTAAGTAAATGTTCCAGACTGAATTTCAAACAATAAATTGAGTCAAACTGGAAAATGTTCTAGTAGTTTCTATATTAGCAGTTTAGTTGTCTGTCATCTGCTGGAATTCTGCTAGTTTTTGTGCTGCTGATAGTGGGTTTACTGATAACTATGATGTTAATTACTCGCCTGACTATTTAGGTGGTTAATAGTGCTACTTTTATAAAATTCCAAAAATGATTATTGCATTTGCAGTGTTATGGCACTGTGAATGATGAAAGCTTGGGAAGGAAGAAAAAAAAATTATTAATAATGGATTTGAATATCCATAGGTTTCATTTAGGAAATCTATGTGAATGGAGGCTCTAAGAAATGGCCACAGAAGTAATGGATGAATAAAGGGAACAGGAGTTTTAATTCACTGTACTTGAAGTTGGACTAAATTGATAGCTAGTTGCTGCACTTATTTTAACAGATTAAAAGAAAGTGTAGGAAATTCTGAAGTAAGTTTTGGTGAACACTAGCTGTTGAAACTATTAGAAGATTCATATTGTAGAAATTAAATGTAGTAATATAGCTGTCTACTCACTTAGCTAATTTGTTCCAAGTCAGCAGTACATGTGATGACATTTACTAGTATTTGTAGAACTATGGAACTACATTGACAACTAAATTAAATGATGGGGAGAATAGAATCTCTGGAAAAATTTGCAACCATCTTGGTCATTATAGTCTCTGCTTTTGCTAAAATCAGACGAATTTCAGTACTTCTTGGAATTGGGGAAATATGTATGCCAGTAAACGTTCCGTATATTTTAAACCCATTAAAGAAATTTATTTGAGTAGGTTAAAATTTCATGAAATATAAAAAAAAAATTTTTCTTTTGCAGCTGATGTTCAAATAGTGCAACCACATGTGCCCTATATGGTTCAGTTTATAACACATATAGCTCAAGATCTTGATCATTCAGACAGCAATATTGCTGCTTGTGCTGGTCTTATAGGGTAAGTTTTGAGAAATCAGTTCTAATGGCATATACAGGGTGTCCCAAAATTCACGCGAGATTTAAATTTAGCGCCATTTGTGCGGTAAAGTGTTGCCAACGAGAAAAAAAGACAGCGTGACAGCTGACAGTTCAGGGTTATTAAAAATGGAGCGCTACACGAAAGAACAATGCATTTTCATTGTTGAGCAATATTTTAAAAATAATAAATTTGGCAGCTACAGTTCGCAATTTTCATACAAAATATGGTCGGAATAGTGATTTAACTTCATCAACTGTAAAAAGATTAATTAAAAAATTCAAGGAAACTGGATCAATTAGTGATCTTATACACCCTGGCCGTCATTCAACAGAAAACATCGAGGCAGTTCGTGAGAGTTTTTCTGAGAGTCCAGGAACATCAGTTCGGCACCGTGGTCTTGAATTGGGCATTTCGCGAAGCTCTCTACAGCATATTCTCACGAAAGATTTGCATCTTTATGCTTACAAAGCTCAATTGACTCAAGAACTGAAGCCTACTGACCACACACACAGCGAAGAGAGTTCGTTGAATGGATTATGGAACAACAAGTGGATGCTTATTTTTCGAACAAAATTATCTTCAGCGATGAGGCTCATTTTCATCTTGATGGCTTTGTTAATCGACAAAATTGTCGCATTTGGGATTCAGAAAATCCACGAGTGATTGTTGAGAAAAAAATGCATCCACAACGTGTCACTGTTTGGTGCGGATTTTGGGCTGGAGGCATCATCGGTCCATTCTTCTTCGAAAATGCGGCTAGTAAGGCAGTAATAGTTAATGGTGCTCGCTATCGCGACATGATAATCCAGTTTTTTGTGCCTAAATTGCAAGATATGATGTGGGTGACATGTGGTTTCAACAAGACGATGCCACATGCCATACAGCCCGAGAAACAATTCAATTACTGCATGAGTCATTTCTTGGTCGTGTAATTTCCCGTTTTGGTGATCAGAATTGGCTGCCCAGATCATGTGACTTAGCACTGTTGGATTTTTTCCTTTGGGGTTTTTTGAAGTCTAAGGTTTATGCCACCAAGCCCACGACCACCCACACTTTGAAGGAGGAAATTGAGCACTGTATCAATGAAATTCAGCCACATTTATGCAAAACGGTCATGGAAAATTTCGACAAAAGAGTGCGTATGTGCCAGCAAAGCCGTGGATGCCATTTACCCGATATGCTATTCCATGCATAACACTATACTGTATACTTTATGAATCAATAAGAAATTAGAATTTTTAATTAAAAACCTGTGTTTTCTATCAAAATTACTTCTTGCGTGAATTTTGGGACACCCTGTACTTTTTAGGGTTTGATGAAAATTTTAAGTGTGGTGTTACTGTTATAGAGCAATTAAAAGTTTTCTCATCAGATTGTAAGGGGTGTGAAATTAAAATTTTCTTTTCTAAGAACTGTATGTAGATTACTTTAGGAAATGTCATAATTTGATTATATAGACTAAGATTTAAGACACTTATTAAAGGGCAGTCTTCGATTTATAATGATAGTGATACTGCAGTAGCATTTTCCCTTAATAACACTTTTGTTGCCAGTCACTCGACAAAATTAATCTTCATCTATAATACCATATTGTAAACAAATTCCTTACCTAAAACCAGCACAACAATTCCTCATGAGAGGTGATTAGCAGAAATTTCACTTGATATGGGAGGAAGAAATTCCTCCCATACCAACAATTCCACTATCCACTACTGGAGAATAGTGGATAGTGGAATTGGTTGCCAGAGGCGGTTATGAGTACTGTGTCAGTAGTGGTTAGTATAGGCCTCTCACAATGAGGCTTTGGGCTCCGTGGAAATGTCCAGGGTTTGACAAATATGCTCTCTCACTTGTATATGGCAGGTAGATTTTGCTAACTGGTGAGTAGCTGAGATTGGACAGATTACAATATTTTTTATTCAATAAAAAGATAACTTCTGTCATAGTACAGCACCACTAATCACTTTCAGCAAATCCCATTGATTTACTGGGCATATCGTTAATAAAATGGGTGTTGGGGGGGGGGGGGGTCTTGGATGAGTAAATTTTTTTGTGTGGTAAGTAGTTTCACTTAATTTACTGAGCCCTGGAGATGCCAATATAATAATAACATAGGTAGACATTACTTGATTGGCATCTCCAATATCTACAAATGTAATTAGGTTATAATGAACCAGATAATACTTAATTTTAATATTTCGTCTGAAGTTTCTGCATATATGCAAAAATTTCAATATAGGTAGGCAAAAATAGGATAGAACTGTGATATAAAAGTAGCTGAAGGGGTAATGGGAAGATTGTAGGAAGAATATATAAAAATAGCATAATGAAACTTCAAAAACAGAAAAGAAACCTTTAGAAATGGAAAACTGTGGTCATAAAGATTATATAAAAACTCAGGAATATTCTTCATGTGTGGAGTAATTGTTCTAGAAAAATTTTAAATCAAATGACAGGAATAACTGTCAGAAAATATCCAAAAAGTGTGCAACTGAAATATATATTCAGTAGATTCCAGTAATAGGCCAGTTAATTGGGGCAGCTGTTTTATTGGAAGACAAGTCTGGAATTACAAAAATAAAATAATAACAAAAATTTGCTTCATTTATTTGGGATATCATGCTGTTTAATTGGACCAGCTAGTAACCTCTACCACATGGAGTATTAGAAAAATTACGCAATCTTGATTCATACATCTAGTGCTGATGACATCTGCAATGCTGAAGAAACAGAACTGTTTTATTGTGCCACATTGGATGGTTCCCTGTGTTATGAACACACTATACTGTTTGAATTGGTGAAAATAATAGATTGTGTGACAGTGTTATGCATTTCAAATATGTTAGGAACTGATTAATGGCAGCTGCTAGTTATTGGAATAAGGGACAGGCCTCAATGCTTTAAAGAAATTAGAATGGAGAGTTTGAGTTCATTACCTTGGGATAATACTCCCAAGCTTGGGGAAGATATCTGAATTTTTTTAAGAATTCACTTATGAGTTTTGAGAAATTTATTACTGGATTATGAATATTTCATGCAGGAAAGCAATGGATTCAGTGCTATATCTGAAAATATTTCACTTAAATATTTAAGGAGAAATATTAAAGTATTTTTATGGCAAATATTGTACTTGAATTTGGGCCAATTGTTTAATTGTGTACTTCAACAATTTCTTTCAGATTTTGCATTATGAGTTCTTTGACCTCCATATATAGAGATTACATACTTCATCTGTAAGTCAGTAATTTTGCTACACAATAAACGAAAAAATTGTCTAAACTGTGTTACGTATATACATCTTTTAAATTCTTGACATGCAACTTCATTTAATTGGACCAAGTTATGCTGTTTCTGATGTGACCTGATAATTAAGTGGAAATCACTTCATTGAAAAAAAAGTGGAGGAAAACTTGGAATTCCAGATGTGGAGAAACTGGTTCTTGAAACTCTTTCAGAATTTTTTTTACTGTTAGCTTGTCTTCCCCATTTGGTCTCTACAAAAAATTGCTTGAATGTGATTACACACTTCATCTTAAAGTGACATGTTGATTCATTAGTAAAATCAATCGGGCATTATTTAGAGGGAAATTTTCGTTTTTATAAATCTTGAGGGGAGGGGAATTATGAGCTGATGTGTTTTCGACAAATAGCAGAGCCATCTTTGTTTCTTAGTCTGAAGATATGGTCTATTGTTGCCACAAAGTAATTCACATACTAATCTTGAAAATTTCATAGATCATTCATGGCTATTCATAAAATCACTGGAATTTGACTCTTAATCACATTCTTCAATGATCTCAGGTTCTTGGATTGAGCCCTGTTCTGTCCTTGAAACACGCAAAGCATTCATAGTTTACTCTAGATTTGGAAATGCAACTTGTACCTTTTTTTCAGATCAAAAAATAGTCCATCCCTTCTCACAAACCATTTTGGCCAACACATCTGTATCTTTTTCATGTTTCTTTGCAAACCACTTGAGCAGTTTCTTTTCAAGAAGCAGTAAAATTTCCTCACTTAGTTTTAACCACTTAAACAACATGCAGGTATTAATGAGTCTTTCACAATTGATTGCAATGCACAACATATGACTTTAGGATGTTTTATCACCTTGCACAATTTATCTTGTTATATCATTAAGACTAAACATAAAAAATGAAGGTGTGTTCTTCCTCTAGCTGGAAACAAATCCCTAATACATAAATATGTAAAAAGTAGGTCAAAATTCAGTGGATGTGGGGAAAAAAAAATTGAATGCACATTTCTTTTAATATTCATTGTATGATGCAATATCTTGTGGATTCAGTGCTCTGCTCTATTCCCAAATAATATGTACTTCTCGCTAATAAGGTATTATCATGTCACTAATTTGAACAGGAGAGGGGAAGGAAATTGCACACCTTAAAAAAAATGTGCAGTATCACATTATGTTAATACTCACTCTGTGTGAACAAGTTTATTACAGAATTGCTCCTGCAAATACTGGTTTTAACGGCGCAGTGTTTTTATTACCATGAGATACCATTTTCTGTTTCAGCTGTTAAGATAAGAATTTCTACTGCTCGAAGTGGATCTTGTAAAAATGCTGATGCTTAAATGTAGGCTTTTGTTTCTGGTTTCAATACTAAGGAAGAGAATCAAATAATGAAGCTAAAAGTAGACTTCATCAGTTCATGAGAAATGCTTTTTATAGATAATACATGTTTGCTTACAGAAATAAACTAATTGGAATACTAAGTCAAGGAACCAAGAAATGATTGATCATATGGTAAAGAATGTTCTTTAAAATATTTTGTTTATAGAACACTTAAAAAATCTTTTGATGCCTTTTTTTTAAAAAAAGAAATTGCATTACTTTTATATGCAGAAGTGTAATTTTCTGCTGAAACTGAAACATTTTTATCATTCATTTTACTATCAGAAAATAAGATCAAATTTTCAATAGTTTGTTTAGGTAAGTATCAAGAAATCCATTAGCAATATCTAAGTTATAAATAGGATACTATGTATTCTTAATATGAATTTATTGAATGTAGATGAATTCAATTGTGAATGTCAAAGCTGTATAACTGAGAGGAGACCTCCACATAGCCTTTAAAGGAATGCGGAGAACCAACCAGGGCTTCTGGCCTAATGTCCAATCCTCACCTTCTCATGGTGCACCCTTTTGGGTATCTACCTGGATACTGAATGAAAGAGGATGGGCTGCCAATTTGGGATTTAGCCGATCAAATTGTATTCTTATTGGCTTAAACCAATATACAAATGATGGTACAACATGACAAAATTTCATGCCAGATGGGGCACCGCCTGGTTAAACAAGGCCTCCATTGTTTTCACCAGGGAACCAGGGTGAACAGCAAAAAGTCAGCTACTGGAACAAATTTGAAAAAACACCCCAACTCAGCATAACCAGAGTTAAAGATCGGTACAGTCAAAATAAGCCTGAATGGAGCTAGCTGAGGAATTAGATAAGTACCAGATCGACATAATAGAGGTGACTGAAACAAAAAAGACAAAAACTGGTGAGATCTACCTCAGCAATAAATACAAGATGTTATATTCAGGCAATGACAATAATGGAAAAGGAGTAGCCATAATATTCAACACAAAATACGAGGCTAATCTTCTTGAATGGCAGGCACTCTCAATTAGAGTGATGTGGACAATTATCAGAATGGGGGAATTGGACAATGACTTATTTGTGCCTATGGTCCCACAGAAGGTTCTACTAAAGTAGATGTGGAGGAATTTTTTGATAAAAGCAACTGACACAATGAAAAAGGAAAAGTTGGTCCTTATTGGGGATATAAATAGCAGAGTAGGAAATGATTGTCAGACACGCGAAAATATTTTGGGAAAATTTGGAGAAAAGAGCAAAGCTAATCATAATGTCTGTTGGATTTCTGCTCAGGACATGGACTGGTTATTACTAACACCATGTTCCAACATAAAAATGTGCACAAATTCACATGGCGAGAATAGGCAAGGAATAAGAAAAGCCTCATTGACTATGTCATTGCTGATAGTGATGTTTTCTCCCTGGTTCAGGACACCAGAGTGTACAGAGGATTTGAAATTGGAAGTGATCACTATTTAGTCTTGAGCAGGATAAAATTGAATTTCATATTGAAAAGATGACATGTAAGAAAGTTTTAAAGCGAATAAAAGTTGAGCAGTTCTCAGATGTGAACTGTAGACTAAAATACACAAAGATTATTGAAGAAAAAATGAAAGAGTTTGAGAACAGGAATCAAACCTTGGAGATTCAGTGGCAAACTCTGAAGAAAACATTGATTGATTCTGCCAGAGAGGCATGTGGTGAGGTTGTCTGCAAGGATAGAAAAATCAGAACTCCCTGGTGGACACAGGAAGTTAAAGAGGCAGTGAAGGAAAAGAAGAAAGCATACCAAAAGTTCCTGTCAAATGAGTCAGCTTGTGCTCTTAGAGAATATAGAGACAAATGCAAGAATGCTAAACACCGTGTAAAACTAGCTAAACAAAAGTCATGGGAGGACTTTGGCAAGAATATAGAAAATAAATATCAAGAAGGGGGCAAAATATTCTGGAGGTTGTTGAAGAAACTTAAAAATGGAGGAAAGAGTGCTGTAAAAGGAATTAGAGATGATAAAGGTCACATGAAAACGGGAGAAAAAGATATCCTTGAAGTATGGAGTAATTACTTTGAAAAACTGCTAAATGAAACAAGCAGTGATAACAGCACAGTGGTAAAAAACACTGACCAGGCATGCAGTGAGGAATACATATCCATACTTGAAGCAGAAAAAGCCAGCAAAGGCTTGAAATCTGGAAAGGCAGCTGTAGTAGATGATATTTGACCAGAAATGCTGAAGTATGGTGGTATAAGAGTCTTACATTGGTTGCACTGTATAGTTCAGAAAGCCTGGACAGAGGGACAAATTCCCAATGATTGGAGTAGAGCTCTAATAATACCTATATATAAAAAATGGAAATAAAACTGAATGTGAGAATTACAGAGGTATTTCCCTACTGAGTGTTCCCGGCAAGATCTATGAAAGTATACTTGAGAAACGGTTGAGAAGAATTGTGGAATTAAAGCTTGGTGAAGACCAAGCTGGATTCAGGCCAAATAGAGGCTGTCAGGATCAGATCTTCACTTTACGACAAATAACAATCTGGAAAGATTGTTATTTGTCGGAAAAGGCATATGACAAGGTGCCAAGAGAGAAGCTATTCAATACGCTACAGTTATATGGTGTAAATGGGACATTATATCAAGCAATTCTTAGTCTTTATTTGAGTTGTAAATCAGCAGTTAGAATTGAAGGAAGTACAGAAAGATGGTTTAATGTTGAATCTGGTGTGAGACAAGAATGTTCATTATCCCCTCTATTATTCATTATTACCTATACGGATCACATTATGAAGGAAAGTGGTATTAAACATGATATCAAAATTGGAGATGTTAATGTCAGCTCTTTGCTTTATGTGGACGATGTTATACTTCTAAATAAATCCGCTACAATTCTGCAAGATTCTCTGACTAAATTGAATAGCTGTTGTAATAGATATGGTATGAAGGTCAGCAATAAAAAGACAAAGACAATGAAAATAGGTAGAATCATTGAAAATGTCAACTGTGTTGTGAATGGAGAACCTGTGGAACAAGTAAAACATTTCATCTACTTAGGCATGATTTTTACTTTAGGTGGTAAATTAAATATAGAAATAGACAACAGAATCAACAAAGCTGGTATGGTAGGAAGTCAATTGAATAAATTCATATGGAATAAGAAAGAAATTAGTTGGAACACTAAATTAGCTGTATACAAGACAAAGTTTTAACTTATGGATCTGAGAGATGGGTCAGAAGTAAAACACTTGACCAAAGACTAGAGACCACAGATATGAGAGTGCTGAGAAAGATTATAGGCATGAACAGATGGCATCAATGGCAGTATCATATTAAAAACGAGGATATTAGGAAAGAACTTGATATTGTCAGCATCCAGCAATGCATTAGCAGAGCTAATCTTAAGTGGTATGGTCACTTAAAGAGAATGGGTGAAGAAAGATTATCAAAACAAGTGTTCTCTGCCAGGTTGGCAGCAAAATGACCCAGAGGAAGACCAAGATATAGGTGGATTGATACGGTACAAAGTGCCTTAGATGATAGAAATATAAGATTGATAATATTGGAGTTTTGACAAGTAACAGACTGATTTGGAGGAAAATTGTAGATAGGAAGTTATTAATGATGTAAATTTTTCATGTAGTACTGTCGTATCCTGTACACCCCTTGAGGGTACAGATCAGAAATATGATGATGGTGTATTCTTAATCCGTTGTAAAAAAAGGAAAAATTCATGTGATTTTCATATTTACTTATAAAAATTATGTATATTTTAAATCCATGCTCTCCTGACTGCACTCTGGTAAAGTGAAACCAACAGTGGCATTTTTTTTTTTTTTTTAAATGCAGCATACAGAATAAGGCATAATTCAGTGTAAAAAAACTGCTTGCTTCTTTGAAGTTGGGAGGAGGGTAGTCAGTGGTTTAACCTGATAGATTAGTCCGTTCATCCTAACTTGAGGCTTATGATGCCGTCTTCGCAAACTCAGTGCCAGAAAGTAATCCTTGTTTCCTTTACTAAATAATTACTGAACATTTAGATTTGAAAGCCAGCAGTTGATACAAAATGAGTAGGGGAAGAGGAAAAAACATTTTAGCTTAGCTATCAAGTAATTTTTAATGAAGGTTGGAAATTAATAATATAAGAGATCAGCCGAAATATCAAAGTTAGTGGTATTGCATGACATTGTTTAAATTTTAAAAAATGAATTGGTAGGGTTGGAAATAAAACAGGTCAGGCTGGAGACTACAGTTATGAGAGTTAGAGGACAATTGGAGAGTAAATAAATTGTATCATTGGCTGAACTAGTTTAAAAATGAATCTATTAAAAGAGAACTTGGCATTATGAATATTTCAGAAATTTATAAAGTTAGTCTAAGGTGAGATGCAAATTCTTTACTAAATGAGCCTGCACCACATAAAAGATTATTTTCTGACAGAAAAATAAGTCAAATGGTTAAACATGATAATGGTTTTTTTGGTGTGTGTTGGGGGGGGGGGGTATTGGTTGAAAACTAGTAATGAAATCTTAATTGTTACATTGGACTATCATGGTATCCTGTACATTGCTTGAGGGTATATATTCTAGGACAGGGGTTCTCAAACTTTTTAAATTTTGTACCACATAAATAAGAACAAAAAATATATGTACCACCATAAAAGCATTTCTCGATAATAATCATCATCATCAAATTCCTGCCATGTACCCTTGTAATATTTTTGTTTTTTTTTTTTTGATATATTTATCTTTTATTTAGACTTGTCTTCTATATCTTCGTTCATTAACTTTTTTATACTTTATCCTTGTCCATTACCTTTCTATACAGTCAGTTAATCTTAATACCTTTTCCCTACTTTCAGTATATTATGCTATATACTTGAGATTTCTAGAAATTTATTTGATTATTCCAGACTGCGCCACTAAAAATCTCTAATTGACATAAGAAATTAATTATACCTCCAGTAAAGCACCTCTATGCAGCTAATTACAGTCGTGGCTAACTCCTAACTTAAAGTTTGTACCAATGCTTAATTTCTTTCCCGCTTACAGGATCGGATTTTATTTGAGAACAGTGCAGTTGCTAAAAAGATCAGACGGCACTTCTTATAAATAAAACAAACATTTATTCACATTAAGACAATAATACAACGTATACACTTAAATGATGTTTACTATCATTTCCTCTCAAGGCTAAGCATCAAAATTAAAACATCACATAGGACAACTCTTAGGCATGTTCTAAACATCAAAGATGTAAATCATCAAACAATTAATTCTATATATCAAATAACTATCAGCCCATTTACAGTCTAGAAATTATCATGCTTTGACTAATAAAATCTCCAATTCTAACTTTCACAAAAAAAATGTAACAATGACTTAGCAACCAACTTCTTACACTATTACAATTCTAAATTCTATAATTTTCTTATCAGTTCCTTTAAACCATTTCAACACAATACAACGTAAGCTTAAACTTTCATTAACATCTTTTCAATTATTCTAAAAGCAGATTCACTTCATGCTAATAAGTTTTCTTTCAATTACATCTTTCAATTCTAAGAATTCAGTCTAACCAAAACAGTCCTTCACATCATAGTTAAGAGAAATTGAAAGTTTATTTTTCACTTGGTTAGAGTATAATAAATTTAGGTTAATCCTTTATCCAAGTGTGAGCAAACAAAGTTTGCGCCTGAAAGTATCTTCAGGACTGGGGTAACCTAACCTAACCTAACCTAAGCATTAGCAGGTCATCTCTACCTATAGGAGTTGCCAAATGGTGTGCCACCCTTTTTTAATAAATTATGCTGGATTTAGTGAAAGATGTTGAAAGTTGCTAATGCTTCTGCCTGGTATCTCCACTTGGGCCTGGCTCCCACCGAAGAGACCTCAATAAAGGTCGAAACTAGTCTGGGTTGTGGCCCTTCCCTTAATGCATAACATTAGACATATCCGCAAGGAGATGTGTTTTGCATTATGGGAGATACTGAGATAGGAGTGTTGGTAGCTTGCTCCACCTTTGCAAGGAGTGCCCTCGTCGTGTACCACCTTACCCCACTCCTGAAGATACTTTCAGTTGCAAACTTTGTTTGCTCACACTAGGATAAAGGATTAAACTAAATTTATTATAGTTAAGAGAAAGTTTATCAACAAAAAAATTCAACTCACATTAATTCTTTCATAGGCACAATTGCACTTAGTCATATCTTCTCTTCGGGCTTATTCTGGATCCCCTCTATATTACGGCTTGCTCTATCGCTTTAGACGCGCCATGGAACCCGTGTTCTCCTCTGGAATTTCTCGTGGGGCTGGAGCTCGATCTTTCGGCATTGTAGGCACTAGAACGTGTGTTCTGATGGTTAAAGCCTTGTCATCCGAGTCCTGAGCTGCTACGTGCTCTATAAAGTTTGGCCTCTGGCTACCCTCCACAAATTCATCTGGGATTCCATGGATCAACCTCCCCCTCTTCTCCCTGCATCACGTCTCACGATAGTCGATGCATGCTAGTCCATATTTCCCAGTCGATGCACCTTAGTCCATTCCTGATCTTTTTATTTCGCCTCTCTGGACCTTGCATGAAGTTTCTTAGACCCCAAATATTTCCGTGCAAACTTTGAACTAAGGTCTGAGATCCCCCGTACCTATCACGTGCTAACTCCTTTCCTTCTAGAAAGTTCTGACTTCTATCTCCCTGAAGTGTAGTTTAATCCCTTTTTCAGCAATAACAGCCTCTGGTGTATACTGCCCCCTTCTGCTATTGACCTTGACAGCGGTGTCCGACTGCTTTTGGTTACAATGGGTTTCCATTCTACCCTATACCAAGTGATACATCAATTATACTTCCGAATTCTAAGGAAATTGCCCCTAAACTTCTATTTTTAGATACTTGTTTACCTTATTTTAGCATGTTTAATTACTTGGGCTCTCTGGGCATTTTTCATCTATTATATACAGTTTTACAATTCCTTGAATTTCAGATGTGACTCCTGTAAAATCGATGCAATTAAACATTGTAAGAATTTTTGATGCATTGAATTTTACACCCTCAGGGGGTGTACAGGATATGATAGTACTACATGAAAAATTTACATCATTACTAACTTCCTATCTACAATTTTCCTCCAGATCAGTCTGTTACTTGTCAAGACTCCAACGTTATCAGATCTTATATTTCTATCGTCTAAAGCACTTTGTACCATATCAATCCACCTATATCTTGGTCTTCTTCTGGGTTGTTTTCCTGTCAACCTGGCAGAGAGCACTTGTTTTGCCAATCTTTCCTCGCCCATTCTGTTTAAATGACTATACCACCTGAGATTAGCTCTGCTAATGCATTCATAGATGCTGACAATGTCAAGTTCTTTCCTAATATCCTCGTTTTTAATATGATATTGCCATTGATGCCATCTGTTCATGCCTCTAGTCTTTGGCAAGTGTTTTACTTCTGACCCAGCTCTCAGATCTATAAGTTAAAACTGGTTTGAACACTGTCTTGTATATATACAGCTAATTTAGTGTTCCGACAAATTTCTCTCTTATTCCATATGAATTTATTCAGTTGACTTCTACTATAATACCAGCTTTATTGATTCTGTTGTCTATTTCCATATTTAATTTACCATCTTCACTAAAAATCGTTCCTAAGTAGGTGAAATGTTTTACTTGTTCCACAGATTCTCCGTTTACAATGCAGTCGACATTTTCAATGATTCTGCTTATTTTCATTGTCTTTGTCTTTTTATTGCTGACTTTCATACCATATCTATTACAACAGTTATTCAATTTAGTCAAGGAATCTTGCAGACTCGTAGCAGATTTTTCCTTCTTTTCCTTGATTGTCATTACCTGGATATAACATTTTGTATTTATGACTCAGAAAGATCTCACCAGTTTTTGTCTTTTTTGTTTCAGTCACCAATATCATGTCGATCTGGTACTTATCTAATTCCTCAGCTAGCTCCATTTCTTTGCCATTCTGGCTTCTTATGTTGATAATGCCAATCTTTTACTCTGGTGATGTTGAGTTGGGGTGTTTTTTCAGATTTGTTCCAGTAGCTGACTTTTCGCTGTTTTCCCTGGTGAAAACAACGGGGGCCTTGTTTAACCGGGCGACGCCCCAGCTGGCATAAAATTTTGTCATGTTGTACCATCATTTTCTAATTTTTCTAATTTGGTTTAAGCCAATTAGAATTACAATTTGGTCGGCTAAATCCCAAACTGCCAGCCCATCCTTGTTCATTCAGTATCCAGCTAGATACCCAACAGGGTGCACCATGAGAAGGTGAGGATTGGACATTAGGTCAGAAGCCCTGGTCGGTTCTCTGCATTCCTTTAAAGGCTATGTGGAGGTCTCCTCTCAGTTATACAGCTTTGACCCTTAAGCACCTCGATACAATTTAAATATTTTGTGTAAAAATTGTACCACCAAAAATAACGTAATGTACCATTAGTGGTACATGTACCACAGTTTGAGAAATGATGTTCTAGGAAATTATGGTAATTGTACTGTTCAACCTTTATGCCAATAGCATTGTCACTGGATTGCATGGAGATAATCAGTTGTTTGGGGCTCTTCAGGAGAATTTGAATAAACTGAAAGAGTAGGTGGTTAGGCAAATAGGAATATCTGTTTAATGCAACTAAATATAAGGCTGTGAAATTTGTGATCCACAGGTACTCTGCATACCGTTATAACTATATCAGAGAAAATAGAGGGAGCAAGAAATTTTGGGATGATTGTAGATAGACATTCATGTTCAGGCAAACATTAGAAAGGTGCTAAAGACAACCCAGGTTATTGTTGCAATATTTGAGAACATGGACTAGGAGAGATAAGAGAGTAGTTGTGGTATAATGCCTTGATCAGGCAAATCTGTGCTGTGCTTGAATCTGCTCACTCAAATTTGAAGGGGATTAAGTAACTTTGGGGAAAGTAAAAATACCAGGACTGTGGAATCTTGCATGCAGTTCTCTAGTGATAACTCAGTCTAGTTGACTGAGTGGTTTGCATACTCACTTTCACTTTCCATCTAACAGACTGAGGAGGTGGTTTCAAATCCTGGGGATTTCAAACTCCCATGGACATGGATGTGTGAATATCTTCAGATGGGAGATGAATATCATCATCCACTATGAGAAAATGTGTTGCTTAAAAAAAATGGGTTTGAGAACCATCAGCTTGCTGTTCATTAAAACAGCAAAAGAATTCATTCAAAATAATGAATACCGAGCAATACCAGACAGGATTTTGATAATGAAATAGTTTCTTACCATGCCAGTTTCTTCAAAGAAATGATAGTTATAGATCTGTAAACTTACAGACCATCTCTCTGAAACTCTTGTTTATTCTCCTAACTATCCTTGTCACTTCAGTCAATATAGAAAATGTCTTTCTACTGCTGATTTATTTTTAACAAAATTCAATATATCATCGACTGATTGTAGTGTTTATATCTTGAAAGCTATTAGTCAACAAAGAGAAAACAGACATTAGTAATCCTTTATTATCATTAAAAATCTTTGCACAATCTTCGAAGTAAAAAATATTCTGATATAGAGTTACTGTGTTTAACTTCTTATTGGGGATATAGTTTCTAATCTCCTCTTCTACATTTTATATTTATTGCTTATCACAACCAAGTAACTTGATTTTTATAGAACCCTAATTAATGCTGTGATGGGGGTTATTCCTATGTGCATATCTTATATGTATTATACATATTTTCTGACGGGGTGCTTAAGGGTCAAAGCTGTATAACTGAGAGGAGACCTCCACATAGCCTTTAAAGGAATGCAGAGAACCGACCAGGGCTTCTGACCTAATGTCCAATCCTCACCTTCTCGTGGTGCACCCTGTTGGGTATCTAGCTGGATACTGAATGAACAAGGATGGGCTGGCAGTTTGGGATTTAGCTGACCACATTGTAATTCTAATTGGCTTAAACCAAATTAGAAAAGTTAGAAAATGATGGTACAAAATGACAAAATTTTATGCCAGCTGGGGCGTCGCCCGGTTAAACAAGGCCCCCGTTGTTTTCACCAGGGAAAACAGCGAAAAGTCAGCTACTGGAACAAATCTGAAAAAACACCCCAACTCAACATCACCAGAGTAAAAGATTGGTATTATCAACATAAGAAGCCAAAATGGCAAAGAAATGGAGCTAGCTGAGGAATTAGATAAGTACCAGATCGACATAATATTGGTGACTGAAACAAAAAAGACAAAAACTGGTGAGATCTTTCTGAGGAAAAGAAGGAGTAGCCATAGTATTCAACACAAAATACGAGGCTAATCTTCTTGAATGGCAGGCAGTCTCAAGTAGAGTGATGTGGGCAAATATGAGAATGGGGAACTGGACAATGAGACTTATTTGTGCCTATGGTCCCACAGAAGGTTCTACAGGTAGAAGTGGAGGAATTTTTTGAGGCTTTAGAAAAAGCATCTGACACAATGAAAAATGAAAAGTTGGTCCTTGTTGGGGATCTAAATAGCAGAGTAGGAAATGATTGTGAGACATACAAAAATATTTTGGGAAAATTTGGAGAAAAGAGCAAAGCTAATAATAATGGCAAATATCTGTTGGATTTCTGCTCAGGACATGGACTGGTTATTACTAACACCATGTTCCAACATAAAAATGTGCACAAATTCACATGGAAAGAAGAGGCCAGGAATAAGAAAAGTCTCATTGACTATGTTATTGTTGATAGTGATGTTTTCGCCCTGTTACAATACACCAGAGTGTACAGAGGATTTGAAATCGGAAGTGATCACTATTTAGTCTTGAGCAGGATAAAATTGAATTTCATATTCAAAAGAATAACATGTAAGAAAGTTTTAAAGCGAATAAAAGTTGAGCAGTTCTCAGATGTGAACTGTAGACTAAAATACACAAAGATTGTTGAAGAAAAAATGAAAGAGTTTGAGAACAGGAATCAAACCTTGGAGATTCAGTGGCAAACTCTGAAGAAAACATTGATTGATTCTGCCAGAGAGGCATGTGGTGAGGTTGTCTGCAAGGATAGAAAAATCAGAACTCCCTGGTGGACACAGGAAGTTAAAGAGACAGTGAAGGAAAAGAAGAAAGCATACCAAAAGTTCCTGTCAAATGAGTCAGCTTGTGCTCTTAGAGAATATAGAGACAAATGCAAGAATGCTAAACACTGTGTAAAACTAGCTAAACAAAAGTCATGGGAGGACTTTGGCAAGAATATAGAAAATAAATATCAAGAAGGGGGCAAAATATTCTGGAGGTTGTTGAAGAAGCTTAAAAATGGAGGAAAGAGTGCTGTAAAAGGAATTAGAGATGATAAAGGTGACATGAAAACGGGTGAAAAAGATATCCTTGAAGTATGGAGTAATTACTTTGAAAAACTGCTAAATGAAACAAGCAGTGATAACAGCAAAGTGGTAAAAAACACTGACCAGGCATGCAGTCAGGAATACATATCTATACCTGAAGTAGAAAAAGCCATCAAAGGCTTGAAATGTGGAAAGGCAGCAGGAGAAGATGATATTTGACCAGAAATGCTGAAGTATGGTGGTATAAGAGTCTTACAGTGGTTGCACTGCATAGTTCAGAAAGCCTGGACAGAGGGACGAATTCCCGATGATTGGAGTAGAGCTCTCATAGTACCCATATATAAAAAGGGAAATAAAACTGCATGTGAGAATTACAGAGGTATTTCCCTACTGAGTGTTCCCGGCAAGATCTATGAAAGTACACTTGAGAAACGGTTGAGAAGAATTGTGGAAGAAAAGCTTGGTGAAGAACAAGCTGGATTCAGGCCAAATAGAGGCTGTCAGGATCAGATCTTCACTTTACAACAAATAGTCGAGAAAGCATGGGAATATAACAAAGATCTGTATTTAAGTTTTGTCGATCTGGAAAAGGCATATGACAAGGTGCCAAGAGAGAAGCTATTCAATACGCTGCAGTTATGTGGTGTGAATGGGACATTATATCAAGCAATACCTAGTCTTTATTTGAGTTGTAAGTCAGCAGTTAGAATTGAAGGAAGTACAGGAAGATGGTTTAATGTTAAATCTGGTGTGAGACAAGGATGTACATTATCCCCTCTGTTATTCATTATCTATATGGATCACATTATGAAGGAAAGTGGTATTAAACATGATATCAAAATTGGAGATGTTAATGTCAGCTCTTTGCTTTATGCGGATGATGTTATACTTCTAAATAAATCTGCTACAAGTCTGCAAATTTCTCTGACTAAATTGAATAGCTGTTGTAATAGATATGGTATGAAGGTCAGCAATAAAAAGACAAAGACAATGAAATAGGCAGAATCTTTGAAAAGGTCAACTGTGTTGTGAATGGAGAACCTGTGGGACAAGTAAAACATTTCAGCTATTTAGGCACGATTTTTACTGAAGATGGTAAATTAAATATAGAAATAGACTACAGAATCAGCAAAGCTGGTATGGTGGGAAGTCAATTGAATAAATTCATACGGAATAAGAGAGAAATTTGTCGGAACACTAAATTAGCTGTATACAAGACAGTGTTCAAACCAGTTTTAACTTATGGATCTGAGAGCTGGGTCAGAAGTAAAACACTTGACCAAAGACTAGAGACCACAGATATGAGAGTCCTGAGAAAGATTATAGGCATGAACAGATGGCATCAATGGCAATATCATATTAAAAATGAGGATATTAGGAAAGAACTTGACATTGTCGGCATCCAGGAATATGTTAGCAGGGCTAATCTCAGGTGGTATAATCACTTAAACAGAATGGGCGAGGAAAGATTAGGAAAACAAGTGTTCTCTGCCAGGTTGGCAGCTAAACGACCCAGAGGAAGACCAAGATATAGGTGGATTGATACAGTACAATGTGTTTTAGAAGATAGAAATATAAGATCTGATAATGTTGGAGTCTTGACAAGTAACAGACTGATTTGGAGGAAAATTGTAGATAGGAAATTAATAATGATGTAATTTTTTTTCATGTAGTACTATCATATCCTGTACACCCCTTGAGGGTACATGACAGGAATTTGATGATGATGATGATATTTTCTGACTAACTAACTTAAGATGAAAGTTTTGTAAGGTAAAAAAAAAACCTTCTAACCACTGCATGAAATTAGCTAATTCACCATTTGACAAATTTCAGTTCAATTTTTTAATATTTATTTTTATCGGCTTATTTTTTATTTTATCAATTTAAATTTATGAGAATATTTTACATTCTCTTGATAAATGTCAATTTCAAGCTAACTATTTCCTTCCAAAAGAGAGCTTTAAAAAAATCACATATAAATACTATTAGACAGAATGTCTCTCTTCTTCCACATGATCTTTGCTAGTATGAGCTACATGATTCACAAGACCAGATAATTAATGGGAGATAATTAATTTCTCAAATGTCTATATCTGAGAAATGTTTACACATCTCATTGTGATGAGGGGCTCCCCTTGGGCTCTGATCACTCTTGCTATCTAGATATGCTCTCTGCCAAATGTAATTTGGCATATAATCTATGCAGCTCTTTATGTAGTCCTCCAATTAATCTGAATTCCTGTATAGTTTTTGATTGTCTCTATATGGAACTTCTAAGATTGCCATATTGCTGTTGGAAGCACCCTTTGTCTTGTGGACCTACCTCTATGCATCACTTGGCTGAGGAATCATATTTTCACTAGTTGATTCTGTTGTCTGCTTTTGATTTTGGGTGATGCAATCTTTTATCACTATTACAGTCTGCTGATATGTCATTCTTCAATTTCATCATCATTAATTTCATTTCGGTTCTCTGAGACTTGGCATTGACAATTATTATTTTTTTGTGACACCTCCCTAGGAGTCCAAAGACTCAGTGAGGTAGGAAAATCTACACTACAGCTCTCTGTCTCCACCACTACATCGAACCTCTACTACCATCATCATCTACATCAGTGCCATATTGTTGATTCCATAGGTATCTGTTGTTTTCTATAGAGGTCTAAGCCATCCATGTGGTGACGGTAGCATGCATAACAACATGCAATCGTTAAAACAGACACCCCAATTCTTTCAGCATTGTGATTAAAAACTTCATATTAAAAGAGCAGAGCCCAGCCATTTAGATTAAAATCTACTAATTTTGTTTTGAATATTTGAAAAGGTCGTAGCTGTTTAAATATTCAATAGCTATGCTACAAGGAAACTAAAAAAAAAAATGTCATTACTAAAGAGACTCACAGAGGTCTTTATGTAGGGGGAAAAAAAAAAAAAAAGCTTCCATATAAATATATTGGATAATATCTTCATATATAGGCAGATCCATTTCTGCACCTCATAAATGCTGGGATCTAAATTTTTCTTTCACATAATTTTGAAATACTTTGTGTGTGAGAGAGAGTGAGGCTTGTCATGATTATGAGTAAATCTTAACTGGTGTTTAATTTCCTTTTCCATGTTTCTTCTGAACTCCAGTGGTTATTTCCTTCTTGTTCTACAGTCAGTGGTGACCTGAAAGAGTTAGTATTGTAACTCACATATACTTTCATTCATGTGATTTTTAAATATCACTCATCAGTTGTATTACTCTGAGAATGCTTGATATACTGAATGAAAAGTTAGCACATGTTAAGTGATATAATATGTACAAAGAGTAAATCAAACCACCAAAGCAGGAATGATGATTCCAGTAGAAGAATGTCTATGAACAAATTAAAATGAGATGTAAAAAAAAAGAAGTTAACATTGTAGTAATTATGACAATTACCAACCAATATTTCCTACTGAACTTAATAGTACATCATCATGGTAAAACAAACAAGTAATTTAGAGAGACAGTACACAGATAAATACAGCAGTCGTCTAACCAGTAACATGTGCCATGAGCTAAGTTGTAAACCTATAATACATTAGTACTTTGGTGGGCTAACGGTTTTTTCTTATTTTTCTCCTCAAGGATTAGGCATTTCCCTGTTCCAGCTTCACTGGTCTTTCCATCTTGCAGATAGTCTTTCTCTCTCTTTCCTTTTCATCTATATTTATCCACCTCTTTTGGCAGCTGATATCTTTCCATCCTAAATAGATGCTCTTTCCATTTTTCTCTATATTTCTTGATCTTTTCATTTACTTTGTAAATATCTAGCACTCTTCTGATGGCTTCATTTATTATATGGTCCAGTTTTCTGCATCCTTTAATTGCTTTTAAAAATCTCATTTCTGCATCTTGTATTTTACTTTCATCTTTCTTTTTTAACAGTTCATGTCTCTTGAGCCATATAATAGAGTTGAAGTTGGCATTGCTTTATGAAATTTTAATTGTTTCTCATCTTTTTTATTTTATTATTATTCAGTGTACTTTTAATTGTTCCACAGATTTTCTGAAATGTCTTTATTTTTTTTACATCTTTATCTTTTACATATGTTATTATGCAGCCTAAATAATTAAGCTACATCACCTGTTTTATTATTTTATTTTCTATGACTATTTTAATGTGATCTCAAACTTTAAATACCATGACGTTTGTGAAATTTTTCAATTATATTGTTGTTTGAAGGTCATTTTCATTATCTTGTAATGTAAGGCTTGATATTATATTCCATAATTTTTCTGTGTATATTATCAAAAGCTTTCTCATCTACAAAGGCCAGATGAGTCTAAATTCTTGTCTTTTTTTTTCAGTAATTTGTTTTAAGCCATAAATATGGTCTATACATGATCTTCCATGTCTGAAACTGTTTTGTACTTCTGAAAGTATATTGTTTGCAATATTTCCAAGTCTTATTCAGGATTTTACTGTAAATTTTGTAACCTGTATTTAATAGACTAATCTGGTTGATTTTCTATGTTTTGATACCTTTATTGCTTCTTTTAATTCTTCTAATCTAATTGATTTTACATCAGTACTGATTTCTTTCATTATTTTTCTGTTAAATTTGGATCATACCATAAATTCTTATAACAGCCTGTCCACTGTTTATTGTATTATGTTGATTTGTCTTTTTCTATTTTATTAATACGTCTGTCTCAAGAATATTGGTAAGCTTTCTGTACTATGGTTTTAGCTATGTTTCTTTAGTTTTTGTATATTTCTTCTGTTTCCTTTGTTTGTTTTTTAATTTATATATGTCTTACATAATCCTAGAATTCCTGCTGTAGAGACCAAACCTGGAACTTTTTCAAATCATGCCAGGTCTACAATATGTGGGGCAGTGGTCTGCCTCACACTGGGTGATGAGATTTGAACCCACATCCTGTTGGTTGGAGAGTGGATATGTTAACCACTGAGCCTACCGGGCTTAACAATTTGCTAGAGATGAAAAGGTCCCAATTTCCATGATTTAGAGGCAATCTCAGTTTAAATTCAGGCAGTTGGGACATTATTATTGCTCATACATGAGAGGTTAGTTAGTCAATCTATAATCCATTAGTATCGTGTGTGGGAAGAGATTTGGAAAAGGAGAAACTTGCTCACATTGGATTCGAAGGCCTGTGCATTGTATTCTTTGGGAAACACTTGGGTTGGACAGGCTGTTCAAGAATGCAGCAATTGAAGGAGGAAGAGAAACTTGTTCTGTGAGAATGGAGTTGGGATGGGATGTTGGGTAGTAGCTGTATGCATGTGTTTCAGTGGACTTGTAGAGAGAAAGAGAATTATTGATGATCCAGTACATATGCTAGGGTTGGGAGACCAAAAGCAATAATTCAACCATGGGAACGAGGCATAGAAATTTCAGATCATCCCACTTGGGATTCTTTTAATGTCGACAGTTCTTGGTTGAGAGTGGCTGTGTGTGTTGCTCAATGGGGGAAGAGATAAGCACAAGGCTTTGGTTTGAATTACCTAAGGGAGATACAACCTTCATGTCATATTGGGAGGGATCACTAGTGAGGAAGAGTTGCAGAGTGGTTGGTGGCATTGGAAGATTGATATAGATAGCATCTGAATTTAATAGAGTAGGGGCAGAGAGATTTTCAAAGTAGATCTTGATTGATAGATTCAAAGTTAAATGCTCTCTGGCATAGTATGTCAGAGTTGAACATATTATGCACCCTTGAGCTGTAAGGAGTCAAAGTATTTGGTGAAGCTGAGATGAATAGTGATTGATTGGGAGATTGATATAGATAGCATCTGAATTTAACAGAGTAGGGGCAGAGAGATTTTCAAAGTAGATCTTGATTGATAGATTCAAAGTTAAATGCTCTCTGGCATAGTATGTCAGAGTTGAACATATTATGCACCCTTGAGCTGTAAGGAGTCAAAGTATTTGGTGAAGCTGAGATGAATAGTGATTGACTGAGATGAGTTGAGGCTAAAATTTAGGTGTCTGTCAGGAAAAAAAACAGGTAGAGTTTTGCAGGCAGGAGGTGGAAGTAGATCTGGAAGTCTGTGGGGTTTGTTGTTGACCAAGTGGGTCAACATATTCTGTGTGCAGTAGTTGTGCTTTGGTTTTCAAGTTGGCTATTAACATTGCTCGATTTTCACACTAGAATTAAACTTTTGTAGTCATGCCATGTTTCATTACTTCTTTCTTGTTGTTGTTGTCCTTATAGCTGCTGGCTAAAGGTGAGATTGGGTAAGACTCATATACACAACTGGGGAGAGAACTGATTTTGAGGTTGTTCACAGCCACCATTAGTTCTGATTCACTTGCCAGTGTGTTTCAGGTTCCTTCCATGAGTAGCAACATCCCATTCCTTTTTGTTCATAGCTTTGAAACAGTGGCATCTGGTGATTTTTCTTGCAATTTAAACTGGATTTTTCCATTAGTTTCATGTCTTCCTTCAGTGTATTGTTGCTTTTGGTGTGGAAATTCAAGAGAATGGCATTGTATTTTTGTTTTCAGCCTCAATCAAGTCATGCACAGTCAATGTGATGATGCTATGGAGCTTGGGTGGTTTTGGTAATAGGTAATTTTTCATCTTAGTGCTGATCATTGATTTGTTCCAGCTGGACTTCAATTGATTTCATTTTGCGGCAGAAGGTGTCATCAGTAGCATCGATGACACTGCTCCAAGCTTTCAATGTGTTGTTTTCTAAGGGAACCATTTCACTGAAAAAGGAGAAGAGACAGGGGGGGCTAGTGGGCAGAAGAAAGGCTGGTTCACAAAACGTGTGACTATTGGTGACAATTAATCAAATAGAAGGCTTTTTGGTATCTGTGATTTTGTTGGGCCTTGCTATCGCCATCTTTGCTTTTTGGCAGTGGGAATTAGCAGGCACTTGCACATGGCCAATGTTATATGCATTAAAAAAGTCTATTATAGGGCATGAATACACTTGAAGAGTATTCATGGAGTTCTCAGTAATATTGATCCTTTTAAGATATGTTGCTGCTGTTTTAACTTGGTGAAATTTATGTAGGAAATCACTTAAAATTATGAAAAACAAAGCAGCACACATTTAGGTTAACTTATTCCAAAATGCCACCAAGAGATGTTCATATTTAATGTGGCAAAATGTAAGGTTATGCATTTTGGGGTGAAAAAATTAGCAGCAGTATACCACATTGATGGAACTGTACTCCAGGAAACTGATGAGGCCATTGATTTGGGAGTGTTGGTGGATAGGGAGTTGAAGTTTAGGGGGCACATTGCAAATGTGATACATAGGGCGAAGCGGCAGCTGGAGCGTTTGCAAAATTATTTACTGAGCACATCAGCTAATAAAAGGCAAATGTATGATAAAAAAAAAAATAAGAGTATGATCGGGAGTTTAGGAAAAATGAAAGAGCGAGTGTTGTACGGTGATTCTTTAGTAAGAGGTGTAATAGATGAGAATTGGTTAAAATCATACTTTCCGGGTGCGAAAATTAAGGATGTAAGTGAGTCTACCAGAGTGCAAAAGCAGAGGATGAAAGAAATGATAGTAGTGGCAGGAACGAATGATTTCAAAGGAGACAAAATTACTATGAGAGAGGACTTGAAGGAATTACTAGAGGTAGCAAAAGAAAAGAGTGAGAGAGTTAAGATAGTGAGTCTGTTGCCACATATGACAGAGAAGAGTTGAGAAGGAGGGCCATGATTGCAAATCACTCTATGCGCAGGTTATGCAGGAGGAGTGATGTGGAGTGAGTTTGATGGGCGAAAGGATTTATATAAGATAGATGGTGTGCAGAGGCTGGAAAAACTGTTGTTGAATGAAGTGGATGTGCAGAATCGGGGAAACTAGAGTTATTAAGGGGGGGGGGGGGGAATATGCAGACTTTAGGGAGGCAGTTGAGTGTATGATATGCCCGAGCAAGTACGAAGGACAACAAATCAGAATGGGATAATTAGTATAAGGCATCAGGATAGGGTTGGGACTAACGGACTTCTGCATTTCATGTATACTAATGCCAGGAGTATTAGGAACAAGAAGGAAGAATTTTTGGCCTTGGTTGGCTCTTACAGGCCACAGGTTATTGGCATTAGTGAAACATGGCTGACGGAAGATGATATAGCTAGTGGGATAGAATGTGAGGGGTATAGTGTGTTCAGGGGGGACAGAGAGAATAAAATGGGGGGGTGTTATTGATGATAGTTGATGAACTACAGCCAAGGAGAATAGAAGTTGAACTGCAGGATAGAGAAAAGAGCATATTTGAATCTATTTGGTGTGGGATTGAGACTAGTAGAACAAAATATACAGTTGGATGCTGCTATAGACCAGGTGATGGAATAGATGGTGGAGATAGTATGCATAAGCAAATTGATAAAACGAGTGGAAGGAGGGTAATTATTATGGGGGATTTCAACTATGGTAACATTGATTGGAAGGAGAAGAGGACACATGGGAATTGGATTTTATGCAGTTATTAAGGGATAACTATCTGCCACAGCATGTAATGGAAAATAATAGGTTCGGAGAGTGCTTGACCTAGTAATTGCATTTAAAAAATTGGCTGTAATGAATATAACCATGTTGCCACCAATTGGTGAGGGTGATCGTAGGGTCTTGACCTGGGAGGTGGCTAAATGTGTGGAATTTTCAATTAAGACAGGGTATATGTGGAATTACTGAACTAGTGAGTATGACAAGCTTAGGAGATTGCTTGGTTCAGTGCCATGGCATGTAAAACTGCAAGGGCTGGATGTTGATAGTGCATGGGAGGTGGTTAAGAAGTGTTTGCAGGAGGCAATCTGACCGTATACCTAGAGTCCGAATAGTAAATCAAGGGGGCTAAATGGATGAATAACACCATTAAGCTTGAGCAAAAAAAGAAACAACCATGGAGGGGATTTAAGGAGAAGGGTGAACTGCAGGCACATGAACGGTATAAAGCGCAGGCCAGAAGGGTAACGAGTGTAGTAAGAAAAGCAAAAGTGGATTATGAAAGAACATTAGTTATGCAGGCTAAAGAGAATCCCAAACAGTTTTTTCGATATGTTGCAAGTAAAAGAAAAAATGTATACAGCAGGATGATTTTAAAGAATGCCGATGGTAGGGAGGTGACCGAATCAGTTGATATAGTGGAATTACTGAGCGAGCACTTTGCAAGAGTATATCATCCAGGTGGTGATATTGCAGGAATGAATGAACCAATAGAATAGATACGGGAATTGTGGTGAATGAAGTGGAGGTGAATAGTCTATTACAAAACCTCAATGTCAATACATCTGTGGGATTGGATGGTATACTAGCTAGTGTCGTACGTGAAGCGGCTAAAGAACTGTCAGTGCCCTTAACCATTTTGTTTAATTTGAGTCTCGGGTCTGGGTTAGTCCCGAGGGAGTGGAAAGAGGGGAAAATCGTTTCACTGCATAAAGGAGGTTCCAAGACTACGGTTGTAAATTACTGACCAATTAGCATATCAGGAATCGTTGTCAAGGTCTTGGAGAAAGTAGCCAAGAGGAAAATACAGGAATGGATAGATGAAAATGGGGTACTGTATGGGGGACAGCATGGTTTTGTGAAGGGTAGATCATGCCTCAGTAACTTGCTCATGTTTTATAACACAGTGACGGCTGAACTGGATAAGGGTAATGGGTTTACAGTGATTCTGCTGAACCTTGCTAAAGCCTTTGACAGGATACCACATGGAATTCTAATCAGTAAACTGCAGCATTTGGGGATGGATATAGGGTTGGTGAGATGGATGGGAGGGTGGTTGATGGAGAGATATCAGAGAGTAGTTTATTCAGGAGTAGAGTCCAAAAGACTGCCTGTGACTAGTGGTGTGCCGCAGGGTTCTGTTCGTGAACCACTACTGTTTAATTTGTTCATTAATGATATAGAAAAGGATCTGAGAGGAACTGTTCATTTGCTTGCTGATGGTGCAAAGTTGGATAGAGCAATAGTGAATGCACATGATGTCAAAATTTTGCAGGATGATTTGGATAGTTTGGAGGACTGTGCTGAGGAGAACGGATGTCAATTTAATGTGGCAAAATGTAAGGTTATGCATTTTGGGGTGAAAATATTAGCAGCAGTATACCACATTGGTGGAACTGTACTCCAGGAGATTGACGAGGCCAGGGATTTGGGAGTGTTGGTGGATTGGGAGTTGAAGTTTAGGGGGCACATTGTAAAAGTGGCTAAATCAGCTCATCAAATCACTTGGTTACTGAAGAATACTTTGATGAGCAGAGACATGCAAGTTATTGTTCCTCTGCATCGAGCCTTGATAAGACCCCATCTAGACTACTGTGCCCAGATATGGGCGCCAGGGTTTCTTCTTGATGGGGAGGAGGTGGAGAGGATCCATTGACGAGTGACCAAGATGATAGCAGGTCTACGGAATGAACCTTATGAAAACAGGTTGAAAATTTGTGGGTTGCAGAAATTGGTTGATAGGCGGAAAAAGGGGTGATATGATTGAGACATTCAAATCACTGAAGGGTTTCTATATATTAATTCAGAAGATATTTTTGAGAACAGGACTGGTGGTGGGAGGATTAGGGGCCATCCGTGGAGACTGGGCAAGAGTGTGGTTAGCAAGGATGTTAGAGCTAGGTTTTTTACTTGGAGAGCGATGAATTGAATGAGTGGAATAAGCTGCCAGAGTTTGTTGTTAGTGCCATGACTGTGAATGAGTTCAAGGCAAAGTATGATAGATCCTGTGTGAATGTTGAATAGTTGTTCTTGACATGATGTTGAGGCCTCCCTCGATGAGTCTAAGGGCTCCTTGGAGTTGCCCATAATAATAATATTTAAAACTGCTTCTGTGAATTAGGCAAGTATCATTCCAGCATATACTGTTCATTCTCAACAGTGTGTGACATGACTTGTGAGGTTTGACATACATACTGAATGTAGTTCAATTCCTCCTCTCTCGCTCTCTCTCTTTTTTTCCCCTTACCACCAGTATGTCCCAAATAAACTCTAGCTAGATCTGAAAGAGTGGCAAAAATTTCATTTGTAATTGCCCCAAAATTAAAAATCTTGATTGAAAAATACATAAGTATCAGGTGAAACTTCTGTATCCATTGAATATGATTGGAATTATATGATTTCCATCTCTTGCAGGATTAGACTGGTGATTTGATGTAAGATAAGTTCACTTTCAGAATGAGACCAAATAGCATATGTGAATGGCTCGAATCTGTAATAAACTAGCAGAAAGCCAAAAGCTTTCTAACATATACTTGGAAATAGCATAATTATAATTTTCAAGAACAAAGTAATAGAGGAAGGTTATTTCATAGAATAAAGAGGAAGAAAATTTTGGGATCTATTTTTGCTCATCTACTACTAAAAAGAAACTACTGATGGAATGATTAATAAGTTTTCTAGGACTTACCTTTCTGGTGATTGATTTGAAAAACCCAAGTACTTATAATCTAGTGTGTGTGTGTTAAAGATAGCAAGCTATTTTAAATATAAGCCTGGTATTTAATCCATTTCCCAAGTAAGCAAACTTAAGTCAAGTTTACACCTGCAAGTCTGGGTGACCCTGCACCTAGTGCAAGTCTTAGGCAACTCATGGTAAAGGTGGAATAAGTTCTGATCACTATTCTTCGTATTTACCCTTAATGCAAAGCACATCTCCTTGAGGAGATGTATGATGGTATGCATTAAAGGCAAGGGGCCCCTACCCAGACCGGTTTCGACCTTTATTGAGGTCTCATCAGTTAGAGCCAGGCTTAGAAATACCAAGGTTTAAGTAATACAGAGCTTATATGAATTTTACCAAAACAAGTTACCATAAGGTGCTTTGACCTTATTAAATAAAAATCTCCAGATGAGAGATAGATGTAGAAAGTTTTTTACCTTGAGTATAATATACGTTAAAGATATCAAGCTATTTTAAATATAAACCTGGTATTAATCCATTTCTCAAGTAAGCAAACAGACAAGTAAGTCAAGTTTGCACCTGCAAGTAGTGCAAGTCTTAGGAAACTAGTGGTAAAGGTGGAATAAACTCTGATCACTATTCTTTGTATTTACCCTTAATGCAAAGCACCAGGTTTATATTAAAAATAGCTTGGTATCTTTAACGTATATTGTACCCAAGGTAAAAAAACTTTCTACATATATACATATATACAGGGTGTTCGGGATAAATTTGACATATTTATAATTAATTATATTTTTCCGTAAGTTACATGTATTAACACACACTTCTCTTCATTTAAAAGTTTGGACCCTTCTTCATTCATATACAAGATGTCAGAAAGGATGGATAGCTGGAACCCACCTGAATCATGGAAGAGAATAACTTGTATCATGATGATTCGTGCCCGCCATCAAAATAAGGATATTACGACTGCTGCCCAATGCTCCCTGAATACAGTAAAAACAATCAGGCATGAACTAGAGACTTGCAATGATGACTACGAGGATGTAGCAAGAAGAAAGATCCCTAGCAGACGATCTGATTGCGTTCGTACAGCAGAATTCCTCGCAAATCTGCAGGAACAGGTGTTGAAGAACCCTGGCATTGGAATTCGGGCTTTGCTCGTGGAGTTGCTAACTGTAGTCAAGCCCTGGATAACAAGGGTAGGCAATGGTAGGCCGTATGTATGGCAGCAGGATTCGGCCCCTTGCCACACCTCTGGGAAAAGTCAAAAATGGTTGTCTGAAAATTTCTACGACTTCACCAGTCCAAATGTTTGGTCTCCAAACTCCCCAGACCTTAACCCCATGGATTATTTTGTATGGGGCGCAGTTGAAAAAGACACCAATCGCACTTCCAGTAATACAAAAGCCCAGTTAATGGATAAAATTAAAACAGTTTTTGCGGCCCTTCCCAGGGAGACTGTAGCATCAGCTTGTTCGAGGTTCCGAAGCAGAATTGAAGCTGTGATCGATGCTAATGGTGGTTATTTTGAGTAAATCTTGTTGATAGTATTGTAATTAACTCTGCCTGTAATGTTTTTTTGTCAATTCATTAAATTTAATAGATACAAAGAAGATTTTCTTTTTCCTTACGAAACTGTCAAATTTATCCCGAACACCCTGTATATGTGTGTGTGAAAAGTTTTTTACCTTTTATATTTTGATATTATGATACTTATGTATTTTTCAATCAAGGAGTAAAAAAACCAAGTTTATAAAATTACTTGGTATCCTTATTATATATATATATATATATATATATATATATATATATATATATATATATTAAGGATACCAAGTAATTTTATAAACTTGGTTTTTTACTCCTTCTCCCAAGTAGGCAAAACAGTTGAGTTTGCGCCTGAACGTAGTTCAAGTCTAGAGGTAGGGCAACTCGTGGTAAAGGTGGGTAAAGCTCTGATCACTATTCTTAGTATTTCCCATAATGTAAAACACATCTCACTAGGAGATGTATACTGTTATACATTATAGCTACTCACTGAGGAGACCTCAAAAAGGGTTGAAACCAGTCTGGGTAGTGACCCCACCCATAATGTATAACGGTATACATCTCTTAGTGAGATGTGTTTTATATTATGGGAAATACTAAGAATAGTGATCAGAGCTTTACCCACCTTTACCACGAGTTGCCTTGGTGTTGCACTACCTCTAGACTTTAACTACGTTCAGGCGCAAACTTAACTGTTTTGCTTACTTGGGAGAAGGAGTAAAAAAACCAAGTTTATAAAATTACTTGGTATCCTTAATATATATTATCCCCAAGGTAAAAAAACTTTTCACATCCTTATCTCATCCAGAGTTTCTTTCCAAAGTAAAAGCACCTTGTAGCAACTTGTATACGTAAAGTTGATAAGTCTCTGTGTTACTAAAAACCTTGGTATTTCAGGGTCTAGCTACTCACTGAGGAGACCTCAAAAAAGGTTGAAACCAGTCTGGGTAGTGACCCCCCCACACACACACACCCACCCACCCATAATGTATAACAGTAAACAGCTCCTAGTGAGATGTGTTTTACGTTATGGGAAATACTAAGAATAGTGATCAGAGCTTTACCACGAGTTGCCCTGGTGTTGCACTACCTCTAGACTTGAATAAGTTCAGGCGCAAACTTAACTGTTTTGCTTACTTGGGAGAAGGAGTAAAAAAAACCAAGTTTATAAAATTACTTGGTATACTTAATATATATTATCCCCAAGGTAAAAAAAGTTTTCATATATATATATACACACACACACACACCTAAACCTTTTTTTACGCGAATTGGGATATCAAAAAAAAAAATTTTTTTTGTTACACGATTTTTATTCACTTTTACGCGACCAACCTAAAACCTGAGTTAGGAAAAAATCCGTAATTAAAGAAAATTCTAAATTCTTATGAATTTCATTTATTGGGAATTCCCCGAATTACATAACTGACTGCGCATAAAAAAGCAGTTCTTAGCAGTTTGAATTTGGTGTTTGAATAGACAACACAGTTACCGCATTTTTTGCATTTGCATTTTTTAAGTGAAATCAAAATAAAAATTGCGTTATAAAATAATTTTGCCAAGAAATAATAAATGGTAAGCTATATGTAATTTTCAAACTTTCATTTCATTAACCGAAGATTTTAATCCAGGCCTCACGTGATGTTGCCAATAAAAAAATAAAAAAAAAAAAAAAAAGGAAAGCCGTTTCCTTGGATAGAAAAATTCAAATTTTAGATTGTCTTCAAACTGGGGAAGGTGTGACGGCTGTGGGTAAGCATTTTGGAGTCCGTGAATCAACTGTCAGATCTATAAAGAAAAATGAAGAGGCTATTAGAAAAGCGGTATGTTCTGGTACAAAATCGATTGCGAAATTATCATCATACACAAGAGATGTTGTTCTAGAAAAGACCAAAAAAGCTTTAGTGATGTGGATAGAAGATAATGTTCAAAAAAGAATGCCAGTTGACAGAAATTCCTTCAAGCAATCAGCATTGAGATTTTATGAACAGATTAAAAAACTGCAGCCAGATACTTCATCTCGGTCGAGGAAAAAATATGAATTTCATGCAAGCAATGGTTGGCTGGCTAAGTTTATTAAAATACATGCTCTTCATAATATAAAAATTAAAGGTGAAACGGCTTCTGCTGATGAAACAGCTGGTAAAGCATTTCCACAAAAATATACTAAAATAATTGAAGATAGAGGTTACACTCATGAACAAGTTTGGAATATGGATGAAACCGGCCTTTTCTGCCAAAAAATGCCAAACGGAACTTATGTATCAAAAATGCAAAAATCTGTTGGTGGGTTCAAAGCAGCAAAGGATCGCATAACATTCCTATTTTGTTTGAACACTTTAGGAGATCGTATGTTAAAACCACTGCTCATAAATTGATCATTAAGACCATGGCCAATGAAAGGCGTAGATTTTCAAAAATTGCCAGTTCATTGGATGGCCAGCAAAAAAGCTTGGGTGACCATTGATATTTTCACTGAGTGGTTCCACAAACATTTTGTGCCAGAAGTTAGACGCTATTTGAATGACAAGGTTTTCAATAAAGTGCTTTTGATTCTTGATAATGCGCCCAGTCATCCTGCCATAGAACACCCAAATGTGCACTTTTTTTTTTCCTGCCGCCCAATACCACATCATTGCTACAACCTCTAGATCAGGGTATAATTGTGACTTTTAATGGGAATATATTGATCAAGTGCATATAATAAACAACTATGTTATACCAACTAGTTTCACCAACTAAGGCTGTTGGCATCTTCAGGGTACATAACTGATGTAAGGCACTAAAAAGTAAAAAACTGTTACAAACTATAATCAACAGATTCCAATTATATTAAACAAAGAACAGAGCATGTACAATACATGCATAGAGCGTGCATTATATCACTTGTTGTTATTTAGGAACATTCTATAGTTAGCACTATAATTCAGTTCTGGCGAGTTAAAGGATCCGATAAGGGTCTTCCAGATCACGGGCAAGATTAGTCCTTGGTTGCTGTTAAGGTTTTGTATACAGCGAGCAACTGTTGTGGCCTCTTAAAAAATTCAGGAGCGGAAGTCCTCCTTTATGTAAGGAATTGAGCTTCTATCCCACTCTGTGGTATGGTTCGTTCTTGAGAAATGAAAAGCTAACCCCGATTTTTCTTCTGTTATTATTGACGTCGCCTGTGTATTCTTTTTGTCTAATTTCAAGGCTCATTGAAGTTTGGCCGATGTAATTCAAGTCGCACGAGCTGGGTATGTTATAAACTCCAGCTTATTTGGAGAAAGGATGACTATCTTTTGGCGATCTTAAGAATTGTCTAATTATCTCTGTAGGTTTAAAGGCCACTCTTATTTTATGGCTAAAGAGTCTTGCAATCTTAATGGAAACTGTATTTTCCAATAAGATTTCAGTGTGTTTCGAACAAGCTAAATGATGATGAAACACTGTCAGTTATGGATGTATGGAAAAAATTTTCATTTATGGATTGTGTTGATCAGGTTCGATTATCGTTATCTGAATTGAGACCAGAAACTATAAATGCATGCTGGAAAGCTATTTGGCCTGCATGTGTTAAAGAGAATGCTCCTGTTCCCTTCAATCATACTGCAGAATTCCCCAATATAATAAGTTTGGCATATGAAATTGGCGGAGAAGGATTCGATGATCTTACGTCGGCAGATATCGAAGAATTTTTAATTGATAAACCTCTTAGCGAAGACGAAACAGTGGAGATTGTTTCTGAGACTCCTGAAAGCGAAGAAGTTAATGATAATGATCAAGATAATCCTACTTTTACTGCTGATATAATTAAAGGTCTTAAACTGGCCAGTAATTTAGGCAATTATTTTGCCTGACATGATCCAAATGAAGAACGTGCTGGGAAGTTTTCAAGTGGGCTTAAGTTGTTAATGGCTTCATACAGAGAATTATATCGCGACTTATCTAAAGCATCAACACAGCGAATAATAACTGAGTTCATGCCTAAAACTACTGAAACAACCAGTGATACTTTTGTTCAAGACATGACAAGAAGAATTCCACAAGTTGAGGCAGAAGTCTATGACGATAATACCATATCTAGTAGTTCTAGTGATATTACAGTCTCACGAAAATGAAAGTATGTGTGTTTATTGTCAGAAACTGATAGCGAATAACATAATTTTTTTATGGAATCCTTAGCAAACAACTGAAATGAATATGTTTTTTTTTTTAAGTTATTAAAATTCATTATACGTATGTGTGTTCTCCATGAAATGTAAATAAAAATCTTATGATCATAACGAATTTAATGTTTTTGCTTATATTTCAGGTTTGGAACCAATCTTCACTTTTTCTGTGGAGTCAGTAGTTCTTTTTACGCGTAATTTTTAGGAACGTATCTATCCTGTAAAAAGAGGTTTTGGTGTATATATGTTTATTTATTTGAAGTATCTTTGTTAATAATATGTGATCATATGACACTAGCAAGAAACAAGGGAAAAAATATATAACTTCCCTGTGAGCTGCAGCTGTCACATAAAAAATATAGTTGTTAAATGTTATCAGTTACAGTTTTAATTTAAAAATTTTGAAATATTATACAGGCAGCTCTCACGATAGCAAATTTGTATGCATTACATGTAGATTTGTTTTTACATCTTTACTATAGAAAGAGTTGAATGCATGACTAAATTTAAGAAAACGTGTGCACTGTGAGATGACTTATTTTAATGTACTTTTTTTTTAGTGATCTTTGTTTAGCTTTTAATGCCAATATGTTGCCCCTTCTGGACAATGATATTATTAATGAACTACTGACAAAAGGCAGAAGATCCAAAGCATCAAAAACAAAAACACTAGCTACATGGGCTACTAAAGAAGTTAGGAAGCTCAAAAATGCTACTTCTTCATGGTATGTTTTTTACTATCTTTTGATGTTCATTAAAGGTGTATCATATATTTTATAATTTTTCCTTAGTTTTTAACATTAATCATTATTGTAAAGTGTTATTCAAAGTGGGTAACATGAAAAGAAGTATCAGTGTAAAAGGGAGAGAGCTAGTAGAAGAATTACAGGAAATTCTGTCAACATAAGTTCTGATGGTGTTACTGGCTTCAAATAAGTAAAAGATAATTTATTTAGGCATTAAGGGAAAGGAGGAAGTAATTGTATATGACACTGACCATGAAATGGGAATCAGTTTAAATAGTGACATGGTAAAATTTTGGAATGGAAATTGCATTCTGAGAATAGTTATGCCTATTGTCTTGGAGAAGTTTCTAGTATGGAAGTAGAGGAAGTTTACTAGCAATTAGATCAGCTGCTGGTAAAAAGGCTAGATCTTATATGAGACCTAAATAGTAGAATATGAAATTAATCTTCAACAAGTAGTGCTAATAGTAATAGAAAATTGATATGTTTGCTGAATACTAAATATTTTTCATATTGGTCCAGTATATAAGATTGTACAGAGTATCTGAAAGAAGTGACCACTACCTTGTGTTGTAGAATAAAGATGAATGTCATTTAAAAAAAAAAAAAAAAAAATTATTTTAAATGCAAGTACATGCTTCCTTAATTTTTTACTAGCAGATATGTATTCTAAATTTATAGTATAGAATACTCTTGTTAGTATGATTTGCCATCTATAATTACTTTCTCTCCACCAACCCACCAAAAAAGCAGCAGCAGAAAATCCAAACAAAAAATAATAATAAATACAATATTCGTTCCATGCCAAATCCCAGGGACACACCTCATACTGAAAATGGCCAGATCATCAACATATAGCCTAATACACACATGTGCACGCTAACCAACCTATGACAGAACTGTCTGAACCTAGATTTACCGATTGGTGGTAAAACATGCACCTGCAAATTCGTATTTCATGCTTACCAAAATTACGTCACTGCCATCTCATAAATATGCTATAACAATGTGGCGTGTCTTTATTTCAATAAATTTTCAGATGATTAATGACCAAAACCATCTACAATTAACCCTTGTACAACGCAGGGTTAGGGGCACTGACCCCACTCCACATGCGCAGTCAAAAATCCGCATACAACTTTTGACTCACCAAAAACTTAACTACTAATAGCCTACTGTAAGCCATACTGATAACAAACAGTCGATTAACACATCTTTTGTATGTTGTATGTATTATATACTGTATTCTTACAGTAAAGTAAGCTAGCGAAAAGAAAATCATAAGGAAGAGAAAATACATTTACAGTACTGTACTGTATTTATTGATACTGTAAGTTTGTGCCATCTGTAATACAAGATGTACCTACATCAGTATTGTCTTATATGATACAAAACACTGTACATGTTATACATATCACCAGACATCAAAAATAAAAAGATAATGTGAAAAAGAAATTCTTATTTATTATTAAAGGTATAATGATTCATGCATCGATAATGAAGCAAGAATACGATTGCTTTATTGCTAGCCTCTACACTAATGAATGAATCATTATAAAATTTTTATTTTATGCTAATTAATTAGTTAATTTTATGCAGTTATGATTTAATATTGCATCTTTACGTTTGTTTACATAAATTCTTGGCCATGAATGGTGCCATGTAAGTGTTTGTGTGCATAAGTTTCAATAAATTTTAACTTTTTATAATAGATTTTTGTATATTTCATCATCATCATCAAATTCCTGCCATGTACCATCAAGGGGTGTACAGGATATGATAGTACTACATGAAAAAAATTACATCATTATTAATTTCCTATCTACAATTTTCCTCCAAATCAGTCTGTTACTTGTCAAGACTCCAACGTTATCAGATCTTATATTTCTATCGTCTAAAGCACTTTGTACCGTATCAATCCACCTATATCTTGGTCTTCCTCTGGGTCGTTTTGCTGCCAACCTGGCAGAGAACATTTGTTTTGCTAATCTTTCCTCGCCCATTCTGTTTAAGTGACCATACCACCTGAGATTAGCTCTGCTAACGCATTCCTGGATGCTGACAATGTTAAGTTCTTTCCTAATATCCTCGTTTTTAATATGATACTGCCATTGATGCCATCTCTTCATGCCTATAATCTTTCTCAGGACTCTAGTCTTTGGTCAAGTGTTTTACTTCTGACCCAGCTCTCAGATCCATAAGTTAAAACTAGTTTGAACACTGTCTTGTATACAGCTAAATTAGTGTTCCGACTATTTTCTCTCTTATTCCATATGAATTTATTCAATTGACTTCCCACCGTACCAGCTTTGCTGATTCTGTTGTCTATTTCTATATTTAATTTACCATCTTCAGTAAAAATCGTGCCTAAATAGCTGAAATGTTTTACTTGTTCCACAGGTTCTCCATTCACAACACAGTTGACATTTTCAATGATTCTGCCTATTTTCATTGTCTTTGTCTTTTTATTGCTGACCTTCATACCATATCTATTACAACAGCTATTCAATTTAGTCAGAGAATCTTGCAGACTTGTAGCGGATTTATTTAGAAGTATAATATCATCCACATAAAGAAAAGAGCTGAGATTAACATCTCCAATTTTGATATCATGTTTAATACCACTTTCCTTCATAATGTGATCCATATAGATAATGAATAACAGAGGGGATAATGTACATCCTTGTCTCACACCAGATTTAACATTAACCCATCTTCCAGTACTTCCTTCAATTCTAACTGCTGACTTACATCTCAAATAAAGACTAAGTATTGTTTGATATAATGCCCCATTGACACCATATAACTGTAGCGTATTGAATAGCTTCTCTCTTGGCACCTTGTCATATGCTTTTTCCAGATCGACAAAACTTAAATACAGATCTTTGTTATATTCCCATGCTTTCTCGACTATTTGTCGTAAAGTGAAGATCTGATCCTGACAACCTCTATTTGGACTGAATCTAGCTTGTTCTTCACCAAGCTTTTCTTCCACAATTCTTCTGAACCGTTTCTCAAGTATACTTGCATAGATCTTGCCAGGAACACTCAGTAGGGAAATACCTCTGTAATTCTCACATTCAGTTTTATTTCCCTTTTTATATATGGGTACTATGAGAGCTCTACTCCAATCATCGGGAATTTGTCCCTCTGTCCAGGCTTTCTGAACTATACAGTGCAACCAATGTAAGACTCTTATACCACCATACTTCAGCATTTCTGGTCAAATATCATCTACTCCTGCTGCCTTTCCACATTTCAAGCCTTTGATGGCTTTTTCTACTTCAGGTATAGATATGTATTCCTGACTGCATGCCTGGTCAGTGTTTTTTACCACTGTGCTGTCATCACTGCTTGTTTCATTTAGCAGTTTTTCAAAGTAATTACTCCATACTTCAAGGATATCTTTTTCTCCCGTTTTCATGACACCTTCATCATCTCTAATTCCTTTTATAGCACTCTTTCCTCCATTCCTAAGCTTTTTCAACAACCTCCAGAATATTTTGCCACCTTCTTGATATTTATTTTCTATATTCTTGCCAAAGTCCTCCCATGACTTTTGTTTAGCTAGTTTTACACAGTGTTTAGCATTCTTGCATTTGTCTCTATATTCTCTAAGAGCACAAGCTGACTTATTTGACAGGAACGTTTGGTATGCTTTCTTCTTTTCCTTCACTGCCTCTTTAACTTCCTGTGTCCACCAGGGAGTTCTGATTTTTTTTATCCTTACAGACAACCTCACCACATGCCTCTCTGGCAGAATCAATCAATGTTTTCTTCAGAGTTTGCCACTGAATCTTCAAGGTTTGATTCCTGTTCTCAAACTCTTCCATTTTTTCTTCAATAATCTTTGTGTATTTTAGTCTACAGCTCACATCTGCGAGCTGCTCAACTTTTATTCGCTTTAGAACTTTCTTACATGTTATTCTTTTCAATATGAAATTCAATTTTATCCTGCTCAAGACTAAATAGTGATCACTTCCAATTTCAAATCCTCTGTACACTCTGGTGTCCTGCACCAGGGTGAAAACATCACTATCAACAATAACATAGTCAATGAGACTTTTCTTATTCCTTGCCTCTTCTCTCCATGTGGATTTGTGCACATTTTTATGTTGGAACATGGTGTTAGTAATAACCAGTCCATGTCCTGAGCAGAAATCCAACAAATATTTGCCATTATTATTAGCTTTGCTCTTTTCTCCAAATTTTCCCAAAATATTTTTGTATATCTCACAATCATTTCCTACTCTGCTATTTAGATCCCCAAAAAGGACCAATTTTTCATTGTGTCAGTTGCTTTTTCTAAAGCCTCAAAAAATTCCTCCACTTCTACCTTACTAGAACCTTCTGTGGGACCATGGGCACAAATAAGTCTCATTGTCCAGTTCCCCATTCTCATATTTGCCCACATTACTCTACTTGAGACTGACTGCCATTCAAGAAGATTAGCCTCGTAATTTGTGTTGAATACTATGGCTACTCCTTTTCCTTGATTGTCATTGCCTGAATATAACATTTTGTATTTATTGCTCAGAAAGATCTCACCAGTTTTGGTCTTTTTTGTTTCAGTCACCCCTATTATGTCGATCTGGTGCTTATCTAATTCCTCAGCTATCTCCATTTCTTTGCCATTCAGGCTTCTTACATTGATAGTACCGATCTTTAACTCTGGTGATGTTGAGTTGAGGTTTATTTTCAGATTTGTTCCAGTAGCCGACTTTTCACTGTTCGCCCTGGTTCCCTGGCAAAAACAACGGGGGCCTTGTTTAACCGGGCGACGCCCCAGCTGGCATGAAATTTTGTCATGTTGTACCATCATTCTATATTTTGGTTTAACCAATAAGAATACAATTTGGTCGGCTAAATCCCAAATTGGCAGCCCGTCCTCTTTCATTCAGTATCCAAGTAGATACCCAACAGGGTGCACCACGAGAAGGTGAGGATTGGACATTAGGTCAGAAGCCCTGGTCGGTTCTGCATTCCTTTAAAGGCTATATGGAGGTCTCCTCTCAGTTATACAGCTTTGACTCTTAAGCACCCCTTTTGTATATTTTATGGTAGTAAATGATAAAACAGACTAGTATCTACATATATTTTATGCATTCATGACATACCTAACTTTTTCTTAATTTTTTTGATATTTCTAAGCTATGCAGTTCATCTGCAAATATTTGCAAATCTCCAAAAAATTTTCAAATATATTTATTGAAAAAATCCATGTGTAAGTCGACCTGCACAGTTCAAACCCATGTTGTTTAAGGATCAACTGTACTTCTCTGTTAGAGAACCAACCTGACTTTTATGCTTTCTGCCAACTCATTCCCCTTGCCTTGATATTTTGATTAGACTTCCTTAATTCTGCTCATCTGTGCCACTAATCACTTCTTTTTTTGCAAGTTGTTATACACTTCTTTGTTTTGTTGCTTCTTCATAGGTAAAAGTAGTAAAACAAAGTTATCAGAAAGGATGGGTTAACTGATACCATGAAAATTATGACATGTTAATGGGGAAACTTGGAAATGGAAGAAAGAGAAACAAGCTATGTGTCTTTAAGTGTGATTTAAAAATTCAGAATTTAGGGTATTTTGGTTGTCCAAAATAATCACTGAAAAAAATAAGTGAATAGAATAGTAGAGGCTAATTATCTAGTAGAAAATTTTCCATGAAGAATTGAGAATCATTTGTTGCACTTCAGAAGTGATTGCTTTGCTAACATTTATGAAGTGTGAATTCTCCATCTGAAATTTCAGTAATGCAATAACAGCAACAGTAATACCATTATTTGCTGAAGAAAAAGGTGTCAGAAAACTTGGGGACAGGGATGTAAAAAAGCTGTCGGATTAATTAATATTGGACCTGAAATGCTTTTGGAAGTATAGTAGTTCTACAGTGGCTGTGCTTATAGTTCAAAATGTACCAGTTTAACGGGAACATGGTTTGTTGCAGTTCATAAGTGGTTGCTTGACTGACATTTATCAAATGTAAATTCCCCTTCTCTAATTTCAGTAATGCAATAACAGCCAACAGTGATACCATTAATTTTTTTTAAATGTCAGTTAAACACTTCTGAATGACATTGGTTTGAATCTCAAACATTTTTCACGGACTTTTCACCTAAAGGTGAGTTAGCTGGTCTCATATAGATGGTTTTTTGCAAAGGTTTTTTCCTCGAAGAAGCTCATGTTTTATTCAACAAAATGAACATATTGAATGGTGAACACATGTAATTACAAATATTCTAGCCAGCAAATAAATAAATACCCTTGAACATGAATAACTCTCTCTACTGTATTGCTCATTAAAATACAAAATTTCTAGTTTATAAATTTTTCCTCTCATTTCTAAGTTACTTAATATTTCTCACATTTATCATTGTTATATCACATACAATCTCCTCCGACATTTCTTTCCAGTTGGGACAGGTCACTGCCAAATATGGTAATCTCTTAAACGTTCACTATCAAATGTCCACACTGTAAATTGCATAGTGTCCACTCATTTCTTTAACTGGAAACATAAAATAAATTCTCTGCTTTACCATCCCCTGGAATGATTATTTGGTCCATTCACTGCTTTGTCTATACATCTCGATTCTTCTGCTGGCTTTCGCCCACATGGTCACTTATGATGATTGCACGAAATGGTCGTTCCGAAACGATACGACAATGTGCCACTCTGGTCTTGCTCAGCTGCCCTGCTATGAAGGGTTAGGTAGCTAGGACACTCTGTCTATGGGAGACGACGCATAACTTCTACGGGCGATCCGGAATCACCCAGCTGGCAGGAGAGAGAGCTAGCGTTCACGAAAAACAGGAACCAAAAAGCCTTGAGAGAGGGGGCAAACCCCTTTTATACCACCTTTGGCGCCCTCTCTCTCTCCCTTAGGTTTTTCCGCGTGTGGCGTCTTCCGAGAACACGTTCGAGCTTCATCTTCCATATAATTTCTCTCTGCCTTAGGTCATAAGTTACACAGGACGGCTAGGACGCGACCTTTAGACTTTAGCTTACACCCAATTAATTCACATACATTGCATAGGATATTCTATTTTAACTACATTTTTATACAAAATTCCTTTCATGACTTTGTGTAAACAGGATTAATTTCACATTTCTAAATTCACATGCTTTCAGCTCTACTTAAGGTTAATATATGTGTATTTACTTTCTTGCCCAAGTACAAGTTTCTCATTGTTTACATTTTAGACTTGTTAGATCCTGAATGAATAATTTCTTTTAATAAATGTTTCATTCAGGATGTAACAGAAGTAGATAATTGGGGGTTTTGGATGTAATTGTTTTTCCAATAGCAACTTATGGATGTAAGACTTGGAACATAAAGAAGTCTGGTAAGAAAAAGATAGCTGCTTTTGAGATATGGTGTTACAGAAGGCTGTTGAGGATATTATATACTGAAAAGCATCCAAATGAATGGGTGTTAGAAAACATCAGTAGAACTTTGAGGCTCCTTAAGGATGTTAACTGAAGAAAGTTAAAATATTTTGGACACATTGAAAGGATGGAACGAGGACTTCTCAGAACAGTAATAGAAGGTAAAGTTCTTGGAAAAAGAGGAAGGGGTAAACTGTCAATGAGATGGATGGTGTGTGTGTGTGTGGGGTGACTGATCTTCAGAGAATCGAAGCCTCCAGAAAAGCATACAACAGTACTACATGGCGAGGACTGGTGTGGCACATCATTGAGCATCAGAGTGACCATATGGCATCTGTGGATGTCCAGTGAATAGATGAGATGAGTAGATAATAAAATAAAAATTGCTGATATGTTGGGAACAGTTGAATAAATTTATATGGAATGAGAGAAATATACTGGACAGTGTTCTGATCATTTTTAACAGGTGGATCCAAGAATCAGATAAAAAGGGAAAAAAAGCAGTTGATTAAATGCTAGAGGCAACAGATATGAGATGCCTATCAAAATTCCCTTCCTGTTCATGCCTCCTATCATCAACTGGGACCTCCCAGTTGATGATAGCTGGCCTTTTTCTTTGCTCTACTTCTCCTGAGTCTCTTTTTACTATTCTTTCTGCCAGACCACCATTACTGGGATCCAACACTCTGCTGCTGTGTGGTGTGCTTCATGGACATCAAGAAGGGTGTGTGTGTGGGGGGGGGGGGGGTGATCCTGATAGGTTTTGCACTACTTTGGCCTCTTCTTCGGCAAGGCAGTCCTTGATTCTGGCAGACTTGTAGCCAAGTCTGCCAGAATCAATGATGTTGCAGTCTTTCATCCCATGGTCTAGGGTGGGGACCCAAGAATTGCTGTGGTGCTGGTATAGTGGCAAGATTAGCCCTTGTATTCTACTCCTCAGTGCAGTCATTGCTTGCCATTCAGTAGTTATCCACATGTGGTTTCATGGTGGGTGGGGAGCTCTGCTGCCAAACAAACAATTATTGACCTATTACTCTGACCAGCTGCCTTTCTTAAGATATTGGAGAAAATGATTAATGCCAGACATCTCTGGTATTTAGAAAGCATCAGTCTTCTCTCCAATATACAATGTGGCTTTTGTAGACATCATTTGATTTTGGACCCTTTGGTCCTTCCAGATTGCAATAAGTGTAAAGGAACCTCTTTTGAAAATGTGTTAAAATTGACAGAATTAATAAGATGCAAGGACTTCCATATTTGTGACAATTTAAAAGTAATTGCATTATTACTGAGCATGCAAAGAAGCTGCACAACATTGTTGCTGGATGAGATAGCAGCACTTTATATCAAAAAAGAGAACTTTTCCAAAAATAATTTGCACAAAGAAGAAAAAGTTCCTTACCTCAAATTAAGTGCAAATTAAATTAGGTCTGGAACAGTTATGAGCATCAGAGGAATTTTCTTTTTCTTGTAATAAATTTTATCTACCTGATTATCATTATGTAATTCCTTACCTGATTCAGTGCTTTTTTTTTTTTTTATCTTCATCTTTTGATGCCTCTAATTGCTTTTTCAACGTTTATCAGTCCCTTCATCGTATTCCTAATAACTTATTTTAAAAATTTATGAAAGTAATTTATATTTGATATCCTCATTAGTTTCTGAAATGGTGTTTATTGAGACAAGCCACCTTATTAACAAATTCATTAGCATTCCTCTTTGTTGCTGCTCTGTTGTTCTTGTGAGGTTTTTGGCCCTAATTTAATGTTACAATATCCAGCAAAATGTCTGGAAATATATCAAATACTCTAAGCAAAAATCAGCAGTAAAATTACTATAAAAACTAATTTTTCTAAGAAAATAACACTAAACAGATGAAAATGACTAACTTCACATGAGCATTAAAATCTCCAACCATTTGCTATATAGCCTTGAATCTCCATGAAAATTCTTTTTGAATATTTAAAAGAAAATCTTAGTCACAGAATTAGAAAGCAAGTAAGCAATTTACTATCGTTTGTTGTTCATAAAAATGGAACAACAACATAACTAAAACTGTAAGCTTGATCACAACTGTATAGCCATGTTTAGAAGTTTTTAAAGAAAGGTGGTGGGAAGGAAATTATTCAAACCATATTTATTTCAGTAAATGTTATATACAAACTTTCCATGAGTGTTTAATGCATTCATTCTGGACAGTGTTTCATATGTATGCTACATCTGGAAGGAGCTCACTCACAATAATAGCCTGTCCTTTCTTCATTGTATTTTTACTCATTTATCAGTATGCGAGGGTTGTTTGAAAAATTTGGTAAAAAAATAAGTTAACACTTATTTGGAAAAAATCATCTTTATTTCTCAATGCAGTCTCCATCGAGGTCTACACATTTTGTCCAGTGAGTTTCCAATTTTTTCATCCCATTTAAAAAGTAGGATTTGTCAAATTGTGCAAAATAGTCATTGACAGCCTTGATGACATCCTCGTTCGAAGAAAATCGTTTCCCGTCGAGCCAAATTTTGAAGTTTGGGAAGAACAAGAAGTCACACAGGGTCAAGTCCGGTGGATGTGGAATAGGGATCCCAGACATCCTGTAAAATACAGGATCGTCCCATTGTCCTGAGAAAACTCTTCAGGACATCTTTTTGTCCCGTATTTTAGAGTTAAAGGCTAAATAACAAAATCGATGAGTTACACTTTCTATTCTATTACAAACACTGCTCTCCATCATTACAGGAATCTCTAGACGAGTTGTTATTTTCTCAAGGCGAATGATGGCAACACTGCAACAATGATAAGTTTTGTCTATAATAGTGAGTAAAAAACCATTTGAAGGCAACTTAAAGTGGCTTAATGAAAATATGCAGCCTAACAATTTCATTTACTATTTGTTTACTTATACTTAGTAAAGTATGTGCATAGTAAACCTTACCACACACACACTTCGAAAGTTAGAATCATTCTGTAAGACTGGCATATGTGATGGATGCGCATACTAAACTTTCACCCTCAATCATAAGTGTCCCGTATTTTTTTCCAATGTATCTGGGATCCCTAATGTAGAACCAATTCGAACGTGCAATTTTGCCATTGCAACGGCCGATATGTAGGATGGTGCATTGTCTTGATGAAAGAGCACTTTTTTGTGCACCAATCTTGGCTGTTTTTCCTTCAGTTCTTTTAAACGGTCCAACAATGATTCATAATAGACTCCCGTTATTGGCTTACCCTTTTCTGAATAGTCTATCATGATGATTCCTTGGGAATCCCAAAAAACAGTGGCCAGCTGACATAACGATTTTTGCTTTTTTCAGTGCCGTTTCACCGGACGTTGTCTGTTGTTTTGACTGCTGCTTGGATTCAGGTGTGTAGTGGTGGATACAAGTTTCATCTGCAGTCACGATTCGATGCAAAAAATCCTACGAATTGTGATTAAGCATTGCCAAACACTGCACTAAAATGTCTTTTCACGTGTGTTTTTAATTGACAGTCAACAATCACGCCACTTATTGTACATACAGCTTTTTCGTGTATAATTTTTTGTGCAGGATATTACACATCCGTTCAGTTGAGATGCCTACAATCTCACGCATTTTGACTCGGCAATCTTCCATACCGATACCATGGATTTTGTCAATCATTTCCTTCGTAGTGACCTCAGTTGGGCGTCTGGAGCGTGCTTCATCTTTGATGGACTTACGACCACATTTAAACTCATTTATCCAAAAATAAGTAGTCTTTAATGCTGTTGCAGAATCCCCATGAACTGCATCTAACTTGGCTTTGATCTGCACAGCTATCCACTTCTTAAAATAAAAGTGTTTTATCATTTTATAACTGTGCTAAACTCATTTGTCTCCATTTTTATGAAAAATGCGAACACGGTCATTTTAAATGTTTGCCAAATGAGAACTACGTGTCACACGTGGCTAAAATTTTGCCAGGGGTCGTGAAAAAGATGATATGTGCCAATACTGGTATGAATGAACGATTTGTGTTGCCAGCTATTGGAAATTTACCAAACTTCTCAGACAACCCTTGTATGTCATGTCGGTTCCAAGTTTTTTGTGTTTTTTTCATAGAATTTTCATTTAATATTTATGAACTGTCTTCATTATATAGAACATATCTTAAAAGTAATATTTTCTTATTTTGAACACAAGCTTTGAAAGCACTGTGAAATAATTTTCACAGTAACTTGTTCCATTGTACTGATTCAAAGAATGAAAGTCTCCAAATTAATTTATTGCTATGCTTGATTTCACACTATACTATGAAATGGATATAATTTATTTTCACATCTGAAAATCATTTTTATATTTCTTGGAAACAAATCAAAAAATTAAAAACAAAAATTTCTGATACAGGAAACGAAACAGTTTGTCAAATGGTCTCAGGTTACAACTCCATTAAATTTAATCTGTTAAGAGCTCTTACAGTAAGGAATTAACAGCAGAGCATGGCAATTACAAGATAAAAAACAAAGCCTCTTGTGTGTTTATCCTTAAATTCAAAAGATGGTTGTTACTTACACCTAGACTATAGGTCTTGCAGATTTGTCATCATATGCAGTTACCTTCTTAGGAACAATTTTTTTTTTGAGTTGATTTTTTATTTGCAATGTTGACAGTATTGTCAGATTGTATATTTCATCATCGTCGTCAAATTCCTGCCATGTACCCTCAAGAGGTGTACAGGATATGATAGTAGTACATGAAAAAAATTACATCATTACTAACTTCCTATCTACAATTTTCCTCCAAATCAGTCTGTTACTTGTCAAAACTCCAACATTATCAGATCTTATATTTCTATCATCTAAGGCACTTTGTACCATATCAATCCACCTATATCTTGGTCTTCCTCTGGGTCATTTTGCTGCCAACCTGGCAGAGAACATTTGTTTTGCTAATCTTTCCTCGCCCATTCTGTTTACGTGACCATACCACCTGAGATTAGCTCTGCTAACCCATTCCTGGGTGCTGACAATGTCAAGTTCTTTTCTAATGTTCTTGTTTTTAATCTGATATTGCCATTGATGTTGTCTATTCACACCTCTAATCATTCTCAAGACTCATCTGCATTATCTAGTCTTTGGTCAAGTGTTTTATTTCTAACCCAGCTCTCAGATCCATAAGTTAAAATTGGCTTGAACACTATCTTGTATACAGCTAATTTAGTGTTTTGACTAATTTCTCTCTTATTCTATATAAATTTATTCAGTTGACTTCCTACCATACCAGCTTTATTGATTCTGTTGTCTATTTCCATATTTAATTTATCTTCACTAAAAATTGTGCCTAAGTAGCTGAAATGTTTTACTTTTTCTATAGGTTTTCCATCTGCAATGCAGTTGATATTTTCATTGCTACTGCCTGTTTTCATTGTCTTCGTCTTGTTATTGCTGACCTTCATACCATATCTATTACAACAATTATTCAATTTAGTCAGGGAATCTTGCAGACTTGTGGATTTATTTAGAAGTATAACATCATCTGCTTAAAGTAAAGAGCTGACATTAACATCTCCAGCTTTGATATCAGGTTTAATACCACTTTCCTTCATAATGTACATTCTTGTCTGACACCAGATTGAAAACTTCCTGTACTTCCTTCAATTTAACTGCTGACTTACATCTCAAATAAAAACTAAAGTATTGCTTGATATAACGCCCCACTGACATCATACAATTGTAATGTTTTAATTTAGCTTCTCTCCTGGCACCTTATCATATGCTTTTTCCAGATCTACAAAACTTAAATACCAATCTTTGTTATATTCTCATGACTTTTCAGCTATTTGTCGTAAAGTGAAAATCAGATCCCAACCGCCTCTGTTTGACCTGAATCCAGCTTGTTCCTCAGCAAGCTTTCCTTCTCAACCGTTTCTCAAGTATACTTGCATAAATCTTACCAGGAACATTAAGTAGCTCTCGTATACCCATATATAAAAAGGGAAATAAAACATGGGTATACAAGAGCTCTACTCCAATCATATGGAATTCTTCTCTCTGTCCAGGTTCTGAACTATGCAGTGCAGCCACTGTAAGCTTTTATACCTCCATACTTGAGTATTTCTGGTTGAATATCATCTACTCCTGCTGCCTTTCCACATTTCAGGCTTTTGATGGCTTTTTCCACTTCAAGTATGGATATGTATTCCTGTTTGCATGCCTGTTGAGTGTTTTTTACCACTGTGCTCTGACTGATTGTTTCATTTAGCAAGTTTTCAAAGTAATTACTCCATACATCAAGGATATCTTTTTCTCCAATTTTCCTGTCACCTTTATTATCTCTAATTCCTTTTACAGCATTCTTTCCTCTATTTCTGAGCTTTTTCAACAACTTCCAGAATATCTTACCACATTTTTGATATTTAATTTCTATGTTCTTACCAGAGTCTTCCCATGATTTTGTTTAGCTAGTTTTACACAGCGTTTAGCTTCCTTACATTTGTCTGTGTATTCTCTAAGAGATCTGATTTATTTCCCAGGAAATTTTGATATGCTTTCTTCTTTTTCTTCACTGCCTCTTTAACTTCCTGTGTCCACCATGGAGTTCTGATTTTTCTACCCTTTCAGACGACCTCACCACATGATTCACTGGCTGAATCAATGAATGTTTTTTCCTTTGGGGTTTGCCACTGAATCTCCAAGGTTTGATTCCTGTTCTCAAGCTCTTTCATTTTTTCTTGAATAATGTTTGTGTATTTTAGTCTACAGTTCACATCTGAGAGCTGCTCAAATTTTATTCACTTTAAAACTTTCTTACATGTTCTTTTCAATATGAAATTCATTTTTATCCTACTCAAGACTTAGATGGTGATCACTTCCAATTTCAAATCCTCTGTACACTCTGGTGTCCTGAACCAGGGAGAAAACATCACTATCAGCAATGACATAGTCAATGAGACTTTTCTTATTCCTTGTCTATTCTCTCCATGTGAATTTGTCCATATCCTGAGCAGAAATTTAATAGATATTTGCCATTATTATTAGCTTTACTCTCTTCTCCAAATTTTCCCAAAATGTGTGACAAGCATTTCCTACTCTGCTATTTAGATCCCCCACAAGGATCAACTTTTCCTTTTTCATTGTGTCAGTTGCTTTCTCTAAAGCCTCAAAAAATTCCTCTACTTCTATTTTAGTAGAACCTTCTGTGGGATCATAGGCACAAATAAGTCTCATCATTCAGTTCCCCATTCTGATATTTGCCCCGATCACTGTACTCAATATCACCTGCCATTCAAGAAGATTAGCATCGTATTTAGTGAATACTATAACTACATCTTCTTTTCCTTGATTGTCATTGCCTTAATATAACATGCTGTATTTATTGCTTAGAAAGATCTCATCAGTTTTTGTTTTTTTGTGTCAGTCACCCCTATTATGTCAATCTGGTACTTATCCAGTCCTTAGCTAGCTCCATTTCTTTGCTATTTAGACAGTACCAATCTTGAACTCTGTTGATGTTGAGTTGGGGGTGTGTTTCAATAGCTGACTTTTCGCTGTTTTGCCTGGTTCCCTGGTGAAAACAACAGGGGGCGGGAGCTTGTTTAACCAAGCGATGCACCAGCTGGCATGAAATTCTGTCATGTTGTACCATCATTTTATGTTGTGGTTTAAGCCAATAAGAGTACAATTTGTTTGGCAGAATCCCAAATTGCCAGCCCATCCTCGTTCATTCAGTATCCAGGTAGATACCCAACAGGATGCACCACGAAAGGGTGAGGATTGGACATTAGGTCAGAAGCCCTGGTCGGTTCTCCGCATTCCTTTAAAGGCTATGTGGAGGTCTCCTCTCAGTTATACAGCTTTGACCCTTATAATTTGGCTTTTAAAAGTGAGAACACCCCTTGAAGGTACATATCAGGAAATTAATGATGATGAAGATAGCAGTAATAACATGAATCCATGATTTCAATCTTCTGCGTCTTTTTTCATGGAAAAAAGCGTGTTTTGCTAACCTTGCCTCTCCCATCTACTTCAGGTGACCATACTACCATCTCTGCTCACACATTCTTAAATGCAAAAATTGTTTAATTCACTCCATTAATTTTTTTCATTTCATTGTCACTTGGCATGTTTAACTCATTTAGTGTTTTCACTAATTTCTCTGTGTTCAATATAAATTTATTCAGCTGCTTCCCAACCCTAATCAGTTTTGCTTATTTTGTTATTGGTTTCCATATTTAATTTTGCCATCTTCACTAAAAATATTAATGGAAAGACTGGTAGAGGTGACTTGAAAACTGAAGATAATAATATTTCATGTCTGGAGTAATTACTTTGAAAGACTGCTAAATGACAGAACAGTAGTCAAATTTTCAAGAGGAATACAAACAGGAGTGTATATCTCTACTTGAGATAGAAAGCGCTATCATAATCTTGTAATGTGGGACGGCAGCTAGAATAGATGATATTTAACCAGAAATGCTCAATTATGGAGGTATAAAAAGATTTGCAGTGGCTGCTATGCTGCATAATTCAGAGGGCCTGGTTCAGAAGAGAAAATTCCAGATGATTCAAGTAGGGCTCTCATAGGTCCCATCTATAAAGGGGAATAAAACAATGTGAGAATTACAGAGAAATTTCTGTACTAAGTGTTCCAGGTAAGATTTATGCAGGCATACTTGAGAAGAGACTAAGAAAATAACAGAGAGCCAAGAGCTATCAAGATCAGTAGTTTTTATAGATCTGGAAAAGGCATACTACAAGGTGTCCAGAGAAAAGCATTTCAAAACACTAAGCTATAAATGGCAAATTATACAGAGCAATACATATTCTGTATTTAAGTTGTAAGTCAGCAGCTACAATTGAAGGAAGTACAGAAGATAGTTTGATGTAAAATCAAGGGCAAGACAAGGATGCACTCTTATTTGTCATCCATATGGATCACATTATGAAAGAAAGTGGCATTGAACCTGATATTAGAATTGGAGATATCAAACTTAGCTCTTTACTTTATGAAAATAATATACTCCTAAACACATCCATTGCAAGTCTTCAGGATTCTTTAACTAAATTTAATTTAATAATAGCTGTAGCAAATTTGGTATGAAAATCATCACTAAAAAGATCATCATCATACGTATCAAGGATTTAGGCCTAGCATGGCCTGTTCCGGCCTTAGAAGTCATCGTTTAAGAGGATGTCCTGGTTTTCTTTTTCCTAATGGCTTGTACTTTAAGGCTTGTTTTGGTAATCTTTCTGTTTTCATTCTTTGAATGTGTTCCATCCATTTATGTTTATATTTTTTAATTTTTTCAATTACTGGTTCTTGGTTTAATTCTTTCATAATATCTTCGTTTCTTTTGTGATCAAATAGGGTATAAAATAATCAAATCAAATAATCAATAAAAAGATCAAATTTGAAAATAGGCATATAGGTGTAACAGAAAATTTTAGCTGATTCTGAATGGAGAATCTATAGAAAAAGTAAAATATTTCAGCTATTTAGGCACAGTTTCTAGTGACGATTGCAAGTTGAATCTGGAAATAGACAACAGAATAAGCAAAGCAGGTATGGGGAAGAGCCAGTTGAATAAATTTATATGGAATGAGAGAGAAATTAGCCAAAACACTAAACTGGCACTTAATAAGACAGTGTTGGATCTGAAAGACGGGTTAGGAATAAAGCACTTGATCAAAGCCTAGAGATTATAGATATGAGAGTTCTGAGAAAAATTGGAAGAGTGAACAGATGGCATCAATGGCAGAATCATCTTAAAAATAAGATATTAGAAAGGAACTTGGTTGTTAGCATCAGATGTAAGCAGAACTATTTTGAGTATGGTCACTTAAACAGAATGAGAGAAGAAAGGTTAGTAAAGCAGATGGTTGATGCTAAGATAGCAAAGAAAAGACTCAGAGAAGAACCAAAATATTAGATATGACAATATTAAAGTACTGGCAAGAAATAGACTAATTGGAGAACAAGTTAATCCATTAATCATCTAAGTACTGATATCATATTTGTTACATAAGTGATTTAATTAGAATGCTGAAGAGTTGTACCAGATTTACCTAAGGGTATAATATTTGCATAAAGAGCTGTTTAACATAATGGGTATTTCTGTCGAGTATGCTTGCATAAATACCTGGAACACTTCAGTAAGGAAATTCATTTGTAATTTTTACATTGTTTTATTTCCCTTTTTTATTGATGGATACTAGAGAGCTCTGCTCCAGGCATTCAGAATTTGATCTCACTAGGTCTTCTGAATTATGCTTGTTGGTTGTTTTTAACATAGCACTTGTTCAGCAGTCATACATGAAGCCCTTTGCTTGGAAAGACCTGGGTTCTAATCCCCTCTAGGATATGAAGAAGTGTTATCAGGACATATAGTTGAAGGTGAGTTACCCAGTCTAATACATACATGGAAGGGTTTTTTCAACTTGCTGAACAAACAAGCTTGCCAGAAGAACACATGCAATATAGACTCTTATTACTTGATACAAATAAGATAAGATCAATGTCCTGTCATAAGCATTATCAGGATAAGAAGTCAAGTTACTTAGCTGTGACATGCTACTGAGCCGAACACAAAAGGAAAGATCAGATGAAATTATGCACTGTGAAAGTTCTATAACTGTATTTCAGCATTTCTGGTTGCATGTTATCTGCTTGCTGCCTTTCCACATTTTCTGGCTTTAGATGGCTTCATCCACTTCAGGTATTGAATATGATTTTCTGTTGCTGCTTATCTCATTTAAGTCTTTCAAAATAATTATTCCAACCATCTGGAATATCTTTATTTTCAGTCACCTTTATCATCTCTATTTTGTACTCTCATATTCCTTCCTCCATTTCTAAGTATTTTCAATGGCTTCCAGACTATTTTGATATTTTATTTTCTTGCCGGTTTACCCATCACTTTTGTTTAGCTACTTAGAAATTGGTTTTATTTCATTTTTCTGTATTTTGCTGCTCGAACAGTTGACCAGGCGATGGATGGTAGTACGACAATGTGCTAAAAAGTTGTGATTATCACCATGAAGGAATTGAGATGTCTGACATGTCTTATATATCCTAAAAAAAAAAAAAGATTTCAAAGGGTTTTAAGATATGTTCTTTCTTGTGGTTGTACCAGTTGATTTAATATTTTTGTTCTAGGTGTTTATCAGAACTTTTTCAGTCCTCCCTCATTGTAAGTGGCAATATAGTGGTGCACATGATTTGTTAGTGTTAAGACTGCAAATGTTTAAGTGACGTGGGAAAAAAAATCAAAAGATTAAAATCTATTCATTATTTTATTGGTGTTGTTTTTTTTTTTTATATATATATTTCTTTTGATATGCAGAAAAACAGCATTTTATTGTTCTTCCCTTTGTTGTTAGGAAGACTGTAGCCTTTACTACATTTGTAGGGTCAGGTAGAGAACAATAATCTTGGTAACCAGACATGGAAGTTATGCTACTTGAAACTTTATTAAACAAGGTGGCTCTGCAACATTGGGTCATAAGTAGTCTGTTACCTAGAGATCTAATTGACAGCATATCTCTTTGTAGAAATAGGCTATGCCACAATTAAGTAGGGTGACTTGGCTGGGAGGGACTATAAATTGTGTATCACCATCCCCTTAACAACTAAAGATCTGACGATAGATTGTATTTATTCCCAATTAGGGAATTAGTGCTTCTTTAGTTATTTTTTTGGGACTTAAGCCCTAAAAGTTGATAGTGAAAGGTTTAAAAAAAAGAGAGAGGGAAGCACTATGTCCCACCCTACAAAATAGTGCTTCACAGTGTGTGAAGCATGCTGCTCTACTGAAGCTCATGATTTAATGTCTGTCTTGTTAATCCTTCTGTCATGTGCTTGTTTCATTTTGCATACTGAAGATGTTCATAATATGTTTGAAAATTTTATGATTAAAATGCTTTTTATGTAACTAATGTTATTATTCTTTGATATAAGTTTCATTTCAGATATTTATTAGGCTAGTGTCATTACTTCATCAGACCCAATATGGTCTGAACATTTAAGAGAAAATTGCTAGTTATAAATTTAATTTATAAATAGATCTATTTATTTGTGTGTTTTGCTATACAACATGCATTTATAAAAGTGTATTGTTTTATTCTATTTTGCAGACTTTCTTTATTTCAAGAGATTGGCAACATCGTGTGCTGTTATGGGCACTTTTTGATGGCTGCCACAGGAGGGCGTTAGCAGAATCAGCGCCACCTAGTGTACATGGGACGAGAGAGAATGAGAGTGTGTGCGTGTGTGCTCCATCTTTCACACCGTATGAATATTCAGTCTTTCTGTAACTTCACAGCAAGCCAGCTTTTTTATCCATAGCCAACAAGTTCAGTGCTATAGTTGTAACAGTTCAGTTTTGGAAGAATCAGAAACTGTTGGAGCAGAAGACAGGAAACGTGTTTCCAAGTCAGCCTCAAATTGTTCGGTGCTGAATTTGTCATGTTTACAGGATTGTCTGCCGAGAAGACAGAACTCAAGCACCCACCTCTCAAGTCCATTCCATACAAGGAAGAGTGCATATTGGGAAGTGCCTTCATGAGGTGCATTTGGCTGTGTGGTCCAGCGAAACCTCATTTGTAATGGCCTAATTTGAGGCTTGTGAGAAAGTGAACTTTAATCGATAGTTAAGCAGTTCACTGTTATGCACAATAGGCAACTTTGAATAAAATTGTATAATGAACAAGGGTAACTAAGAATATATTTTTGAGTTAAAAATATAATTATTAATGGGAGTTACGACAGTTGTTTGGCCAGAGAAGTTTATTTAAATTGTACAAAAAACAACAGAAGAAAAAATGCATGCTGAAGGCAGCTCTTTGTTTTATTCATTTAACAGATTGATTTTTATTACCTTTTAAAGGATTTAAAATCACAGATAATTCTGCACTGCGCATGTCAGATTTATTTCTGAGTTGATTTAAGCATAACAGAAATTGGTTACCCTTGCTTTATAAAAGCAGAAGTGCCACACAGTTTTGTGCATTCCTCTTTTTAATGTAAAGTTCAGTATCGCATTAGTAAACAGTATTTAAGTTGTTGACCAATAACATCTACTTTCCATTCCCTTCCTGTTTCCAACTCAGTTTCAAAATTTCAGGTTTAGTTCCTACCTGTATGTACTACTTCATTTTCTTCACGTGTGAGTGGTGTGTGTGTAGCATCTTTCTTTCTGTTTTGCCACTTCCTTGCTGATTCCATATTCTGAAACAGTGACAAAATAAAGTTAGCTCAAGCTGCATTAATGGTGTTGAGTGTTTCTTCAAACATACATTGAGTTACAATAACAAATTAATTTCAGGTTATTTGAATGAAACTGTTGAGATTATATATGTTACTGTTGACTACTGTTGCAGTGCCATAACATTTGGAAATCACAATGGGGGGGGGGTTATATCTATATAACTTTTTTCTGGGGCGGGGGGAGCATACCAGTATATTGTCCTCTAATCCAAAATGACTATTCTTACATGTTCATCTAGTTGAACTTTTTTTTTTTTTTTTTTAAATAAAAAATAAATAAATTGTATATTGTTTCATCTACATCATGTTCTTCATCACTGAGGTTGAAATAAAATTATTTCTATATGATAAGCTATTCCTATTGAACATTGGAGCTTATTTTAATATTCTGTTTCCAAAATAAACGTAGTTATTTCCTGAACAGTTCTTGTTACTGCTTGCATATATTTATTTATTAATAAACCATTAGATGACTGGTTCATGACACATGCACCCTTTTGTAAATATACATACGAATGAATCTGCATAATCACCAAAACAGTGCAGAATACCACCCTGTTATGATCATGTCTTTCTAGTGATTTATTTTTTTTTAAATTTAAACATAACATGAACAAACTTCATACTTAACCAAATAACATTTATGCAGTACAAAAATCATGGTAATTTTCAAAGCTTTTTTTTTAAGTTATTTTATTTATTTTTTCTTTTCTCCGGTCAGCCAAGCATATGAAGTTGTAGTAAAATGTATAGACTTAAAACTTATTATCTGTTTTTTCAGCTCAAGTAGGTAAGTGTTCAGGTGATGCAAGGATGAGATATTGCATTTCTGTGTTTAGTGAGATGTTTGAAAATATAAGCTATTTTATAGGCCTGAGCTTAAAGCATCTCAGAGAGATAAAAGTAAATTAAATTGCATTGAACATGCAGTCATTAAATTTGTTCAATCATCTTTGCTGTCCATGTATTTCCACTCGCCTTTGGACATAACCATAGAAAGGTTTCGAGAAACTTGTGTATTTGCTCTTGATATTTCTAGGATGTTTGTTCACCTCTTCCACAGAGGTTGGCTCATCACACCATGCTAATTTTTAGTTGCTTATAATGTTAACCAACCATAATCACCCCACCATATTCTAGGTTACTTCTGCTCTTTTCAAATAGGTTATCAGCTTCTCTTTGGTTATCATAGAACAGGCTTCTCTCCTCATGTTTTCCTGTCAGTACCAGAATACTCAGGTGATCATATTTTTCACTTTACCCTCCTATACATAAATAACCTTTTTTGCATTGACTGCAAATTCTATCCATAATCTTGTTGAACAGTGCATTCTATTCACCTTCATTTGACAAACATATATAATCATTCTAAGCTAGAAGATCTTCTCAACAATGTCTTAAACTCTGACCTTCTTGCTGTTCTTCAGTGGAGTTGAGAATAAACTTGTGAACTCTCAAAACCCAGAGACCTGCCTTATTTTCCAGAAGAAAAATTTTGCTCGACTTTTGATAATACCCAAACCTTTAAACCAGATCAAATTGCTCTTATTTTTGCTGGTTTACTTTTCCTGGCAGAGCATCCATAGTCCTCCCCCCCCCACAAAAAAAAAAAAAAAACTTGATGCCATTTGGAAAAAGCAATCCAGTTAATTCATGATCCCCTATCCCTAATACTTTTCACATACAGATACCTTGTATCTGTTATAAGTATTTTTGTTGGCAATGGTATGCTAAAGCAGCACCATCAATTCTTTCATTCCATTTGCTTCCAATAGCCTCTTTGTCCACACAAACATGATTCATGCTATAGGTTTTGCGTGTGTAGAATTCATATTGAAATTCTTACAGCGATTATAAAAACTCAAGAAGAAAACTACTGAAAAGATGCTTGAGATTGATGGGACAGAAGATGCAAAAGAATTGGATAGTACTTTTCTGTGCTGACTGTTTGATAATAGTAGATTACCATGGTAGATTACAATATTCATCAGGAAAGAGTTATTTTATGGAAAGCAACTTTCTTCAAAGGCTCTTATTTCACACAACCTCTCCTCATAATGTTTTAACATGGACTGAATTAATATTGGTGACTGCCAGGTGTGATTTTTTCATTAAAGGATTAGCATGTATATTTCTAAATCAGTATATTGTAAATGTTTGTTTAATCAGTAGAAATAAAATTATGATGACATTATGATGGATAGAGATTTTAAAGATCCATGTTGTTAGGGCTGCTAGGAGATAACAGTTTTGAAGAAATAGACTTCTTCTGATCAGGAAACTGACAATTCTCAGTTGCTGTCCTACTTGAACAAGCATTGTCAAGTGGTCTATATTTTTAAAATTAATTTTGGCCTGAGAATAGCAAAAACTTTGTTATAAGGAATAGAATCAGCTGGAGGAATATAATGTTTTCTGATCCTTACTGGGAGGCAGCTTTATTTATGTAGTGGTGACATTTTTCTAACTGTTAAGAGCGGATCTATTTGTGGGCAAAGATATTCAAGCGAAGAATTCAATCTTGACTGTACATTAGTCTCAGTAAAGAATTCACATCTACTATGATTTGATGCATATGAATGAAAATGGTGTACGTCAAAATCATTCTGCTGAAAAATATGTCAACTCCAACAGTTTGCTTCCTTTCTGCTAAAACTGTGAAATAGGTATTTTATACCAAAAATGTTGAATGACATCCAGCACTCACTTAAGTTGAAAATGTGTGGCAGGAGAGAGAGCGAATTATTTCAGATGCTAAGGAAGAACATACTGCCAGCAAAGTTGAATTGGTTGAAAATGTTATGTTTTTTGTTTAAAAAAATTGCCACAAAATTTCTAAATTAAATGGTAGAAGCTTTAGTGGTGGTTATACATGTGCAAAATAACTTAAGGCCCTATGTAAACAGCATTTGAATAAGACTTCCATGAGCTGTTGCATCCTTTTCTGTTTAGATATTTCATGCACCCTGAAATATATCATTGGTTTCTTTTAGGAACCCCATTTGTGAAGGGTGAATGGAATTCATAAAAGTAATCAATTTCCAGATTATCCCCTTAGTCCAGTGGTTTTCAAACTTTTTACCTCTGAGCCCCACCTGGCAAGAGAAAACACTGTTCCCGCCACTTTTTATTTAACAAAATAGAAGTCATACTAAGTTTGAAGTTTTATTCAGTTTATTTTGTGTTTTGTACATACTGTTTAACAGTTTTTGACACAAAATAAGTAAAGTATCACAATATTAGGCCTACAATAAAAATTAGTTTTAACACTTGCAATTAATCAAAATATGTATTGAAATGAAACATTTAATTAACAAGAATTTAATTTTTCTCTGTAAAAATAATCAAACATTTAAATGTCAAAGTCTAATGTGATGGATAGGCCTGCTTTTGAGAACAAGGTTTATCAAAACGTGGTGTAATATCAGAAATGGCCACTCTGAGTTCTTTAGCAATATTTAGTCTTGAACGATACTTTGACTTCATGGCTGCCAAAAAAGAAAAGCCTTTCTCCCATAAATAAGTTGTTGCGGAAAGAATAAGGATCTTCAATGCTTTTTGGCTCAAAGTTGGGAATTCCTTGCCAATATGTATTCAGAACTCTGACAACGACAATTCAAACCAGCACAATTGCACTGAAACAAGCGCCAATGAGATGTCATTAAGTTGCTGCTTTCAGCTGCATGTGTATAGTGCTGCCTGGAAGAGGATGTGGCCAGTGCCGAACTATCAACACTGCCTCCGGCACACGCGTTTTATAAGTGCGAGTGAAGAAAATAATTATTGGTTATTTTGAAATTCATGATAATTAAAACCTGTATCATCGAAAGTTTTTCTTTCTATATTTTTATCTGTTATTATTTTTAAAACTGAACTAGGGCAGTTTTAATTTTTATCTGTAGGAAAGTATACTGCATCCCCCTTTCAAGCTATTTTCTTCCCCCCCTTAGTGGTTCGTGCCCCACAGTTTGAGAACCACTGCCTGAGTCCATCTAGTACTAAGGGGCTGATCTAGAAATCAGACGTTACTTTCTCAAGCAATTTGGGGACCATTATAAAATGTAGTGGTCACACACTAATGAAATTCATCTACTACAGAAAGCCATACACAAATATCCATGATTATTGGAAATTTTTCCACTTGGTTATACTATAAATTAAAGATACCAAGAAATTATATACTTGGTTTAATCCTTTATCCAAGTGTAAGCAAACAAAGTTTGCGCTTGAAATATTTTCAGGACTGGAGCAGCTCGTGGCAAAGATGGTATGACCTCACATCACTTGCGTTGGCATTATGGGATACTAAGGCAAGTGATGTGAGGTCATACTACCTTTACCATGAGTTGCCCCAGTCCTGAAAATACTTCAGGTGCAAACTTTGTTTGCTTACACTTGGTTAAAGAATTAAACCAAGTACAGTATATAATTTCTTGGTATCTTTAATTTTAAATATCCATGATGTTTTAGCATGAAGTGGAATTTGAATCTACAACCTGTTGGAGAGTGGATATACTCTCTTACCCAGTGTCCTACAATTGATCAGCAGTTAAAATTAGTTCTGAATTCCTGTATTTGGATTTATTATCCTGGTGGTAGCCCACTTGCCAAAATAACATTTAAGCCATCAAACAAAAATTATGAAATAGGTTTAAATGACTTCTGTAGATAGCATGAGGTTATAGTCGAATGAAAATAGGAAGATTTTTACATTTACTTTCTTTTTATGATTAAAATATTTCCAAACTTGATAAATAATGAAAGCAATTGCATTGCATCTTTGGTAAAGATGACATATTACTACATGAATGTTATTACTGTGCTAACACAGCACCAGCTGTGAGCAGCTTCAGAAAAAAGTGTAAATCATTCAGTTTACTACAAATACAACCAACACTTACAGGTTAGTTCTTAGAATTTGAAATGGCATACATATTGTGTGCGCTGCATTGATCTGTCGAACATAAGTACTTTGTGTTCCATATTGTTTTAGCTGAAACTTTTAATTAGCCAATTGCATAGTTGAGAATCATATTATGATTTTAAATGTATTTAGTCTTGCTCCAGTTGTACTGCCCTTTTGGTGTAAATGGGACATTAGTATAGATTCAGGTGCAAAGCAGAATTAGATTTTATCTCCCCTCTTGTTATTTATATAAATCACATTATGAAGGCAAGTGGCATTAAACTGGATGTGTGTAAATAATATTATACTCCTCAATAAGTGCAATGCAAGTTATCAGGTCTTGAATAACTGCTGGATAAGTTTGGTCTTAAAATAAAAACAAAAAATGCAAAGGGCATGTAAAACATTTTAGAGAAACATTGCTTTAAACCATTGGTCCCCAACCGTTGGTACGCATACTACCCCCAGGGGGGGGGGGGCTGTTCATTTAAGGGTACACGAAAAATAATCAGTAATGGTTGAAAAACAAGTGAAGTAAACAAAATGTTAGTTATGGAACGATAAATGTTAAGTTTGAATCACAGCTAATGGAGAAACTTCAAAACTAGCTCACATTAGCGAATGATGATTGGTGAGGGCATGGCTGTAAACCCCCCCAAACTACTCTACTACCAATCATTATGCACAGTTCATGCATACAAGGGATACATAGAAATGGGTTTAAAGGGGGTATACAAGTGAGATAAGGTTGGCAGTTTAAACTAGGCCAGAATGTGGCTGTAGTTCTAAATGGAATTAATTAGTATGAAAGTGCATCGAAAGCCTTTCTGAATTATTTAAAAAAATTAAATAAACCTTACCTCGCTCAGGGTACAAATATACCATAGGTGTATTACAATATTTCGTGATGATAGTCAAAAAAAAAAAAAAAGTTTCGGTTCTCACCTTGCTTTGAATACCTTGGACCAAGATTGAAAGTAAATATTTGGTTTTCTGTGACAAACATTAGCTGGGACAATAAAGAGATATCTATGTTAACTTGCTTCAATGTAGAATTCCCTAAGTGCAGATCTCTATGAAAGATGTAACCTCCACTCTCTCCTTTATTGAACAATGTGACCTCTGGTCCAAACAGGATTCCCCCACTTGTGTTTATATAATTGGGATGAAAGGAAAAGCCAACAAAATCCCTTTATTAATCAGTAGGCAAACTGACTTTTCCAGTATTTGCACAGATATCCATAATGCAAAACAGCATGTGGCAGAAATCTCCAGTGTAGTATAATTGATAAGATATTCGCAAACCATGTGGGATTTGCATGACAGCTTGTTAGTCATCAAATGTTATTAAGAGGACCTTCATATATTCATTTTAAAAATGAGGATTGAAAGAGTGCCTCTTCTGAGATTAGTATATTTTTGTCCATGTGTTTGAGTCAAGGAGAAAGTATTACAGGATTTCATTAATGTTTTTTTTTTTTTCCTTCTTACCCTCCATAGATACCTCTCAGATAGCATTGCTTCACCGATCTTGATGAAAGATGAAATTTGTAATGTATTTTTGTTACAGCGACCTGATAAATTCAGTGCAGTCAGACTGAAATTGATAGAGGGGAATAAATGCTTGTACTCTACTTGCTCATTCATCTGATTTTAGCTAAATTTGGATTCTTGTTTATAAAAAAAAACTTAAGGCCCTGTGTTCCCAAGGAGAGTAAGCAGAGCCCTTTAAGCCAAAATTACTTTTGGAAAAATGTAAGGCAAGACTGCCATTTATTTCTCCTAAGGCATAACAAGTATTGTATGAAAGAGTTCTATAGTTGACTCGAGTTAGTTTTAAAAAAAAGTTTCCTGGAGGGTACTTGATGTGCCAAAGATCGACTATCTCGGTGCGGGAGTCCAGTTTCCTGGAATCGAACTTATAGCGAAATTTTTTCTGGCTGTCTAGCGCTATGGAAATAGTCTAGTTGTGTCATCAGATATTGATGTAGTTTACATTAAGAATAAGTCAAAAATCTGAGGATAGCGAAAACATTACCATGGCATTTTTTTTCTTCTCCCTTTTCGGCTGAAAGCTATTTTCATACTGGAAAGTTTTTTTTTTTTTGTCTTCTCTCATCCTTCAGAAAACATGCAGTTATGATACTGTACTCGTCTTTGCTTCTTCCGTAATTCAAAACGACCCCTTTTTGGCTCCACTAAAGATTTAATGAGTGGATGTGTCGGTGAAAGACATAATCCCATACATTCCATTTAGGCTTGGATTTCAATTTTGTAAAGAGTTGAACGGTGTTATTTCTGGTCCAAACAGGAATCCTTTCATGTTTATCTAAATGAGTTGAAATTGTCAGTGGACCATAATTAGCTATTCTCCAAATGTCATTCTTTGGAGAAAAGGAAACGAAGTTTGTTTTTAAAGCTCTGTATCCCATTTAGTCGGATTTAGGTCCTAATAATTAATCAAAAATGGTGGCTTCTAAGTCATGAATGCACCCTATTGTTTAAGCTACTAAAAGCCCAATATTTTCAACTGAAGATTTCAGGGTGTCGAATTTATTCTGCTCTCTCAGCATAACCAGTTGTAACTGATTAAACCTCCAGCAATTTGGAAATGTTTCTCTATAAGCTGTTGTCCTCAAGCTAAGTTGAAATCGAAGCATTATATGTGCTTGTCTTAAATCCCTTTAGAATGCGTCGTTTTTTCGTAACCTGTTAGCAGTTTCGGAAGTGCAAGATTGAAATACCTAATGATGAGAGTATAGATTCTATAGAAATGGCTAATTTCTAAATTAAGACAAGTCAACGTGTAATTTTGAAAGCTTTAAATATTCTAAATGAATGTTTTCAAATATATATCAAATATATATATATATATATATAAAACCTTAGTTTAATTCCATTACTGAATGCTTATTTTCCAATAGTCGCCATTTGATAAACAAAGAAGATAAGTGTAGCATAATATGAGTATTAAAAAGCATGGTTGATGTCTAGGTGTGTACTGTCCATGCAAAATTCTGGAATTGTCAGCTTTGAAGTGGTGTTTGTTTCTGTAGCACTAGGCTACTCACATCATCGACTGGCAAGGAGCTAGCAAAGAATGTAACCTGAAGAATGAAGCAATGGAAATCGGTCCTTTGGAGTGGCGACTCACACCGCACTCAGTGTGATGGGTGAGGAGAATGCCTTTTTGAGAAACGCATTGCGCTGAGTGTGTTGATCTAGCACTTAAGTTCTGAGGTCAAATGGTGTAAATTGAAGTCACTACTCGTATGAGTTCGATCCTCTGGTTAATGGGAGCATGGAATCTCGATATATTCGTATATTTTAAGCAACTGAGAGTGGTCTATATTGTTATGTCGTGATCTTCCGGCATGACAACGCTCATTGTATCTCGCAGCGACTAACAAGTGGGTTGACGAGAACAACATCGAAACATTGCAATGGCGCTTCCTGTAGAACATCTTTGAGATGAATGCAGAATTCCGACACGACGATCATTGGAGCTTGCTTGGAACAATCCTGCATAACCTCACCAAAAATTATAAGAAATCTCATTGAAGCTACTGTAGTTAAAGGCTGAACAAAATGAGTACTTTCTATTAGTAAAAACATCCACACGTGTCCCATGACTTTTGGTGGGAGATGCATAATCATAGTATATGGTGCGTGGGGATCTCATGCACTGAAAATAAGATAAAAATATAACAAAGAATTTCATTAACCACGCTACCGGCCAAGACGTCAAGGTTATCATGGATGCGAAATGCATATTAAAATTGTAATACCATTGATATTACATTGAAATATATGATGAGTATTTGATCCATAATGGCCGGTAAGGTGGTTAATGAGGTTTAATAATAAGAGCAGTGAGGGAAGTAAAGGGAAGCGAATCTTAGTTTTTGAATAACGACCTATCATTTGGGCTGCTATAAATCAAGAAAAAACGTAAAGGAAATTAAATGTGGGCAAAGAAATAAACGCATAATTGTTGGATTTTATTTGTTACACGTTTAAGAATGAAACCTAATGGTTGCCTTTTCACTACACCTCAAGAGACACTTGGGACTCATCAGGTTGTTAGACAAGAAAAACGAGCGGTGCTCACCTCATGATTCCACACCCGCGATCCTCAGGGCTATTTCCTGATTGCGTTTTTGCTACCAGTGCAACACATTTTTAGCCTTTCCTTTAAGTCGTAGCGCGAGCGAAAAGTGAACGACATCGATGTGGGTTAAAGAATAACTCCGAAGAGGTGGGGGGGGGGGGGGAACCCTCCCAGTGATTTAAACGTTAAGAACAAAAACAGACTTATACATTCAAGGGTAGCCATAATCAAGCTTCCTCTATTCAGAGCCTTAGCTCGATTTAACTCCAAAGTCGCCGATAGGGGAATATGATGCCTGTACAGTGTAAAAAAACAAATGAAAGATTATATTTATATGACTATTACACTTTTTTTTATATAATCTTTGTCAAGTAGCTTTATTTTATCCTCCTACATGTTTCGCCAATTTTTCTATTGGCATCCTCAGGGAATACAAACTAGTAAGCTAAAACGAAGGTTACAGACTAGGTTATAACTGATGGTTCTAATTCATACAAAAAATTGGTATTGTGCGTGTCTCGTTAACGTAATTTATTCGTTATGGCTCATGATGTAATTGTTATGAAAGTTCATTTCTTTGATGTTTAATGATCTGATAAAAGTTTTCCAAATTTCTGGTAAAATTAGACCTTGATTCTTGTTTAGGTTTTCAGTTTTACGGGCGACTGTAGCTGCTGCTTTAAAGGTTCTTGAATGGTAGTTCTCTTCTATATAGGGCATATGACTCTTATCCCACTCAATGAGATGGTTAGTAGACGCAAAGTGGTATGAAAGGCCTGAAATGTCTTGTCTGTCTGTTATTTCTGCCATATCCTATGTGTTCTTTCTTTCTCGTTTCAAAGCTTCTAGAGGTCTGACCTACGTAACTAATACCACATGAGCACGGTATATTATATACTCCAGAGTACTTGTAGAATGGGTGAGGATCTTTCGGTGATCTTAAAAATTTCCGAATAGTGTTGACTGGTTTGAATGCCACTCTGATCTTGTGTTTTTAAAAGATTAGCTAATTTTTTGATGACAAAAGGAATCGTAATTGTACTGATGTATTGGACGTCATCACGTTGTCAATGTGGTATATCAGTAAAGAGAAACTTGTTATAGAGTCTTTTTGGGTAACCATTTAAAGAAAGTTCTCTGGATATTGTGGTTAATTCCGTTAGTAGGTCATCCTTGTCTGTCATATACTGTATAGCTCTTTTCTTGAGACTATGGATAATGCTAAGTTTCTGAGCTATGTGATGAGCTGAGTTGAAATGGAGGTAACGTCCATTATTTGTAGGTTTTCTGTATACAGATAAGTTGATACTATTATTGGTTTGTTTCTTTATTAAAATGTCAAGGAATGGCAGTTTTTTATCTTTTTCCATTTCTGATGTGAATGTGATGGTATTGTGGAAACTATTGATTTGGTTGAGGTAATTCATTAGTTCTTCTTTCGTATGATCCCAAATGATAAAGATGTCATCTACATGTCTGTACCAAATTTTCGGTTTTGGAATGATCTGGGATAAGATTTTTTTCTGTAGCTCTTCCATGAATAAGTCAGCACAAGGAGATGAGAGGGGGATGCCCATAGCTAATCCAGTGAGTTGTTTGTAGATCGTTTTTTGCCAAATAAAATAAAAGTTAAACAGTGATTGAAACGTGATATGCAGATGACATCTTTATCATTTGGGATCATACGAAAGGAACTAATGAATTACCTCAACCAAATCAATAGTTTCCACAATACCATCAAATTCACATTAGAAATGGAAAAAGATAAAAAAAAACTGCCATTCCTTGACATTTTAATAAAGAAACAAACCAATAATAGTATCAACCTATCTGTATACAGAAAACCTACAAATAATGGACGTTATCTCCATTTCAACTCAGCTCATCACATAGCTCAGAAACTTAGCATTATCCATAGTCTCAAGATAAGAGCTATACAGTATACTGTATGCAGTATACGACAGACAAGGATGACCTACTAACAGAATTAACCACAATATCCAGAGTACTTTCTTTAAATGGTTACCCAAAAAGACTATAACAAGATTCTCTTTACTGATATACCACATCAACAACGTGATGACGTCCAATACATCAGTACAATTACGATTCCTTTTGTCAGCAACCTTTCCAAAAAATTAGCTAACCTTTTAAAAACACATAAGATCAGAGTGGCATTCAAACCAGTCAACACTATTCGGAAATTTTTAAGATCACCGAAAGATCCTCACCCATTCTACAAGTACTCTGGAGTATATAATATATATAATACATAATATACCGTGCTCATGTGGTATTAGTTACGTAGGTCAGACCTCTAGAAGCTTTGAAACGAGAAAGAAAGAACACATAGGATATGGCAGAAATAACAGACAGACAAGACATTTCAGGCCTTTCATACCACTTTGCGTCTACTAACCATCTCATTGAGTGGGATAAGAGTCATATGCCCTATATAGAAGAGAACTACCATTCAAGAACCTTTAAAGCAGCAGCTACAGTCGCCCGTAAAACTGAAAACCTAAACAAGAATCAAGGTCTAATTTTACCAGAAATTTGGAAAACTTTTATCAGATCATTAAACATCAAAGAAATGAACTTTCATAACAATTACATCATGAGCCATAACGAATAAATTACGTTAACGAGACACGCACAATACCAATTTTTTGTATGAATTAGAACCATCAGTTATAACCTAGTCTGTAACCTTCGTTTTAGCTTACTAGTTTGTATTCCCTGAAGATGCCAATAGAAAAATTGGCGAAACATGTGGGAGGATAAAATAAAGCTACTCTTTTTAAGATTATATTAAAAAAGTGTAATAGTCTTGTGAAAAATTGTCAAGAAAAAATTCAACATAATTATATTTATATGTTGCACTTATAACAGCAATTAACATTTAATATCAAATTAACACTGATTATGGTATTACAGTTACTGGGGTGTAAGTGTTGTTACAAACCAGTTGCACATTGAGTTCATCCATGCAAAAAGACCTGGTTGAATGTGGCCACCGTTCTCGTGGACCAGAAATTGCATCCTCAACAGCAGAACCTAACATGTATGAAGGATATGCATGTTACGTGTATGCAGAACGTAACATGTTCGTTACAGTCCGTGATACGTATTCGTTTAAGGCTGCTAAGTTCGAGATGGGGCCAGGATAGACATTGGTCTTCGGGTAATTCCAGCGAGGTGGCCACGCAACTTGAAAAAAGCGACTAATTACTCTTTCTACTGTGAAGTGATGCCGTAGAACAGTTTCCCAAATTGTGTTCTGCGGAAAGTGAATAAGTGTTCCGTGATGTCAGTGACCAAGCCGTATATTTTTACACATGGAAGTAATTCTGGAAAGGGAATGCCGCTGTTTATGACCGATCATAAAATTGCCTGCAAGCCGATTACAATAATCGGCGGCGGATCCTCCGTTCTCAAAACTGAACGAAATAACGTCTGTGTTGCAAATGTTAGTGACCAATCAGCAAGGAAGTATAAAGAAAATTTTTCCATTGAAATTGAAGATCAAGGTAGTCTGTATCCGGTTCTCAAATCTAGTAATACTGAATACTTCGCAAGTTCGTATTGTACGGTAAAAGTGCTTGTTTCCAAACAGTAGTGTCGTGATTTTTGAAAAGTAATAAGCCTACAGATTTAAATTTTAATATGAATAAGAAACAAGGGACTTTGTTTAATTTTGGTATTAAGAAATCTCTCATCGAAGGTGTTTGCGATGCAACAGATAGTGATTCATCCACCTCCAGCCTACAAAGCGATCTCCAGGATGTACAAAAGGAGGGGAAAACTACCAGCACACAGGAGAAAAAGTCTGCATTCACTCCTAAGTACTTATAAATTATATTGTAAATTTCTGGTGATCAGAATGGGATATGCCAATGAAAATCGGCACAAATTAATTTAATGATGTTGACCTGAGGAAATTACAATACAATATGCTACAAGATTTCATTAGTCCAGTGATTGATAACTAATTTAAATGTAATTTTATATTTGTCAACATGTCACACCGTATGCATAGATGTACAAATACTCTTTATGATTATGCGATAATTAATTATTAATACATTACAAAATAGCCAAGGTGTTCCGTCGTAGGAAAAATCTGAGAAACGCTGCTGTACCGGTCGTGCAATGTTAGGAGGTGCTCTATCTTGCATAAAAATGGTGTCGTCCAGACATCGTCGTTCGTTGCAGAATAACAAAGCTGTTCAGTATATCGCTATATTTCGGTGCAGTAATGGAACAAGTTACTAGTCCTGTCGGAATGGGGTCTCAAAAAAAGAATGGCCCTATTATAAAATCTGCTGCGAAGCCACATTAACCGCGGTAATTTTCAGAGAACATAATGGGAGTTCCTGGGCCGAAATTCGACAATTGTGGATGTTTACAGTCCCGTTCAGATAAAAATGCGCCTCATCTCCCCAGAATTTTCCAAGACCAAGCATCGTCGTCTTCCATTCTGACCAGGAACATGAGAGCCAAATGTGAGTCACTCATCATATCGTGTAGCGGCTGATCTTGTATGGATATAATGTAATAATGTTGCGCAAGACTTTCCAAACCGTGGAATAAGGCTACCAGCATTTTCGTGTGATCTCTCGACAATCGCGGGCAACTTCTTCAATTACCGGTTGGGACATCGGTTTCCTTCCTCTGCCCACTCGGACATCCAAAGATCCTGTTTTTTTTTTTTTTTTCAAACTTCCGAAACGTCTGTCTGCGTTAGTTAACAGGAACCTTTACTCAAGTTCAGGGGGTTCTGAACTCGGGAAGAGGGCTGATGCGTAGTTGTATTTAAGGCAAAATAGCTTTACAAGTAACGCGCGACAAAGTGAAGTGAGGCGTATGTTATTATTATTATTATTCCTGATACCTCCAAGGAGTCCGAAGACTCATCGCGGGAGGACATCTTCAACTGTCTCTACATCTTACCTCTACTACGAATCAACGCCATCTACCGCCCACCTCCAACACTACCACAACTAGTAATTTTTGTCTGTAAATTGCGTGTGTTCTGAAGGGCCGATTTGTATGTATGCGGGATGAAAAACCCGAGTTTCCGGGAGAAAAAACCCTGCTACCTCCGTATGAGATCGGCTAACTCACCATCGATTGAAATCGACCAGATAAAGATTCCTCCCGTCGCGACGAGAATCGAACTTAGGCCTATTCCAATCGAAGGGCGCAATGTACCGTCGTTCTTTCCAATTGCGCTACGGAGGCGCTATGTTGAACACAACTTTCAATAAGAATGAGTTTATAGAGTTAGCTTTATAGCTATTATGATGCCAGCAAAACATGTTCAATTTCATTTTCGACCCAGGAAGTCGAAAATTTGCATAACAGCGCCATATTTTCCCCATCAGCGAGTTTTCGAATTTTTTTTTTCTTTCGTGTAATAAGTCTTCCAATGTCTTGATTAGTCTTCCTACCAAATTTGGTGACATGCCGGGGTCGCTCTACATAAGGCTCTGAATAGAGGAGGTTACATTGTGTGCGTGTTGTATACACACGTGCAACTATCGGTAATTTTTTGCATATTTTAATCTGGACAAGTTGTTGCTTGCAGGTTACGTATGATTATTCAAAATAGTGTATTATAATATCAAATTTAGAACTATATGAAATGATGATGGAAAAAATGCGTCATTGAACTGTTACGGTTTCCTTTGCATCGTTACACTGTTAGTTACTACTTTCGGATTGTGTACTTCTGCGTCGCATTCGTCTTCATTACATCGGCACTTACATAACAAAAGGGCCCTCAAACTATCTGAGTCGCTTGTACAAGCGCACATTGGGACCAACATAAAAGAATTTTTTCGGTTGTTCGAAGTGTCGTCCTTGAGATGATTTCATTAACATTTTATTGGTCGTCACTGGCTGATTCAGTGACATCTGAATTGGGAATCTCTATTGTCAACTGAAAGAATAATACCAAATTAGAAATCGCATCACGAACTTGTTTCTTATATCTTCGTGTTTCCCCAACCCCGTGAAGTCAGTGAGAGAAGGGGGGGGGGGAAACTAATGGAGAATATTCATGTAAAAACCTTTCGTATAGCATGTGTAATGAGTAAAGTTTTGTCGTGGGCATCAAAACCGGGGATAGTGAGATCTCAATAGGCGCGCGCATTCACATTTCGCTTTTTTATGCAGACATTCCCAAGTACATTAAATGCCGTTGGCGAATGAAATTCTTCGTTTCAGGAGTTGAGTAAATGACAAATTCAAACGTATTACAAGCTGCTGAATCTTGGTCACAATGTGGGACAGAGATGGGCAAATTCTGTGTTTCGCACAGAATTTGCTATGCGCTACATGGATCAGGCTGGAAATTTTGTGAAGGGTTTTTTTATTCCACAAGGTGATACAAACATCAGTTCCATGAGCTAGGCTGACGGCGAGATATTCAGAAACCCCAGTCTAGAAACTAAACGTGTAAGTTTTTTCAAGCTGCTCCTGGCCTCCAATGAGGACGGTCGTCTCACACCGGAGGAGGAAATTCATCTTCCACCTAAACATAATAAATAAACATCCATGCCTACTGAAGAATTCGAACCCATAGCCTTGAAATCAGAGAGGGGATACGTTGTCCATTTGGCCACCTCGATCGTCAGATATATATGCTATCCTACCAAAAGTAATGGGACAGTCCTTCGACTGCTGGAAAACTCGCAATTAGAAGTTTGCAAGCTACTGGAAATCCACTAGTAACACAGTTCAAGAGGCAACTAAAATGCCGAGTCGCCGACACATTGAGAAAACTGAGTATCTTGTCTCTTCGTCACACCTTAGCGACTTGTGGTTTGGGTTTTGAGATGCAAGCCGCCAACAGCAATCGCATGAATTTCCACAACACGTAGGCAGCTACGTGCTGCGAATTGTTATTATCCTGCGGAACGATAAATAAATAGCAGAATTCTGCAAAAAAGGAATGAAATGTTTTGAGATTGCGCTGCTACAGAAATGCTTAATTACGGTGAAAACAGGAATCTGCTAGTATTATTTGTTGTACCTTGATATTCAAATATGATCTTCGGACACAGTGGCCGCCGTCAACAAGAGATTTTTTTAAAGATATTAATTGTGCGACGAACGCGTCTTATTAGAAATAAGATATCGCGATAACGCACAGAGATTCAAAGCATTTCTCTAAACGCTGCACGAGAGAACATCAATCTGTTCAGCAAAATTACTCACGTTGGCATCATTTTGTCATCCAGAAATATTGCGTATCCGTTGGCGTTCATTCTTCGGACTCTTCAAGCAAAGGTCGGAATCCATACCAGGAGAAACATTTCCAGAGCACTGAACTTCACACGCGGGATGATGCACTCGGGCATAAGACGTTCTGCATGCATTGTGTTATACACTACCTGATCAAAAGTATCCGGACACCTACTCGAAACTGTAATCAGACTTTCCCTGCGACACACTTTCCAGTAGTGGACATTAATACGGGGTGGGTGCACCCTTTGCTTCTATGACAGCTCTAACTCTGCTGGGGAGACTTAACCAAGTATCGGAACGTCTCTGGAGGAATGGCAGCCCATTCTTCCTGAAGAGCTGTAACCAGAGCAGTTCGTGATGTGGGTCGTTGGGTCTAATTCATCCCGAAGGTGTTCATTGGGATTCAGGTCGAGGCTCTGGGCCTGCCAGTCCATTTCTGGAACGTTATTGTCCACAAACCTCACAGACTTTGCTTGATGGCAGGTGGCATTGTCATGCTGATACAGACAAGTCATCACCGAATTGATCTTCTACCGTAGACAGCATGCAACGGGTCAAAGTGTCCTTGTACCCTTCCGCACTTAGGTTTCCGTGCAGTGTTATGGGAGGGCCAAGTCCATTGCATGAAAAATACCCTCCCCCCGTTGTAACGCTACCACCTCCAAATTTCACTGTTGGCACTACTGACGCTTGCAGAAATCATTCGCCACACGCAAACCCTCCCATCGGACTGCCACATGGTAAAGCGTGATTCATCACTCCAAATCACACGTTTCCAGTCGTTCAGTGGCGTCGCCTTGACACCACTGCAGGCAGCGCTTAGCGTTCACAGTAGAAATGTTTGGTTTACGGTCAGCTGCTCGACCATAGAACCCCAATCCTCTTAACTCTCGACGCGCTGGCTTGACAGTTAGTAGCACTGCGGAACTCCCGGGTGATTGTTTCACTCGACGTCTGGCGATTTCCACGAACCACGTTCTTCAATGGTCCCTGTCTGTCATTGAACGCGGCCTACCCGATCGTGGTTTTGCATTCCCGTTTACACCTCACAATCACGTCACCAACTGTTGACTTTGGCAACCCGAGGAGGGTTGAAATGTCTCTGACAACCAATAACTACTCCACGTTCGAAGTTATTGAGCTCCCTTGACCTACCCATTCTGCTCGTACTTCTTATCACTGAAAACACACAACACCGTTCCTCCTTTTATATCGGTAAGTAAAGTAGCGACATCTAGACGTCAGTTTACGAATTATAGAGGGGTGTCCCGATACATTTGATCAGATAGTGTATACACACAGCAGCAGTGCAGTCTGCGCTTTTGACTGCATTTGATGGTTGGATTATGCACAGGTGCTGTCTTCCATAAACGAAATCATGTCGATGCTTTTCGTTTAGTATGATCATAACTGTTGTATTGATCATACTAATTCTAACTAGAAACTGGAATCTTTCGAAGTCCTTGACAATCTCCAGATACCAAGATTTCAGTACATCCTTTCCGAGCATGTTGTGTTTCTTGGTGTTATCCTCCTAGATAGAAGAACTCTAACATTCCCATCGGCTGATAATGTTTCCTGCAGTTGATCTGGCATTCTTTTACTGGTGTCATGAACGGACAGGCCTCTACTACTGTGGGACGTTATCAGGGAAGGACGCTTTTTAAATTCTTGAATTCTTCGTGTCACGAACCAGTAATAACACAGATTTACGAGTCGGCTGTAAGGAATGTTAATATTTTCTGTAACTTCAATTCACGAAACATTGGAAACCACGTTTAGTGCAGAGTGTTAGTTAACGGATTTATCTGCTCCAGAAATGGCATCAACGGAGTGGTGGTTTCCTGTCGGCAATGAAATTCATCTCCCACCCGAACATCCAGGGTAGGATTCGAATCCACCGTCGGAAAACGCATTTCAGATAATCAAAATTTGCGAGCATGCGGGATACCAAGGCAACTGATGTGAAATCATTGGATCAGTGTTTTCTTGCACTTGGATAAAGAATTAAAGCAGGGATATAATTCTTGGCATCTGGAATTTATTTCTACTACAACCGAGTGGAAAAACATTCAACTCATTACTCTACTAGATCCATAGACCGTTTGTCAGGTAACCTCAGACTTATTCCTGAATGATTCCGAGCGTAGTCGATTTGCACAATCCCGAAACAAGTGCAGCATTTTTATGTTTCTCCTCCAGAGACTTTCGTTTCTGGAAAAATTTCGTTCGATTTGCAGAAATGTGTGGAGAGGGAAAGGTAAGAACGGAAGTTGAAATATGAAAGGAAAATGGACGTCAGAGGGGAACTGCACGGGAAGAAGCTCACACAGCGCGTTTATTACCTTCCGGTACTTGTGAACCACGTGAAATGACATTTTTTTAAGCGATGAAATATTCTCGGAGTTTTTTTTTTTTTTAATTCCCGGAATTCGACGCCTTCGCATTCGAACGAAGCTCCGGTTTTTCACATCGCCCAATTTTTTTTCGAGAGGGAAAAATTTTGCCGAAATACCTGTGCGAAAGACAAACGCTCCGGAGAAAAGACCGCGCCCTTTTCCTCCGAGCATCATCGTCACGGTGACCCAGCACATGAGTTCTCGTCGATAATACCGCCTTTTTTTTTTTTTCCATAAGTGCCGGTGACGACGCCGTAATGAAATTTTCAATACCTCGCGCGATACCACAGTTCGTAAGGAGGGCGTCAGAAATCCTTCTCGAGTCAGCAGAGTGTCGAGCGATGAGTGCCAAAGCGAGTTTGCATAAGTTTGGACGGGATGGGGTTTCTGTTTTGGGGGGAGGGGATTCCCACCTTTCGTGAAGTCTTTTTCTACTGCCGCTTGGACTAATTTGCTGGATTTTGAGGCGCAAGTAACTCCGTCGTTCTTTACGCTGCTTGGTGGGTTCACACAGTGAAGAGCGCTTTGGAATGAATCGGTGTGACTCGATCGCTTTATGATGAACGCTGCTCGGTCACTCGTCGGAGGAGTCTCTTCTCAATCTTTCTCGTGCATGTGAGGAGGAGAAAGGGGTAAACTTTGCTTAAAATTCAAAGGCGGATCTAAAAGTGACTAAGAGTGCGGAGCGAATACTCTTCCTGACGGCGGCTCTTTGTTTCGAAGGAGTTTTCTTCCGCATTTCCGCTGTGGTTTTAGCGATGTTTTTTTGGGGATCTTTTTCCTTCCAAAAGAACTTCCCACTTTGTGAATGAGGGGGGGGGGGGGGTCGAAGGTAAGGTAGATCGTCTCTTGCAGCGAAATATTCCCGGTGACCGTCGAAGGGATTTGCTTTGAGGTCTCTCTGCGAAAGAAAAAGTTTTGCCGATTCCAGTCCGTGCTCGAAATCCCTTTTCAGATTCTACAGATGAGCCCCCACCCTCAAGCAGCGCCGAAGTTTTCTTAATCTCTTTGATCCTGAGTTGTGCTCGAGTTTTCTCGAAATGTGATTTCCGATGTGAAGAACCAAACGACGCAATTTGGAAGCATCGAGTGAGGAAAAGGAATTCAAACCGCAGTTGGTGCTTCTTGAGCTCTGCCCTCCACGCGAGCAGCGGTGCTGTCTGCCCTTCTTTCAGTGCAGATTCCTTCCCGAAGGAATTTCCCGATGGAAAGAACCGCAGCTTCAAGTTTAGTTTGAGAAGCGGCATTCAGATGATCAATTCGGACAGCGGTTGAGATTACGGAAGCTTACGATGAAGGGGGGGGGGGGTCCATTAGAGAATTAAATGACCGCCAGTAACCAATTATTTTTACGCGTTCTGGGGCGGTTACAATTCCTGCACATGAAATTCATCCCCCCCCCCCCATGATAATTTTTTCAGCGAATGACATTTGAAGGTAGCGAGTCCTGAAACAGACTCGGTATCAGTTGGAAAAAAAAAAAAAAAGTTTAATTTGAGAAACGGATGTGACGTGTTCCATGACGTCCATCTTTCCTCATTTAGTGTTTAGTGAGTCGAATCCGAATTCAGTAATTTCGAGTGACTACTATTCCTCTCACAATATTCTCATTCAACTCGGACCATAAACTGCGGGAAGGGACGAAAGAAGAACGAAATGGGCGATGCTTTAGCTCGACCAAGGGTACGGCCCACAAGTAGTCACTTTTCAGATGAAGCGATCTAAAGATGAATAAAGGTGCTTGAATTATTTATTTATTTATTTTTTTGAGGCTCCTACCCACGAAAGGTTTTGTCAACCTAATGTATAGTACACTCGTAATGTGGGTGGATTTGTCAACATTTTTTCATTCATTATATAGATAGTTTTGTACTTTTGTTTTAAAAGATGATCACAGCGGGGAAATCTTGCTCTAGAGGCCAAACGGGGAACTTTTTGAAGCCGCTTCGGGTCTCCAATAAGCAAGGAAAGGGTTTCGCACCGGACGAGAAAATTCATTTCCCAACTGAAGACAATCGCAAACAACCCTCTCCAGCGCGCGATTAGAACCCTCAGCTCATAAGGGTGGAGAACGGATACACCAACCACTCCGCCAACTAGGCTCCCAATTACGGTTGCCTTCTGCATCGGCGATCTATTCCTGCAGGCAATCTGTCAGCCAACAGAGTTCCTCGGCTCCTTAGGCGTTCAGAAAGATGGTCGCTGAAAAGTGGGACACACGTAACCAGTCGGCGCAACTGTTGGTCAAGAACATCGATGGCCGCAGTCTCGTCTCCTCCAGAGAGAAACATTCACGAAAACATTACCCACACGAAGATGGAGATAAGATTTCTCTGAATAATGCCGATGAACATTTCTGAGGACGTTTCAGAGATCGACGCACTGCTGAGCGCCGTCTTCCTTGTATTTCTTTTCAGGAAGTCGTAGAAATGCCGTTTTATGAATTTACTGCCGGAAGTGACTTTGGAGGGAGCAGCAGCGATCTGGAACTGATCGAAGAATTTTCTTGTTTTCCATCTGATCTGATCGGGTCTTTTATTCCCCCCGGTGTGCATTTTTTTTTTTTTTTGTTGTTGTTTTTCCAGTTCAGTTCCACTGACCCAAGATTGCGTGGCACGTTCTTGACGACATGATGTCAGCGGTTGTTCAATGCATTCCGATTAGAAACGTTTTCCACTAAGAGCGGCTCCTCCGCATGCGCAGTTCCTTCTTCTGTGATCACGTCTTCTAAGATCATTTCCTTCGGTGTGATTTCGCAGTTTAAAGATTAGAAGCAAACACGTCTTCTCTTCTGACTCAATGCAGAAACGAGAGGGATGTGCTGATTTTTATCGAAATTTATTCGGTGTCGATCTGATTACCTTTAGAGGCTTTTTATCGTCTTCGTGCAAAAGCGAACACCGCACTGAAGTTTAGCAAAATACGAGATGGGTTTGGGCGACATTTTTTCGAAATCATTTTTCTTTGTTTTTCAAATATTAGACACGCGAATTCGTGAGGTTTGCGTGACACCTTTGTTAAACAAATAAAAAGAAAACGCATGGAAACGAACAGGTGAGTCCATTGGCAGTAAGTGCCACCACCCTCGTCTGCGTGCATGATCGTAATGTCCACTAAAAACGAAAATGAATAAGTTCGCGTCTCGATGGATTTCTGGGATGACCGGAAATCAGTAGCGGAAAATAAGAATTGTTAACGCGAATTCAGGAAGATGGAAATGGAGATTCGCCCAGGCGACCCACCCGTAAGATGATGGATCAACGTTTCGATTAAAATTAACTTTGTAATTTTTTCTGAGCAGGAAACATCCCCGAATACTCTCAAAGGGAGGGAGGGAGGGGGATCCTCTCCATTTGTAGATTTCTCAAGATAAAGGATTTTAATGAGTAGCGAAGTCGATGAAGGGGCAGAAAAGAGAATAAGATCGAAAAGAACGAGCGAAGTGAAGAAGTACTCACGGGAAGATGGAAGAGCGAGAATGAAATAAAATGAAAAGAACAAATTTTTGTAATCGGAGTGTTCGAACATGCATTGGATGGAATTTTAACTCGTTTTTGTTTCCTTGGGAATCAAGATTTGGGGAAGAATGAGCACAGGACCTTATAGTTACTGCCGAAGATGGAACATAACGCTGAGGCGCGCGTGATTTCTTGGCTTTAGACGGAGGTTGGGTATTTGTAAACATTCATGAACTTCGTCTTATGACCGATATTTTTACGTAGCGGTGGAAGGACGAGAAATTTCTTTTTGGGGGTTTCATTCCGAACGGGAAAGAAAGGCAGGAAGAAACTGAATCGATGCTGTCAGGAGATCGAACAGCAAACAAATGCCACTGTCTCGTGGTCCCAACAGGTGTGTGTGTGTGTGTGTGTTGTTGTTGTTGTTGACCGCAAAAATGACCCTTCTATGGTCGACTTTCTTCAGTTGCGTAAAAATTCTTTGTGGGTCTCAACATGAGTGAGCACCACTCGGAAACAAACTGCGAAGGCCCTCTCGTTTTTCGCTACGGGAAACTTGGCAGAATACATCGATCTTCGTCATTTCATGCACATTTTCACGTGGCTCATGAGGAACCCTTCCTAGGTTTGAGCTAATCGCCTGTTGATTGAAGTCATCCACAGAATTATTTTCAGCTCCATATTTGCGTTTTCTAGTTCATACCTCTAAAAAGTTTGGCGGAGATCACCTTAAAACGATCGTCAAAGGCCATCTTAGGAGAAAAAAAAATTAATTTTCAGAATAAAATGATCTCGCGATGTTTTCTGCGCTCTTTTGTTTTCTTCTTTTTGATATCCGCGTAACTAACACGGTTTGCATATTTTTCTCAATATTCGAATTTATTTACTCCCAGGTTTTATTTATTTTGGGCTGATACGATAATGGGGGAAGTCCTAATTTCGTGACAATTAATCGATTGGCAGATTGCCGTCTTCCACTTGTAAGCAGCGCGGAGCTCCGCCACACACCGGAAACTGTTGAGCGCGCATCATTTCTTCTCGCCGCTGATGACTGCCTTGCCCCCTCCGCTGTCTCGCTTACCTCGTAACCTATCTCTCGAGGCTTTCGAGTTCGTTTTTCCTCGTTGATTACCGATCTCCGATCGTTGTGACTGCGGGCTGTAGACCGACATAACGTGAGCAGCGACCGCGTTAGTCCGTATTGCTCGCTACATCCTGCAAGTCCGATGTGTGCCGTAAGCTACACGATGCACCGCTGCCCAACGTTGCCAGTCTCGTTGCTCGCTCTTCAGTTGCGCATGCGCCGTATCCGCACGCCGACACTTCGCACAGACGCTCCACTGCGAGTTGCATTTTGATCGAACGTACCGCATGCTCTCGGATGAGTGCGTGGTGCGAGTTGACTCTTCTGTGAACGTGCACGCGTGTGTTTATGTGGACTCCGCTCGTTTGCAAACCGAAAATGTGAAGTGGACGCCGAGCTTCGTACGATCCACGAACGCTGGAAAATGACGTACACGGGATTCTTTTTCCGAAGAGACGGAGGACAGCAGAGTAAGTAAAACGATTTAACCTTTGACTGATCGTCTTCATTCGTCCACCAAATCCGTTCGGGCAGTTTTAAGAACTCTTTTTTTACTTGACGAAACGCCCGATATTTTTGCGCGTATCCCCAGTGCAGAAATGTTCTCATAACTCGACAGCATACGTACAGTTCATCCACGGATATTCGTAAATACGCTGATTCAGGTTGTTAGCATTCAACACTCGAGCTGTCAAAATTGTATCGGTCCGATAGCTGTTGTCACGAGGAGTGTGTCTTCCACCCTCATTGATAGCATCCGTGTTGTTGTTATTATTATTAGTTTTTCTTCTGACGGGGGGAAACAGCTGATCGTTTATTATTATAGTAATAATTAATAATAACAGCCATTATTATTACTTGACTTTCATTATATTACGTCAGTACACTCGTGTTTTGCCTCTCAAAGTACGTTGATTAATAAAAAAAAAAATTCCTTCATAAATTTCGAACCTTGCACAACTGCTTCAAAACTAATTGTGTAGTTTGGATTTTAAAAAAAAACTGGAAGAAGCGTCATATAATTATGGAGTTTCTTGTCTGAAATAAGGAATTTAAATTATTTTCCCTCCCTAGTTCTCATCTGGGGTAAATCGCGCACCACCTTCCTCCCCTCCCATAGAAAAACCCGCATCCTGAACAGTGGTACATTTTTCCAGCGTATCTTGTCAACTTAATTTGGCTGCTTTGTGGTTCATCATTTGGACTTTCGGAGGATGCACGTAACTACGAAGTCTGAAGGGGGGGGGGGGGGATTACATCGCGCTAAAATGCACGAGAACATGAAAGGAGCTCGCATGGGGCCCAACTTTTCTACGGCTAACATCGTCTTGTGTCGACACCTCCCATCTGGAGGGGAGGGGAGGGGAGCGATCCATTTCATTCAACGTGCTCACCTCGTGCAGAACGCGTCGACGGTTTTCCAGTTTTATTTCTTGCTAGGAAAAGGCGATGCGCCACCAGAAAGGAATCCAAATAAGAAAACTCGAAAAGAAATGAAATTCATATAAACGAAGCAGTTGTATGGCGTCCCCGGGTTACAGCCGGAGGGGGAGAACGAACATTATTAACTCCTTCTGCAGTGTAAGAGTCGCTCGATAATCCAGCGATATGGAAATTACCTGAGGGTCTTATTTTAACGGTTTTAATGAACGGCGCAGCGTTGCCCAAGAAATATCCGAGTGAGGAAGAGCAAGAGTAAACGAACGCCCAAATATCGGAAGCTCGTGTGGTGCGCATGTCTGGTAGTGAACAGAAATGAAAGCGTCCGAAATTACGAAATGAATCGCGAAAATCATTCACAATAAACGAAGATATTCCAAGGCGCTATTTTAAGATGTTTCATCCTGAGACGGAAATGAACTTCGTTTTAATTTTTAAAGTTCGCGAATTTGTAACTTCGACAAATTCAGGCACTTCCGGTTGCTTCTTCTCAGATTTCTTTTTTCTTTCGCAAAAAAACACCGTAGGAACCGTAGAACCTCCGCGTTCAGTTCAGATTTGCACGATGCTACACGTCTGCCCCCACCCGCAGCGCGTTCTCAAGATTTGCGTTTCGTTTGGAAAGAAATGAGTTTGAATTCCGTCCGGGGGGGGGGGGGCAGGGAATGAACTTTCGAAAGCTTTTCGTGTGAGGATCGGTTGTTGGACGGAGATCGCGGGGGTTATTCTCTCACAAAACGGGCCTTCGACATGCCTGCCTTATCGTGTCTTTGGCGAAATGGAAGCAATCAACCCACTCGCAAATGGACGCACGCCTCAAAACGCAGCCCTCCCCCCCCCCCTCAACCTGTCGTCGCTTGCTTCAAGTGCACAATATTTCCGCTTCCATCGCGAGTGTGAAGATCCACTGACGACTAACCAAATGCCATCGGCACCGTACTTTTTTTTTTTTTGGTTCTTTCGTGTAGGAACAGCGGAAAGAACTTCATACAATTTCGATGATCATCTTAAAATTAATTCGTCCGGTGCAGACTTGCGAGATCGAGCCATTAATCAAAGAATCTTTTCGTTGCGCGTGCGCTTTCCCTAAACACCGTAACGAGCTAGTTTTTCAGAGCAAACGTTTTTCCTCATCTCCAGTAACTTCCGTTATCAGACAACGCGATCTTATTTAGAGAACAGAAGAAAAAAAAAAAAAAAAAAATCTTTGGTGTGCTGCGAGTAATGTTATAGCGAGATCGATAAGCGCTTCGTGTTATCGGGCAATTACGATCGTAAAATGCTGTCGTAGATGAATGACCGCGAAAGTGTCTTCTGCTGCGCGTCAAGCAATGGGATGGACTCCAAGTTGGTGCTCAACTGAAACGAGACCTCCGAGCGTGACGCACCTTAAAAAAATGCACTGTTAGAAGTCCCTCCCCCCCACACACACACCCAAAGCGAATACTTCTGAAACTGCTAACACTCGCCCGAAACGTGACTGTGCATGACCCCCGTTTCATTGTGTATGAAGAGCGAAACGTGCATCGTCAGTCCGATCGTTGCGTGTTCATTAACTCCGTCATGAAAATACGTTGAGAGATCGGAAGCCTTCTTGGATTGCGTCCAATGACTCTTCCCAAATATTTGTGTCTTTAAGGGAACGAGAGGAACTTCAGTCGGTGGGTGGCATTTGTACGGACAAGTTGCGGGGGGAGGTTGATCATCCCGGCGATTTTTTTGGACTTCCCATAAGGAGATGAGGTGGGGATTGGCCTCACGAAAATCGCATACCACCTGACGAAGATTGGCAAACACTCGTGTACGCGCCAGGACTCGAACCCGTGGTTTGCTAGTGGGGAAGGTCCTCTCTTTACTAAACCCGCTGCACATCGAGTGAGGATTCTCGTGAGATTTCTGTCGCGGTTTAATGGGAGCATTTTTAGTGGGGAAGCGATTCCAACTTCCATGTTGCGAATGGGAACCAAACTGCGCGTGGATATCATCAAAAGAAGTACGAAATGAATGTGCACGAGAATGCTCTCGTGAAGCAAGTTCTTGTGTGCATTCAGTTGTTGAGATGCGGAATCACCACTCAGTATTGCATCCAGAACTGAATCCACAACAAAATGAACAAAAAATTGGAACAAAATGCTGTTCAAACATCCCTTCTACAATTTCAAATTCCAGTGGACGAAAGGACGAATTTTAATTGATTTCGAATGCAAAAATCCCATCGAATCCCATCCGTGTAGTGCACAGCTGGGATCATTTTGCCGATAAAAAATGATCCGATCGGAATGAACCGAAATTGAATCCATCTTTTCGTACGGATCTTCAATCTCGGACTTGATTAAATCCATTTCTTGGAATAAATATTTCGCCACTTCGTGTCCCTACAAACCGCCCTACTGGAATGAGAAGGGGAGGGGGGGAATATGCGTTTCATGACGGCCGATTTTTGTTCGTTTCTTGTTTTGTATTCCAATCGCGGAAACATACTTACACCATACGGCCTCCCCATCGATCCTTGTAATAAACTGGCGTTTCCTTTCAAGGATCGCTCCACACGAGTGATGAATATCGCCAGTTTTTTTTTTTTTCTCTGTGTATGTGTGTGTGTGGGGGGGGGGGGGGGGGGGGGAGTTTGCAATTCTCTTTTGCTGTGAATTCTGTTGCTGATTCCATTTGATTTTTTCGTGTCCCATTTGACGACGCTTCTCCCTCAGCAACACGCACGCACATTGGGGATGTGCGTGTTTTTTTTTTTTTTTTAAATCTGTGGTGAGATGAAATTTCGAGAGTGCTGATGGATGTCGTTACTTGCAGATCGCAGAAAGGTAGGGGTGGGGACGATCTTAATCGCTGTTCGGTTCAGTTTGATGTGCACTTGTCCGCATGCGGGTCTCGCGTCCACTCGAATTCTTATCCGACAAAACGAACAAAAGCTGCTTCGACATTGTGTTTGACGAAGTGCTCATCTCAACACGGGATCGGACCGGTTTTCTGAGTCTGCGTCATTGTTTGCTCTCTCGTTCGGTGCCGCCTTTTGTCCGGTTCGTCTGTGTTTGCGGAGGGAGGCTTTGTTATTGGGTACGTGCCTTCGTCTAGAGCGTTGTTCCCGTGACACGGTACACTGATCTCGTCGTAATTTACTGCTCGACCCAAGACGGAACTAACGGGAATATCTTCAGCGCTTAACGAAAGCCAACGAAGCACAAAAAAGTCGGATTTTTTCACCTCAACGTGAGGCTGTGTCGATTTGCTGGAAGCGTATTAAGGGGACCACAATCCCCTTAAGACCACAATCCGCCACTTAAGACCGATCGGACAAAATTGCGCGATTTCAGTTCCACATCCAAGAACGTTCGGCTTCTTCTCCAAACCCTCCTTCCCCGTCAGCCTCGACGGGTTGGACTTCCAATGTTAATCCGCATTGGATTAACATTGGAAGGCCGCATTAGCCTCCTGTGGACATCCCACGCACTGCACGTTTCGGAGTCTCTAAAAGGCTTGGGATTAACGGCGGAAGTGGGCGTTCAATTAGTCTTCTGAAGGAAGGAAAGAAAGACAAAGTAACGATTTGTTTTCGTGCTGAATCTGATTTGCCACTTTTTCACGGAGTGCGACCTAAAATTAGCGAATTCAGGGGAAGGGGGGGGGGTCGAAGGAGTTAGTTTGTGTGTTGATCGTGCCCCTCGACAAATTGTTAAGGGCGGCTGGATGTAGTGGAAATCTTGGCGGTTGCGCTTTGAACATTTAAAAAGAAAACGGGAGGGGACGACGCCGATCCAACGTGTAGTTAACTCCCACTTTTTGTTGTTCTCTTCGGCGTCATTCCGTAATTATTGTATCATTACGGAAAGGTAATTAGAAGGACGTTGTTTCGGAAAAGTCTTAATGCATGTCAGGATATCATTAAGCACGTGCAGTCGGAATAAAAAAATTAAAATTCAAAACGTATAAGAATGCCAGAAGGTTCATCAGCCTGGAAGCCTCTTCGGGTTTTTTCTTTCCAGTTGCTTGCTTGATTCACGCGGAGATGAATCGCGCTTTTGAGTCGTAGGGTATGGCAGAAGCGAGACCTCGTAATAAAACCCGATGCAAATTGTCGATTTCTGCGTACCAGGAAACTGACACCGACTGTGATGAGCCTGCGTTTTGCACAGCACGTGAGCTCGATGTATCTTCTCTCGGTGTTTGCCTTTCTCCTGACATCTGAAGCGGTTTTCGCAGTTTATTACGATGCTCTGGCGAAATACAACCGCAAGGAACGACTGCGCTGCCACGTTCTCATTTCGAATCATTTGAAGAGTCGAACTATCTTCAGAAGAAAATTCTGTCCAACGAAAGGAATGTCGACAACAGTTTGTAGATGACGGCCAAGAGGCCACTCGATCTCCTGCTTGAAAATCATCACGCGTTCGAAGGTTATTGCGGCTTAACACTTTCATTGCCAAGCTGAAAATTGGAATTTCGTGTGGTGGCCAATTTTTTTTTTTTTTTATTTAGTTAGCGACGTCCACGCGATAACGCGTGATCGGCCGTTTGGTGAGAACTCGCATCGCGCGATATCGCGTGTTTGGCAATGAACATGTTAAACTCCGAACAGTTTCATCAGAAAACAGGACGCACGATGTGTAAATACCCCCCTTCCGAACACACGAAAAGAAATCTCTGCCGGTTGGAGAAGGAACCTCTCGTGGTTTTGAGAAAGGTCTGTTCCAGAGAACGGAGATGAATGGGACGAAGGAAGAAGTTGGTTCGATGCCGAGGAATGAAGGGATGTGTCGACAAGGTGTGCTCGTGCTCCTCTAGAATGAAAGTGGGCATGATGGTAGCCAGCTCAGCAGAGCATTGAAATACCTGCAAAGGAGGAATAAGGGACGCAAACCAAACGTCTATGAATGGGGGGGGGGGGGGAATGGAGTACATCTGTGAGAAAGAGAGTCAATGAACAGGGTGGCCTTCTGAACAGCATCAGGAATCTTAGAGAGGTTTCATTGCATCATCCCAAATGTGTGGACGGCATTCAGAAGGCAAAGACCATGGACGCGATGTGCTTATGCTGGAAGAGGATACAGATGCAAGTCGTTCCAAGGAAAGAATACGATCATGCTTGGAGCTCATGTTGTAAACAGTAACTAGGTGACGTGAGGATCTTTCTTGTCCGAAATAAACGGAGCCAGAATTCAAGTTGAGAAGGTTGTCCTTTCCCCACTGAAATATTTCGAGGAGATCAGCGTTTAAGGCGTTGACTACAGAAGATCAGTGCGAGGCTTGTTAAATGGTCCCCGGAAAGTACGGAGCCTTAGGAGACGACGGCATTGGTGGGGAAATCTGAAGAATCCACCACGATGATGCGTGGTAATGAACTTATCACCAGGGGGGGGGGGCAGAGGGAAAGACAATAAGTTAGCAGTTTGGTAGCGAGGAGTGCATGCCAGATCAAATGCGGTGGAAACATCTCGAGTGAATTCGCTATTTTCACCAAACAATCCCATGGTGGTGGGGGGGGGGTTACGTCGGCCAGGAGATCGAGAGTGACGGAATCCATATTGGTGGTGGTGGTCACTGATTCATTGATGCACCTTCAAGCAGTGTTGGTCCAATTCATAGCTGGCTTATCTGTTTGTTTGTTTTTTTCCCAGAATGGCTCCAATGTGGGCTTCCTCCCATGTTGTAGAATAATCAATTGCAGATGCTATAAAAGATTATAACGATGTTGTAGGGCGGGTGTTAATTCTGGAGCATGAGTTTTGAGAACAGTGAGGAGAGGACCATACCATAAGGACCAAAAGTCTTGTCGGTATCTGAACTATGCAGAATTCTTCGTGTGTTTCTGGGAAATAAATTCCTAGGGTTTAGCGGGGAACTGTTCTTGGTATAGTTGGAGAAGAACGATGTCTGAAGGTCAGTCAGCCTTTCTTTGTTTATATTCCTGCAGCACCATTGTGGGTGTGAGAAAGCGGGAAAGAACGCCGTGGACAAGAAACCAGAAGACTTCTGCCAAGTAAAAGTTAAATGGGACCAAGTTTCCTGATTTAAAAGATTTAAAAACAGAAACAAAAAAAAAATCGGAATGTAGTGTAGGCTGAATGCAGGTTGCGATTACCATATTTATTTTATTCTTTTCTTTTCTTGCGGTTCGTCGCGTACCAAAATTTCTTTGTTCGTAACAAGCATTTCGAATATTTTCTTGCATTTTAGGCGAAATTTTTGCAACTTTTCAGTAATTCTCTCGTAGAAATCAAATCGCGCTCGAGTTATTTTTAAGGCGATTTTCGCTGCGATTCGCCAGAAGGATATCCAAACACGGACGCTTTCTGTTTAAAAAAATAAATAAATAAAATAAATGAACCCTACTCCTGATTCCTGTTCTCTTCGGTGGTCTTCCTTTGCAAACTGGAATCAAGAGTGCTATTACATTGCGACTACAAAGAAAAGTGGATCTTATTCTTGCGAATCAAATCGATGCTTAAAAACATTCTGCCGTCTTCGTTAAATGCCTTCCCACCTCCGTGTCGGATTTCACGTTTGCGTGTGTTTCGACTGCGCTTCAGTTAAATTGCTCTTTCAAACGGCAAACGAAACGTTTTTCATTTGCACTCGTGGGATACTCTCGTCCGAGGCTGCGCAAATTTGAGCGTCTCTTTTGCAGCAATCGAAGTCGGAGATGTTGGCGTCTGCTATGATGAACGACATCGTAGCAGTCCCAAACCCAGGTCGCCCGAGTGCTGAATCACCGTCTGACCTTCGCACCCAGAATTTCCCCACTCCTGATTTATGTAGCAGATCGGCTCACGTGGCGCTGCAAAAGAAATCGTTTCACGCTGCAGCGCATCGCAGGAGAATAACGCGAGAGCAACAGCGCATCCATCCGGGTTACGTCATACAAGAAGGACTGCGACGTTTGGAGCCTTTTCAGCCGTCCTCAAATCAGTTTTAACTTAGCGATCTGAGAACGCGACTTGAAATAAAGCAAATGGTTGAATATCACAGCGCGAGAAGTTCGATATCGTTCGCATTCGGAATAATTGCGTTGGCACTATTGGGCCCAACTCCCTGCGGGTGCACATCCGAAAATGATGACGGAAAACAAGGACCGCCATTCTAAGTACGATGACGATAAAGTGACTTATGCGACCTCCCCTTTGCTGATAATGTTGTCGAGAAAACAGGAGCAACCCACGACAATTTCTTGGTTCGTCAGCCTCTGCACTAATTCTGTTGCCGTAAGACAGCCATCACCCGTCTCGGAGATATTTCATCGACACCACTTGCCTTCCACGAGATTTGAAGTGCAGAACAGAAAGGTCATTTACTCCGTTTTTACGTTCTCACTTTTAATTCGAATCCTGACCACAACGAGAGAGAGACTCCGACTTTTAAACAGCGAGCGATAGTTTTTCTTCTGTATGATGAATTGACCTGCCGTTGTTATTGTGAGGCATCTTTGGGATAAAACAGCCGACTTTTGGTAAATGGCAAGAGACGCGCCATTCACCGAGTCAAAAGTGAAAACTCCACTTCTTCAAGAGATCTTTTCTCGATTTCTTTTAACAGTGAAAGAAATGCCTCGCAAGTTCCTGCCAGACTCAGGAAAAACAGTGCGAACTTTGGTTTGTGTTCGAGGTGGATTACGAACATTCTGATAGCAGTGTTGTGAAACCACAGCTTTGTGGGCTACTCGTGCAAGCCTTAATTCGGCTTGCCGAGCTAATGTCCCTTTTCCTACAATCATTGAGGGGGTCATCATCTGAAGGGTTACTTCTTTGTTTTTAACCAATGCATTACATGTGAGCAGCAAGAAACAAGTTACTCTCGAGTCTTGTCTCGCTGGAAATCAGCGTGCTAGCATCACTGCTGCTTGCAGCTGTGAATGACGCATCATCTTCAAATGTGATGTGTGCCGTCTTCACTTAATTATAATATTCGATTCGTCTAATCCTTACAAATTTGTTTTGGATAGTTTTCATATTTAACGTGTCCTTTCTTATGTATAGGGATTGTACGTCGTGTTTCACCAATGTACGGTAAGTTACAGGTGCGGTGGATGCCATAAACTCCTGGATATGGGAGGAGAGGACACAGCAATCCTGCTTATTGAATGGAGACCCAAAGTGGATTGAAAAAGTTAAATGTTTGGAATCGAGCTCGGCTTCCGGATTGTGTAGGTTAAGTGCTACACAATCCGGAGCGTGAGTCAGTGCCGTGGGTGGATTAAGGTCTCTTAATAGCGGAAATCGCTCATAACTCCTACCGAAGTTAACCTCATGTCGAGAACAGATTTATCCAAAGACATCGCAATTCTCTTTTTAGACGAATCCTTCAACTACTAAGAAAGCAAATTTATTTCTGCTTAATTCGCAAGAGGATCTTTTGTTTTTCTTCGGTGCTTTTGAGGCAGTCGGGTGTGTGTCGCGGATGGTGCAATTGTAATAGCACTTCCAGTTTAAGGTCATCCTTCGTATTTTAGGAGACCGCAGCTCGCCTCGTTTAATGTCTCTTCGGGTATCATCTCGAAGCGGCTGCAGCGAGTGACCCTGTCACACAGACCTACTGCTGCGGGCGCTCGCTAGGCTGCAATCAGCGCGCTACTTTTTCAAGAGGAACTGGTTGCGTTAATGAAGACGACCCGAGTTATTAAGGCCACCGGGGCGAGCTCGATTGGAAATTCTGCAAGGTTTATGTAAATGGCTTTTTTTTTCTTCCTTTTACGTTGCTGGGAAACGCGGCTTTAATGAGCAAAAAAAAGCGGCGGATATATTCGGCTGTTTACATCGAAACGCGTCATCGTAAAACGAGATTAAAGATAAAGGGAAGCTGCATCACGAGGTAAAACTTTGTACGACTGACGGTGCGTTTTCATAAAGGCGAGTTTACTTTGAGATGTTGAAGGGTCTTTCAATCGTTTACACACACTTGGAAATTGAATTCTTGTTATCCTTAATAAACATCTCCTTGAGTAGGTCGTTGGGGAGAAAACGCTAACTTTTCTCAGAAAACGACGGTTTAGGCTCCATGTATGCCTTCGAAATCTTTCTCTGTTCAATCCGATCCACAGAGCTGAATTTCTTCTTTCATTTCCTCTTCATAGTCCCATACAGTAATGTTTTATCCTAACAACGTATTTTTCGATGATGCTTTTCTGGGTGTAAGGAATACAAAAAAAAAAAACAATAAATAAATAATAAAATACGCAGAGAGCCTCCCCCTCTCTTCAAAAAACCCGTTAGTGTCAACGGGAGCTCATTCGATGTCCGCACTTTTCACGAATTAAAGACACTGCGATCAATGCCATTCGTGCATTTGGACGAAGCAAAAGTCCCTTGTGAAGAAGGGTTGTTGCTGTGGAGTTTGAATCATCTTTGAAATTGTTTTGTTTGTGTCGCTGTAGTAACTCTAAATTAACTTAAACCGAAACAACTTCCGGTTTTGCAGCAGAAAGCGTTGTAGAGTTGAAGCTACAGAATTAAGTGCGTCATTTAAACGAAAGCATTTTAATTTAACACGTGACTGCTGTCGGCCACACAGTTTACTGTCGGGGTGCATGAAATCTTTCGGAGGCAGCCACTCTTACATGGAAGATGCTTATCCGACAAAATAGCGTCACTTTAGATGATCCCTTAAATCACCACTTGGGTCTCGAACGCAACCACGTCGCTCTGTTTAGCTTCGTACCCATTAAATGAGCGATGAATCTTCGCACGCACGTGCCAGTATAATGAGAATCGGAAGAGAGGGGAAATGACGTCACACACCCTCTCGATGTATGCCGACAATACTGCGAGCAATGCAGCAGATGTGCGACCGCGTACAAGCGCTCTCAATTCAAGTACAATGTGTGCATGAATTGAGGGCACTGGCACGCACACTCACGTGAGTCCGCCGAAATAGACGGGTTCTACTCATTTGAATCTTTTTCTATCCTCCATTCATCATTTTGTGTACTTTTAGGAAGCAACTGAAATATAATTTTAGCAAAAATTCTTAATCCCAATAAGTAAATAATTAAATGGTTCCTTGCTATCACGTGGTGCAGAATCAGAATTATGTTCACGCTCCTTGCAGAATTTACATTTCCTACAGTGCAGAAGCAAGCACCTCGTTGGCCGAGTGGTTAACATATCCGCTCTCCAGCCAAGAGAGCGGATGCGCTAACCAAAATGGCTACGGTTCCACGGACATGGATGTTTGTGATGCCCTTCATTCAAACGGACCATATACGCACTCTCCAAAGACGGGCTGGATCACCATGGGAGAAGTAGACCTAACCCTTCACCCTATTAGGGGGGGAAGAAGCTTTCCTCAGTCATGAGATATCAGAAGCTAGTGATGGTGTAGTAAGATGAGGTGCAAGATACTCCGGCAAGCACATCGAATGGGAAGGCAGCTGGCCAAGGAGGAGTGCTCATGGAATAACTTGAAGTATACACGTGGCCACCTGCTGAGGATAAGAATGTGAAATCAAGTTCTAGCGATACTAGTACTAATGATTAGTTATTGTCATAAGTCCTTTTTCTTTAAGAAGAAAAAGCCCTCAAACAAGCCCTCCGTAATTTCGGGGATTCCCCTTATTCTTTGAGGTGTTCTGGTGGTGTCTCCATGAGAAGCGATTGGATAAAATTATAAAAAAGTTTTAAAAAAGGACCGCTTGGAGAGTCGATGTTCAAAGTCCTGTTGACATGTTCAACGGTTACCTCGAGAAAGACAGAGACGGGGGGGGGTCTAAGAGAGTAACGAGTTGGTTACCAATTGGAAGAAAAGGTGGTATCTCTCTCCGCTTACGTGAGAGGAGTTGTGGTGGCGATGCGAGCCAGAGGGTTGTAACAGGGCTTCTTGAACGAATGGAGATGCCTTTAGAAATAAGTAAGGTGCAGAACTTATTAGTTTTTCTTTGACCGATGCAAGCAACGAAATGATGAATCATCTGAAATGAATTGGGATCGTCTCGAATTGAATCAAACCAACTGCCGCTCTGAAATGACTAATTAAAGTTCGATACAAGGAAGCAAAACTTTATCAGCGCAAAAACCCGAACAGAAGCATCAAAAGCAAAATGTCCTGAGCAAACACTACAAGAGATGACTGACCCCTGACTGTTATCTCGTGTGGAGTGAACTCTTGTTTATTGTACTTGCTGCTACCATACGTTCTGGTAGTTTTTCCCATTAGTACTGTAGACTCACACGTACAAATATTATTTAAAAAAAAAAAAGTTTGAAAGTAAGAACCAAACCTTTTGAGATTCATTAATAGGCCATAAAGAAAACACAATTCCGCCGTGGAGTATGTGGTAAAGTTTACAAAGATAGAAAAATCAGAACTTCATGGGGGACCCAGGAAGTTAAGGAAGCAGTCATAGAAAAGAAGAAAGTATAATGGAAGTTCCTGGCAAATAAGTCATCTTGTGCTCTTAGAGAATACAGAAAAAAATGTAAGAAAGCGAAGCATTGTGTAAAACTAGCCCAACAAAAGTCATGGGAACACTTTGACAAGAACATAGAAAATAAATATCAAGATGGCGGCAAAATATTCTGGAGGCTGTTGGAAAAGCTTAGAAATGGAAGTAAAAGTACTGCAAAAGGAATTAGAGCCGATAAAGCGATGACATAAAACTGAGGGTTAAGATATTTTTTATGTCTGGAGTAATTATATTGAGAAAATAGTAAATGCTTGAAGCGGTTAGCCTAGTGGCTGTGCACTTCGCAAGCATGTGCCTGGGGAAGGAGTGTCTTGGGTTCGATTCTCGTCGACGACGTGAGGAGCTTAAGGATTTTCCTCAGCAATAGCCAAGTTAGTCGGTCTTGGGCGTGGACAGCAGGGTTACCACCCCCTCCCCCTAGTTCATCTGGGGGTTTTCATCCCGAAAGCAGGCAAACCGGCCTCCTGAACACACGGTGCTACAGTCAAAAAATACACCCCCCCCACCAACGGCAGGCCGGTTGGGGGAATTGTACTAACAAAAAGTCGCATCGGGACCCTGCATTGGAAGCGGGATAAACGCGTAGAGGAAGAAGTAAATGTTTGAAGCAGTGATAGAGCAGAAAATATTCAAGAAGAATGCAATCAAGAATCCCTGTTCAGGTGGAAAAGCAATGACGAACCTGAAATGTTTTGCTGGAATATTCGCACCAGAAATGCTCGAATGGGGATGGTTAAAGGTTACAGCAGCTGCAATGCATGATTTTTAAGTGGAATTCCAGATGATTGAAATGGAGCTCTCGTAGCACAATCTATAAAATGGGAATAAGATTGACTGTGAGAAGAGGAATTCTCGCCTTCAGTTTTAGTGAGTGTTCAAGGCAAGAGTCGTGCAAGCCTACTTGGAGAGGCTAAGAACAAGATGGGTCAGGCCAAACAGAAATTGTCAGGTTTTCCCTTTAAAAACAAAGAGTGGAGAAATGATGGGAATATAACGCGGATCCGCACTTAAGTTTTGTGAATTTGAAAAAACATTTGACAAGGTTGTCTTCCTCTTTCAACATTACGCCGGCCTCTTTCAAGACCATCTTCTTGTCTTTCTCTGCTTCTCTTTCCTTTTGGCATTCAGTTCTTTACCAATCTGTTATACCGTCTTAATTCTGTTTGCTTTTTTTAAATATTCTTTCGGTTTTTAGATCCAATCATTTATTGGTCGCACTGTACACTTTTTTCTGATTTCTGGAAGTTCGAATTTCTTTTAATATCATTTTTCAATTGAAAATTGAATTTTTCTTAACGTTTTCATCTCAATGGCTTCATTCTTTTTTTCTTCTCCCCCCCCCCCCCTTCTGTTGCATACGTTAGTCCAAAATTCCTTTATAGATTCTAATTTTTGTTTCACATGTTCTTCCTAACTAGGCTGTTGATACATCCCTATATTATATTATATTAGCTTTTAATGCTTTTTTTTTACTTCATTGTGTGTGACGCTATAATTTATTTAGTTCTATTCCTAACTATTTCATCTTACTAACTTATTCAATTGTTTTCCCCTTTAATTTCCAATTTACATCTTATGTAAGCTTTAATTTATTCTGTTTATCTTCATTTTTTTTCCTGTATCATTGAAATCGTTTCCTAGCAAGATCATATCCTCAGAACATCCAACCCCCCCCCTTAATTTTCCATTCCCCACTTTTCCATGCTTACGTTTTTATTATTTCATCCATTACTAAATTGTAACTTAATGAATCGTCTTGTTTAATTCCTCATTTCTTCAGTCTATCTTTGTTCTGTTTATTATATAACGGTTAACTCACTGCATATTCTTCTTGACTTCTGAAATTTGTTTGAGCATTTTCCTTATTTTTACTGTGGTCGTTTCTTTTCGTATCCCTTCAATTAAGTTAGTGAAAAAAAAAAAAAAAAAAGAACTTCATTGCATTCTAATGATTTCTCTGTTTGCTTTAATATAAACATTACCTCTACTGTTGATCTATTTTTTTTATTAAATCTTTGTTGCCCATTAGATAATTCAAATTATTTTTTTTATATTTCTAATTATTTTTGTGTTGTTTTGTTTATTCCTTTCCAGTTCTCTTCTGTCTCCTTTCTTGAACCCTAGTTCGTTACTCTTTCACTGGTGTCATTTGATATTTTTCTTTCTTCAAATACCGTATTTAAGCCAGATAATTCTGTTACCCATTGTTTCCTTTCATATTTTAATAGTTCGTTCTCATTTAGCAGATTTTCCCTTGTCTAGTTCCTCAACGGTTTGTTCAATATCTTTTTCTGTCATTTCAAAAGTTGCGCCACCCTCTTCATAAACTATTGTCATTGGTTATATGACCAGGTGCCGAGAGAAAAACTGTTGAACACTCCAGTTACTTGGTGTAAGCAATACGCAGTCTATATTTCAGTTAAGTCGGCAGTCAGACTTAAAGGAAGTCCAGGAAGGTGGTTTTCGTGTACATTATCCGCTCTGTTATTGATCACCTGTATGGACCACATTACGAAGGAAAGTGGTATTTAAACCTGATATCAGAATTGGAGATGTTTATCTCAGCTCTTTACTTTATGCAGATGATGTTAAACTTGCAAATAAATCCAGTAATGCTGTAATAAATTTAGTATAAAAATCAGAAATAAAAAGACAGACAATGGAAAAATAGGCAGGAAAGAAACTTAAGTTGCATTTTGAATGGAAATCCATTCAAAATTTGATTATTACGCTAATAATCAAATCGATGCACAAATCAATATGATATGCAGATGACATTAACATCACGTCAAGAATCAGACAAAAAGCAGAAGAACGTATTTGAACAGAAAAATTATTAAATGAGTTGGAAATAAAATTAATCAACAAAACAAAAGAATGATTAATTTCCAGTCAGAATCAGTTAACTGAGACCAACGTGAAAACTGGAAACATTGCAATAGAAAAAGCGGAACAATTCGAATATTTAGGAGTAAAGATCACAAAACAAGCTGAGGTAGAACCTCATAAAGAGGAGTCATCAGACGTTTTATTCTCTCGTGTGTGTTCAGCTGAAAAGGTATCCATCGACAAATTTATTAATTTTGTATATGTTTGTTTTGTTATTTCCAGAACCTGGAAATTTTTAAAAAAAGTTTAATAGGTAACAATTCGTTCAATTATTAAATGGATAGGAATCCTATATTGTTATATATAAAGCCAGTAAGTGAAACTCAAGATCGATAACTACGATCTATGAGTTTCAATGCCGAAAAACTATCGGCGAAGGCAATTCGTAGGTAAAGGTGGAGTAAGCTCCCTCACTATTCTTGATATTCTCTCATAATGTAAAACACAGCTCCTAGGAGATGTAATACTGTCATTACATTATGAGGGGAAGTCACTACCCAGACCGGTTTCAACCTTTTTTGAGGTCTCATCAGCGAGTAGGTAGACCTGGAAAATATCAAATTCCTTCGAATTGCCTTCGCCGATAGTTTTTCGGCATTGAAACTCATAGATCGTAGTTATCGAACTTGAGTTATACTTACTGGCTATATATATAACAATATAGGATTCTTATCCATTTAATATCTATTCAATTGCCAGAAAACTAGCCTTTTGGCTTTTTATTTTAATTACAAAATGCAAGCACACCTTTATGGCATTCGTATAGTGAAGGTATGTATAGTTCTTTTCACTAAGCTTTGATATTTTCCAGGTCTACCTACTCGCTGATGAGACCTCAAAAAAGGTTGAAACCGGTCTGGGTAGTGACCTCCCCTCATAATGTAATGACAGTATTGTTACACCCTGATATCTTAAGAATGTAAAATTCTCAGCTATCATGGTGTAACATGAAGAATAAATAAAATAAATTAAAAACCCTGCATAAAAGATAATATTTGAATTAATTAAAAGAAAAAGAAAGATTCTTGCATCCAATAAAATATATAAAAAAATAAAGGTTTTTGTTAAACTAACTAACAAAAGAAAGAATATATTAATACTGTGATATGATTTAAATAAGAAAAGTTAAATAAATAAGACAGAAAAGGATTAATCATAAAAGATGGTATGTGAGAGGCTAGAGATTAAGTTATTAAGTAAGTTCATAAAAAAAATTTGAAAATGGATTAAGTTAGAGGCTAGCACAAGAAAAACAACAGACTATCGCTCAGAGCCGATTCCCGGATTGAGACATCGTTTGGCTCGCCGATCAAAGGACGTTTGGCAGAAAAACGCCACCCTAATTGGTCGGTGAAGTAAAAACAAGTAGGCAGAAAAGAAGTTAGAAAAAGTGCCGTTAGGAGAACAGGTATAAAAGGGTTGGAAACTCCCCCCACGAGGCTTTTTTGGTTTTGGTTTTGATTCTGTTCCAAGGGAGCCCTTCACGAGCTCTTTCGTAGGGATTTCACGATGTTTTCCTGAGTGGCGAGATAGGGGTTATATCGCCACGTCATAACACGGAAACGAAAGTGAGCGGAATTTCGGTTCCGTATTTCCTATGTGAGAAGCGAAGAATGCCATAAAGTCGAGAAAAAGAAAGCATATTCATTGTGTTTCGACTTCAGTGACAACTACGAGAAGGGGAAAGAAGTAAAGAAATCGACGTCCACGTGGCGAGGTATACAGCCGATATATAGATGATCCAAAGTGTGTTCGGAGTTACGAAAAGTTAAGCCAGCATAAGCCTAGTTCAATTCCAAAAGGAACGTAGGAGAAGCAGATGATCGGTGAGGTTATATCAAGATAGTTCAATCAGAAGAAGGTAAAGGTCCATATGAAAAGCCCAAGAAAGAAAGGTACTGTAAAATATCTGTAATGTTAACTAAAATTTGTCTGTGATAAGTATCATTATTCTAATAAGGAACTGTTGAAGTGACCAAGGAAAATTTATACTAGGACTTTAGTATCTGACAGAATATATTAAAAGTAAGCTGGCTAGTGTTAATGCTATGTGAATAATTAAGTGTCCTGAGAATTTTGCATGTCTATTGTAATGTATAGGAAAGTTAAAATGTCATAGTTGTGTGTGTTAATGCAGAAAAAGGTTTAGTTAATCTACTTAAGTTTGAATAGTTAAATAGCGTGAATTAATCTTATTTGTCCATGTCAAATGAATTTACGTGTTGAATGTGTATGGCGGCATGATCGTAATACTAGTTATGTGTTAGTGCAGTAAATGGTTTAGTTAATCTACTTGAGTTTGAATAGTTAAATAGCGTGAATTAATCTTATTTGTCCACGTCAAGTGAATTTGTGTGTTGAATTGTTATGGCGGCATGATCGTAATACCCATTGAAGGATCATAGCCTAATTACTTGTATTAAGTTAATGTTAGTTTTTAAGTATTTAGTTTAGCATTAAATTGAGTAATCACTAAAGATCGAATTGTACCATGTTAAGGAATTTAATAAGCCTTTGTTCAATGATAAAAGAGTTGTCTGAAATTGCTGTCCAATGCACCACTTGAAAATTACGAACCTAATCACGCGGGAAATTAATGTTAAGAAACGAGATAAAGTGTCACGACTGCAATATAGTTAAACTTCAAGACATATTTGAGCTCTTTCTCCTTGTTTTTGAATATAATATCTCAAACTAATTATCCCAAAAGGCGCAGTATAAATACAAATATTAGGGGTACTAAAGGGAGAAATAACTTAAGTATTAGTAAAAATTTTGGTAATATCTCGTGCGTAGATAATAGAAGAACATAGATAAGAGGAAATTAAAAAATCGTAAATTGGGACACAACATAAAAGGCGCAGCCAGTAGGATATAAAGTATAAGAAAGTTAATAGAATAAGAAGAATAGGTCACAACAGTATTACATCTCCTCCTAGGAGCTGTGTTTTACATTATGAGAGAATATCAAGAATAGTGAGGGAGCTTGCTCCACCTTTGCTTCGAATTGCCTTCGCCGATAGTTTTTCGGCATTGAAACTCATAGATCGTAGTTCTCGATCTTGAGTTTCACTTACTGGCTATATATATAACAATATAGGATTCTTATCCATTTAATATCTATTCAATTGCCAGAAAACTAGCCTTTTGGCTTTTTATTTTAATTACAATTCGTTCAATTGTTACCTACGGATGCCAAACCTGGATGTACGACGAGGGTAAAGAATTTGATTTCAGCTTTTGAAAGGAAATCCTTAGAAAGATACTTGGCCCAAATATGTTTCAACGTCAAAAGGAAAAAACGTGTTTTTAGTGTTATGGAAAATGATGGTATTCTTAAGAAGGCAAACAGTCAAATTCTTGGTAAAAGTCCAAGAGGAAAACAGAAAAAAAAGATAATGTGGATGGATACCAACAAGGGATTGCAATCGTCAAACTGAAGAAGTAAGGTCTGGTCTAGACAGGATTGGTGGCCAAAAATCCAGGAGGGCTAAGGCTCGATTTGGGTTGTAGAAATTTTATTATTATGCCGGGTGTTAGATCCGGCATTATTTCAAAGCCGAAAGTAGAATGTATGCAAAAGTTTTGTAAGTTAACTAGCGAGCTTGCGGGAATACATTCCTCGGCATACCTGAGTTGTCTTAGTGTGGACTTCTGAAAAGACATAAGCGCTGCCCAGGCGTCTATATCTTCGCCTTTCATTAGTCCATTTTGATAAGGTTTCACCGCAAGCTCTCTAGTTAACTTACGGAACTTTCATAGTTTTAACTTTAGGCTTTGAAATAATGCTGGATCTAACACCCGCTTTGCTTGTGTAATTTTTTACATCGCTTAACTGAAGTCTTTTGGTTCTTTATTTTAGTATTAAATTTTATCTTCTGAGATAAAAGTTAATGTGGAACTTTGAGATATATTTTAAAAATTACAAGAATGCAGTGAGTGTAAATTGGTTTAAAATTATAATAGTCAGAGATATGAATGAGAGTTTTGTGTTGATCAAGATATATTCGTCTTGCGAAGGCATGTGAGTGGGGGAGAAGAATTAGTTAGACGGATTATTATTACTTCCTCTGGCAATGTGAAAAACGACGTAATATATCCTGGTAAAAATAGTTGAAAAATGCAGTTGGGAAAATGCACACTTCACTCACTGCTATTAGCCAAGTGTCCAGCTTAGCAGATGGATTAGCTCGTGCGACGCTTTTTATGGCTTACAAAACATGCGACGTTTGGGAAATCATGCTAGCGGATAGCCTTGAGTATTTATCACGTGGACTGCAATTTGCATGAATTGTTCCTGGGAAAGCCAGGAATAGTTGAACAAGAGAACTAAGACAAGAATGCAATATAGATTATTTCGTCCTTTCCTTCCACCTCAGAAGAATTGAAATTTCACAGAGAATTGTTGTCCTTTTGCACTTTCTCGATCCTGTAACTCGCTCAACCTTGTGAAAACAAAGTTGCATGTGGAGCCATAATTTGGACTCGAATTTTGAACCGAGCATGCAGTACTATCTGTTCAGCTATGAATGGCTCGGCGATGTCGCAACGCAATCAGAGCGAATTTGTCTGAAGATATAAAATACTCAACAACAAAAAAAGATTTATTTTGCCACAGAGCGCGTTTCTCTCTCTCTTATATTGAATGAAACACAAAGCGACAACACTTCACTTGGAAATAGCTGGGTTCAAATCCAATTTATATGAAATTTTTATGGGGGGGGGGTTAATTATCTGAAATGAGTTTGTAAACACAAAGATTTTTCATCCCACAGAACAGGCAAACCAGAAGAACATGTGCAATTAGCGTGTGTAGACTAGCCGCACAACCCGACATGCTCGTGGTCCTAATATTAAAGACTCCAAAACACACACACACACACAAAAAAAAAACATCAAATCAAACTGGAATATCACTGCGTTGAATAGCGAAAAATTCATATTTAACCTTACATGATTGCTCGTGCCACAAAAGGACCGCTATCCTTTTGTTATTCTAAAGACTAGAGAGGATGCACACCGTCGAATGGTGACGTGACTCAATGTCAACTCATAATTTCTAAAAACGGTGTCATCATTTGGGGAAAACGCGCCGGCCTGGTTTAAGACATGAAGTGGGTTCCCACTCACTAGTCGAATCTCTCTCCGTGTGTATGGAGATGAATTTCTTCGTCCTTACGTGAGACCTCCATCCTTTTTATCGGTGGTCCGAAATAGCTCAGAACGAAGCTCCATTTCCTATTTCTAGAGCGGAGGAACTGGGTTATTTAACTCTTAGGCTACTGCGATAGATTTACAACTCTGGTGGTACTTTTCGAAAATCTCGGTATGATTTTCGACATCACGCGGAAGGCAGGGTGCTACTCGCAAAATTTAATTCTATTTAACGATAACAAAATACAGTTTCACTGTGTAGTATATAATATAATGATAAAGGTTAATCCTAAATCATTCAGTGGCTTACACCAGCGCTTCATAAACTCGGGGCCGTAGGTTTTGTTAAGAGGACCGTGAAATAATGAAAACAAATTTAAAATATTTTAAGACTGAGTAGATTTTTTTATCTTAAAAGAAACGTATTTAATTTTTATTTATTATTTCTTTTTTGTTATTTTTTATGTTTTAATGGAAAAAAAATCGCACACTGGTGCGGGTTCACAATTTTTCTTCCTGTGTATTTCGGCGCTTAATGAATATTAGTAAATCTATGCTGATTCATATAAGTTTCGTTTCAAAGCAGAAATCTAAGAATTGCAGTTTCAAATATTTCACCTGATATTGGTGTAGCAGTATTGAAACACATCCATCCCATTAAATTGTTATTAAACTTCTTTTAATTCTTTCTTTATTACTAATCGTTTTACGTTTCGTTTGCTTGTACAATAACAATATATCTCTCTATATAAAAATAGGAGATAATGTGCCAAGTCAAATGTGTATGTAACACGCTAAAAATGTAATATTTGCATTTGATTTTTGCAATATTCGCTGCGTATGTTTTGTATTGAATATAAATACAATAAATATTATAATAATATGTCTATATTACGATTTTTTTTCGAGGGGGCCGTGAAATATTTTAATTTTTCCAAGGGGGGCCCTGACATCCGGAAGTTTGGAGAGCACTGGTTTACACTGCCACTGTTCATCGACATCAAAACAGCCATCTTGTTTCCTGAAACCAAATAACTCACGAAATTCGTTTTCATTTCCTTTCAAGTGACTTGGAAAACCGAATAAAGGCTTGCAACACTTGTTTCGTGAGTTTGTACTCAGGCAAGACTCTGCGTTATTTGAGAACTCTGGAAGGACGAATTTTATTGAAATAATTGGCTCCTTGAAAATTTTCAATTTTTGTTGGATCGTACCATTTTGAGGGGCAAAAATGAAAAAAAAAAAAGGATTAGCATGAATTGAATTTTGGGTTCAATCGAATCACTTTTATTAGCAATTCGATTGCTGATGTTAATAATCTACGAGGCCGCTTGCAATGTGATGAAATCTGGAATTAAGGGTTTATCTCAATTAAAATTTCAGTCATTCCGATTTTGAGTTTCAGTACGACCATTTATAGAAGCGGAATTATATCTCGAGTATATTGAACCCAAAATGGGACGCGGTTTAATAAAATGTAACTTTTGACATGCTCGTCGAACAAAGATATCGACTGCGTTCTTTGAATAACGTCACTTTGTTGCGGACATGATGCATTTCTTCGTGAAAGCAACGGAAAGTGAGAGACGTATACGAACCCCATGAAATATTCCCGCAGTGAGCCTCGCCTCAGGCATTATGGGAATCCGATAATGGGAATTCACAGTAATGAATTTTTAAACTGTGACGGTAAAAGAAAAAATGGAGATTATAAAAATTAGAGGTAATGGCTAGTTTAAATACTATTTCCCGGGTACATCACAAGCAATAAACGTAAACCAAACCACAGCGGTTTCCTTCAGCTAAATTGCGGTGTTCCTTTGGGTTCTGAGCTTTGCCTCATTTAATTTATAATCTACATTAACGATTTCGATTAATTACCGGCAGATCGTGTAAAATAATCATCTCTGCAGATGACCCAACCACTGTACATTCGATGGATGGAATGCAAATGATATTAAATGTCTGGAAATAGTGGCGAACTGGTTCCACTCTAATGAACTTATTCTGAACCCTGAAAAAACAATTTTTTTAATATTTTAAACCGAGAAATATGCCCATTAGTAAAATCAATTTTCCGATCACATTCCTGCCTAAGTAGAACTGTAAAAATAACTTCGGTTGCAAATGAAAATACTGTTTAGGATTAAACATTGACAGCAATCTAAGTTGGGAACATGTTAGCGGAGTATGCAATAGAACAAGATTTGTGCTGCCTAGAGTTTTCTTTCTAAAAACTAGTCTATGTTTTATTAGCATATTTCGAGTGAATACGAGCTGTTGCGCAGTTATGGTATTCTAAGGTGCAGTCGAACTTACCTCTCATTTCTCCACCAGTGAATATGCCTTCTAGCGGGATATTCCGATGAGCCGCAAATATACGCTATTAGACCGCTTAGGCAATTTTACATATAAAAATGCTATTATTCCCAAATTTTGATAATTATTACGCAAACATTAGAAAGATACTTGAGGGACGCCGTGCTCTTGTTTGTTGTCCGACTGTGATGTGCGCACATTTTTGTTATTTGTGTCCTGTCTGTGAGATAATTCCAAAACCAGGAATGCAGTGCCCCTCTTACTCAGGCTGAGTGCAGTTTGATAAACTGCATTTCGTGGTCAAGTGTGTCAAATGCTTTGGTTATGTCAAAAAGTATGAGCATAGCAAGTTTGTTTTTATCAAGAACTTTATTTAATTCGTTTGTAATATTCTCTGGTGGTTCTTTTCGTTTTCTGGAAACCGTACTGCTTTTGTGAGATATTTCTGTAAGTAGTTTTGAACATACATGGCATCTTTAATCTTCTTGAAAAAGAAGATTAAAGATGACAGGCAAATTAGCTATAGTCTGTAGTTATGAACGTCATTTCTGTTTATAAATAGGTGTATAAATAAACTCGCAGTTTTTAGTTGTTTGAGAATAACGCCGGTGTTGAATATCATTCTCACGAGTTTCAAAAGTTCCGAATTCAGTTGTTCAAGATGTGTTGACAGGTGTACGAGTCTGATTTTATTAATTATCCCTGGACTCGTCTTTTGCTTCAGTTATGAGAGAGCATCTTTTTCTGACTCGCAGACTTCCATAAACAGTATACCTATTTGGCTCCAAAAATCGTACAGCATATTTCTCAATAAGAAACGAAACCAACATAAACACGAATAGGAATCCCACAGAGAGTATTTATTCTTCTATAAGAATACTGATACTTCGTTTAGAAGCGTATGAACTAAATAACTAATTTTATTTAAATATTTAAATAATATTTAAAATATTTAAACTAATTTTATTATAATTTTTAATTTCCCATTTATTGCTAATTGCTATTTTTTCACACTATTGTGTATTGGGCTATTTTGTGTGTGTGTGTTGATATGTGTCATTTTTATTTGGAACTGGCTATGATGTATAATTTCGAAAAAAAAATGTTTAAATATACTTAATCTGAGAATAACGTTAACAAAGGAAAATTAATTTGTGAACAATTTCAACTTGTATGTGACAATTACAAGAGGTCGCTGTTGCAGTGTGTTTCGTTTGGCGGATGTTAAATGAAATGTAATTTTAGTTAAGCGTACCTCTTAGGTTCAACACTAATCGATTAAGTTTTTTATACTTCTGTTTTTATGGATGAAAGGACACGGAATGATGGTAATAATTCCTTCCTAACTCGATGAAATGTTAAAATTGATATTTGAAATTATTAATTTCAATTTGAAGAGCTAAATTTTCTATTTTAAGTGCTGAATTAGATAAAAGTAAATCATATCATGAACAGTAAACGGCTCTAGATTCAATTGTGTCTGGTCAAAGGTATTATTATTCAGAAATGAGATAATTACGAAATGCTGTTTTCTATGATTTGTGCAAGCCTTTTCTTACTTTTCCTGTTTGGGGTTTGTTAAATGAAAAGCAGTTTCAGTTAAGCGTATCCTAGGGTAAACCTTAGCCTAAGTTTATAATGAAAGTTATATTCACATTACATGATACTTCGATGAAGTCTTCCGGAAGACATCGCAGGAGGGCGCTCTACACCGGATAACACAACACGATAACTGTCTGCACTACGCAATATTCCATCGCACTACGTAGTACTTTTCTTTTTTTTTTTTTTTCTATTAATATTATCGTATTGGGCATTATTATCAATGTTACTAATTTGTACTTTCCTTGGTACGGTTTCTGGATATAATCCTAAATGGCATTCGCTTGAAAGCGAATGCCATTTAGGATTATGTCCAGAAGGACGGTTTTCGGTTTGTTAGGGCTTTTTTTTTTTTTGTCTTTTAATTAATGAATGCGATATACCAACATATGAATTTGTTCAGAAAGGCAGAAAAAAATAACATTTGTTCTCCTCGTTAGTTGCCCGGACAGAAATTCGGAATTCTCTGGTGCTTGTCGTAAATGACTGCTATTGGTACAGAAACAACAGAACGTAAAACCTTATCTGAAGGTAGTAAATAATAATAATAATAATGATAGACGTTGTTTCGATATATTAGAACATGACAGCCTCTTAGGCAATGCTGGGATAATATGAATAGTCGTATAGAAAAATCCAAGGGCTCTTGGTAATCGTATATGTTAGCGTTCTAACTGAATAAATTATTCTTGCTATGATGATACATGAAAACCTTTATTTTCAAAAAGAAAAATTCTTCAATTTTTTCAGAACTGATACGCTTAATATTTGCGAAACCCTATCGTTGCCACTTGGTAATCTTCTATTATAGTTAACAGAAAATGCAAACGAATATTCACTTGTAGAAACCACTGGTTGAACGTTGCGAATATTGTTCCTGACAAGACAGTATTCACCTCGTTCGGACAATACAAGTAGATAGCATTGAGATTCGAAGTCGAAATCTTCCTGCAGATGTTAAGCATTTCTTTTTGTTCGCAATACATTGGGAGATAGATAATAGTTTTGGAGCATGTTCTTGAAACGGCCTCTGCTTGGTACATGACTAAGCAAAAGGATTATTATTCTTTTTTTTCTTATTTTTTATAGATAATTTTAATTTGCTTTCTGTTGAGAAACAAAATTTATTATCTTAATCAGTCTGGCGTGAAGTATTTTTCGACATAATCTTAAAATAACAAAATATCCATTTCGCACATTAGGGAGAAACTCGTCATTCCTGGTCATAAATGCAATTCGCAATACCAAAATCGGAAAAGAGGATGCTCAATGGTTTTCATTACTGCTCTGGATCAACTGCTTTTACAGTTGATCCACTCCACACCAATCGCTTTTTTTTTAATTCGCTTATAGGCGAGGGGAAGAGTCTCTTTTGTGTTGTCTTAAATGCGGACGCACGTTAGCTGCTTCTCCAGCACACTCTTCATAGTGCTGCGACTAATGCAACCACAGTGGACGTCTTCTTCAAAATTCCGGACAGGAAAAGAAAAAAAAAAAAAAAAAAAAATATATATATATATATATATTAATGGTGACTGTTTCACAGAGACTGTTTTTGCGCTGCAGCTTTACACTGATTAGTGTAGAACTTAGTCCACGTGTGACTTCCTGCGCGAGTAAGTGAAAACAGTGTTTAACCTAGTCATTCATTACAGTGCTTTTTTGCCATCTCTTACTTGAATTAGTCTGTTTAATTGCGCAATTTATCGTGGCATAACAATAAGACAATTTGGAATCACGAGTCGATAACCTTAATTTAAAAATCTCTTTGAGATTCTCTCTCTCTCATTTCTATTGGCAAGAAGAGGAACGCTGTTCTTCGTCCATCTGCCTTGAAGTCAAGAAAAAGGCCAAGCCTGACTTGCCTTTTTATTTAAGAGTTTCTCTATTCTGCTAATGAAAAGTTTAAATAATTAAATCGTAATTAAGAACGTTATGCACATTCACTTAGAAGTTGCGACTGATATTATGAGATCCGAAAAGAAGTTGCCTCAATGAAAACTGGATCCGAGGAGAAAAAAAGGACTTCGTATTGCATCGATGCTATAAAATATCTCGGTCTAATTCGAGGGAGAATTTATAATGTGGGGTAAGGAACTCCAAGGCTATTGTTGCCAGTATGGACAGACGCGAGGAATGAATTTATCTGCAAATGTAACTGGTTTATTGCCCGCGGTCAGGTTTTGTCCAAAGGCAGCCACGACATGAATGAAATATTACGCATCTCAGCAGGACTGTGCCTTTAATTGGTATCTCGGTGCTTAACAAGTTATTTGAAGAAAAAAATGGTGATAAGAAGTCGAGTGGAAGACAATGATCTTCTTTCGTGGCATTGTTCACAAGAGAGAGATCGAATGAAAGACACGTTAGTGTGCAAGGAATGCCAACCTTCCCCTTTATTAATAAATTATATTTGCATACCACTTGGCTAAAAAAAAAAAGTTGCAGCCTAATACTTGGAAATAAAAACAAAATTTATGGGGCTAAATTCATGCGGAAGACTTCCAGCACAACAACTTGCGACTAGAAATAACTCCTGGTGCTGTTAGCTCGTTTGCTGAAAGCGGGGAGATGATTGGGATCTCAAAGCGAAACAAAAGACAATGTTGGGGTCAAGTTCTGATTTTGTACGGACACAAGTTCATTACGCTGTACTCTATAAACACCCTTTGGTACTTCCAGATGTTATTTTGACGTCTTATTTAAATTTCTTTGTAATTTAAATTGTTTTAAATTTTTTGGTCTTTTTCGGTGAATGACTAATTCGCTCAGAAAAGAGAGAAAAATTCGATATCCAAGTGAAATGTCCTCCGTACACTGAAGGTTTTTTTTTTTTTTTTTTCAATTTAAAATGCACGTGATGTTTTCCTTGTGATTATATTTGGATTATTTTAAAATATCACGGGTTTGCAAGCTTTGTAGAATAGTTTAAGTTCTATACACGCACACGTCAGATCGGCAGTGTGCGTGTGGAAACTGCTGCGTAGTGTTTCGTGTGAATCCGTGCAATTTGAATGAGGCATTCTTGTAGCTTTTTTTTTTTTTTTACTAATATTTCTTCCAATCGCAGAGTAATGCAGATGCAATCGGACATTACAACTCCAGACAATAACAAAATTAAAGAGCGAGTTTGATGCAACGCGAGTTATTACAGATGATGAACACAGTTGCATCGATGTGGACACTTTATCTCATTTTTCTTTTTTGCTGGCCCCTTTTCTTTCCCCTCTTGTTATGCGCGATCACATTCGCAATTACGCAGCATAATATTGCTACCGCTACGGTTCGACTGTATACGTTACAAAGAAAGAAAGAAAAATTGCTCGCGTTATAGTACTGAAAGCATGAAAGTTGGCAATGGGATGAAACTGAATAAATGCGAAGCCAGAGGGTGAGTTGCCAGTCGGATGACCCGAAGTTCAAAACTCTTATAACAGGGAGGGGGAAAAAAAAAAAAAGCAAAATTATTCGATCGTAGGAGCTCCCCAATTTACCATTAAAGCCTGTAGGAATTCGTCTGCCTACATCACAGATGTAAACCTGCTTGGCTAGAAGTGGGAAAGAAATAAACGTTATGCATGAAACGCGTGCGGGAATGGTAATACTGGAGTGCAGCGTTTGAAATTTAAAAGCTGCTGAAGAGTCTCGGTACATTCCGTCGTGATGATGTGCAAGAACAGAAGGTGATTGATCGAAAACTGAATCGAAAAGTAATTTCAGATACTGACGTTGAGACCAAAACGTGCTGTTTTGCGTCTTCATAATTAACAGAAATGTTAAAGTAATATTTCGCAACGAATGACGAATTCATCGACAATGGGCCTTCGTTGTGAACTACGATTGGATGAAGAGTCTTTCGATGAATTCTTGTGGAACTCGTTGTTCAGTCACTGTAGACGTTTTGCCGTAATCGAAAGAAGGAAAGGGGAGAAAAACCCGTCAAATCGCAATGCATCTTGGAATGAAGAATCGCATTGAAAGCAGCAATGTGTGCAATTCCGTCTCGTTCATTTCTCCCGAAATGGACGACAGATGTTATCCTGTATTGCGATTCCGCAAAATCGCTCTCATCCTCGTCTTCTTAAATGTGTAACTATCTTTGCTTGCAGCCGCGTTCAAACGTGATGCGTCGAGCGAGTTGTGTCATACACCTTTGTATTCGAGTTTTTTGCTTTGTCAGGGGGATCGTTTGAAATTGAATCCTTTATTCATAAAGGACTACTTTATTGGTTATTTAAATCATTACGAATTATCGTACAGAAAGCGCAGCACGTTTATTACATGGGACAATGTTTATGGCGCACCTTGAATCAAGCGGGGCGTGTAATATTTGCACTTTGAACGTTTGCTCAAAGTGCAGTCGAGCCATTCGAGTAATGCGGGAAAGAAAAAAAAAAATCTGGAATTTTAAGTGTAAACTGAACTCCGACTTTCCAGGTAGTAAGAGATACTACCGACCTCAATAGTCGAGAGTAATTTGCTATTTTAGGTTCTTAGAGAAAACACGTACTTTCCGAAAGGTGAATTCTTTATCCTCAGCGGCTCCCTTTCTTCCTCTGACCCAATCCTCGATAGACGGGAACCTTTTTTCAACATCCAGAAATGGATCGCAGCGATTCGACGCATTGATTAATGGCACTGAAATCTCTAAATCGAAATGAGCGCTTTCCACTTCCTTGAGAGAAAAAATGCACAGAAGCGAAAATGAAGTAGCGCCAACGCCCTGCGAAACACATCAGGAAGTAAGTAGCCGGCTTCAAAAGCATGCGACTAGAGCCAAAAATAGCAAACATTATTGAACCTCGCATTTCGAAATATCGTACTTAAAATGCGGTATGACATCGGGGTTATTATCAGGCAGCTCGATCAAGGTGCTTATTAGAGATGATCAAATCCAGTGTAATGCCACTCTTATGACGAGATGAATTCCATTTCATCTGTGAGTGCACCTGGAGCTCAGATAAAGTGGATATCTTAAAATATTACGTGTTTATAAATAAACATATTGTTTTGCTAATATTGACAGCCATTGGGAGGGGGGAATAGTTTAGCATTATCTTTACACGCAGATCGAATTGCTTTTCTATTAAAAAAAAAAAAAAAAAAACCTCATCCCATCCTTCTCGATTCAGGTCCTGCCGAGCCCACTGAGCTACAGAACCAAACAAATGGCTTTCATAAACTGAATTTCTGTTGGGAAAGAATAATTAATCCATCTCCGCAGTCTGCCGTGCCTCCTAAGTTACCTGTTTTCAGGAAGAAAAACCCAAAGTTCCGCCGTCACTTTATTGAGTTGGAAATATGAAGCAGTGTCTTTACTAGTATCCCTTTTATAACTAATCTGCAACTAATACTTAATTTAAAAATTAATCATAAAATTGTAATTCATAAAGTAATAACATTATAATAGTAAAAATCATAAACTTATAACCAAAATGTCTAATTAAATTCTTATGACGGATTACTTTTATACGCTGTTAAACGACTTCTTCATGTAAGTGTGGTGGGGTTTTCAAAAATAAAAATTTTCGTCCCCAAGTTCTTGAATTTCAAAATGAGAATGAGTGGCGTGTAACTGGTTGGCTCGTGCTGTTGATGCCTCAAGCCATCGTTATACACTAAGGCAGCAGTCTCATCTCTCGTTCGGCTTCTACAACGGAACAGAAATGTGTTATTCGGTCTTTTTTTTCTTGATTTTGGTTTCTTTCATTTCGCACGAACGAAGTGTTTGTGTTGAGAGGAGGAGGAGAAGTGTTCACAGCAGCGAACGAGTCATAATCGACAGCGCAAGGAAATCTTAATGGAAATCACTCTTACTCGGTTTTCCAGTTTAAGACATAATACAGTATGGGGGGAAAAAAAAAAGGTAACTTCGACATTCTCTTCAGTACATGCGTTATAAAATTTGCCGTTCGACAGCAAGTATATGAATAGAAGAGCACGTGTAGAGTCTACGCCATTACGTTTAACTGTACCAGTGGTGTTGACGTTGAAAGAAAAAGACGTTTATTGCTGAGCATTATTTCGTTCATACGAAGTTGCCAGAGCAAATGATCCAAGCGTACGACATGTTTGTGAGCAGTTTGTTCGTCGTTTCCGTAAGCGTATCCCAACCAATAATGTCATCATTGCTTTAATCGAGAGGTTCCGACGTACTGGGAGTGTTCTGCCGCAATGCAAAGGGCGTTCGAGGGAGACCACGAACTGTTAACACAAATGAGAATCGTGGGCGTGTGCTCGAGCAAGTGTTAGTCTCCGAAACGCAGTCAACGCCGAAGAGCGATAAAATTTGGGATACCGAGGCGGACTACAGAAAATCCTTAAAGAGCTCGAGTGCCTTTTTTGTGCATCATTCAGGTGAGTTAGTGTTTAATAGCAACGTATTACGCTGCATGCCGGGAATACGGTGCACGCGTGCTGGCCAATGTCAATGAAGTTCCGTCCTTTTTCCATGATGTCTGGTTCTGGGATGAAGCGCATTCCCATCTAAGCGGTCACGTGAACAGGCGAATCTACAGGATTCTTGGTTTCTCGAGACCTGAATTTGTACAAGAGACGCCTTTTTACAGCGAGAAGGTCCCGCATGATGTGCGGTTTCCGGTCATGGCCTAATTGGGTCCTACTTCATTGTAGAAGGTGGGGTGTAACCCGTAACCTTGAATAGCGAACGCTACATCGAGAATGTGTTGGTTTCGTTCACCCAAAATTTACATAGGATATGTCGTGCAAAAAAATTCCATTTCGTGCACAGATATGCCAACAGGACGGAGGAACCTGTCGCAGGTCACGTGGTTCTAGAGCCTGTTTATCAGAACTCTCCCCCGTGAGGCTCATTTCGAGGTTCGCCGAATTCCCGTACCCTTCACGTTCTCCTGATCTCGCATCACTTGATGCTTTCGTTTGTTGAAGGAATGGATATTCCACCACGACGCGCCTTCAACCCTTGACGAACTGAAGGATAAAATCACGCGATATATTCGCAGGTATCCCAACCCTTGTTCTCCAAGCTGACGGAGAACCTTCGCATGTGCTACGAAACCTGTCTTGAAAGACAAGGTGCCCATTTCGAGCACGTAATCTACCGTCGTTAATGCCTTATTAGACCAAGATTCCCCCGATATTGTGGACGTACATATCATCAGGCATAAACATATTTCTTTGTTAATAAACCCATTTACTCCGTAACATATCGCTGTAGGTTTTTTGTTCCATACTATGTTTGCCTTAAACTTGCTTCCCTGACCAGAGGAAGGGAATTTTTTCAAGCTGTCGCGCTCTCTTCGAGCACACTCTGCACAGTTTGAGATCTTCCTGCTTGCAAGCACTAATTATGAATTGTTAAGAACGCGCTCTTTACAGCTTAACAATGCTTATTAGGCAGCGAAGAGGGTAGGCGGGTGACTTACGGTATCATACTGTACAACTTAATGTGCCATGCGATCAACATGTTCCTTTTTAAGAACAAGAGATGCTCCGCATCTTAAAGGAAAAACCGCGAGAAAAATACTTGTGGAATGCCAGACGGGACTTGAACTTCGTCCTTTCACTTATCAGGTGACGCCATAACGAAGCTATTTGCCCCGATAATCGAGGAGAGTTTCTATTTTAGGTTCTCCACAAACCACCATTTAAGCATATTTAGCACACGTTTTGAACTTGTATACATTCGTGTAAGTTTTACCGCCTTAATAGCAGGATTGCTCCTTTCTCCCCGGGGACATCACGTTATGTCGCCGAAGAATATCTTCGATGCAGGTTTCGAGGAGAGGAAGGAGAAGAGAGACAAATGGAAGAGCAAATTACAGGTCGTGAAATGGAGTCGCACCTGGAAAGTCAGTTTACAAAATCAGAGGAATATGGCGTAGAAATACAAAACTTTGTGTGTGTGGGGGGGGGGGGGGGACAAGAATAAACATAGATCGAGAGAGAGAAAGATGGAATTAATTTAATGCGAACTGGCCGAGGGTCGGAGATTTCGTTGAAGCATAAAAGCTCGCAGTGTTTCTAAGGAGCTATCAGTGAGCAGAGGAGCTCCGTCATCTCGTGCTGTAATTTGAGATCTCGTTTGTTAACTCTCCGTGTCAAGAATTATTTTGCAGAAATGAACAGCAGCATCGCGACAAGAATATTGCGGCTGAGTATTTGTGGGGGAGAAAGGGAAATAGCTGGTATGTGGAAAGTACAGATACTCCTCGTATCCACCGATACGAATTGTTGGAATAATCTCGGGTTCGGATAGTTGTGATTGGCTTTATCATCGCCCAGCGTGAGACTGCGGCTCCTCTTACTGGAGGCGTGAAATGCTTTGGAAAACTTCCGTGATTGGTCTACAGAGTACGGCGTTCTGAATATGTAAAAAATAAATTTAAAAAATACAAAGAAATTCTTTTAAAAATTTCTCAGCCAGACTAGGGATGGTACTGATGCTACAGCCTTCCGTGGATGGAAGTGTCACATAAACTGTAATGGAAGTCAATTTACTCCGCCTTTAATAGTTTTATAGTCAAGATTCAACTGCAGTTGGTTTTTCTCATCCACCATCTTAAAGATAATGTGCGTGTGTGTGGTTCTCTTACATTACATGGCACAGAGGGATGAGCTAGTCATCCCTCAGTGTTCTTCCAAACTTCTCTGCGCTCGTTCGTTTATTCTCGCTTTCGAAAGAACGTTCCCTTCCCTACAACGATTAATTCTCGTGTTGTTTGGCACTACAACGGTAATTATCACATTAATTCAGTGAGTTTTTTTCTTCTTCGGAGGCTTTAATTCTTCTAACTCTACAGAGGAGCTTTACGTAGAAAGAGAAACTTTTATTCTTCATTAGGCTTTCGATTTTCTTCCTTTATCTAATTTTTCACGCACTACTTACATGAGAAAGAAACGTGGATTCAAATTTCTCATGAGCAGGAATCTTGCTGGTCCATTTTCAGGCCAGCTAAAATAGGCACCACTTCTCCGTCTGAGACAGGTTTTCCTATACTGCCGGAAACTTCTTCGGCAAAAACAAGCCAGTCGAAGAACCTGCACAGCTGACAAACGGAATTGGCTGAACTTCGCCTTCATCATTATTTCTAAGGGATTTTTTTAAACAACCCACTGCTATTCGCATCCACTAAATTTGCCGTTCAAGATAAGAAAAACAATCATCTCGCAAATGACTTGCATCGAAATTCTCAGGAGAGAGAACGAAATCGTTAGCCCTTCTTTCCTTCCAGCGCCAAACCCCTAGCAACAGTTGCCAGCTCATCCAACAAAACGCGAGGGGTTCTTTGGCGTCGCATTTCCAAATTAACACGTTGCGTAATTTATATTTTGCTGCCGGAAGAGTAAATACCTTGAATTGCATGAACTGTCTACAATTGGGTGGAATCGACTTTCAAGAGAGGAAGGCAAATGGGAGTTTTCCAGGAGTAGGAGAACCCTTTCCGTAAAAAAAAAAAAAAAAAAAAAAAAAAAAAAAAAAAAAAAAAACGGCTAATTCATTTTACTTGCAAAAGCCTTTATAGAGAGTTCTCAAACCAAGACGGGATTCAAAATCACGTCTTTCCAGACTTCATTAATATGAAAGACTAAGGCGGAGTGTCCCAGAAAATAAACTCCGCGATCGCTACATGTCGTAACATCGACAGCATGACACGATCTTTCTTATCTTAATAGGTTCAGCGTATCGCCAGAACAGCATGCGCTTGTTTTAATCTCGCACTCTGCATATTCGTTTATTTAGAAGAAGTATGTTTGCTTAACTTTCTGATTTATTCATTTGCCCCTAAGTGAGAGGTAAATTTCGTGGTCGGGTGTCGAGACCACCGTCTCGCTTATTCAAGTCTGCAGTGTCTTGGAAAAGATCCCTGTTGCTTCTCTAGAGCAGGGTGTTTACGGATTATGTAAAAAAAAAAAAGTTTCGCCGAACTAATGCGCCATAAGTTTCCAAGCATTCTTGGCCGTGAGTCGCATAAATAAAAATATAAATTAACGAAATCCGCAGTTGTGCAATTTCGACAATCCACGTACTTAATTTTTTTTTTAAATAGGTAATTATTGTTGTAGTTCGACCAGGGTCCTTAACTCTCCTCTCCTCCCCATCTCTTAGAGAGCGAGTTCATCAGCAAGCCACCGAAAGTCCATGATCTACGCCGTTGGTTGGGAACTCTTTTTTGGCACCGAGTGATTTTTTTTCCTACAAAGGGGGAGAAAGAGCAACGACTTGTTTTTAAACGTTTCGTAGCATAATCGATCAATATGCTGGTAAAAATTCAGTGCAATAAAACAATGATGGAGTTGGGGGGGGGGGGGGCTTAAGAAAGGTGTGTGTGTGAGCGAAAAACCTCACTTAACTTCCTGTAGGGCTTTGTATGAGAAATGACCACGCTTTTCTTCTTTTTCTTGCTTAGTCTTTCCTCCTCTCGAGGGACTATGACCCCTGTGTAGGATGGTGCATTTAAGAAATACTTCTCGTTTGTTTCTCCTTCCCACTCAACTGCTGTAATGTTCATAATGGTAAGAAAATTGAGGCCTGGCTTAGCGCTTGCGTAATGCGATCACATCCAGTCAAAATCGGTGTGTGTTGTTGCGGAACGCTCACATCGTGCGCTACATCACATGACTTATTGTTTACTGTTGTTTTTGCGAGGCTTTGTCATTGCGCCCAAATCTATTACGAGTCTTATTTATTCCTATAAATAGTGCCATTGTCCGATTCGCTGTAAAAATAAATGCGCTTGCTGAAGTTGCTAATACGTTAGGAAGCAGCCACAATGGAAAAAAGCATCGAGGAAAACTTCTGACCATTGTTCATAGTTTTACTGGTCAGTTCAGGGTGTGGAATTTAAACGTCATTTCCCAATTAAATGATGGACAGATTCTTTCCCCCCCCCCCGAGAAATAGCATTTCATTGAACCCTCTTTCGAGATTGTGGTCGGTGGAACGCTTTCGCATTGAGGCACTTGTTAAGGTTGCCGTTGTCAGAAGGCAAAAAGACCGTGAGAAAGAAAGGCGCTTAGCCTTTCGAATTTGCCAGGCACATTGCTGATTCGAGTTCCCTCATTGCCTGCATTATGATATTGTAAACGATCAACTTAGTTGCTGGACAGATACTTGCTGGTTGCTCAGGCCTGAAACGAAGCACTGGAGGGAAGGGGGAATCTCACACCCGTGGGATCAGTGCCCTTTGAATGCGCAAGATATTCATTCAGCCGTGGTAAAACGGGTTCGACTTCTTTTGCTGTGATTCCCTTACCCCGTTCTTTGTTGTCATTGAGCGAATGCCATGCTGCAAAACCGTCGACGACTCAATCAAAGAGGGGCCAAACTAAAGTCGTAAAGAGAGCCCAAGGAAATGTTTTTGTGGGGTGCGAAAATCGTACTCAGCCAGAATGGATCCAAAAGATGATTCGTATTCATCTGAACAGCAATGCGGATTGTAAGGAGATAAAAGCTTCCGTCGAAGTAGCATGAGCCACAACTCGGCATTCCGAGTTCGCTCAAAAATGTCATCAGTTGAAAAAATTCCAAGTTAGATTTCGTCGTAAATGTAGAAGTTAACCCGAGTCCTTGAATTTGTGCTGCACTGCATGAAATATCATCCCCGGGATGTACCGAATCAGAAATAAACAACACAACAGCGTCCACTGCATCGTATGGCGTCTCTGGCCACAACTGCCCACTCATGTTTGCTTTATGATATCTATCGCTGCTACAAGTGCGGGAAGGGGGAGCCGTCATTTTGCCCTTTTTATGTCTGTAGGAACAAATTTGCGGAGTTTCATGTTCGGTCGTTTCAAATGTGGGTTAATTTCCGTTCTACGGCTCTGGGGGAATGCGAGGGGACAAAGTAGCGTAGTGGAAGATGCGGGAACATACCCCATCTCCTGGCCCTCCGAGTACGACCACTCAGAAGGGTGTCAGTAGGACGGTTGGCCACTTGGTTATGATGATCACGCTGCACGTGCCAAACTCCGTCCACGGTTTTGCCGGACAAGCAGAAGGTAGTGAACCGGGAAAGAAACAGATTTAATCGCCTGCACGCTTGGAGGTCAGTGCGCGATGCACTCGGCCGTGATATGGCGGCGTTGATGACCTGCAGCCCGTGGAAATGTGCGGTCCGCTGACACTGATTGGAAAGATAATGAGGATTCGACACTCGAGGCGCGTTCTACTTAGCTGGGTAAACCGAGCACCGCAGGGGAGAGACGGCAGAAAAGGGGGCGGTTTCTTCCTCTTCGACTTCTTTTTATCGCAGTCGCGTGATTGGGATGATTAATACGCAGTAACGAACGAGCTACGAAAGGAAGATGAAAGAGAAACAGAAGAGGGAAACGAGTCCACAAAGGAGTGAGTCCACAAGTCTCCGTTTCTGGTTAGATTGGCATTCGCACGAGTCGCTCGCTGGAATTTTCGGAAATGTTGATGTAAAAGGGTTGATTCTACGTGAAGTGCGGTGCAGCTGGACCCGATATAAAAAACGGCTGCTGGCCTTTGCGGCTGCGCCATCTGTCAAGAGCAAGTAACAACACCCGAACTTTGTTATTCGGAACGAATGCGTTTTGCAATATCAAGAAAGCAGCTGCGTGTCGCACAGGCGGCATCTCAACAATGTCACAGCATAGGAGCGTGTTTCACACGAAGCGAAGTGCAACAAATTTATGATGGAATGCGATTTAAGTTAGACATCAATTCATCACGGGAGGGAAAATACGTTGGTGTGAAGATTGTCACGTCAGTTCGATTTGTCCACAATTAAGTGTAAGAAGGTGCGTTGCAATCACTTATCTCCTTCTTTTGAGAACTTCCTCCGAAAACTGGGGAGTTCTGTTGTCTCCCCAGCTAGAAGACGCTAAGATGTTCATAAGAGAGCGTCCTTTTTGACACACGATATTTCCACGGTCGTTATTAATTGGAAATGAAGTCAGTACCAACCCCTAAATCTGTTGAGACGCTTGTGGCGACTGCCCATCCATTTACAGTTCACTTCCAAATTTAGAGAACAAAGTCCCCCCCCCCCTCGTTCTTTCTTCTCCACTGCTTTTTTGTAAATGGCTCCCCTCCTCTGCATTCCATGAAGAATGCAATCTGTATGTTTTCAAATCAAATCTTAGTTTCTTCTTTCGTCAGCTCTGTAATAATGCAATCTATTCTATTAATGTACCATGCAACGAACAACCTCTCGTCCATGGAACTGCCATTAAAATATATTTATTATAGCTATACAAATCCTGTGTTGTTTAAACAGTTGAACAACACAGGGTTTTGCCATCCAGAGAATTTGTTTGAAAATAAAAGTCATTAGTTTGATTTATTTATTTATTTATTTATTTTTTAAGTGTGAACATGTCGTAAGTTCGTGAACGGTTGGTAGTCGGTTTATATTCAGTCTTAATAACAATAAGATCCCCCTGTCTGTACATACACAGGTGTCTGTTTTCATGACCTTCCCTTGGTGGAGTCGTAGATTTGCATTGAATCACGTCACGATCCAAAGAGTCAATTTTTACCTAATCGGCGCATTTGTTGTCCATATCTCGAAAACAGCATTTCACGTGCATTTCTTGCCGCCGAATCCAACCACACACACACACACGCACTGCATCTGATTGTACTGGTCACAATTGCAATGCCCGAGAGGTAGATTCACTGATCGCATGGAGAATGTTGCTCAGTAGATGCAATTACTATCGCTCTGTTTGTAGAGCAGAGCTCCCTTAACGCTTTGGTTGGAGAAACCTAGGTTTGAATTCCCTTAGGGATGCGATGAACCTCTATGAGCTTTTCATCTGAAGGTCAGTTAGCCTCTCTCGTATGAAGGTAGAAGGGTTTTGTTTCCCAAAAATTGTGATATTTCCTCTCGTACACAAGTAAACAGTCTCCTTTAACAGAAAGGCATTGCCCTTACAGATGCGGCAGAGGACGAATGCATTAAAATGCCTGTCGACTTCTAACCAGAGGCCTCAGTCACCCATCTTTGGACGAAGAGCGTTTACAGACAGGCATAGCACGGCACAATCCCTCCATAATAAAGCATCGTAGGTCAAATGAACATTTTCTGTTAACACGACAAGACTGAGGGCGACTGATACTTTTTCGCACCGAACGTCATCCAATTGCATGCCTGATGGGGGTTGTCGGTCAGCATTTAAAATTCGTGAATATCCAAGAACGTTTCTGTTCGATTCTTCCTTTTATTATTGACCATCGGGACTGCTCAATTCATACTCCGGAATTTCGCTGTCCCCGATAAAAACTCTGCGCAAATGAATGAGAAAGAAATTCAAAAAAGTTTTAAAACGCCGACGGCAACTTCTCTACCGAAGTTTCCGTCAATGGTGCTTCAGTTTAAACACCTTTAAATGGCGTTTAAATCGAAAAACATGAAAAGCAGAGAATCATATTTTTGAAAGGAAAAAACAACCGAATTCCACCGTGTCGTATGTTTTATTGAAGCGGTCTACGTAATAATCTAAATAAAAATAACCTCGAAGAGATGTGGAATTTTTTTCCAGTAAAGAATAAATATGATTGGTTTAGCGAAATCTTATTACGTTCGATCAGTTCTGGCCGGTGAGATTTGTGATAATCAGGAGGGAGGAACTTCGAAAACAGCAAGGCGGTCCGCTAATAGATTAAGGCTGTAAATGACACGCTCATTAGTATGATTTGCACGTTTGTGGTCGACAAGGAAAGAAAGAAAGAGCAATGAGATCAATCCGTACTGACTTTCCTGCTAAGTCATTTGAAGGATACTCTTTGTGTAAAAAGATAAAATGGAATTAATTTTTGAGCTTCAAACATCATTCTTAATCGATTGACGTCGTACATTTCGATCACTTGCCTCACGCATGAAAACATCGCTCAGAATCGGGTCGAAATAAAGAAAAAACCGGAAGTTGTACAAATAAATCGAAACAAACTCCTTAAGAAGAAAAAAAAAAAAACTTTATTTTTACGATGTAATGCAACCGGTTAGTTGAAATACCCGATGTCTGTTTTCTTACGAGCGATGAGCTGGAAGATTCAAAGCTGGACGATTTTTTTTATCCCCCTCTGTATTGCACCGAATCTACATCAAGAATTCAAACAGCTGTAGGAATTCTGTCTTGCGAATCATCATCATCTCACACTAATCACAGTTATAAACCAAAGTCAATATATTCTCTGAGATGTGTTCTTCCTCGACAGACGACTCAGTTTTTGTTTCGGCGTTTTGATTCGTCATTAGTAGCGTCCGCAATTCTGTGTAAATGACCTGCTTTTGTCCATGGAATATGCAGAGTGCGCAGTTGTGGCAAACACAGTAGATAAATAATGGCAAGTGGAGTTGTAGGCTGTCTTACTACGAAAACGAGGAAGCGGTAGTAGGTGGTTTTTTTTTATTATTATTTTACTGGAGGTGTATGCCATGAAATCGAGAAACCGTAACCTGGCGGAGTGCTGCAATCACCGGTGGTTCTTGGAGGAAGACGGGGAAAATGTTATGTGGTACGATCACTGACTTTGCACAACAGCGGTCATCAAAAATAACAATGGCATCATGCTCCTCTTTGGTACCAAGTATTGTTTGATCGTAATCAAGCACTGAAAAACTGGTTTCATCTGCATCGACGCTCTTTTAAAGCAGGGGCGCAGTTAAGCAGGGTCTCGTAGTATTTTTCAGGGTTTTTTATATTTTTTTTACTACCCATACTGATAGACGTTCTTCTGGTGTGTGTCATTCGTGTGCAAATAGTGTCACAGGCCTCATCGAACTACCCGATGAATTTTGAAAGGCAGGATTCTTATTAAAATGAACATTGAGGATTAAGTTCGTGCGTGCATCAGACAATTTGATGAAGGACAAAGATCGAAGTTGGTGTAAATACGACAAGATTAAGAGAAAGGGAAGTGCATCGGTGACTGAATGTCTACGCTGCTTTTTACACGCGTGCACCGAGTACTAAATGGTATGGTGAGCCTCGAACTGCATTATGCCCTGCCTCGATTAAAAGCTGCAATTCTACGGGTAATTAAATTCCCCTCGGGAACTTGTAGTAACTACAGATGAGAAGGGAATACTTGCTTGTTTGCTGTGAATGCAGGTATTAGGGATTGTTCGAATGGTCAGTGAATCCATTCTCCAGCAAGCTGCTGGTTGTTTTGGAACGAGACCGAGTTTCACCTCTTAGAGCTAGACAGCACCTGGCTTACTTGGAGACCTTCAGTAGATAAAGTTCACGGTTGGTCACCTGAGCAGAATTTCCTCGTTATCCGACCCTCAGCGTTAAGGTGAGATAGGTTTAGTTTTTTTGTGGGCGCATTACATTAATAAAACTTTTGCTTTCAGTTTCATTAAACCCTACCTAAGATTCAATTTAAGAATCTGTTTTGAGTAGCTTCTGAGCTGCTTGTAAGTGTGATTTACGCTGATAAACTTTTATCAGCTGTGAGTTAATGACGCAAGCACATTTCGTTCATATGTCCCGACATCTTCAGGTCACGATTTTTAGTTGTAGGAATTGAAAAAAGAAAAAAAAAATGTAATAGCTTACAACACAGTTTTACAAGAGGGAAAAAAAAAAAGCAAATGATGAATTCAGTGAACTGTCCTTTAAATGGCCGATTCTTGTATTTTATAAAGGTGCGCTATAAATAAAGTAAGGCCACGACGGACGTAAATAAACAACTGAAAATATACAAGGCATGAAAGCTGCAGCTCGGTTAAATTTCCTGAAAGAATAAACTGCGAACGCGAATGCAAAAGAATGGAGGTTTGTATGCAAAACTTGTTTTATTTCTTCTGCATTAGAGATATTGTGGTCTTACTGGACACGCAACGCCAGCATTTCGCAGCGGAATTGAATCGTTCATGTTTCTTATCATATAGTACTTGCTGAATTCTTTAAATGCCGTAGTGAAAAAATGTACGGTCATACTGTACGAGGTTTACACTATGTAGAAAGCTCCCCGCTTCTCTCATCCTCCATGCCTTAATACATTGACCTCGTGGATGTATGTAGAACTAGTCGATAGATGGCACCACCAGTCTGGCCTTCTTGTGTTACCCATTTCCGCTCTAATTGAAGCAAGTGCGACAGTTACACGTGAGGACTTTCAGACAATTCTTTTAGTTTCAAACTTGGAGACACGTTTTCGGTGTCATTTCTGCACTGTATAATAGTTTAGATTTATATTTTCCCCTGATGTTTACTGTCTTCTGGGAATAAAAGGCGCTAAAAACTTTATTTTAAAATCAGCAATAATAACAGTCTTCTATTTTAGATGACGGTTTCTCTTGTGAATGCAGTTTGTTAAATTAATGTGTGCAGATGATCCTAAAGTATGAAACGAAGTCAACGAAGGTTAAACGAATAACGGTATATTTCACCGAGATAAATTTCTCTATCCGCTGTTTGGATAGAGAAAGGAGGATGCTCCAAATATGCACTTTTCTAAACAGCGGTAGAAAAGCTCGCGTTTCCCTTTTTCGTGTTAATTGCTCCTTGACTTCGAATTTTTTACTGTTGTTTAAAAATGTGCTGTCAATCTCTAAAAAGGGGGAGATTCAAACCGCGCTTTCTCTCAAGAGGTTCTACAAAACAATCGAGAACATCTCGACATTTTTCTCTGGCGCGGTTTGTTCTACGTCTCATCTCAATCACCGCTGTTGGTTGTGCACAGCAACAGATGGGGGGGGGGGGGTATTAACGGCTATATCAGTGTTATATGTTCCAATAAAAAATGCAATAAAGTGAATGAGATATGCCAATACGATATATAATGTTAAACGGCTTTCATGGTAGCAAACTTAAAAATAATATTAAATGAGTTCGAAAAAAATTCATTTAAAAATGAAAACTTAATGCTTGCGCCATCTACTTAAAGAGGAATTTATTATGAAAATCAGTCCACTTTACTCGACAAATAAACAAACATTTTGTTCTGTGCAGGGAAGATGGGGAACATTTTTTGGATTGTTTATCTTCCAACCTAACTAGTAGTAAACGCAAATGGGCCAGATTAGAAATTGCCTTCGACGAATTGTTCGGTTTGAGGTGTTTCGTTGAACACGTTTGGGTGAAATACTTCGGTGTGCTGCTCTTCTCTTTGAACAGCTTTACTATCCGGTTTACGCAGAAGCGGTGCGACACATACTGGAAAAACAGGCAATCAGCTTGGAAAGACACTTTTCATTGCAAGCAGAGACTAAAAAACTCAAGAAGAAAATCAACGAAGGGTTGCTGCGGGTCCAAACGTCATAGTTATGCCGCTGGTACCCTAGAAGTACATCACATCATTCAGTATCAGTTTTAGTGTCGGGGACTTCCTTGTAATTATAATACACTATTAGAAAAGACGGTCTGGATATTTTAGCAAATTATTTGATGCGTGAACATGAATTTTGCTGTGATGTTTAGCATTTCTGTGAACGATCGCATTTTCTGCCAAATGTGTTGTCGCTAAAATCAGTTTTTTCATAATCGGTGTTCATAACTGTGCTAGAGCACAACACAACGATGACTGATTCAATTTTTAATGAGGGGGGGGGTGTTGATGAACTTTTGTGCAGCGTTCTATTATGTTATTTAAGACTGCTTCTGACAAAGGAAGGGGAGGAGATAAAATCCAAAAAACAGCGATGCACAAGCTAAAACGTGCTTCAAGTGGGCCTCGCCCATCAATTGGAAATAAACGACGCCCAAGTAAATGTGTGAAGTTGAGCTGATTTCGTGAAACTGATGCCTGATAAGCTGTCCATTCCGCTGTCGCGTAATATTTTCTAAAACTTTAATAAAGCATCAGGCAGGTTCGATATCTCTCTCTGAGGGGGGGGGGGAGAGATCGCAGTGGATGAAGTATGATTAGCAGGCGAGCTGTTGTTTTACCCGAACTCGGACGACCTCTCTCGATCGCATGAACAAAATCATTCTTTTGCGATAATCAAGGAACTGAAAATCCCATTAAAATAATAATTACTTTGTGCTAATCGTCCCGTCGCGTGCGCTGCATTAGTCCCTGGGGGGTAACGAAACGAGTAAACAAACTGTGTACCTGCGTGCTCTTTTTACGAGGTTCGACCGATTTCAAACGACTGATATTTCATCGCTGTTTTCACAAATCTCGACGTTTGCGGTCGATCATTTACGCATTCGAAATTACAAACGCTCACTTTAAGTTCGCTGCAAGAACGAAAATATTACAATGAGGTTGCAAACCACAAAACGAAAATGAATTAAATACGGACAGCTTTCAGAGAGGATCGAAATGACCGTCACTTAGCTGCATTCTAACTGGGGATGTTACTTCTCTGCATTGCCAATACAGTGACGCTTGCGAACTTCCCCGTCTGCTTTCAGAGAGAAGGATGCGCATCAGAAGGATAAAGCTTTCAATTTCAGGACGATGCTGCTCCTGTCAGTTGTTTAAAATACTTTTTTTTTTTAAAAATTAATATTTTCTAAACAACATTTCTGTTTGGAAACAAGATAGTTCTGAATGACGTTTTCTTTGAGTCTAGTTTTCCGATGAGAAGAAGAATTGTTTCTAAACGGTCAAAGGACACTCCAACAGAGAAATGCCATTATATTACTGCACCTAAAGCGACGAATCCTTGTTTGGTTTACTGAGAGTTTTAATCCTTCCCAAATAAAAGCCTCCACCCACGTGTATCTCCCCTTCAGACCATTCATTAATAACGACAAGTGGTTTATCGTCTATAAGAAATATTCGCTGTGAAAAGTTACGCTGGGGGAAGAAGAAAGTTTCGAGGCCAACGCAAAATGATGGAGAAGAGATTATGAACAGCATACAAACCAGTCAGAAGATTAACGACTTCAAATTAATACACTAGCCTCACAGCTTTAGTTCCTCCCCTTTTTGAACGCACCGTACTAGCACGACGTGTTGTCATAGAAAACAGATAAACAAAATATATTGCAAATTTTCCAAGAATAGTTTTTCCGACCATTGGCTTCCACTCCATAAGATAATAATAAAACGGTTGAACTGAAGAAAAGGATTTCGCTGTGCACGAGGCCCAAGCAGCAAAACCAATTTCCAGTGCGATGAAGATGGCGCAGTGCGTATCAATCACAATGCACATCGTCGTTATAAACTGTCAAATGTGTCGTAAGCTTACATGAAGATAGTGAAGGGTCGGGTTTAGAAAAGGAGAATCGCGGTTGATTTTCTCGCAGTCTTCATATAAAGTGCGTATTTGAGCTTATATATTGAACTCAGTGACTCCCCAGAATTGAACCTTCCGACAGTTCAGTTCCGGGGAATGCAGCGATCAAAAGCACGCCATCAAGATCCAAGAAATGTGAAGTGTAACCGTAAGAGTGTGATAATATTCTTCTTCGGCATGCTGTTCCGTAGGATGCAACATCAACGCACATTATTGTTGCTTGTTCTTCCTTCTGCACCACCGGAGCCTAAACTATGCAGCGAATGGAGGGATCCAGAGAAATATCAAAGTGCACGTGGCTATACAACAACCTGACTCTCTCTCTCGAGACTTCTGAATCGATGAAGGCAGGGAAGACATTCTTCGAGCATCTGTTCTGTTCTGTTTCGATGACGCGAATCCGAGGGACTTTAAGTTAAAGAGAGAGATTCTCTCACCGCAAACCGGGACATCTTGCCCGCTGCAGAGCAACCCTTAAGGATATTGTGACCCACCGCATGGAGATGGAGTGTCGCATTGATGCAGCATATGGAGGAGAAACAAAGTGTGGAAATGAACGTGGTCAGTCATAAAAAGGTCATTTCGTATAGAATTCTTATATATAATCCCAAAACGTTTGTTTATTTTATTATACTTTGTAGCAAACATATTTTCTTTTATTGTTTCGAATTTGCTGTTGTAATTTTAGCAGTGTCGACTAGACTCCGGATTAAATAATCCGGAACTTTTTTTCAGACCTCCAGTAATAGGATCGACGGAATTAAATTCATTTCCCGTCTAAAAACAATCGCAAACATCCATGCCCGCGGCTAGATTCGAATACGCAGCCTGATTTGATTGGCTAATGGATACACTACACCTTTCTAGAAAGCGCCTCCACAAATACTTGCAAGCAACAAAAACGCAGAATAAATTTTTGCTGCTCTTTTCGTATTCTTCACATCGAAATCGCAGAAACTGTTTGTGTGAACTCTCGTGGTTTGCATTTTTCTTTCGTTGACGGAAGCATCCCTAATATGATAAGAAATGTTTCCTTTTTTAGAAAGGGTAGTTTGTAGGCTACCCAGTTGAAGAAACGCCTGTTTTGAGGCGCGACATTAAAAATTCCAAGACCGGGCGAGGAACCACAAGTGTCACGATTTAGCATCCTCCAAAAATCAGTTGCTTCCCAAGTTCTGCCCGTCTTCTTCTGGCTTTAACTCACTTTGTCATTTTCAAGTATGTAAAGAAAGAAAATAAAAGACTCGCCGTTTTATCCCTCTTATCTTTCTCTTTTGCCTGGCGAAAGGTGAAACGTTCTTCTTTAATAACTCTTCACTCAAGTTAGTAGTTTTAAATCATCCACATTCCCTTTTTCGGCGCATGCATCTCATATGAGTATTCGCCGCTTTTAAATGTATCAATTCATATCGCAGAAACACACACACGCACATTCAAATACGTCATGCTGAGCTACTCAAAGTCTCTGAACTTGTTGGAGTCCTGGCTGCGTCAGTTTTTTCTACCCCCCCCCTTCTTGAGAGTAATTAAACCTGCATTAGTTGGCCTCGACTTTATTTTAGCGCAGGTCACATGAACAGGAAGTTGCAATGCGTCCCTAATTAATCAGTCGGTCGCTAAGTTGCTTTTCTGCTCTGCTGTGACACGCGTTTCCATTTTTGAAGAAACTAATCCGCGGAGAAATAACGCGAGTCTGTTTTTGGCCACAATCGATGCCCCGCGTCGCACAAATGAAGGCCGTTGTGAACGGTGCTGCTAAACTTCTTTTGTTAACTTTTTTCCTTATTTTCAGTTGCATGTTTTTAAGTGTGAGTTGCGAGGATCTTTTGGGAACTATTTGCTCAGATGTTTCTGGCAAAAAAAAAAAAAAAAAAAAAAAAAACAGCGAAGTAGAACTTCGGCTTTGAGGTACCCGCTATGGACATTGCAAGGGCAACACGCCTGTTAATCTCGACATCGAGGAGCCTTTAATCACCAGGTGACGAACACCCAAACGCATTTTCTCTCTCTCGCGCTCTCTTTACGAGGCGCCCACCTCTTAATTTGAACTCGTTTTCATGTACACGTGCGATGTGTGGGCACACGAATCACGATGCGATTTTCGATCGACCACTTCGAAATAGTTTGTGTGGAAGGGGGGTCTGATCTCGGAGAAAGTTAATTTCTTAGCGTATTAGTTTGTGACCATTTCCTTCTTCTCAGACTACCGGATTTAAGGAGAAGGGAAAGCGAAGAGGAGAGTGTGAGAAACAGAGTGGAGACCCCCTGAAGGGATGCCAACTCACAACCTACAGGAAACTGCAAGCGATATTTGCCGAGGGGATATGAACGAATTCTGCACCCATTGTTCGTTCGACATTAGCTGAGTAGCTTAAATCGATCTTTCATTTTAACAGGTCTTTTTTTTTTTTTTACTTGAATTCCAGGGTGGAGGAAACAGTCATTACAGAAAAGCATTTGTATCTACTGGCTGGGGAGGTGATAATTGAGCCTCAAGAACCAGGTTAATCTGCTTGGGTCCTACTGGAATGGCCAGAAACACAAGCGAGATATGGTCGAGCATGGATTTCCAAACCCTGGAGTGTTTGACTTCATTCACCTTTAGTATAACTATTATAGAAACGCCAATATAACGAGATATTCGCCTTCCCAGAGAAAGATAACTCGGGGTGGCATTGGTACACCTTTGGATGGACACTATAGTTCGGTCTTATCCGAAAAGCCAAAAAAAACCCTCATTGCTTGATGTGACTTCATCAGGTAACTGCTCACCCGTTAATACAGACGTTGCGCTACCTCTTTCGACAAAAAGGGCTTTTCGGATGAGTGCGCTTTATCTTGCGACATCTACTCAATCATAGAAAAACGAGGTTTAAAAGGGGACAATGAAAACAAACCCACGAGATTGTCGCAATTCAAAATTGCAATCAGCAGAGATGGTTGTGTTTTTGTGGCCATCAGTGCTATGGTTCCTAAAAGAACTGCGATAAGAAAAGCAAATGTTTTTGCCTCAATTTTTTTTTTCAGAACAGTTTTTTTTTTTTAATTTATTTCTCCCTTGGGATGAAGTGCGACCTCCTCCGAGAGACAACACGGACAACAATGAAAAAATATTATCGATATAGCATGCCATCTTCCTTTTAGTGTACTCCATTGATCACGCCCAAATAAATGCAATTCTTAAAATCCAAACGAATGCTGTCATGCGACGCCTTATCCTATCTGCATAATTGTTATGTTTATCACTCGTATTCTGTTGCTCGTTTGGGTCGAAAAAAAGTTGGTTTTCCGGGAGGGGTAAGTAATTCTCTACCACTTCACTTTCATACGAGACAAACTCACCCTCCTTCAGTGGGAAAAAAAAAAACACCCTTGCAGTTGTTTTTCTCGTCCTTTCTTTGTTCGAATCGTATATAATACTAACGTGAGACATAATACTTTGCAGTGTAATTATTCCGGTTAGGGGACGATAAAAGAGTATCATCATATATAGTTTAGTCCAACTCCAGAGACATAAATTTTCTTTTACGAACCTCTGAGACATTTTTTCCTAAGGCAGTTCGCGCAAATGAAACTTCGTTGATTGATTTCTGTGCACTCTTATTCCCCCTTCAGCAGAAATTCGTACGCAAGAAAGGGATGGTTTGCTTCCTTTCTTGCATGTGAATAGATTTCATGCAGATGAATAGATCCTTCATTTAAAAATATTTCTTCCTGCATATTTTAAAGAGAATGACGTGACTTCAGTATTTTGATACTTCACCCCCATCCCCCCCCTCACGTTCTGATGGCGTACGAAACAAACTTCTTTATTGGAGTGTTAATTTTTTGGTTTATTTTGTGTGAAAAAACATTTCACGTTCGTTGCAATATTTAAAAAAAAAAGGGGGGGGGGGAACTGCCGGAAGCTAAAAACGGAATGAGTAAACATCTACACAAAGTGTTTTGACGGACTGGTATCGAGATTCAATCTTGTTCATTTCTTCTCCATTTTCATCTTTAATTCCTCTTTCTGCGTTTCTTGTCCTTCACCAATTTCTCCCCGTTATTTCACTTTTTCTTCTCTTTTTTCTTCGGGTAGCTGACCGGACGATCCCCTCACGTTTAACTCGTGATGGCGGAAAATTGCACGTAGCTGGAGGTCACGATTTGCTAATACATTCATCATATTGTTCGTTCTTTTGCATTCGCTGCTTGTGATGCCAGAGAGAGAGCGGACCAGTGCACGACGCGATGGACACCGGCGAGCGTGTCTACTCCCTTCGGTCTACTTACCATAACTGGAACGGTCACGACCAACTAGTTGGGGTGTTCGTCGGCCCCGATGGGAACCAGTTTAAAATAGGTCACTGCGAACGGACATCTTGACAAGGTGACGGCGCCATCATGGCGAAGCGCGCTGCTGGACTTGCCTTTCCTTTCTTCCCCCGGCCGAGAAGAAAAACGCAATCTCGAGGTGTCCGAACACTTCGGCAGGGAAATTAGAGATTAAAAAAAATGGCTGATTGACAGACTGGCAAAAAAAGAGTCGGCACACGAAAGATTTCGCCGAAGAATGCAGACGAGGGTGCCCAGACGATCGAGTTTGCCTGCTTACCCCGAAGGAAGCAATCCATGCTGACGAAGGATCAGAGCGGCTTAAGTAGTACGAGGAGTTTATCCTTGGCTGAGAATAAAGACAGCACGAAGAAGTGTTCTTTGACTACGTTTGTTACCATGGTAACATCACGATTGAGAAGGCGAGCCAGATCTGCTTGTACACAGTAAATTGGGGGAACATGAGGATGGAGTTAAGAATAGCGTGTGTGTGTGTGTGTGTGTAGAATGAGAATGTTTTGAAAGGCGTGCAGCTACTTGACTACAAAGAGAGATTTTTTTTTCTGAAGTTAGTTACGTGCACTAAAACGCTTGTGCCTTATGACTCCACAAATGGCTGCAACACTCCTGCACCATCCGATTCTTTCGTATAAGTTCGAGACAGCGGATGCAGTTTTTTTGTTTCAGGAAAGAAAACCTCTTTTCTCGAGAGTGCTTACAAAATGAAGTCCAACAAATCAAACGACTACGAACCCCCCCCCCCCCCCACACACACACTTCACTTCTGTTTCTAGTCACACGATTTTCACTGCCAATGTAATAATCAGAAGTGGGAAAGCCGTACAATGAACCAAAAAAGATCGCGGACTATTTCCATACAACTAAGAAACTTGTTTTGGTGTTCTTCAGTTGCACTTTTTTTTTTATTATTGTTATTAAGGAGTTTACTTCACTGAGGACATATTAATTACTCCGCTGCTTGCTGGTTCGTGTTATTCCTTCTCGGCAACCTTTTGTTGAAAGAACTTCTTCCCACACACGAGACGTCCCAAGACCTATGACATCGACAGTGCCCTGTATGAGCAGGTTGTTAGAAGGAAGAAAGGATTTTTTTTTTTTTTTTTTGACGACTTGAAGGTTGCAAGAAAGCAAAAGTTGAGAGCGAAGGTGTAGGGAAGAAAGGCAGAAGATGAAGTTGGTTCGGAGTTGAACTATATACGGGTGTTTTGACAAGCAGCTCGTGTTCGAACACGATTAAAGGAAAGTAGAAGGAAGTTGGCCACTTCAGTGGAGCAGCGTACACGAAAAAAAAAAAAAAAAAAAAAACACCTATGGAAGTAGATACAATACTGTGAGAAAGCCACGAAAATCACTTAGGAATAACCACGATATGTTGTAAACCAGGTGGTTTAGCAATAATGGCCTTACTGATAAAAACTAAATCCATCTATTTCACCTTAACTGATGTGCTAGATCATGATATAACCATAAAATGGCATGAAACAAATTGTACTGGTACTCAAAATTGCAACTGTAGTTTAATCAAAAAAAAAAAAAAATCAACCAACTATTTGGGCATCGATAGCAACCTGAAATGGAACTCCACATCACATTTTTAACAAATAGATTGAGGTTCGTAATTGACAAAATATTTATTTTATGTTAAAAAATTTGTAAATACGGCATTTTTAATACGCTTATATTATTCATAGTTAAATTCTTCACTGCGACTGGTAGCTTAGCCGAATTTGTGGAATGGACCCCTTGCTTCTCTTGTTCTTTAGCTCGAACTGTGCAAGGGAAGCGACTAATTTCATTATTTTAAAGACTGTAAAGGTAGAAAATATGACTCATAAACAAACAGAGAATCGATGGATGAACGGGAAATCCGAAAATTTCTGAACATGACAATTTTTGAAGATTTTTATGTATTTAAAAAAAAAAAAGTACTGACAGGAATGGAAAGAGGCCAAAAGTGATCTTGAGGCCTTTTTTTTTTTTTTTAAAGTGACGATTTTAAAAATTTCATTAACTGTGTGGGGGAGGAAAATATCTTGGTTGATTCTCAGTCTATAATACTTTTGGTATTCTGTTCGTAGCCCATAAAAACTGAAAGAATAAATAAAAGAAATTCACAAACCAAACTTATTTCGGTAGTTCGTCTGGTCGTCGTCTTGTTTCCATCTCAGGGCACCAAATAAACATTTAAGAACCTTGTTTGTACCTCGCCAAGTCGCTTGCCGTTTCTTGAAAGCAAAGGACGTTACAATCCTTCAGGAAGAAACCGCATTCTCGACGATTGAATCCCTCGCGCGTGTACGCAACTCATTAATTCCGCAGAGTTCATTTATTATCGTTTTAAGCATCGTTCTGATCGCTGAAGTATTTCTTCGATGAGCCTCGAAAAGACTTTTTTTGCCTCCACCGCGATCTCGCTTTAGAAATGTGAGGTCATTCTGCGAGAAGTATTTTGCACGACTTCTTATTTTCATTTAATGGGGAAAAGAAATCGACCCCCTTTCGTGCATTTTTAAAACAGTCACGATGTTCAACCAGCAGAACCCATCTGGTTCACCCCTCCCCACAGGTCCCCTTATCCGTGCACAAACATGGGGCGATCTGCCTTCTTTCCGTGTTCCCGTAGTGCACTCCTCATACTGAGGAGTTTTAAGTTGCAGCGCTCCAAGAGTGCTTTCGTTGAGAAAGAGATCGACCGGAAAGTTCAGTTAAACGACAAATCTGAGCGCGTGCTCTGAAGAGTGAACTTAGTACGATTCTCACAAGACTGCGGTGTCATTGGGGCGACTGTTTTCAAGTGTAATGGCTTTTATTTTATTTTTTTCATTTGTCCTTCGCCAGTGACACAGACTCGTGCGACATCACAATGCAATTGCTGCAATAAATAAGGCTGAGGACAATTCCTTGACGTATGTCGCCATAATAGGATGTTGCTGCTAATGTGATCTGGGAATTGAATGCGAGAGAAAAAAACCAATTAAGTTTTCAACATTAGAAGCAATTCTAATATTGATTCTAGTTAATTGCAATTAATTAAAAGAAGTATTAGCAAACACGTGTCCTCAGAGGTAATTTTCTTTCTTTCCAGCCACCTCATTCCAGGAATGCCGAAATCTACAACACACATTAGTTTAGTGTATAGACTAAAGGGCAGATAAGCCTGCCCCTCGATCGAAAACCATGATGATTGAATATATTGCTCAGTGAGTGATTTAATAAGATTTGCGTTAGTTCTTTTTAAATGACGCAGAAATCTCATCGATATCAATTTCTTGGAAATGTCCCAAGTATTTCATACGGCATTTCGTGACGGAGTACGAGCGGAAAAATTCGACAAAAAAGTAACATCTTGTTATCTAGGGACGCATCGCAATATGAATACCGATGCCCAGTCCATTCTCGATGATCCTTTCTTTTTTTTTTTTTTTTTTTTTAATATCCACCCTCCATTCTGGATGGTTTGATTGCATGCAGGAATGCCCACAACGCAATGTTCAGTATGGCCAGTTGAAGCACTTCAAAGTCTCTTTTGTGGGCATTTCTAATAAACCACTTCGGTTGGATAGTTCTCCAAACATCCACGCCAGTTTGTGGTCAGTATATTCAGCGTTGTCCAGCTCTCTTCCGTGTTTTGTGCAGTTAAATATCCCTTTCTCCTTTGGCTGTTCGAGTGGTGGCCTTCATGCTGAAACTTTTCTGTTATTGTGTTCTGTTCATTTGACCAATGGAATCAACGCCTGGATTCCATTGGTCAAAAATTTCATCCACAGTTTTGTGACGATTTCATGAGGAAAATCTGCGCGTAGACAAATAAATATAACTTCAAGAATGTCTACGTTTAGCTCAACTGAACAGTATTTCCTCTCATATTTCATATATGAGGGAGAGTGTTTTCCTTTCGGGAATACTGAAGTTTATCACCCCTTGAAGTAGTACAAGTGATAGTATAATACAACACGGGTATTATAGCGATACAAGTAATAATAGAAGATAGTCAAAATAATACTATTAAATATAACACGATTGTTGTACAAGTGAAAATAGAGACTGACAGGCTAAAGAAAAAAGCCCTAAGAATAAAGAAAGGAAAAGGGAGATGGACTAGACCTGCCCGGTGTGTAGTCAAGGGCTATAGCCGTACTGGTTACTAGAAAAATATAAATGTTATTTAAATATCCGTAATGAGCGGATGCTTATCATTAAACAACATCGAAAGCTCAAAACATATGGCGTTACTCTAATGATAATAACAACAGGGGAAAATGCTCAACATCCGCCAAACAACAACTAAAAACCCTTGAACTTCGAAGAGCAACTGCCGCCATTTCAGTTTTTTGTTGGAGCGGTAACTTCACCTTATAAGGAAACGAATATATTTTTCATAGCGCCACTAACTTCATCTTACTGGCACTACTAAAAGTCATTGCGCGAGTGACATGACACACAGTAATATTAATATCTCCCTAGGAATAGTAATCCCACCTGTTAAACTTAATCGCGGACTGATTTTCTTGCCTCCGGTTTATTAAGTATCTTAAGATCGCAAATGCATCTGCATTGGTAACCCATACGTACATTTCCTATCTTGTTTGCTTAGATCATTGCATCGAAACGGATGTGCACACTTGTTTTTAATCGTCTTAGGTGGAAATCTAAAATTGTTAATGAAGGATTTATTTGTAGGCACTACTACAAAGGACATCCTGACCTTTACAGTATACAATTTCCTCACCCCGGAAAAGCCGCTTTTTCGCCCGGTCGACTAATTTTTCCTTAATTTGGAAAAATCCTGGTTCGAATCGCATCTTAGAACGTTACAAGGGCATATTTTCTTAAGGTGAATTTCCCCCCCCCACTGGAAGGAGGAGGGGAAAAGGATTGCTCCATAAAAACAAGCTGCACAGGCGTCCAGAAATACAAGATTTCCCCTTGTATTTCTGGACGCCTGTGCAGCTAACAGACATAACAGCGTCATTGTCTTAATTTCTTTAATCGGAACTCGTAAACAAACCACACCTAATAAGCCACTAAAAATTGTTCAAATGCGTGTGAGGTCTGGAAAAATTCCAGGAGGGCATCTGAAAATTTTCCCCAATTGAGAGATCTGCTAAATCATTGCACGCACTGCTTAAATTTCAGTAAGCTGAAATTCGGTAATTTTTTTAATAATTTGAACCTTCAGCAGAATCCTTGAGATTTGTTTTCTCATTATTCGTTTGGTGGCCACGACTGGTTTGTCATCCGAGTGCCTTAACAGAAGTTCAAATGACTTCTTCCACTCTGAGCCACCATAACTGTCAGCAACAACACTGCCCTTGGGGATAGGAAAAACCTGGGTTCGACTTTCCTCTAGGATGCGAAAAGTCTTCATGTGGACTTTTCAAATGAAGATGAGTTAGTCGGTCTCGTACGGCAGTAGGAGGTTTTTTGATCCTGGAAACTTCGGTTTTTCATCCTTGAAATAAGTAAACTGATCGAAAAATACGTGCATTGACAGAGACAGGACCTTACGCATGCAAATTTAACTGATCTACCATAGTCTGAATAAGGTTTCTGTGACGCCGAGTGACTTCACCGTGATACTCCGTTTAGTTCAAGAGGTTAAGGAGTAAAGAATGTTAAGACCCCCCACTATGCATGAAAAAAGACTTACTTTTCGGAATAGGGCTCCCCCTCCCGCCCCACGTTAATCTCTTCTCTGGCACATCCATGTTACGCATGTCCAATAAGGCTAGCACATCTTTCGTGGCGCTTTGATTTTATATGCATGTAAAAATCTGATATAAAATCGAGAAATCATCTTTGCACTTCTGTGATTGATTTTGTTGACTATTTTTAGATCTTTGTTATTTACTAGATATTTGGGTATTAACGAGGAGCGGTAAAGTTAGTTTAAGAGAAGCGAACGTCTTAAAAGAGGAGTAGCCTGGTTCCACAAACGCGCCTAAAGAAACGATTGGGTTGACACCCACTATTGGAACGAACCTGTGTTTAGCGCCTATCGTAGGGCACCTTGTTGACGGATGCGTATGTGTTGTATCCGTTATTCCAAGGCCATTGACCCACCACTGCCGTCTCGAGTGCAATACAGGGATTTTGGCAGGTGTCCAGTTCATGGGCGTCCAAGAACGCAACGCCCCTCGGAATGTCGAGGCGATTTGCTCTTGAACTAACAGGGCTCATCGGGAAGTGGGGGAGGAACAGGAAGTGTTTATTTAGCTGACATGTCGAGTGGGGAGGGGGGGGGGGATGCTGTGGATCTCGCCGAAGAACTTTCTTAGCAACGTTTGAGTGGCCATTAACGTCGCCTTTCTTCAACAGAGACGAAGCTATTTCATCATCTTCAGTAAATATGCAGAAGCACTCTTTAAACCATCGCTTGACAGATCCACAGTCTTTCACATTTTATTTCACTTTATACGATCGATCCGGTGATTCCCCATTATTTGTAAGTGAAAGCTTCTCTGCTTTGGATATCGCGATCAAAATTTTGATTTTTTTTTTTTTTCAGCCTTTTTAACTCTCTCGTTTCCAGAACAGTCGTATTTCTCTGGAAACGTGTTCCAATGTAAGAAGAGTTCGGGGAAGATAATTTCTCTTCCGTTTCCTGCCAAGACATTTCTGTTTTTAATATGCACTTTAACTACTCATCGTTTAAAAGACTGTTGAGTACTTGCCTTTCATTCGACAGAGTTACTCCACACGAGCGAAAGGTGCATCCTTAGTATTGACGAAGAATCAACGGGAACACTGTTGATGAATGACAGCAAGTTGTACGAATGGACTTTTTGAATTAACTAATTTTCCAACTTTTTTCTTTGCGGTTCCTAATTGCTTCTTTTTGTTTTCCGTAGAAGGCCTCTTCGTTTGCCTTTGAAGGTCGTCCCACATTTTGAGCAGATTGCTTATTATTCATTCTTTACGTTTCGTTTTACCTGTTTTTCAAAAAAATAAAATAAAATAAAACGAAATGAAATGAATTTAAGCAAATGAAATTTCCTTTTCTACAGTTTTTACTTTTAATTCGTCGTTACAATGAATTAAAAGTAAAATTGCGTTCTTCGACGGCCACAATGTGTCACCATCATCTTCCTCATCGTAAGGCAACTTGAGGCCACCATGAAAATAACTATCCATCCAAGACTGGACGACTGGACAGTGTCTGTTGTATATTTTTAGCTGTGCTTTTGTTATGTTTTATTGCTTGCCAATGCTCTCCAAACTGTGTCTATTTCACTGGGTTTGCTATTTTCACCTATTAGTTTAACTCCATCTGGTAAAACAGCTCCATGCTTTGTTTTAGCTTCAAACTCTTGTGACATACACTGCTTGAAAAGAAGTCAAAAGAACAAACGACCATGGCGCCCACCTTAATAAGATGTATGACCTCCTTTCACTGCGATAACTGCAGCAATCCTACGGGCGCGTACTTTCTACGAGTGCGCGATAGCGATCAATGGAAATTTTGGACCATTCTTCCTGTAGGCATGTAATAAGGTCCTGGAGTGTTGTGGGGCGGATGTCCCTTGACAGCATCCGACGTTCCAATTCATCCCACAGATGTTCAATAGGGTTCAGATCAAGGCTGTATGGAGGCCACTCAAGTGTACTGATATTCATGTCTACAAACCACTCAGTTACAGCCTTATGACACTGTGCATTGTCTTGGTGACAGAGACAATGGTCATTTCCATAGAAAAACCATTAAGTATGGTGCATTTCATTGTCTAGATATCTTTCGTAGTTAGATGTTAGTGGCACCGCAAACAGAGATCCTGGGCCAAACCAGGATAAACAGGACCATACCATTACACCACCACCCTCTGAATTTCACAGTTAGAGAGTGTAGCGTGATTCATCGCTTCGCAACAAGCGTTCACGTCCCGCTGTACACCCTCTTTGAACCCTGAAGATGACGCTGCATGTTGGTTCGGGTAATGTCGGGCTTGCGTATTGCAGTCCTATCATGGAAACCCACGTTGCGAACCTCGGTTCTGAATGTTTTTGTGCAGATTCGTGTTCAAGTCGACGGCCGGAACTCCGCGTTCAACGTCGATTGGTCCTTTTTACATATTATCCTTGGCAGCACCCTACGATCACGTTCGGTCGTCCACTGCGGTCAGCACTTGCAGTGGACTCCCTATGCTTCCATCTTAGTATATGGTATCGCAGATTGTTGACCTGGAAGTGGCCCAATTTGTCAACAGTTTGCCCATCAGATAGGCCTGCAACATGACATCCTATCAGGACGCCTCTTTAAAACTCCGTCAGTTCCCTTTTCTCGGCCATTACACTCGCACAGTTGCACTGACTTGCAGCTGTATCGTATAACTCCAGTTTATAGTAGTAGCTACAAACATGTGACTTGTTAAATAGCACGATGCATCTTGCGTTACATGGGGATGACCGTTGACGTCTTTCCAAACAGTGTATTTGCTGGCTACTATTATATAGCATTAATAATTTGAAAGTGACACCCAACTCAAACTCGGAACTCGCTGTAATGTTTTTTCCACTCCATTTCCTGTACTTGTTGATCGCACTAATGTAAAGAACTAGTCTCTTTGGTAGTGTTTCATTACAGACATATGTTTCAAGGATTTTTCTCTTTCATATTGCAATAAGATAATAATCTGAAGTTCGCTTGTAGGTTATTTTGCTAATAAAATGCCATAACAGCGTGCAGTACAACCAGTCGCACTTTCCACTCTTTGCAAGTTGCGGCGCATCTTATTCTTCCCAAAGAAGGGTGTGTAGGAAAACGCGCGCGTACACCACCACCACCACGCAGCTCTTCATTCAGGGTGATGGGTGGGAGTTTTCCGATGATGCGTCGCTGGGTCATTGCTCCGCACTGTAGCCTTGAATGCAGTTTTATTTATTTGCTTTTTGCACTCGAAGGATTGACCTTAAAGTACGTTCTCTGGAGGTGGGAGAGGACCACCCGCTCACTCTGACTATTTCGGTGTTAACAGCATCCTCTTACGACTTATCGTCAGCGAGAGAAGTCATCCTCCTAATGGTTGAAAATCCTTTTAGTCCGAGGATATTTTCTTAACATTTCGTAGCTTTTATAAACTTTGCGTGAGCGATCACCTCAACTGTTAACTCTCAAAATAAGTTCTGTTCACGATCAGAACAGAACCGAGATTCTCTAAGTGGAGGGAGAGCAAGGCGCGTGAGGTTTTCTGGGAGCGTGTTGTTGAGATGAAGCATATTTTAACGACATGTAGAGGAACGTTTTTAAAATGCTAGGGGTTGGTTGAAGTAGTTCAGTTCTCGTGCACTGCTACAGAATTCAAGCTCGTATTGTTTCCTCGGTTATTTTTAGCGTGAGTTTTTGTAAGCGCTTCTAATGCGTTTTTAAAATGACCTTCGCCGACAATATAATATACAAGAAGCTTACTGTTTGTAGCAATAATTTATATCCGAAAGTTTACGTTTGGCTTTATATTATAAAAACATGCATCCTTATAGCCAATTTTCATGTCATATCTGTTTATGTGCCTTCGTATAATCTGAAGAGTGAAATGAATGAAATAATTAAAGAGAAACGCAACGTATAAAAGGTTGGGGATTTGTGTAATAGAAAGAACAGCGCCAGAAATGACGCTGTGATGGCACGAATGAGAAAGGGTATCAATCAAGAGGTGAACTTGCTCACTTTCATACCGATTCCCATTCTATAGCTTTCAAAATCATTTACACTGAAAAGTAATTTGTTCAACGTGTCATTTCCTTCGTCATTTGTTCTTTCTTTCTTTCCAACTTTTACCCCATCCAAACTGTTAAGAGTACTACGGATTAACTGCACACATATGATGTATATTAGAAAAATACTCATATTTTTCCTTGTTTATTACTTAGTTCAAAGTTGAGAACAAAACAGCGTTTATCCTAACGAGGAACCCGCGAGAGTTCACCTATCTTAGTTTTATTGAAGTGAGGCTGCCTCGGGTGTCCAACTTATTTTCCTTATGGAAAAGTAGGCTAATAAATATTTAATTAATGTTCTGACGCAGCTGCAAACATTCCTCGAGGTTTATTTGTTTGCGATTTTTTTTACTTTAGAGAAAAATAAATTTCCTTTTCCCCGTATTATACTAGCAGCTTGTATGCAACCTCGTGCAGCGTCTAATATTTCATGAGAAGGCCCATTCGTGCGCGCGCATTACAATACAAACGCTATTTGCGAGAAGATCTGGGTTGACGTCCTCGGCAATATCTCGTTTCCATTTTGTTTTTTTGTTCAGCCATCTGACAAAGACCGAAACCTTATACGTACTTGAAATTCTGCGCTACCCAGGTTTCCGATTGAGGTCAAGCCATACTACTGTTGTTACACGGCACGAGGGAATCCTTTTCAACACATGCTCGCCGTATTTCATTTCCGTCGAGCTCTGTGCTTACTTGCAACTGCCGGATTCTGAAAATATGTCAACCATTTTCAGCCCTTTCTGTGAGACTGATGCCCACCAGATGGCACAAGAAGCTTTCAAATGTTCTTGGTTAAGCACTACGTTCAGTCATCGTTGTTTAAAAAAAAAAAGTGATTATGGACTAAGATTTTTTTTTTTCCCTCGAAAGCAGTGCCTGGCTTACAGTTAGAACACCTCGCTGAATCGCAAGTGAGGTTTACTTCCTTAATCGTAAGACGCTCATCATCGGGCGCATCTTCCTTGGACGCAGACAAACCTGCAAATGAGAACAGTTGAATCACCCTTAAAGGAAAACAGATCGGGTGAAGGTGTAATGTTGCTTCACCTGCAGCTAATTCGTGTTACCCGATTAGCATGCACCACACACACACCAAATGTCGTACAGCGTTCTCTGATAACGTGATAAATCGATCCCTTAAAAAGGTTCTGCTAGCGTATTTGTCCACAGTGTGATTCGGCCGAGGTTGACAACAGTAATGATAGGAAGGGTTGGTGTTAGCAGAACAGGAATATTTCTCATTGAGGACTAAGTCGTCGGCTCGTTTTAGGGTCAACAGGCTCCTTACGCTCCAATTTATCATTTTTCATCCATGAACTCCTCAAAGGCACTTTATCCCCCCCCCCACTTGAGGCAGGACGTGGACTTGTTTACTTTTCCGTTAAATGTTTATTCAGCTTAAAAATTAATAAAATAATAAGAGTTTTTATTTTATTTTATAGTTTGTACAGACAAACTATCAAAAAATCTTCGGTTTACGTCTGTCAATAGTCGGTATTCGGTTTTATTTCCGATACTCTGGCGTATAAAAAAAAAAGGTTATGGATTTTCTGTATTTACCTTTCAGTATTGACACGAAATAAAATTGCAAAAAATATTTTTTAAAAATTAGCATATTTGCCCAATTGAATCGGAAGTTGCTCGAAACCAGCGAAAAAATCGGAGATTGTTTTGTGATTGCAGTCATTCAGATCGACAACCGAATCCGACTGTTTTTCAGACATCAAAATGTCTGAAACATTAAGAGTCGAGGTTAAAGAGCAACCTTGACTTTCAGTTAAATTATTTTGACTGAAATGGGGATGTCCTAGTTGCTGCTTTGGCAATTTGAAATGCAAATACGGGTTTTCTGGGGGAAAGTAATTTAAGTTTAAAATTTTGCTGCTTCGCAATCACTATCGAGCCGTAGATTTACCTATCGCCGTATTTTTCATTCGATAAGAACGTACGATACGATTGTTTAAGGATTGAACAAAGCGTTCGTGTTTTACACCAGAAAGTCCATCGGTATGAAATTCCAACTCTCCTCTGACGTAAACGTTTAACGGCTGCGTAGGAAATACATCGTGTGGGTTTGTAGACATCCACGTGAAGAGAAAGGGCCGCGTGTTCGATGAAACGATATCGGAGGCATACGCCGTTATAATATACCTCCGACGAAGTAGCAAGACGAAGGCTTCAGCCAACTTGAACTGTTAATAAATGGCACGGGGAATTCAAGAGCGCGTTTGAGATGTTAACCGGATGAGCACAAGCATTCCAATAACGCATCTGCCCCAAGAAAAACAGTCATAAACAATTATCGGGTGCTTTTGAGCAGCAAAAACCAGTCGGTATGAATTTCATACGAAGAGGTTGAAAATGCGAAACTACGAATTTGATCAAGTTAAGGAATCGTTCGTTAAACGAAGGAACTAATATAATAACTCGTATATTTTAAGAAAGAATTTTTCTAAAAGCAAGTCAGTTCCGTTGTAAATATATTTACCAGGTTCTGCTGGTTTGCTTTAGGTTACGGCAAAAAGTCTGAATCTAGCGAATTGTTCACTCAGCACGTCTGCAGGGCGCTGTATTCAACACTACGGTATGCTACACTTAGCAGTGTAATTACTGTAATCGGATGAGTAATTCCTAGGTAGCATGAAGTAAATTTATATTTTATTGCAGAAATCCATATATATTTTTCTTGGGGTGGGGGGGCTATTCTATTATTTACATGGAAGAAAGATGCTCACTGTTTATTTCGTTATAAGTTAGTTTTCTAGAGTTGAAGTTTAGGGAAAATAGCCGTTAAGATATCACAAAGAAAGGAAAGTAATCTTTGTGGAATTTTGAGTGTCATCACAATGGATGTGTGATATCGGACATAAAAATGGCGAAGATCCCGAACCTTCCTATCGGAGGGAAATTCGCAATCAAGATCGAAGTGTTTTCTTTCATTTAAGGAACTTGGAAAGTTTCAGGAGAAGACCAGTCTTCGATTTGTGTCACAGATGTGCCGTAAGGTCGATAACCAGTCGCTGTTTTTAGGTTAATCTGGAAACCTGCTTCGATGAAAATGGTAACTCTTGACGCAGAACAGCTTCTTTTTGAGTGGGTGGGTGTCCAGGGAAGGAATCCAGGACTATTAGCAAAAATGTTCGGTGAAAATACTGGGGTTTTCTGATGAGCCTCGCTTTTTCTCTAAGCTCGACGTTTCAGGAAATCGGTCTGTTGTCGCAGCCCTTCGTCACTCGGTAACTGCGAAGGGACTTCCGTCCCCGAAATAAGTTTTACTAAATGTTGCATGTCAATGAGACAAAAGTATTCCGAGGTGACTTTTTTTTCGTTGTTTCTCGTTTAAAGTCACTTGTAGCGATCTTCTGTGTGTTGTAAAGTTGACTAGCGGTTATCTAGTCTATTTTTTTCCTAAAGTCAAAATTGCTGGCTGCTGAAAGGATTTTCTTCACTGTAAAATTTGTGTAGTAGGCAACGAAAAAATTTCAAAATATTGAAAGGAGTACTCTTCTTCTTCAGGTGAATTTTTTCCCCAATTCCTATTCAAGAACTTCGAACAATTTATGATTATTCCTGGATCACCAGTGGTCTGGAAGCCGTTGAAGAAGCTTTCCTTTTTAGAACTTTAATGGGATAATCTACGTCACTTGTTAGGTATTGATGAAGGCCTTCGGTTGGAAAGACGCGAGGAACTTTTTCAATGGCTTTTCTGCTGAGGATGCGTTCGCCGGTCTCATACGGGGATTGCACAGTTTTATTTTACGGAAACTCTGGTTTTTTCACTCGGATAAATAAACTGGTCATTAGTCAGTGAGAGGCATAATACATTAGCCTCATAGACTTAGCGGCTTCAGCCATAAAAATTTGCGAACTACGCCTGTATTTGTTTTAGTTGTTTTGAAACAACTCAGAAAAAACAGGCGTAGCTTGCAAATTTTTGGTTGTAATTCGTTTTGTAATAGTTATTTGAGTTTTGAAACCTCGTGTACGTTCTGGCAGGAGATAGTAAGATAATGTGAGCATGGGATGTTGGCGATGTTTATCTTCAACAATGAGTGCGGTGTTCCAGATCAAAGTGCACAAGTACCAAGATCGTGGAGGTTTAGTCGGTACTTTTTCTACATTGAAAGGATTGGTATATCTTACGGGGAATCTTGTGATTATTTCTATTTTAGATATAGCTTATCCTTCAATACATCAGGTCGAAGTATTATGCTCTCGTTGAAAAGCCAATTCTGTATTGGTTGACTATATTAAAATTTTTTTTCCAACACTGGTAAATCATACACAAGCGATAAGGTATTTACATTATTAATGGAAAGTAACTGGGAATTTTAATTCGGTTCATCTCATCAATGCAGCTTTGCGACTGATAGAAAAGCTGTGCTGCATTTCATACAGAGAATAGTATTTCCTCCATACATGGCAGATAATAAAGATGGTGGGTAGCAGAGGTGCTGCATTGCGGAATGTTGGTTGACCAAATTCTGAAGTCCAAGTACGTGGCACGAATCGCTCAAGTTTAGTTTCTTCTCTAGTAAACTGGATAACAGATAGATAGACAGTTTTAATTGATACTTAATGTGAGGGAGATAATTAAACAGATTTGGGGCATTTATGAAGGAAAGTATTAACAGTATTGAAGTAGCAATCAAGCAAGATATTTAGTAACCAATGCTGACGCGAACTGCCAGAAATTGTGCGGCTTGGTTATTTTGAAATGCTGTCGAAGCAGGTAAGACTATGAGACGAGCGTGTGAATGGCTGTTGATTAATTGTTTGCGACGATTTGACTGTTTTCAGGGAGGAAGAAATGGATGCTTCAGCATGGCACTTGCTGACTCACCTTCAGTTAATCATCCTTATAAAGCTTCTTAGACGGGAAAGGTGGCAGCTTCATTTCGTAGTGAGTGAGCTGATCTCAAGTAGGCGGCCCAGTTGTGCTGCAGAAAGATGGCAGCAGAAACGTACGGACTGATAGAAATATTCAGAGAAACGTCCTTCTCCTCGTTTCGGCCGAAGAAAGCGAGGCAAGTCCGTTCAATTCCTGGTCCCTTGGGAATTTCACTCTCAAGGCCAGACATCATCTCCCACGTATGGGATGGGGTCCCTGAAAGCTCTCTCAAAATGACTCAATACAGAGGAAAGCAATTAGACTTATTAATGACCCATCTCTTACCAACTCCCTCCCCACACACACACACACTTTCGCACAGACAATCGGTCTCGCACTATGTGTTTTCTACAAATATGTCCATGGAAAATGTTCATCTGAAACAGCATCAATAATTCTCCCACTTAGTGCTAAGCTCGTTGGAACACGTGCAGCTGCTGCTCAAAATCTCTTCACAGTGCACCTTGAAACCCACAGAACAAGTTTCTTTTCCTCCTCCTTCATCCCTGCAACTGCACTGTGGAACACTTTCCCAGCTGCTGTTTCCCAAGGAATACAATTTGCAGTCATTCAAATCAAATGTAAACAAATTCCTCCCTTCCCAATCCACTACTTCCATACACGGTACTAATGAACTATAGGTTGACCAACCAACCTCTCATGTATGGACTCAACAACAACAAGGGGGGGGGGGGGGAATCTCACAAACTTCTTGCACTAAAGTATCCATGAATTATTTGCCAAGTACAACTTTTCATTCCATGCAGTTCGTCACGGCCTGAATTGTGCATGAAATATTCCCCTCACTGCGACTTCTTCCTTTTTTCACAGGCTGAAGGGGAAACAATCTTGAAGTGTAGTGAATGGGATCACGTTCACTACACTACACGGAATACGACACGATGGATTAATCGAACTTTGAAGTCGATAATTGAGTGCAGGGAGGGCGAGTGCGCTTTAATTTTACTGTGGAACGTTCTGACTCGGATTCATTGGGGATTTGAGCAGCTGCACACGAGCAAGCTCATTTGGAGGGGTATTTTGTGTTCATGCTTTGAGGGATGTACACAACGCTAGAAAGGTATCAGCAAGAACTTATAACCAAAGAACACAGTGGTTTTTTTTTTTTTTCAAATAGCCTGGCATATTTAATTAATGAAGAACTTCATAGTGCGACTACACACACTGTGGATAAGATATATAAAAAATAATAAACAGGTATAAAGCCTGGTTGAAAGTGATTAAAAGTCCTGTTCTAACCGCATTGCAGAGAATGCAGCTAGACAGAATAATCACAAAGGATTATATGAAGGTATTAATAAAATAAGTAGAGAGAGAGAGAGAGAGAATGGTATGAAGTCATTAAACATTACATTGACAGTTGAAGGGCAAGTTGCCATCATGGCAAGGTGTACAGGGAAATTTGATCATCTTTTAACCAGGATGCGATGACATTACTGCAGAAATGCTAAAAGAAGATAGAGAGACAGAGAAACTGATATCCTAAGCATATTCTATCAACCTGTGAAGTTCCCAGGGATCTCTCCAGGAGTAAAATAGCGCACGCTTTTAAAAAAGTTTTTATTTATTTTTTTAATGTTGCTCCCACTCACGAAAAGTTATTTTGCAAACTTATAATACATTTTGTTCTGTGGTGGGCTAATATTTTTTTCTATTTTTATTAATTATATATATATATATATTGCAGTTTTTATTTATTTTTTGCATAATCCGGAAACTCGTTTGGTCAAGAGCCCAAGCATAGAACTTTTTCAAGCCACTTCAGGCTTCCAATAAGGTGGTCTCACACTGGACATCGAAATTCATCTCCCACCTAGACTCGTAATTGGGGTGAGTAATTAATGCGAGTTATGCTGATGACTTGGCATTATAAGTTTGTGTGTGTGAGAGAGGAAAAGAAAATTATGGAGGTATCAGCTTATTTTCTATTACAGATAAGATCCTCTGCATTGTTCTATTACATTCAGTTGGATGAAGGACGTGGTTGACATACAACTTATAAATGAGCTGGATTCGGAAGGAGAGGCTGTTTAGACGAGATTTTTTTGCTGAGGCAGATCCTTGAGAAATGTCAAATTGTCAGCTCAACAACATTTAATTATGCTGATTCAGCATAATTAAATGTTGATTCATTTAATTCTCCTGATTCAGTTGATATGCAAAATTTATGGAAGATTGTAAGAACTTATGGAATACCCTCCAAATTTATCAGCATTATAAGTGCTTTATATAACAGCGCAACTTGTGTTACGGTTGGTAAAGCACACACTGAATGCCTTACATAAAGCCTTTCTTATTTTCTGTTTAGTCCTGTAATTGTTTTGTGATGAGTATCTGATCTGGATTATGTTAATGATTTGGTCTCATTCACAAATATTGTAGAAGAAATGAACTCCTGTCTTGTTGCAACTACTGATGCTGGGAATCAACTATCTTGGATTATCAATATTGAGAAAACAAAAGGTAATGAAATGAGGCGATAAAGATGAGCCCTCCTTTTTTATTGAAAGAACGTAACTTACATGTCTCTCGCTTCAGTTTTCTTGGGTGCCGATATTGATGAGATGAGGAATGAAGCAGCTGGAAGATTAGGCTTCAGGAGTATTTTTGAATCCTAATCTCGTGGAAAGTTTGGAAAGACAGCGGAATGTCAGTAAAAACAAAACGTAAAATTTCCCATAGTCTGGTTCTCTGTTTTGCATTATGGAACTGAGATGTCGACATTGTGCAAGAGTGATATCGGTGCTTTTGAAGAGTATTTTAAGGAGCTCTTGGATATTTTGAGTATTTCAGTTTAACTAGTATTTTGGAAGTTCAGTGGTTTGGAATTCGTGAATAATATCACATTTTTATGTGGCTCCCACCCACGAAAGACTTCTATAAACCTATAGTATGATACATTCGTACTGTGGGTGGGTTTTAAGGATTTTTTTTTCTTTGGATTTTTTGTTTGTCTATTAATTTGCGTTCATGAAAGTAATATTTCCATTATGCCATGGAATGTGCAAATAACAGTAAGAAAATACGAAAAGATAAAACTGTTGCCGGTCAGAAGTAGGTAGTAACAAAATGGCGAAATTATTATTTCAATGTTACGCAAATTACCGCCCAGACAACATAAAATCGTAGTTGTGAGAGATCCCCTGATGAATCCATGCACGTGCCCGATGGTTATTCGCTTTTCAAAGGAAGGCGCTTCCTTTTGACGTGAAAGAAAAAAAAAGTCATTATTGAACTTGGTGTTCTAATGCAGTCAAGTAGGCGTAACGCGCAGTACAACTAATTACAAATTCCGATACTTGCCCTAGGGACAGCTCGCAATCTAAACTCAGATGGTATGAAAAGTTACCCGCCTCTCTCTCTCTCTCTCTCTCTCTCTCTCTCACACACACACACACTCTCGTACACAGGAATGAAAATCTTGTTTCAGATAATTCTGAATCAATTTCTTTAAAACAGAAAATTATTTTTCTCTTCTGTTCAGTAATGTAAGTAGCATCCTTGCGGCTCTCAGTTGAATGCAATGTTTGCCATGCGCTCTGCCTTCCTCTCCTGTGTACAGAGTTTATATATGCTTGTCAAGCAGAGTGAGTAGAACGGAAAGCTTAACCGAACCCTTTTTTTTTTTTTTTTTTGTTCTTTTTGCAAGCTGAAGAATGCAACTCTGTTTTCAAGCTGATAATGATTTGCTACATTAACAAAAGCTACGGAATTAGTTACTTATCACTTGGAATATTCCGAGAACCTTACCTACTGACTGATGGACTTCAAAAGGATCGAAACGCATCCATGTAAGGAAGCTCAACTACTGCTATAATTAAATTCAATTCACTCCATCAGGAAGTGTGCTTTGCTATTATACCGAAACAAACAAACAAAAAATTAAATATCAGATATATCCCTCCACAAAAAAAATGAAAAATTCGGAGGAATAAACATAATTTGATACCTGATGTAATCCCTTCGTGACCTACCAATACAAAACCCCGACCACTATTCATGTTCTCGAAATGCACCAAAGCAGTCCAAGATAAATATTTAGCTCAGCGCTTTTCAGTTGCTTAAATCATAAACCCCACTTCCTACTCAGCCTACATTACAACCCGCAGCATCTAAGTAAAAAAGAAAAAACATCAAAGGGCACTGCTTGCCTTTCTGTGTTCTTTCGCGTGAAGGAATCAAAGGACTCCTCGTTAGTCTTGATACTGATAAGCCTTTTGGTCCGGACAGCATCCTCCAGTTACGTTCTGGAATTAATACTCACTTCACTGTTGGGTAGACGCTAGATAACTGTGACTATTGATATAGACGATACAGGTGTGGAGAAAAGCCTTTATCCAGCATGCTTCTATAAAGGAAGAAAAAAGGCCGCCATCAAACTTGTACCTCTCATCTCTGTGCTCCCAAAAGTGATGGACAAAATTATGAACAACCAGCTTGTTTACTACTTGGATACCGTCACTTAATTAGTGAACATTAATATTGATTATGCCACTCTAATTTTGCCGCAGATCTGTTGCTGATATTCCACCTTTGGACATAGGCCAAGGGAAGATGTCGAGAAACATGTGGTCGTGCTTACTATTTCTAAGGCATTTGGATCTGGCACAGAGGACCACCTCTCATGCTACCATCTTGTGATCTCCCTTCTGCCCTTTTTGATTGGGCTTTCGCCCATACTCTTCCTTCTATACGATGATATTCTGTCACTAACCTCAAATCCTGTCCGTAGTAGTGCTGATGACAGTACTTGCCATTTGATATTCTTTCGAGTACTTTTAGTAATTAGATGATTAAAGCTTCAAGAACTTCAATAAACACTAATCTTCTCACTTACACAAGTAGGGACAAGATGATCTAGTGATTAATGTTGTCAAAACGCAGTCCTGTCCTATTTTCTCGGAACAAATATCTTGCTTTACTGGTCCGTGCTTTTGATAATATCCCATTCACTACTCTTCATCAGTTTTCTCTTCTTGGAATGACTTGCACATCTAGTCTTTCCTTACACAATCGCGTCACATTCCAGAGCCTTCTCAACCTGCAAAAAGCTCTCGCTTGCACACTTCTATCGTTCTCAACACGTAACACTTCATAAATCTGAAATCCAACCAGCCTTATGAATTTTGCTCTCGCATTTCGGGGTGATGCTGCGAAAATGCAAGGGGTCGCTCGATTATATAACCCTTATCTCATCACAGTATTAAATATACGGTAAGTTTAAAACCTTTCGTGGGTGGAATTCAAAACATTAAAAAAAAAAACATGAATAGTAGTTAGTGGCAAGTCAGTTCCACTCCGTGTAATATGTACAGCATCCATAAAAAGAATCATCGGATATGGTTGGTCTCCGTGAGAAGAGACTATGGTTGGAAGTAGAACATGCTTTCATTTATACGTGTGTATCTGCATTTAGAATGCATTTACAATTTTTCATTTACTAAACCATCCAAAGTGCAAAGCATTTCACGAACAAAGAACTCTCGTATATATAAAGGCAGATGTTTGAGCGTTTCACTGTATTTTCCCTGTCGCCACCAAACTTTTCACAGCCTTTTCGTTCGACTATGGTAAGCCCTCCCGGCTATATTTAGACCCAAAATTTTGATTACTCTGAATTGTAAACGTTTTTAACTATCAAGAGGAGAACAGTTTAAAGAGATGCGGTCTCCCCCCCTCCCCCATTTCAAAGTTTTTCTTTATTGTCAACTGTTGGCCAAGCGTTTAGCGTATCCGAACTCCAACCAAATGGCAGCTGGTTCAAATCCCTCCGCGGGCAGGGATGTTTGTGATTGTCATCATCAGCCTGGATGAACAACACGGTCCCGCTTATTGGAGGCGTGAGGTGGATTGAAAAAAATCCCATGTTTAGTCTAGGGTTTCCGGACCAGGTAAAAAAAAAAAAATACAAAAATTTTATAAAAATGTAATAAAATATAGTACTGTGGGTGGGCTAAAGATTTTTTTTTTTTTTTTTTCTGTGGGTTTCCAATATAACCTTTCGGACTGGAATTGCATAAAAAGACTGCATTCGAAATTCTCTTGTGCAGATACAGTCTCGAGCGAGAATTTTTTGTTGTTGTTGGTTTCCTCTTTATCACACTTCTCTCTCTCTTATCCCCCTTGTTTCAATTGATACAAAGAATAGCAAACTTAAGAAAAGTATCTTACTGGAAGGCAATATCTTTTTTTTTGTTGTTTTCAAAATCTTATTCTTAAAATAGGAACATTTCTTCGTAAAGTTTGCAGATTCGTGGAAGGAATCTTTGAATTTTCGTGGCAGTCCTTCAGGATCATTCATTTACATGAAAACCAAATACTAGATTGGGCACCCAATAAAAATAAATAAATAATAATAAGTGAACTCGCCAATTATGACCATATTTGATTCTTCCACAAACAGAAGTATTATGAAATGAAATCATTTAACTTCGACCATTCGCATTCTCCCCGTGGTGTAAAAGAAAACTTTAATCATATTATTAAGGGGAAAGCTGAAATATTGATTGCGTTAAAATTTTATCATGCGTCGCTGAGGTGGTACTTCACGCCAAAAAGGAGAACAAAACAACAAAACGCTCTGATTATTTATTATGTTTGCTTCAAGAATGAAGATTTCTTAAAACGTTTAATTGGCCAGTCGTACATCAGCACAGTGAGTAGGCCTAAGGGTTAAATGGTTTCTCTATCTTATAAAAGCTGCTGATAGGACAAAACGTAACTCTGAATTGGCATCAAAACCGCTTACATTCTGCTTAATAGAGAAATCGAAATTGTTGGTCAAAGACCTTTGCTATCAAGGCTTCTTGAACAGCGGGAACCAAATTAATTACTATTTCCTGATCGGTTTCCACGGCCGAGTTAGATAATAAAACAGCTCCAGTTATTTCGTTTTATTTATTTTATTTACGAACTCGCCTACTGTGGCTGCTCCATCAATTACTTCCATGCGGAATTTCGCAGCAGGTACGGAACACGATTGCAGAGTTACCTGCTTGTCACAACAGGGAACGAAAGAGGTTGCGAATTAGTCTTGCATTCAGAGACTCAGGCAACTTTACCCCTTGTTGGCATGACAGAAGAGGGCAGTTTCGTTTTTTCCATTCCTTATTCGTATCCCACCGGGTGGAAACAAGGGATGAGGCACCAAATGATGGCCGTACACTGTTCGTGCAGCACAGATGCGAATCTGAATGCCTTCCTTTCTTGGCTGTTTGCTGCGGGAGAAGACCACATGCGGAACAAGCGTTTGAGAATGAGAACGAATTTGAAACAAGACGTGTGTGTAAGGGGGGGGGGGGGGCTCTTATTTTTCACTGTAAAGTACAGACCCGCATGGACAAAATGCTTTTAGTTGGCAACCTTGTAATGTTCAGGTATTAGAATCTTCAAGAACCTCCCTGGCCGGTGGCCTGAACTCGGATATCCTTGAACAACCTTGTAGACTTCTATGCCACTGGAACTCAGTCTTGGGTGATTGATCTCTCTCTCGCAAGAAGGAGCTCACATCTTTCCCACCCTTACGTAATACCCAGTACTGACCAATTGTACTGACTATACTAACAGTTGTACTAACGTATACCTCTGATCTTTCCTGGCACACATTTCAACTATAGCTTCTGCAGCAGCCAAAAATCTTGGTTTACTTCTACGCACGAGACACTACTTCACAGCTGCTAATTCTATACGATTAATTAATAATCCCTCTCTCCCAGACGTTCATTTCTGCCTTGTGCCTCTTCTACAGATGCTTTCATGGACAGTGTTCTCTTGAATTGGCCACTGTTATTCCCCCACTCTCCTCCGAAATAATTAAAACAAGAGCCACTGCTAACCAAAGCCCTTTTACAGTCCATCTTGAAATTTACTGAACCAACTTCACTGCCTACTCTTTCATTCCATTTACTTCTTTTTTAAGAACAGCTTTCCCCTTTCCTGTGTGGGTCAGATTAAAAAAAAAAAAAAAACGATCCTTCCTAATTTTCAGAACTTATCCTATGCAATTTCTCGACTAGGGTGTAGATTTTACAACGCGAACCCAGTTCGAGATTTTCGAGTAGTGTGTCCCCCCCCTCCTCAGAACACTTCCAAAGATCCCAAACAATAGTCTACTATGGTACAGACACTTGATATATCGGACCTTCCATGAAGACGAATAACACCAGCATTGTCATGCAAAAACGAAACGAATCTGCATTTTCAAATGCGTCTTTCTCGCGTTTAACGATACCTCGATGCTTAAAAGCTGCTCAATTGGATGAAAGATTCTAGAGAATCTTTTTTGTATTCTCTCCTCAACCTACTGGCTGGTGAGTAGCATGGGCTGTTGATGGTGGTCTTCTATTTTGTGCTGTTAGTTTCTGGTTTGGTAGCTTCGTCCATTTTGATGTCACTCATGTCGTGGGTTCCCGGTCTTCCTCTACCAAGTCTTCCCTCCATCATTCCCTTAATCAAATTTGTAGTCAACTCTGTGTCTTAATAGGTGTCCTATGATGCTATTTCTCCTTTTTTTTTTCCTAATGTACGTAATATGCCTCTTTTTTTCTGATTTTCTTAATACTTCTTCTTTGTAACTCTTTCTTTGTCATAATAGATGGGAAAAGGTTATTGCAAGTAAAAGAATTTAACAACCCAGGAAGCCTAATAACGTCAGAGGGGAGAAAGCAAGAATAGCACAAGCAAAAGCGACATTTAACAAGAAAAGAACGCTATTAGCATCAAAGGGTATGTCGTTGAGAACAAAGAAGCTCTTTATTAAAAGATGTGTCTGGAGTGTGGTCCTCTACGGATCAGAGATATGGACTCTTCAAAAAAGAGACAAATCAAGACTGCTAGCATTCGAGATGTGGTTGTTGGCGTCCAGTGCTGAAGAAAGAGTTACAATTTTCTTTGACGAAATCATAATGGAATAGACAAATATTGGCTCTTTGAAATACTGGCTCGCTTTTGAGCTCTTTCTCGATAGTGCTGAAATGCAGAATTTTAAATCTCTTGAAAGTGATTTACCTTGACGATACTTTTTGCTGACTCTGTATCTCTGATTTCTTATTTGTTCGGAAACATCGCTGGGTTTATTTTTGAGACTGAAGAATGTTTTTCAAACGCCTTCTGTCGCCGATGGCGCCTTCTTGGTCTTTGCTAAAAGAGGTTTTAAGTTCGAACGCTAACATGGCATGGATGTTTGCAATTTTATTCAGGTGGGAGATGAATTGTGAGACCACCATCCTGAATACTGGAGTTGCTTTAAAAATATTCCATAGTTCGTTCTATTGCGATAGTCTCTCGGAGTTCATTAGTATTTAATGTTTGGGGTACACACGACACTAATGACTGTGCCATGTGGGTACACTCACCCACTCACATTTTGAACCTTTCGTGAGTTTGAAATTCACATAGAAAAAAAAATATCTAAACTTTTCACTCGTGAAAGGAAGTTAACCAGAACTCTCTTAAGCCTAACTTTTGAAATCAGAAGGCAGTCTTCTTCATCGTCAGTTAGGTTCATTGGTGTCAATTTCTGTAGGCAATTCGTAGAGTTGCGGATGACCAGAGTTCAGCATACAAATGTTGCCATTTGTTATATTCTTAGCCTGCTTTTCTATCACTCTCACATGCGAGAGACGAACAGCAAATAAATGCAGTTTTTTTTTTGGGGGGGGGGGAATAAATTTTATTATTATTCTTTTATTTTTTTAATTAAATTGGAAACTTCGCTCTAGAGACCAAACGTGGAACTTTTTTCAAGCCCCTTGAGGCTTTCAATGAGGGAGACGGTGAAAATCACAAACATCCATGCGAAATTCGAGCTCGCAGCCTGTTGGTTGGTGGATACACACCCACTCGGACGGTTTGATGTGATTTTTGCGAAGCAGTTTCAGTTCGGTGGGTTTTTTTTTAAGTCGTGGGATTGAAAACTCAAATTCTCCAGCGTTGGGGGGGGGGGACTACTTAACTGTGCCAAAGATGCAACTTACTGAAAATGAACGCTTAGAAAAGTTCCTTTCGATGACTACTGGAATCGAACCTGTAATGATCTTTCTTTAGGCGATCTAGTGTCATGAGAATTATTCACAAGGCTACGCAGGCATAAAAATGTAATTCAATCCATGATTAGCATGCAGCTGAACTGTAAATTAAAATGCGTGATGGTTCTATCTTAATGAGCGCGATGCGCAGAAAATTCCAAATTTAAAACAGTGTCATGACACCACGAACCGATGCCAAATAATTTTCGATTTTGGGTCATCGCAGAGTACTGAAAGCAGTGTTAAGAAGAAACTTAATAGTATGGTATAATTTGTCAAGGTGGTGAGACCAGCGCTAAGAATATACAGGGTGTTCGGGATAAATTTGACATATTTATAATTAATTATATTTTTCCGTAAGTTACATGTATTAACACACACTTCTCTTCATTTAAAAGTTTGGACCCTTCTTCATTCATATACAAGATGTCAGAAAGGATGGATAGCTGGAACCCACCTGAATCATGGAAGAGAATAACTTGTATCATGATGATTCGTGCCCGCCATCAAAATAAGGATATTACGACTGCTGCCCAATGCTCCCTGAATACAGTAAAAACAATCAGGCATGAACTAGAGACTTGCAATGGTGACTACGAGGATGTAGCAAGAAGAAAGATCCCTAGCAGACGATCTGATTGCGTTCGTACAGCAGAATTCCTCGCAAATCTGCAGGAACAGGTGTTGAAGAACCCTGGCATTGGAATTCGGGCTTTGTTCGTGGAGTTGCTAACTGTAGTCAAGCCCTGGATAACAAGGGTAGCCAATGGTAGGCCGTATGTATGGCAGCAGGATTCGGCCCCTTGCCACACCTCTGGGAAAAGTCAAAAATGGTTGTCTGAAAATTTCTACGACTTCACCAGTCCAAATGTTTGGCCTCCAAACTCCCCAGACCTTAACCCCATGGATTATTTTGTATGGGGCGCAGTTGAAAAAGACACCAATCGCACTTCCAGTAATACAAAAGCCCAGTTAATGGATAAAATTAAAACAGTTTTTGCGGCCCTTCCCAGGGAGACTGTAGCAGCAGCTTGTTCGAGGTTCCGAAGCAGAATTGAAGCTGTGATCGATGCTAATGGTGGTTATTTTGAGTAAATCTTGTTGATAGTATTGTAATTAACTCTGCCTGTAATGTTTTTTTGTCAATTCATTAAATTTAATAGATACAAAGAAGATTTTCTTTTTCCTTACGAAACTGTCAAATTTATCCCGAACACCCTGTACATCGCGTTTTAGTTGGTCAACTAGAGAGGTCAACCAAACTCGACTAGAACAGAAAAGTTGATGAAACATTCTCAGCCTTGAAGTGTTCGGTTGCGTCGTAATTCTCTTTAAGAGTTCGAAGCTTTAAGTTTCCTCACCTTTTTTTTTCCAGATGTATTTATTTTTTCGCGAGCTCCTCCGCAAGACCTTCCTAATGGCGATTCAGTAAAAGTCCTGGCTTCGATTCTCATCTATGAAGTAAGGAATCTTCATATGACTTTTCAAATGTAAGGCGAGTTAAACAATTGTATACAGGAGAAGAGAGCGAAGTTATTTCCTACCATAAAACACACAGCCAGGTCAGACAAACCCATTCCCAGTTAAAACAGTACACTGCTTCGGCTGATTCAGCGCTGGAAAAAAAAAAAAAAAACATTTTGTGTATGGGGTGGGGAATATTTTATCCTATTCGATTACAAAACAAATCCTTTTTGTTTTGGTCGCTGTAGAAAGAAAATATTTTGTTCTGGAAGCAAAAAGTGACTTATATTTGAAAATCTTCATTTGAAAGGTTTGAGTAACTTAAAGTTAAAGTAACTTGAAAGCACACTTCAAAGATTACTTTCTTATACCCTATCGATCATTATAGCCAATAAAGAAGGAGATAGTTTGAAGGCATTTAAAAAAAAAAGAAAAGAAATGAGCCTTAAGGAAATGAATAATGTGTGACGATTCATCGCGAACTGACAGACAGAATTTGACCCATTCTTGTTTGGTCACCATCGGGGTTTCCTACTAATCGAGATTTGCAGATGCTCCCAAAAGTGTATCAGAATTAAGATGAGCGCGCATCAGAAAGGCCAAGATACTTTTAGAACTTTGTTTTCTAAAAATCCGATGTTCACAAGCTTCGCTTGATGTAGCAGCGCAATATAACTGGGGGGGAGGGGGAGGACTCACTTTAAAGGAATCGCTTCCATTCGGTTCTAAAATGCCCAGAGAATTTCGTCGATTTTCACTTCTACTAGACGTGAAGGCACGTAAAGCGCTGCGGATAATGAACGCCCTTATGAAAGTCCGGCTGACACGTCGGTCATCCGTTAATAATTTGTTGTAAATGGTTGATTAAATTCATTTTTCAGTTAAAATAATAAACGTAGCTAAGAATCTTCCTCAGCCATAGCCAAGTTAGCCGATCTTGTGCTTGGACAGTAGGGTTTACCCCCGGTTTATCCTGGGGTTTTTCATCCTGCAAAGAAGGCAAAACCGGCCTTGAGAACTCAACACTACGGACATAGGATACACCGGGGCGTAGGGATTGACCCCCTTGTCCTGTGAACGGTTTGAGATCCGATGATTAATCAACCCTCGACACCAAAGTAAAAGAGGGAAAAAGGAAGATGAGATCATTTTAATTTAATTAAAAAAAAATAAGGAAGCGGAGTCAAGAATCCTAAATTGCACGTAACACGTAACAGCGTTATCGTTTAGTAACAGTAACTTGGTTTGCGATTGGGGTTTTGAAAAACCTCAATCACAATGAACCAACGAGGACACATTCGAATCAGAAATGAACAGTTTTGTCTGCAAGAAATACTTGGCTATTGCATGTTTGCGATCGCGCAGCGCTGTTAATTTCACCTGCTTCCTTCTGACGCATTATAGGTGTTGAGACGAATTTAGTTCGAAATCAGAATTTCACCAGGATGAGGATGAAAAGGCGATGCAAATGACAACTTTTTAACCAGAAATAGAATTAACTTTTGGAAACTAACTCCGTTTCTATTTCGAAATTGTTCTACGTCTTTTTAATTAATGAACAATCTCAAATTCTGAAATTTGTGACGGAGTTCGACCATTTCGTTAGAAATTTTTGTAATCGACGCCTTTGCAATGCCTTTCTACAGGTGCATTTTTTTTAATCAGCATGAAAACCCTTTTAAAAGGGTGTGCTATTTAATTATAAGGAAGAATACTTTTTATTAAAAATGCTCCAAAGAAGGCAGGCGACGCGCTTTTAGCCCTGAGTGATTGGACAGCAGTAGTCAGCCTACCCTCATCCTTCAACATCTCCGAGGTTGAGTGCATTTCCGCGATGTGCTAAATAAGGGAAGATCATTCTTAATCCATCTACGCACGCAGGACAAAAATAATAAAAAAAATGCTCCCTTCAGGGTAGCATACACACTCGAGGGACAACATGATGAAAAAGGAGACGCGGAGGGTGATGAACAACGTTCAGTATGATAGCCGAGTAACTGTTTTTGTCTTTAAATGCACCAGAATCACTCGTAGAAACGAATGCAGTGTGCGGCTACAAAAGGAGAGTTTCGCTAATTTCCCTCGATAGTCGTTTGACCCAATTTTTGAAAACTGCATGTTCATCGATTTTCAGAACTTCGTTTGTTTTGTAATGCACTGAAGCAGACTTTTGTTTGTCCTAACTTGGTTTCAGTTTTTATCTCTACAACGATGGTCTCTCTCGAGTAAATGCTGCACGTTCAGTGCTTTGTCCCTTGCAGATAATTTTTACGAAGTAATCTTTCCAGCGGTTGCAAACACAGAACTAATTAATGCTCCAGCAAGTGCTGTACCTCCTTTATGACGGCTGTCAAATTGGTTCGACTACAGAAAATGCTGTTTTCACATCTGTGACCTTGATAAAAGAGAGGACAGCAATTAGATTGATCGCTGATCTGTCTCTCACAGATTCATTTCTTCTTTCATCACAAACACGTACGTTGGCTTTCTGATACCTGTATTAGTCACAATTTAGCCGAATTCCTCCCCCCCCGTACCAAGTGTGCTCAAAATCTGTTAGGATAGCCATTCTTACTTCAGTACAAACTTGCGTAATAATTTTTTTCCTCCTTAATGATCTTAGGTGCTGTTTTTTTTTTTTTCTCCTTTCCATCCTTTTATCCATCCACAATTCTGATGTATAAATTGGAAAATCTTTCATTTTGGGATCACCATGAAAACAACGCTATAATAGCATCGGTCCCACTCAGCGACATCTAGCGGATATCCGGCTTGCGCTACACAAGATTTTTGGTGGTTTACACTCTAAACGTTTATGAACATGCTCTATAGTTTAAGAGCATGTTCATAAACGTAGACAATTTTAAGTCACACGAAACATGGGATTTGGTTTTTTTCGTGGACTGGAACCTTCCAAGTAACAACGAAGGATGTGCTAATCAACGATGTGAGCGGCCGTAAACATACCAGCAAGAATATTCTTAAACGGAGCAGCAAACTGTGATATTTGATGGACGCCCCCCCCCCACTGTTTCCGTGAATTTATTTGATGAAACGCCTGCATCAAGAAACACAAAGATGCTTTTATTTCCTTGCGAGGATTTCGACCTGTTGATTTAAATGAAAGGCTCTGTGAGAGGATTTAGCCACGCATCTCGCGCATCAGTCTCCGGATGATCCAAAGCTACCGCTCCTCAGATGTGACGCTCTGGAAAAGCATTCGAATGAATTGTGAAACAATGCGAAGTGTAAGAAAATTTAATGAAACTGAAAAGAAACAAACAGTTAAGAAATGTACGTGCAGTATAACATTGCTAACGAATTTTCGGTTTGCCCCTTCTCGAATTAATTCACACGGACATGACGGGGTTAAGTAGTAATGCTCGTAAAAACTTACTTGCTACCACTGTCCCCTCACCCCTCGCAGACTACCCCTGTGACCATCTGCTTATTCAAATGATTTGGTAAAACAGCGAAGTCAGAACAAAAAACAAACCAAAATGCTTTTGATTGAAAGGTGACTGGCGGGTTGTATTGGGATGTATATTGACGAGTGGCGTAATGTGCTCCAACGTGTAGAATTCGTTATGCACGGACAATCCCCCCCCCCCCCAAAGAAACGATTCCATTCATAATAGTTAAATACAGAACCTGAAAGGCTTCAATTCCATTTATACTTCCGGATTTTTCTTTTACTACCTTATTTTCCGCATGACTTCCGTGTGATTGCATTTCACCGAGTTTTACCGAGGGGCCTCCTTCGACACACAAACTCGCTGGCAACGAAAAACTTCTCTTCGATGAGAACCTTTCCCGGTTGTCCAAATTATTAAAGGAATACCTCGAAATTCAGTGTCGTTTGTTTTTTTCGTTTTGTGAACATGCAGTATGGGGTGGGTGTTTATTCTGGTATTTTTGAACACACACACACACACACACACACACACACACACACACACACGCCGACAACTCATTGTTTACGCACCCATCTACCCAAAACTAGATACGAATTTATGGTGTTGCTCCGTTAGCTGCCGTTTGTTCACGCAACTGACCCACTTTCTCCACCGTGCGGATTTTTTAATCCCGGAAAGAAAATGGAAGACGGGAATTAAGGAAGTCATTCCGAGAAAGTGCTGTCGCGAGGGAGCTTGTGTGGCGCTGTCCTACGAGTGTCATTTTGTTTGTGATTTCTCTTTCTACGCTGCGTGAGCGTTGCAACAGGTGGTGCTCCGATGACCTGGCGACCGTTCAGAGACGAATTATCCAGGAGGAAGTGGCTTTGTTTGTTTCTGAAAGTTCATTGTTCGAGTGATAAGACATACGCGATGGTTACATACGGCAAGCGACCTGTGACTGCTGATCACATGACCAAACGGGTACTTTGGAGTGCAGCACGAAAACAAACAAAAAAAAAAAAAAGGGGGGAAAAAAACGTGAGTGACGGATGACACCGAGCATCAGTGTGCCGGGGAAAAATAAGAACGCGCTTCACGTAACAGAAGACCATTCACGACACAATGTCGACAATGCTGGTGACACAACAGAAGACATTCACCTGCAATTAGTTTATTTTTATCTTTGGACAGCACAGTAAAATACGGCGGGGCGGACACTCCGGCTAACAAAAGCGAACAGATTTTCTTGAGACAATCAGGGTTGTGTCATCCCTCCCCAAAGAGGACATTTAACACCAGTGGCACGCTTCTGGTCTGCCTGCGACTTATTTCATTTCGCTATGGTTCCCCTTAATGACAGGACCTCACCCCTGCTTAGCGAGTGCTAGTACGAGTTCGTGTGCGATAAACTCGCAGGTTTAAATCCCGACCGATCAAACATCTTCTTTCATACAACGAGCACCTGGGATGAAAAGAGCGCGGAATTGATGCTGAATGAAATCGCGGTTTTCCCAACTTCATTTTCGCTTGTTCAGCACCACTGGAGTTGCCGACAATTTCTGCTTTGTAATCGAGTTGCCATTCGCTGCAACTGAAATTTTTCCTTTAACAAGGAAAGTTTAAATTCCAGTGAAATTTAAGTTTTGTTTTGTTTTTCTGCTTAATAAGGTTTGAACACATAATGAAAAATTTTCTTTGAGAATATTATTAGTTTATAAATTATGACCAAACTATAGTTTGAACAATTTTTATAAATTATTAACAATTATTCTTTTTTATAATATATTAGTATCCTGGTTGATCCAAATGCAGACAACCCAGGGACCATCCCTGGACTGCAATAATTTCGTGCCACATTCAGGCTTACATTTTTGGAAGAAAAACTATCAACAGCTTTCCTGAGAAGTGTGGAAGTAGTTCATTGAGAAAAACAGTATGAGGAAGATGGAATAAGAAGAACTGTTTGGAGAAGAACTGTGCTACGATGTCGATCAGTGAAGCATTCTTACGTGATTACAAAAAATTGGAGGAACGATGATGGCCAGTTGGGCCGGGTAACGCCTATAAAAGTACTTATTTTTAAGATATAATGCAGAAACGGGATCTATGAGAAAGTGATGCATGTAGTCTGTGAAAGAGCAATCACCTATTAAGTGGGTGCTCTCTTCTGTATACAGTCACGAATTATTGGGGGGGGGGTGGAACCACCCTTATAGGAGAACAATATTCTAAGAACTGTCGGATTTGGGTTTTGTAAAGTGTTGAGAAGGAGAGTAGTGTTTTGAACAGAAAATAATACAATT